>NC_067407.1:15048845-16298845 GCF_009764475.1 Pristis pectinata
GGGCAGTGATTTTCCGGCTGGATTTGCCCTGCATTTTGTGAGGGCCAAGCACTGATCATTGGTGTCCCACTAATGGTCAAAAAGAGATCGTCTCAGATGTTGATGCCCAGGAACTTTTCACCGCTGACCCCTCAATGAAGACTGGTGTGTGTTCTCCCAACTTCCCCTTCCTGAAGTCCACAATCAGTTCCTTAGTCTTGCTGATGTTGAGTGCGAGGTTATTGTTGCAACACCACTCAACCAGCCGATCTATCTCACTCCTGTACGCCGCCTCATCGCCATCTGAGATTCTGCCAACAGCAGTGGTGTCATAGAAGATTTTATAGATGGCATTTGAGCTGTACCTAGCCACACAGTCATGAGTGTGGAGAGTGTAGAGCAGTGGCTAAGCACACATCCTTGAGGTGCACCTGTGTTGATTGTCAGCGAGGAGGAGATGTTACTATCGATCCGCACTGACTGTGGTCTCCCGATAAGGTAATCAAGGATCCAGTTGCAGAGGGAGGTATAGAGGCCCAGGTTTCTAGATTTATGAGTGGTGTCGGGACTGGAGAGAAACAAACTTTGTGACTGTTTCACATTTCTCTATGCTGAGCTGATCTGCCCACCTTATGGTGTCCTATAGTGACTTTTCTTTAGAGTTTGGCATAGCCCCCATGTAAACTTTAATATTCTTCCCCTTAAGATTATGTAAAAATTACTTGAAGAAGCAGAAGACAAGTTGCCCAGAGGCTGATGAATGGGACTTACTACTAATCATCACCAATCCATAAAACATTAATTCCACTACCTGTTCTTTGGCCTTTAGTCATCCATGTCTTTAATGACTCCTACATTTGACCTACTTTGTGAGTATTTTTTTTCAGTTAACTTTTCAAACCAATTAATATTTTAATATTATTTTATTATTTTAATTCTCTTTTAATTAAAGAACACACAGACCAGAGGAAGTGTCCTTGTTTTATAATCAAAGAATTATTTATTTTTCATTATATTTTAATATTTCAAGTATGTAGTGAAAGTTCCAGGCTTTAGTTTACTGGAAGAATTCCAGTGAATTTATTTCGGCCGGTTTTGAGGTTTGCCTTGTTTCATTCATATGTTGCTCCACTGAATACTGAGGGATATCACTAGTTTAGCATAAGAACATAATATAGAAGCAAGAGTAAGCCTTTTGGGCTCTTGTATCTGTTCCACCATTCAATAAGATCCTAACTAATCATTTATGTCACTGTCACTTTCCTGCACCATTGTCAAATTCAGAAATCTATGGATCTCTGTATTGAATATATACAGCAATCAAGTTCCCACAGTCCCCTTGGGTAGAGAATTCCAAAGATTCATTTCCCATGTCAGTTGTGAATGTCCAATCCTTATTTTGAGACTGTGACCCTTTCTTCCACGTGCTGTAATTTTGCTTAATAACCTAATGTGTGCGACCTTTTCGAAGACCTCATGAAACTCCAAATGCACTTCATCTACTGTTTCTCGTTATCTATTCTGCTTTTTAAAATTTTGAAAAACTCTGACTGGTTTGTCCAACATGATTTTGCCTTCATTGATCCATGTTGACTTATTTTCCAAGCACCCTGCTACCAGTTCCTTAATAACAGGTTCTAACATTTTACCCAATACTGATGTAAGTTTTTTGTACAGACCTACCATGCAGCCTTTAAAGCAAAAGAGCTAAATTAAATAAAAATGATTTTTACTTTCTTGTGTAACATATCAGGACAATGCAGGCTGTTGAGTAATATTAGCTTGTGTAATACCTTGCTATGCTTGCTAATTTTACTGAAAATTGACAAATGTAAAGCAGGTAATGCAGCTTTATTTTCTCTCTTTTGTTTTAACCCAGATCAGAGAAAAACATCACTTTATGGAGGAAACAGCTTAGGAGGTTGTTATGAATGCACAGTGATTGATAAAATGAATATTCTGTCACTCATGGCCATCAATTTCTGATTGCAGCTGGCTCTATTCAATGTTTGCCTTTGTGCTCTTATTTCCCTTTTCCTGATCTATTTCCTCAACTTCTGCTAAATGTGCAGAGCTGTAACTTGTTCCCAAAATTGTGCCTGTGTTTCCCAGTTATAACCAGACAGTAGGAGCTGGAATACAATCAAAATTATAATCTCCCTCTTGATTTAATTTATACAGGATAAATTCAATGCTGTCTTCTTAAGAACAAATATATCAACAATTCCCCATTTGTAATTCATAGATAAAAGCCCTTGTGGTGGCATTTTAACTGTAGATGTCTTTGTTGAAAGTGTCTACATAATCATGCACCTTACTATTAACACCAAAGTACATGACCTTGCAGTTCTCAGTCACTATATATAATTTGTAATGTTGCACAAACCCATTGTTTCATCATCATATTAATGGTATTTCAGGTACCCAGGTTACTATTTAATTCATATATCCATGCAACCCTCTTCTCATTCTATGTACAGATACTTTTATTGTACCCAGTGCCAGGAACTGAAAATGGCATTAGAAATGTACTTTTTAATAATCTTTGACTTAGTTCTAAACTACATTTTGCAAAAAAACACATTGAAACTAACTGAGTATATTGTGACTTGATATTTCCACATTCTCTGAATTTCTGTGGTCACAGCTGGTGAAGTAATGATTCTGGTGCTGAACTTCCAAATTGATCATGTGTGTACTTCGCCAGTGCTTCAGTGACAGTTACTCACAGAGTATCTGAATTGTCCAAGCTAGAAAACACTGAACTCCTTCCTTAGGTTCCGCAATAATAAACTAAACAAGAGAAAACTACTTAAAAGGATAGCTACATATTGGGGATGTCAGATATCAGAAATTCTGTTATGCTAGCCTTCCAGCTGAAAAGCCCACACTCTATAACCAACTTGTTGAATTATAGGCAGGGTAACAGATTCATAATCCAGCAAAGAATTACTGTATCAGTAACAAAGGATGGCATAGAAAGTAAAAAGTGTAAAACATTTTTGTTTTAACCAGTAGAGCCTGGGAGTGGCCTGTCACTGAGTCAAATATTCCTTCTGCAAATGGTTCGTTGCTCTTTAGTAAAGTATTTGGAGATGATTTTTAGGTTTTTTTCACTAATTTATTTAAGTTGAAGTAGTGACTCATGCAGGGGTATGGTTTGAATTTGAGATCTTTCTGATCTTTTTTTCCGAATGACTCTCAAGGGAGTTTAGGGTTTTGATACTGAACCTTGGAAAAAGTTGCTTTTCACATGTTTAGCAGATCTCAGTTTTCTATCCTTTCTATCCAAGTCTTTGTCACAATTTCTTTTCAAAGGCACTGGGGTCTGGAGTTACTCTCCAGAATGAGTCAGATTATGTTTATTTTGTATATCTATAATGCATGTTTTGAATTTGGGAATGTTTGTCTGTCTTAATTTTTTTATAACGATCATTCCCCTTAGGCTGTTCTTTTGGGTTTGGGGATGACTTGTTTCCTCTCTGGTTTTATGGGTTCTGATGTGGCTTATGAGGCCAATTGGGAATGATAGACTCTTCCACAGATCAGGATATACCCAACAGGGCAAATGGGCAGGTGGCACTTACATGGGGTGTCTGCATGCTCCTGACATATGGACACAAGGTTCTCAGTACTATGCCAAATACTTCTTCTACACTTTAAATTTTAAGATTCTTATTTCTTTAAGGAGGGTTTGAATACATTCTTGAATTTATTTCTTCTGTCTGCCTAGTAATCTCTTCCTGTGACAGAGCTCAGAATAGAGTGTCTGTTTCAGGACTCATCCTATTGCAGTTGCTTATTAAAGCCTTTATTGATATTAGTGTATCTAAGCACTGTGCAGTAGAGTTGTGAGAAGCCCTTTGATCAATCTCTCCCAGTACACACTCACATTCTTATTGGAAGTTGTCACCATTTTGCCTTGATGCAAAATTGGTTTTGATAACTGTGCCATATAATAAATAGTTAAGAAATTTATTAGATATTAACTGGTTAGCATTTCACTTTTTTTGTGACAAATTCCCACATTTCTAAGTTGTTTAGGATGCTGTGTGATTTGGAGGGGAAAATGCACTGATAATGTTCCATTGTTACAGTTAACATCTCAGAGGATCTATCTTGGGCCTGACACATTGATGCAATCATGAAGAAGGCGTGCCAGCTGCTCTACTTCATTAGGAGTTTGAGGAGATTTTGTATGTCACCAAACACTCTTGCAAATTTCTACAGATGTACAGTGGAGAGCATTCTGACTGGTTGCATCATTGCCTCGTATGAAGGCTCCAATGTGCAGGATCGAAAGAGGCTGCAGAGGGTTGTAGACTCAGCCAGCTCCATCAAGGGCACAACCTTCCCCACTATCAAGGACATCTTCAAGAGGTGGTGCCTCAAGAATGTGGCATCCATCATTAAGGACCCTCACCATCCGGGACATGCCCTCTTCATGTTACTACCATCAGGGAGGAGGTACAGGTACACTCAATGATTCTGGATCAGCTTCTTCCTCTCCACCATCAGATTTCTGAATGGTCCATGAACCCATGAACACCACCTCGTTATTCTTCTTTTGCACAATTGATTATTTTTGTAACTTATAGTAATTTTTATGTCTTGTACTGTACTGCTGCCACAAAACAACAAATTTCATGACAAATGTCAGTGATAATAAACCTGATTCTGATTCATAGAGCATTTCACAGCACAGGAAACAGGCCCTTTGGCCCAACTCGTACATGCCGACCAAGCTAGTTCCATTTGCCCACGTTTGGCCCATTTCCCTCTAAACCTTGTTCTTATGGTCCTTTGCATTTGACCTTATGGGTGGCAGAGGTTACAGGTTTTAGAGGTGCTGTCAAAGGCATTAGCAATTTGCTGCAGGACATTTTGTAAATGTTCACATTGTAGCCATAGTGCACCACTGATGGAGGGAGTAACTGTATGGGGTGGTGATACTCATCAAACAGGCAAGCTGCTTCATCCTGGATGGTGCCAAGCATCTTGACTGCTGTTGGAGCTGCACTCCCCTAGGTAAGTAGAAATATGTATCTAACGTGGGGGGGGGGGGTGGTTCTAAAGATGAGGAACTCACCCAGCCTCTGATCTTCTGGTAACTGTTACAGTATTTTTGTGATAGTTCTGTTTTAAATTTCTGGTCAATAATGAACTCCTCCCACCGCCCCTTCCAACACATCAAAGCACTGCTGATGTAATGATTCACTCGGTGTTCATGGCATGGTATGAGTTACAGGGCTGATACTTACTAATTACCTGTGTTAGATCATTGTCCAGGTCTGGCTGCATGGAGGTATTGGCTGCTTCATTTTATGAGCAGCTGGGAAAGGAACTGAATGTTATATGATTATTAGCAAACAGCCCTGCTTCTGAAGTAGAAGCAGAAAATCTTGGAAATACTTGGCAGATGAGGCAGTGTTTATGGAGAGAAGGAGAGTTAACGTTTCAGGTTGATGATCTTTCACGAACGCTGGGGAAAGTTTCATCGAATCATGTTTCCTCACTTTCACTTGTAAAATATGCTGCCTGATCACCACACCTGAGGCCATGCTTGGGGTGGGGGGGGGGGTGGTGGGGGGAGGTGGGGTGGTCAGTGGCAGACCTTCAGGGGTTGGTAGCTGAATGTTAGGGGGTGGTGAATGGGGAAGGGTGTGGAGGGTGAGTGATCAGGACTCCCCGGTACTTCTTACATGGCAGAAGGGTTAGGACTTAACAGCAGTGCTGTTAGCTGGGTTGGAGAAAGGAGTGGCAATGTTGTGAGGAACCGGGACAATGACTGTGTTGTGCGGCATGGGGGGAGTGGAGAAGAAGAGAGATCAGGATGTAGTAGCAATGTTGTGAGGGGAAGAGCAAGTATGGGAGAGTGGGTGCAGGGGATTGCAGGCCAGGGCAAGGACATTGCAAGGTCAAGTGCAGCCCACAGATTGGATTGATTGATGGGGGGAGGCGGTGGGAATTTTATTGCGAGGGATTTAAGTGAGTGCTTTACTTCCCAGGTCAGTAGTGCAGTCCCAGGAATACCCAACAGTGGTTGCCCACTGGACAACGCCTTCCACTGCCGAGGGAATCATCTTCGGTTACAAGGATGACTCATGACAGTGAATTTTCTGAGTGACACAAAACAACCACACTATGGTCGTTAGCATGTTTCGTTCTGGAAAATCTTGTTTGCAGTTGCGTAAGGCTGTAAAAGACAGGATTATGTTATTGAATTTTCATGCTCGGATGGATGAATATTTGATCACATAAAGAAAATCCACCGGAGCGTGGCGACACGTTGCAAGCTGCTCTCTACAGACCTACTCATTATCCTTACTATAATCATTCTACTTTTAAATTTAAACTCTATGTCCCTAACTATCACTAATAATGTTCTTTTAAATCTTCTTACAGGACTGGCGATCTTCCAACACTTTACTCTGTACTGTAGTTGTTTTTACCTGTACTACATCGATGCACTCTGTACTAACTCAATGTCACTGCTCTGTGTAATGAATTGACCTGTACGATCGGTTTGTAAGACAGGCTTTTCACTGTACCTCGGTACAAGTGACAATAATATACCAATACCAAAATCCTCTGTAATTTCCCTCTGTCTCCAGTTGAAGACTTATATGACTCAGTGTTAGGATCAGGAATCGACAAATCATTAGTATCTTTCTAATTGGCAAGTCCCTGTTTGCAGTTTGTTGATACAGAATTACAGTATATTAGCAATGGTTCTGCAGTGTGAACCAATTAGTTGATTTGTTTTGCATTAGTTGAGTATGTCTGTTGTAAGGATCACAAGAGATTTCAAATTGCATGCTGTGAAATATAATTGAAGACCTAGTACTATATTAATATTTAAAAAATGAGCATTATGTAAGGACAACCAATAATTTTATTTTCAGAAGTAATTTTATCGATAAATACTTCTCCTAATTTACATTCTATGTTGCCTCTATGGTACTGGTGGCTACTGATTTTTAGAAACTTGCATCCATCAATTGCATTTCTCTTTTACATTACCTCTTTCACTGACCATCCCTCCATGTCATTGCTTTGCTATAGTCTCAAAAAGAAAATGCTGTTTATTTTAACCATTCTGTGTACAAAATCTTAGAAACTTGTGGGACAGAAGGAGGCCATTCGGCCCATTGTGTCCATGCCAACCAAAGATGAACTTCAGGTTAATCCCGTTGCCAAAAGTTCCAATTTATTTGGTATTGGTATTGGTTTATTATTGTCACTTGTATCGAGGTACAGTGAAAAACTTGTCTTGCATACCGATCGTACAGATCAATTCATTACGCAGTGCAGTTACATTGAGTTAGTACAGAGTGCATTGAGGTAGTACAGGTAAAAACAATAACAGTACAGAGTAAAGTGTCACAGCTACAGAGAAAGTGCAGTGCAATAAGGTGCAACGTCACAACAAGGTAGATAGTGAGGTCATAGTCCATCTCATTGTATCAGGGAACAGTTCAATAGTCTTATCACAGTGGGGTAGAGCTGCCCTTGAGTCTGGTGGTACGTGTCCGCAGGCTTCTGTATCTTCTACCCAGTGGAAGAGGAGAGAAGAGAGAATGACCTGGGTGGGTGGGGTCTTTGATTATGCTGGCTTTATTTAGTTGAAATTGCATTCCCCAACTGCCATGGTAAAATTCATACTCAAGTCTCTGGGTCAATGATCCAGGCCACTGGATACTGCTTCAGTTAGTTAGACTGTTCCACCTTACCCTGATTCATTACAGGAGTGCACTGGATGTCAACCTTGATGTTGTGCTTGTGTCTCTGTCATGGGCTGTTGAGGCTGGACCTTTTTTTTTGTTCGGTGAACTGGTGCCATACAAACCAGCGCAGTCTGTTCGACAGTCAGGTTGCCAGCAACTAAATCAACCCCCTCACCTGAGATAGCCTGGGTGAGAATTGTGTACGGATGCTCGGTAGGACTTGTGTCAATGCTTCCTGTGAGCCAATAGTTATCCACAGCTCAAAAAGAGATGGGTCCCACCAGGTCACAATGTCCAAAGAATTACGTTTGGTAACACAGTAACTCAACTAATCTCTCACCAGATTGGGTGATGCTGGAACAAGGTTGCTGTAGCAGTAAAAGTAATCCAACAGTGGAAACTGAAATGACTTGACTTAATTGAAATGAAATGACTGGACCCAAAACTTCCTAACTTTAAGGCAAGAGTGCTGATGCTTTGAGAAACCTGCATTGAGATAACAGGTTTAAAACATTTATGGGTTGGGGAGCATTTGTTTGATTACATGTCATGGGATTGATTGAATTGTATGAATAGTGACTGAAAGTGAATAGAAGATGTGTTTATCATGTTTCAGCAAGTTAGTTGGAGTGATATTTGAGTGGAAAATAAAGAAAATATTATTGGACATCATTATCAATGCAAGATTCTGTTCCAGAACTTACTGCATGTAAGGGTGGTGGAAAGAGAATCAATCAGGGCATTCAAATGGGAATTGGACAGGGGACATCATTTCTAAGTCTATGGGAAATGTGAGAAGATTGCATTACAAGGAGTTCGGATTTGATGAACTGAATAGACTCCTGTTCCTAAAATTTGTGGATTAGGTTATGTATTTGTTTATAATTGATAAATATTTACTTGTGTCATTTAGTTATTTTTTTAAGATTTACAGTTTTCTTGTTCAGAGTCAGCCCCTCTGGGCGGAGGGTGACTTGCATCCACTCCAATTCTGGAGATGCCTACATGTGAATTCTTTTGCTGTGGGTGATCACTGTACCACATAGACTTGATAGAATGTGGTCTTGGATGAATGATAAGGAGAATCAAGATGATTGGTGACCAGACTCTGTTGTACAGAATTAGCACACACACGTATGTGGGGACACACATGCATACACTCTTAAGGTATACAGATGAAACCTGATCTCATGTGTGCGCTTGCACACACACACACACACACACACACACACACACACACACACACACACACACACACACACAACCTCATCCACACTCTTCTCCTCAAGCCTCCCCCCTCATAACCTAGCCACACTCTGAACCCCTCCCTCCTCCAACCATCCACCCTTGTCTCCCCACCTCTATCTTCCTTTCCCTGACTGCCTCCCTTCGCCTTCTCCCTCCTTCTTGTATCCCTCCCCTTTCACTTACCTTATCCCTTACCCCCACCCTCTTCCTTTCCCTCTTGATTACCCAACCTCCCACCTTCGCCTGGCCTCCCCTCACTCTCCAGTGGCCTGTTGCTCATTCTGTGGCCACCCATCAATGGCTGTTGTTTGCGGCCTTCAGAGCCACTCCTTTGCCAACCCCAGTCACAACAGTCGAGCCACCCAAAGCCCGTGGCCTTCCTCAGACTCCCAGCCTTCTAGCGCTTTCCAATATCAGCTGATGGGATCTCCCAGTGCTCCGCGGGCATATTGCTGGGTCCTGCTATGTGGATTCAATGCCGTGAAAGCAAGAGCATCTACATCATCACTCAGCATATACAATGATCTCAGAAGCCCGTGTCATCCAGGGGTTATTTAAACTCAGGGTTCTCCAACACCCAGAGTCCTCTTAAACTCAGAGCCCTCTGTCCCCACAGTCCATTTGTACAAGGCTTGGGGAGATTGCACTTGGAGTATTGTGTACAGTTTTGATTACCCTGTTATAGGAAAGACATCATTAAACTGGAAGCTGAGAAGATTTATGAGGATGTTGCCAGGACTCGAGGGCCTGAGTTAAGATAAGATGATCTTTATTAGTCACATGTACGTTAAAACACACAGTGAAATACATCTTTTGCGTTGGGTGTTCTGGGGGCAGACTGCAAGTGTCACCGTGCTTCCGCTGCCAATGTAGCATGCCCACAACTTCCTAACCCGTACGTCTTTGGAATGTGGGAGGAAACCGGAGCACCCGGAGGAAACCCACGCAGACACGGGGAGAGCGTACAAACTCCTTACAGACAGCGGCCAGAACTGAACCCGGGTCACTGCTGCTGTAATAGTGTTACACTAACCACTACGCTACCTTGCCTGCCCTGGCGGAGGTTGGCCAGGCTAGAGCTTTATTCCTTGGAATGTAGGAGATTGAGGGGTGACCTTAGAAGTGTATAAAATCATGAGGGGTATGGATAGGGTGAACACCCATGGTTTTTTTCCCAGGTAAGTGGAACGAAGAACAAGAGGGCAGAGGTTTAAGGTGATAGATGAAAGATTTAAAAGGGACCTGAGAAGCAACTTCTTCATGCAGAGGATGGTGCATATATGGAATGAGCTGCCGGAGAAAGTGGTTGAGGCAGGTATCATAACAACACTTAAAAGACATTTGAATAAGTACATGGATAGGAGGGGTTTAGAGGGGTAAGGGCCAAATGCAAGCAAGTGGAACTAGCTTGGTGGGCACTATGGTCAGCATGGACAAGTTGGGCTGAAGGGCCTGTTTCCACGCTGTATTACTCTATGACCCTGTGACTCTAAACTCAGGGACTTCTCTCCCCACACTCCCCTTAAACCCAGGACCCTCTGTCCCCACGCTCCCCTTAAACCCAGGGACACACTTCCCACACTCCCCTTAAACGCAGGACCCTCCCTCGCCACACTCCCCTTAAACCCAGGACCCTCTCCTCACACTTCCCTTAAACCCAGGACCCTCTCCTCACACTTCCCTTAAACCCAGGACCCTCTCCTCACACTTCCCTTAAACCCACGACCCTCTCCTCACACTTCCCCTAAACCCAGGGACACCTATAGCCCATACTGCCTGTTAACTCAGGGGCTTCTATCACTTGCGCTCCTCTCAAACTCAGGGGACTTCAGTTTCCTGCTCACCTCTTATCTCTGGACTTTATCACCCACAATCTTCCTACACTAAAGTCTCTCTCGCTCTCTCTTGCTCTCAAACAGTGTGTAAACCCGGGAGGCTATCTCTCCCTCTGTCCTCCTAAATTCAGTGTCCCCTGCCTCCCACACTCCTCCCCAACTTAAGGACTTCTGTCTTCCACACTGTCTGCAGCATCTCCAGTACTGTTTCTAAACTCAAGATGTCAGTCTCCTGCGCACCTGCTCAACACAGGCAAAATGCTATTATTTCAATATTTGTTGGTGATGTCCACTTATAAAGACAAGTCACTTCGACTGTTTACAAGAGGTGGGTGCAAAATTGTACCCTACAACGTATCAACTTTCTCAAATGAAGGAAAAGAGAGAAAGGAGGGTAAAAAAAAGTGGATAACTTGTACTTTAAGTAATTTCATCTGTGCTCAAACTGTGGTACTTTAAGGTGATGCATCATTGTACTCCTAAGAAAAAAATGACCTTTTATCTTAAAACTGTTAGTAGTAAACAGGAGCCGAAAATGTATCTTGTGTTCAAACAGACTGTTTTGTTCCATGTTAAGTCAGCTACCTATTATCCATTCATTACTTTGAGACCAAGCACATGAAAGAAAAAAGATTTTAGTCACGGATTTTCCTGGTTTGATAGAAAGTGCATATTTAAATAACAGGATGGGTCACCAGTTCCTCAAGCATGTAGAGAGGACCAAGTAATTTCTTTTTGTGGTCAATAAGAAAATTAATTTCTTTTTCTTTTTAGTGTATTTTATTATGTAATTCTACTTCAACATGTAATGTTCAGATAAATGTGAGGTGTTGTATTTTGGTAATACAAACCAAGGCAGGACTTGCACAGTAAATGGTAGACCCCTGGGGAGTGTTGTACAACAGTGAGGCTAGGGGTTTCAGGTACATAGTTCCTTGAAAGTGGTGATATAGGTAGATAGGGTGGTGAAGAAGGCATTTGGCATGCTTACCTTCATTGGTCAGGATATTGAGTACAGGAGTTGGGACATCATGTTACAGCTGTCGTCGTCGTGGCTATCCCTTGAGGTCGAGAATGATGGTCTTCGTTCCGTTGATCAGAAGTAGAGCCCACAGAGCGAAGACACCTGTGCGTGTGTTTGTTTAACATGTAGTTGATGTTGCACTGCAAAAAGCACACGATACTTCACAAATCAACCAACTGATTCCAATGGCATGGAAACCACGACGATTAGAACTGATGGATTTCTTGCAGCCTTCATCCGCCTTCACAGCCGTTGAGTTTGAAATAACTTCATCTGCCTGTTCCACCATTGAGGTCTTGGTTGGATTGTTCTTTGTCAGGGACCTCACCATCGACCTTACCACCATGGGTGACCCTACCAGGAGCATAGCTCCAGACTGCATCGCTTTCGGGAACTCAGGACCACACAAGCTTCTCCACCACGACAA
Source organism: Pristis pectinata (assembly GCF_009764475.1). NCBI lineage: Eukaryota > Metazoa > Chordata > Chondrichthyes > Rhinopristiformes > Pristidae > Pristis > Pristis pectinata. The sequence continues at coordinate 15,061,086 of NC_067407.1, forward strand.
GGTGACAATCCATGGAGAAGTTACAGCTGTACAAGACATTGGTAAGGCCAGATGTGGAGCACTGTGTGCAGATCTGGTCACCCTGCTATAGGAAGGATGTCATTAAACTGGAGAGAGTGCAAAAAAGATGTGCAAGGATGTTACTGGGACTGAATGGCTTGGGTCATAAGGAGAAGTTGGATAGGCTAGGATTTTTTCCACTTGAGCATAGGAGAAGGAGAGGTGACCATATAGAGGTTTATAAAATCATGAGGGGCATAGATAAGGCGAACACCTTTTTCCCAAGGCAGGTGAGTCCAAAACTAGAGGGCATAGGTTTAAGGTGAGAGGGGAAAGAAGGACCTGAGGGGCAACTTTTTTGCACAGAGGGTGGTGAGTGTATAGAACAAGCTACCAGAAGAAGTGGTAGAGGCGGGTACAATTACATTTAGAAAGCATTTGGACAGTACATGGATAGGAACATTTCAGAGGGGTATGGGCCAAACGTGGGCAGATGGGACCAACTCAGTTAGGCAGCTTGGCTGGCAGGGATGATTTGGGCCGAAGGGTCTGTTTCTGTGCTGTCTAGCTCTATGACTCTATGTTTGACAGAGGTTTGATCTATTTAATATTTTAAGAGCGTATGATGTTAAAATATTGACTCACATTATTGTACTCAAAAAAAATTTAATTGAACTTTCAATGCAGAAAAATACCAAAGTAAAATACTGTATGTGCTGAAAACCTAAGCTGAAAGTGGCAACTGCTGGAGGTGGGTCAGGCAACATCGACAGACGGATGACTTGGCATGACGAGTCAAAGACAGATCATCTGACTGAGGAGTTGACTCCGTTTCTTGCTCCACTGTTACTGCCTGTGAGAGTTACCAGAATTTTTTTAGTTTTATTGCAGAAAAATAACTAGTTGTGTTTTGTTTTTAACTCCGATTACTTTTATCCCCAGAAATAAAAAGAACTCATGTATCACTTTGATATAATCCAATGTGTGCAAAGTAACTTTTCAGTCAGGAGTAAGTATTGGATAAAACAACTTTATTTTGTTCAAGAATGGAAACAAGTAGCCATCAATGATTAAAAATTATCTGTTCTGTACTTAACTTTATTTCCTCATGTCAGCTCTTCATTTAATTATGTTATATTTTGAAGCAAATACTCAGAAATACTGAAAGGAAGAAGGCAGGATGTTGATTAATTTTGTAGTCATCTTTGCCTTTCCTCTAAATTATTATGGTTGCACATTTTCAAACTCTGCTGCGGTGAGTCTTTCGCTTCAGTAAGCTGGTAGACAGCAGAATGAGAAATGTTCATCAAATAAACAAGGAGATGTATCTTTGGTCCAGCAAAATAGAGTTTAATCACCTACCCTTGATGTTTAATGGCATCACCATCATCAATATCCTTGGGGCACTATTGACCAGAAACTCAGCTGGACCAGCCACATAAATACCCATGATTGTGAGAACAGATCCGTAACTGGGTACATTGCAATAAATGACTCACCTTTGGATATCCAAAAGCCTTTCCACAATCTGCAAGGGCCAAGTCACGAGCATGATAGGATAGCAGGAATTGGCAAAACCATGTAATGCTGATATAATCACCTACACCTCCTGTCTGTCTCAGGTTAATTTATTTTACTTTTTGTCCTGAAATGTGACACCTGTGTCACTTCCCCAGCTCCAGAGATGGAAGTAGTAGGGCCATTTTCATTTACATACTTGTTCACTCAGCTACATCACTCTGTAGTTTAACTTCCTCTTGATATGAACAAGCATTTGTTTATATAGAAACAAAATAGGCAAATCTGTGCTATGATGCATTTGTAGACCATGGTTTGCTGTTTCTACGGCCCTGCTAATTGGTGGCACAACTTTTAGTGATTGTGTTGCAAGAACTCTTTGTCCCTTTACCCAACTTTCCTTTCCTGTAACTTCTGTGTAATTGCTGGCCATTACTTGTCCACCAGCTTACTTTTCAATGTATTTTCCCAATCAACCACAGATAATTCTCCCCTTGCACCTTCTGTTTAGATTTAAGACACTAGTCTTATATTGAACTACGTCACTTTCAAACTCTAGGTAAAATTATAACATATTATGGTTACTTGTCCCTAAAAGCACCATTACAAGATTATTAATTAACCCTTTCTCATTGCACAAAATGAGATCTAAAGTTACCTTTTTGTAATAGTTCCCTATTTGCTCCCTCAATATATTGATCTAGAAACTCCTATACATATGATGAATGTGTCCTCCAAATTATTACCGCTAATTTGATTTGCCCAGTCTGTATGGCAGATTAAAGTTCGCCATGGTTACTGTATTACATGCACCTCTAATTTTAAGATTGACACCTTGCCCAGTAATAAAACTACTATTTGGTGGCCTATAAATAACTCCAACCAATGTTTTCTGCCTTTTTTATTTTCTTAGCTTGACTCAAACTGATTCTAGCACAGCATAATGATCTGCTGAGCCAAGATCACTTCTCACATCTCTATCTCATTAACAGTGTGACCCCACCTCCTTTTCCTTTATGCTTGTCCTTCCTGTACGTTGAATACTTTTGAACATTCAGCTCCCAGCTTTGCAAAACCAGCTGCCATATTTCCATAATGGAAATTTGATCATCTACATTCACTTGCAGTTGTGCATTTTTAGTTACATGTTTTTCAAATGTTTATATTGCTCTTCAGTCAAACTTCATGCAGGCTGACAAACTTGAAGCAAAACACTTGTTGTTTTTAATGTATATGAAAAACATCCACACAATAGGAAATGTTTAAAGGTTAAAAATGTTTAAAATTCCCACTGAATTTGTGACAGTTTAAAACCAGTCATTATTAGTACTTACCCTTGCTCTGATATTCCCACTCTTCTAATTCATGCTAATGATTTATCCCTTTGGTGTGGGAATCTTTAATGGTACCCAATTTTATTTTCTTTCTCTTTTAAGCCTGTAAATTGTCACAGAGGTATTGAAGATTTTCCTTCGAAGTCTCTGATGAATTATGTCTGGTTGAGTCCACAAATTATGTAAGTGTGCTGTTTATCATTCTTCCTTCAATGTTTTTCATATCCTTTTCTTTGTGGCAGCTGATAAGTACGAATGAGCCTAGTTTTCTGTTTCTACAGCCCTCTACATCATCACAGGCAAATCTGAAGATCATAATTTTCAATGTATTCTATCCAATTTTATTTTTCTAATGTTATTTCATCAAATATTCATCATTCACAAAGTAGCTGTAATGTCTTGTAATATTCTCCCCTTTTATCTTCTTATCTGAAACTAACTATATAGGAAGTTTGCTCTTGAATTGATAAATATTCCCATTCCAGCTGTACGGAGATCCAGCACATTCTTTTGAAGACTCTTTCAAGTTACTTAGTTTGTATCTCCTTCTTAGGCAGTCCCTGAGGTTTGAGAATGAGTTGCTTCCACTTCAGTTCTGTGGCTTCTGAGGTGGTGGATGATGCCAGTGTGGGAACCAGACGCTACCACATTGGGCAGGAGATACCTGTTAGCTGGTTTGGGAGGTGGTGTTCTCCTTCTGCTGTTTACTCTGGGCTTCTGCATTATCCTAATGAATGGACTTGACTTTCTCAATACTATTCCGAATGCTCTTTCTCCACTTTGAGCAGTGCTGGCCCAGAGGTTCCCAGGAGTCAGTGGGGATGTTACTCTTTTCCGAGGGGGCTTTGAGAACATTCTTGAATCCGTTCCTCTGTTTTCTCCAGTAATGACCTGTCCTGGGCCCGGCACATAGATGCAATCACAGGGAAGGCACGCCAGCATCTTTACTTTCTTAGAAGGTTAAGGAGGTTTGGCATGTCTCCAAACACTCTAACAAACTTCTGCAGATGTACTGTTGAAAGTATCCTGAGTGGTTGCAGCATGGTCTGGTATGGCAATTTGAATACATAGGAACTCAAGAAGGCAACATCTATCGTCAAAGATTCCCACCATCCAAGCCATGCCATCTTCTCGCAGCTATCATCAGGCAGGAGGTACAGAAGCCTGAAGTCCCACATCACCAGGTTCAAGAACAGCTACTTCCCTTCAACCATTCAGTTCTTGAACCAACCGGCACAACCCTAATCACTACAGTATTGCAACACTATGGCCACTTTGCACTGAAATGGACTTTGTTTCTTTTTGTGCTCTTTCTTGTAAAAATTATGTATAATTTATGTTTCATTTATGTTTTTCTTGTGAATGTTGTATATCTGATGCTCTGTGCCTGTGATGCTGCTGCAAGTAAGTTTTTCATTGCACCTGTGCATGTGACACTAAACTCGACTTTGACTTCTGATTTTGACCTAATTTCCTGCCACGATGAAGCTACGAATAGAGTGTCTGATCAGGGAGTATAATGTTAGGCATGTAAACATCATGGCCTGATGGTCAGACCAACTGAGTGTGATTAGGGTCTCGGTTCTGGGGATGTGGCCAGAGATCTTTGTTCATTTATTCTGCCAGTGGATTTGGATGAATTTGTGGAGACTACAGTAAAACTCCAATAATCTGGAGTGTGATCTTTTTCAAAATCCTGTTCATTCAGCATTCACTTGGTTCCTCTTTTCTGTGCTCCCATTAAACTCACCAGGGCCCATTCCAGTGTTCATTTTAAAATCACTGGGCCCTGTTTTCTGTGCTTGTTTTAAGCTCATCAGGACCCCATTCCAGCACTCTTTTTAAACTTATTGGGGCCCAGTTCCCACACTTCCTTTAAACTCACCAGGCCCCATTCTCATACTCACTTTAACTTCTCAGTGGCCCTGTTCCAAAAATTCCTCTTAAATTCACCAGGGCCCTGTTTCCCATTAAACTCACCTGATACACTGGAAAATTTATGAAACTACTGTGTACCTGCTAAAACAAGTGACTTAAACTGTGTAGGGGAATCAATAGGAGTAATATCCAATAGTATGAAAAGTCTGTCAGTCCGGCGCCACAGAAGACCCAAGGGTTTGGATAATCCAAGTTTTACTGTATGTCCTGGTGCTTTGAGGAGTCTGCCAAAGGTGGTGCATACCTCAGATGCAGGGATTACTGCTGCCAGGTCAACAATGAAGTTTATGTCTAGTTTGAGGTCATAATCTTCAAACACCCTTTTCCTTGGACAGCCAAATGCTATGCTGGTGCATTGAGGCCAATCCTAAATTTCATTATCCGTGTCTGGCTTCGTTGAGTGGTGCCTCCCAAGATGGGGAGAGCAGTCCATGTTTTCTAGAGACTTGTTGTTGACCTTTTTAGTCAGAGGGCGGTGTTGTTGAGTGGGAACTAGCTATTTTGCAGATGTTAATTGTAAGACCTATTGTCTCGTAAGCTCCAGTGAATGAACTGACAACGACTTGGAGCTCGGCCTCGGAGTGTGTGCATATGCAAGCATCGTCTGTGTGCTGCAGCTTTGACTGGAGTTGGGGTGACCTTGGTCCTTGGAGCAGCATGGGATGAAGTGTTTACCATTTGTCCTGTAGATTGGCTCCATACCAGTGGGGAGTCTATTGGTGATGAAGTGCAGCCAGCATTGTGGATGGATAAATTGAGAGAACCGTTAGGGCGATGTAGCCTTGCTCAACGACATTCTGCGCTGAGAATGGATCTATTGGTTAAAATTCCAGCATGTGCCAGATGCAAACTGGAGATGAACTTCTGTAGGCAACCAAATGTGGGAAGGATACTTCACAGTCCTTCTTGAATGATGAAGTCAAAGGCTTTAGTAAGGTAAAAAATTGCCCACAATTGTGGTTGTAGATGCTCCTTGCATTTCCCTTGGAGTTGATATGAGGTGAATATCATGTCCACTCTGTCCCTGGATGGACGGAATCCACATCGTGACTGGGGCTGCAGCTCTTTGGTGATTGGGAGGGGAGGTTGGGGTGGACCCTGATGATGACTTTCCCCTGTGACAAACAGCAGGAATATCCCTCTGTAGTTACACCATTGGATTTGTTTGCATTCTTGAAGTTGGTCACGATTGTAGAATCTCTCTCCATGACATGGCTGACACAGTGGTGCTGCAGGTAGTGCAGCTGCCTCAAAGCTCCAGCAACCCGGGTTCAATCCAGATCTCGGGTGCTGTCTGTGTGGACCTTGCACCTTCTCCCTGCTACTGAGCGGGTTTCCTTTGTGTGCTCCGGTTTCCTCCCACAGCCCAACGATGTGCTTGTTTTTTTTAATATAAGATAAGATTTCTTTATTAGTCACATGTACATCAAAACACACAGAGTGTTCTGGGGACAGCCCACAAGTGTCGCCACGCTTCCGGCACCAACATAGCATGGCCACAACTTCCTAACCCATACATCTTTGGAATGTGGGAGGAAACCGGAGCACCGGCAGGAAACCCACGCAGACAAGAGGAGAACGTACAAACTCCTTACAGACAGTGGCCAGATTTGAACCCAGGTTGCTGGCGCTGTAAAGCATTATGCTAACCGCTACACTACCGTGTCTTTAACTGGTGACCGTAAATTACACTTGGGGAAGGTGGCTGATGGGAGAATCAGCAGGGCAGGAGGCTGTGGTGTTAGTGGACATGTGAGAGAGAATAGGTTACAGGGCAATAAGTGTGGGAATGGGATGGAGGGGGTTGCTCTCAGGGCCAGCATAGGCTAGATGGGCCAAATGTCCTCCTCCCCCTATGGTGTCAGAAACTATGAAATATGGACCCTTTCAAATGCTTAGTTTGGGGTGCTGAATGCACAGATAAACAATTAAAAAAACAGACAGATAGTCTGGTACATGAGCACAGCACGCAGAATGTTTTACATTATTAATTCTTGGATGAGACATTAAACTGATCTCTTTTAAAATCTTAAATAGGTTTTTCTTGCTGTCCTATCTAAGGTTTTTCCCATCCTTAACTGGGTGGGATAGTTCTAAAATATGAACAGCAAATGCCAAAGCAGGGCCTCTGGGATAATGGAGCATTTGTCCCAAATTCTCTTGACAGCCACATCTGTACAAAGCAATGCTTCACCCATACTGCGTCATTCATAGAATGATTGACACGTGGTGTATCCAAGCTAAGACACAAATTATTATCCTAGCATCATGTGAGTTGTCACTTGTCTTCTTTCACACATGTTCCTGAACAGCTGAAACTGTCTTTTTTACTGCAATAAATGCAAACTTATTAAAGTGCTCTGAAGGCTGCAAGTCCAATGAAGAACAAGGCACCTTGTCAAATTGTTACTTACCATTAAATGTCCACCGATATGCTCAGCCTCACAGTACAGGTGACCCCCCACATTCGCGTTTCTAGAAAAAAGATTGTATCGCGATTTTCCATAATGCAAAGCCATGTCATCTGTGCGTGCATCGAGAAATACTTTGCTTCTTGATCCCCGTATGCCTTTGGTGTGAGAAATCGATCAATTTGGATGTCCACGTGAATAGCCACTTGCAAGGCTATTGATGAAAAGCTGTGAAATGTAGCTATCCTAAAGTCTATTTCCGGCTGGCATGGACACAAAGGGCCAAATGGCCTGCTGCACTGGTAAGTTTCTATCACTTCATATTTTATAACATTTTTTTTGTCAACTAATTCAAAAGGACTTGGCTCCAGTGGGTGGGAAAACACAGAGATTCAAAGCCATTCTCTTCCTGGACACAAAATGCTTGCCTCAGTTTTGAATATACTGAGCATTTCCAGCCCTTTAAGGTAACAAATTACAACAATTTCCAAGCCTCTGATTAAAGACATTTACCTTAGTCCTAAATGACTAACCCCTTATAATGAGGTTATTTCCATTGTCCTAAAACCCCAGGTTGAGGAAAGAACCTACTACTAATATCAATGCCATGAATCCATTTTGGAGTTCTATGCTTCAATGAGATTATGTGTCAAACTTCTAAGCCCGGCGAATGTCAGTTAATCTTTACCCACTCTCTCTTCACAGGACAAACTCATCGTCAATTTAGTGAATTATCCCCAGAGCAACTACATGAATCCTTGAGTATAGAGACCAAAATTGACACCTGGTAGTGTCACTTAACTCTGTACAACTGCAGCAAGACTTGCTTACTCTTGTATTTTAAGACTCATGCAGTAAAAGCCAACATTTTATTCACCTTACCAACTGTTTGCTGTAACTACATGTTAACTTTATGTTTTATTAACAAATGCAGAAAAATCTCATTGCATACCAGCTCCTGGCCATTGTAAAATCATATTCTGTTTTTTTTTGTTTATTCTTTTTACCAAAATGCATAACCTCACACTGTAATTTAACTACTGCTGCTGCCTATATCTGTCTATATTTCTTTATGTGCACCACACAGCTTATTTTCCCAGCTAGCTTTGTGACATCGGCTAATTTGAATACATTACATTCTTCCTTTCTATCCAAGCCATTTTAATAGACTGTTCCTTGTACTACCTCGATACACTGCTGTAATTAAATGATCTGTATGGATGGCACGCAAAACAAAGTTCTTCACTGTACCTTGATACAGAAATCTGGAGCAAAAACCAAACTGTTGGAGGAATCCAGTGGGTCAGTCAGTATCTGTGGAGGGAAAGGAATGGTCAACTGAGTCCCTCCAACAGTTTGGTTTTTGCTCCAGATTCCAGTATCTGCAGTCTGTTGAATTTCCGTGGAAGCAGACTGGTGAGTTTCACTGCATTCCTTCAATAGTAAGTAAATCTGTTTTTGGGTAAAGAGACCAAAGCTGTATACAGTAGGTCTCACCAAGGCCCAACATAATTGCAGTAGGACATCTTTACTCCTGTACTCAAACTCTCTTGGAATAAAGGCTGGAACTCACTATTTGGACACAACCTACACAGCTGGTTCTGCAGATGTGCAAATTATTGACCAACCCACGTTTAGTCCTTCTTGACTAAACCTTTGTTAAAAGATATGTTGAGTATCATGGTGTTTTAAGATCCTCAGTGCTTTATGTAGATTGAAGGTAATTCAGAATTTAGTTTGCATATACTTATAACAGAATAGCAGATGAGGACAGGGTTCATCCTCCTCATGAGTGCAAAAAACTACATAGCATGTCACAGAGTCTTAGAGTAATATAGCATGGAGATAGGCATTTCAGCTCATCAAGGCCATGATAGCTATTTAGCATCCATTTACACTAAATCCCATTGTATTCTTCCCACAGTCTCTAGATTAACTACAATGTCTCTAGGTTCTACTGCTCACCTACAAGATGTAATAGCTTGCAACAAGGCTTTCAGCATTCTTGACATCAATGCCAGCCTCAATGGCTTGTGGCATCAAAAATGCTCTATTAAATATAAATTGATGGGGACCTAAGATGCCCACCCCCAACACCCACTGCTGTTTGTCAGAATTGTATGTGGTGCAGTATAAGATGGCTCTGTTTGTTGGTGGCCAGTCATCACTTAGGGAAGTGTCACTAGGCCAAGCACTTTCAAATGCTTCATGAACAATCTGCTCATCGTCAGGTAGTCTGGAGCGGCTGATGATTCTATGGTGTAAGCTTCATCCAGAACGCCTACAATCATGAAGTCGTCTTTGCCTGTTTACAAAAACTGTATAATAACCAAAGCTGTTTGGGCTGTCAAGTAGTAGATAACAATTTAGTCACAAGTGGCAAGTAATCTCCAGCAAGAAAAAGCCCAGTCACATTTCCATGGCTTTCATCACTGGTGACTGGTTCCACCCCTACTGCATCAATATCTTGGGCCACTCTCATTGACCAGGAGTTAAAATTGATCTCAACACATTAGCTGGAAGAGCAGGGCTTGAAATATATGCACTTGCCAATTACTACTTTATCACTAGAGGAAAGATTACAGCCAAGTATGGTCCAATTTTTGAAATTCTTTGGGACAAATATAGAGCAGTTATCCATGTCACTGAAGTGGGGAGATGGGGCAAGGTAAATAAAGTAATTTGTGAGTGCCCCTGTACCTTTCTGTTGGGCAAGCCAGAGATTGGAGTTAATGGCAGTTAGAAAGGTTCCCTCTTAGTCTTGGTTGAACCTCAAAAGGTACTTAAAAATAAGTCACACTAAAAATGATCAGTGAATTAATTACAGGTGTAGAGTACGGCCACTTTGTTGCTTAGCCAGAGTTGGCCTTTTCCTTGACTGCTGGTTGGTTAGTGCTGCCCGTGAGATGTGAAGGCAGGTCACCCATGACACACTGTTACTCAATCTGCTTTACAATTGCTGAGTCTTCATAATGAATAAAACATTTTACCAATTAATGATGATTCCAAGTGTCAACCCTACTAACTCGTGGGAAATCACCATGGTAATAATCATGAATGTAGAAATCACACGTAAGGGATTGTAAGAATGGTTTTGTCTATATTTCAGCACAGCACTGTAATTAATGAGCTTTGTGAAGATTTTCCATATTATATTTGTTTAATCAGTTTATTTACGATGTGAATTTTTAAAACAACCAGTCAGCTTAAATAAGTTCTATTTTTTTTGATGTGAGTTATGATTCACCATGTTGAGCAATGAAAAAATTCTTGGCTTTGCTCAGACTGTACAGATTGCTGTGATTTACAGTTTAATGCAATGATTGCAAGGTTTTCATTTACTGCCTTCTGCATGTTTGGTCTTACATATCGTGGTTGAATCTGGTGAGTCATGCTCTGGTGATTATTCCCACAAAGACCAAGCCCTAAGTAGGTCTCTCATTCCATACCATTTTTACATTTTGCTCAGTAACTTAAAAGCTTTACGGTTACTTTTGGATACTTCACTGTTTAGTGATCAGTTCTATAATTATCTGTTGTACTGAGTTGAACATTTTGGGGGTTTTGATTAGTAACTGCAGTAAAAACATTGCTTTTTGATTTATCTTGCGAGGAACCAGAGCAAATCATTCCTCAGGAAATTAACTGCAGCGGGAGACTCCATAATGGAATGGATCGAACATGTCTCAGGAAGGTGTCGGCTTGAAAGCACTTGCCCCTTGTCACATACTGTGGTCCTCTGATGAAATTATTTCAATCCTCTTCTACGGCATAAAATAGTTTCTAGAATAGCTTCATTGTAATTATTACTTGGGGAAATTCTAATCCCATCATTGAATTTGGGAGTTCACATCACATTCATGTTTTTTATTAATGAACACTTTGTTTCATGAATGGGATCACAAATTTAGGATCATCCATCTTCAGATCATTTGGAATGAATCAAATTTTTGAGCCCGTCCCAGAAATAAACCCGTTTGACATAGTTTGCACTGCAGAAACTAGAAACATATTCTGTCCAGAATGAGAACAGCAGGTGGTTCCGTAACTCTGGCCAACACTAACTTCTGTGGAAACTTTCTACCTTCAGCTGGTGGACCAGTGGATCTATGGAGGCTCAATGAGTGCCCATGGTATGGTCAGGCAGTGATGCCATTGCACTCTGATGCTTTAAGCTAGAAATTGTATTGTGTAGCACAGGTTTATGAATGGCATACGATCCAATATCAATTTTAACCAGAGCAGATTGACAGCGATCAGTTCTGAGTGAATTTGCACCACTTCTGTACACAATCCATGTTAGTTTGTCTAAAATTTTGCTGGTGTCATTAATTGTGCACTGCACATTTCTGACATAAATTGGATTGCAGAATCCCCCACCACAATTATCGTGGGACTGTCTCAGTAGAACTAGGAACACAGAGAGTTTTGTTCTTCCTTTTCTTGTTATTTCGAAGGACTTGCTGCTGTCATTGGGAGAACTTCCTGGGCAGTCACTGACTGAAGGCTGATCCACCGGCTTCCAACGTCCACAGGGTAAACTTCAACAAGCTGAGAGGGGTTGATTTCCCGGCATTTGGTTCCTGAGCCACTCATTCAGTGGTTGCAGCCTGAGCAGCACTCTGTTACTGGGTGGGCTTGGCACGTTACCCCAGGATGTTCAGAGAACGTGGGGCATGCCCATCAGTGAAGACCCACTTCCCAGAGTGTCTTCAGATGGCCAGTGTATTTACAGCCTCAGGTTTTCCAAGGTTGTCATCTCTGGCATCTTGTAAGCAGACCTTTTTCCGCACTCTCCTGCCTGGACTGCTTTCTCTGTGGAGGTCTTGGTCACAAACTCGCAGTTTCCTAGTCACTGGATTATCCCAGGCAGGAGCTGTAGGTTGATAGCATAGCTCTCAGTTTGCTCCTCACTACAGCACATGAGGTGTCACCCAGGCTCTCTCCTCGCGAAGGAATAATTTGATCATTTTTGAAGAGAAGGTTCCATCTCAGGCATTAGGATTTGCCAACACTACTAGCATCCCACAAGTGCAGCACTCGTGACATGAGAGCTCCAGTTAAAAACTTGGATGGGACAGCTTTCTGCTCCCTAAATGTCTAGACAGTCATTCAGACAGACAAGGAGAATTTCTTGAGAGCTGTGCACCTTCCTCCCTCCCTGCTGCACAGGACCCACAGTACATTACTGGATGCCATGCAGGGTGTGCGTTTTGCCGACAAGTCAGCAGCTGACCTGAGTTGAGCACAGTCCTGGATCACACAGGTCCCCTTTTAGCACCCCTTCCTGGCCTTAAAGAACTCTAACACAAATTTGTTTTTGTCCAGTTGCATGATTTATTTGTGGGGACCTTAGTGGTACTAACATTGCACAGAGCAGTGTTTTAGCACAGCAAAAGGCTTTTACCTTTTGTTCACTTCTCTGCTCGCTTATAGGGACTTCAGATGTATTGTGCTACCAGTGATTTAAAAGAAAGGACATTAGAAGGCACGTGCTATCAGGCTGCACAAACTTGGGGTCTTTTCTCTGGAGCGGAGGAGACTGAGGGGTGATCTGTTGGAAGTGTATAAAATTATGAGGGGCATAGATAGGGTGGACAAGCAATATCTTTTTCCCATTATTGAGTGAGCCAATACCAGAGGGCATACATTTAAGGTGAGAGGGGGTAGGTTCAGAGGAGAATTGAGGGGTAAGTTTTTACTCAGAAAGTGGTGGATGCCTGGAATGCGTTGCCTGATAGGATGGTGGAGGCAAATTCATTGGGGGCTTTTAAGATGGGCTTGGATGAGCACATGAATGAGAGGAAAATGGAGGGATATGGGCACTCTATAGGTAGGAGGGATTAGCTATGTTGGCATGACATTGTGGACCAAAGGTCCTGTTCTGTGCTGTACTGTTCTATGTTCTAAAGCCTTGCATTTATCATTCATGATTGAATCAGCCATGATTGAATGGCAGAGCAGACTCGATGGACTGAATGGCCTAATTCTGCTCTTATGTCTTATGGGTTATACTGTGTCTTTACAGCCTCAGATCAAGGCACTTCACAACCAATGAAATGTTTCTTTAAAGTGTAGTCACTGTTATAATGCAGGAAACATTATAACATGCTGATAGGTGCATAGCATGATAGTGACTGGGTGATCAGTGAGATTGATAGAAGGACTAATATTGGGCAGGGACACACCCTGGGGGCACTTACAGTGTAAACAATTAATCCATTGTTTACAATATGAGCGGGAATGGCTCTCCTGTGGAAGCAGAGGGGAGGTATGTTTTTTTTCAGTTGAGGTGACTCCGGGTAATATGCCTGGTGATGCAACTGTGGAGTCAAGTCAAAACTGTGGGAAGACTCAGTGTTTCAGTAGCTGAGTCAGACAACCCATAACCCAGGGCACAGCTTGTAACCAGTTAGCATTTCTCACTATTGAAACCCAGACAGGTAGGACTGCACATGGGAGCTGGAAACCCTCACATTCAGTTCAGGACACACTCATGGACAAAGTCCTAAAGAGCTGGGTGGTCCTGGATATAACACGCAGATGTTAAACCATACCATGTGCTGACCAAAGGCACCTTTTTATGTGATTGTCTTCTAACACTTTTTGAGTGCATCGATGTGGAGAGGTAATGTGCACTCCACACCCAGAAAATATCAAATTTACCAATATGGGTGTTGCGTTTGGAGACTTTTAAAACATGTCGAAGGGTTTCGTGAGTGTGGGGTTTCTGGATAACTAAAAACTAGGAGATCCAGATCAGATTCAGATTAGTTTTTTGCCATTCACACCACAGTGCATGGAACAGTACAGCAGAGATACAGGCCCTTTGGTCTACAATGTCTGCGTCGAGCACAATGCCAAATTAAACTAATCCATCTTGCCTGGATATGATCCACATCCCTCCATTCCCTGTATATTCATGTGCTTATCTAAAAGCCTCTTGAACGCCACAATCACATCTGCCTCCACCACCACCCCAGGCAGCGCATTCCAGGCACCCACCACTCTCTGTGTAAAAAAAAACTTGCCCCACACATCCCCTTTAAACTTTCCCCCTCTCACCTTAAAGCTATGTCCTCTAGCATTTGACATTTCTACCCTGGGAAAAAGATTCTGGCTGTCCGCCCTATCTGTGCCTCTCATAATTTTATAAACGTCTATCAGGTCTCCCCTCAGTCTCTGACGTCCCAGAGAAAGCAATCTTAGTTTGTCCAACCTTTCCTTGTAGCTAATAGCCTCTAATCCAGGTAGCATCCTGGTAAACCTCTTCTGCACCCTTTCCCAAAGCCTTCACATCCTTCCTGCAATGGGACGACCAGAACTGCACGTCCCAGAGAAAGCAATCTTAGTTTGTCCAACCTTTCCTTGTAGCTAATAGCCTCTAATCCAGGTAGCATCCTGGTAAACCTCTTCTGCACCCTTTCCCAAAGCCTTCACATCCTTCCTGCAATGGGATGACCAGAACTGCACGGACCACTCTTTAAGTGCAGCCTAACCAAAGTTTTATACTCCAGGATGCAATGAAATGACTTGCTTGCCCGTAGAAATCAGCCAAGCCACAGGAATTCACATTTTTATAGTATTTGATGACAGTACTGGAAAGCAAGTGAGAATTCCCAATGACAGAGGATGTTTGCACTGCTTCAAAGGTACTTGTGTCTCCATCCATTAAAGGGAGGGGCCACTTGTTTTCTGGTTGCTGGGCGTAAGTTCATTTGTGGGACTAAATCTTCATTGGTTTGCGTGTTACCTCCGCAGCTGCTTGAGGGAAAATGTCCCAGCTTTATGACAGGTGTGTCTTTTGTGTATGAGTTGTTGATTCTGTTGTTCCGATGACAGCATAGGCAGGGCAGATTCTACAGCTTCAGGCCAAATTACAAACTCACCTCAAGAAATGAGTCTGAATTTTAACTGCAGTTTGAAATGAACATACATGCTTATTTCTGCCCAGTGGGCAAACGTTTTCAAAAGAGGTGCCTTGATTGTAAAGTCTGAGCAACTATAAAGTAATCAAGGTTGAGCCAAGGAATAGTTTCAAAATAATAAAGACAGATGCAGCTAGTCAAATTGCTGCAAATAATTAAATAGGAGACCTATTGATGACACAAAAACCTAATCTCCAAGGGGGACATATTTGTCAAGATAGTCTTGAGAATGGAAAACACAAGAGACTGCAGATGCTGAAATCTGAACATCAGCATCAGATTTATTATCACTGACATATGTCATGAAATTTGTTGTTTTGCAGCAGCAGTACAGTGCAAGACATAAAAATTACTGTAAGTTACAAAATAAATAAATAGTGCAAATGAGGAATAATGAGGTAGTGTTCATGGGTTCATGGACCATTCAGAAATCTGATGGTGGAGGGGAAAAAGCTGTTCCTAAATCAAAACTATCTGCTGGAACTAGTCAGAGAGTCAGGCAGCATCCGTAGAGGGAAATGAATGGTCAATGTTTCGGGTCAAGATCCTTCATCAGGACTGAAAGAGTAGAAGGAGATTGTCTGTATACAAGTCCTAAATTGCTGGTTGAGGGGAATTCAAAATAGTGTAAATGGAAATGCAGCAAAAGTGTTGGTGTGACTAACATTGATTCACCTCCTGTCTGCTTCAAGATGCTTTTAACCATGTCAACACACCAGTGTTGTGAAGCGTGTCATGCCTAAGAACCCTAAATATTACCACAGCTCTGCCTAAGGCTAGTAGGAAAGGCTGTTCTCATCAGTTACTCACAGCACAGGAGAAAGGATTTAATAATAGTGATGGAAACCTGGTGAACCAGTTCCTTGCAATGAGTCAAACTAAATGTCAAAATTAAAAGCAGTAATGAGAGAGGTCTATGCATCAGTAACTTGGCAAGTTGCATAAGAGAGACTTCCGCAAATTTTGGATATCGGAAGGCACTTGACCCTGATGAAATCCTTTTGAAGTGCAGGCACTGTTGTAAATTGGGAATTGCAGCAGTCAAATTGCACACAGCAAGATCTCACAAAAAAGAGAATCTACTTTTTACTGGAGTGGGTCAGTCCTTTGTTGGACAGGACACTGGGGCTTCCTTCTTAAGAATATTTTAAGCCCACCAGGTGGGATCTCAGTTTAACAGTTCACCTGAAAATCAGAACCCCTGAAACGTAGACCTCCCTCAGTACCACACTGAAATGTCAGCCTGGATTTTTTTAATCTTATGTGAAAGTGTTTGAAGGGTAACCAGGGCATTCAACCTTCTGACTCAGAACCATGACTGAGGAAACTGGGGGCTTGTACTGCTGCTCCCAAGGGCTTACCACAATTTTCTCTATGTTGGTCTAATCAGCAATGGTAAGTGAAGTGAATTGGTAAGAAACCCATTGGAATAAAGGCCTACCTTCTCACCCAGCCCTAGATCTCCACCACTGCTTTTTGCACATGGGGTGGAAAGTGAGAGACCGTTTGAAATTCCCCAGCAATTGAAGCAGGTGAATCCAAGGTGGGTGATGAGGCAGCATTGAGCACCATTGCCTGAATCCTCAATGTTCCATACTACAATTGCAGCTAAATTCCAGAGGCAATTCCCTCCCTTCTACTCTAAATCCAGGAGCTAGCCCTGGAACCTTGTGGGTTCTTTCATTAAGGCAATGTCTGTATCACAAGGCCTTGAGGGAATCCGAAATGTTTTTCAAAAACATTTAACAGGTAAACAATTATTCCCCTGAAGTGGTGTGCAAAGAGCATGTGTTGCTATTGACAGATTTCTTTGTACCATGAATAGAAATACTTATTATGAGATAGAAATTAGTTAATCTTACAAAAAGCACATTTCAAATTGTATGATTTGTTGCCAATAACAGTGCCATTCAACATTATAGGACATCCTGGTCAAGTCAAAGTTTTGGTCACTGTGCAGCACTCATCCTAAAAGACAAAGAAGATTTGTGCCAAAATGTCTCTGGTGATAACCTGAACTGCTCAAGAACAGGTATTCTGTTTGTGTGTAAAAGAACATAGGTAAAAGAACTTATCAAGAGATTGTGTGAAGGTAGAACAGAGGTGGATGACAAAGGATCCAGGGATAGAGTGGACTTAGAGAGGATGTTTCCATTACTGGAGAGTCTAGGATCTGAGGGCATGGCCTCAGGATAAAGGGACACCCCTTTAGAACTGAGATAAGGAGGAATTTCTTCAGCCAGAGAGTGGTGAATCTGTGGAATTCATTGTCACAGATGGCTGTGGAGACCAAGTCATTGGGTGTATTTAGGTTCTTGATTGGTAAGATTGTTAGGGGTTATGGGCAGAAGGCAGGAGAATGGGGTTTAAAAAAATCAGCCGTGATTGAATGGCAGAGCAGACTTGATGGGCTGAATGGCCTAATTCTGCTCCTATGTCTTATGGTTTTGTAGGCCAGAGTAGGATGGAAAGGCTGAACTCAGGATATGGCTGAAGAGTCAGACATTTAGGAATATTTGAAGGGCAGGCACGGTAGCGTAGCGGTTAGCGTAATGCT
This sequence comes from Pristis pectinata, assembly GCF_009764475.1. Taxonomy (NCBI): domain Eukaryota; kingdom Metazoa; phylum Chordata; class Chondrichthyes; order Rhinopristiformes; family Pristidae; genus Pristis; species Pristis pectinata. Next base: position 15,078,772 of record NC_067407.1, read on the forward strand.
TTACAGCGCCAGCGACCCGGGTTCAATTCCAGCCGCTGTCTGTAAGGAGTTTGTACGTTCTTCCCGTGTCTGCGTAGGTTTCCTCCAGGCGCTCCAGTTTCCTCCCACATTCCAAAGATTCCAAAGATGTACGGGTTAGGGAGTTGTGGGCACGCTATGTTGGCGCCGGAAGCGTGGCGACACTTGTGGGCTGCCCCCAGAACACTACACAAAAGATTCATTTCACTGTGTGTTTCGATGTAAATGTGACTAATAAAGAGATCTTATCTTATCTAACAAGGTGAAGTCGTTTCTGAGAGTTCTAATGAGATGGGGACTGGTTGTGGAGCAGCAATGTGGATTTGGAAAAACTGGGAGTGACAGTTGGGAAATACTTGGAGTAGAAGAGATTTGAAAATGAAGATAGGGACCCGAGATCTTAGAAGTAGTACACCAAGGGGCAGGGAATAAGAGAAACCTTGCAAAGAGAGTAGCAATGAAGGCAGGAAAAAGCAGAGGGCTCATTGAATAACCTGAGAACTGCACCATTTCATAATAGTTTAATAATTTTCCACCAAAACAGACCATGTGATTTACTCCAGAACCAGATATAAAAGGTTTAGGACAGGTTTAGAGAAAGATAACAAAAAACATGATGCAAGTGATTCATTGACAGTAGTCCCCTAAAGATTTCCTGTTTGTGATTATAATGCTTGTTTGTGATCACATGTATGTTTAATATTTCCCTAAAACTAGTTTACTCTGGTACCTCAGCCTTACTACATAAATGGAAGTCCTACTTTTGGCAGCAGAAACAATACTTGCTCTCTCCAGGGTACCCTGGGCTCCATTATCTTTAAGAACATTGATTCTAAGAATATCAGGCTTTAGTTATATTCTTCAATTTTTTACTGTGCCTCAGGAGAGGAGAAAGGGAACTGATGACTTGGGAGTCTAAAGGTGTTATAGAAATCCAGCTTGTTGCTATGAGCTTTATCTTTCTGCACAATATGTGGCCTTGCTGTACATTTGTCTTTTCTGACATCCTTTCAAGACAACACAGTTAGATAAGGTGGTAAGGAAGGCATTGGGTCTGCTTGCCTTCAACAGTCAGGGCATTCCGAGACCTGGGGCAAAACACCTCCCTTTGCGACTGGATCCTTGACTTCCTGACCAACAGACTGCAATTAGTGAGGATAGGCAGCAAAGCCTCCGCCATGATTATCCTCAAGACTGGTGCTCCACAAGGCTGCGTCCTCAGCCCCCTACTCTACTCCCTGTACAACTTATTCTGCATTCTGTTATTGTTTTACCTTGTACTACCTCAATGCACTGTGTAATGAGATGATCTGTACGAACGGTATGCAAGACAAGTTTTTCACTGTACCTCGGTACATGTTACAATAATAAACCAATTCCAATTCCATTGAGTATAAATGTTAGGAAGTCATGTTGCAGCTGCATAAAACTTTCGTTCGGCCACATTTGGAGTATTGTGCGCAGTCTGGTCACCATACTACTGTCTAGGAAGGATATGGAGGCTTTGGAGAGAGTGCGGAAGAGTTTCACCAGGATGTTGAGGTGTACACCTGAAGTGTACACCAGGAGGTGGTACACTTTGGAAGGACAAACTCCAAGGCGGAGTACAAGGTAAATGGCAGGATTCTGGACAGTGTAGAGGAGCAGAGGGATCTGGGGGTTCATATCCACAGATCACTGAAAGTTGCCTCACAGGTGGATAGGGTAGTTAAGGAAGCTTATGGGATGTTAGCTTTCATAAGTCGTGGGATCGAGTTTAAGAGCCGCGAAGTAATGTTGCAGCTTTACAAAACTCTGGTTAGACCACACTTAGAGTACTATATCCAGTTCTGGTCACCTCATTATATGAAGGATGTGGAGGTGTTGGAAAGGGTACGGAGGAGATTTACCAGGATGCTGCCTGGTTTAGAGAGTATGGATTATGAGGAGAGACTAAGGGAGCTAGGGCTTTACTCATTGGAGAGAAGGAGGATGAGGGGAGACATGATAGAGGTATACAGGATATTAAGAGGAATAGATAGAGTGGACAGCCAGCACCTCTTTCCCAGGGCGCCAATGCTCAAAACAAGAGGACATGGTTTTAAGGTATTGGGTGGGAAGTTCAAGGGAGATGTCAGAGGGAGGTTTTTCACCCAAAGAGTGGTTGGTGCATGGAATGCGCTGCCTGGGGTGGTGGTGGTGGCTGATACGTTGGTCAAGTTCAAGAGATTGTTGGATAAGCATATGGAGGAATTTAAGATAGAGGGATATGTGGGCGGAAGGGGTTAGATAGTGTTAGGTGTGGTTTGAAGGGCAGCACAACATGGTGGGCCGAAGGGCCTGTATTGTGCTGTATTGTTCTATGGTTCTATGTTGCTTGGATTAGAGTGTATTAGCCACAAGGAGAGGCTGGACAAATTGGATTGTTTACTCTGGAGTGTTGGAGGCTGAGGGGAGACTTGATAGACGTTTATAAAATGATGAGAGGCATAGATAGGGTAGATGGTCAGAGTCCTTTTCCTAGGGTGGAACTGTCAAATACTAGAGGGCATAGCTTTAAGGTGAGAGGGGGAAAGCTTCAAGGAGACTTGCAAGGTAAGTTTCATACACAGACAGTGGTTGTGCCTGGAACACGCTACCGGGGAGGTGGTAGAAGCAGATACAATAGCAACCTTTAAGAGGCATTCAGACAGACACATGAAGAGGCAGGGAATGGAGGGATATGGACTGTGTGCAGACAGTTTGGCATCATGGCCACTGCAGACGTGGTGGGCCAAAGGGTCTGCTTCTGTTCTGTGTTCTACTTTCCATATGTGAGGATGTAAAACAGCACCTTGTACATACATTGATACATTGTCAGGTTCTACATATTGGCAGGTTCTTCTGCATACACTTTGTGAAGATCAATAATCCACTTACAATTTAATTGTTCATAATTTATGATAAACTCCATTCAGGACATCATTTATCACTCACATACTGTACATTGATCACTAATCACTGTCATTCTCCAAGGCCTTAAAGAAATTAAGTTCATAAATATTTGTAGTTGCTGAACAGTTAGTTGAATAATGGGAGGGCATTTGGATTTAACCCATTTCCCAAACAGATTGCTTCCAGTTCCTCAACAATGCCAATATTTGAACAAAGTTGAAATTCTGATTCAGTGCTCAACTGTCCATTTGCATAAAAAGCGATGTTTTGACTTGCCTTGAGGCACTTATCCACAGATGTAGGCCGTGTGGTTGTTTAACCAGTACTGTCTGAAGCAATCTTCAGCCTGAGATGCTCTACAAACTGTGTATTGTTTGATGCTGTGGTTTATCCTCATTGATTCTGATGCAGGAAATTCAACGAACCTGATATTTGTAAGGAGCATCTGCCTTTTCAGACATTTATTGCCAGTGCATAAAATTATCATGGAATACTAACAGATACCTTTTCAGGCTGCAGACCTTACCTTAAAGATCCCAATACACCCCTTTCCTTTATACCCATGCTGTGAGGCTGCACCTGTTCCTATATCTTGTGTGGGTTATTTATAGGGGCTTGTTAATTTGGTGTTACTCCCGCCACCTGTTATATACTTAGACTTACTCTGCCTTCAGCATTACTGCACCAAGTGCTCATGAAATGAGTGACCCATTGGACTTATTTGGTGAGGGTTGAGGAAGGAATTTTGGCCAAAATATTGGAAGACCTCTTTCTGCATTCACATTTGCTGAACAACAGGTTGCTCATGTTATCTTTGATTTCTTTTTGAGATATCGTTTGTGATTGTACAGCATGAAACATTAAAACAAAGTTTGGCCATGCTAGTGAGGAAGAGGAGCGGAGGAAGTTGTGAATAGGCAGAACAATGGACTTCATTATCAAGCTGTGTGAGGTAATGCATTTGGGGAAGTCAAACAAGACAAGACAAGAGAATGCAGAATAAATGATAAAGTAATGAGAAGTGTGGAGGAACAGAGGGACTTAGACTTAGAGAGCATGTCCATGGATCCCTGAAGGTAACGGGATGGGTAAATGAGGTGGCTGAGAAAGTTTATGGGATCCTTGTGTTTATTAGCCAATGAATAAAAATGTGAGAGCAGGAAGGACATGCTAGGTTTGCATAAATGACAGATTTGGTCACAAGTGGAGAATTGCGTGCAGTTCTGCTTACCGCATTACAGGAAGGATGTGATCATATTACAGAAACTGCAGAAGACATTTACAATGTTTCCAGCCATGAAGAATTATAGTTATGAAGGAAGATTGAATATGTTGGCGTTGCAATTTCTCCAAATGGAGCATGTTGAGAAAGGATTTACTGAAGCTGTTTAAAATTGAAAGAGGCCTGGATACATACTTCCTTTAACAGGTCTATAACAAGGAGGCATGGAGTTAAAGTAATTGGTAGAAGGATTAGAGAGTAGTTGCGAATTACTTTTACCCATTACATTGTGAGGGTCTTTAACTTATTGCCTGAAAGAGTGTTAGAGACAGGAACCTTCCTTGTCCTTGCCCCAGAAATGCTGTAGATTGCTAACTGACTTCTAATGTTGGAAATAACATTTAGATTCAATAGCTCTTCATTTGATAGCACAGATATGATGGCCCAAATGTCCTCCTTCTCTGCCGTATATCTTAATGATTGAGTGATTAATTAGAGGCTGAAAAGCCAGTGTCCAAAAACTAAAGAACCAAGTACCATCATAATGTTAACTGATTATCAATAAATGTTAAATAAAATGAAGGATTCTAATGTTCTTATTATTTCTTTAGCATCTGCCACATTTCCTTTGCATTGTTTGATGGATTTAGTAGCACATTGAACAACTTGACAAGTTTGTTGAATAAAAAATCCAATGAAATTCCCTTTAGGTTCTCTAGAATGTACATTAGGAATAAGTAATGGGACCCAACTGGTTCTATTCAGGTCCCTTATTCCTGCATAAACTTCCTGTCTAATCTATTGTCATTACTTCATTTAGTGTCATTAGTTTCATGGAAATGCCAAAGATTAATCTCCCCCCTGACATCTTCCCAACAATATTACAGCTAGTAGACAGCACAAATTGCAAGTAAAAAGGCTAATGGAATATTTAAGGGATGAGACTACAAACAGAAGTGAGGCTTCAGTTGCACAGAGTTGTGACCAAACCCCTTCAGTTTTAGCCGAGCACTTCAGGATGGACAGCTTGGCCTTGAAGTAACGATCCACCAGACTTAAACCAGGACGTAGAGGGTTAGAATATGAAGAAATGCTTCATAAACAGAGCCTGGCTTACCTCAAGTTTAAGATATTGAAGGGTGACCTCATCGACAGATTTATAATGCTAAAAAGAATTGCCACCGATAGAGGAATGAAGATCAGTGGGGTGAAATCTTGCAAGAAGAGAAGAAATAGGATCAGGGATAGGCCATTTGGCCCTTTGAGCTCAGTTTGCTTTTTAAGAAATCATGGACTGATCTGATCTTGGCTTTGTTTCCACTTTCCTGACTGTTCCCTATAATACTTGATTCCCCAAAATACTGTCCATCCCAGTCCTTGAAAGTGGAGCTGAGGCCAAGTTCAGCACGGATGTGATTGTAGTTAATGGTGGAGCAGCGTTGGGGGCAATGTCTTGTGTTCTTGTCTTTGTGTGTCCAATGACGGTCTCCACTGCTCTGAGAGTTACAGCATTCCAAAGACTCATGACCCTCTCAGTGAAGAAATTCCTCCTTAACCCTAGCGCTAAAGCCAGGCCATTTGTGAGTGACATCCGGAAGGACCTTTCTATGCTGATGTTAGTACAAATTCTCTCCCCCAAAAGGCAATGGGTGCAGAGACAACTGGAATGTTCAGGACTGAGATTGATAGGTCTGAAGGCAGTTAAGTTGTGAGAAGATATGGAACTGGTGGGTGGTTCAGTCTGGCCAATGTTCCATTGACTGGTGGATCAGACTTGAGGGACTCAGTGACCACCTCCTCCTGCTATGCTAATAAAGTTTAAGATGCAAATGCTTCAAAAGCACTTGAGGTTTGACCATCTGTGGATGATCAGCTTTCATAGATGAGTAGACAGCACTTGAGATGCACTTAGTACCAACATTGTCAGAGGGATGTCACACTAGCTCACAAGAAAATTACCTTCATCGATTTCCTTAAGGGAAATAATTGCTTAATTTCTCAATTGAGTTCTATTTTTCAAGGGCATCAAAAGAGACAGGGCATGTGATTCAGTCTGCAAATTAATCGAGTGCCTGTAGTGAGACTGTAAAACGTTAACAGACGAGGCATAAATTTCAGGAAGCTGCAGCAGAATACTTGGAAACACAAGCATTCAGCTCACTCTGCTTTGAAAAGGCTTCCATGCCTTAAACCCAACAATGCTTTAGATTTCAATCCAGGCCAGATATATTCTGCTGGCAAACAAAAGAAATAAATGACAGATAAAAAGAAACTGTATCACAAACCACAATGTGCATGTGGACCATGTGATAATATCTTCATTGGAAAGTACTTAGTGATTCCATACCACATATTCCATGAAATCTGCAACCTTCCTTCACAGCGCTCTGTATGTAACGTGGTAATGGACAGAGGTACCTGAACATAATGGCATCCAACAGCATGCAATGTGACCATAGTGCACACAGGCACGGCCTGTTGTTGCTGAGCAGGTCTTTGCAGCATGTACCCTCTCAAGCACAGTAGTGTAGCAGTTAGCGTAATTCTATTACAGCACCAGCGACCCGGGTTCAATTCCGGCTGCTGTCTGTAAGGAGTTTGTACGTTCCCCCCATGTGTGCGTGGGTTTCCTCCGGGTGCTCTGGTTTCCTCCCACATTCCAAAGACATACGGGTTAGGAAGTTGAGGGCATGCTGTGTTGGTGCTGGAAGCGTGGCGACGCTTGCAGGCTGCCCCCAGAACACACTACGCAAAAAGATGCATTTCACTGTGTGTTTCGATGTACATTTGACTAATAAAGATACCTGACCTGAAGACTGCTTCATTGTAAGGTGAAGGGGTCTGCCCTGAGTAGGTCTAGGAGTCCGACACTGGGAGCCCCTTCATGTGGATCCTCTTTTCAATTCAGACATTCCCTCGGCACACCCCAACCCCATGCCAGCTCCTGACTGCAAGCCCTACCCCACCAACTCTGCCGCAGGACTGACTCCCCTTACTTAGCATGGTGATGCACACAGAAGAAAGGCCCATGGCTGTTAAACAATGTTGACTCGCTCTCTGAGAGGATGGTCCTTCCCCCACCAGCTGTAAGGTAAATGTCCTCTACCAACCTGCCCCCACTGCACTACAAGACCCTGAAAAATGTGAACCATTTGGGAAACCACCCCTTGGTGAAGGAAAAACAAATGAGGAACTTCACCAGCTCTGTCAGTGTGCCAGTGAAGCCTTTGGTTGATTGAGGAAAAGGGCATATAAAGACCTTAAAACTGGCACAAAACCATGGTCTACTGGGCAGCAGTGATCCCTCCAAAATACTTCTGAGAGCTGCAGTACCTACAGCGGACATCTCCAGGCACGAGAAAAATAACACCAATCCATAAACTCCTCCAAATTGACTGGAAGGGTGAGCTGACCAATGTCAGTATCCTCTCCCAGACTAACAACTCCAGCATCGAAGCCCTAATTGCCCTCAAAGGTCTGACTACGTTGGGTAGACCATGTCATTTATATGCCTGATACCAGGCTCCTAAGACATACACTGTAATCCAAGCTCTGTCACAGGAAGAGGTTACAAGGAAGATAGAAGAAAAGATTCAAGGATGTGCACAGAGCCTTGTTGAAAACAAAGATGCAACATTCCTATTGACTCCTGGGAATCCCTGGCACATGACCATTGGCAGTGGGGAAGGAGCATATGGGCTGGTATTGAGAACCTTGAGGCCATGCATCAGGAGCACATAGAAGTCCTTTGTAAAGGCAGAAGGAGCACAGCACCTGTCAAACTACCCACTCACCGGCCCATTCAGTCACCTCCTGCCCCATCTGTGGAAGAGCCTGCGATTCCCACAGTGGCCTCATCGATCACTTCAAGATCTACAGAGTGAAAGACAGTCACCCTCGATCTGGAGGGACGGTCTAAGGATGTAATTTAGAAATTAACCTGCATCGGTGCCATAGATAAATACTCTACAAGTCGGATTTAATGCTTACAGACTCTGACAGGCAAAGTGGGATCACTTCCCTGAATGCTGGGGTTTGAGATGTACCCAATATTATGTAGAACTTGCAGTGCAGAAGCAGACCATCTGGCTCACCTAATAAGTGCCAGTAGTTCTCTTCCATACAAGTCCCACCCACCCTGGTTCATCGTGGCCCATTAGCTTGGCTGTCAGAGGCCTCACTTAATGAAAACCTAAAATCTGCAAATAAATAAAAACTGAAAATGCTGGAAACACACAGGAGGTCAGGCAGCATCTGAGGCAAGAGAAACGGTCGACATTTCAGGTCCAAGACCCTTTGTTAGAGTTGGGAAAGAGAGAAGAATAAGTCAGATTTCATAAGCATGGGGGAGGGATGGGTAGAACAAAAAACATCTCTGATAGGGCGAGACTAAATGAGTAAGTGTGGCAGTTCGAGTAGTAGTTAGAACCAGATTTTACTTCTGACATATGCCTCCCATGTTGACAGAGGATTGGACGAAGGTGACACCATCAGCAACCCTCGGGTAAATGGTGACTGAGGAGAGCAGCAGTCTGGCGATGGCCAGAGAGAAGGTGGCAGAACAGTCATCATCGTGACTATCCCTCGAGGTCGAGGACGATGGTCTTCATTCCCTTGATCTACTTATGGGCTCTCAAGTGGCTTATGAGTCCAATCTTGGCTCTGAAAGTTCTTCCGCATTCAGGACAGGTAGTTCCTGATGGCAGATCGGCCTTTGGTTGTTGCTGCCTCTCTTCCATTTTCTTCTCTTTTCCTCAGATTCTGCGCATCTGTTGGATTCGAAGGTTGCCGTTCCTTCTCGGATGCTGGTTTGCCAGAGTTTCCTGTCCTTGGCATTGGTTTCCCAATTTTTGATGTCGATGTTACATTTCTTCATGTTGGCTTTTAAGATGTCTTTGAATCTCTTCTGTTGTCCGCCCCTTTTACATTTGCCTACTTTAAGCTGGGAGTAGAAGGTTTTTTTCAGTTGTCCGCCTCTTTTACATTTGCCTACTTTAAGCTGGGAGTAGAAGATTTTTTTCGGCTGACGTTCATCTTTCATCCGAACAACATGACCGCTCCATCTTAGTTGGTTCTTGATAACGTAGGCTTCAATGCTTGTTGTTTTTGCTTCATTTAGCACACTGACGTTGGTTCTTCTATCTTCCCAACTGATATTTAAGATGTTTCAAGACAGTGTTGATGGAACTTTTCAAGTGCCTTCAGATGTCGTTGGTATGTTGTCCAGGTTTCTGATGCATACAGTGGTGTTGGGATCACCCCTGCTTTGTACACTGACATTTTAGTGTCTGTTTGGATGCCACGATCATGAAAGACTCTTGTTCGGAGACGTCCAAAAGCTGTTCCAGTACATTTAAGATGATGTTGGATCTCGTCATTGAGGTCGATATTGGAGGAGAGGTGACTTCCAAGATATGGAAAGTGGTCCACGTTTTCCAGGGTTGTTTCACCAAGTTGAATTGATGGTTCTATCCGATTTGTCTCAGTTGGTGATGGCTGGTAGATGATCTGAGTCTTCTTGGAATTGATGGTAAGTCCAAGTTTTGTGTACGCACGGTTGAAGGCAGTCAGAATCTGTTGTAGGTGGTTTTCTGAGACAGCTGCAACACTGTTGTCATCTGCATATTGGAACTCGATGAGGGAACTCGTGGATGTCTTGTTTTTGGACTTGAGATGGGCAAGATTGAAAAGGCTGCCATCTGTTCTGTAGACAGTGGGGTGGAGGGAATTGGGGCGATTACCAACAGCCACTCAGGGGCAGGAATGTATGGTCCCATCTCTATGTACAACTCCATTCCTTTTAAAACCTTACCTTGTTGACCGTGGCCAACTAGTCCACATGAAGCCCTGCTTCTCCTGAGTAAAGCTGCTGCGGCTGCCTCAGGCCATACCAGAATCGCAGTGGGAGCATCAAACAGGTGCTCACCCTCACAAACAAATGCAACAATTCTAGCACGGATTATTGTTGGCCCAGCATGTTGATTTTCTTTTAATCTTTACCAACGTTGCAGGCTTTTGTTAAGTGTGGTCCTTAGTTTGCCATTTGGCAGCTTAGGTAGCCCTTCTGTGCCAGAATAATGAGTGCTGGACATCCTATTTTGAGGGTCAACTTCTTTTTCTCATTCCAAAGCAGCAAAGTACTGCTTCCACCAAATAAGAACATAACAAGTCGGAACAGGAGGAGACCAACCTGCCTCTGGGCTCTGCGCACAGATTGTGTGCCAAGGTGACTGACACTAATGACTGCAGCGAGGGGTTTCCTGCACTCTAATCCCACCTCAGAGAACCTCTACCAACGGTCCTTCGTAAAGATCTGGCTCTTGCCAAATATTTTCAGTGTGCCTTGTGTTGAATGTAATGTGAAAAGAATGGGAGTCAGGTTCTGGAGTTCTAGAGAAACAATAGGGGTGGAGAGGCATTAGGGTTGGATTGCAGAGGGAGTTTGTAAGAAAGTTAAGGGATACATCAGTGAAGAAAAAGGGGGCTGCAGGCTCCACAGTGGTTTGTGTTTTAGTCAAGCAGCAAGGAGAGAGTTAAGTTGTTAAAAGAAAAGAGACGGATAACAAAAATTACAGTCCCTCTGTTTTACTAAATCCAAAGCAAAACTAAAAATCAAAATGGATAATACAGTTCCACAAGTAGGAAAGAAACTATGCTTGGATTCTAAAATATTATGCAAATTGTTTAATAAATCTGTGACATGCCATGCTCAGACACATAACAAGTCAAGTGAACTTGGCCTGATTTAAGGTTTTAATTGCCTGGAATACGTTGCCAAGTGACTGCACTGCAATGCAACACGCAGCTACTCGTAATCAAGTCTGCTAGCAGTCAAGTTCTCCATTTTATTCATGCTCATTATCTTTCCTACAATTACACAACAAGTTCCTTAATTAAGGTGATGCGTCCCATGTAAATTGTTAAGTAAAGCAGTTTGTATCAGTCAGGTGTGGCTCTTGCACAGGTATCATTATTATTTTTGTTTTCAACTAAAATACTTGGAATTTCTGACCAATGTTTCCAACTTTCCCTCTGCAGATTTTTAAATATAATTCAGCTGGTTGGCATCCAAATTTTATACCTGGCTCCTTTTGAACAACTCTCCAATTTCTTACAGGGTGGGGTGGATGGTGCACTACACATCAGGACAATACATGTTCAAATGAACAAAATGCAAAGCAACATCAAACCCCAGAAACTTCCAGTGGTCCCTGCCATTTGCTTCTGCGACCATGGATGGAGGGCTTAAATTCCACAAATTCAATTCATTGTATGGACTGGGTTGACAGAGATTCTCATTTCACTATTCCTTCCACAACAAAACCTCTCTTTTACTCGAGCATGATCTCCAGACGGCTTGGGGAGCTTGCCAACCATGTGTTAGTGAGCCAGAGCCTGGCACGTGGTTGGGTTAGTGGCCATCTATTGTCCTCTCCTCCCCTTCTGTGGGCTTTGTCTATTAGCTGCTAAAGATAAGATTGGTGAGTTGCTACCACATTAAGATACAGTACTGCGTTGTGTGGTTGTATTCTGTACTGTTGTTTGTACTCATGCATGCAGTGAAGTCGAAGACCACAAGTAAGGATTGTGCTTGCTTGATGTTCTGTGCCTAACTAAGTGACACTGATACTTAGCTGTAGAGACCAAAGCACTTACACATTTCTTTCCCACAAAACCATTTAATTTGGTATTTGTGCCCCTACAGTTCTGTTCCAATAATATGAAGATGACTGCTACAAATACAGCATAGGCATACATTCCCAAACATTCCTTTGTCTCAAGGTTACAGCAGGTATTAACTGATTCATTTTAACTGATGAGTTCAGCAAGCAAAGAGAAGACATGTAAACACCTCCTGAGGACTCATCAGTTTATATTATCAACCACTGAGATAATTTATGTATATAGTAGATAATCAGATTCAGAAGGAATTAGTGGTCAATGGTTTCCAAGAGGTGACTCTTTGGAAGTTCATGATGGAGGCAGGTTTGGAAATCTTGTCCATTTTAACATTAGAACATAAGAAATAGGAGCAGGAGGAGGCCATCTGGCCCGTCGAGCCTGCTCTGCCATTCAGTAAGATCATGGCTGATTTGGCCATGGACTCAGATCCACCTACCTGCCTTTTCCCCATAACCCTTAATTCCCCTACTATACAAAAATCTATCTAACTGTGTCTTATATATATTTAATGAGGTAGCCTCTACTGCTTTCCTGGGCAGAGAATTCCACAGATTCACTACTCTCTGGGAAAAGCAGTTTCTCCTCATCTCCGTCCTAAGTCTACTCCCCAGAATCTTGAAGCTATGTCCCCTAGTTCTAGTCTCACCTACGAGTGGAAACAACCTTCCTGCCAATATCTTATTTATCCCTTTCTTAATTTTATATGTTTCTATAAGATTCCCTCTCATTGTTCTGAATTCCAGCGAGTATAGTCCCAGGCTACTCAGTCTCTCCTCATAGGCTAACTCTTTCATCTCCGGTGAATCCTCTGCACTGCCTCCAAAGTCAGTATCTCTTTCCTCAAGTAAGGAGACCAGAGCTGCACGCAGTATTCCAGGTGCGGCCTCACCAGTACCCTGTACAGTTGCAGCATAACCTCCCTGCTCTTAAATTCAATCCCTCCAGCAATGAAGGCCAGCAGTCCATTTGCCTTCTTGATAACCTGTTGCACCTGCAAACCAACCTTTTGTGATACAGGCACAAGTCTCTCTGCACCACAGCGTGCTGTAATTTTTCACCATTTAAATAATAATCTGATCTTCTATTTTTCCTTCCAAAGTGGATGACCTCACACTTACCAACATTGTACTCCATCTGCCAGACCCTTGCCCACTCACTTAATCTATCTATATCTATCTGCAGACTCTCCACATCCTCTGCACAATTTGCTTTTCCACTCAATTTAGTGTCATCAGCAAACTTAGATGCGCTGCACATGGTTCCCTCTTACAGATTGTTAATGTATATTGTGAACAAATGCGGGGCCAGCACTGACCCCTGTGGCACTGATTGCCAACCGAAGAAACACCCATTTATCCCAATTCTCTGCCTTCTATTGGTTAACCAATCCTCTATCCATGCTAATACATTACCCCCAACTCCATGCATCCTAACCTTACAGATAAGTCTTTCATGCGGCACCTTATCGAATACCTTCTGGAAATCTAAGTATACAACATCGAACTGTTCCCCTCTATCCACTGCACTCATTATATCCTCAAAGAACTCCAGTAAGCTTGTCAAACAGGACCTGCACTTCCTGAATCCATGCTGTGTGGCACGTTGTCATTGTCCTGAAGGTATTAGTCAGTAATTATGGCTTTGTCACTGTGATTACTTTGGCTGTTGTAATCCTTTCTTCCTCTGTGGCAGACCAGCTAGAATGCCTTCTGGCTCTGCTCATGTGCCAGCTAAAATATAAATTCTGATCCTAAGATATGCATAGGATCCAAGCTGCCATTTTAGGAATGCAATATTGGATTGCACCCAGTCTCAGCCCGTCATGAAAAGACAGAGGTCTCTCCAGAAATAGGGCCACATCCCCAGGCTCCACAGAACAAACTGCTGAAGAAGAACCCTTCCCAACAAATGTTTTTCCAGCCCTGTAGTATGGATCCTCCAAAGCTGTATTGAGACAGGGTGCAAGGATTGCCCAGGCACTGAGCACTGTCCAGTGGACCGGCTGGTACCACACTGCACAGTGTAGAAGGACATCAGACAGGTGTAAACCAGGGTAGCTGCTCAACTCTCACCAAAAGCTAAAATTTAACCATAATGAGCTGTGAACTAATATTTAAACACACTGGAAAGCAATATTAACATCATAAAAAGAAGACCTTGTTTCCACATAAGAATGCTTTTGGATATGTTCGCTGAAAAGATCCAAAGTATATTGCTTCCAACATCCCCCGTGGTGAAAACTCTGGGCTGCGTCTGGCTTATCTCACAGAGGAGACCAAACACATAGAGCCGTGCACCATGAAAGCAGGCTCTTTGGCCCAGCAAGTCCATGCCGGCCATGAAGCACCCATTTACACTAATGGTAAAATGATCCCGTTTTATGTAGGTGAGTGGTTGGATCTCCCCCCCCCAGATCCTGCCCACTCACCTACATACTAAGGGGAATTTGCAGTGGCCAATTAACTGACTAATCTGTGCATCTCTTCCCACAGACGCAACCTGACCTGCTGAGTATTTCCATCATTTTCTGTTTTTATATTACACATCTTTTAGATGTGGGAGTAAACTTGAACGCCCCGGGGAAATCCATGTGGTCACGGGAAAATGTGCAAACTAAGAGGAATAGGTGGAGTGAACAGCCAGCGCCTCTTTCCCAGGGCACCAATGCTCAATACAAGAGGGCATGGCTGTAAAGTAATGGGTGGGAAGTTCAAGGGAGATATCAGAGGAAGGTTTTTTACCAGAGAGTGCTTGGGGCATGGAATGCGCTTCCTGTGACGCTGGTGGAGGCAGGTACATCGGTCAAATTCAAGAGATTACTAGATAAGCATATGGAGAAATTTAAAACAGAGGGATATGTGGGAGGAAGGGGTTAGATAGTCTTAGGCGAGGTTTAAAGGTCGGCACAACATGGTGGGCCGAAGGGCCTGTATTGTTCTGTACTGTTCTATGTTCCACACAGACAGTATTTGAGGTCAGGATTGAACCTGGATTCCTGGAGCTGCAAGGCAGCAGCTCTGCTCCTTATGCCACTGTTCCACCCTGCAACACTTTACTCTTAGCCTTTTCTTCCCCAGTCGATAAGGTTAATAAGCTTCTTTCAGTTTATTTGAACTTACCATATTGAAGAAAACATTTCTCTTTGAAGGATAACCTACCCCACTCAAAATTTTGGTTCAAAGTCAAAGCAATCAAGATGCCCATAATAAAATTCATAAATTAGCATAAGTATATCAAGCATATAAACCTATTATGTCCAGGACGTCACAGGTTAGACCTGTTTGAAAAGAGTGATTGTGCACAGGTGTTTTTTTTTCACAGGTGTTCTTTTCCTCTCACTTATAAAGATTTGTTTTACACAAAAAACTAGCTCCAAATCTTATGGTTAATATCTATTTTGCCAGTCTTTCAACATTACCAGCAGACATCCGCCTTTTGCTTAACTTCTGTGCAATTCTTGAGTTACCTAACCGGAACAAAATGTGATTCTTGGTTTTGAAACCATTTTAGAAACAACACCGTTCGTGACTTTAGCGCAAATCAAGCAACTTTGCAACCTATGAGGGTCTTGTTTTGACGTGTAGACACGCCTGTAATATTAGAAATGCAGCAACCAGAGTCTTGCAAACACCAGTGAGGAACAGGTTGCATGGATCAAATTTGGCAAATAAAACAAAAAGCTGGCCAGTTGATTTTCTGCTTTTATTTCAGATTTTCAGCATTACAGCTTTTTGATTTCCAGTTTGGTAAATGTGCACCTGTGCATCATCGCAGAGAGTGTGTGGTCCCATCCACCACATTGCAGAGCACATACGGTGTCAGAGCCTGTGAGGTGTGGCAGAATAAGCAGGTGTTAACATCAATCAGTGTGCAACAATAACTGCTTCACCTTGCATACATTCATCAGCAGAAAGGAGTTCACTCCACTGCTATTTAAAGCAATTGCCAATCATGCTTGATATCTGCTGGCTGTTGCTATGACTCTGTGAGTTACTTTCCAGTGTCTCGGTGCTAAGGGATTTCATGGTCTTGCTTAAACCGGTTGCTACCACACATGACTGCACCAGCTGGTATTCTCCTTGGAATACAGCAGGACCGGGAGCAGGAGCAGAAAGCACGCAGAGTGCAACAAGGGGAGGGAGTCGGGCACACAGCAGGAGGACATATCCTGCCTGAACAACGTGTGAGGTATCTGCACTCCTGTCACCCTTTGCACCAGCCACCACCTCAGCCTCAAATCTAATGAAGGGCCTTCAATTTGAAACATTAATTGGGTTTCTCTTCTCACAGATGCTGCCTGACCTGCCGAGTGCTTCCAGCATTTTCTGCTTTTATTTCGGATTTCCAGCATCTGCAATTTTTCGATTTTCACTGACAGCCTCAGAACCTTTTTGAACCACTGCAGTCCTTCTGGTGAAGGTGCTCCGACAGTGCAGTTGGGTGGGGAGTTCTAGGATGTAGACCCTGCAACAAGGGAACACTGGCCATGAAGCTTTTTCAAGGCTCCTTCGAGGCTGGAGCGAAGATATTTGTGGCATCTTGCAGTCCACTATTGCATTAGTGAGGTCACTGATGCACTCTATTCCAAACTGAGTGCATTTGATCTTTCTTGCCAGGGAACAGGAGTTGGAATGAGCAGATGACACAGGGAGCTATTGACTAACTGCCATCATCTTGGAGGTCTGCCATAGCTGGAAGGAATTAATGTCCTGTAACATTCAACGAGGGTGTGAAATACACAGTGCCCAATGCCTTGTGTCCAAAGAGCAGACGAGATGCAGTGACTTACTGGGTACCAGTCCTGCCTCTAAGCTACATTCCACCTGGTGCCAGTACTGGTGACTGGAGGCGTTCCATCAAGTGATCATCTGCCTTCCTCATCACTCTCCTCTTTTACCGCTGCCAGCACAGAGTGCAGTTGGATAACTGAAAGGCTGAAGGTAGAGGGGATGGGTTGGAGTTAGAGGTGCAGACTCTCTGCAGCTTATGAACCAGAACAGAGTGAGGGCAGGTGGGGAGTTAGCAGGAAGATTCGATACAAAGAGTCATTGAGTCATCCAGCACAGAAACAGGCCCTTCAGCCCATCATGTCTGCATCAACCACAAATCCCATTTTGTTCTCTCGATATTCCCATCAATCACTCCCCAGATTCAACCAATCACCTACTCACAGGGGGCCATTTACAGTGGCTGGCCAACCAACCTACCAACCTGCACATGTTTGGGAGGTGGGAGGAGACTGAAACACCCAGAGGAAACATGTTTAGTCAACAGGAGAATGTACACGGCCCACACAGGCAGCACTGGAGGTCAGGACCAAACTTGATTCATTAGGGGAGATATGAGGCTATATCAACTAGCTGCACCACTCTGTGGCCCTCACTTGCCTTCAGTCTTTCCCTCCCTGCCAGTGGCCGTAGACTCATTAATGAGAGTTTAGTAATGAAAGAGTTCACTCTGTGCAGAATGGTGCTGAGCCATGCCTGTCCCCTGCCAGGCGGTGGCAGCTCCCTCCGCTTTTGTGTCACCGTGGTCTCCT
Organism: Pristis pectinata; assembly: GCF_009764475.1. Taxonomy (NCBI): domain Eukaryota; kingdom Metazoa; phylum Chordata; class Chondrichthyes; order Rhinopristiformes; family Pristidae; genus Pristis; species Pristis pectinata. The sequence goes on from NC_067407.1 coordinate 15,096,147, forward strand.
CGAGAGAGGGAAGGGAGCCAGTGGAAAGCTGCATTTTGGGTAACCTGGCTTTCGAGGTTAAATCGACGTCAGTGTTTGCAAGCTGTGAGATAGGGACGTGAAGCTTCCAGACGCAGTTGTGAGGATGTGGTGAAGCAAATGGATATGAAGTATGAGTTCTGATTGACAGAGATTGTTGGTAGGTGAGTGATGGTGGGTGTGTGGGTCACAGAGCAGTGTCTAAGGCTAGTGATGGGAAATATACAGACTCACACACTGAGCTGAGAGATCATTGCACTGTTCTGCAGTGCTACATCAGTACACAGGTTTGTATCCTGACGGAGACCTCCATCCCTACACCTCTCACCCCCTTTGTAGTGTGTGTCAAGGGGGCTTTCTAATCTTATGCAGAAACAGGACATCTCTGCTCTCTCCCATGTAGGTCCATTCTTGGGAGATGTCCCAAAGCAACTTAACCACCTGGGGCCACAGTGCACATCCCCTTTCAGAAGTCCAGGCTGGCTTTTATACAGGCTAGTTTTAAATGGACTCAGGCACTCGTGGGATTCAGACCCTGTTGAGGAGATAATCCGAGTTAGTTCTGTCTGCTGAAATCATTATAACGAGGAGGCCTCAAAAGTTTGACGTGTTGTCAGCATCTGGTCAAATGTTGTGATGTAATCATGTACACACAATCCCTGTAAGTGCCGTTTGGCTCAATCCAATTTAACTCCTAAGCTGTTTTTGAGGGAGAAATATTGAACAGGGCATCAGGAGATCTCCTTTGTCAAGAGATCCATTTTGTCCACTTAGGGGAAAACCTGTTAAGGAGACTTGATCTAACATCTCCTTTGAAGGACAGCAGGATCAGCAGAGAGTGCTCCCCTCCCTCCAGTCTTGGGTTTGTGCTTGAGGCTCCGGCGTGGGACTTGAACCAACGATGTATTCACTCAGAAGGGAGAGTGGTTCCACAGAAGCAAGGGTGATTATCTTAGGGTCTCAAAAGCTGCAGAACCTGAACGTAAACAGAATGACTTCAGCATCCATGTCCTGTAGGTCAGACCTGTAAGCAGGCAACATGCACTCTTTGTAGCTGGAGATCACTTCAGGGGGATCATTTGCTTTTCCAATCCAGGAGTAGAGCAATGCACATCCAGAGTACTTAAGAGGCAAGAGTTACTGCGTATGGTTCATTCTGCACCATCAACCACATTTTTTGGAGTAAGTAATGTGTGGGCTGTGACACAAGTCCAAAATCACACACATCTGATATTCTGGTATATGCACTGGGTGTGCGGAGCAACAGTTTACCACAGAGCTAGTTAGCTTCTGTAAGTTCAATCTGGTCCATTGGCACAAGCAACTCAAGTATAGTGACGGCTGTACCTCTTATTCACTCGTTTGACCTCTTTGAAATCAATGGCCCAGAAAATTTATGCTGTAGAAATTTGGTAGAGAAAAAAGTAATTGAAATGGCTGTCGGATCCGGTTATCCACAGGTTCTATCAGAAGTCCAGGAATGAGTTGAAAACAACTTGGTGCTTCACAAAGTTTTATTGGAAAAGTTTAAAACAAAGAAATAGTCACAGAGCACATGGCACTAGCTTTACTACTAGGAGATGAGCTGAGTCAAAAGGAACTAACGATGAGCTAGGTCTGGGGGGGGGTGGTGGTGGAGGGGTGGAGAGAGCAAGAGAGAGATTAACAAAAAACGACACCTTTTCTACTTGAGATAAGAGGTACTCCTCAGATAACAATAGTCCAATCAGGAAACCTGTGGCCAAACCAACCAATGAGAACACACATATTCACCTGATGGACAAACCAATAAACTAGGAAGCGGCCATTCCTTGTGCAACCACTTGAGGTGTATTAAACACTATACATGTTAAAAAAACTAATTAAAACTGTCAAATCCAACATAGCCAATGGGGGGGGGCGGGGGGAGGCAAATCAATCTGATAAATATGATCCATGCTACATGATGGCCATGAGATCCACCAGCCTGATAATAAGAGGCTGTCTCCTGTAATCTCCTCCAGGACTGAGAGTCCCACACAATGGAACAATGGGGAAATAGTGTAGAATATACTTGCAGAGTCATGGGAAGAGACTAGACGAGTGGGACTAACGTAATAAATTTGTCAAAGGGAAGTCATGGTTACGATGGGCTAGTTCGCCTTCCCAATGAGGTGGGATTATACCTTTCTATAACTTTTGTTCTCCCTTGGTATGATGAGAATGAGGATCATGCAAATTTAACTCCCAGGTCTAGTTTGCAGGACCTCACCAAGCCTTCTATCTCAACCTGGCAGGAAATAGTGGCTAGCAAGTGGACAGAAGCTGGATTTTAGGCTGCTGGGGATCACCTCCAAGGACCTTAAGGAACAATCCCCATGCTCAGTTAAGCGTGGAGGAAGGGCTAATGAAGACTGTGTGATTAAAATGGGGAGATACATGTCAGTCTGAGGAGGACACAAGGTTCCATTGTAGGGTCAGGAGAAAAATGTCCTTGAGCAATTTGTTGGTGTGAGCTGACAAGCCTTGGTGACCTGACGGACTTCATCCTTCGGTCTTAAAAGAAGCAACCAGTGTGATTATTGATGTGCCGGTTTTAATTTTCCAAAATTCCCTAGATTTGTGGAAGCTTCCATTAGATTGGAAAATAGCAAATACAACTCCTTTATTCCAAAAGGGAGGGAGGCAGAAAGCGGAAGATTATAGGCCATAGTCATAGAGTCACAGAGAGATACAGAATGGAGACAGGCCCTTCGGCCCACCAAGTCTGTGCCAACCACCCACCACCCATTTACACTAATCCTGCACTATTCCTGCCTTAACATAGAACATAGAACTACAGCACAGTACAGGCCCTTCGGCCCACAATGTTGTGCCAACATCTTATCCTGCTCTAAGATCTATCTAACCCTTCCCTCCCACATAGCCCCCTATTTCTCTATCATTCATGTGTCTATCTAAGAGTCTCTTAAATGTCCCTAATGTACCTGCCTCCACCGCCTCTGCCAGCAGTGTGTTCCATGCACCCACCACTCTCTGTGTAAAAAACTTACCCCTGACATCCCCCTTATACCTTCCTCCAATCACCTTAAAATTATGTCCCCTCGTGTTAGCCATTGTCGCCCTGGGAAAAAGTCTTGTTTTTATTGTTTTTATTCTTCTCACATTCTCACCTCCCCCCAGATTCTACCACTCACCTCCTCACCAGAGGCAGTTTACAGAGGCCAATTAACCTACCAGCTGGCTTGTCTTTGGGATGTGGGGAAAGAAAACCGGAACACCCAAGGGAAACCAAGTGGCCGCAGTGAGAACATGTGAACTCCACACAGGCAGCGTCCGAGGTTAGGATTGAACCTGGGCTGCTGAAGCTCTGAGGCAGCGGCTCTACTTTCTGTACCACCATGTCACCACCGTGTAGGCAAGTTAGCTTAGCAAAATGTTAGAAGCTGTTATAAAATCATTATGGCAGGGCACTTGCAAAAATCAAGGTAATTGGGCAAAGTTGACTTGGTTTCGTAAAAGAGTAAATCGTGCCTGACTGATTTATTGTTCTTTGTAATGTGCTGTGGATAAGAGGGAACCAGTGGATGTGCCACACTTAGATTTTCAGAAGGCTTTTGATAAGGTGCCGCTTCAAAAGTTATTACAAAAAATCAAAGCTCATGATGTAGGAAGTAACATATTGGTTTGTGTAGAATGTTGGCTGACTATGAGTGAGCAAAGGGTAGGCATACATTTAGTCTGTAATCAGTGGTGTGCCACAGTGATCTGTGCTGGACTCTGTAAGTTTTTACAATTTATGTCCATGACTCCGATGAAGAGATTGAAGGTGTGTAGGCTGAATGGCCTACTCCTGCTTCTCACTTGTATGTTTGTATGTATTTTCTGGCCCTCCCAGGGCTCTGGAGTTACATGACTTCTGTACTTCTGTTCTTATGGGAGTATATGGAAGAGTGACTGTGGTTCTTGCATCATGCAACCCCAGGGAGAGCCTGACTTCCAAAATATGTTCAACTGGCCTTGGGATATCAGCTGAGAATGTGTGATAGTCATTCTAACCATCATTTCTATTTCCAGTATTTTCTGGGTTTTATTTTGTTTTTACAAGAAAAAAATGAGGTTAGCTTATCATTGTGGGATTGATGGTTGTGGATATTCTAACACGATCAACCTCTTATTCATGGGTACTGTTTGATGAGTTAGAATGCAATGAGATACGAAAACCTGGAGCTGAAATTCTTTGGGTGGAGAGGAACAGCCCAGTCCAAGAGCAGGATCAACATAATCATGGCAACCTAGTTCAGTCCCATTCGTCCATGGGGTCAGGTGACATCACTTAACTTCAACGACCCTTTGCCATCATGGGGGGCACCCCCCTTCCCTCAGTGGGCTAGGAATTAGAATAACCTCACCTGATTGGACAGCTGCCCTCACATAGCAGACCAATGGAACACTTCTGAGAGTTGGGATGCAGGAACTCTGGGTACTGGGGACCCAGACCCCTGGATCTACTTCCTCAACCACACTTCTATTTGTCTGAGATAATAATTTGGTATTGGTATTGGTATTGGTTTATTATTGTCACTTGTACCGAGCTACAGTGAAAGACTTGTCTTGCATACCGTTCGTACAGATCAATTCATTACACAGTGCATTGAGGTAGTACAGGGTAAAACCAATAACAGAATACAGAGTAAAGTGTCACAGCTACTGGGAAGTGCAGTGCAGGTAGACAATAAGGTGCTAGGTCATAACAAGGTAGATTGTGAAGTCAAGAGTCCATCTCATCGTATAAGGTTGATGCCGTTCAATAGTCTTATCACAGTGGGATAGAAGTTGTCCTGGAGCCTGGTGGTATGTACCCTCAGGCTCCTGTATCTTCTGCCTGATGGGAGAGGGGAGAAAAGAGAATGACCCGGGTGGGTGGGGTTTTTGATTATGTTGGCTGCTTCACCAAGGCAGCAAGAGGTATAGACAAAGTCCATGGAGGGGAGGCTGGTTTCTGTGATGTGCTAGGCTGTGTCCACAACTCTCTGCAGTTTCTTGCGGTCCCGGGCAGAGCAGTTGCTATACCAAGCCTTGATGCATCCAGATAGGATGCTTTCTATGGTGCATCGATACAAGTTGGTGGGTGTCAAAGGGGACATACAAAATTTCTTTAGTCTCCTGAGGAAGTAGAGGTGCTGGTGAGCTTTCTTGGCCATGGCATCTTCACGCTATTGATGATGTTCGCTCCTTGGAACTTGAAGCTCTCAACCCTCTCGACCTTAGCACCGTTGATGTAAACAGGTGCATGTACACCGCCTCCCATCCTGAAGTCGATGACCAGCTCTTTTGTTTTTCTGACACTGAGAGGAAGGTTGTTGTCATGACACCATGTCACTAAGCTCTCCATCTCCTTCCTGTACTCCGACTCATCGCTGTTTGAGATACGGCCTACAACGGTGGTATCATCTGCAAACTTGTAGATGGAGTTAGAGCAGAATCTGGCCACACAGTCATGAGTATATAGGGAGTAGAGTAGAGGGCTGAGGACGCAGCCTTGTGGGGCACCAGTGTTGAGAATAATTGTGCTGGAGGTGTTGCTGCCTATCCTCACTGATTGTGGTCTGTTGGTCTGAAAGTCAAGGATCCAGTTGCAAAGGGAGGTGTTGAGTCCCAGGTCTTGGAGTTTGGTGATGAGTTTGCTTGTAATGATAGTATTGAAGGTGGAGCTGTAGTCAATAAACAATAGAAAAGAAAGCTGCTTGATTAGATTAGGATTGCAGAAGTTTGGCTAGTGAAAGGCAGGCTGTTAAAACAAAATATCTGTTGATAATGATCCACAGTTATTTCCAAGTACTGTACATAGACCATCACAGGGATGATGGGAACAACATTGTAAGCACGTGGGTAATAATCATCTGAAATTGAAAGAACACTAGTGGTAAACCATGAAGGAAGATTACAGACATTCTGCTGAAGAATCACCCTGGAGACTGAAAGAGGTAACCTGCAGAGAAAGAACACATTGATGCATTAACACAGTCCAAAACATCAGCTTTAAAAGCACAAATATTATTTTATGCATCACTGTACAAATCACAATAGGTTAACTTTGCTAAGCAAAAGACACTCTGTAATATTCCAGATAAATACCATAGCCTTAATTTTAGCCAGGTGCAGGAGGAAACCAGTTTATCTGTGATTGTTTGGCTGTGTGAGGTCAACTGCGACCTCAACTAACTGAGAACACCTTCTCCGTGAGATCCCCATCTTCATCTTAATCTTCATCTTCTTTACAGGACAACGTCAGGCATCCAAAGTGCTGCTGAAGGATACTTTTCATACAGTCAGTGGTTAATCCTGGCTGCACAAAACCCCACTCATTAATGGCTTTCTCTGCTGCATCAGGAACCAGGAGCAGAGAACAGCTGTGACTCCTCAGAGCCAATACAATATTTCTTATCTGACATCATCCTGGCACCATGAACTTCCTTAAATTGAAAGCATCGTGGATTTAGACGCATGTTTCAACTCTGTGCAAAATGAGAATTGTCAATTGGGAAGTGGTAGCTTGGGAAATTGGAAGCTGCAAAATGGACAGGTCGAATAATGTGAGTGGGAAGACTGATAATGAATGAAATTTAAAATGCACAAGTGGGGAAAACAGGAGAACAAATGGACAAATAAGTGGTTCATGTATGTTGTTGCAATAACTAAGGGGGAGATGAAAGAAAGCTCATCTATTGCTCAATGTGTTCAACAGTGAACCAACAATTACAGTATTAAAATAGAAAGTAGAATTACATAGCTCAATCAAGAGATTACAAGTCAAAGAATGGTTAAACTGCATAGAGCTCTGGTTAAACTATTATACATCATCCTTTCATCTTTCCCATGTCGACCTCATTCAGAATTATTATTTATTTCAAAACTATGATTTCATTCATTACATTTGCAAATGTATCTAATGCAGTGAGGTACATGTTACCATTTTTAGTATCAACCAATTCACAGTGCAATGTGACATAATTTCTATGCCATGTAACTCTATGACTCTAAATCTCCTGTTGACCCTCTTTGCTCCAAGGTGCACACAGTGCTAGCTTCCCCGTTCTAACCTTGTACCTGAAATACTTCTACAATGTAAACTGAAAATATTCAGTGCACAACATCAGAAGAATGGCCGCTGTGTACTGTCCGATTTGAACCAATGGTCTGGTCTGACCGGCACCAACAAACAGTGGATCAACAAGCAGATCGATGCTGTGCTTAGTGCAGGTTTAAACTAGTCGTTAAGTTTGAATGATTCAAATCTATAATCCTTCATTCTGTCTGTAGCCTCCAGTTCCACCAGCTTCCCCAACTGTTAGTTCCCGTGACTCTAGCTGCTAATACATTTCATCCATCTCTTGCTCCAGGATTGACTGCTTTTTTATTTCAAAAGTAAATTTTATTCATAAAAAAAATACACAAGTACAAAAAGCACAGTGCAGGCTCTCCTTACATTTGTAGTGTCATTCAGTCTATACATTACGGTGTTATCAGTTCTATGCATCGGTAGTGTTGGTACATTTTGTGTACAGAGCACCATTGCCATTTATGTGGCCTCCTGGGACAATACAAGCTTCAAGTGTTTGAGACACTTCTACACAGGACTTAGCCCCTCAATGTCAGTGAGAGAAGGTCCCTAGACTGTAATCGCTCCAACAAAGCTTTTGTGTTGGCTACACCAAGCTTCAGTGTGTCTCTCAGCATGTACTCCTGCAGCCTGGACCTTACAATATTCCCTTACGGACATCTTGTTGTACTGGAAAACCAACAAGTTTCAGGCAGACCAAAGAGCATCTTTTACCAGGTTGATAACCTTCCAGCAGCACTTAATGCCTGTCTTGGGGTGTGTCCCAGGGAACAGCCCATAGATCAGGCACCTTGCATCCTTCTCTAGACCTTACCTGGGAAGTCCTGGAGGCAGGAGATGTCCTTGGCCTCGAACTTGCAGCATTCCAACAGGATCTTCCTTATGAAGAGGTGACGGTTTAAGGGGTTCCCCTCGCTCAGACGCTTCACTGTCACCCTGACAGTGTTATGAATCCCTTGTCCTCCTCCTGAAGGGCTCATTGGTGTGGCCATCAGCGGAGCTAGCTGGGTTATAGGGGGTTATATGTTGGAAAGAGGTGTTAGATTGGTTTCCCAATCAACATGAGGATCCACCTCTGTGTCAGCAGGTTAACCTCTCATCGGGCAGCCTCTTGATCGTGAAGGGTCCTCATTGGCCTCTTCTTCTTCAAAATGCTTGTCCACCCTGAAACTGATAAGAACAGATACCACACCTGATCCATTTTTTATTTCAAAAATAAACTTTATTCACACTAAAAAAATATATACAAAAGAATAAACACAGTGCAAAGCTCTTTACATTCTTAGTGTCATTTGATCGAGACATTCAGTGGTGTGAGCACATCTTTTATTTGTACATAGCACCATTGCCATTCATGTGGCCCCCTGGGTTGACAGACCCTTCCATTGTTTGAGGGGCTTCCCCACCCAACTCAGCCCCTCCATGTCCTGTAGTGGAAGGAGCCTAGATGGTGGTTCTTCCCCATAGAAACTTCGCATTGTCTGCGCCAAGCTTCAGTGCATCCCTCAGCATGTACTCCTGTAGCCTGGAATGTGCCACTCGGCAGCATTCCCTATGGACATCCCACTGGGCTGGGAGAACAACAAGCTTTGGGCAGGCCAAAGAGTGTCTCTCATCAAGACGATGATCTTCCAGCAGTCCTTCATGTCTGTGTGTGTGTGTGTTTGTGTGTGTTGGAACATCCACCAGACATCCACCACTCTCTCAGTAAAAAAAAATGTACCCCTGACATCTGTTCTGAACCTACCCCCTCTCACCTTAAATGCATGCCCTCTGGTATTGGATCACTCAATAATGGGAAAAAGATATTGCTTGTCCACCCTATCTATGCCGCTCATCCTATCTGTGTCCCTGGGAATAGCCCCTAGATCAGAGAGTCCTCTGTTACACAGCTGCTTGGGATGACCTGTGACAAGGACCCTTGCATCCTTCTCCACACCCTCTTAGCAAATCCACTCTGCAGAGGGGTGGGCGACTGCCTTCTCCCCAGCGCAGTCTTCCCGGGGGCAGTGCGTGTTGGGAGTGATATTCCAACTGTGCAGGAAGGATCTGACTGAGAGGGCCCCCCTCACCACGAGCCAAGTGAGGTCTTTGGTGCTTGTTGGTGAGTTCTGGCGATGAGGCATTCTGCCAGATGGCTTAGACAGTCTGCTCAGGGAACCACCCCGCAGTATCCATCGGGTCCTTGTCCTGTAGTATCTGCAGGATGTTCTATGCTGACCATTGCCTGATGGACTAGTGGTCAAAGGTGTTTGTCTGGAAGAACTTTTCCACGAAGGACAGGTAGTGCGGCAGCGTCCAGCTGACTGGGAAGTTGCACGGTAATGGGCCAGACCCATCCTTTGAAAAACTGGGGACAGGTAGAATCTCAGCATGTAGCAACACTTCATGCCCATGTACTTTGGCTCCATGCACAGCCTGATGCAGCTGCACAAGAAGGTGGTCATCAGGATGAGGGCAATGTCCCCTTCGTCCAGGAACTTGTGCATTGTGATTTGTTCCATCTTGGATCTCCAGATGAACCGGAAGATGGCCCGAGTAATTTCCAAGGCGGAGGATTGGGAGACGAGCTATCCCTACAACAGCCCAACTCCCTGTGCTACATCAAGGCTGGCCATCACTGTGGTTTGAAAGCTCTTTGAATCAGGGCCAACATCTCTTCCTTTTAGCTTTTGCATAAGGATGTCGAGGTTTTAGAGAGGGTGCAGAGGAGGTTTACTGGGATGCTGCCTGGATTAGAGGGCATGTGCTATCAGGAGAGGCTGGACAAACTTGGGCTCTTTTCTCTGGAGCGGCGGAGGCTGAGGGGTGATCTGTTGGAAGTGTATAAAATTATGAGGGGCATAGATAGGGTGGACAAGCAATATCTTTTTCCCATTATTGAGCGATCCAATACCAGAGGGCATGCATTTAAGGTGAGAGGGGGTAGGTTCAGAAGAGGCGTGAGGGGTACGTTTTTTACTCAGAGACTGGTGGATGCCTGGAATGCGTTGCCTGATAGGATGGTGGAGGCAAATTCATTGGCGGCTTTTAACAAGGGCTTGGATGGGCACATGAATGAGAGGAAAATGGAGGGACATGGGCATTCTGTAGGTAGGCGGGATTAGCTATGTCAGCACAACATTGTGGGCCGAAGGGCCTGTTCTGTGCTGTACTGTTCTATGTTCTATATGGCGGTTTACAGTTTAATTATAGACCAAAGAGACCAGAAGCATGAAAATTTAATGGATTTTTCTCCTTTTATTTTTCGCTCTTTTCCCTTTTTCCCTCTTCGGACGCTAATAGTCATGATAGAACAGCTTGTGATTGGCATAAAAAAGCTGACCAATGGGATTGCAGCGTGGTTACCACTCCCTTCTCGATAAAAAGCTGAGAGTGGAGACCAGCCCAGTTGTGTGAGTCTGGAATTTAGCATCTGTGCTTGATATTACTACTGGAACCGGAGCCTGACCTCGCCTCATTCTTAGTAAGTCCTACGCTCTTACTGATAGTGTTCCCCTCGCTGTGCAATATTTTGCATGGCTTGGCGGGTCTGTTTTTATTTTTATTAAGAGCTGATTTTATCAGTCTCGCAGAACAACACCTACTGGATATCTTGCGATGGCGGGGGATCTGCATTTGATAGGTTAACTCAGAGAGTTGGGGGATATTCTGTTTGTCTTAGAGAATGTTGTAATTCATGCAAACTGCAAACAGTCTCGAAAGGCGGGCGCTTTGTTCAGATTTCCATTCGCAGTACTTGGGGGAAGATGGCTACCTTTTTTTGTTGTATTTGTTGGATAAAAGCATATGAAATGTCTGGCGTTGCGCTTGTAACGTTAGTAATGGGTGTAAATCAACTCTGATGGAAGTTCACTCCGATTTTAGGGGGTCTTTGAAAAGATCTGGGAAAGTTGCTGGGAAGAAACAGAACCAACAAAATAGGGCTAGGAATTTTGTATTGGAAGGGGGGCAGACCATCTAACTACAGGGAAAAAGTTTTTTTTTAAGAAAACACGTCGGTTTAGGAAATGCAGCCATTCCCTTCAGAGGCACTGAAGATGGGTGTGTTACGTTCTACAAACCTCAGTCGGTGAGAACTGTTACGGACTAACTCGGTGCAAATTGTTACACGGTGCAGGCTGTACTGTTCACGTTCCAGGGCGTGGCCGTCGTTGGCACTATTGACATAGAGTTGCATAATGGTTCGTGGAGAGCCATTCGGTCCATTGAGGCAATGCTGCCAGCCCACGTCTTGCACTTAAACCTGGAATCCTGCCGCGGCTGATCCAGTTCCCTAGTTGAAAACCGACACTGAATTTGCCTCCACCGCCGAGGGTAGCCAAGCATTCTAGGTGCCAAGCACTTATTTTAAAAGTTTGTTTGATATCACCTCTTTCATTAAACGTATCGCCTGCTTCTCGGTTCCTCTACCAGTGGCGACAGTCCGCTCTCTGTCGAGTCCTGTTATTTTTAACACTGCTATCAACACCACTTCCACTCTAAGGAGAACACCTCTTTATTTAATCGCCCTTAGAGGCGAGAGTCTAGTCTATACAGGTTGTAACAAGCTAACTTGCTACGTCCCCCTACAGACCGAACTATGCAGGGTGTGTTTTTTTCCAGAGTCAAAAGTGCATTTAATAGGTGTCCTCTTCTCTGAAGAAGTGAGATGTGGCAGGGAAATTTAATTTAGCAGCACTGAGTAGCAATTGTTATTAGCAGCTTTGTGGGTGCGGCCAAACAACCGAGAATTAGGCTAACAAGAACAAGTTGGGAACACACACACACACACACACACACACACACAATACCAGAACTACCTCAGCAGGTCAGGCAGCGTCTGTGGAGAGAGAAAACATCACCGTTTCTGGTCTCCCTCAGCAGACGCTGCCCGACCTGCTGAGTGATTCTGGCATTGGCCCCGTGTCAGAGTTTAAACGTCTGCAGGGTTTGAGAGCTTGTTGCCAACCTCTCGTTTTTTTTCGAGCTGCGATGATTTGTGATACAAAAGAAGGAATGGAAGTTGGGACTGGCTGGTTAAAATGTGCAATACTTGGTATAAAGTTAAAGGCGCGTTGTTTAGGAGACTTTTTATGATGGGAACGCGTCCAACTACGCAGTGAGCATATTTGCAACAGGTTGCAGGCTTCAAAAATAAGCGACGCACTCAATTCTTCCATATGTTTGTCCCAAAGAGCTGGGAGTAGACACGAACGCGGCAATAGCCTCTTCTGACGCTTGACCCGCTCCCACTGTCAGTGTGGTACAGCGGTCCCCTTCTCTTACCCCCCCCCCCCCCCCATCTACACTCGGTCCGGCCAAAAGACAACTCTCGGCAACCCCAGCGCCGCCACCCTAACGTACTGAAGCCCCTTTTAAAATCAGGGGAACTTTGCTGTTGGGCAGATATACGGAGAGGGAATTCTCAGCAGGATAGAGACTCCCACCTTTCCCAGGTCCAGTATCCCTGGGTTGATTGGGCGTTCGGTGGGGGGGGGGGGGGGGGGGGGGTAGCTGGTTGATATCCGAGGATGTTGACTCAGAGCAGAGTGGGCGGATCCATTTGTAAATCTGCATGTTCTTTGACTACAGTTTAGGGTTCTTCTGTCACTGGAGAGGGAGGGTCAGGATCAGGCGAGAAAGCCTCTTAAATATTGTAAATACGGGATTGGGGTAGCCCCCAGGGAGCCGCACGAGTGGCATCGGTGCTGTGTTTTTATATAAAAAGGTAACACTAATGATTGATCTGTACAAGAATGTAAAGGCTTGCACTGTTTTATTACTGTATATAGTGCGTCTTTTATTATGAATAAGGTTTATTTTGGAATATAAAAAAAAGTTTGAACATCAGGGCAACAGCAATGCGAAGCCCTGCACAATTACAGATTTTAAACCACTTGTGTCCTGCCTTCATTCTTCAGTGCTCTCAGACTTTGTATCTCTGAGAACCTCTACCAAGCCATTTGACATAACTTCTCAAAGAGCCCTAATTTTCCAAGCCGCTCATTCTAATTGTAAGCCAACTTAATGGTGAATCTACTTTGCTATTAAATGATATTCCTGTGATAGAGTGCACAGAGCAATATTCCAGATGTAGTATTCCATGTATTCAATTTGTTGGTATTTTGTTTGAAACCTCCAAATACAATGGTGTAGATTCATTTATATATTGTGGCTTTACTTGTGCTAATCTTTAAAAGAACAGGTTTGTTTCAGACTTGTCCATGGTTCATGAAAGAACATGAGCTTTTTTCCCCACAAGTTATTTTCTAATCTTCCAGAACGTACTGCTGTGTTAAACTGCAGTTGCCACCCCTCTGCCCATCCTAGCTCCCAGTCTGTGATCTGCAGCCTTTTGGATGTGTCATCACTGCATGTTTTTGAAAAGATGTTCTTCCACAACTGACTTCCTGAATTGCATGGGGGGGGGGGGGAAGTGGTGGTGAATACATATTAAAATAAGTGCATTAATAAGCAAATTATGCTGTGAGGAAAACATTGCTGGCATGAGAGGAGGTTAAATCAATCCACATGACCTAGATTATATATGGTGACAGTGAAAATGTCTAGAATGTAAAAGGGCCACAGACCAACGTTGACTGTTTCTTTTTCCACAGATGCTGCCTTACTTGCTGAAATTTCCAGCATTTTTTTTAGATTTCCAGCATTTGCAATTTATCATGTAATAAACTGGCCCTGGTTTAAAAATCTGTCTCATCTCTAAAATGATGTAGACTTTTTTTCTGATAGTGACACTAATGGTGTTGCTATTGTCTAGTCCTGTGTCATTAGCTGAATTTATCTCTGGTGCAAATGTACATTTTGGAGTAAAATAAAAATAGAATTTATTGTTGGTTTTATTTGACGCATTTTTCCCTCTGGTTTTATTTGACGCATTTTTCCCTCCATTTCCAAACTAAAAGCAAACTGGATAAATTATTTAATTTTGTGGAGTTTTTAAATGAAGTCTTGTATTTACTTGTGGACTTCCTCAGGTGTTGTCCAATTCCGTAAGAGTTGAGCACAAATTGGGGTCTTCAGGTTTCTGATGATATTCAGAGCCCACCTTTTTGTTTTCTCTTGCTGTGTTAGAGAATGAACTTTAAAGTGGTGTGTTGAGAAATAACCCCTCCCTCAGTCCTTGCAGGAAACCATTTATGATCCTCTCTGAATCCAAGTGGTGCTGCAGTAAAGTATTTATTGCTCAGATTCTGCATAGTGTGAAGCTTTCAGACATGAGAGAATTTTCTGCAGGCATTGAACGAGAATGTAAAACTTGGCACAGGGATGTTGGATGGGGCTTTTATTTAGGGAATAAATGTAGATGTTTTCCAACTGTCCAAAAGGGTTTTCTGCAGGAGGTCAATACTTGTAGTTTAATATTGTTCTCAAATCACTGGATCTGCTTGCTCCTCTAAAGTCAAAACTGATCTTTGGAAAAGGTTCAAATTTCAGATTTATTGCAACAAGTCCTTTATTACTTTCCTCTTGTGAGTGTGTTACTGACCTTTAGTGAGTGTCTGAAATGCATCAGAATGTTCCCTACCTCTAATGTAGAGTGGTTGGGAAGTAACAGTGCTTTTGAGATTGAATAGAATGTAAATCTGTCCTGTTTAAATTACTTGATTTTTGTTTTGCTTTGAAACAATTACTGTTGGCAGAGTACAAAGGAAAACAGATCTGTGGCTTAGCATTAAATTTATTAGTCCTGTTAATTGTTTCTATCTCCAGTTTCTCCATTGTCTAATTTCTCATCTGCAGGCAATGGCATGTCATGTGGCATTTGAAAATGCTGGCAAAAAGCCAGGGCTTACCATATGGAGGATCGAGAACATGAACCCTGTCCCAGTTCCTGAAAATCTGCATGGGAATTTTTACATTGGTGATGCCTACATCGTATTTAATACAACTCCAGATTTTAAGTATCATATCCATATGTGGCTGGGTATGTTTGCATTCATATTTTCAGATACTGCAGCTCTTTTTTTGTGTGTGGGTGGACTTTGACAAATATTTTCTTCCAGGAAACCAGTGCCAACAAGATGAATCTGGATCTGCTGCCATTTTCTGTACCCAACTGGATGAAAGCCTCAAAGGTGTTCCTGTGCAGCACAGGGAAACACAAGGCAATGAAACAAGCAAGTTCCTGGGCTATTTTAAGAATGGAGTTGTATACAAGGTAATGTGGATGCAAGGTAATGTGAACTGTCTTTTCTCCTTGGAGCAACAGAGGATGAGAGGTGACCTGATAGAGGTGTATGAGAGGCATTGATTGTGTGGATAGTCAGAGGCTCTTTCCCAGGGCTGAAATGGTTGCCACAAGAGGACACAGATTTAAGGTGCTGAGGAGTAGGTACAGAGGAGATGTCGGGTAAGTTTTTTTTACTCAGTGGTGAGTGTGTGGAATGGGCTGCCGGTAACAGTGATGGAGGCGGATACGGTAGGGTCTTTTAAGAGACTTTTGGATAGGTACATGGAGCTTAGAAAAATAGAGGGCTATGGGTAAGCCTAGTAATTTCTAAGGTAGGGACATGTTCAGCACAACTTTGTAGGCTGAAGGGCCTGAATTGTGCTGTAGGTTTTCTATTGTTGAACAAGCTTGGAATCTTGCACAATGTCAGTATTGAATATTGATCTATTCTTGCTGAACTGGTGAAGTTTGGCTTCCCTCACTGAAAACTTTGGGCAACACAACTTCATTTGTTGAATAGATGGGGTGTTTTCAATAAATTTTAGTGTCCATAAAAGACATTTATGCTGCCTTGTGTTCACCAATGGACATGCTTACTTATTTAGTAAGGGTTCTTTATTTTCAGTATAAATGCAACCAGTTAGCCTCTAGATTTTAAAATCAAAGTGCTGGAAATACTCCACAGGTCAGGCAGCATCTGTGGAGAGGGAAACAATCTTTCAAGTCAGTAGCTTTCAATCAGAACTGGTATATTTTGAGTTGTGGCGAGGAGGGTGAATGGGTGGAAAGTTGGATGATGACACTTTTGGAACAGTAGTTAGTTGGTGAACAAGGGCAGTTAGAGCAAGGAAAAGGAACAAGAGTTGCTAGAATGCAGAGCTGTTGCTGGAAGTCTCAAACAAAAGAATTCTGGAAATATCAGCAGATCAGGCAGTATCTGTGGAGAAAGGAGAATCAGAGTTAATATTGAAGTGGATGGTCTTCCATCAGAGGTGGCTAGTTCTAATGCAAACTGGTCTGAAACTGTGTTCAACTCCTACTGCTGTCTGTAAGGAGTTTGTACATTCTCCCTGTGTCTGAGTGGGTTTCCTCCCACATTCCAAAGACTTATGGGTTAAGAAGTTGTGGGCATGCTATGTTGGTGCTTGAAGTGTGGTGACACTTGTGGGCTGCCCCAAGAACTAATAAAAGATTATCTTAAAAATGTGACTAATAAAGATATCTTGTCTTCGAGCTTGTATTGGTCTTTGTTGGAAAGTATAGTAGGGTCAAAGTGGGAGTAGAATGGAGAGTAAGTGGAAGGTCAGGGTCGCCCTTGTGGGCAGAAGCACATTACCCAACTCTATCCTACTCCCACTCTTCTAACAAAACATGCAATATGTACTCCAAGACCACTCTGTTCTTTTACCATGCGCTCTTATTTACATTCCCTCTTATTTTTCCTACCAAAATCTCAGCATTTAGTTTCAGCTGCTACCGATCCTCCAGTCTGACTATATTTCCTTGGTCTATTACTGTCCTCCCACAGTTCCATCATGGAGACGCAGCATGAGAATGGGCCCGTCAGCTCAGTCTGTGCTGACCATTGGTCACCTAACTCCACTTTGATGCTAATCCTGTTTTTCTTCTTATTTCCCCCACATTCTCATTAACTCCCCCATCACCCACCTACACACTAGAGGCAATTTAGCAGCCAATTAACCTGTCTACAACTTAGCCAGTTAACTGTCTACAAATTAATATGTATCAATATCCATTCCAAAATAGTTTTTGATAATGTATTCATCATAAAATGGGTGGGATTGAGATGGCTAAGGTGAAATTGTGGCATTTTAATGGTCTTGTCATACAGTGTGTCCATAGAACAATACAGGCCCTTCGGCCCACCATGAGGGGCTGCCCTTCAAACCACACCTAAGACTATCTAACCCTTTCCTCCCACATATCCCTCTATTTTAAATTCCTCCATGTGCTTCAACATGTGGAACAGCAGCCAGCAAAGTTGCCCACACTTCAGTGAAAGGTACAATGCAAGTGTGGCTGAAAACTTGTGCAGAGACTAGTAATGATTTGAGATTCTTTGCTTGTAGGGGTGGTGGCAACAGACACGAACAATCTCTACAAAGGAGAGTTGGGATGGACATGAGAATTTACAGGGGAATTGGCCTAACAGGGTTTCTTTACTAAGATGTGCATTGATTGCTCTCTTCTGTGCCATTAGCGATTTTGTGGAAATAGGATGTATAAGTAAAACAAAGTTGTGCTTAAACTGTGTGCTTCTGTGATTGGGTCATATCTTGAAACTAATTGCAGCCACTGTCATGGGGGCTACACATGAGCCCTGGCAGTGACTTGGAACAAAGCAAGGCTGCTTTTTTGTAGAACATAGAACAGCACAGGAACAGGCCTTTGGCCCACAATGTTGTGCTAAACTAATTAGGCTAATGACACCTAACTAAACTAATCCCTTCTACCGGCACATTGGCAATAACCCTCCATATTCGTGTGCCTATCTAAGCCTCTCCTCAAATGCATGCACTCTAGTATTGGATATTTCAACCCTGGAAGAAAAATACTGGCTGTTTATTTATGCCTCATGATTTTTATGAACTTCTATCAGGTCTCCCCTCAGCCTCTGATGCTCCAGAGAAAACAACCTAAGTTTGTCCAACCTCTCTCTGAACAAGAAAATCGGGTTGTGTAGAAAAAACAATTTGGTGTCTTATCAGAAGGATGATTGGGAATAAGCTGTATGGAGCAGGTAGAGCTGAAAAATTAAAACAAAATTTGTTCCCTTATTCTCACTGTTCAAAGTAATAAATGAACAAAGTCAGGACTTATCTTGGAGATGATTTTAAACATTAAAGTTGCAGTATTCGACTGTAATCAAAGGAGTGCCAGATCTTTGTCTGCAAAAATTAAAGTACACTTCCCTGCTGCACGTACTTGTAGAACAAAGTTGGAGAGCATTTTTGTATGTTAAGTCTTAACTCCTCTCCATGGCCCAGCAAGTCTCGTACTATGCAGGCAATTGAGAACAGGCAAAATTGATGAACAAGTTTTTAATTTGGCCATTAAATAAGATCTGTCAACCTTCTCAGAGCATCAGCTTGGGTGAAGACGGGCCCTGAGAATATGACACCAGAAGGTTTTGTAGGAAATTGAGGTTTGTCATTCCTGGAACAACATTTAGGGAAACTTGCTGATGGAGGCTATTTAGTCATGATGGTACCACTTCCTGTTCACATTTCATCTTGCCTCAAGACAGAAGGGTATGAGAAAGGGAATCGATGGGACTAATTACATTGAGCCTGGGTCAGGGGAGGTTCCAGGGTTGTAGTCCAATTCCAGCCAAGCAGGAATCCTACTCAAACCAACACAATAAGGAAGTGGAATTATTTTAACTTGCCTTGTCCAATCAGAAGGACCTTTTGAATACATTGGATCAGAACATTCTATTGTTTAAGATTTAATGTTTTCACTTCTACTTCTCTGTCTGAACATTCCAAAATCAGTCCTGGCTCATCAGTTGAGGTCTGGACTACTTGTTTAGTAATATAACTGCTTTGTCTGTCTGTGTATACAGTGGTGAGTTTGGGGTCAGTAAGACAACCTGGGGCCTCTTACTAAAATCTTGGAAGTAACTTTCATGGTGTTAATGCCTTGGAGTTGTTGTGATTCAGTTATTCATTGTCTCAACATTTCATCTGTGTGAGCAGCTTATGTAGAGGATGAAATATAATTTTTCTTTTCTGGGAGCTCTCTGACTTTGTAAATTTAGGCTCATTGAATTCAGAAATGGAACCTCCATGAGGGATGGAAGGTTTAATCAGCTTTGTATTTAGTTGCTTACAAAATGGAAAAATTCAAAAACAAGCTATTGTGGTGACTCGCCTTACTGGTATCAAACCGGCTCCCGAGATCGTGAGTGTCGTCGGAGGCCCTGACCCAAGATGGCACGGGGCCCTCTTCTCCATCGTTGGGCTAGGAAAGCCTGTGTGTGGGAAGGTCAGGTGACCCGCGCATGATGTCAGTGTGGGAACTGAAGCGTGGGAAGAGCTTTGGTATTAAAAGGCACCCTGCACCCCTGTCGAGCAATCGACTTCTGACTCCAAGCAACAGACTCAGTGTCTTTATTCTATAGTAATGTAGCTAGCCGCTACATTGATGACCCCGACGCGTCATGCCACCCAAGTCATAGTTTATTTAATTCTGGCTTTCGTGATGGTATCGCCAGTTCGGGGGTGGGGGGGGTGCGCGGGTTATGTGGCGACTCACCTTACCAGTATTGAACCGCCTCCCAAGATTGAGCTTCATTGGAGGCCCTGACCCAAGATGGTGCGGGGCCTTCTTTCTTCATCATTGGGCTAGGAAAGCCTGTGCGTGGCATCAGTGTGGGAACTGAAGCGTGGGAAGAGTTTCGGTATTAAAAGGTGCACCGCACCCCTGTTGAGCAATTGACTTCTGACTCCAAACAACAGACTGTGTCTTTATTCTATAGTAGTGTAACTAGCGGCTACACTATATATATTTTGTTTCTTAAATTGTTGTGATGGGGAAACCTGTTTTTCCATTTTTTTTAAAACCACCTTTGATTAGTTTAGTGTTTAGTTACTGGAGTGTAAGGAGGCTTAAACGTGAACTATCCTAACAACGTAGGATAAATTGGGAAAAGCTCTGCATTAGGAACACCAATGTGAAGCATTGATTGAGGAGGAGCCAACTATGCCTGGTTTCCCAGTTCACATTGCTGTTGTATGTGATGTTTGGAGCTATAATTTGTATTTTGGATTTTCAAATGTCCCTAGTGTTAGGAGGATCCCCAAGCCTGAGGCTTTGGATGAATAAAGGATGAAGCAGCCTTTATTGCACCAGTGTGATATCTGTATAGGGCATATTTGCGTAAGATGGTCTGAGTGTCTCACATTTGTCACAGAATTGATCTGGAATTAGGTTGAGTATCGTGAATGCTTTAAACTTGAGACCGAAGTCCTAAATCTGGATAAGGGCAGACACACAGCAAAATTTTATGTAATTCATTCTAAGTTAAACCTTTTTGAAACTTGCATCAGTATGACAGAAGCCTGTGAGTTTTGAGATATTTTTGTCCTTTTATCTAAGCTGTATTTTTGCCCTCTTGCAGGAAGGAGGCATTGCATCTGGGTTTACACATGTAGTCACCAATGACATCAGTGCAAAGAGGCTGCTGCACGTAAAAGGCAGACGAAATGTGCGTGCCCACGAAGTACCTTTTGCGTGGTCCAGCTTTAACAAAGGAGACTGCTTCATTATTGATGCTGGAGCTGTGAGTACAACCAGTTAGTTGTGAAAGAGTGGTAGTGGGTTCTGTTACGTGTTACTCCTTGGCTCTTTCAGCAATTGCACCCTCCATATTATCTCTGGTTACCCTCTGTATTATCTCTGACAAGGATATTCCAGGGTCCTCCACATTGCTGAGCAGTGGCAGCTATGCCACTCTGCTGTGTTGTCTTGGGCTCTTCCTCTCCTTCTAAAGGCTCTGTCTGATGGTGGGCACCATTCCATAGGTGCCACCCAGTGTTTGAATTGACCAAGAAACCAACAGGTGGGAGCCCAGAAGGGCAGATGCTCAACCACAGGAAGATGTTCAGTATGATCCTTCTTCCTTGCCTGTGGAATTTCAAGCTGAGGTTACTGGACCAAGAAAAAGGGGACACTTTTCAGTAGATTCACGCTCCCTGTCAATACAAAACCTAATAATCCAGAACCCTCTTGACCCCTCCCCCCACCTCAAAAACACTTTGGTTGAGAGCAGCAGCAACAACAGCAAAACCATTGCTGGGGAGGGGGATAGAATGGAGGACAGAGCCCTTCTCATTACAAAGGACCTGGACAAAGTTGGGAGAAGGTTCTTTGTACAGTGAAGGACTCTACCCTCCTCCCACACCTCTCCCTGGTATGGGTCCTCTCCTTCCTTGAAAGCAGTGAGTTGGCACGGAAATGATGGGTTGTGTGGAGTGCAGTGATGATCCTATGAGAATACTGGGTTCCTGTGACAATCTGTACAGTGGCTGTAATGGTATAGTTATTGGAAAACCTTTGTTGCTCCTAGTCATGCCCTATCTTGCCAGAGTGGTTTAGAACAACCCCATAACACAACTTGAATGATAACTACAGACTATTTTATGGAGTTGGGTGCAGAAACTACTAGGAGGAAAATGGGGACATCCCCATGGAGTTGGGAGCCCTCTTAAGCCTTGGGTCACCTGTAAATGGTCATGAAATAAATCAAGTGATGGCATTGAAATGGAGACCTGGACCTATTTGCAACCATGTATTTAGGAGCACAGAACACTGCAAGGGGCTCTGGCCAATCGATGAGTAGTACATGCTGTCTGGATTGACAGAACTGGAATGGAATCTCCACTTTACTTATTAAGTTGTTCACTGAGCAAGTTTGTTCTGCAACATCCACTTTCTTTCCACAGGTGCTGCCTGACCTGAGCGCTTCCAGCATTTTCTGTTTTTATTTCAGATTTCCAGCATCTGCAGTTTTTAACATTTTTAATACAAGCTGTACTTGGGTTCTATGGAATTTAATTATTGATTCTAATTTGTTTATTCTGCACTCACTGGAAGAAACTCTGGGTTACTTGAGTTCTCTCACCCATTCTTTACCCTGATGCATGCAGCTGAATGCCCATGTCACCAATATGGTGTCCTGTAGCGTTTGATCAACCGGGACTAGAATACTGCGCATTGGGGAGGTAGTGAGAAGGAAGGAAATGGACTGAGAATAAGAGTCAATAAAGTGGTGCACCTTGTAGAGCCATTGCCTTGCAGCTCCAACAACCCTGGTTTGACCCTGACCTCTGCTGCCTGTGTGGAGTTTGCAAGTTCTCTCTGTGACTGCATGGATTTCCTCCCAGGTGCTCTGGTTTTCCCCAAAGACGTAATCAGTAGGTTAATTGGCCATTGTGCACTTGTCCCTAGTGTGCAGGTGAGGGGTAGAATCTGGGGGGAGTTGATGGGAATGTGGGGAGAATAAAATGGGGCTTGTGTAGGATTAGTGTAAAAGGGTGTTTGATGGCTGGCATGGATTAAATGGGATGAAGGGCCTGTTTCAGTGCTGTGTGACCTTCCCCTGTATGAAGTGTGGTGGAGAGAAGGTTGTTTTAATTTTCATTTGCATACTAAAGTCAAAACCGATCAATGTATTCTGTAACAAAAAAAAAGTAATAGTGTACATATACTTAATCTGGCAAGTAAAGTACCCAATTTATAAGGTTTAAATCTGGGCATAGAGAACCCATGGTTATGGTTAAATTTGCAATTGCAGCACATTTATCAGTGGAATGGATCAAAGAGCAATATTCATGAGAAGCTCAAATGCTGTCAGCTTGCAACAAGTATCCGCGATAAAGAGAGAGGAGGACGCTCCAAGGTGCATGTGGTGGAAGAAGGATGTGAGCCCACAGAGGTCATTGAGGTAGGCATGTGGATAATGCATGAAGATTTATTGTAAAGTTTATACCATGCTGGAAGGATTCTTTTTGATTTAATGTTTCCTCTTCTTAAATGGCAGTTACTGGGTCCCAAACCAACCCTTCCAGAAGCACCTGTTGAAGATAGCTCTGCTGATTTGACAAGCAAGAAAAAAGCCACACTCCACATGGTAACACTTTTCCTTTTAAGATGTGTGAATTCATTGTCAAGTGTTAATGATGCAATTTTTGTTTCAATCAGCTGCAAAGCTTTCTTAAAGTATGATGTACATTGCAACCAACCTGGTTGATATGATTACTGTTAGATCTCCGATGCCAGTGGGGAGTTGTGTTTGACAGAGGTGGCTGCTGAGAGCCCATTTAAAATGGCTACACTTTCTACCAACGAATGCTACATCCTTGACAATGGGCCATGTGGCTACATAGCTCTGTGGAAAGGTGAGAGCTGGCTTTTAATAGTTGACTTGTGATTTAATTTTTTTCTTAAACTGCTTATTTTTATTACCTATTACTTTGACCCCCCCCCCCCCCCCCCCCCCCCATGATATACTGATTCTTTCCACACAGTCATGGGATGAGGCTGATACTGATTATAAACATAGCTCTGTAAATTCCTTTTTTTTAAAAACCATAATTGAAAAGCTGGAGAAACTCAGTGGGTTGGGCAACATCATTGCAAGGAAATGGGCAGTTGACGTTTTGGGTCAAGACCCTTCCTTCATTTGTCCAGGGGAACTATGTACTTGTACCTCAAGGTCTCTCTGTTCAACATTCTGCAGGGCCCTCATATCTGGTATAAAGGAAGATAACTGTAGTTGACGGTCAGGATATTGCACCAGGGTACTGTCCTAGGTCCAACTATTATCAGCTGCTTCAGGTCAGATTGCAAGGGATTGCCTAAGAAGAACCAGAACCAAAATCTAAATCTCGTCTTGGATTTCAGGCACAGACTACATCAATACTGGAAGTAAAAGGAATAAAACAGCAGTTGTCAGCAAATACCTGGCACCTGAGCAGGGTGATTACAATAAACTCCTGCCAGCAATGTTGGCATCCCATGGATGAACAGCAAAGAAAATGAAAACCTAGTTCGCAGAACACTGCTCCAGTGGTTGTGTTTGCTATCTGTCACTAGTTCCCTCCTCTCTATTTGATAACTTTTTTTTAAATTGGATTCCATATGAATTTTTGGATTGGATGACAATTTTGCCTACCCATGGTGTCCTGCCTACTCTATTGATCAGTCTGTGTATCTGACCTATTCTGTGTTTCACCAAGGCCCCAGAGGCTGCTTGTATGTCAATCCACCATTCTTCAAGGCTTGTACTGAGATTTCCCAGCAGAATAACTCGCCATTCCATGCGATCCTTGGGTCTATTATAGACAAAATTTGTAATTGCCTCTGTTTAATGGTGTAGAGCTGACATCCTCGATCCCAAGGGGCAGCCTAAGAAGAAAGCTGACAAAGTGGCTTTTATCCATTTTATGTGCTGCACTCACAGGCTCCTCTTGAGTAAAACCCCATTGTGTGATCATCTCTCCAAATACAATGCAAGTGTAAAGCTTTGCTTGCTTGGATGAATTTGATAAGATGCACAACTTGTTGTTCCCTTCTGAAGTAAAAGTGTAAATATTTACAATGGGTAAACTCCCTGTGGATTAGGAGCAGTCTTGTGCCAAAGCCCGAAGGCACTCAGTACTTGAAGGAAAACAAGGGGGTAACAGAGCAGTGACTTTAAATTTTTTTTTGTTGTCTGACATTTGTGGGTGTGATCCTGGCTCCAGTTTGTTTCTGCCATGCAGTGGTGCAAAAGGGTATCACTGGTAACAAGTGTGCTGAGATGTATGGTTTCAGTTAAAAGCTTTCTGCCTGGAGAATTGGGACTTGGTTGATCAGTCTTAAGATGCAATGGAAATTAATGGAACTGAATTTTAGATGTGGATGCTACTCATTGCTGCTAATATAGGGGCCAGATCACGCTGATAGCTAACTGGTGGGTGTAGAGAACCGTAGCTGCCTTGCTGTGGCCTGTGAACTGTAGTGTGGAACTTGCTGGATGTGGATTTGCCTGACCCCATGTTCTAGCCCTTCTCACTACCAAGTACAGGACATTCTGTATTTTGCTGAGCCAAAGAACCAGATGTATTTCATGTCTACTCCTCAACTACAAGGTGTGCCCCATTTATTAAAGGCAGAGTTATTTTTATTTGCTTTAAGAAATTACTGAAATAGTTTAATGTTTTAATCTTTCAACCATTTACAATTTAATCTGACAAGAGGTATCTAACACCATTAAGGCACAAGAGACTGCAGATGCTGGAATCTGGGGCAGCACAGGATACTGAAGGAGCTCATGAGGTCAGGCCGCATCTATAATCAGTCTAGGTGAAGGGCCTTGACCTGAAATGTTGACTGTCCATTTCCTTCTATAGACGCTGCCTGACCTCTTGAGTTCTTCCAGTGTTTTAACACCATGACCCAGGCCTTTGACAGCATGAGCTGACTGGGGATCTCGGGATGTGTGGCCTGGAATCCTGGTCATCGTTTTGAGGCGTTCAGCCTTGGGCACCAGGCTTCAGTTCTTGGAAGCCCCATGGCAGTGAAAGGATAGTGCAGCCTGGGGCTAACCCAACCAGTGAGTGTGGGCAGTGTGGTGGATTGAGCATGATCCAGCCCATTGTGTTTATGCCTCCCAGCATAATAAATTACCAACTGTTGCTGCAACAAATTCTATTATTGTGCAAGTGCTTCCAATGTACTTTGCAACATTTACGTCTACCCTAATGTTGATCTGGTTTCATTTCCTGCCCACCCATGATATGGACTGACTAATGCACTCTTCCCACTGCATAATGTTTGTGGTTTATTTCCACTTGCCTGGGGATCTTTGTTTCCTTCCCCTGATGCCCCCATGCCTTTTTGTGGTCACAAATCTATTTTAGATTAGCTTAGTTTATTATTGTATACTATTTACTCTGAGCTACGTGCTAACAAGCAACTTCATTGCACCTGGTGTATATGATAAATACAACAATAAATACAATGACAAGCACAAAATGGCAATCTAAGGAAGTGCAAAAGAAATAAAGTGACAATAGCAGAATAACCGAGGGGTAAAGGGACTGCCACACAGTGAGCTCTCACCAGACTGGAGTCCTTCTCAATGCAGTACATAAACAAATTTATAGGGGGATAAAAGCTACTTGTGGAGCTCTGCACCATTAACCTATGTGTTTGTACTTCTGGGTACACTCTTGGCTCAGCCCAGAAAAACCTGCTGAGCAAACACGTGGCAAACACTCTTGTTAATTTCAGCTTTACCAGACTGGTACCAGCCCTGATGTATTCATGAAGTGTTCCTAACCCATAACTAGGAGCAGTTCTTTGAATAATGACCTTTGCAGCCTTGTGTTCTGCCCTAAAGTTTACACACCCCTTTGTTCAACTAAATTTCAGTCATTTGTCTGGCACCAGGTATCGGCTAATTTGGCTTCCTGCAGATGAGATGGGCATTCAGTTCTTCTTTCCTCAAAGGTCAGCCCCTTATTGAAGCACACAAATCCTTGTCTCGCCTGTGTTTGGGTTTTGAGAATTTTAGAGTATTGGAATGATTTGGGATAAAGCAACTATCCTTTTTACTTTTTGATTTGCCTATAGTTAAGCCACTGGTACATCTTAAAAAATTTTCTACCTTTAATATTTCTTCTTGTCATGGAATGATTTCTAACTGCTGGACTGCTTCCCTTTTTTAGCTTTTGCTGTCACACCTCCCAGTTTGTCTGCATAGTTATAATGGAATGCAGGACAGGCCCTTCAGCCCACAATATTGTGCTGAACTAATTAAACCAATGACTCCTAGTTAATCTAATCCCTCTTCCCCACACATTGACCATATCCCTCCCTCCTTTGTATATTTGTGTGCCTATCTAGCAGTCTCTTAAACACTCTGCTATCTGCCTCTACGACCACCCCTGGCAGTACATTCCAGGCCCCCACCACTCTCTGTAGTTAAACTTGCCTCGCACATCTGCTTTGTACTTTCCCCCCCTCTCAAATACATGCACTCTAGTACTAGACATTTCAATCCTGGGAAAAAGATACTGGCTATCTATCTATAATTTTATATACTCCTATCAAATCTCCCCTCTGCCTCTGCCAGTCTAGAGAAAACGGGCCCCAGCTTGTCTAACTTCTCATAGCACATGTCCTCCACACCAGGCAGCATCTTGGTAAACCTCCTCTGCACCCTCTCCAATGCCTCCCACATCCTACCTATAATGGGGCAACCAGAATTGAATGAAATGCTTTAAATATGGCCTAACCAGAGTTTATTAAAGCTGTATAAATATTGGCAGAGATTAAGCTGGAACAGTTGCAAAACTGCTTCACAATGCACAGTATGATTTATGCAAATATAGCTGGCACTTTGCAGAATCCCATTTTAAACAGGCATCATTTTGCAAAAATCTGAGATGGGACCACTCCTTCTAAGGAACAGTTCATTAGCTTTGTGCAGCAAGTTGAATTTTCAGTGCATGTGGTCCACTTCAGAAGTTTTAAATGGCATCTAATTATATGATATACAATATTTAACAGGATGTAGCAAATAAAAAGCTAACTCCCATTAATTTTCATTTGGTTTATCTTGATTTTTGTTCTTGCATAACATGCAGAGGATCCTTTTTGACTTCCTCTGCTTGCATTTCAGCAAGAGGTCTGTGGATGTTGTGGGGATTTGTCATGCTGTCCTTTAGAGGTTTATGATTGTGTAAATGGTGAGGTCTGACATGTTATCTTCTAGTTGGGATTAACTGTCCCAAGTTCAGAAATAAACAGTTATTCTCTCCTCAGGAAAATCCTCCAACAAGTCTGAACGGAAGGTTGGATTTGAAACGTGCATGTTCTTCATAAACACAAAAAATTATTCAAAAAATACAAAGGTAAACAACTTTCCAGCATTTCACTGGTCACTTGGAGTGGCTAATGGTGTGTGACTGCAACTGTGGAAATGTACCTTGTGTTAAATAGTTTTTGATTAGGTTTCTGTGGCTACAAGATGGACATCAGTGACCATAGTTATATCTTGGTCAAGCACATATTTTAACAGAAAACTACCACATTTTTAATTGGTATTTTGCCTTATAGGGCCATAAACATCGCTGGAGGAATTTCTTTACAAGTTTCTCCAGCTCATCTGCCCTAACTGCTTGGTAGTGCTGTGGAAATGACAGGCAAAGTAGTAAAAATCTGCTGCATTTCTTCTCTTCCTCCACCACCCCCTCAGGATTTTTGTGCCATTTTCCACTGAAGGTAGTAAGTAACCAAGAGAACCCCTTAAATGCATCCCATAAACCTTCAAATGATTCAACATGGACAGGCTCCAGGAAGACTCTTCTAGTTCAACAGTTAAAATACCTAAATGCAGATTAATGGTGAAGTGGAATCTGACCTCTCACTTTTGATGTTAATGCATTCTTGTCCATTTAATTTATTTTCAAAGTCTGGTAACTCTTGGGTGGACCTATCAGAGATGAATCTCACAGTCTCACTTCTTCCTGCTAAGTTTATTGTGGGTATAGGTTTTTGTACAGCTACCCATTTCTCCTTGCATTGGAACTAAGGGTACATTTCCTCTTTCATTGGAGACGGAAGTGCTCAATTTCCATATAACTGGTTATCGGGTAGATGTGTGAATCAGTGTGCATGATATTAAACCGCTGCCTGAACATTGGGATCTTGCTTTTGTTCCTTTTTTTTTCCCCCTGTGTTTAACATTTGATCTACTGGGCAGATATGCAGACCAAAGACTTAGAAAATGTATTGCAAATATTTGTTTAGAGATTTTGTCCTTCAAGTAGCCAGAAATGCACCACCAGCCATATTGGGCAAGGGGTGGGTGAGTGAGTGAGGGATCCTTTTACCAAAACTTGAACCAGTAGCAGGGGCCTTGGCAAAAGCACAGAGTTCAGTGCCTGTTTTGAAGTTTGCCCCACTCCAAGACTGGTTTGCTTGAGGCAGCTCATGCCATCATAGTACAAGCAGTGGCACAGTTTTGTTTCTATCGACCTCATCCTGTTTAACAAGATGCTTGATATGATTTTGAGGAGCCTCAGACTTTTAAAATTGTAATGTGAGCTAAGTATCCCATGTGTCAAAAGCCACCAGTATAACCCACACCTCTGCTGTTGTGTGTGGAATGATTAAAACAGCAATGATTCTACACATGCACTCTGCTCCTGAGGATGGCAGGCTCCAGACAAAGTTGTGCAGGACATGGGAAAACACCCTCTCAATGTACTAATGTATCTTGCTTGTCCCAGTGAAAGCTGTACACTTTGTTAATCTACTTGTGGTGTTTTGTGTTGATTTGGTTAAGTGTGGGATGAACAGAGACTTGACTCCTGCCTTATTTTACAGGTAGAAATTCTTGCAGAAAATGGTGAGACAGCATTGTTCACTCAATTCTTTTTGGACTGGAAAGTTGTAGACCAAGCTGAAGGGCTTGGAAAAGTGTACACTATTGGCACTGTTGCCAAAATCAAATCTGTTCCATTTGATGTCACCAAGCTTCATGAGTCACCGGCTATGGCAGCACAATACAACATGGTGGATGATGGGTCGGGCAAGGTCCAGGTAACAAGTCAATAGCCATCAGCACAGAATCTTCATGCGCAAGGTTCTGGAGTCGGTATCTTGGATGAAAATGTCTCCAATGTCTCCCTGCAGATCTGGCGAATTGAGGAGTTCAAGAAAGAACCTGTTGACCCTTCATCATATGGGCAGTTCTATGGTGGAGACTGCTACCTTGTCCTGTACTCCTACAAATTGGGTGACAAACAGCAGCATCTCATTTACATTTGGTAAGCTGCCTCTCATGCACATACACTATAATTTTGGATAGACTAGGAAAGCTAGCCAGGGATGTTTCTAATATTTATTTACTTTTTAAGGCAAGGCAACAAAGCTTCAAAAGATGAGCTTGGAGCATCAGCCGCCCTTGCAGTTGAACTTGATCAGGAGATGAAAGGTCTGCCTGTCCAGGTATGTATTGTTCCCTTGTGATATCTATCAATCATTCATTTGCTCCTGTATTTCTGTTTATGGACACTTAAAGTTGAATATATTCCACTTCTGGCAACTTAAATGGAAACTGCATGTTTCAAACAAATAGATTTATCTATGTGGTGCTTGCCTTTGGTGTTGATTCTGTATGGATGTAAAGCAACAAAGGTAACTAGGCAGTGTACTTTCTGCTCATACTGAGCTATTGATAGATGTACAGAACATTACAGCACAGGAACAGGCCCTTCAGCCCACAATGTCTGTGCCAAGCATGATACCAAATTAAAATAATCCCTTCTACCAGCACATGATCCATACCCCTCTGCTCCCTGCATATTCATCTTCCTATCTTTTAAAGCCTCTTGAATGCTATTTATTGTATCTGCTTCCACTACCACTGCTGGCAGCACGTTCTGGATGCTCAACACACTTTAAAAGATCTTGCCCCGCACATCCCCTTTTTAACTTTCCCACCCAACCCCCACCCCACCTGCCCCTTGCCTTAAATGCATGACCTCTAGTATTTGATTTTACCCTGGGGGGGGAGATTCTGGCTGTCTACTCTATCTACGCCTCATAATTTTTATAAACTTCTATCAGGTCTCCCCTCTGCCAAAGATGTGTAGGGTGGTATGTTAATTGGCCACTATAAATTGCCTCTACTCTAGTTGAGTGATAAAACTTGTGGTTTGAAAATGAAGAGAAGTAAATTTGGATTAATGTAGTGAATGAGTGGTTGGGTCTGTATCCATACTGTATCTCTCGGAACTCCACAAGCAATGTGGATTGGAACTACCCTTAAAGCATGATTGCTCCGCCCAAAAAAAAATACACTCCAGCTGCATTGAAATGCAGACTGAATTTCGGCACTGTCCTTCCAATGAAGTAAAGACATTTGGGTGGGATTAACTGACTGGACATTTTGGAGCCCTTTGCTTGACCTCTTTCTCAGAACCGTGAGGCACTGGATCTCTTCCCTACATCAGGCCAAAGATCAACCCAGTATTTTCTGAGTTCATTTTTGGTTTCTGTAGCTCAGAACTGAAATGGTTTCTCAGTATCTTTATTGTTACTGGAAGGGGGTTGCTCTTTGTTCCCTAGGTACGGGTGACTCAGGGGCAGGAGCCTCCTCATCTGCTAAGCCTGTTTAAAGACAAAACACTCATTGTGCACCTTGGAGGGACATCCAGGAAGGGTGGGCAAACCCCTGTGGCACCAGTTCGACTTTTCCACATCAAGATAAGCTCAACTGGAGCTTCCAGAGCTGTTGAGGTAAATGAAGCTGAAAGAATCTTTTGGCAAAGGTGTATTGGTTTATTATTGTCACTTGTACATTGGGGGGAAAACTTTTCTTGCATACCATTTGTACAGGTCAATTCATTACACAGTGCATTGAGGTAGTACAGGGTTAAAACAATAACAGAATACAGAGTAAAGTGTCACAGCTACAGGGAAGTGCATTGCAGGTAGACAATAAGGTGCAAGGTCATAACGTAGATTGCGAAGTCAAGAGTCCATCTCATTGTATAAGGGAACCGTTCAATAGTCTTGTCACAGTGGGATAGAAGCTGTCGTTGAGACTGGTGGTATGTGCCCTCAGGCTCCTGTATCTTCTACATGATGGAAGAGGAGAGAAGAGAGAATGACCCAGGTGGGTGGGGTCTTTGATTATGCTGGCTGCTTCGCCAAGGCAGCAAGAGGTATAGACAGTCCATGGGATTGCCTGTATCCTAATGCTATGAACTGTGAAGTATGTTAGAATGATTTGGTCAAAAACAAAATACTGCAACTGTCAGAAATCTGACACAAATGATGGCAGGGCTGATCTTTGCTGGTTTTGGGCTGATGGGTTGGGGTGGGGCAAGGTGAGAGTGAGGGAGTTCCAGTGTAGAGGAGTTGTGAAGTTGGAGGTCTGGCAGACTAGTTCTCATTCTACCCTGCATAGGAATAGCAACCTGTGGCTGGTGTGCTTGTCCCAAGGGGCTGTCTGGTTGGTGTCCACAAGGCATTTCCCAAATGACAACTAGGAAGGTCAGTGAGGGAACAAAGTTTATGACAGCTAGCCAGCTTTGGAATAGATGCTGCCCCAGTCTCCTCTGACTGCAAAATCCTGCTGGCTTGGTTGTGAGTACCTGCCCCAGTGTTCAAATAGCTGTTAGCTGGGACTTAAGGCCATGACAAAGGCAGGTTGACTGCATGACTGGTGCCAGTCTGCAATTCCAGAAGTGCAGTCCTGGGACTGTAGTTTCTGTCACTTTGCAGTCCCGTACAAATAAGTCAGACAATGAGATAGAAGGGGTAGCTGAGAGTCAGCATAGTGGGCCAAATGGCCTCCGACATTAGGAAATGTGAGAATTTTTCAATCTATTTAAGGGGCTTAATTTTTTTTCATTTAGAGATAAAGGGAATTAAGGTACACATTTGGATTGCCAATACATCATAACGGCTGGTGTTTGTCTATTTTTGTGCTTTGCAGGTGAATAGTGATGCCGAGTCTTTAAACAGCAATGATGCATTTGTGCTGAAGACTCCACAGGAGACGTACATTTGGAAAGGCTTGGGTGCTAGTGCTCCTGAATTAAAGACTGCCAAGTACTTGGTCAGTGTTCTGGGGGGAAGTCCAACAGAGATCCAAGAAGGGAAAGAACCAGGTGGTGTTTTCAATTCCTTTAAATCAAAAGAATTTTTCTCTGGAATTTTTATTAATCAGGGTGTGGCTAGAGTGCAGACTGAGTAATTGAGGTGAGTAGAACAGGACACAAGGGAGAAGGGAATGGAGGGTTGGGTAGATGACATGGGATGAAGTGTGATAGGATGCAATAGATATAGATATCTTAGTCACACGTACATCAATACACAGTGAAATGCATCTTTTGCGTGGAGCGTTCTGGGGACAGCCCGCAAGTGTCGCCATGCTTCTGGTGCCAACATAGCATGCCCACAACTTCCTAACCTGTACGTCTTTGGAATGTGGGAGGAAATTGGAGCACCTGGAGGAAACTCACGCAGACACAGGGACAAAATACAAACTCCTTACAGACAGTGGCCAGAATTGAACCTGGGTTGCTGGCACTAATAGCATTACACTAACTGCTACACTACAGACGCTCCTGTGAGTGTAAATCTGTTGGGTCAAATGTGCAAGAATCTATACAGCACACAGGAGAACACTTGTCCCATCTTCACACCTTGCCTGTTATCTAGTTAATCTCATTCCACATAGCCCTGTTGTTTTCCTCTTCGTGTAATGTACAGAGGCTGTACTGTAAATATAAAGTAGGGAAGCAGTGGGATGGGGTGGAGTTTTGACCACTGACCTTGAACACATTTTTGGGCAAAATTATCCTATTGTTTCCATGTTGTAATTGTATGCTGTATAATCTTTCTTGCTGCCCTACTACTCTGAATTATCCTTGGTATGGCATAGGTGCTTCAGAATCACTAAGCCACAACTTGGAGTCATCGAGCTGTGTAGCACCAAAATGGACTCTTGAGCCCAACCTTTCTTTGCCAACCACGATT
The DNA here is from genome assembly GCF_009764475.1 of Pristis pectinata. NCBI lineage: Eukaryota > Metazoa > Chordata > Chondrichthyes > Rhinopristiformes > Pristidae > Pristis > Pristis pectinata. Next base: position 15,129,509 of record NC_067407.1, read on the forward strand.
ACTAACTAAACTAATCCCATTTTCTTGTATTAGGCCTGTATCCCTCTACTCCTTTCCTATCCTACCTATCCAACTGCCTTTTAAATGTTGTAATTGTATCTGCCTCTCCCACCATCTCTGGCAGCTCGTTCCACATTACCCGGCCAAGACCAGAAATGGGAGCAGACAGCTCCTTGAGCCTGCTCCATCATTTAATACTGTCACAGCCGATCTGATCTTGGCCTCTGCTTCACTTTCCTTCCTGCTCCTCGTAACGCTTGATTCTCCTAATGTCTTAAAATCCATCTATCTACACCTCAAATAATACAGGCATCAAATGCAATGTCCACAGTGGTGGTTCTGGTGCTCTGCAGTGTTGTAGGAGAGGCTGAAGAAGTCTGAAGACCCAGAAGCACCTCTTGGTTAGGAGGTGAGAGGGACTTCGCTGTGTAAGTTCCATCTAAGAGTTATAATTTGCTGTCTTGTTTTCTCCCAAACAGAAAACTTCTGGAAGGTTCTTGGTGGGAAGAAGGAATACCAGACCTCCAAATCCCTGAAAGATAAAGATACCACTCACCCGATTCGTTTGTTTGGGTGTTCCAACAAAACAGGAACATTTGTTGTAAGTTGAGGCCTTTTTGAACTGTGGGAAACTTTGAAATCATTTGACAAAAGAACTCTAAATTTTATTGTAAAAGCTTTCCTGGGTTAAGTTTCAGATGTGTTCTGAGTAATAATCACTTTTCCATATAGATTGAGGAAGTTCCAGGAGAATTCACACAGAGTGATCTGGCAGTTGATGATGTTATGCTGTTGGACACTTGGGATCAAGTAAGTTAAGGCTCATTTTAACTCGTTCTGCATTGACGTAAAGTTTTCCCCAGTGGTTTTGACGTGGCACCATGAAATGCAAACTGAATATCATGGCTTGGGTTCCTCCCTTCTGCTTATGCTGAAGTTCTACAGGTGTTCTTAACTCTCTCAGGCTTCATGCTGTATGTTACTGTCCAGTGATAACTGCCTGGATCTTTGTGACCCTGGGTACCAGGACAGTTTCCAGTCCAGTTGGCTCCTCTCCCCTGTGATCCCACCAACTAATTGTGCTGACCCTCCTGCCTTTTCTTGCCCCTATACCCCTCCTAGTCCCCCACAACCTCTGGCTGGTTGGCTCCTTTATCCCCCAGTGCCTGGGGAAGATCTGTTCAGGTCCCAACAAATTTCCTCAAGCCCCAAGGAGAGGTTGAATGTAATCCTGGCAGGCTGTCAGGATTTCTCCCAGTTTAAGGCATGGCAAATTTGGGCTCTGTCTGCTGCATGGTGGGTGGTGGAGAAAATGTGCTGGGGGGTGGGGTGGTGGTGTGGAAACCAGTAAATAGCCCATAATCAGCAACTTTCCATACGCAAAGCCATATCACCTCTGCGTGCGTCAAGAAATAAGTTTTTATTTTTTTGGGGGGGAGGCACTTGGATGAAATGTTATGTTTTACTTTGCGCTCACATTCTGTGAGCAAACTTTATTCTGTATTGCAAACTTTTGGGTGGTGATTTGTGAATTTCATAAGGGAGAATTTCTGTTACTGGAATGGGGGTTACCTGTGCAGTCAGGAGGTGTAATTTTTTTTCTACTTTTTGTAGATCTTCCTTTGGCTTGGCAAGGATGCCAATGAAGTGGAAAAGTCTGAGTCCCTGACATGCGGTGGGTAGCTGGGGAGGGTGTGAACATATCAGTGACTTTCGTACTTGAAAACTAATTTACACAATTTGCAGAATTGCTAGTCTTTGTTTAAAGCCCTCACTTTTTTGACGGGTGGGGGTGGTGGAGAAAGAAGGCAATTCTGTACCGGCTATTGCTTTGGTCAGCAGGAGAAGTGGAGAGTCATTCCTTGAACTTGTCCATTTAAACAAGTATTGAACACCTTAGTGATGTCAGTGTGTCCCTTTTATTTAATTTTATTTCTATTCCTGGCCTGTCTTTTTAAAATTTAGCATTATAGCTGTTGGACTCATTATCTCTCATCAGGAGGGAGGCCACTTGTACATTGAACCTGAATTCAGATTGGCCTGTTGACCCAGTTGTACAGTCTATATTTGTAGGGTGTTAGAGTTTGGAGTGATCATGAACTATTCACAAATATTGCATTAATATGATCTTCAGGCTTGATATGCACTGGATGCATGTGATGAGTTAGTTCAAATAATTTGAATTTTGATTTACTAGCGATGTTGTGGTTTGAGTATTTTCTTGAATCCTCTCCAATAGAACTTTAATCAATTACAGAGGAAGGGAAAAGTTCCTTGAGTTATTCCAGGTATATGATGATACGAGGAGCATAGATGGAATAGGTAATAAGGAACTTTCCCCATAGGAGGTGTCTAAAACCAGAGGGCATGGGTTTGGTGTTGTGGCAGGGGGTTTAGATGGGGTATGAGGAAGAATATTTTTTATTCAGAGAATGGGTGATTGGAGTCTAGAATGCACTGCCTGAGTAAGTAGTGGGAACAGGCACTCACACTCAAGTATCTAGACAAGCACTTGAATTTGCCAAGGCATGAGCTAAGTGCTTGTAAATGGGATTAATATAGGTGGGTACTCGATGAACATGGTGGGCTGAGGACCTGTTTCTGTGCTGTATGATTGTAGGACTTTGTAGGGAGAAATTGCTGAACTAACATTTGTTTATAGTGGAGAAAGCATTAACAAAAAGCATGAGAAAGCCATGCCAAAAGTCTAAGAGTAGATAATGGTATTACAGACCAGCTATTTTTCTCCAACCATCAATTAAGTATGTTGGCATAAAGGGAAAGAACATGTTTCTCTCTTGGAGGAACTTCCTATACCAAACAGTGTAGTATTGGTGAACATCTTTGAATAGGGAGCTGCTCTTCAACTTGCCTGGATTTGTTGCCCATGATGTTTGCATGCATCTGAGAGGCTGGAGTGCTCTCTAGAGAATAAAGCCTGGGCAACAAGCTTTGGAGTTTACTGTGGTTCCAAGTCCCTTCCTCTTCCTCTCAGGTTGGGTCCAAAGGAATGACACAGTTGATTTTGCAAGGAGGGAAATCAACTATGTTTTAATCAAATCATTTTTTTTTCTTCTTGCTAACTGAATTTTGGGAGCAAACACAAATAATTGCAAAGAAATCTGTGATCCTAGTTTTGCAAGATTTCTGACAGATACCTAGCCTCAATTCACTATGATAATTAAAAGAATGTTTCAGTGACTGGGAAAACATTCAAAACGAATGTAAAACTGAATGCTGCTGCTTGTATCACTTTCTCCAAACTATTGCATTCATTTTCTTTCTTGCAGCAAAGAAATACTTGGAAGCTGATCCATCTGGACGAGACTTGGGGACTCCCATTGTTACTGTGAAACAAGGAAATGAGCCACCAACATTCACTGGCTGGTTCCTGGCTTGGGACTCCCACATGTGGGATGTGAGCCCTCTGCAAAAGGCTCTGGCTAAGTTCCAGGTGTAGTGATAAGGGATTACACAAGTTCCCTCTTTTTTTTGTTTGCATGTTCTAGCTGCAATGCATTGAAGCATTGGGTTTTCTAGTGCCAGTAGAAATTTGGCAACCTATTCCACAGTTTAAGGATATATGAGTGACAATATTTATTCACTCTTCTGCTTCAACACATCATGAATAATATTGGTAATAATCACAGTTTCAAAGTTGCCCCTGTTGTTGGTTTAGACTTTTTAAAAAAAAAACTACAACATGTGTACCAAAAAACATTTAGAAAAACTAGCTACTGATTGACCCAGTGCAATCATTCCTTCCAGTGGTGCTGTAATTCTGACCTTATGCTAGACCGGATAAAAATCCATTTGGGTTGAGCCAGTTAGAAAACCTGAAATAAGGCTACAGTGTTGCATGTGATACTCCAGGCTATTACCAGTCAAAACACTTGAAGAGTTTTGACCACCTCTTACTACTTGCAGTAAAATAATGGGACCTGAACTGACTTGAAAATGGGAAGTGTTTGCAGGGAATCAATGTGATGCCCCTGTAATCAGTTGGTGAGGGGTTGTAAATGTTTATGACTTGGAAATAGAAGATATGGACAGATCTCACACACACACACACACACACACACACACACACACACTCTCTCTCTCACTCTCATTTAAGATCACTGTCAACCCTGGAAGTGCCTTGTATACTGTTGAGCACTTGGTATCAATGTCAGATGCAGGCTTGAGGATGGCTTGGTTGCTTGCTACATTTTGAAGTCAGAGGGATGCAACATTGAAAAGTAATTGCTTTTGCAAAAACAAATATCACTTTGCACTGCATTGTAAAATTCCAAAGAATATTCTAAACCTCTGTGGCCTTGTGTTTAGACTGAATTTCTTATACTTGTTTGGGGGGGGAGGTGTTTGAGCAATGGCAATATTGAATTGTCTGCTGCCACCGTCACTGAAGCGATACTGCTGGTAAATGGCTTTCCAGTTTTTGCAGAGAGCAGGGGAATTTTTGGGGTAAATTTTAGCAAGGCTTCTGCAAAATTGCTTGGCTCAGAAAAAATATCATGTGTCTTTGTTTATTCTTGCATTGGAGCCTTAATAAAGTTTTTATTTGGAAAATTTTAAACAATTTTTCTCTCATTTTGTGTGACTTTGGAAAATTGGGCAGATTGTTGTTTTTTTGTCGTGAGCAACAACCAGAGTTGTTTTGCTGCTCTGGGTGAAATAATCCCCACTTGCATTTGGTGATCCTTTGAAGTGGGAGCTTGCAGAAACTGTCAGGGATTCTGTGCTGACACCCTGTTTGTTGAAAGGACTATTCGTTTTAAGGTGGGTAAAGGGATTTCTGCCACATTGAGTTTTAAAAGAAAACTCTAACTGGCTAAATTGCATTCCAAGGTGTGTGTATTTTTTTGAGATGTACAGACATTTAACAATTTTTTAACATTAAACTAAAATCTAAAGCAAAATAAAACTCAAATTTAGCTCCTGAATACTTTGTTAAAGGAAACCCAGCAATTGAATGGTTACTGTGAGAAAGTTCCTCCCAGTTGGCCTGAGGCCAAATGTTCAGAAGGTCAAAGATGGAACCATTACAGAATACCCACAAGAAGTTGTGTCAGCCTAATTATGAGAATGTAGTAAGGGGAGAGAGTTGGTGTCTGGGGTTGGGCTTGGAAGTTGGTAGGTAGGATCAGGGCAAGGGTTGGCATATTGGGGTTCAGGTGGGGGGAATTGCAAATTTTGGAGGGTGGGGGTCTTTATTTAGTAAAGACCTCCCTGAGGTGAGATCCCAGTGCTAGCCTCTTGGACAGACCCCCATTATTGGATACAGAGGCCTTTCAATTGATGCAAAGACCTGTGTCTTCCTGAGCAAGGGCCAAGCACATATGAACCAAACCCTGGCACAGCTGGATATCAAGTACAAGTTTGTATTCTCCATGCACCAGCAGGTTAGATGCATGGGGATCCCAGAAGGAAAATCGTAGTAAGTTCACTTTATTTTTGTACTGCACAGTACATGAAAACATCTTTCAATCTCTAGGCCTTAAACACATGACAAAGAAGCACTTTTGTTTTGCAAAGCCTGGCCTTGATGGATATTGGCAAGGGTGCCAGTTTAAAATTTCCCTGCTCTTCAAAATAATTGTACAGGAATTTTACATCCACCTGACACATTGTGCAGAGTTTTAGAACCTAGAACATTACAGCACAGTACAGGCCCTTTGGCCCACAATGTTGTGCTGACATTTTATCCTGCTCTAAGATCGGTCTAATCCTTCCTTCCCATATAGATCTCCATTCCTCAATCATTCTTGTGTCTAAGAGTCTCTTAAATGTCCCTAATGTATCTGCCCCCACAACCTCTGCAGGCAGTGTGTTCCATGCACTCAACTTTTTTTTAAAAGAGAAACTTACCCCTGATGTCCCCCTTATACCTTCCACCAATCACCTTAACATTATGTCCCCTTGTGTTAGCCATTGTCACCCTGGGGAAAGTCTCTGACTGTCAACTCTATCTATGCCTCATATCATCTCGTACACCTCTAAGTTTTAATTTAGCATCCTATCTGAAGCAGGTACCTCCAACAGCCCAGCTCTTGAGTTTTGTACTGGACTGTCATTTGTGATAACTTAATATGATAAAGTTATTAGCTTGGAACCTAAATTCTAACACCAGTTAATAGAACCATGAGGCAGATTAATTTGAATATATTTGCATTTTGCTCAAACAGTAATGACTAGAGCATTTATGGGGGGAGAGCAAAGCCCTGAGAAGGTGGAGTTGTACCATGTTCCTCTGGGAATCCTGTGAGGTAGAGAATGAAGAAGAGATCTTGTGAACAAGTTGAGATAGACAAAAGATTCTGTTACTGTTTTAATATCGACCCTATCTAACTGTATATACACATCTTGTGAGATTAATCAGAGATAAAGGGCATATTCCAGTTAGGTAATAGATTAGGTGTGGTACCTGTCTGTTAATGATTGCTTCATGAATGGGATGAAGGAATTCTAAAATACAAACCGACCTCTCAATGGGGTATTTAAGCAGGTGTACGTGGGGGGGGGAGGGGGAGAGAGGTGGAGCAGCAGCCATTTAGAGCTCTTGGAGATGGATCCCATTGTCAGCCTTGGTTCAACAGCTTGGTTTGCTCAAGAAGACAACTGGGAAGATGACGACCAAGGCTGCAAGCTGCCTGATAGCTATCTTGTTCCATCAGTTGTGGATTGTATGCCTATTTAATGCAATTGTATTTGTGTTTACAGTAACTTTCCTTCCTTTGTGAGCAAACAAAATCACACTGTTGCACAGCCCTATCTGGGCTATCTGTATCAAGATAGTCTAAAGCTTACATGACCTTGACTTTTCTACTCCAGTCTTGAGTCCATGGGACCAGGACCCATTAAGACTGACTCAAAGGCAAGAGAACACAACAGAGTAGGCCACACAGCCCCTCAAGCCTGCCCCACCATTCAATATGAACATGGTTGATCTGTGTTGGCCTCAACTCCTTCTACTGTCCCAGTTCCCCATAACCCACAAGTCCTTGATCTTTCAAAATACTTATTCATTTCCACCTTAAATATATCTAAAGAGGTAGCATTTTGAGCCACAGCTGACACCTCAAATGGAAGCCAAGTCTTGCCACTAAAGAGAGCAGCAATTTCAAGTTCACCTAAATGTGAAGAGCTAACCTATATCATCTGACAAAAGAATGAGGAGCAGAACTGCCCATCCCACTACCATTAATTGCTGCATAGTGTTGAGTAGAAAACATTAAGTTACCTTTTTGAAAAAGTATACACATATATTTTTTTAAAATACTAGCTGCCGGATTGACCAATCACACAGACACCTAAACAAGCCACACTTTCCCTGATTAGTGTGGACCAGGCTAGCTGGAACATATAGGAATGCTCCTCATCACCCACAACATGAACCAGCTAATAACTCATGATACTGGGTTTAAGATTGAATAACATTTCTCAATATGCAAAATGGGAATAAAGGCCTGGTTGCTGCAATCAGCCTGACTTGTACTGCTCACTGCAAATGTAGTTTGTGCTCCTGGAAGTTTTCTGGGGTCAGCATTTCACATTCAGTTTCCAGGGCCCCTACCAACCCTCTGACCTTCCTGTAGGTGACCATCAGCCAGCAGGGGGCAGTGGTCAGCAGCATTGATGGATCTGACCACAAGTGTTTGGGACACAATTAGGAAGATCTCTCTGGGATCAGACTGAACTGTTGGGTCACGACCAAGTGCATTGCTGTAGTGCTCCATCTACAGCTTGGCATCTCTTACTGTTTCTCTGTTGCTGTATGTGACATGGGCATCACCCAGATTCCACTCCCGCACTACAGCAGTCATCGGAGCCCTCGTCCTTTTCATCTGGAGATCCAAACTGTCCACAGGGACACAATGTGCAAATCTGTAGTGAAAAGGGGGAGAAATGTACCCAGTGTGGCCCTCACCCCAAAGGACACCTTTGTGTGTGGACACACCAAGCTGTGCTATAGACCTGGTAACAGAAACACCAAGTGTCACCATGTGCTGAGGTTCTACCTGCCCCCTAGCAATGTGAAGCATAGGCCTTGCTGCGTTGTAACAGAGGGTTCCATTTACTTGGACCATGTGTAGTACCAGTCCCCTGTAGGGAGGTTGGTGCAGAGGAGCATTGTGGACCATAAGTCAATTGGACCTTGAGACCATGAGGAGAAGATGTTGGATCCTCTGGCATAGCTTCCTGAGCAGACTGTCAAAGGCATTTGGCAGAATGCCTCATCACCAGACCTTTCAAATGAGCAGCAAGACCTTGCTTGGCTGGTAGTGAGAGGGTCTCTCCCTGTCAGATCCTTCATGTGCAGAAACCACATGCTACCCTTGAGGTGTAGATATGTCAGTCATCCACCTCCTTATTGTTATGTGTTTGCCAAGGAGGTGTGGGAAGGGGTGCAATGGTCATCCCAAGCAGCTGTGCAACACAGCAGTCTGTACTCTACAGGCTATTCCCAGGGATGAACTCTGGGACAAACATCGACTGTTGCTGGAAGATCATCAACTTGGTGAAAGACACATACAATGGTCTGCCCGAAACCTACTTGCCTTCGAGTGAAGGGAGTTGTCTGCAACTGAATGATGCAGGCTGGCACATTCCAAGGTGCAGGAGTGCACACAGGGATGCAGAAGTCCCACACCACCAAGTTCAAGAACAGCTACTTCCCTTCAACCATTCGGTTCTTGAACCAACCTGCGCAACCTGAGTCACTGCCCCAGTATAGCAACACTATGATCACTTTGCACTACAATGGACTTTGTTTTTTATGTTGTGTTCTTTCTTGTAAAAATTGTCTATAATTTGTGTATAATTAATTTTTTTGTGAATGCTGCTTATCTGATGCTACGTGCCTTTGATGCTGCTGCAGGTAAGTTTTTCATTGCACCTGAATGTACTTGTGCACGTGACAATAAATTTGACTTTGACCTGCTGAGGGACGCATTGAAGCTTGGTGCAGCCACACAAAGGCTCAGTGAGAAAAGACCACAGTCTAAGATCTCACTGCCACTGGATACTGGGCTTTGTATAAAACCTCTCAAATATATTGCTGATGGAATGTGAGGCAAGGAACAATTGCTGCCAGGTTGGCATAACGTAAATATTGTAAGCTTGTGCACTGGTATGTCTGGTACACAGAATGATATTGACAAATGTCATCATATGTCCCATATTGCAGATGGCAAATTTTATGAATAAAGAATAACTTTGGAAAAGAAATATCACTCTATTCTGTCACTAGACACCAAATGTAGTCCAGCAGCGGAGTCCAATTACCGGGGAATCTGTCTCTGCGATCCTACACCTGTAAGACCCGTGTAGCATTGAATCCTCATTCACCTCAATGGGGATTCTAGATCAGGAGGAATCATAAGTTTGGTTATTTCCATTTTTTTTTACATTTTTCCTTTAATGCGCATCATCTTTTAGTATTTTAATGCATTTTTCATAAATTCTATTAAAAGTGAAGGGGTGGCTTTTATCTTTTAATGATTATTTTAATGGTTTCTAATTTTTATGAAAGGTGGTCAAAAAGCTCTTTTAGCTTTGATTGGAGGTGAGACTTTGCCCTCTCCGTCCATCCCCCCAACCGCCCACCCCTATCAAAGGCTGTCAGGGTGTTCTGGGGGTGGGTCTAAGTTGCAGGTTGACTGAAGATCTGTCTCCACTCAGGCCTCACTGCATGGCTCCCAGGAGGAGAAAGTCAGCTCGCTTGGGCCACTGTACTGAGCCTCTGCTGTGGGCAGAGGTGGTGGGTTGGAAATCTGAAATTCATCTCGATTCGCCCCAACACCACCCACCTGGGCTCTCTCATCATCATTGCCAATGACTTTAACCAGGCCAACTTCAAGAGTGTTTTACCAAAATACTACCACCACGTCTTCTGACGCACCAGGGGCCCAAACACCCTTGACCATTGCTATACCCCACCCTCACTTTGGTAAATCAGACCACCAGGCTGTGCTCCTTCTCCCTGCATAGAAACAGAAGCTGAAATGGGAGGATCATGTAAGAACCAGGAGATCCACTCCATACTGAAGTCTAGGACTGCGGAATTCAAATCAGGTGACCCTGACCTACGCAGGAAATCGAGATACAACCTCCATAAAGCAATCAGAGCTGCCAAGAAACAAGACCAGTCCAAAATCGAGTCCCAGACCAGCCGTAGGTTGTGGCAGGACTTACATGCTGTAACGGGCTACAAAATGAAGTCGGGCAGATTGCCAACAACAGCGCATCCCCTCCTGATGAGCTTAGCACATTCTGTGCACGTTTTGAACAGGTATTAGAATGTCATCACCCACCCCGACAGCCTCCAATGAACCTAAACCACAGTCACAGTTGCGGACGTAAGACCAGTCTTCCAGAGAGTGAGCCCGTGGAAAGCACCTGACTCAGATGGTGTCCCTGGCCATGTCCTTAGATCTTGCGCTGATCAGCTGGCGGGGATACTTGCAGACATTTTTAACCTCTCCCTGCTTCAAACTGAGGTTCCCACCTGCTTTAAGAAGACCACTATCATCCCAGTACCTAAGAAAAACAAGGTAATGTGCCTTAATAACTACCAACCGGTAGCTCTGACATCCACCATCATGAAGTGCTTCCAGAGGCTCGTCATGGCACACATTAACTCCAGCCTCCCAGACAACCTCGACCCACTGCAATTCGCCTACCACTGAAACAGGTCATCAATTGCCTGTCCTGGTCCAACCATCTCCCTGGCCCTACCCTCATTTCTGGAGCATCTGGACGGTAAAGACACCTACGTTAGATGATTGTTTATTGACTACAGCTCCACCTTCAATACTATAATTACAAGCAAACTCATCACCAAACTCCGAGACCTGGGACTCAACACCTCCCTCTGCAACTGGACCCTTGACTTTCTGACCAATAGACCGCAATCAGTGAGGATAGGCAGCAATACCTCCAGCACGATTATTTTCAACACTGGCGTCCCACAAGGCTGTGTCCTCAGGTCCCTACTCTACTCCCTATACACTCATGACTGTGTGGCCAGATTCTGCTCTAACTCCATCTGCAAGTTTGCAGATGATACCACCGCAGTGGGCCGTATCTGTCAGATTATGTTACAGACGGATTTGTCAGACGATGAGTCGGAGTACAGGAAGGAGATAGAAAGCTTAGTGTCATGACAACAACCTTTCCCTCAATGTCAGCAAAACAAAAGAGCTGGTCATTGACTTTAGGAGAGGGGGCAGTGTACATGCACCTATCTACATCAACGGTGCTGAAGTCGAGAGGGTTGAGAGCTTCAAGTTCCTAGAAGTGAACATTATCAATAGCCTGTCCTGATCCAATCACGTAGATGCCACGGCCAAGAAAGCTCACTAGCACCTCTACTTCCTCAGGAGGCTAAAGAAATTTGGCATGTCCCCTTTGACACTCACCAGTTTTTATTCGATGCACCATAGAAATTATCCCATCTGGATGCACCACAGCTTGGTATGGCAACTGCTCTGCTTGTGACCACATGAAACTGCAGAGAGTTGTGGACACAGCTCTGCACATCACGGAAACCAGCCTCCCCTCCATGTACTCTGTCTATACTTCTCACTATCCCAGTAAAGCAGCCAGCATAATCAATAACCCCACCCACCCCAGTCATTGTCTCTGCTCCTCTCTCCCATCGGGTGAAGATACAAAAGCCTGAAAGCACGTACCACCAGGCTCAAGGACAGCTTCTATCCCACTGTTATTAGACAATTGAACAATTCCCTAGTACAATGAGATGGACTCTCGACCTCACAATCTACCTCATTATGACCTTGCACCTTATTGTCTACCTGCACTGCATTTTCTCTGTAGCTGTGACACTTTATTCTGCATTCTGTATTTTACCTTGTACTACCTCACTGCACTGTGTAATTAATTGATCTGTATGACCTGAATGCAAGACAAATTTTTCACTATATCTTGGTACAGGTGATAATATTAAACCAATTCCAACCAACACTCACTCTCACTTTCTCTCTCTCCCTGCCCCCAGAACATTCTATGCAAAGATGCATTTCACTGTGTGTTTTTTGATGTACATGTGACTAATAAAGAAATCTTATGGTCCATAGTCCTTCATTCTCTGAATATTCATGTGCCTATCGAAGAACCTCTTGAACACCTCTATTGTAACTGCCTCCACCACCACCCCTGGCAGTGCATTCCAGGCACCCACCACTCTCCCTTTAAAGATTTAAAAACAACCTGCCCCACTTATCTTCTTTGTACTTTCCCCCCTCACCCTAAATGCACACCCTCCAGTATTAGACATTTCGACCCTGGGAAAAAGGTACCGGCGGTCTATCTATGCCTCTCATAATTTCATAATCTTTACTGAAACATAACCTGTAAACAATATGATTTTAAAGGATCTTCTGGAGTTTTACTGAACCATTTTAAATCTAGTATGTGTGAAGAATGTTTAAAACAGAAATATATAATAAACTTCACTCTCCATTTGGCTTCTCCCAGTCCATTGTTAAACAGAATCATTAGGTTTACTTTGATAAGGAAATTGATGCAACATAAAAATTGATCCAGCATTCCACAAAATATTTTATGTTAGGTTAATTTATAACATCTGTGTTACATAAGAACATAAGAAATAGGAGCAGGAGTCGGCCATCTGGCCCGTTGAGCCTGCTCCGCCATTCAATAAGATCATGGCTGATCTGGCCGTGGACTCAGCTCCACCTACCTGCCATTTCCCCATAACCTTTAGTTCCCTATTACGCAAAAATCTATCTAACTGTGTCTTAAATATATGTAATGAGGTAGCCTCTACTGCTTCCCTAGGCAGAGAATTCTACAGATTCACTACTCTCTGGAAAAAGCAGTTTCTCCTCATTGCCATCCTAAATCTATTTCTCCGAATCTTGAGGCTATGGCCCCTAGTTCTAGTCTCACCTACCAGTCTCACCTACCAACCTTCCTGCCTCTATCTTATCTATCCCCTTCATAATTTTATATGTTTCTATAAGATACCCTCTCATTCTTCTGAATTCCAGCGAGTATATTCCCAGGCAACTCAATCTCTCCTCATAGGCTAACCCCACCCCCCCCCCCCCCCATCTCCAGAATCAACCTGGTGAACCTCCTCTGCACCGCCTCCAAAGCCAGTACATACTTCCTCAAGTAAGGAGACCAGAACTGCACGCAGTACTCCAGGTGTGGCCTCACCAATACCCTGTACAGTTGCAGCATAACCTCCCTGCTCTTAAATTCAATCCCTCCAGCAATGAAGGCCAGCAGTCCATTTGCCTTCTTGATAACCTGTTGCACCTGCAAACCAACCTTTTGCGATTCATGCACAAGCACTCCCAAGTCCCTCTGCACGACAGTATGCTGCAGTCTTTCACCATTTAAATAATAATCTGATCTTCTATTTTTCCTTCCAAAGTGGATGACCTCGCATTTACTCCACACATCTCCTTTGCTGGAACTCATAGATCATAGTGTTAGACTTTGAACAAACATTGCAGATAATCCTATCAAAACATATTTTAATTTAACATGTTTCATATTACCTGAACTAAATTAAAGAGCAGGTCTTGAAGCAGCACCAAACAGGACAAACAAAGCTGCCAGCTCCGTGAGACTGTCCTTACTGAGCTTCTTATTCAAGGCTAAAATTCTGTGTGAAATCCTCAGTGTCCGGTTCTTTGAATGTACTGTCATGTCAGAAATATTTAAATTGTTTGCCAGCTTTTCTGAGACAAATGCTTGCAGCATTTCACAGCAGAGAAAGATCCATTCTACCCCTATACCTCCGCTAACTCTTTGAAAAAGCTGTCCCATTTAATTCTGTTCTTTTGGCTTTTGTCTGGCAAATCTTACTTTCAATGTCACTTTTGAAAGGTACACTGAAACTGCTTCCACCACCTTTTCAGGCCACACCTTCCCAGATCATATCTGTGCAAAAATATTTGCTTGGTTTAATTGTGCTTTAGTGTACAAATTCTCTAAGCAATGGAAATAGGGCCCATTCCACAAAGTTAAGAAAGACGCTGGGATCTGGAACAAACAGAATGCTGGAAGAACTCAGCAGGTCAAGCAGCATCTGTGCAAACAAAAGGCACAAGTTAATGTTTTGGGTCGAGACTCTGCAGCAGGGTTGAGCACTTGCAGCATTCTGTTTGTTGTTCTAGTTCCCATTCACGACTCACCCACTGATCCTCATCCAGGCAAAGATCTGCTCGCCATACTTTGAGCCAGAAATAGTGCTCTCCACCAAGTGATTAGCAAAATAATTAATTCATTCAGCAAGGGAAACTTAGTTAAAAGTCTGCATCTGTTCTGGAGTAAGCAGGGCCCTGAGGCAGCAGAATAGCAAGGCCCGATTTTAGTCTGAAGTAACAATTTGGGAGTGTGGTGGAGGTTGGGTGGGCAAAGGGTTGGTCAAGTATGCCCCAACCTTGGTGATGGGCTGCTGGGTGGTTTCATTTCTCAGGTTCCATGTTCAGCTGCCAGCAGAAAATGGGCAAGAAACAGTAATAAAAACATTGAATAATGGAAATACACAACAGATCCGGCAGCACCTGTGGAGAGAGAAACAGAATCAATGTTTCAGGTCAACAATCTTCCATCCGAATTGAGAAATCAACCCTATTTTAAGTTCCAGAGAACGGGGAGGGGTGGAGACAAGAGGGATGCTTGTGATAGGATGGAGACCAAGAAAGGCTGAATGACACCATTGGTGGTGCTGCTGGCTGAGGGAATGTGAAAAGGCTTGTTGATTCAGCTGGTCCATCTGGGGAAGATGTTCAGATCCAGACTAGTTTATTGTCATATACACCAGGGTGCAATGAAATTCCTTGTTCTTATGAAGCTCACAGAGTAAACATTATATTGGATCTGGATCAATGATGTGGATGAAAATATAGATGGGTGGACTAGCAAGTTTGCAGATAACACCAAGACTGGTGGAGTTGTGGACTATCAGAGAATACAGAGGGATGTAGGTCAGTTACAGGTATGGGCAGAGAAGTGGCAGATGGAGTTTAATCCGAGCAAGTGTGAGGTGCTGCACTTTGGGAGGTCAAATGAAAGGAGGAAGTATACAGTTAATGCTAGGCCCCTTAACAGCACTGAGGTACAGAGGGATCTTGGGGTCCAGCTCCATAGTTCACTAAAAGTGGCTACACAAGTAGATAAGGTGGTAAAGGCAAATGGAATGCTTGCCTTCATTGGTAGGGGTGTTGAGTATAACTGTAAGGACGTCATGCTGCAGCTACAGTATATAAAACTTTAGGCAGACCGCACTTGGAGTATTGTGTGCAGTTCTGGTCGCCCCATTATAGGAAGGATGTGGAGACTGTGGAAAAGGTACAGAAGAGGTTTACCAGGATGTTGCCTACATTAGAGAGTATGAGCTATAAAGACAGGTTGGACAAACTTGGATTGTTCTCCCTAGAGTGTTGGAGGCTGACAGGAGACCTGATAGAGGTTTTTGAAATTATGAGAGGCATAGATAGGATAGACAGTCAGAATCTTTTCCCCAGGGTAGAAATTTCAAACACCAGAGGACATGCTTTTAAGATTAGAGGGAGGAAGTTTAAAGGTGGCTTGAGGGGCAAGTTTTTTACTCAGAGAATGGTAGGTACCTGGAATGGGTTACCAGGGGTAGTAGTGGAAGCAGGCAGTTTGATGGAAGAGGATTCTAGATAGACACATGAATATGAAAGGAATGGAGGGATATGGATGGTACACAGGAAGAGGATATTTAGTATAAATCGGCGTCAAGATCAGCACAACATCGTGGGCCGAACGGCCTGTCCAGTGCTGTACTGTTCTATGTCCTATGTCAGGCAAGAGGTACAGATTGACCACTCACCTACACACTCAGTGCAAACTGCAGTGTCCAAATAACCTACTCACCTGCACATCTCTGGAATGTGAGAGGAAACTGGAACACCCAGAGGAAACCCATCTGGTCTCAGGGAGAACGTGCAAACTCCACACAGGCAGCGCCCAAGGTCAGGATTGAACCTAGGTCTCTGGTGCTGTGGGGCAGTCGGTCTACCAGCTGTGGCACAGTGCCGCCCGATTTATGTACATTGGTGAAGAGAGGTGGGAGCTTGTGTACAGCCAGGATGGTCCTATTGGACTAAATGGAGAGTGAATGTTACTTAACTAAATGATGACAAAAGCCTGCAATGGGACATTAGTTTGGGTCAAAATATTTGCATGAAAGAAACAACAAGTGTTTTAGTAGGACATTAAACAGTGGCTGCTCTTTAAACTCAGATAAATTCAATGTACATAATAATAAAAGTAAACTGTTGTCTAATGTTATGAGGAAGTTCCCTCTACCTCAGACCCATCACATTCACACCTGGAACTGCACAGGATAGCCAGAGTCTCAAAGCAAAAAGTGGCTACTGTTGCACTAGAACACTTTACATTGATTTAGTAACATATCCGCCACTTCACATGATCCAAATATTTAAATAAAATGCTTGCCAACCTTTGACTTTGAAAAACAAGATATATTTCAAAATATTAGTGTTAATTGAACAGTCAAGTGGACAAAGACCTGTGTGTGCATATTCAGTTATTGACAAGTTTTGTTCTATGTTATGTACCAGTGCTTCTGATATTTTGTAACATGCTTATTTTGTCAGGCTTTCTGAGCTAGCCATCTGTTTATGTGAGATTATCCCTCTGATCCGAGGGATGTGAACTTCAGGAAACGCTGAGTCAGTCTTGTCGTTGTTAAATGGGTGCAGGGCTGTCTCAAAGCCGAGTCATTTCTCTCCAGTTTGCAACTTCAACCTGCAGGATGGCTCAAAAAACGGTCTTGGTCACAGGTTGTTCCTCTGGGATTGGCTTGGCCATCGCAAATAAACTGGCCAGGGATGAGAAACAAAGATTTCTGGGTGAGTTGCAAGGAAAACGTCTTGTTCCCCAGGGAGACTGTGACTGGGATATGAACAGGAAAATAGGGATAACGAAGAAATGAACAGAATCAATACATTGGCCTTAACAGAAAGAATTCATAATAAAGATATGGTGTGATGAGGGCACAGGGGCTGGTAGGGTTAGTGTACGGGGCATACTTAAGGAGAACCAAGGACGCTGGAGGTTAGAGATGGTGAAGGTAAAGGGAGTAGGTAGAGAAAAAGGACAGAAGTGGAATATGATCAGATAAGCACAGTAAGATCAGGGGAAGAACATGAACAAGAGTGGGAGAGAGAAGGAAGATAAAGATAGGGGAGACAACAAAAAGCAGAAATAAAGTGAGGACCAAGAATAAATAGGAAAAAATAGAGGTCGGAGGGACAGAGTTTCGTTTGTATGAAGGTGAATAGGAAATGGGTAAGGAACAAGAGGATAAACAGCTGAATGGATGCAGTGAAAAATCACTCCTGGACTGCTTCAACAGTGTCCTCAACGTAGTGACATGAAAACTTGAATGCATTTGAATACTTTCTTAGCACTGATTTCTTCTGTTGCATTTGCAAATTTAAGCATCGAGGTAAAATACAAAAGTAATAACCGTAATTGAATCTGACATATGGTAATGTTAAAGAATAAGTGATATTAATCTGGATCTGAAAATCAAAAAAATGCAGGTTTTGAAACTGGAAATTTGAAACCAAAACAGAAAATGCTGGAAACATTCAGCAGGTCAGGCAGAATCTATAGAAGGAGAAACAGAGTTAATACTTCAGGTCGAAAACCCTTCATCAGAAATAATCTGGATCTGATGACTTTAAATGTGAAAATCTTTCATTGTTACCAGTTTACATAGATTTATTGATTTGAATTTAAACAACAGTTATTAATATAATTTGCTAATTAATTCAGGTAAAAGGGAGAGGTGGGGAGTTGTTACAGAAAAGCTTTTACAACTTTAGCTTACACCAATCAAAAACAAAGAAAAAACTGCAGATACTGTAAATCTAACATAACAGCAGAAAATGCTGGAAATACTCACCAGGTTGAGCTTCATCAGTGGGAAGAGAAACAGAACAAATATTTCAGGTTGAAGACCCTTCATCTGACTTCATCCCACAGATGCAGCCCATCCCACTGATTATTTCTGTCATTTTCTGACTTTATTTACAAGAATTTTAATTTTTTAGTATTAAAGCACATTAATTATACAGGGTGTTGGTGAGATCACAGTTTTGGTCCCCTTACCTAAGAAAGGACTTAGTACCATTGGAGACAGCACAAAGGAGATTCACCAGGTTAATTTCTGGGATGAGAAGGTTGTCCTATCAAGAGAGGTTGAACAGTTTGGCTTTGTGTTCCTTGGAGTTTAGAAGAATGACCTTATTCAAACATTTAAGATCCTAAAGGAACTTGACAAGGAGAGGTTTCATGAGTGGGAGAGCCATGAACAAGGGGATGTAGCTACAAAATAAGGGACCAGTCATTTTAAACTGAGGTATGTAGAAATTTCTTCTATTAGAGGGTGCTGGATCTCTGGAATTCTCTGTCCCCAAGGGTGGTGGAGGCCAGATTATTAGAAATATTTAAGGTGGAGAGAGATAAATAATTGAAAGATCGAGGAATTGAGGGTTATGGGGAACTGGCACTGAAGAAGAATTGAGGCCAGCATGGGCAAAGCAGGCTTGAGGGGCCTGGTGTCCTACTCCTTCTCCTGTTTTCCTGTGTAATTGTGCTGGAAATGTTCTGGTAGCTGTCTGAACTTCTGGGATACTTGCCTACAGAGATGGATATGATCAATGTAACTGTATTGATGAACATATTGTCTCTTTGTGGTTTCGTCTGTAGTCTATGCCACCATGCGGAATTTGGACAAAAGGAGAGATCTTGTGGATATTGCTGGACATGCACTGGGAAAAACACTGGAGATTAAACAGCTGGATGTTTGTAGTGAAAAATCAATCCAAGACTGCATCAACAGTATCCCCAACAGGAAAATCGATATACTCAGTAAGGCAATCCAGTGTAAAAATACATTTTGCTCATCAATGTAACATTTAGCAACCTCTCCAGAACATCAGGAGCAGGCTATTCATTCTCTGTTCTATTGCCTATAATCTGGATCATTGCTGATCTGCACCTTAACTCGATTTACTTGCCTTGGTTTCACGTCCCTTCACCTAACTCAAATTTCAGTTTTGACATTTTCAGTGGACACCAGCCTCTCCAGTGGGAGAGAGTTCCACCCAGGTCTCCACTGGCCTTGGTGTGAAAACATGTTTCCTGAATTTGCCCCTGAACAGCATAGCTCTAATTTTAGTTATTTAATCTTTTTCTGGCAGATTCCCCCACAGAGAAGAATTTTTTTCTCTCTAAGTAGTCTATCAAATCCTTTAATCATCTTCACTATCTCAATTACATCGCCGTTTAATCTTCTGCACTCAGACAAATACAGACCTAGACTATATGACCTGTAAATTTAACCCTTTTGGCTTTGTGGGGATCAGTATGGGATTTTTGCATGGGTTTAGGTACAAATGATGGGCTCACAAAATACACCCCTCACCACCAGTTTCCAACCACTGATCGATAATTCCTTCCCTGCACCTCCAAGCATGTTTCTCTCTCTCTCTCTCTCTCTCTTTCTCTCTCTCTCTCATACAACTCTTGTACACATTCCTTTCATCTCACACACTCTCTTCCTGCCCAAAGCCAGTCAGATAGCAGTAAGTGCAACGATCCACTTCATGGGAAACTCCTCTAAGTTAATGGGGAAACTTGTTCTACTGATCCTCCCAATTCTAAAACAAGCACTGCCACGCCTATCAGTAGAATTTGCCTCTAGGCTAAAATCTAAAACTGATATTTTGATTGTAAATTCCCACAGTGAACAACATACAGTAATTTCAGCAATAAAGTTCCTTCAATGATTGGCAAAATTTTAGATACATGGAAATTCTAGAATTTTTAAGCAAAATAAAAATGAAGCCTTATGTTGTCTGAAGCTGTAAAGGATTTAACTTCTGATTCAATAATAAAGCTGTATCAAAGGTTTCCTTGATATTGTTCATAGAATCATAGAACAGTGCAGCACAATACAGGCCCTTCGGCCCACAATGTTGTGCTGACCTTTAAACCTCACCTAAGACTATCTAACCCCTTCCTCCCACATATCCCTCTATTTTAAATTCTTCCTTATGCTTATCTAGCAATCTCTTGAATTTGACCAATGTACCTGCCTCCACCACCACCCCAGGCAGCGCATTCCATGCCCCAACCACTCTCTGGGTAAAAAACCTCCCTCTGATATCTCCCTTGAACTTCCCACCCATTACTTTAAAGCCATGGCCTCTTGTATTGAGCATTGGTGCCCTGGGAAAGAGGCGCTGGCTGTCTAGCTGTCTTCCAACTCCCCAGTGCTTCAGTTCCTACACTTCCTACCGACTCACCAGGGCCCTGGCTCCCACACTCCCTTCCATCACTGGGGCCCTGGCTCCCACACTCCCTTCCATCACTGGGGCCCTGGCTCCCACACTCCCTTCCACTCACCGGGGCCCTGGCTCCCATGGTCCCCTCCACTCACCAAAGCCCTGGTTCCATGCTCCCTTTCCCTCACTGTGGCCCTAGTTATTGCTCTGAGGTGAAACTTATTTGGTTCTTTTTCCTGCTCCTCCTTTAAATTTATCAGGTTTACTGGAAAATTTCTGATTCTACTGTATTATATCTTTAAAAAGTTGTATTAAAAGTGTGTTGGAGTATTAATACAATAACATCCGATGGTCTGGAAAGTATGCTCATCTAGCACCAGCAAAGTCCTGGGTGCGCCGTATCAACAGAGTTTTACTATAGATAGATGCCTTGAAATAGGAATAGGAAGACTGACACTAGGCTGGGGATTAGAACACATTATCCCTACCCTCCTCCCTCCCCTCAGCTACTAAATATTAATTTCAACACTCATAGTGTAACCAAAAAAGGAATGAAAAGGTTTATAAGGCAGGAAAGGAAAATTTGAGAGCTGCATTGTCCAAGAAAGTCTCATGCCAATTTTGGGAGATTTATGTTTGATGAGTATATTAAAATATAGATAATCCAGACATCATCAGAGATTTACTAGTTCTGCAGAATTAAAAATGAGGAGTTACTCTGTATTTGTGTAAATCTGTGTGCATTTCGTCCCAGTTAGCAATGCTGGAATGGGGATGATTGGACCCATTGAATGCCAGTCCTTGGATGAGATGAAGACAGTTATGGACACTAACTTCTTTGGACTTGTTAGACTCCTTAAAGAAGTCTTGCCAGACATGAAGAGGAGGAAGAGGGGCCACATTGTGGTGATCAGTAGTGTCATGGGCATTCAAGGTATGATCTACACTAAAATCTTATTACTATATGATGATCCATGAGCACAGATTGATTAAAATTCTTTGACTGCTCAGGTATGATTTGAAGCAAGCTGTGAATAAATTACTTTTTCTTTTGACTTTTTCTTACTTTTTACTTCTTATTTTTTCTTTTACCTTTTAATTTTTTATACAAGAAATTCCAATTATTTGGTTATTACTTTCCTTTTTAGGGATATTGTTCAATGACATCTATGCTGCTTCAAAATTTGCAGTGGAAGGATTTTGTGAAAGTTTGGCGATCCAGGCCATAAAATTCAAATTGAAGTAGGTAACATTTGTGTTTACTTTAAAAAGGACATATTGGGTTGTTTCTTGTGCAGTTCAGTCTGTTATTCAAATGATTAGTGTTGAAATGCATCCAGGTTATTGCACTACAACAGCTGGTGTGAATATCTGGTGAATAATGGAGTCAAAACTTGAACTTCATAATGTGATCACAAACATTCATTTAAGGATGATTACAGTGCAATCCATTTATTTAATCTGTTCTCTGTTCAACTCTTCTTTGCTAATACAAGTCCAGTTGACCAGACATTGATAATATCATCTCCTGATCCCAAAATCCACATCTTCAGTTGCACACATGGATGGGGTAACAGTTGGGGAGTAGATGAGAAATTGTTCCACCAAATGCCAGGTGCTGAAGGCTACAGAAGAGGTACCCCCAAAAGAGCCCTTGCTACAAATGAAAAGCCTCTTCAACAGAATCTGGATCCTAACTGGAGCTTCACATGATCATTTGAAGGGTCTTCTAGATAAGGATACTGGCCTGGAGATCGCTTTCCCTTGGACTGACATCTTCTGTGTCGTCTTGTCCAATCAAATCAAATTTGATAGGCAATAATTTTAAGGAGGGACAAAATTGAGTGGGACACCAGAAAGATCCTTTGCTAGTTTTGCCTCAGTCTTCTCCATCACAAACTTTGGGCCCATGGTGCTTCACCATTTTCAGGTCCTACTGTGCCTGGCAGGCACGGTAGCATAGTGGTTAGCATAATGCTTTACAGTGCCAGCGAACCGGGTTCAAATCCAGCCACTGTCTGTAAGGAGTTTGTACGTTCTCCCCGTATCTGTGTGGGTTTCCTCCGGGTGCTCCGGTTTCCTCCCACATTCCAAAAAGACGTACAGGTTAGGAAGTTGTGGGCATACTATGTTGGCGCTGGAAGCGTGGCGACACTTGCAGGCTGCCCCCCAAAAATCACTACATAAAAGATGTACTTCACTGTGTGTTTCGATGTACATGTGACTAATAAAGATCTTATCTTATCTTATCTATTGTCTACCAACATAACCTGTAACCCTGGACAACAAACAATATACAAGCAGGCCTGAAGAAATTCAAGGCCATTATTCTTTCTAAAGTATTTTTATCCTTTTTACCAGTTTTAGACCAGATCCAGATCTGAGCTTTGATTCAAAGTGTCCACATGTCCTGGACAACCACAGGCACAGAAAATGTCAGCCAGAGGAGCTCAAGATCAGAACAGAAGAACACAAGAAAGTAGGAGCAGGAGTAGGCCACTCGGCCCCTCAAGCCTGTCTCACCTTTCAGCTTGATGACGGCTGATCTGCCCCAGGACTCATCTCCTCTGATTTACCAGGTCCCTGGAGGAATAAATGTTGGCCAGGACACTGGAGAAAACATACCTTCTCTTTTTTCATAATAGTGGCAGGGTTTCCTGAAAGTCTACCTGATGGAGCAGACAGGGCTTTGGTCTACAATCTCATCCAAGTGATCCAACTCCACAGCACTATCTTGGCCTGTACTGGAGTATAAGCCTGGATGTCAGTACTTGAGTCTTGAGATCAGAGGCAAGGCTCTTACCCACTGAGCTGCAGCTTAAACAGAGCAGTCAAGCAAATGGCCATGGGATAGAGGGGTTGGGACTAAAGACACTCTCCTCTGTCAAAGGCAGTGTTGAGCTGGATGTGAAAGTTGTCTCGGAAGACATGCTCCTGTATGCCAGCAGCTAGTCTCAACTTGCATTGTTTCTCAATGACGTGCTCAGACTCAGAGACTCAGAACATAGAGTCATAGAGCAATACAGCATGGATACAGGCCCTTCGGCCCAACGAATCCATGCCATCCACGGTGCCCACCCACCTAGTCCCAGTTCCCTGCATTCAGCCCATATCCCTCTAAGCCCCACCCCTCCATGTACTTATCCAAGTACTTCTTAAATGATACTATTGTACCTGCCTCAACCACTTCCTCTGGCAGCTCATTCCATATACTCACCACCCTCTACATGAAAAAGTTGCCCCTCAGGTCCTTTTTAAATCTTTCCCCTCTCACCCTAAATCTATGCCCCCTAGTTCTGGACTCCCCTACCCTGGGGAAAAGACTGTTACCGTCCACCTTATCTATGCCACTCATAATCTTAAACACTTCTGTAAGGTGGCCCCTCATTCTCCTATGTGCCAAGGAATGAAGACCTAGTGTGGCCAAACTCTCCCTATAACTCAGGCCCTCTGGTCCTGGTAACATCCTCGTAAATCTGAACATGCTGAATTAGTTGTTCTCCTGTGTTACAGCATGTAACATTTCAGCATATTAGCTCCCTTACTAATTGCTATTTACCAGTGGAAACTTAATTCCTTTGGATAACGTATACCTTAGTTTGGTGTCAGGGACTATTAATATTTAACCACAAATAACTTCCATTTACAGAAATAGAATTTAAGAACAATAGGCAGTGGAGCAGGTGTAGACCATTTGGCTCCTCGAGTCTACCCTGCCATTTTGATCTTTTACCTCAACATCACTTTCCCTAATTCCTTTAATATCCAGAAATCTATCAATCTCAGTTTAGAATGCAATCGATGAACTTTCAGTTGGAGGTTCCTCAGCCAGGGAAAACACCCTCCCCATATCTACCCTGTGGAGTTTTCTAAGAACTTATGTTTCAATGTAGCATCCTTTGACAGTGCAAATGATCCAAAAGCACTTCACGAGGAGGCTGTCATACCAAAATTCAACATGTTGCCACATCGAGATATAAACAGAGATGATTGATTGTTTGGACAGAAGTAGGTTTTAAGAACCATGTTAAAGGAAGTAGAGCTGGAATGCTTAGCCAGAGAATTACAAAGCAAAGGGTCTTGGCAGCAGTAGCCACAGCATCCGGTGGTGAAGCATTGAAAATCAGGGATGATTCTGAGGCCTGAAATGGAAACTAACCATTTCAGATAAATGTACTTTCATAATGTTAGGTATCATTACCATCCCAACAAAGCTTTGGATTGTCATTCAGCATGGAAACAAGCTCTTCGGACCTCAGAGTCTGCACTGACCATCAAGCGCTGTCTACACCATGCCTACACTAATCCCATTTTGCCCACATCACATCCTATCCACTCCCCCCAGCTTTTACCATTCGGCTACACACTAGGGGCAACTTAGTTTACCAACTTACAACTACCAGCTACACATTTTTGGGATATGGGAGGAAACCAGAGCACCCAGAAGAAACACATGCAGTCACAGGGAGAACATACAAACTTCACACAGGCAGCACCCGAGGTCATGAATGAACTTAGGTCACTGGCACCGTGAGGCAGTGGTTTTACCAGCTGCACCACTGTACTGCTGATACTAATTTATTGTAAAACAAATATTTAGTTAAAGCCTTATCATATCCTCAGAACTTCCTAAATTGTTTTTCAGCAGTAGAATTTTCCACTTTCTGACCAGGAGCACGAATGCTGGCCCATTACATTGGAAAAGATATTTCTAATAAAGTTAACAGAAACAAAAAGCTAGCAGTTCTTGCAATATACTGCAGCACTGGTGCTGTAAACTGAAATAGATACCAAAGGATTGTTTCCAAAATGAAATTAAGGCTGTTATGGAGACAAATGTGACAACTAGTTTGCACACAGCAGACAGAAACTTAATGACTGACAAGATAATCTGGTGTTGGTGATTACCAGAAGGGTCTAAATTCGAAGCATTAACAGTTTCTCTTTCCACAGATGCTGCCTGACCTCCTGAGTGTTTCCAGCATTTTCTGGTTTTGTGGGTGCTCATTGGTGGAGAATTAATGCTGGTACCATTAGGGTTGTCCCTTGGCCATTTTTGTCTTGAGGCCACTTGGGCAGCCAGTTGAAACCTCATTCTATGTCTAATCTACCAATGTTCCAATCCTTCAGTGCTGACTGAGATATTAGCCCAGATTTTATACACAGTACATAGTCCATGATGCAATTAAACCACAACTTATTTACTGAGGGTGAATTTAGACAGACATTATCAGCATCGATAGATTAAGATTGTTCTGACATTTTTTTCTGCTGGGGGAGATGGCTGTTAAAACATTTACAACAAAACAGTTTTTTTCAGAAAGCTCATTTTCGCAAGCCTTTTTTAACATGGGTTCTTTAAAACAAATGCCTTCCAATAATTGTGTAACTGTTCCACTTAGAATATAACAGGATGTTATTAAGAACTTTATTTAGAATTTGATTTCAAAGTGTATGCTAATCTGGCTGCACAGTTTAGTAGACACTGTTAAAAAAAAATGATTAAACAAGATTTCCTGCACCAATTACAGCCAAAATTAATCATCCATCTGACAAACAGACTCTCCCTTTTATCTGACAGCATAACTCTGATTGAACCTGGGCCTGTGGTCACGGAGTTTGAAAAGAAGGTTTATGAAGAAGGAATGAAAATTGATTTGTCTGCTGCAGACCAAGAAACGAGGGACATGTTCACAAACATTTACTTGCGAAACTATAAGGAAATATTCTCAAGCCTGGGACAAAGTGCAGATGAAGTGGCTGAGGTACGAGAATTAAACAGAGTTTATTGAACTTTGGAGTGCAAGGCAATAACAACTGAAATCATTCAGGCGCAAGTTGATTCTAAAGGAATAGGTTTGGTCATTTTAAACTAAAGCTTAACTCTTCTGTCCTCAATTTTACCATCTGTCAGACTTTTCTCAATTACTTGTTCAGGAGATGTGGGTGGCATTTATTGTCCATCCCCAGTTACCCTTTAGCAGGTGATGATGAACCAACTTCTTAACTTGCTGCATTGCATGTAGTGAAAGATTTTCACAGTGTGGGGTTCCAGAATTCTAAGCCAGCAATGATAGAATATTTCCAAATCAGGGTGGGATGTGCTGGTATTCCACTAATTACTGAAAATGATAGTCATTTAACCCAAGCAATCCTGCAAGATTTTAGATTCTTTTGCTTTGATTTCAACTCCCTTCCCACTGTCTCCACCATTGCCTGGCAGAAATCTACCTGATTGAAATAGGGGGAAGCTGTTAAAATATAATGAGGGTCTTGCTGCCTCCTACCATGAACTGACCCACTGCAACTTTAAGTAGCAGTGTTTCCAGTGTGCCTGAGATGGCCCAGAAGTTTTGTATGGAATCTCTGTGAACAGTAACCTTGGCCAAAGAAGGACCAGCAAGGAAAGAACTTTTATTTATCTGCATAAGTCTGTCAGACCAGGACTTCTTCACTGGGATGGACAAAATCTTGGCTGCCTGCCACCAATCCCCACCATTGGGATCTCTCCAGCCTTCTCTCATTGCTGGACACCGTTCTCTCTGGTCCCTGAGGGCTCCTCTGAGTGATGTAATCTTAATGCATTGGAATCAGAAACCAAGGCCACTCAGGCTGTGGAGATTTTGGAGAAGAACAGCACAGGGGAAATTCTAGAGCTAATTCTTACGAATTCTAACTCATTTTGTGGCTGAAATAATATGTGATTTTCTTTGTGTTTTTCTAACCAGCATACAATGAAGATCATCCTCTCAGACAACCCACCATTCCGTCATCAAACAAACACCCTTTATACCCCCATGACAACTCTGAAGTATGCGGATCCTAATGGAGATCTTCCCATTGACACCTTCTATAAAATGGTCTTCCATCATGACAAAGTCTTCCATGCCAGCCTCAATTTTATTAAATTGCTAAGGTGGAGAAGCAGAAAGAGTTTTAATCTAGGTAAACCAAACAGTAAGGAGTAGTCTTATTCACCACAACAATGGAAAAGCTATTAGTCATCTCATGTTAATCTTATTTCTTAGTTGAGTGTTGTTATAATTCTCTTGAAACATTTCTTATATCTTGAGAGAATCGGATCTAAAACATGTGATGCAGCTCTTTAAAAGTATTCAAATGAGTAAACAAATTTAAAGGAGGGAGGCAAATTCAGGAAAGTCCTTTGGCTCTCACCTGCAGTGTTAGCAGTCCCACCTCTCGAATGGGAAAGAGCCCTGAATTTTGGGCTCAGGATCTCATCATGATGTAGAGGGCATTGAAGGAAGTAACTGTACGGATTGGAGCTCCAGTTTCCAAGTGGGTAGTTAAATGGGTAGTTAGGAGAAAGAACTAATGTGCCTCGGACTCAGTACAGCACAGGAACAGGCCCTTTGCCTATAGAATATATAGAAAGTAGAGGCTATACTTTTTTTATTCATAGTCTGCTCTGAGCTAAAGATGGCTGCTGATCTCCTTAAGATGGCTGCTGGGTCTCCTTCTTCTCCAGCCCGAGCGTGGGAAACTCTTAGTGCGAGAAACATATAGCTCATTAAAGAAATGGTTAGCCCATTCCTAGGAAGACACTGTTGATCTATTGTGTAGCTAATGGTCGTTAGGGCTAGTGCGACTAATGATCTTGTAGCAGTTCTGTAGCTGATAGTTTTTTATAACTGATAAGCCAGATGCCAGCAAGTCTCAGAACTCATAGGTTATAGGGGCACATTGTAATGTTTTATAACTGTTAGCCTTGTAGTTAATAAGCCTAGTATTGTTTTATAACTGATAGTTCTGTAGCCTAGTACCAGTACTCCCGATGCCCATAAATAATTGGGGCACCCTGCGATTGAGTCAGGAAATGACTGTGGTGAAAGACAAATGGTTGTGAGCCAGGAGACAACTGTGAAAGGAGGCAAATGGTGAAGAATGAAACTGTGAAGATAAGAGAGAACATGATGGATTGTAACAATGTAATTGAGCTATGAAAAAGGTATAAAAGAAGGCCCGCGAGCTTTGCTCGGGGGCAGTCAGAGAGAGCAGTAGTCAGAGAGTGACTGGTAACTGACTGTCTGGCTGTCACAACTTTTGTTTGCAAATAAAAGTTTAATCCTTGAGTAATCTTCTGCTTCTCCTGGTCATCTATTTATTGCGGGTAACCACAACACGCCCCACAATGTGTCTGTGCCGAACAGAATGCCGAATTAAACCATTACCTGCATATTCATGTGTCTATCTAAAAGCCTCTTGAATGCCATTATCACATCTGCTTCCACCAGTCCCCCTGGCAGCCCGTTCCAGGCACCGACCACTCTCTGTGTAAAAAAACTAGCCCTGCACGTCTTCTTTAAATTCTCTCTCACTTGCATTAAATGCATGTCCTCTAGTTGTTGACATTTCTACCTTGGGGTGGGGTGTGGGGGGGAAGATTCTGACTTTCTGCCCTATCTATGCGTCTTATAATTTCAGAAGCTTCTATCAGGTCTCCCCTCAGTGTCCAACACTCCAGAGAAAACAACCCAAGTTTATTCAACCTCTCCTTATAGCTCATACCCTCTAATTCCCACCTTCAGATAGGGGAATTAGTTAGCAGGCCTTGGGGTTGTCCTGGGCAGGATCAAGAATGATGTCTCAGAACCTTGAACAGGAATGATTATGGTACCTACTTATCACTTCTTACTTCCCTTGTGTTTAATGTTGTTTTGCCAGAGGTCAGCTGGCATTGAAATTGGCTGCCTCAAGGTAACCAAAATAGTAGCAAGGATGCAAACTATGATTTAGATCTTTTATTTGCATATTCAAATACACTAACACATGGAACAGATATGTGCCCCTAGTTTGCTTTTTACCAAAAATGGGATCTTGAGTATCTCCCATTGGAAGAGTCCATGAATATTTCAGATCCCATCTTCAATTTTATAAAGCATTGTCATACCTAATAGATGATGGCCAATTTAACTCCAAAGTATTATGTTCTCAGAAGGATTCATCATTACTTGTATAAAGCTTTCTGTTGGTTTAAGAAATTCTTAAACCCATCTCCTAGATGTAACATGAACAACTTTTGTGCATGTATGCATTGTCCATTCGTGTGTTTGTTTAACAATATTGTTAAACCATTATTCAGACAAGAGTAAGCAGGCTTAAGAATTGATTGTGCAACAGAAAACATGCAAGATGAAGAATTTGTGAAGGCATCAATACTTAGTATTTGGTTACTTATTGGTAGATCTGTGTTATGTTATCTGCTCCCTGACCTGACAGTATAGTTGCGTTACAATCAACCTTAGTAACGTAAAACATTGATGAATTGTGTCCATCTCACATCAGTGCTTGTAAAAAAAAATCAATCATTCAAACATTCAGGAACATATGCAGAGAATTTCCTGGTTACGAAAATTTTAGATGTTGACCAGATGTTTCCCGTTGCGGGAACATCTAGAGGTACAGGGCAGAACTTTAGAATAAGGGATCACCCATTTAAGATGGAGATGGGAAGAAATTTCTTCTCTGAGAGGGATGCGAACCTTTGGAATTCCCTACACCAGAGAGCCGGCAAGGCCGAATCACTGAAGATGTTCAAGGCTGAGAGAGACAGATTTTTGGTCAAGGGGTAGGCAGGAAATTGGAGCTGGGGACAAGATCAGGTCAACCAGGATCTTACTGAATTAGTTTGAGAGACCAAGTAGCCTACTCCTACCCTTACTCTCATGTTCTTATGGCCTGGTTGTATTTTTGATTTATTAAATGATAATCCATTGATTGTAATATTGTAAATGTCTGACAATGACAATGTACAATGGTGGTGCTGCAACATTCAAAATATATTTCATAACATCAGATAAAAGAAATGATCATCATGGCCTACTTAATTCGAACAAAGACAGAATTGAGAATTGAGAAGCCCAGGCCTTGAAGCTACTATTCTGACCTGCAAGTTTTTTATCCAATATATCTTGAGATTTATTTAGTTTGAAAGAAGTGGTACAAGCTCTAGTTCTCATGTTCTCACGTTGCTCCTTCAGAGATGACTTACTCTGTCAACCTGAGCTCTTTTTTGGTTCATTCAGGTACAAACTTCAAGGATTGTTTTTGTGACCAGGATTTGCAAAACGTAAAACAAGATAAACAATTTCAGCTCTAAATTTATTACAATGGGGTCAAGATAATAAATCAATTTAAGACCTTAATAAATTTAAGAGCTTTCGTACCTTTCTTTTATATCATTTAATTCTCTCATTTGTCAACCAGATTAGCAACCTGTTTCCTGCATCTCTACCCTTACAATGTAGACACAAGTCCCTGATTTTAACACTTTCTACCTCCTTTCTGAAAATGGGGCTTGTGAGGAATTAAAGTTATAACAACGTCCTGTGCATGTGTTTACATTGATCTGGCTCCATCATTTGGAGTTTCTCTGTAGGTAGGGAGGGTCTCATAAATATTCACGAGTTGGGATCCTGATGTAGGTTTCTACCCGAAACATTGACAATTCCTTTCCTCCCACAGATGCTGCTCGACCCACTGAGTTCCTCCAGCAGATTGTTTGTTGCTCCAGGTTCCAGCATCTGCAGTCTCTTGAGTTTCCCTGGGACCTGATGATGTCGTTCAGACTCCATGTCATTTTAGTCTGGGTCCACATGAGTCATGTCCAATTTGGATTATGCTTGGGAAAGCTACTGTGGAATGGACAAGGGTATTTACAATGTCTATATGAAGGTCTCCATGTGGACAGGAGGCAAACTGAGATGACCCAGGGGATAGGTGAGCTCAGGTGATAGGCGGGTCCAGTTGAGAGGGACTCACCTATCACCTGATCTCACCTACCTCCTGCCTGCGTGTACTCCCCACCTCTCCCCCCACCTTCTTATTCTGCCTTCTGCCCTCTTCCTTTCCAGTCCTGATGAAGGGTCTCGGCCCGAAACCTCGACTGTTTATTTCCCTCCATGGATGCTGCCTGACCTGCTGAGTTCCTCCAGCACTTTTTGTGTATTGCTCCAGATACATCCAGCATCTGCAGAATTTCTTGCATCTCTGTCATATAACCTTGAGGACTTTGCCAAGAGGCAAGGTTCCGCTTCCCTATTTGCTCCTATCAAAGGCTGTCAGACTGCTCCAGGGGTTAAGTCTCAGTAGTACACTGCCTCTGGTCTACTCACTGCCCAGTCCTCGTCGGGCCTTGCCAGTCACCGCACAGGCATTGACAGTCAGTTTGTTTATGCAACTCAAGTTCAATATGGCCCAATGAATAGAAACAGGAATTGGCCTTCAGCACCTCTGCTGTACTCCTCCATTCAATAGGATCATTGCCAATCCTCAAACGAAATCCAATTTCTCTTGATAACTCAATCCTTGCTCGGGCCTGTAGTAAAACGGCATTAGCATCTCAATGACATCATTGGCATGTGATCTCCCCTCACCTCCACAGTCTATCCAATTAAATTAGGCCCCTACTCCTCTGCAGAGATGGCCTTCCCTGCCTGTAAATAAAATTAAATATTTCTTTGCAAGCAATATAATACTTTCAGGAAAGGATTAAACTAGTGCCACAATCCACAGCCAAATGCCACAAACGTTATGTGTGCCTCAGACCAAATGAGATTCATATTTATAATCTTTACAGCTATCAATCTGTGTTTAAGATCAAAATCTTCAAAGTCAATATACGTTAGCATAATCAACAATTAAATCACAATAGAATACTAGTCTACCAATAAAGAACTAAATGCTGGATGCTGCAGAATGTGTACATGTTCATAAGTTTCTGGAAAAACAAAATAATGGTTAATCTTTTGATAAACTTGAAGCATTCATCTCATTTTTCTGTTTGCTGACCAAAGCACAAGGGGTGGGACAGTGGAGCGACAGGTAGTGCTGTTGCCTTACAGCTCCAGTGACCTGGCTTTGATCCTTACCACCTGTGTTGTGAATATGGTTTTTGCAAATTCTTCCGCTGACCACATGGGTTTCCTCAGGGTGTTCTGGCTCCCTTCCACACCCAAAAGATGCACTCGTTGGTTGGTTCACCTCATGTGTATGTGGGTGGCAGGAGAATCAGAGTGGAGTTGACAGAGTCTGAGGGAGAATAGGTTGGGTGGAGATGGGTGAGTGAATGGGATTGATGGGATTGCTCTGACAGCTGGCACTGTTGGCCAAGTGGCCTCCTATTTTGTTGTAGAGCAATATATGAAATCCCACTGTATTTGGTTTGTTCTCCCATTCCCACTCACAATCTCTTTTTCCCTTTGTTGAATGCTCCTGACTCACAAAGGCTGAACATTCCATACTATATCAATAGAGTATGTTGTTGACAGAGAACGTTGCCCAGCCTTTCATTCTTGTGGCCAGTCACAACCACAATCCCAACCTCAACCTTACTCAATGTCCAGATAGTCTTCATTCCAGCATTAGTTAGAATAAGGTTCAGGATCAGGAACCATTGCTGATTTTCCTCTCTTCAACCCGCAGTTTTTGAGAAGAACATACAAATATATGCTAGGACCAGTAGTAGGCCACTCGGTTAGGTTTCCTTGCCGTATAGTAGAACATGTCTGATTAACCTCAGCTCTGTACTCCTGCCTATCTGTGGTAACCTCTCACTCCCTTGCTTATAGAGCAACTATCTACCTTGGCCTTGAATATTCAAATACGTTGTTTCCACTGCCCTTTGCGCCAAAGATCCAGGATCTCTTTGAGAGGAAAAAAATTCACCTCATCTCTATCCTAAAAGTGTGACCCCTTATCTTTAAACAGAGACCCCTAGTTCTAGATTCTCCCACAAGAGAAACCATCCTCTCCACATCCACCCTGTCAAGATCCCTAAGGATTTATTATGTTTCAACCAAGTCCCCTCTGATGCTTCTAAACTCCAGCGATTACAAGCCTAACTTGTCCAACCTTTCTTCATAAGACAATTTGCTTGTGCCAGGTATTCATCTGGTAAATCTTGTCTGAGCTGTTTCCAACCTATTAACATCTTTCTTCAAATAAGGAGGCCATACCACAGTTTTCTGTAAGGATCGCGCTCTCTGTGACTCCCTTGTCCACTCGTCCCTCCCCACCAATGCCTGCAACCACACCAAGGACTACACCTGTCCCTACACCTCCTCCCTCACCACCATTCAGGATCCCAGACAATCCTTCCAGGTGAGGCAGCACTTCACCTGTGAATCCAAGGGTGTAATTTATTGCATCCGGTGATCCCAGTGTGGCCTCCTGTACATCGGTGAGTCCCGACGCAGATCAGGTGACCACTTCGTCGAGCACCTTCACTCCGTCTGCCGCAACAGCCAGGACCTCCTGGTGGCCACCCACTTCAATTCCACATCCCACTCCCATACTGACATGTCTCTCCATGGCCTCCTCTGCTGCCACGTTGAGGCCAGATGCAGGTTGGAGGAACAACACCTCATATTCCGCCTTGGGAGTCTCCAACCTGATGGCCTCAACATCGATTTCTCTAACTTCCGGTAACCCCACCCCTTCCTTCCCCCCCCGCCAACTCCTATGTCTTCCCTTATTCTTGTGACTCCCTTCCCCCACCTTGATGACCTGCCCATCTCCTCTCCTCCTCCATTCCATGGTCCACGGCCCTCTCCTACTGGATTCCTTCTTCAGCCCTTTGCCTCTTTTACCCATCACCTCTCATAATATCTTCTCCCCCTCCCTCACCCACCTACCTTTCCCCCTTCACCTGAACCCACCTATCACCTGAACTCACCCATCCCCTGCCTGCATGTGCTCCTCCCCCTCCCACCTTATTATGCTGGCTTCTGCCCTCTTCCTTTCCAGTCCTGATGAAGGGTCTCGGTCCAAAACGTTGCCTGTTTATTTCCCTCCATGGATGCTGCCTGACCTGCTGAGTTCCACTAGCACTTTTTGTATATTGCTCCAGATTCTAGCATCTGCAGAATTTTTTGTGTCACAGTATCACAGATGTGTCTTACCAATAACCCAAAAAATAGGGTTGAGTAGGATATAACATATTCTTAAACATCAGTCCACCTTG
The DNA here is from genome assembly GCF_009764475.1 of Pristis pectinata. NCBI lineage: Eukaryota > Metazoa > Chordata > Chondrichthyes > Rhinopristiformes > Pristidae > Pristis > Pristis pectinata. The sequence goes on from NC_067407.1 coordinate 15,163,847, forward strand.
AATATGCCAGCTCCTTGTTTTAACTAAGATGGAATGGAAGCCTGTCAGGCCCTTTTCCTCCTACAACTGAACTATGTCCTCAATTGATTTTGCCCACAAAATCACCGACAGCCCCCACATATGATCATCAACCCAAACTCTTCATGTGGTCTGAATTCCCATGTGATCTGCAATCCTGCCATCACTGCCTCTGCTCTGTCTCTGATCTCCCTACATTGCAATCATCTAGTGATTTTACAATCCCCTCTGTTACTTAGCCACTCCTTGTAATCTCCACTCTAAGTTGACTCCATGGCTGAAAACTCTTCTAAAACATGCCTCATCGGATAGGGAGCAGAACATCCTGATCAGACTGGTTTCTCAGTAAAAACCCAGTTTAGAAAGTATACTATTCCCTTCCCTCTGCCACTGCCCTGACTAATTCTGGTAATTTTAGCCCCAACTAATCCTGAGTCTTCCTGGGCTGGTTAGCTCAGATACACACTAAGAAACTATGAGTCATCGGTGGAGCCTCGTGAAATCCAGATTAGTGCTAAAAGCTTTAAAACCCTGATTTAATACTTGGCTCTCCTCAGTCATAACAGCACATCTCTGAAGGACAACCCAAGGCTCCTCCTCTCCAATGACAAACAGCCTCCTCAAATCCCTTCACCTCCCCCATCTACACTCACTTCCAATACCAAATGCAGATAGTTCATTGGTTTCCTTGCTTCTAAGGCTGACAATGTCTGGGAAGAGACATCTGTTGCTCCCTCCCTTTCCACTGTCTCTTGTCTCCAACCTTTCTCCGGATCTTAAGCAATCCTAGAGGGATATGAGCCAAACACAAGCAAATGGGATTAGCTCGGACAGGCACCCTGGTCAGCATGGACAATTTGGGCCGAAAGGCCTGTTTCTCAGCTGTATGGTTCTATAACTTGAGCTGTATTCTATTGTTGCTGCACTTTCCTCCAATATTGACTGCAGGTTCAACGACTTGAATTAAAATTCTCACCCTGTTCAAACCCCTCCATGACCCTGTCTCTCCTCATTTCTGTGATTTCCTCCAGGTTAAAGACCTCAGATATCTGTGTCCCTCTCACTCTAACCACATGACCATCACCAGATTTAATCATTCCTCCATTAACAGCTAGGCTTTAAGGTGACAAGCCCTTAGCCCTGAATGTAAATCTCTAAAGATCTCTGTCTCTCAGCATCCCTGAGACACTCCTTTCGACCTCCCGCTTTAACCAAGTTTTTGGTCACCCACCCTGTAATCTCCTTGCTTGTGTCGATCTCACATGTTGTTTGGTTTTGCCTATGTGGAGCAACTTGGGGAGCCATAGGGACATAGAGTTGTACAGTTTGAAAGCAGGACCTCCAGTCACCACATCAGTGTTGACCACCATGTCTGTCTATACTAATCCCATTTGCCTGCATTCATAGAACATAGAACATAGAACACTACAGCACAGTACAGGCTCCTTGGCCCATGATGTTGTGCTGACATTTTATCCTGCTCTAAGATCTATCTAACTCTTCCCTCCCACATAGCCCCCATTTCTCTATCATTCATGTGTCTGTCTAAGAGTCTCTTAAATGTCCCCATTCATTCTATATCCTTCGATGCTTTTCCCATTCAAGTACTTGTCCAGGTGCCTCTTCAATGTTGTTACTGTTCCTGCCTCCACCACTTCCTCTGGCTGCTCATTCCAAATACCAAATACCCCTGGTGTGAAAAATTTACCCCTCAGATCCCCTTTAAACCTCTTCCTTCTCATCTTGAACCTATGGCCTCTGGTTTTAGACACCCCTACCATGGGAAACAGACACCGGCTGTCTCCCTTAGTACCCGGGTGTGTCCATATTAAAGGACCTTGTATAAATGGAAGCTGGAGTTGCTGAAATGAGATTTGTGCCAGGTTTGGTGGAAGGGTTTAGGTCAGAGGCCAGCACCAATCATCAACATCAATCTCCAACCACCTGCTCAGTCTAGTAATGTGAGGCTGAATCAGCTGCGAGCCTCTGCCAATTGAAGTGTGATCCTGGGTGGTGAGAAACTGCTAGTGGCAGCAAAGGGAGGCTTGCCAGTATTCCTCCACAGCTGCACCTTACTTGACCACCACCTTTCCCCCTCCAGCACAGCTACCTCCAGGGGCTCCGTTTCACAAACCTATAACAAAGCATGGATGAGTCCCAAGTGTGTATTAGGAAGACCAAGCCATTGCTTTTAGCTCCTGTAACTACTTCCCTCTCATTCATTCCATCCTATTTGTCATTAATACAAACTGATGCAAGCCTGAAACTGAAGGTATTGGTATTGGTATTGGTTTATTATTGTCACTTGTACCGAGGTACAGTGAAAAACTTGTCTTGCATACCGATCGTACAGGTCAATTCATTACACAGTGCAGTTACATTGAGTTAGTACAGAGTGCATTGAAGTAGTGCAGGTAAAACCAATAACAGTACAGTGTCAAGTGTCACAGCTACAGAGAAGTGCATTGCAGGTAGACAATAAGGTGCAAGGTCACAACAAGGTAGATCGTGAGGTCAGAGTCCATCTCATTGTATAAGGGAACCGTTCAATCATCTTATCACAGTGGGATAGAAGCTGTTCTTCAGCCTGGTGGTACGTGCCCTCAGGCTCCTGTATCTTCTACCTGATGGAAGAGGAGAGAAGAGAGAATGACCCGGGTGGGTGGGGTCTTTGATTATGCTGGCTGCTTCGCCAAGGCAGGGAGAGGTATAGACAGAGTCCATGGAGGGGAAGCTGGTTACTGTGACGCGCTGGGCTGTGTCCACAACTCTGCAGTTTCTTGCGGTCCTGGGCAGAGCAGTTGCCGTACCAAGCCGTGATGCATCCAGATAGGGTGTTTTCAATAGGGCATCGATAGAAGTTGGTGAGGTGGAGACTCAGCTGCTAAAATTGACTACTTGACTTTCGAGAGCAGGCAGCTGATAGGGTGATTACCCACCATGGAACCCACCCACTACTTTAAACTGCTCTTCTTAACAAATGCCAAGGAGCATTGCTGAAACCAGTGTGGTCCTTCTTCAAATAAAATGAGTACAGTCTAAGGATGATGTGAGGTTGCAGTTCTATTTTAATTCCAGCTTGAGCAGAAGCTGGTGTGGTCAGAACAACAACAGAAGATCTGGGGTCAGAGGATCCTTTTCAAGGCAAGTTCTATTACTTTCCTATTTGGGGCCATAAGGAGCAGCACGGTTATTCTCCCAAAGGACTCTCACAAAATCCTTCCACTTACCTCTAGACTGGAAAAACTCCTTGTAGTGCTGGTGACTTGCACCCTCACCCACTTTGTGGCTAGCTGCTGCCTGCTACTCTCTGCAGGCTGGGAGCTGTCAGCACACTGATGAGGTTTGGGATTTAAAATAGCTTGGGTATCATGAGCCAAAACTGGAAGGGGCGTTGGCCCTGGTCTCTGCCTGGGCTTTCCCACACTCTGCTACAAAGAGAAAGCACATTAATGGACTGTGACAATTCCTTATCATCCGGGGCATTCCAGTTCCGCTTCCTTAGGGATGATCTTTGTTCCAACACAGGCATGTGATAGTTTCTATGACAACTGTAGAAATACAGACTGAAATGTATTTTTAGGATCTGGATTAATCTTACCATGATTGTAAATGCAAATAGATTATTGCATTAGGCATGTTATTCAAAGGATTAAATTAGGGATATGATTTCCTTTAATCCTTTCGGGGTTACAAAAGCATTTTTGCAGCAGAAGCAAAAAGAATGTTTTTGTTTGCCTGTTTGGAGATGGCTGAATAGGTTTTACAGTGTTCGGTCTTGGAAACTGAATTCAATATTGAACGTTTATCAGAATGAAGCAGATCCCTCTTTCTCTCAAGTATAACAGGCAGCAACTTTGATCAGTCAAATGACATAAGTTACATAAAAAGAACAAGAAGAAACTGTTGTCAAAGTTTTGGGTCGAAACCCTGCATCAGGATTTCCTCCCACAGATGCCGCTCGACTTGCTGAGTTCTTCCAGCAGATTGTTCACAAGATCACAAGATAAGGGAGCAGAAGCAGGCCATTCGGCCCATCGAGTCTGCTCCAAGGAAAAGGGAAAAAGAAATGGGGTGGGAAAAAAAAGAAGAAAAGAAAAGAAAAAAAAAACTATTCTAATCCCATTTGCCAGCCTTATCCCCATATCCCTTGATACCCTGACTATTTAGATATCTGTCTATCTCCTCCTTGAATACCCCCACTGATCTGGCCTCCACTGCTGTGCGTGGCAAGGAGTTCCACAATTTCACCACCCTCTGGGTAAAGAAACTTCTCCTCATCTCTGTCTTGAAACTGTACCCTCTAATTCTAAGATTGTGCCCTCTGGTCCTGGACACGCCCACCAAGGGAAACAGCCTAGCCACATCTACTCTATCCTTACCTGTCAACATTTTAAATGTCGCTACGAGGTCCCCTCTCATCCTTCTGTACTCCAGCGAGTACAGTCCAAGAGCCGACAAACGCTCATCATACTTAAGCCCTTTCATTCCTGGAATCATTCTCGTAAATCTCCTCTGAACCCTCTCCAACGTCAGCACATCCTTCCTAAGATGTGGGGCCCAAAACTGCGCACAGTATTCCAAATGAGGCCTCCCTAGCGCCCCGTAGAGCCTCATCAACACTTCCTTACTTTTATACACTATACCTCTCGAGATGAATGCCAACATAGCATTCGCTTTCTTAACCACCGATCCGACCTGGTGGTTAACTTTTAAGGTATCTTGTATGAGTACCCCCAAGTCCCCCAAGACCGCACTATCAATCTTCTCTCCTTCTAGATAATAATCTACCCGCTTATTTCTACTTCCAAAGTGTACAACTGCACATTTCTCAACATTGAATCTCATCTGCCATTTCCTTGCCCATTCTCCTAAACTGTCTAGGTCCCTCTGCATTCTTTCTATTTCCTCTATGCTCCCTACTCCTCCACTTATCTTGGTGTCATCCGCAAACTTAGCCACACAACCATTTATTCCATCATCCAAATCATTGATGTACAAGGTAAAAAGGAGAGGCCCCAACACCGACCCCTGCGGCACACCACTAGTAACCGGTAACCAACCAGAACGAGATCCTTTTATTTCCACCCTTTGCTTCCTGCCAACCAGCCAATTCTCCACCCATTTTGCTACCCTGCCCATAATTCCATGACCTCTCAACTTATTAATCAGTCTCTTGTGAGGCACCTTATCAAAGGCCTTTTGAAAGTCTAAATACACAACGTCTACCGCCTCTCCCTTATCCACCCTACCTGTGATTTCTTCAAAAAACTCCAATAGGTTGGTCAGACAGGACCTCCCCTTCACAAAACCATGTTGACTAGGTCCTATCTTGCCTTGCGCCTCTAGGTATTCGGTAACCTCCTCCTTGAGGATAGACTCCAATAATTTTCCCACCACTGACGTCAGACTAATAGGTCTGTAATTGCCTTTGTGCCGCCTCCCACCTTTCTTATACAACGGAACTACATTCGCTACCCTCCAGTCCTCCGGACCATGCCAGAATCTATCGATTCCTGAAAATAATCGCCAATGTTTTTTTGGTCTAGGTTCCAGCATCTGCAGTCCCTTGTGTTTCCAGAAGAAAATGTTAATCAGGCAAATAGTTAGAGCAAAATTAGACTTTGTTGAAGCTCACTCAATTTTTACCCAATGGCTGAGCCAGTTTAGGCCAGGAACCTCCCAGATCTGAAATGCAAAAGAAACCACAGACGCTGGAAATCTGAAACAAAAACCTGAAAATGCTGGAGATACTCAACAGGTCAGGAAGGATCTGTGGTGGGAGAAACAGAGTTAATGTTTCGGGTCAATGACTCTTCATCAAAATTGGAAAAGTGAGAAAACAAGATAAAATTAATTTGCAGAGAGGGGGAATGCTGAAAACACCAGAGGAGATGTCTGTGTTAGAGGGGAAACCACAGTTGTCCAGGTGACACATTTGATTTTGGCGCAGTCCAAGAGGGGGCATTAATGATAGCCACCCTGATTTGATTGGCAATTTGTGGCTACTTGGTGCTAACCAGGCTTTACTAGGTTAATTCCTGGGATGAGAAGGCTGTCTGTAAGGAGTTTGTACATTCTCCCCATGTCTGCCTGGGTTTCCTCCGGGTGCTCCAGTTTTCTCTCACGTTCCAAAGACGTACGGGTTAGGAAGTTGTGGGCATGCTATGTTGACGCCAGAAGTGTGGTGACACTTGCGGGCTGCCCCCAGAGCACTCTACTCAAAAGATGCATTTCATTGTGCATTTTCATGTACATGTGACTAATAAAGATATCTTATCAGAAAGATTGAGTAGAATGGGTCTATATTCTCCGGCATTTAGAAGAATGAGGAGTGATTTCATTGCAGATTCTGAAAGGGTGGAACCTGAAGTTGTTTCCCTGGGCTGGAGCTGAGAAATTAAGAGGTGAGACATTTAGCACCGACATCAGGAAGAACTTCCTCGCTCAGAGTTATGACTCTTCAGAGTTTTCTACCCAAGAGCTGTGGATGCTCTGTCATTGGGGATATTGAAAGTTGAAGTTGATAGACTTTTGGATACAGGGAAATCAAAAAATATGGGAATTGGGCAGGGAATAGAGTGAGGTAGCAAATCAGCCATGATCTTGTTGAATGGAGAAAGGGCTCAAGGGACTGTGAGGCCTCCATCATTTCTGAGATTCAATTCTCAACAACAGGAGCAGGCTGGGGCTATAGGTAAACAGTGGAAGGAGCACACAATGTCCTAAGTAACCTACACACCCATTGCTTCAAGCGTCTCCTGCCCCATTTGAATTGGTAGGCCTTTATCTATTCCACTTGTTATAATCTCAAAAAAATTGTCAAACATGATGTCCCTTTCATAAATGCATGCTGACTCTGCCCATTGTTATAATTATTTTCTAAGTGCTCCGTTACCACTTCCTTAATAATAGATACCTCCATCACTGATGTAAGGCCAACTGGTCTATATCTCTTGGTTTTCTCTCTCCTTTCTGAAGGAGTGGAGTTACATTTGTCATCTTGCACAAGGAAGCCTCTGGCGTCTCTCTGTAACTTGATCTCACCACGTCAGGAACTGAAAGTGCAGACTCCAGCATCTGATCAAACCAAGACTCTGGCTGTTGGTGGCCTACCCCATTCATGCACTGAATTCAACCACCAGTGTGAGAACCTGAGGAGCTGCTTCTACTGGAGCAGATGATCTGCTGACATTCTCGGTTTAAAGTTAGACCAAAGCATTTGTTGCAGAAAGTAATTTGCTTGGATTCAGAACTGCTCAAAAATTGCTCCTGAGGATATTTTCAGGCATAATTGTACTGTTTGCACTTGAAATGGTACCACATCTGGTAGGTGTAGAAATGAACAGTTTATCACACATTTGGGTCACTCACCCTACTGATAATTCTATTGAAATAATGAGTTGTGTGCTAATTGATGACTTCTGATGAGCCACATTGTCATGTCTGTGGCCATTTAAGCAAACCCATGTTGAATGTCATTGGAGGGATCACATATAGACAGGTACATTTTCAAGCATAACAAACAACCTACGATTAAATTGGTAATTTGTTTATTATGGTCACATGTATTGAGGTACAGTGAAAAACTTGTCTTGCATACCGTTCATACAGATCCATTCATTACAACAGTGCATTGAGGTAGTATAAGGTAAAACAATAATAGGATGCAGAATAAAGTGCTACAGTTACAGAGATAGTGCAGTGCAGGTAGACATAAAGTGCAAGGTCATAACGAGGTAGATTGTGAGGTCAAGAGTCCATTTTATCGTACTAGGGAACAGCGGGATAGAAGCTGTCCTTGAGCCTGGTGGTACGTGCTTTCAGGCTTTATCTTCTGCCCGATGGGACAGGGGAGGAGAGAGAATGTCTTCTCCCCCTCCCATCGGGCAGAAGGGATAAAAGGGCTAAATAGAGACACCAGAGATTCTGCAGATCCTGGAATCTGGAGCAACACACACAAAATGGCAGAGGAACTCAGCAGGTCGGGCAGCATCTATGGAGGGAAATGAACAGTTGTCGTTTTGGTTCAAGACCCTTCATCAGAACTGGTCTGACCTGATCTGCTGAGTTCCTCCACCATTTTGTGTGTGTTGTAAAAGGCTAAATAGCTGCTTTATATTGAATTCACCTCTCATTCACCAGTGTCAATATTAATTCATGAATCAGTTATTGTTCCCCTGTCAATACTCTTCCAAACAAAATGCTAGCCACTGTTGAATATTCAAACCATGCCTCAAAATGTGGTCAGAAGGCACAAAGACTTCTGTGTTGTTGGGCTCAGCCTCTCTCTATGATTTGTTGGCTGCCAACCAGGACCAGGTCACACCTTCAACAACCAATGGATCAGTTTTCAGAACAGCCTAATCTTTTCCTAAAATAAGAAAAAGCCTCCTGAATGCATTCCACCGACAATTTATTCTCATTACATTAAATGTTGCAGAGTGCACCAAGACTGTTGCAACATTTAACATATGTCTCAATGCCCACACAACATGAAATAAACATTTCATAGCACTCTAGAAAATGGGAAGTGGCCATACATCTGCAAGAAGTGGAAGAAATTAGTGAGGAAATTGAAGACATGGATGCATTTGGAGGATTTTGGGATGTTTTTGCATTAGCAATTAGCAAACTTAATGCATTAGCAAGATGCATTAAGTTTCTGGACATCACAGGAGCATGTACGTTATGGCTGGGAGATCATCTTACAATGAAGGAACAGAAAGGATGCAGAACAAGTCACCCTACCGCTCCCTGAAAGGACATTCTGCAGGTTGTTCTGGACTAATTGCATGCCAACATTAAGTGCTGAACAATTCAGAACTTCCTTCAGCTCAACTTCAGTAATTAAAGAAACACCATGCACATCTCACCAGCTCTGGTTTGCTGCTGGCACAGGTTTTTGGCTCTCATTATAGCTGACCTCTTTGACACTGACTTGCCTTTCCCGCCAGTGGATTGGGAGACCTTTTGGGAAACAGCATTGGTGGTATTTCTCCAGTGTTTTGAGGTGCTTGCCATAGGTTGTTTGGGTCTCCAAAGAATACAGGAATTCAGGCATCAATGCTGCTCAGTGGATCATTAGCTAGGTGTTGGGTTTGGGTTCCTGGTCTTCAGAAAAATTTCCTTAGCCAAAGGCTGTGCTGGCGCAGTGGAAGCAGATGTGAATTTTCAAGGTGACGTCTTCCTTTACTGAAAAGTAACTTTTGAGATATGAAAAGTGATTTGTGTTTCCTGGATCTCTCTGTGGGCTTGATTATTGAGGGATGAGTTGGGGAATAGCATGGGCTGGTGCAGTATTGAGGGATGAGTTGGGGAATAGCATTCTCTCATAAGTTTCAGTCAAGGAGTCAACAAGGACTTGAAGCTTGGCCTCTGAATGAATTGAACATGAGATTGATCTTAGTTTCTTCTTTGTCCTGTAGATTAACTCCACTTCAGTTGGAAGCTTGATGGTGGCACCAAAGAGTGTTGGACCAATGACACAGCCTTATATGGCAAGGATTCTCCATAATCCCTCTTGGTTAATGGAGTCAAATGTAACATCAAAATAGGCCATGTACAGTGGTTGATGCAGTTTTCTATATTTTTTCTTGATTTATTGTGAATTTAAGACCCATGCTGATTGTACCTCCTGAATCTTCACTGTGATCCTAAGGGCAGCACCCTAGCTGCTGGGAGGAGATGGGTTGAGGAAAAGTCTTACAACAACTTTCCCTACAACGCACACCAGGGAGACCCCACTGTAATTACTGCACCAAGCGTTTCCTTTCTTGAAAATGGTGACAGGGATTCTCTGAGATCCTCTGGCACACCCTCCTCTGAGGGAGAGGTTATTAATCCACATCAGTAGAACTCCTCTGGCATGTTTTAGCACTTCTGTAGGGATGTTGTCTGCTTGCCTTGTTCGTGTTCAAACTAGCCCTCAGTGTGTGACTGCTCTGGTTAGAACGCGACAGAAGCATAGTGCAGCTGATGCTCGGTGCTCACAACCCTTCACAACCTCAGAGCATTGCCTCTGTTGGTGCAGCCCTCTCACAGTCTGTGTGCTCAACTGCCCACAGACTCACCTCACATAAACGAAAATCGGTACACTGATTATGACATTGCCTGCACTTTTACGTTTAACCAGAATGACCGTTGTTGTGTTATGAACAACAGAAATAGAAGTAGCAGTAGGCTATTCATCCCCTCATGTCTATTCCATCATTAAATAAAACTCTGGTGACTGTTCTACCCTAGTGACAACTTTTTATATTAACTACATATCTTTTATTCCTTAATATCTAAAGATCTACCAATCTCCATTCTTGTATACGTAGTGGTTCACTCTCCAGGAAACTTGAGCAGAGAATTCGAAAGGTTCTTCTCTTTTTCCTGAATTCCCATCTCCTTATTTTGAATCTGTGATCCCTGGCTCCAGACATTTATGCCTGTGGAAAATTACCCCTGTATTTGAGCACCATAAGAATTTTGTATTTTTCAATGAGATCACTTCTCATTTATCCACATTTAAGATGGTGGAGGCCCAGACTGCTTAATTTCTCCTCAGGCAACAAACCTGTCATCCCAGGAGCCAATCAGGTGAACCTTCAGTGTATACACTTCAAAAAAAAGGTAGTCATTGATAATGAAAACCTACCAATGTGGATGACTCTAAAATGACCCATGAAACTGGTTTGCCTTCATCTATTCCATTAGTTACAATCTCAAAAAATTCCATGACAAATTTTATCAAATGTTCACTCTACCAATACTATAATTACTTTCTAAGTGCCCTGTTACAATGTCCTTAATAATAGATTCCACCATTTTCCATACAACTGATGTAAGGCCAACTGGTCTAATGTTTGCTCTTTCCTGCCTTTCTGAAGTAGTGGAGTTACATTTGCTATTTTGTATGGGGAAGATTCTCATCTGTCTCCATTTCCATTTACAATATTTTTTTATTAATTCCAGATAGAAAATACAAAGTACATGAAACAAAAGAAAAGACAAAATGTTACAAAATACTTGTATTGAGTCACACTTGAAATCACAATACCTCATATTGGTAAACAGAAATGATAACTAATTAATATTAATAAATTGGAATAATTTTATTATAAAAAAAATCTAAAACCCACTACCAAGACCAAAGCTGTTTGGTTAAAAAAAAGACAAAGAAAAAGCCCTGAAGACATAATAGTATTAGCCAGTATCTGTAGTTCAAGCACCAAATCAATGGTTTTGAAAGTGGTTCAGAAAAGGACCCCACAATATTTGAAAGTCCAGATTAGATCCAGAAATTGAACAACGGCTCTTCTCTAAACTTAGATATGACATAACATCTCACAGTCATTGAACATGAGCGGGGGATCTGTCTCTGTGACTTATTGTGGTGTCATGGCTGTGACTCAGAGCTCAGCCATGTGAGGAACTAAAAGTGCAAATTCCACCAATGATTCATTGGGTACTGGTGACGTACTCCATCCAGGCACTGATTGAGCCAGCTGACAGTGTGACGGTCTAAGGAACTGCTTCTCACAAGAGCTGCTGACCTGCTGACAATGTTGGCTTTTAATTAGACTTAAAGTATTTGTTGCAGAAAGTAATTTGCTTGCCAAAACTGTAGCAGTATTTTACAGTCTTGTAAATACCCTCATAACAATGAGCACTTCACAGCACTCTAGAAAGTGGGAAGTTGTCATTATCTGTAAGAAGTGAAAGAAATTGTTGTGGGAATGGATGCACATGGATGATTTGGGGGTACTTTTGAAGGCAGTAGCAAGGTTCACTAAGTTTCTGGACATCACAGAGGCATGAATGTTGTGCTGAGGGGTCACCTTACAATGAAGGAGCAGAAATGATATAGAACAAGTCTTTCCGACAGTACGGACTTCAGGGCTGTTGCTGCACTACCTGCATACCTGACATTAAGTGCTGAATGATTCAGAACTTCCTTCAGCTCAACTTCAATAAACCAAACACTGGACCCACTTCTCACCAGCTCGTTTGCCGCTGGCTCATCCTTCTGGTTCTCACTGTGGCTGACCACCGTGATGCACCACTTCAGTGTGTTTCAAACCTCAGTTAACCTATCAACTCTATATCCAGTCTGTTGGCCATTTCCAGGACATTGCCAATTACCCCACTGTCTTTGATACTGAAACCTCAACCAATGGGCTGGATCTCATTAACATCTAGCCAGTGGTTCCACAGGGAGCTGCTAGCTAGCTGCAGACTGTGCATCAGCATGTTCTGGACTCCCACAGCTGCACACTGATGCAAGGAAGTGAGGAGTGTGCTGAAGGTTAGGTGCAGGGACATCAGATATCTTGCTCTACCCTTAGATTCACTGAGTCCTGGGTCATCCTGAACTTAGTGAGCTGAGGGGTTGGATACACTTCCTAGGTGGTCCCTCAGCTTCATGCCAGCCACATCTGGAGGTTGTACAATTAAAAAGGTGAGTGGAGGTAATATTTTATTTTTCTGCATACTTATGGTTCCAATTAATTAATTGTGGTTTAGCACATTTTAAAATAAATATATCATCTTTTAATTTAAAAAAATATTCTTTCTTTGTTTAAATCAATTTCAACTAGTTGTCAGACATCTATAAAATAATAAAATGGGCTTTTGACAGTACAAATTCTCAAAGACGTCAGGGCTGTATGAGGGCTTTGACCAAGGCCCAATGTTGTTGGGAGCCTTGGGACTGCAAGATGTTAGTGCAGCCTTGGGACTGGCATAGATGGGAGGCAGGGAGAGGGTGTTGTGTGTGGGAGTAGACCTTACGCCAAAGTGGAGAGCAGGTAGTGCATTGGATCAAATGCAATCCAGTCCATCATTTCATTGCTTTGGGAATCTATTGCTCTGCTTGTTTGAATGTCCTGCTGCATTTCTGAGCTAACCCAGGATGCTGGCACCCTACCTGCTCTCATGTAAGGTTTGGCAGATTCTCATACTTGTCTTAATCATGCTTCAGTGGCTCCTGTGCTCTGGTGAAGTCACCTTAAGATCTTTGCCACAATTTGCAAATCCCTCCATTGACCTGTCATCTTCTACATTGAAAGAAAAGGACGTCTTACTCTACAGCCTTGCTGCTCCATCAGTGTAAGATGATCTCACCACTTTGATCATTTTCAGCCCCTCTTGATGTCTTCAAACACAAGTACACCTTCATCACATCAACAATATACTGTATCAAATGTATCCAGCCAACCATAAGTTTCACATTGCCTGAGTCCCTCTGCAAGCCATTACATTTCTTCCCCATGACACGTAAAAAGCCTGTACATAGTTGTAGCGGTCTAGAATGTGGTGCTTCTCAAAGTCTGCAACCCTGGCTGCAGAATGTGCCATCTTTAAAATGCACTCCCATTACTTGCCAAGGCTACTCTAACAACACCTCCTAAGTCCCTTACCAAGAAGGACAGGGGCAGCAGGTGAATGGGATCTGCCAGCAGGTTTCCCTCCAAGCCACACACTCTCCTGCGCTGGAAGTATGCTGCCTTTGGTTCACTGTTGCTGGGAGTAAATCCTGGAACTCCCTATCTTTACTGGGGGAAATGCAGCAGTTGATGAAGGCAGCTTACTGCCAGGTTCTCAAAATACAATTGCAAACTAGCAATAAATGCCAGTCTTTCCGGCAACACCTACATCCTGTAAATAGATTTATAATGACTATCTTGATGGAACAATAAGAGATTGAGCACAAACGAAAAGACTAAACTCTTTAATTTTAAAACAACAATTGTTCCTTTCCTTGCGGAACGGGCACATGGAATGTGCAAGGAGTGGTATCTATGGGTGAAGTAATTTCAATTATAATGGGCACCCAGCGCCACACACTGGTGACTGGGAGTACAAGTATGCATGCTTCCAATCTGCACATGCACAGAAAACAAAGGAGAAACTCTTGTTACCAGAAATCTGAAAAAAGGACAAGAAAATAAAAGAAAAGGTGATTGCATTGAAAAAATAAGATTCTGAGGGGGATTGTACAGAGTAGATGCAGTGAGCATGTTTTCCTTTGTGAGGGAATGTCCAACTCGGGAGTTTAGTCTCAGGTTAAAAGGTTGTCCATTAAAGACTTTTGATTTCTTCTCTCAAAGGGCTCTGAGTTTTTTGCAATTCAACCCAAAGAGCTGAGCTGTTCAAGGCTGAAATAGATTTCTGGACAACGGTGGGCTCAAGGGTTACGCGGAACAGGAACAAAAGTGGAGCAGAGGCCAAGATCAGAGAAGCCATGATCTGATTGAATGGCAGGGTGAGCTTGACCTACTCCGGTTCCTATTTCTGAACTTTTATGTTCTTGTGAACAGTCGTCAGATCAGGCAGCATCCATGTCAAGGTAAGTCTATTGAACGGATCCTGTGGCACGTCATTTTTGGTGCTATCTTGCCTTTGACTTTGCACTGGAGATAATTTCTGGGTGTAATTGCACAAATTACACCCAGACCCTTCTACGCATTATCCACTAAAGTGCACGTGTCCTTTTCTCAGCATCAGGAATGTACGAAACGGGTGTAAATCCCATTTTTATCAATACCTTCATAAATTGGAGCAGAAAGCTGTAATCTATGATTGTTGTGGAACAATCTCTGTAGAAATAGGATTCCTCTGTATTTGATTGCTACCTGTTATTTCCTAATTAAAGAAATGCTTTGCTAATATTGGGAAACCAGATTGCATGCCTTCAGGATTAACTGCTGGCAGCTCAGATAAATTTCAAGTGTGCTACAACAAACAGTGTTTTCTTCCAACATCTGTCTGCTGAAATATTTATCCAAAGGTGACTTGGTGGTGGCACCTCTGACAGCACTCCCATAACTGAAGGTGTCATTACCATTATGGCTGGTCACATGATGTAAATCAGGGCAGGGGGCACAGACATGCCCACCAATGAGGACCCTGCTTCTACAGAGTCTTCAGAGATACCAAACCCTATCTGGACTTCCGTGCTGAATGATGCATTCGTTAACTCAGCCATGTGATATTTTTCAGGAAGACCTTCGGCAACACTCCCACACATGGACTGCCCTCTGTGGAAGTCACAGGCATGTTGACTCTTGGCTTCCTTGCCACAGGATCTTTCCAAGGGCCACACCAGATTTCCATTGTGAATCCAAAGATTACCCAAGCACTGTGTTCACAAAGTACTTCCATCTACTTGCATTCCAGTGAGAAATGTACAACATCTCGGACACTAGGATTTGCCATCAGTGGTGGCTTCTCACAACTTCAGGCAGCCAGAATGATGCCAGAAAGTAGCCTGACTGATTGCATCACGGTCTGGTATGGCAATTCGAATGCACAGGAACATAAGAAGCTGTGGAGAGGAGTGGACTCAGCCCAATACATCACTGACACATCCCTCCCCACCATCGGAAGTATCGACATGAGGTGCTGCCTCCAGAAGAGAACATCTATCATCAAAGGTCGCCACCATCTGGACCATGTGATCTTCTCGCAGCTACCATCGGGCAGGAGGTACAGAAGCCTGAGGTCCCACACCACCATGTTCAAGAACAGCTACTTCCCTTCAACCATTCTTGAACCAACTGGCACAACCTTAATCACTACCTCAGTATAGCAACACTATGACCACTTTGATCACTTTGCACTACAATGAACTTTGTTTTTCTTTGGTTCTAATTGTGTCCTTTCTTGTAAAAATTGTGTATAATTTATGTTTAATTTGTTTTTCTTGTGAATGCTGCTTATCTGAAGCTACGTGCCTGTGATGCTGCTGCAATAAGTTTTTCATTGCACCTGTGCATACATGTACTTGTGCATATGACAATAGACTCGACTTTGACATAACTGGCGATGGATACAGCGTAATACAGATCAGTTGCAGATGTGGGCAGAGAAATGGCAGATGGAGTTTAACCCAGATAAATATGGTGCTGCACCTTGGTAGGACTAATGGCAAGAGGCAGTACACTCTTAAGGGCAAGACCCTTAACAGTGTTGAAGAGCAGAGAGACCTTGGGGTGCAAGTCCATGGCTCATTGAAAGTGGCTACACAGGTAGACAGGGTGGTTAAGAAGGCTTATGGAATGTTTGCTTTCATTAATCGAGGTACTGAGTATAGGAGTCAAGAAGTTATGATGCATCTCTATAGGACGCTGGTTCGGCCGCATTAGAGTATTGCGTGCAATTCTGCACTATAGGAAGGAAGTCAAGGTTTTGGGGAGGGTACAGAGGAGTTTTGCCAGGATGCTGCCTGGATTAGAGGGCATGTGTTATCAGGAGAGGCTGGACAAACTTGGTCTCTTTTCTCTGGAGCGGCAGAGGCTGAGGGGTCATCTGTTGGAAGTGTATAAAATTATGAGGGGCATAGATAGGGTGGACAAGCAATATCTTTTTCCTATTAATAAGTGATTCAATACCAGAGGGCATGCATTTAAGGTGAGAGGGGGTAGGTTCAGAGGAGACGTTGGGGGGTACGTTTTTTACTCAGAGAGTGGTGGATGCTTGGAATGCGTTGCCTGATAGGGTGGTGGAGGCAAATTCATTGGGGGCTTTTAAGAGGGGTTTGGATGGGCACATGAATGAGAGGAAAGTGGAGGGATATGGGCATTCTGTAGGTAGGAGGGATTAGCTATGTCGGCACGACATTGTGGGCCGAAGGGCCTGTTCTGTGCTGTACTGTTGTATGTTCTATGTTCTGTAACCAGTAAGGTTGTATGAACAGAAAAGTTTCCACTCAGAATCAGAATCAGGTTTATTATCATTGACATATGTTCGTGAAATTTGTTGTTTTATGGCAGCAGTACAGTGCAAGACATAAAAATTACTATAAGTTACAAAAACAAATAAATAGTGCAAAAGAGGAATAATGAGGTAGTGTTCATGGGTTCATGGACCATTCAGAAATCTGATGGCGGAGGGGAAGAAGCTGTTCCTGAAACTTTGAGTATGGGTCTTCAGGCTCCTGTACCTCCTCCCCAATGGTAGTAATGTCAAGGCCGCATCCATCATTAAGCACCCTCCCGAATGGTGAGGGTCCTTAATGATGGATGCCACCTTCTTGAGGCACGGCCTCTTGAAGATGTCCTTGATGGTGGGGAGGGTTGTGCCCATGATGGAGCTGGCTGAGTCTACAACCTTCTGCAGCCTCTTTTGATCCTGCACATTGGAGCCTCCATGCCAGGCAGTGATGCAGCCAGTCAGAATCCTCTCCAATGTACATCTGTAGAAATTTGCAAGAGTCTTTAGTGACATACCAAATCTTCTGAAACTCCTAATGAAGTAGAGCCACTGGTGAGACTTCTTCATGATTGCATCAATGTGTTGGGCCCAGGATAGATCCTCTGAGATGTTGATGCCCAGGAACTTGAAGCTGCTCACCCTTTCCACCACTGACCCCTCAATGAAGACTGGTGTGTGTTCTCCCTTCCTGGAGCCCACAATCAATTCCTTGGTCTGGCTGACGTTGAGTGCGAGGTTGTTGTCGCGACATCACTCAACCAGCCGATCTATCTCACTCCTGTACGCCTCCTCGTCGCCCTCTGAGATTCTGCCAACAATAGTGGTGTCATTGGCGAATTTATAGATGGGGTTTGAGTTGTGCCTAGCCACACAGTCATGAGTGTAGAGAAAGTAGAGCAGTGGGCTAAGCACACATCCTTGAGGTGTGCCTGTGTTGATTGTCAGCAAGGAGGAGATGTTACTATTGATCCGCACTGACTGTGGTCTCCCGATAAGGAAGTCGAGGATCCAGTTGTAGAGAGAGGTAGAGAGGCTCAGGTTTTGAAGCTTATTGATTAGAACTGAGGGGATGATGGTGTTGAACACCGAGCTGTAATCAATAAACAGCAGCCTGATGTATGTTTTGCTGTTGCCTAGGTGCCCCAATGCTCCTTTGATGTCCACAACATTGTGGATCCTCATGGTGAATGCCATGAATGCCAAGACACATGACTCTTTCATCCTGAGGGAGTCTGCATTGCTGGACATTTTCAGTATCCAGCACTGCTGGGAGGGAAGGAGCACCCTCTGCTTCCCTGGCTCCTCACACCAGTGCACTCTCCAACCACAGCAGCTGAATGCAGGTACAATGGGAATCACCCTATTACCAGGATCATAGTGGAAAACATTATTAGTCTCCACAAGATGAAATCTGTTGCCTGGTGATGCACTGCTGGACACATCAAGCAGATGCAGAGACTTCATTGTCATTTGTCGCATACTGCACAGTCTGACAAACTGCAGGCAGCAGCAGCTGACAGGGAAAGAAGAGCAGGGAGACCTAGAGCCTGAGGGCACTGAGGCAGGGAGTAACTTCACCAGAAGTACTGCAGTGGTTTATGTCTCAGGGGAAAATAGGGATAGGCAATAAATGCTGACCTTGCCAGAAATGCCCAGCTCCTGAAAAATGAACAAGATAAACAAGAATTGTGAGATTGTAAGCAATTGTACATTGGTAACAGTATACCATCATTGCCAGAACAACGTGGCAGCTATGGCATGTCTAAATATTTCACAATAATAGAACCATAGAACCATAGAACAATACAGCACAATACAGGCCCTTCCGCCCACCATGTTGTGCTGACCTTCAAACCACTCCTGAGACTATCTAACCCCTTCCTCCCACATATCCCTCTATCTTAAATTCCTCCATATGCTTATCTAACAATCTCTTGAACTTGACCAACGTATCAGCCTCCACCACCACCCCAGGCAGCGCATTCCATGCACCAACCACTCTCTAGGTGAAAAACCTCCCTCTGACGTCTCCCTTGTACTTCCCACCCATTACCTTAAAGCCATGCCCTCTTGTATTGAGCATTGGTGCCCTGGGAAAGAGGCGCTGGCTGTCCACTCTATCTATTCCTCTTAATATTTTGTATTCCTCTATCATGTCTCCCCTCATCCTCCTCCTCGCCAATGAGTAAAGCCCTAGCTCCTTTAGTCTCTCCTCATAATCCATACTCTCTAAACCAGGCAGCATCCTGGTAAATCTCCTCTGCACCCTTTCCAACACCTCCACATCCTTCCTATAATGAGGTGACCAGAACTGCTGTTCTGCTGTCTCCACATCCTTCCTATAATGAGGTGACCAGAACTGCTGTTCACACGGTCTGCTGTTATTTTTAAGGGTCATGCATCACTCATTGTCTCTCCACAATCAAGGATTAGTTCAAGTATGTTCACGTGACAAGCACGACATAACCAATTCACCTGGAAGGTAATGTAGTGAAGGCAGCAGCTGCCACACCCTTGAGACTTACCTCTGCACAGTTAGCTAAGTTTTTTGCACTATGTGAGAATCCATTTCAACACTCCCGCTCTCTCAACAATATATAATAATGCCGAATCAAATGATATAATAATGGAAAATCATAACATCCATCTGTAACACAACATACCCAGGTGCTTTTCCCACACAACAACCTTATATATGGGTATCACTGCAGTTTCTCTGTCTGTGGCCTGAGGCATTGAAGGCTATTTCCTTTCCCTCTGAGTCCACACAGATGTCCTTGATGATTCAAGAGAAGCAGTTGCCCTTGATATTTGCTGTGATATTGCTCAACGCCTCAGAGATTCGCAACCTTGGGAGAGACTACTCTTGCCCCCTCCAACCAGGCTCTCACCCAGTCATAATCCCCACTCCACCCCATCCCTAACCCCAATGCACAAAACATTCCTCCTGGCATTAATTTCTGGCATTTAATTATCTGGCTGCCACGGAGAAAATTTCACAGGTAAGCAAAATTTAGAAAATGACACAACAAAGGAAAGTAAACATGGAAAAACACACAAAAACATGTGGGGGGGGAGAAATCAAATGGAAGAAAAGAAATAGAATGAGCTGTAAAGTGCCCGTATGGAAAATGGAACGAGACATCCGGAGAGATAAGTCATCCCACAACTTGTATTAATGCAATACCTTAATCTGATAAAATATTCCAAGATTCTTCTGCTGGAACTGTGACTGGTCGTGTACGCTGGGATCAGTTGGCTGATGTGTCCAAGAGTCATGTTTCCAAATTTGCTGATAACACACAATAAGGTTGGAACGTGAGTGGGAAGAGAGTGAGAAAATGGCTTCAAGAAGATATGGACAAGGTAAGTGAACAAGCAAGAATGTAATGTGGAACAATACAAAGTCATATATTTTGGTGCACCAAACAGAAAAGTAGAATATGTTTAAATGATGAGAGATTGAGTGATGACGTTCAAATCACAAGGTGTAGACAGGTTGGTGAAAACCAAAGCGCAGGTGCAGCAAACCACTGGGGCAAAGCAAATTTTGAAGGCGTTGGACAGGAATTTGCAAAGGTTGATTGGACGAGGCTGTTTGCAGGTGGAGGGATGTCTGGCAAGTGGGAGGCTTTTAAAAGTGGGATAGGGAGGGTCCAGGGACAGCATATTCCTGTTGGAGTGAAGGCAAGGCTGGCAGGATTAGGGAACACTGGTTGACGAGGGATATTGAGGCTCTGGTCAGGAAAAAGGAGGTGTATGTCAGGTATAGGCAGCTGAGATCAAGCAAATCCCTTGAGGAGTATAAGAGATGTAGGATTACACTTGAGGGCAATAAGAGGATATGAGATAGCTCTGGTAGATAAGGTAAAGGAGAATCCTAAGAGATTTTTCAAGTATATTAAGAACAAAAGGGTATCTCAGGAAAGATTATGTCCCCTTAAGGATCAATGCGGTTGTCTATGTGTCTCAGAGTCACAGGAGATGGGAGAGGTGTTAAATGAAGGTCATGGAAGCTAAGGAATTCAGAGATATGAATTGTATCCATATTACAACAAAGGAGGTGCTGGTGGTGGTAGGGCATATTAAGATGGATAAATCCCTGGGGCCTGATCATATGTATCCCAGGACACTTTGGGAAGCCAGGGAAGAAACTGCAGGGCCCAGGCAGAGATACTTGCATCATCTTTAGTCATCTTTAGGTACCAGAAGACTGGATGGTGGCTAATGTTGTGCCTTTATTTAAGAAGGGCTGCAAGGACAAGCCAGGGAACTAGAGGGTGGTGAACCTAACATTAGTGGTGGGAAAGTTACTGGAGGGGATTCTGAGGGACAGGATCTATCAGCTTTTGGAAAGGCAGGGACTGATAAGAGATAGGCGGCATGGCTTTGTGCATGGGAAATTGGGTCTCACAAATTTGATTGAATTTTTTGAAGAGGTAATGAAGAGGATTGGTGAGGGCAGGGCAGTAGACATTGTTTACATGGACTTTAACAAGGCATTTGACAAGGTCCCACATGGTAGGCTGGTTTGGAAGGTTGGATGACATGGGATCCAGGGTGAGCTAGCCAATTAGATAAAAAATTGACTTGAAGGAGACAGAGGGTGGTAATGGAGAACAGTTACTCAGATTGGAGGCCTATGACCAGTGCCAGGGAAGCATCTGAGATGTTTAAATGACCAGAACTTGCTAAGACAGAGACTGTAGGTAATTGCAGAGAATCACAAAAATTGGTTAAATTTGCCTGCCCATTGCTCAAGTGTAGATCCAGGAAATCAGTGGTTACACTCCCACAGTAAAATCAGAAGCCTGTTGGTTTAAACTCCTGTAGAGTAAATCAGCCTGACAGAGTGCTACTGATGGAGAGTTGCACAATTGGGGTAGTGTCTTTGTAATGAAACTTCAAACTGGGTACTTATCTGTCTTCTCAGGAGAATGCAAAAGATCCACTGACACCATTCAAAGAGGATTGGAGAATTCTCCATATGTTCTGGCTAACATTTATCTTTAAATTAATCATTAAAGCAGGTTATCTGACACTCCCCACATTTACACTACCCACATTGACTTCTACCTTCTCCCATGTTACGAATGCATTTCTATATTGCCCATGTTCTTTAAAACTACCTCATTGACCATAAGGTACATCAGGATGTCCTCATGCCACATAAAGGGATTGGTCCTGGGTCCACTGTCGTTTGTCATCTACATTAGCAATTTAGATGACAATGTTGTTTACATGGTTAGTAAGTTTCCAGATGACACCAAAATTGGTGGTGTAGTGGATAGTGAAGAAGGTTATCTAAGATTACAATGGGATCTGGATGAACTGGGGAAGTAGGCCAAGGAATAGCAGATGGACTTTAACTGGGACAAGTGTGAGGTGTTGCATTTTGGTCAGTTAAACCAGGACAGAACTAACACAATAAATGGTAGGGCCCTGGAGAGTGTTGCAGAGCAGAGAGATAGGTACATAGTTCCTTGAAAGTGCTGACACAGTCAAAGTCGAGGTTGTTGTCATATGCACAAGTACATGTATGCACAGGTGCAATGAAAAATCTTACTTTCAGCAGCATCACAGGCACATAGCATCATATAAGCAGCATGCACAAGAAAAACATAAATTGAACATAAATAAAACACAATTTTTACAAGAAAGAACACAATTAGAACAAAAAAACAAAGTCCATTTTAGTGCAAGGTGAACAAAGTGGTCATAACTTTGCTAAACTCCAGTGATTAGTGTTGTGCCATTTGGTTCAAGAACCGAATGGTTGAAGGGAAGTAGCTGTTTTTGAACCTGGTGCTTCAGGCTTTTTGAACTTCAGGCTTCTGTACCTCCTGCCTGGTGGTAGCTGTGAGAAGATGGCATGGTCCAGATGATGGGGATCTTTGATAATGGATGTTGCCTTCTTGAGGCAGCGCCTCCTGTAGATACTACCGATGGTGGGGAGGGATGTGCCCATGATGTACTGGGCATAGATAGGGTGGTGAAGAAGGCGTTTGACACGCTTGCATTCATCAGTCAGTGCACTGAGTACAGGAGCTGGGATGTCATGTTGTAGGTGTACAATTCATTGATAAAACTACCCTTGAAGTATTGTGCACAGTTCTGGTTGCCCAGCTATAGGAAGAATGTCATTAAGCAGGAAAGTGTGCAGAAAGGATTCACAAGGATGTTACCAGGACTGGAGGGCTTGAGTTATAAGGAGAGGCTGGATAGGCTGAGACTTTTTTCCCTGGAGCATAGGAGGCTGAGGGGTGACCTTATATAGAGGTTTATAAAATCATGAGAGGCATAGATTAGGCGGATGGTCATAGTCTTTTTCCCAGGGTAGGGGAGTCTAAAACCAGAGGACGTGGGTTTGTGAGAGGGGAAATAGTTAAAAGGGACCTGAGGGGAAACTTTTTCACACAGAGGGCAGTGGGTATGTGGATCAAGCTGCCACAGGAAGCTGTAGAGGCGGGTACAATTACAATGTTTAAGAGGCATTTAGACAGGTACATGAATAAAAAAGGTTTAGAGGGATATGGGCCAAATGCAGGCAAATGGGACTAACTCAGATAGACGTCTTGGTTGGCATGGACAAGTTGGGCCAAAGGGCCTGCTTTTGTGCTGTCTAACTCTGTAACTCCATTAGGAATGGCTTTGAGAGGATTTGAGTATAACAATAAAGATGTCTGACTGCAATTCTGTAGGGACTGGACCTGCAGTATTAATCTCCTTACCCTGGCCTAGAGGGATCACAGCAAGATTCTGCATTATTCTCTAGAGTTTAAAAATGAGAGATCTCATTGAAACTTAGCAAACTCTTGCAGGGCTTAGAGACACAAGAGACTGCAGATGCTGGAATCTGGAGCAACACACAAAGCGCTGGAGGAGCAGCAGGTCAGGCAGCATCTATGGACGGAAATGGACAGTCAATGTTTCAGGTCGAGACCTGTCATCTGGACTGAAAGATAGAGGGGAGATAGCCAGTATAAAAAGGTGGAGAGAAGGGGTCTAACAGAGCTTGACAGGTTAGATGCAGGGAAGTGGCTTCTCTTGGTTGAGCAGTCTAGATCTAGGGGTCTGAGATTAAGTGATAGGCCATTTAGGACTGAGATGAACAGAAATTGATCATTGGAATTTAATCCTGACAAGTGTGACGTGATGCATTTTGGGAAGTCAAATCGTGGCAGGACATTTACAGTGAATGGTGGGCATGCATGGATGTCGATGAACAGAGAGACCTTGGGGTGCAAGTCTATAGTTCCCTGAAAGTGGCAACAATGCTTGCCTTCATAGGTCAGGGCAGAGAATATAAAAGTCAGGGTGTTATGTTGTATCTTTACAAAACACTGGTTAAGCCACACCTGGAGTATTGTGTGTAGTTCTGGGCGCCACACTACGGGAAAGATTTGGTTGTGCTGGAGTGAGTGCAGAGATTTTCAGGATGTTGCCTGGACTGGAGGAGTTTAGTTATGGGGAGAGTAATTGTCTTCCCTGGAGCGAAGGATGCTGAGGAGTGACCTGATAGAGGTACAGCAGGTTCCAAGGGCAAATGACCTTCTCCTGTTCCTACTTCTTATGCTCTTATAATAATACAAAAAAAGAGCAGACTGGTTCAGATTCAGATTAGTTTATTGTCATACACCAGGGTGCAATGAAATTCCTTGCTCATGTGAAGATCACAGAGCAAACAGTATACATGGTAACATTAAATACAGCGACAAGCACACAAACAACAAAATGGTACAAAGTATGGTAGTGCAAACTGAGGTAATGAGAAAAGAAACACTAAACAGAAAATAACTGAAGAGGTAGAATTAAAGGTTCAGGAATGTGGTAGCACCACCGGGAAAGGGATGTGAAAGAGGTGATTAGTTCAGAAGCAGTGTGGAAGAAGCTCTTTTTGAGTCTGGTCTTTTGGGCTTTCAAGCTCCTGTATCTTTTCTGAGAACGCAGCTCTGGATGATCAGTCAAGACAATCTAGAGTGGGGCTTGGACCTTCTGATGTAGAGACCAAAGTGCTACCCAATGAAGCCTCCCTGGCATCTACATTGAGTTGGGGATCATGCAAAGTCCATTGTGATAAAAAGAGAGCAATTTGAAACATTAACTCTGTCTGTCTTTCTCTCTCCACATATGCCATCTAACCTGCCGAGCATTCTTGCTTTTGTTTCAGATGCCCAGCTTCTGCAGGTTTTTATTTTGCTTTTCATAGAGTCATAAAGCAATACAGCACCAATACAGGCCCTTCAGCCCAACCAGTCCATGCAGACCACGTTGTCCACCTAGCTAGTCCCAATTTCCTGTATTCCTCCCAAATCCCTCCAGGCCCCTCCCCTACATGTACCTATCCACGTGCTTCATAAATGATATTGTACCTGCCTCAACCACTTCCTCTGGCAGCTCACGCCATATATTCACCACTCTCTGTGTGAGAAAGTTGACCCTTAGGTCCCTTTTAAATCTTTCCCCTCTCACCCTAAACCTATGCCCCTGGTTTTGGACTCCTCTACCTTGGGGAAAAGACTGTAACCGTTCATAACTATCCCTCTCATAATTTTAAACACTTCTATAAGGTTGCCCCCTCATTCTCCTACGTTCCAAGGAATAAAGAACTTGCCTGGCCACCCTCTCCCTATAACTCAGGCCCTCTAGTCCTGGCAACATCCCCCTAAATCTTTTCATTCTGGACCATCGGGTAGAAGATACAGGAGTCTGAGGGCACGTACCACCAGACTCAAGGACAGCTTCTACCCCACTGTGATAAGACTATTCAACGGTTCCCTTATACAATGAGGTGGACTATGACCTCACGATCTACCTTGTTGTGACCTTGCACCCTATTGCACTGCACTTTCTCTGTAGCTGTGACACTTTACTCTGTACTGTTATTGTTTTTACCTGTACTACCTCAATGCACTCTGTACTGACTCAATGTAACTGCACTGTGTAATGAATTGACCTGTACGATCGGTGTGCAAGACAAGTTTTTCACTGTACCTCGGTACAAGTGACAATAATAAACCAATACCAATACCAGGAGAAGCAGTGCATGGCAACCTGAGCAATGGGCTGAGGCGGAGGGGTGGGGGGGGGGTAGGGAAGGGGGGGTGGGGGGTAGGGGAGGGGGAGAAGGAGGGAGAAGGGGAGGGGGAGGGGAAAAACGGGAGGGGGAGGGGAGGAGTGGGAGGGGAGGAGGGGGAGAAGAGGAGGGGGGATAGTGGGGGTGGGGGAGGGGAAGGGGGAATTGTGGGGGGAGGGGGGAATTGTGGGGGAAGGGGAGGGGGGAAGGAGAGGGGGAAGAGGGAGGGGGAATGTGGGGGAAGGGGAGGGGCAAGGGGGAGGGGGAAGGGGGAGGGGAAGGGGGGAGGGGAAGGGGGAGGGGAAGGGGGGAGGGGGAGGGGGGAGGGGGAGGGGGGAGGGGGAGGGGGGAGGGGGGGAGGGGGAGGGGGAGGGGGGAGGGGGAGGGGGGGAGGGGGAGGGGGGAGGGGGGAGGGGGAGGGGGAGGGGGGAGGGGGAGGGGGGAGGGGGGAGGGGAGGGGGGAGGGGGAGGGGGGAGGGGGAGGGGGGAGGGGGAGGGGGGAGGGGGGAGGGAGGGGGGAGGGGGAGGGGGAAGGGGGAGGGGGAAGGGGGAAGGGGGAGGGGGAAGGGGGAAGGGGAGGGGGAAGGGGAAGGGACAGGGGAAAGGGAAAGGGGAAGGGGAAGGGGAAGGGGGAAGGGGGAAGGGGAAGGGGAGGGGGACGGGGAGGGGGAGGGGGAGGGGGAGGGGGAGGGGGAGGGGGAAGGGGGAGGGGGAAGGGGGAGGGGGAAGGGGGAGGGCGAGGGGGAAGGGGGAGGGCGAGGGGGAAGGGGGAGGGCGAGGGGGAAGGGGGAAGGGGGAGGGGAAGGGGGAAGGGGGAAGGGGGAAGGGGAAGGGGGAAGGGGGAAGGGGAAGGGGAAGGGGGAAGGGGAAGGGGAAGGGGGAGGGGGGAGTGGGGGGGGGGACGGGGAAGGGGAAGGGGAATGGGAAAGGGGAAGGGGGAAGGGGACGGGGAAGGGTGAGGGGGGGGGGGAAGGGGGAGGGGGAGGGGGAAGGGGGAGGGGGAGGGGGAAGGGGAAGGGGGAGGGGGAAGGGGAGAGGAGAAGGGGAGGAGGGGTAGGAGGGGAGGGGGGAGGGGAGGATGGGGGAATTGGGGAAGGGGAGGGGGAAGGGGAGAAGGGGGAAAAGAGAGAAGGGGAGGAGGGGATGGGGAAGGGGAGGGGAGGTGGAGGAGGGGATAGGGAAGGGGAAGTGGGAGGGGAAGGGGAGGGGGGAGGGGGAGGGGGGAGGGGGGAGGGGGGAGGGGGAGGGGGGAGGGGAGGGGGGAGGGGAGGGGGGGAGGGGAAGGGGGAGGGGGAGGGGGAAGGGGAGGGGGAAGGGGAGGGGAAGGAGGAGGGGGAAGGGGAGGGGGAGGAGGAGGGGGAGGGGGAGGAGGGGGAAGGGGGGGAGGAGGAGGAGGGGGAAGGGGAGGAGGAGGAGGAGGGGGAAGGGGAGGAGGAGGGGGAAGGGGAGGAGGAGGAGGAGGGGGAGGAGGAGGAGGGGAAGGAGGAGGAGGGGGAAGGGGAGGAGGAGGAGGGGGAGGGGGAAGGGGAGGAGGAGGAGGGGGAGGAGGAGGGGGAGGAGGAGGGGGAGGAGGGGGAGGAGGAGGAGGAGGAGGGGGAGGGGAGGGGGAGGGGAGGGGGAGGGGAGGGGGAGGGGGAGGGGAGGGGGAGGGGGAGGGGGAGAGAAAGGCGTCGCACCCCCTGCCGCTAGGGCGCAGCACCCAGGGAGGGCGGGAGGGAGAGCGGAAGTGCGGGGCGGCCCGGCGCGGCTCCGCGGATGGTTTCCGGTGGACGATCGAAGATGGCGCTGTAGCCGGGAGCGGAGGAATGAGGGAGGCGGACGGAAGGGGCTCAGCTCGGTGACCGGACCGCAGGCAGCCCGCTCGGACATTGGATGAGAGTGGCCGAGGGCCGGGGGGAGTCGAGGCGAGAGGGAGGCCGCGTGGAGAGGAGGATCGAGGGGGTGGGGGTGGGGGTGGGGGTTTCAGCCACAAAGGGGCCGCTGGTTCACCCCCTGGAGCAGAGGGCGGGGGCGTTCAGACCCACCGGGAGGCTTTTAGTTTTTTTGTTTATTTTTTTAATTAAAACGAACGTGTACGAAACGAGTCATGGCTTCGGCGTCCGGCAACGACGACGACCTGACCATCCCCCGAGCGGCCATCAATAAAATGATCAAAGAGACGCTGCCCAACGTGCGGGTGGCGAACGAAGCCCGGGAGCTGGTGGTGAGCTGCTGCACCGAGTTCATTCACCTCATCTCCTCGGAGGCCAACGAGATCTGCAACAAGTCGGAGAAGAAAACCATCTCCCCGGAGCACGTTATCCAAGGTGAGGGGAGCGGGGGCCCGGGCTTGGCTTTACTCTTTCCCTCTGGCCTGGGCAAAGAAGTAAGGCGAGAGTGAGTAAGGAAACACTTTGTTTTTCCCTGAAAGTTTTCTCTACCTCTCCGTTAGCAGCCGCTTAAACCTACTTGGGAAAAGTTCGGGTGGGAATTGCTTTAACAAGTCAGCTAGTAAGCAGCGTGCTAGAAATTAACACTGAAAGCAGTTCTGAGGTTTCTGTATTTCCCATTGGTATCTAAGTTCTGCATCGGGCAATGTTAGCCACTGGTTGAATTGGTAGTCTTTTATGATTCTGATGTATTTAGTAGAGCAATTTTGATTATCGCATATGGTACCCAGACTCTGATCATCTACAATAAGAACACGGATGAAGAAAAGTTTTTCTTCACTATTTGCACTAGAATATGTTAGAGCTGGTTATACTGATGTTAATGAATGTAAGTAGTTTCATACTTAAGTACTGTTGAAAATAAAGAAACATCATTAAAGCTGATTTGATGTCTTAAATATGTTTAAATTATAACTCTAGTATTTTCCAGGTTTCCACTGAGTTTTTTTTTACACGAAAAAGTACTTTGTGTTGAAGTAGGAGAGTTAACCAAAAAAAACTCACTTGTTTGATAGATGAGAGTATGAAAATATCTATTCAAGAGAAACTGTTTAAGTGGCTCATTAGTCTTGTGAATTATAAAGATGGATATACATATTTCAAATTGGCCAGGTGCAGGTGTTAGTATGAAATGTTTGTGCACTTTAATCCAGTGAATTTGTATTGTTTTGATGTAAAATCCAATATTTTACCAATTATATTCCTCAACCCATGCACAACTTCTTTCTAAAATGGAAAACTGTAAGTGCCTTTGTACATCTGCAGTTTAATGTAGAATAGGATCTCTTTGAGTGAGTTAAGTATACAGTTCAGGGTTATTTGATTTGACTAGAAAATTTTATTCTGTATCCAATAAATTATTTGCATATTTTCCTAATAGGCTGGTACATATCTTCTTACATAAGCCATCACTGTGGCACATTTCACCGTGGCACATTTCCTGGTTGTAATTACCTTACGTGCATGGTTTTGTTACTGACCAGATACTGGTCTTTACAGAGGGACTAGGACTTTGTGAAAGTTTTTGTTAATTGCATTGGTGGCTGGGCTCATTGAATTATCTTTTGAAATATTGTCTTGGCTTGAAGGTTGTAAGAAAATATGCAAGTAGGACATAAATTTAATCAAATATAGGAAGTTAGTTCCTAATTAAAATATAAGGCAGTTCTTTCTTCAAAATATTTGTAAAATTCAATTCTCTACCATTTGCCATTTTATCACATTTTAACCTGTACACATGGTATGGGTTTTGCTGCTGGATATGTGCCAGGCATATTGCTTACTGACAGGAGGCTTAAATGAACCTGACAGCTATTTCCTTCCCCTTCAGTGACTTATAATACCATCTTAGAAGTGGCAATGTTTACATATTTACTGTTGGCTATGATTTTGACGTGTACCTGATTCAGTTTTCTGGAGTTTTTAGGGCATTTCGGGACTGCATAATAGGATTTATCCATCTTTTACAAACTTACTCTTTCAATATTGGCAAGTAAATCGTGAAACATCTACTTGTGGTTTTTTAAAAAGAAAACAATCATTGCAATTCCCTTTTAAGTATTTAACCATTGAAGCTGGTTTCAGGATCCCAGTGGGCATATGAGCACAGCTGAAGAGCAAATTACATGATTTTCACAGACTGTTTCTTTTTCAGCTGCTTTTAAGCTGAAAGTTGTTGAATATACCAAAGACCATGGAAATCGTCCTATAAAAAGACACGGTGTGAGCAAATGCAGCGTTCGTTTGTGATGAAAGCAAAGTTTGGGTAGGTTTTAAGTAAAACTGCCAAATTGTTTGGTTCTAGAAGGCAAGGTTTTAAAGAAATGTTTGGTCAAATGCAGGCTTTGATTTGTTTATAAATCATAGTGATTCAACTAAAATTATGTTTATGATGAATGCATCAGAAACAACATTATTACTAAAATTCAACTGTTTTCTGAGCAGAAAATTAACAATATAACTGGGATTTTGCAACTGAACTGCTGTGTAAAAACTTTGCAGTTTTTGAATTTCTGTGACAATGATTGTCATCAAAATGAAAGTCTGTCCCGCCGTAGTTTGAAGTCAGCATTCACCTTTTTGACTAAAATACCAGTTATTGCTAAGCACGGTTTCTGTTGCTTGTTTGAAATTCATATTTTTGGTAATTTAGCTAAATGTTCAAACCTCTTGGCCTGTGTGTGCAATGGCATATTTAACATATCCATTTATGTAATTGCATGAAATGTTGCAAGACCAATGGCCTTGCATACATTTTCTTAATCATTTGCCAATGATGAGTTGTTGGGAGTAGTTCTAATTACATGGACATTAAGAGATGGCCTTCCAGTAGAAATATGGTAGCTAAATGTATGCCAATGGCCTCAGAAGTCTGACGTACCAACTCTGTGAATAGCAGATTTAGGCTTATCAGCTTTATAAGCCTCAAAAAAAAAGTGAATTGATGGTTCTTTTCATTGTGAAACTTTATGGGGAAAGAAGACACTTTCATCCAGATCTTGTTTCTGTAATATCCCCAGATCAGTGAAAACTATTCATTTGTAATATTTAAACAGATCTGTTATCAGTTTTCTCATCTGGATTTACTGTTGACGGTGAATGAAGATGAAATGTTAGTTGTTGTGACTGAAGCTTATAATTGGCCTCCATTGCGATACTTAGTGCTGGGCAGATCGTTATTTGGTTATGATGGAAGCTTGTGTTATCTGCACCATCTGGAAGAGAAAGTACGTCTGTTTCTAGTTTCCTATTTATGGCAGTGAGTTCTTACTTTGTCCGAACTGTTGCATAGCAACTATAGCAGTCCTTTTAATAGACATGCATTGTAGGAAAAGATACTGGCATATTTGAGGTTGCAGTGCAAAAGCTGGGTAGTTTTATAAATTGAAGATGTAGCCAATTTGTATAGAACAAACTATGTTGAAAGGGCTTGCTTTTGTCTGTTTGCCATAGAGTACGTCTAGTCCATTCCAATGTAGGGTATGAGTGGTGGTTTGCATGTTGAAAAGGTAGCTTTAATTTCTAGCTGCTACGCTTTTCCATGGGTAGATTCTGTCGAGCACTAAAGGGAAAGCCACACAAGAGTGCAATGCAGAGTGGTGAGTGCTCAGTGAACACTCGGGGAAAAAAATGGCAGCAACTTAATTGTGTTCTGCACCAGCTCCTGGTTCTGGAGCGGTTATAAATTCATCTCGTTCTCAAATGAGAAACCAGGGTTGCAAAGATCTATTTCAGCCTTGTTTTCTTTTAAGTACAAAGAGGGGTGGAGTTGGTGTGCAGAGAACTGAAATGGAGGATCAGGTGGAAACAAAGGCTTTGGCTCCAGTGTTCCAAATATCTATCTGGAGGAATTTTCTGCCCATCCGTATTTGATGATTGCTCTGTGTATGACAACTTAGGGTTCAGTGAGAGAGTGAGGTAGAATGTACAATCACTTGTCCTGAAATATAAAAGTATATTTTAGTGGCTAACATAGAGAAGGGGAAATATATTTGAAGTCTTCTAACAAAATGTGTCTAACCTCCATATTAGAACAGCAAGCAGCGAAGACGAGTGAAACCATTTCTTCCCCCTTCTTCTCATGAGTATTGGGAGATTATCAGTATATTTCCATCTGTTCACAGTATATTACTCAATGGTGAATCTCAGTGAGAAGCTGCAATCAACATAGTACGGGAACCTGCTGTAGGATCTCGACTTTATGCATCTGAAACCTTTAAGTCACACTTGCTGGTGGGAACTTTTCTGGACTAACTTAGAATCAAAATCTGTGACGGGATTCAATCAGTATTGGCTAGTGACATGGCCAGCAGTTCAGTTGGAAGCACTGGGTCATGCCACCTTTGATTCTAGCAATGGATGCTTGAAATGGGGATGTGTTCATTCTTCAGTAAAATGTGAAAACGAGATTCAAGATGGATCTTGAAAGTGTCAGTTGAACCTGCATCCACAGCCTTTAGAAGAGTGGGGTGAGTTCCAGAATTCCACTAATTTGTATAGGAAAATGTACTTTCCTCCTAACTGGCCAGGTAATAATTCTGGAATTGAAAAGCAGAACCACAGGTTAGGGGAACCACCGGTTGGTACTGGGGAAGGTTAGAGCTGTCCTGTTAGGAACAACAGGATAGAGATGGATTGAGTGATTGGGCTAAAATCTGGCTAATGGAGGGAAGTATGAGGTCATGCACTTTGGTCAGGATTCAAAAGGTGGATTCTTATCTAAATGGAGGGAGACTGCAAATGAGTAAAGTTAAAAGGTATCTCCGTGTTCTAGTGCGTGCATTGCAAAAGAAGTTAGCAGGCATGTCCAGCAAGTAGTGGAGGAGGCAAACGACATGATAACCTTAATTGTGAAGGGGTTGAGTTTAAGAGTAGGGAAGTTCTGTTACAGTTGTACTGGGTGTTGGTGGGGCCACACCTGGAATACTGTGCAGAATTTTGGTCCTCTTACCTAAAGGTATGCATTGGAGGCAGTACAAAGGAGAGTCACCAGGCTAATTCCTGGGATGGATTCTACCAAGAAACACTAGACAGTTTGAGTCTGTATTCCTTAGAGTTCAGAAGAATGAGGTGTGACCTTATTCAAACATATAAGATCCTGAGAGGGCTTGCCAAGGTAGATGTTGAGATGTTTTCACTGGCAAAGTGTCACAAACAAGGGGACATTGCTACAAAATAAGGGGCCTGTCATTTAAAACTTAGGCACGTAGAAATTTCTTAGTAGTGAATCTCTACAATTCTTTGCCCTGGGGGTGGTGGAGGCCAAATCATTAGATATATTTAAGATGGAGATATATATTTAAAAGATTAAGGAATTGAGGGTTATGGGGATCTGGCACAGAAGAAAAGTTGAGGCCAGCCTTCATCAGTCATGAACTTGTTATTGGGCAAGCTTGAGGGGCCTAATGGTCTATTCCTATTTTCATGTGTTCTTGTGCCTTAAGTTCTGAAATCTCTCATCAGAGGAAATAATATCTCTGAATCTATTGTTGGATAATTTCAGCTTTTAAACAATCTATTCTTCAATCTCATGTGCAAGGAATGCAAGTCATATTTGGGTATTCTTTAACCCTTGAAGCTCTGCTCTAAACGGTGAATTTGTAATTATAGCCTCTTCCAGGGTCAATAAGTCTTTCCTGATGAAAATGATCAAAACTGAATGCTGTCTGACTAAGAAATTGAATGATTTGATGATGAGACACTGTTTTATATTCCTCGATGTTGAGATAAATTCATAAAATATTTAATTACTTTATATCTATGCATTGGCATTTGGGGATTAATAAATCTAGACACTCAGAGCTTCATGATTCTTGTTCTCTTTACTAAAGCGTAATGAAATTGTTTTTCTTGCATGCAACTGATTTGCCTGATGCTCTTTACTCTATCCAGTCTTCTGCTGTTGTATCCATTCCCTTAATCTACTGTTTTGTGATACCATGTTTCCATCTGCAAGTTTCCCCCTTTCTACCTTAGTAGCCACATCCTCTAAGTTTAGGTTTGTCAAAGGTAAATTTCCTTTCATAACACCATGTTGACCCTGCCTAATCATATTAATCTAATGTCCTCCATCCGCTGTATCAAGATTCTGATGAGACATAATATCAATAACAATGCACTGTTTCCATCGATGAGAAAGTATTGAGATTTTGCAAAATGAAGATGAAGCTATGTGGAGAAAGTATTATTTCAGTAGTAGGTTTTGAGTACTTTAAGTTATGGGAAAGAAACATTGCCTGGTGAATGTATGTTAAGTTGATTTGCTGTAACGTAGAAAGTTTGTCTATGTGGCTGAAAGGCATTGCACAGACAGTACTTCTCAAATGAGTTGAAAATTGATCCAAGTAGAGAATTCAAGTGTGTGAAGGTGGGCAACGTGGAATCTGCATGACTGGGCATTAATGACTTGGGGGAAAAAAGCGCAAAAGATGAGTTTGTCGATAATACAAACTTGGGGGAGCTGTAGTAGAACTGACTGGTCAAATTTAGGACCTGGAAACGTTTGTGAGCTGTTCTGACAATCTTTAGGCCATGTTGGCATAGCCACAGGTAACTTAAAATGCATTGTTAGTAGATTGGGCAGGCAAGAAAGTTGGCATTTACAGGATGGGAGGGTGGAAAGGACGTGGCTCCAGTCTCGAAGGAACACATTAATTCTACCTAATCTCCTCCTTTTCACATCTATTGAAGCTCTCCAATCTGTTTTTTGTTTTCTACTTCTTTATCCTCTGCTGAATTCTGAAGTTTTCCTGGTGCCTAGTCTTGCTGTTTCTTGTGCCTTTTCCTTTAATCTAGCACAATATTTCTTGATTGCCATGGCTGGATCCCTTTATTGGCCTTGAACGTATAATTATTATACTAATTCTTTAGCCATTGTTTCCTGTCGTATCTTTTAATCTAGTTTCACTATCTACCATAGCCAAACCATGCCTCATGCCTTCATACTTTGCTTTATTTGCTTTATTCAGATTAAACTAAATTGCTCCAATTTTTATATAAAACTTGTAATATTATTCTCACTTCCATAAAGGTCTCTTAACTAATTAATCATCAATTAACTCGCACAATGTTGGAATTAAATGGCCTGTTACCTCATTCCTTCACATATTGACTTAGAAATTCATATCTTATACACTCTGTTAATTCATCTTCCACATAATTATTTGCTTTGAAGATTAAGGTCTCCCATGATTATTGTATTATATATTATCTGCATATCTTTACTCCAGATTTGTACTGTGCCCTGCAGTACTACTGTTTGGAGGCTTTTATACAATTCTCAATGTTTTCTACTTATTAGTTTCTTACTTTGCGCAGACTGATCCTCAATATTCTAAGCTAAGATTCTTTCTCTCTATTATCTTTATTCTGTTTTTTTTAATATCAGGGCTTCTGTTTCCTTTACCATTTTGCCTGGAATATTGTCAAGGTGTTACACACTAGAGCTTCATATGTTAGTGAGGCTGGTCTGAGAGGCTTTTATTAGGCTTTTAACTTGTGGGGAAGGTTTACACAGGAGGACATGTTTCAGAGGTGAAGTTTTTAAAAAAATTTGTCTATCCCTTTTAAGATCTTGATATGGTAAATATCAATGCAACCCCTGCGTTAAGGGAAATTCTTCCTTATGGAATTCACAAATCGCTACTCAAAAATTTGAGATATGGAATAAAATCCACTCTCGGAATTTATGTTGGGGGGGGGGGTGATGGGGTGGGAGAGTAAATAAGCACACAATTTTTTTTAAACTCCTTTCTTGATGCATGTGCAGATGACACAACTTGTTACAGAAAATTGTGATTCAGACTGTTTTCTAGGAATGTAACTCGCCCCCGCCCCCCCCCCCCCATAACGCGGGGGTCACCTGAATGCTTCTCGTATTCCACAACAACCGCTTGTATTAATGCAATTAATATTATCCAAGGGCACTTAAAGGGCATTATCAAGTAAAACTTGACAAGAGTCACATATGCAGATGTTGGAATTGAAAACCAAGGAAATGGTCCAAGAGGTAAGTTCTGTAGAGCATCTTACCAGAGGAAAGAACAGCAAAGAGGTTTAAGGAAGTAATTTTATTCTTTTATTAACAATTCTTGATTGGTGTTAATATATTTTATTTTCTGGGAACTAGGCACGACTGTCATCTTGAACTGTTAAGACCAACATTGTCATCTTGAATTGTCGCTGAGAGTTTGGTGGTGTGCCACTTGAATAGTCGCAGTCCTTCTGGTGTGAAGGTACTCTCGTGTTGCTGCTGGGTAGGGATTTCCAGGATTTAGAGCTAATGATGAAGGGAGTGATATATTTCCAGGTCATATTACTGTCTGGCTTTGGGTTGGGGGAGGGATTTATAGGTGATGGTGTTCCCCTGTGTCTGATCACTTTGTCCTTGGCAGCAGAGGTTTGGGAGATGCTGTCAGAATAGCTGTTTTGTATATGACGAGGGTGGGAAATTGATGTTTAAGGTAGATGGGGTGGCAGTTAACTGATCTGCTTTATCCTAAGTAATTTTGCACTTGAATTTTGTTGATGCTGTACCTTTCCAGGCAGGTGGGGAGTGTTCCATCACATTCCTGACACTCGACTTGTAGATGGTGGATTGGCTCTGCGGAGTCACTAGATGAGTTTGTCAATAGTGGGACTCTCCAGAATGTTAATGGTGAGGAATTTGGCAATGGTAATTCCATTGACTATCACATAGTTGCCTTGACTCAGTTTATTGGAGATGGTTTATTGCTTGGCATTTTAGACTAAACCCAAATGTCATCTAAATCTTGCTGATTGTAGGTGTGGATGCAGTTCTGAGAAATGAAATGGAGCATTGGGCAATCAGCAAACATTCCCATTTCTGACTTTTTTGTTGGAAGGTGAAAGTCTTTAGGGCTACAACTGGGTTGTCTGGTCCCAAAGGCTTTGTTGCATCATGTGTTCTTAGCCTCCTCTTGATGTTATATGGAGTGAATCCAATTGGTTAAAGACGGATTTCTATGATTGTAGAGATCTTGAGGGGAAAAGCCAGGTTGGAGTAATCCATTGGGCATTTCCCAACTCAGTCGGATTGCGAATACTTTAACCTTTAGCACTTGTCTGCTAGGCCTTGCTATTGACAATAGGATGTTCTTGGAGCCAGTGCAATCAACATGTATAACAGTAATTTTGCACAAGTTTTGATGCACATACAGATATTTGTAATTGTAGCTTTAGTAGACAAAATTAATACTCCAACATATGCAGTGAATAATCTAGTGTTTTACATATGGAACTTGATTACAAAATAGTAATTTGCTTTACTCCTGTGTATTGATGTACTGCACTATGATTTTGTAGTTTGGACATCTGCACAAACACAACACAACTGCACTAGTTGCAGCTTCAGCTCTTATTGCAAGAAAGTTAGAAATCTGGCTTTGGCTAGCCATCTAAGACAGATGTCTGCAAATTTTAGAGTAATACTTAAACTAGTATA
The DNA here is from genome assembly GCF_009764475.1 of Pristis pectinata. NCBI lineage: Eukaryota > Metazoa > Chordata > Chondrichthyes > Rhinopristiformes > Pristidae > Pristis > Pristis pectinata. Next base: position 15,201,036 of record NC_067407.1, read on the forward strand.
TAAAAGAAAAAGTATGTGCCATATGTTTTAATCAAACAAATTCATATCTGCTTTTCAATGTTGGAATGATTGATTGTGGCAGATGTTAGAGGGTACGCCACAATTTAATTTTTTTCCCTAGAGAATGTCTAGGTTGTCAGCAACACTCATTTTGGTGAATTCTGAAAATGTCCTTTGAATCACTGGAGACTTCTTTTCTCTTTTGATGTGAAATGTTTTGCCATATGATCTGCTTGTATATGGTTCAAACTCCATCTTGTTTTAATTTTGACGTTATGAATCTTTTTGATCTGTCATCTCTGGTTTTTACTTTTTGCATTATTTTATGAAGTGGATAAATTTCCAATTTATTGTGGCTTGATTTGAAATTCTTTTGTGTTCACTGTTCAATTGATTTTATCTTTTATGCTTGTATTAGCGCTGGGCAGAGCAAAATGTACTATTATTAGTACAAAACATTAATTTTTGAAGGGCTTTCTGAACTCTAAATAACTTGTTTGTGCAGTAGGTTCTTTATAGTTTCGTTTGATTCCCTATATATTTCAGCTGAAAAGGCTGATACAAACGTATGTAACAGTAGAGCTGTATTTATCCTGATACATTTGAATCCTGATAAACAAATGTGTAGTTATTTGCTCCTAAGACTTGAAAATAGGAAACACTTATTCATCATATCTATCTTTACTGCATTTAGACTCATTCATCACTATTGATGCACTACAACATATTAGCAGTAATATATGGATCCAAAACAGAATTGTCTTGTTTCAGTTTTAACACGCTTATTGCATAGGGGGCTGGCTTCAACCTGAGAGCTTTAAACAGATGTATTGAAATCAATCTGATTGCTCAACATAAGCCCACCTAGAATCATTCCCAACCAACTTTGCCTAACAAATATAGAATTCTTGTCGTACCTTTCAAATCTCTCCATGTCCTCTGTTTGCACCACCATACCTCATGCCTAAAAAAAACTTGTCTGTCAGCCAGCCAGCATGCATATATTCATTATGCTATTCAGATAAAAGCAGGGGAATTTTCTTTTGACCTTGAAGCAACACTGCTTAATGCAGCCTAAGTAGTTAATTATCTAGTTGTTATCACATTGTCGTACAAATTAGTTGCCATGTTTGTTAACAATAGAACTGATATTAATTAACTGTGGAGTGCTTTGAGTACATAGAAATTTAAGTTCTTTCACTTTCGAGGCTAATCATTCCTTGCCTGTGATGTTTGTTCCCAAACTACTTCACTTCCGGCCTTTCTTCTCTTTAAGAAACTTCCTAAAGCAATCATTCAGCTTCTCTTTTTGCTTTCCCCTTTCCCACTTGCTGTTTCGTCTTGCATACTCTTTTGTGTTACAAATAAGTCTACTTTTATTGTGCCTTTTAACAGTAAAATGTCCAAAATTGCTTGAGAAATTGAGCATTGTGAAGCAAAATCTAATGCCAGCCAATTGGAAATAATGTGACAGTTAACCAAAGGCCTTGGAGAAGGGGAGACTTGGGGAATGAATTTCAGTCCAGGACCCAAGTATTTTAAGGCACTAATGCCAATGCTGGAAGGATTAAACCTGGGAAAGTACAGAGATCAGAAATAGGGCAAGACTATGAAGGGTTTGAAAATGATGAGAATTCTAAAGTCGAGTATTTCCTGGGCCATCACGCAATGTAGGTCAGCATACAAGGGTGATAAGTGAGCTTGATAGTGGGAGTTAAGACATGGGTGCAGACTGTTTATGGGTGGATAATGGTTTCACCATCTGATGTGCTGAGAGAAGTATGAAACAGTCTCAGCATCAGATTTGCTGAGGTGGGTGTGGAACAGACAACACAGCATGGATGGAAGTAATCGGTTTTAGTGAAATTTCTGTTTTGGAAATCAGCTTGGGGTCATAGCATGGAAGCAGGCCCTTTGGCTCATGCTGACCAAGATTCCATCTAAGCTAGTCCCATTTGCCTGTGTTTGACCCATATCCCTCCAAACCTTTCCTATCCATGTACCTGCCTCAACCACTTCCTCTGGCAGCTCATTCCATATACTGACCATTCTCTGGGTGGAAAAAGTTGCCCCTCAGGTTCCTATTGAATCTCTCCCCTCTCGCCTTAAACCGATGCCCTCGAGTCTTGATTCCCTAACTCTTGGGGGGGGATGTGGAGAGACTGCATTCACTCTATCTATGCTCCTAATTTTATATGCCTCTATAAGATCACCCCCCCATTCTCCTACGCTCCAATAAAGAGCGTAGTCCCAACCTGCTCAACCTCTCCATAATTCAGTCCCTTGAGTCCCGGCAACATCCTTGTAAATCTCCTCTGCACTCTTTCCACCTTAATGGCATCTTTCTTAGGAGGGTGACCGAAACTAAACACACTATTCCAAATGCAGCCTCACCAATGTCTTGTACAACTGCAACGTAACATCTGAACTTCTATGCTCAACACCCTGACTGATGAAAACCGGTGTGACAAAAGCCTTAGAGGATGGTACAATTGTGAAACAGACCAGTACTACCTCAGAGTGATTAAGAAATAGGCTAAGGAGCTAAGCTGATAGTGACTTTGGACTTCCTTGTGTTTAGTTAAATGAAATTCAGCACATCCAGGAGCAATGGCAAGTGAGCAAGTAGAGTTTATTGTGGAACCTGACATGTTTTGGACAATGCCTGCAAATATACACTAAAAATGTTGTAATGTTTTTCCAATCATTGCAAATGAAAATCGTTGTATTCTGATTATTTGGGCAATGTTCAAAGTCATTTTAGTCAAGGTTGGGATCCTGCCTGTTGAGCATTCCTCCAGTATCAAACCATTATTCAAATGTTGTTTGTTCTTACTTTGCCAAAATGAACCATCTACTCTAAACAGCAATTTTGTTCTGAAATTCTACTGAGCAGCTGAAAATTGACCATGCTAAATTTTTTTTAAAATTTTCAAATTTTAAAAAAAATGTTACTTACAGCGTGGTAACAGGCCCTTCCAACCCAATGAGTCCGTGCCGCCCATTTTAAACCCAAATTAACCTACCCATACACCATTGCAATGTGGGAGGAAACCGGAGCACCCGGAGGAAACCCACGCAGACACGGGAGAACGGACAAACTCCTTACAGACAGCGACAGGAATAGAACCCTGATCGCTGGCGCTGTAATAGTGTCGCGCTAACTGCTACACTACTGTACCATAGACTGTAACAGTAAGACTGTTCATTAACTTTATCATTTAGGGTGTTTAAATTATTGCCAATTTACTTTGAGAATAATATTATTACAAGTTGTAAGTGATTTTTCTAAATATTATCCTTTTAGCTACTGTGCAGTTACGTTATGGGATTTAATCGAGTAACTGGAAAAATAAGATCACTATTTTAAATTGGCACTTGAAAACCACATCAGAGTTGGCCTGCTTGTGCCTAATGCAGTCATATCCATCTTTTGACTTGGCTGGGAAGTTATATATTAGGGCTGGTTCTACATGTAGTCAGAGAATTTTTCAGAGCCTAAATCAAGAACTGGGACATTCAAAAAGCAGGTAAGTGAATTATTTAAGTACAACTTCTAGAAATATTTAAGCAGAACGTAGTGAAAAGGACCTAGATAAACTTCCAGTATTTTTTGTGTTTTCTATATTATGTGAACGTTGAGGTACAGAGGTTACTGCTGACATAAAAATAACAAAATACTTAATTCTGAATATTTTAAATGGCTCCCACCAAATACCTGAAGTTAAAGCTGCCATCTAGAGCTGGTTTCGGGGAGGTACTGTATGCCATTTTATCATTATATTGCTAAAGTACAAACTTGAATTACTCCAATAATTTCCATCATTACACCCCCATACACACTCTAGCGTTATACAACATTTAAAATAAAAACACTGCAAGTGTGAGACTAAGACAGCATTATTCTGGTCTTCAGTGTTTATTTAAAAAAAATGTACAGCCACAAAGTTGGGAAATCTTCACTAAAACATCACTTTCACTGATTTTTCATTTCCTCAAACTGCTTACTCGTGCTTGAGATGGTAAAGATTCAATACTTAATCCACATGCGTGACCCCAGACAGAAAGACAAGGCACCATTCTTAAGTGTAGCCCTATCTTAAATTGGAACAATTGTTTTCTATTGAGTGCACCATTGGATATCAGTCAAGAGCTGGAGCCTGATGGCTGATTGCTTTATTTTCTGCATTTGTCTTGCCAATTGGATTGATCATCTGTTGTTTTGTTCTAGTTGAGAACTTGAGAATTTAAACTGGTGTGCATGGCTTCCTATCAAGTCCATTGGGCTGTAGTTATTCAAATCTTGTGTTTTCTTGCAGAAATGTAACCAATGAACCTTCAGCTCCCATAACACTTAAATCCATTTTCAATTCATTTGTTAATAGAGTAGTGATTTACTCACCAGTGGAGATCATCTCAGAATGGTCCACTGTAAATCTGTGTCCGGGGAACAAATCAAGAAAAAAAAATGACACCAGTGTTTGAGCTTATTGGAATATGGGGACTTAGAGCGATATGGATCTGGAGAGCTGGGCCTTAAGCTGTATGACCTGAGTGTTGAGAACCAGTTTTGATCAAAAGTTGAAGTGTTTTCTACCTGTAAAAAAAATATCAGCCATAAGTTAGCATTCAAATGAGCTTCATTGCATTTATACACGTGTTGGGTTTGTGGCAGATAGTCTCTATAAATGTCATTTTTATTGAAATGCAGAAGTTCTTCCCTTGCATTTTTTGTCACATTTTAATATTTCATTTGCATTCTGTTTTGTGACTTTTATGTTTGGGAGAAAGAAGCAATATTTAATGCTTTAAATGTGAAAGGGATTTCTGAACTGGAAGAGTTTGTGTCACCATTTCATAAGTCTGTTTTGGAAATGAAATCAGAATAGCCAGACACCAAAAAAGGTACAGTTAAAGGCAAGATTATAAAATGAGTATTTACACGTGTAATCTAAATTTACAATTGTCAGATCATTTTCGACACGGCTGAAAATGAGAATTATGTAAAAAAAACAGGGTGGAAAACAAAGAAAAGGGTCAGATGCAGATCCTCTCTCATTGCTCTATATTTCCTGTTATTTCAGATTTCAATTCTTTTGCAGTTCTTATAATTGGATGAAAATTTTTGACAGTGTGCACAAGCACTAATATAATTATATAATTTTTTCTTTTTTTAGCCCTGGAAAGTCTTGGCTTTTGCTCGTACATTAGTGAAGTAAAGGAAGTCTTGCAAGAGTGCAAAACAGTAGCACTAAAGAGGAGAAAAGCAAGCTCACGACTAGAAAACCTTGGCATACCAGAAGAAGAACTATTGAGACAGCAACAGGAGCTATTTGCAAAAGTAAGTAGTATATGTAGATGTTCAAACCATTACATAGATATAGCCATTTATAAAGAGTTATTTCCATATTATATTTTTAAATTGGGTACTCCAGATTTTGTAGTGATGTATTGGTAAAGTTAGAATAAACTTGTAAATCCTCTATCTGAGAGGCCATGGGCTTCCCATGATCAGCAAAATATGCAGATACCATTAAGCCACTGTCCTTTGAACCCAGTACATTCCCAAATAAACATAACTGTACCCAATAATGTTCTAAAAGCATTAATAAGATGTTTAAATACCTCAAAGCAAATTATATTAGCAAACAAACAATTTCCATTGAAACTTATAAGCATGAATCAGTTTTGAAATCAAGGTGGAGCTGTGTAAAAAAGATTGTTTTCTATTAAAACAGTGCACAGCAAGGATTCATTTGACACAAGTGGTCTAGAAACTGATCTGTATTTATATACACAATAATTAGTTCCCCATTGTGCGCGTATATAGATTTGCTAGGAAAAGAAATTGAGATGGGGCCTGAGGCCGACCTCATGAGTACATGGAAAAGCAAATCAGTGGAGAATAAGGAGTGAGTGTATAGCTAAAAGTCTACCATGAAACATTATTCTGACTTGTAGTTATTTTTGGTCGTGTTTCTTTTCATCATGCCTTGGATATTTTATGGTCCTGACTGTCTACTTTTAATTATTGAGAGAAATGTTGAGTGATCTGCACAGGTTATTGCTTGGATCTGTTGTTCCTGATTAACTTATCAGCTGTAACCAGTTAGATGCTTGTACAGTTAACGTACAAAATAGCTAGAGCTGTCGGGAAAAGGAGCCAGATAATTAACTTTCATGGACGTTCAGATCAATTGTATATTTCATCAAAATGTAATTTGATAAAACATATTAAATGCAAAATACAATGAATTCATTTATTCAGGCAATTTCTACATTTTCATTTGAACAATAAATGGATGTTGTATAGACAGAGTAGAAATGTCATGGATATGCAGAACAGAACTTGAGAATTAGGTGAACTTGACGCTATCATTATGTAGGCAGTGGGGTCAAGCACTTAATAAAATCAACAAATTGACAAGTTGAGCTCTGCTTTGTAATGCACTTGCCAAACTATCCCATTTTGTCACCACACTATGAAAAGAGTGTGGCTCTATTGGAAAGAGTACCAAAATTGTACCATCTGCAAAGAGGAACTGTGACAGGAGATCAGAGAGGATAAAGTTCTACAATCTAGACACAGTGGAAAATAAATTGAGGTGTACAAAATTAGCTGAACCCATAACATTTTACTGAAGAATACAGCCAAAATGTATGAATTCTTTTTGCTCAAAAACAATGCTTGAAATCAAATACAGTAGGGAAGCTTGACATTGAATGCATGACTGGGAGCACCTGAGGAACAAACAATAGGTGAAATTACATTCTCATTCTCCATCCTGTGTTCTCAGGGGTGTGTCTAAGAATGTAGATCTTTATTTTTCCCTCTAGTTTTCATTGCGCCTTTTGACAGCACATTTTGTCAGTCCTGTGGGTGAGGTCTTGTATCACATTATTTCAGTGTTTTTTGTTTTGATCAGACCTGCTTTTATCCAGTTTGTATCCTGCTTAAGTTAATTTACAGTCTTTATGTTGATGTGGATAGCTAGCATCTGGTGTAACAGATGCCTGACATGAACTTATTTCATGGTACTACTGTGTGAGGTCAGAACTGTTTTTCATTAGCAATAGAATAACCAGGAAAGTTCTTCAGTTATCTTGTCCACGGCATAAAATGAAGAAATACTAGGGTTGCTTCATCATACGATTGAAATACTAGTGCAGCCATTAACGTTGTAAATGTGAAAAGTAAAACAAAAATGTATGGGTGTAGTAGCATGGTGATTAAATCACTCAACTAGCAATCCAGAAGTCAGGACTAATCTGAGAACATGAGTTCAAATCCTACCATCGAAATAACTCAACCACAATGCTACCATAAACTTTGAGATCATTGATATAAACTGTCTCCTGATTGTTTTTTTAAAAAAACGGCAATTGCTGGGGAAGCTTTTAGGGATTCTCAGTTTTGCTGTTCCCTCCTCCTTACAGTGAGTGTTCTGAATCACTGATCTAGAGCCACAGGGATTGGGGAATTTAAATGCAAGTAATTAAAATAAATCCAGAATTAAAAACCCAGTATCAGTAATGGTGAAACTGCTAGATTGCAATAAAAATCCAACTGGTTCACTGATGTTCTTCAGTGAAGGAAGTTTGCTATCCTTTTCATACAGGCACTTCTTGGGTTGTCATTTTATTGCTTGCTTTTTCTTCAACCTTAATACTTTTATCACTAAAATACAGCAGTGCAAGCTCTGTTTTGCAAGTTGCCTTGTTTTATTCTAGTTGCTGCCATTAGATAAATTGCATGCCTGATTCTATCCTGCTCTTATTATGTCTGTTTTTAGCAGCTTTATTGACACCCAGCTCTAATCCAACAAATTCAAAACCTTTTGCCTTGCCTCTTCATCCCCACCCCTGCCCAAACTTGCAACTTCATCTGGTGCTTAAAACTAGAGTATGCCTTCCATTCTTTTGATTCTGGCCTCTTTTACATGTCCCCTCAAGCTCATACACTCCATTTACAGTTGCAGAATCAGTATGCCCCTCAACCTCTGAATCTGGCTACCTCTCAAGATTTATCCCTTTATCTACCTTCAGCCACCTTCTCTTGCTTTTTCTCAGAAACATCTTGGTGCCCTCTTCTACCCAGTCACTTGCTTTTGAAGTTGCATTGAAGGTTTGCTTTCAAGTTGCTTTGATCTAGGGCAAGAACACGCTTCAAATAAACTGCTCCTTGTACTTTGATTAATCATGGATAATCCATTTGAGTATTACCCACAGAAGATTTCTGCCCTTGCTCTTTTTGTTCTTCCCATTCTCTCCTCACCCCAAGACAATTCTGACTTGATTTCTGGTTGGGACTTTTATTTATATTCATCTGGGTCTAAGTGATGTAAGCTGACAGTCCCAAGAGCTGGGAAATGGGAGTTGCTTCATACTTATTATGAAAACATTAGGATAGATAAGTCCTCGGTGCTGGATGGGATATACTCCAGGTTACTATGAGAGGCAAGGGAAGAATTTGCTGGCGTGTTGATGATATCTGTGTCCTTCCTGGCCACAGGAGTGTTACCAGAAGATTGGAGGATGACATATATTGTTCCCTTGTTCAAGAAAGGTAATAGGAATAATCCTGGGAATTATAGACCAGTAGTGGGCAAGTTATTGTAGAGCACTCTTAGGGACAGGATTTACGAGCATTTAGAGAAGCATAGTCTTATTAGGGATAGTCAGCATTGCTTTGTGAGGGGCAGGTTGTGCCTCACGAGCCTAGTTGAGTTTTTCAAGGAGGTGACAAGATAAATTGATGAAGGTAATGCAGTGGATGTGGTGTATATGGACTTTAGTAAGGTGTTTGACAAGGTTCCTTGTGGTAGGCTCATCCAGAAAGTCATGAGGCATGGGATCCATGAAGACTTGGCTGCATGGATTCTGAATTGGCTTGCCCACAGAAGGCAGAGGATGGTAGTAGATGGAGAGTATTCTGCCTGGAGGTCAGTGACCAGTGGTGTTCTGCAGGGATCTGTTCTGGGACTCCTGCTCTTCATGATTTTTATAAATGACTTGGATGAGGAAGCGGAGGGATGGGTTAGTAAGTTTGCAGATGACACGAAGGTTGGAGGTGTTGTGGATAGTGTAGAAGATTGTTGTAGGTTACAATGGGATATAGACACGATGCAGAGTTGGATGGAGAAGTGGCAGATGGAGTTCAATCCGTAAAAGTGTGAAATGATACACTTCGGAAGAACGAACTTGAAGACTGAGTACAAGGTTAATGACAGGATTCCTAGCAGTGGGGAGGAACAGATGGATCTTGGAATCCAAGTCCTTAGATCCCTCAGAGTTGCTGCACAAGTTGATAGGGTGATTAAGAAGGCGTATGGTGTGCCGGCCTTCATTATTCAGGGTTTGAGCTCAAGAGCCGTGAGGTAATGTTGCAGCTCCATAAAATTCTGGTTGGACCACAGTTGGAGTATTGTGTTCAGTTCTGGTCACCTCATTATAGGAAGGATGTGGAAGCTTTAGAGAGGGTGCAGAAGAGATTTACCAGGATGCTGTCTGGATTAGAGAACATGTCTTAGGAGGAAAGGTTGAGTGAGCTAGGGTGTTTCTCTTTGGAGTGATGCATGATGAGAGGTGACTTGATAGAGGTGTATAAGATTGAGGGGCATAGATAGAGTGGACAGCCAGCACCTTTCCCCAGGGCAGCAGTGGCCAGTACCAGAGGACATCAGTTTAAGGTCAGAGGAGGAAAGTTTAGGGGAGCTGTCAGAGGTAGGTTTTTTTTTTACTGAGTGGTGGGTGCCTGGAACGCACTGCCGGGGGTGCTGATACAATAGGGACATTTAAAAGACTCTTAAATCGGCACATGGAAGTAAGAAAAATGGAGGGTTTATGGGCTGTGTAGGAGGGAAGGGTTAGATTGATCATGGAGTAGGTGTTTAAATAGTTCGGCACAACATCGTGGGCTGAAGGGCCTGTACAGTGCTGTTCTGTTAGTCACATGGACCAAATGGCTCCTGTACCTACATTTCTAGTATCCTTCGATCCAGATCATGTAATAAGTGGAGCAGGTTTCTGAAAGTGTAACACTCCAGTATTTTAGAGTCTGCAAGCACTAAGTTTACAGGAACTGCTTCTTTAAATTATTCTGGATTCTTACCATGCAGTTTATGCCTGAATCTGAAATTTAATTCTCAGGAAAATTGAAGAGCAAGTGATATCTGGGTGTTTTGTAAACATCATTGCTGTGATATTCTTAAACAGATTTTATAATTGTAGCGTCCAAACTCTTAGTTTAGGTGCTTTCCTGTTCCGGCCCCATGTGCTGCCTCATTTCTTCCCAGTCTGCCTTTGTGGCCTGTTTGCATTATGTATTGAAATCTGATCAGCTGGATCTTTGAAAGATTATTATGTTGTCCTTCTGTCAGTATGACCTTCAGAGTCATTTGGCTGATCACCAGGTTACTATGGAAAGTATTTACAGATGTCCTTTTTTATTACAGGCCAGACAGCAGCAGGCAGAATTAGCCCAGCAGGAGTGGTTACAGATGCAGCAAGCTGCCCAGCAAGCACAGTTAGCAGCATCAGCCACATCCAATCCACTCAATAAAGCAGGATCATCACAGGATGAAGATGAAGAGGATGATGTTTAAACTTAACCAGCAAATTTACTTTTACACAGATGTCCTTTTACCGCACATTTACAATGACCTGGCCTGTCTGCAACTTTCAGCTTCAACTTTGCAGACTGGCTGCTGGTGTCAGAGGGTCATTGGTCAAGTCACAACTGTCATGAGTTTTCATGTGTAACAACCAATCACTTGTATTATATGTGGAAGTGCACAGGATTGGAAGTTTCAGAATATTATATTTACACAACGGGCGACCAGAATTGGGAGCACCAAATCAATGCAGTACTTTAAAGCTCCACAGCCTGTTTCTTGCATCTTTCTGAAAATCAGTATTGTTAATGCTCGTGAATCTGAGAATTAATGCTTCAGTTTGTGTAACCAGTTGCTCCCCTACTGTTTAATACTGAAAGCAAATTTATTGTGGCTTATTTAAGTTTGCAATTGAAATGTTTTTTAATGTGCGACTTGTAACTGGGGTGAAACTGACAAAAAAAACAGTTAACCTACCCTTGGTTCATTTTTTTTTAAATGAGTCTGACGGAGTTCACAAAATTTTAAAGAAGTAACATTATTAACTTTGATAAAACCATCCGATCTATAGTAGGTTATTTAGTCTTAATTTTACGTGGTATATGTCCTTGCTTCATGGTTAGTTTTAACTCCTAGGTGTAATGTAAGCTCTATTTCCAGAAGTAAGGGTTGAAAACAAAGCACATTTTTGCAGCAGTTACAGTACCAAAGAGTGAATTCAGCATTGGGAAGATTGACAAGTGAAGTGGGCTCTTCAGGATGCACGTTAACTGCGGCTTAAATGTTTTAACTGTTTTTGTACTGTAATGTTTCATGTTCTTTAACAAATATACATAACTGTTAATGATTTTGGGATTGGCGATTTTCACCTTGCTACATCTGTGGAAGGTTTCCATTGTGGAGTGTATGTTTTTTTTAAATCTGCATTGCAAAGTTGATTGTGCTGGTTAATACATAACTCTTCCATGGTGCTTATTGTTCTTACATTTTTCATGTGCTGTTTCTCTTAGCAATAAAAAGACAGGTTTTTATTAAAAAATGTAAATATTTTGTACTTTTGTCTGTTTCAAAACTCTATTGCAGCCATTGAGGATTACAGAGAGCATTCCAATAATTGTCCAGTTTGTTTTTGGAAATTCTAATTTAGATTTGTGGAAAGCTAAAGCAGTGTCTAATGCTGTGTGCAGATTACCAGCTCAACTCTAACTCAGGCATGCTGGAAATGTATACCAGGGTAAATGAGGAAACCGACTTGGATAGCAGCTATGGTGTTAGTACATTAATTAGCAGAAGCCAGTCAACTGTGTCCATGCCAGCCAAAAAAAAATCAAAGTTAATCCTGCAGCAGCTCATTATCCTTTGTCCTGTAGGCTATGGCACTGAAGGTGGTCATTTCAATACTTTGTAAGAAATAATTTGAGAATGAAGTCTGACAAGTCCTCAGGACCTGACTGACTGCATCCCACGGGCTTAAATGAAGTGACTATAAGCAGTGGCTTAATTATGATCATCTAAAATTTCCCAAGTCCTGAAAAGGTCCTAGAAGATTAAGAAAAAAATATATTAAGGAAGAGAAACAAAAACCAGAAAAGTATATACCATTTAGTCTAACATTTGTCATCATAAAATGCTGGAATCCATTACTGAAGTAGTAGCAAATCATAATGCAATTAATCTGAATCAGCATCGTTTCATGAAAGGGAAATCGGGTTTTATAAATTTTTAGGGTTTTTTTGAACTAAATGAATTGGGGATTTTAGTTGTATTAGGGTTTTTTTTGAACTGATAAAAGAAAAACAGTTGTGTATTTGATTTCCAAAAGTAAGATGCCACAAAAAAAATTCCTGCAAGAGATAAGAGCTTGTGGCATTGGGGGTAATAGGAAGGATAGAGGGTGACAAGATAACAGGAAAACATGGGTAAATGGGTCATTTTTTGGAGTGACAAGTTTTAACTGGGGTGCCAAGGAGCCAGTACTGGGGTCTTCATTTTCTATAACATATCAAATAACTCAGATCAAGATACTGCATCCAGATTTGCTGGCAATGAGTTAGTTCGTGAGGAGGACACAGTTTGCAACAGGATATTGTAAAACTGATAATTCAGCATCCTTGGAACTGTGGTAGTACTTGACTGACAGATTTTTTGGACTATTGGATGTTACTCTAGTAATACCCAAGCACAATATTATTTCGCTTGTTTTATGGGTCACAAGGTAGTATAATAAATTTTCTTGTGAACCTGGTGAGCTTAAAAGGAGCAGGAAATATACAAGTGTTCTGGCCACAAACCTATCAACATTCCTGACCCTTGGTGTTCCGGACCCCAGCCCTGGGTCCGATCGGATACGTGGCCCATGGTCCAGACCCAGCCCTGGCTTTGCTCTGGACCCTCTGCTCTGGCCGCACACCCCACTTTCTCTCTGGTGCTGTGGCTCACGTTCCAGACTAATGAGTGAGTAAGATGTCAAGGCCACCAGAATTTCCAAATAATCAGGTGCAGCAGTACTGTAAATAGGTTAAATGAGTGGGCAAAATTTAGGCAGATGATGTAGGGATGTGAGCAGTTAATCCACTTTAAGTAAAGTAGGAAAAGAAAATGTGTAAGTGGTGAGGGGCTACAAAATAATGCCAAAGAGAGGAGTTTGGGTGTCTTGGACATGGAATGTACAAGTTGGCATGGAAGTATAGCAAGTAATTGGAAACGTCGTGGCAAAGATCATTGAGTATAAAATGAAGCAAGTGTTACTACAACTGTCTAGGTTAATGGACCAAGCCTGGAGGACCATGTGCAGTTTTGGTCTTAAAGGAGGAGGAGAGCTGCATTGGAGAAAGTTCACCAAGTTGATTTCTGGGATGAAGGGGATGTCTTAAGAGGAGCTATTGAGCGGGTTGGCGCTATGCTTATTGGATTTCAGAAGAATGACAAGCAATCTTTTGGAACATACGATTCTGAGGGGATCAAAGGATTGAAAGATTTTTAATATTGTCTAGATGTCAGACATTGTGATGCAAATCTTAAAACTATCTTTGTGTGAAGTCATGACACATTGGTTGAGCATGTATGAGATTAACTTGGAATAATTGTAAAATATTTAAGATACTGGATTTTGACCACATAATTGAAACAATGTTCCTGTATATCCAGAATTTCAATGATAATGTAAAACTCTGCTTCCTCTGCAGATTGCAGTACTTCCCATGCAAATTGAACTTCACCTGCTGCAGCACGAGTTGTAGTTCAATCCAGGCCTGGACCATCCAGGTCACTGACAGATCCACATACACAGTGATTCCACATATTAGGCAGTTATAGATAATGGTAAGGTATGTCAATGACCACATCAAAAAGGAAGTATTCTCAGTGGAAGAAGCTCTTCAAATCAGACATTTTACTAAAATACACCAAGACAAAGGATAGCCCTGAAATCTGAAACAATATAATTAAGACAAGTTCTGGGGTATCTTAAGTTATATAACGCTGTTAGAGAAATCTATAATTACAGCAGACCCATGCAGTAAATGGCAATATCTATGGGGCATTAAAGCACTGAAGGGAAAATATAAACAATGGCAATAACATATGCTTAGAATTGACTATTTAAAATACTATGGCCACTGCTGAGACAGACACAATAGACCAGAATGTTGAAATACATATTTCTTGTGCCTAAATGTTTGCATCGCAAGTTTTGAAAGTTGACAATGTTGTGAACTCGAATGAGAGACTTGTGTTGAAGATGAATAAAAATCAATAACCTTGCAATTAATGTCTTGTATCCATTGGAGAGTGATTGTGACTATTGTATAAAAGATGGTTCTTTTGGTGGTCCAGATCTGAATAAATGTCCTTTGATTAACTCCTACCTTTCTCTGGGACATACTAAGTCTTCACAACCAATGAATATGTTACTGTTGTAAGATAGTTAAATAAACCGTATGATCCTAAGTTCAAATCCCATCCTTATAGCTGAGGAATGAAACTTTGATTAGTTAAATAAATCTGGAATAAGAAATAGCATCAGAACTGGTGACCATGAAAGAACCAGATTGTCATCAAAACCAATTCGATTCAGCAATATCCTTCCAGGGATGGAAATCTCCAGTCTTTACCTGGTCTGGCCTATATGTGACTCAAAAACCCAAAACAATACAATTGACTCTAAGCAGCCCTTGAACAGAAATAGCCTAGCAAATCATTTAGTTCAAGGGCAATTCGGGATGTTTGCTAGCCTTGCCAGTGATACCCACAATAATAATGAACAGTAAAAAGAATCCATGGCAACGTGTTTTTGGTGACTGAGGGAACAATTTTGACCAGGAGAGCACAAGAACTCTCCTGTACTTCTTCAGGTGTTGCCATGTTAAACAAGAGTCAAGATCTTTAACATAGGAAAACAGAGTCTCAGTTGAGAATCTCAACAGAGAAAGTAACTCCGGCAGTGGAGCCCCTTTACAAATTCACTGTAGTGGTCAGCCTGGATGTGCCCAGGTTAAACTTGTGATCTTGTGACACAGTGCTACCTCTGAGCAATAGCTAACATTTTAATTTTTAAAAACTTGTGAGGATTTGCAGTGACAAAACCTATCATGACCATATGGGTTTTTTTTTCCACTTTCTCTGGTTTCCTCCCACATCCCGAAGGTGTGTGGGTTGGTAGGTTAATTGGACTCTGTAAATTGCCCCTAGTGAGCAGTGGAGTCTGGGGGAGTTAATGGGAATATGGGAGAATAAACTAGGATTAGTGTAAAATGGGTGCCTGATGGTTGGCATGGACTTGGTGAGCCAAACGGCCTGTTTCTATGCTGTGTGACTCTATTTTTTGCAAGATAACCTTCAATTTTTGGTTTAGTAATGTCCAGCTGGTGGAGAAGCATAACTAATTGCTTACAAATCTTTATTGCTTCTGTAGTTTTAACACAGCATTGATAGCATCATGTAAAGAGTTCTGAAGTTTCTTCCTTCACCACTTATTAGTTAATATTCAGATTCATATACTATTTGCATATTTGCTCATTTGGAGCTCCTGAATTTGTGGAGTTTACAGCCAAGTTGCTGGTGTGGTTGCAAAGCAACTGTTCTCATTTATTTTGGGAAATAATTATGAGACATGAACTGAAACTTGAATAATTTATGCCCCTTCCTATTGTTTAAGCATCTGCTTAAGACTGCACTTCTCTAGGACTTTGCAAGCACATAATTTAAGGATGTACATGTTTTCTTTCAAAATTTTGTATAAAAAACATATAAATATATAATCCATTCATAACTTGTAGAATCTCTTTTGGGGAAAATAGATCTTGACTCTTGTTTATAATGCAGGGAGTTTTATTTATATGACAAGGTATCAATTCTATTTATTTAGTAAACTAAAAGTATTCATCAGTGGTTTGATGTTGTAATCCAGCAATTTCTTCATGTTGGCTTTGAATGTACTGGTAGTTACTAATTGTTGTAGTCCTTATTTATTGGTTGCAAGAATTCAGTTCCTTTGGGTGAATAAGTTATAATGAAATTAATTTTATAGACACTTTACATACTAATCTTTGTTTAGAATAGGTGCCTTTATTTGTGCAAGCATGCAGATCACTTCTTCCAGATTATGCAAATGGACAAAGTTACCACTTGCTGCATTAATGTTTTAGATAACAAATGGCTGCGTAATCTATTATGCTAATTGAACAAAAACATTGCAAAGATTAACGTATTTCACTGACTCCCTGCTCAGCTCTTCCACCCCCACCCTGTCTTATGGTTCTTCTCATGCAACTGCAGGAGATACAACGCCTGCCCTTTCACCTCTTCCCTTTCCATTATCCAGGAACCCCTCCACATGAAGCAGTGATCAACTTGCACTTCTTCCAGTCTAGAGTTCACAATGTGTTCTCCTCTACGTTGGAGAAACCAAAGGCAGATTGAGTGACTACCTTGCGGAGCACCTGTGTTCAGTCTGCAGGGGTGACCTGAGCTTCATGTTGCCTGCTACTTTAATCACCATTCTACTCCCACTCTGACCTTTCAGTATGTGGCCTCCTGTACTGTCACAATGCAGCCCATGCAAGCTTGAGGAACAGCACCTTATCTTCTGTCTGGGCACATTGCAGCCTTCCAGACTTAGTACTGATTTCTCTAACTTTGGCTAACTCGCTCTCATTTCTGCCTGTCATTGTTTCAGCTCAGTCTTCCGTTTTCCTTTTTCTATTAGTATAGGCTGCTTTGCTGTGCATACACCCCAGTCTTGCTATCAACAACACATTGCACAAAGAAAGAAGCATAATGAGCTTCTAAGTGCTACCATAACTGTCCCCATTAATTTATTTGGTCTCAAACTTTCTGAGCTATTCCCTTTGTTCTATTCATCCCTTCTCCACCTTCTCAGCTGTTGAAAAACAAGTTGTTCTCTCCTTTCCAGTTTTGACGAGGGTCTGGGAACTGAAACATTAACTGTTTCTCGAGAGATGCTGCCTGACCTGCTGAGTGTTTCCAGCATTTTCTGCTTTTATTATTATTAATGAATTTCACCTTAATGTCATAATTGCTGTTAATTTGTGTTCTGTGAATCCTCTACTGGAAAGTTTGAAAGTTTGAGTACTTCACAGTCAGTTATCCCTCTAATGCTAACTTTACAGATCCTCACCTTGTAGCCACTTGAGTTAAATAGCAAAAGCAGCCTGCACCTGTGCAATTGCAAATCAGCCACAAACTGAAAGGGTGGAAGAAATTAACATTTTAGAATCCAATTTATCTCTTCTCTCCCCAATTACACAGATTTCCACAGCTGATAAACACAACGATGCTGGAGGAACTCAGCAGGCCAGGCAGCATCCGTGGAGAAAAGCAGGCAGTGAATGTTTCGGGTCAGGACTGAAGATAGGAAAAGGGGAAGCCCAATATCTAGGAGGGAAAAGCAGAGCAGTGATAGGTGGACAAAAGAGGGGAGGTGGGGTAGCCACAAGGTGGTGATAGGTCGCTGCAGATAAGCGATAGTGATAGGCAGGTGCGGGGGAGGAGGGGAGAGCAGATCCACTGGCATCTGCGGTCCTTTGTTTCTCCAGATTTCCACAGCTGCCCTCTCAATGTTTCCTCCTGTTCCCGCTCTCTGCAAGAACACTATTTTGGTTCTCCTATTTCTCCATCTCAAACATTTCTGTTCTGATGATACCATCTCCCATCCGAATAATCCAATGAACAGCTTTTTATCAACCTCCTTCACTTTGACCCTGGATTGTGTCCTGTCCCATTTTCTGTGCCTCTGCTCTAAATCCTTCCCTTCTTCCAAAACCATGAAAGATTCCACGTTCTGGAGCCAGCACAGGAGAAACAACACCTGTCCTTTCACCTCTTCCCTTTCCATTATCCAGCAATCATCAAACCACACTTCTTCCAATCTAGTGTTCACAATGTGGTTGGTCTCTTCTACAGTGGAGAAGCAAAAGGCAGATTGGGTGACTGCTTTGTGGAGTACCTGTGTTTAGCCCGCAGGGGTCACCTGAGCTTCCTATTGCCTGCCACTTTAATACTACATCCTGCTCCCACTCTGACCTATCTGTCAGTGGCCTCCTGCATTGTTATAACAAAGCTTGAGGAATAGAACCTCATCTTCTGTCTGGACTCAATGTTGAATCCTCCAGTCAGGTAGTTTGCTTCCTCTGTGTGTAACAATACAGGCATTTCTGCTGTAAATCACCAATCTGCAATGTTAAACTTTTAGTTTGTGTGTGGGATGGAGACAAGGGAAGGGAGACTGATTTTTGTAAAGAGCCATGTATTTATGCCCAATTACAGGTGTAATGGGTTGATAGGTCTATGGTTAAGTGCCTATGTTCTTGACAGGTGTTAGACACACATACACACTGCCTCAATATAGGAAGCCTCACATCAGAATTACATCTTTGGTAAAACTATTTTTCTTTACCAATGCACAAATAATTTTATACCAAACGAAATGATTAATTGCAGTATTTAATAGTTTAGTTTCTTTAGCTGTTATTTTTTAACCTTAGAATTTATCTATACTTTTCAGAAGCACATTCACCATTCTTTAAAGGCTTTTCTTCTCAGAGGGAGCACTCTTTGCCCTTTGCAAACACTTATCTTTCTTCCACACTCTGCGTTTTGGTTCCTAGGGTAACAAATGCTGTTCTCTTCAACTGTCAATGGTACACTGCTGCTCCTCTAACTCTGCAATTTTTGGTATTATTTAGCCATAGTCAACTGATGCTTCTCATTTTTCATTCAACTAGATGGGACCACCATTACTTGATCTTGCTGTTAACAATCCAAATCACACTGTAATCTAATTCACATTCTTTGAAACCTTCCCATCCCAAGCCAAGCCATCTCCCCTCAGCTCATGGTCTACTAGTCCACAGTGATCCCAACCCTTATATGTGCTTCTGAAACGTAAACTCCCGACAACAGACACCCCAAGGTGCTTGAAATTTACCTTCCATTCTGTCTCTGCAAAACCAAGCCAGTTTATGTCAGCATCCTCTCCCAGGCCAACATCCCCAGCATGGGTTATATTGGATATGCCACATTGTTTGCATGCGTGAGACTAGACTCCTGAAACAGACACTCTGCCTCAAGTTCTATCACAGGAAATGATTACTAGGCAGACAGAAGAAAAAAATGCAAGGATGTGCTCCAAGCTTCCTTGAGGAAAGGCGACATCCCACCTACTCCAGGGAATCCCTGACCCATAACCCAGAGAAGGAACATTTAATGCAATGGGAGTACACAGAAGGCCTGTGTAAGAGATGAAAGGAGCACACCATCTCACAAATTACCCACCCACCCACCCTGCCAGGGACCTGGGACCCCACATTGTCCTCATCAGTCACCTCAGAACCCACAACACCAGAATGGAAACAAGTCATCCTCGATCCTGAGGGACTGCATACGAAGGAGAAGATTAGAGGTGATAATTCTGAGTTAGGATATGGACTGAAGAATTTTGGGTGAGCGTCGGTTTGTGGAGGAAGGAAGATGGGAGACTGACTTGAAAACTATTGTATTATTCTTAAGGCAGCAAAAGGCTTGATGGGAGCTGAGGCAGGACTAAAGCTGGCCAAATCACACAGCTCATAGTTATTTTGTTATCCTTTATTTGCTTCTAAAAATTTCTCAACCCTCTGGCAAACCACTAATCCTCATGACACTGTTGGCCTATTCCATCATTTTGATACCATCCTGAACTTCCATAGTTAGCCGTGGAGGGTGCATTCTTTTCATAGAACCTTTCTTCCTTACAGGAATATACCTGAGACGTATGGAGTTTCTCCCAAAACGCTTGCCTCTACTGACCTACCATTCTACCCGTTAATCTATTTTCTCAGCCGTTAGCCAACTCTGTCCTCGTAACATTTGCAGTTGCCTTTATTTAAATTTAGAACCCAAGCTTCTTACCCTCAAACTGACTTTGAAATTCTACCATGCTAATTCACTCTTTGCTACAGAATCCTTTACAATGAGCTCATTAATTCTGTCTCATTACCAATGCCAGATCTAATATAACCTACTCCCTGGTTGGTTCCTCAACATATTGTTCTAGGAAACACATTCGAACCACTCTGTGAACTCATCCTCAAGGCTTTTGTTGCCAATTTGATTTGTCCAGTTAAAATCCCCCATGATTATTGCAGTATTTTCTTACGTCCTCATTATTTGTTGATTTACACTTTGTCCAAGAGTATAGCAACTTTTAGAGTGCCTGTATACTAATCCCACCAGTGACTTCTTCCTCTTATTATTTCTCATTTCCACCCAAACTGATTCTACATCTTGAGCTTCTGAGGCAATATCATTCCACACCACTGCAGTGATCTCATCCTTTACTAATGGAGCTACCCCACCTCCTTTTCCTTTCTGAAATGTCAAATAACCCTGAATATTCAGTTCCCAGCTTCACCATGTCTCCATTATGGCTACCAGACTGTGCCATCGCCTCTTCTATCTTGATCTGAATGCTGCTTGTGTTCAGCTGAATAATCTTTACTTTTATAATTTTTCCTTCCTCTGGCTCTAGTTTTTTGTGTATTCTTATGCTTGTATGCTCTGCCCATTCCCAATATACTCTGGTTATCAATACCCCTTTCAATGCTCTGTACTTAGCCTCTTCCTTTCCTTTTGCCTTCTGAAATAACCCTTCACCTGAACCCCTTCTTTAACTTCCAGCTTAGCTTAACTATCCTTAGATTCTACCCTTGGGTTCCCATCGCCCTGCCAAACTTGTTTAAGCCCTACTCAACAGCATGAAAAACACCACAATGAAGAAACTGGCCCTTTTCCTGTTATGAGTGGACAGGGCAACAATGGCTAACACGAGGGGACACAAGTTTAAGGTGACTGGAGGAAGATACAAGGGGGATGTCAGGGGTAAGTTTTTTACACAGAGAATGGTGGGTGCCTGGAATGCACTGCCGGCAGAGGTTGTGGGGCCAGATACATTAGGAACATTTAAGAGACTCTTAGATAGACACATGAATGATAGAGAAATGGGGGGCTATGTTGGAGGGAAGGGTTAGATAGATCTCAGAGCAGGATAAAATGTCAGCACAACATCGTGGGCTGAAAGGCCTGTACTGTGCTGTAGTGTTCTGTGTTCTATGGTGCAAACCGTCTAGCTTGTAGAGGTTCCACTTCCTTAGGAATTGAGAGCCCTCCTTCCTACACCATCTGTTTCAGCCATGCATTCATCTGCTTCTTACTTCTGTATTTCTACTTCTGTATTCACTAGCACTTGGTACCAGTAGTAATCTGGAGAATACTACCTTTGAGATCCTGGTTTTTAACCTTTTTCCAGGCTTCCTAAACTCTGCCCACATGATCTCATTCCCCTTTCCATCTACGTTACTGGTACTGACATGGACCCTGACTTCTGGCTGCTTACCCTCCCCCTTCAGTTTGCTCTGCAGCAGCTTATTGACAAGTGCAAACAGTTTGTAGTAATCTAATCAACCTATGGATCCACCCTAGCTCACCTCTGGCAGATCCTGCATTGGAATTATTAGTCACATCAGAACCCGCAAAACACCAGTGGAAGTAGAACATCCTTGATACCAAGACACTAACTGAGAAGAAGACTATTCTTTACTTCGCAACATACTCTTTTGTCACATCTGTAGCGGTTGCTACCGCGGAATAAAACAAGACTCTACTCGGAGGATTGCCAAACAGAACTGGTTTATTTTCCCGCCTTGCGCGGGCCCTTTAAGGGAGAATGTTCCCGCCCAAAACAACCGGCAATGACGTAAGTTCTACGTCATCAGGACTTTCCCGCGCGCGGGTTCTCCCCGTCGCTCGGAAAGACGAGGCCCACCGCCATCTTGGGCCTCGTCGCTCCGACGCCGTGCGACCCGACTGCCGAGCCGGTTCACCCGACTAAACGGTGAGTCGCCCCACAACCCCCCCCAGAACCGGCGATACAGTCCCCAAGGTCCGTGGGCTGTGCCAGCTGCCGCTTAGGGGGCCGGCCTCTGCGTCGCGGCGTTGCAACCTCGACAGGTTGTTGCAGATCCAAATGGGCCGGTTTGAGGCGGTCCGCCGTGAAAACCTGTTCCCTGCCTCCAATGTCCAAAATAAAGGTGGATCCGTTATTCCGTATGACTCGGAACAGTCCCTTATATGGTCGTTGCAATGGCGCCCGAGGTGTGCCCCTGCGAACGAAAACAAACTTACAGTCCCGTAGTTTCTTGGGCTGGTAGGATGGGGCTTGACCGTGCCATGAGGTGGGAATCGGGGCCAAGGTGCCAAGCTTCTCGCGCAGTCTTTGTAGGACTGCTGGGGGTTGTTCCCCTTGGTCCCGAAGGGCAGGTATGAAATCCCCGGGGACAACTAGGGGCGCCCCGTACACAAGCTCAGCTGACGAAGTGCGGAGGTCTTCTTTGGGGGCAGTGCATATGCCGAGCAGGACCCAAGGCAGCTCGTCAACCCAGTTAGGACCCTTCAGGCGGGCCATCAAGGCTGATTTCAGATGGCGGTGAAAACGTTCCACCAACCCGTTTGATTGAGGATGGTAGGCCGTGGTGGTGTGCAGCTGCGTCCCTAGCAGGTTCGCTAATGCAGCCCAGAGACTGGAAGTGAATTGGGTGCCTCTATCTGAAGTGATGTGGGCCGAAACACCAAAATGTGAGACCCAAGTTGTGAGCAGCGCCTGGGCGCAGGAATCAGTTGTGATGTCAGTCAGGGGGGTTGCCTCAGGCCACCTCGTGAACCGGTCCACCATGGTAAGGAGGTACCGGGCTCCTCTTGAAACCGGCAGAGAGCCCACGAGGTCGACGTGTATGTGGTTGAACCTCCTACGGGTAGGCTTGAACTGCTGTGGTGTGTCGCTGGATTTTTGACGTCTTGCAGTGCGGACAAGTCCTGGCCCACTCACTGACCTGTTTGCGCAGGCCATGCCAGACAAACTTGCTGGCGACCAGTCGGACAGTAGATCTGATGGACGGGTACGCCAACCCATGTACCGAGTCAAAAACGCGTCTCCGCCAGGCTGCAGGGACAATAGGGCGGGGCTGACCCGTCGCAACGTCGCAAAGTAGGGTCCGCTGACCTGGACCAACCAAGAAATCTCGAAGCTGCAGACCCGAGACTGCGGTTCTGTAGCTGGGCAGTTCGTCGTCGGCTTGCTGTGCGTCAGCTAGGGCCGTGTAGTCGACACCCAAGGATAGGTTGTGGATGGTTGGTCTGGAAAGGGCATCAGCAACGACATTATCCTTTCCGGAGACATGTTGGATGTCAGTTGTGAATTTGGAAATGTAGGAGAAATGTCTCTGCTGACGAGCTGACCAGGGATCGGAGACTTTGGAGAAGGCAAAGGACAGAGGCTTATGATCGGCGAAAGCGGTGAAAGGCCTGCCTTCTAGAAAGTATCAGAAATGCCGGACTGCCAGATACAGTGCTAGAAGTTCCCGATCAAAAGCACTGTACTTCAGTTCGGGCGGTCTAAGGTGCTTGCTGAAAAATGCCAAGGGTTGCAGCGGCCTTCGAGTAGCTGTTCCAGTACCCCACCCACCGTGGTGTTGGACGCGTCTACAGTGAGGGCAGTCGGGACATCAGTCCCGGGGTGTACAAGCATCGTGGTGTCTGCCAGGGCGTCTTTGGCCTTAACGAAAGCAGCCGCAGCCTCGTCAGTCTAGGTGATGTCCTTGCCCTTACCAGCCAGCAGCGAGAACAGAGGGCGCATGATACGGGCTGATTTCTCCCAGGGGATAGGTCCGGAGAGTGCTAGAGTGGACTAACCGCTTCCTTCGCAGGTCGACTAACAGGTTGTGGGCCCGAAGGAAATCGGCTCCTAGGAGTGGTCGGGCGACGGTGGCAAGGGTAAAGGTCCAGGTAAAACGGCTGCCGCCAAATTGTAATCGAAGTGTACGGGTGCCGAAAGACCGTATCGTTGTACCGTTGGCGGCATTGAGTAGAGGACCTGGTGGTCTGTCACGAGTGTCGCGGCCGGTCGGGGGCAAAATACTGACCTCCGCTCCAGTATCAACGAGGAAATGCCGTCCAGATTTCTTGTCCTGAACGAAGAGGAGGCTCTGTCGGCGGCCAGCCGCCGTAGCCATCAGTGGCGGCTGGCCCTGGCGTTTCCCTGAAACTTGCAGGGTGGGCGGCATCGACGGGCCTCCGCACCCCACCTCGGATGGTAGAAGCACAGCTGGTCACCCGTGTCGTCGTCTGCGTTCCTGGGGCGTGGCTGCTCGGTTGCTGGGGCCGGGCGAGGCGGGCGTTGGGCTCGCTGCCTGGTGATTTGACTGACGGACGAACCGCTCTCGCGCTTGGCCCTCCACAGGACATCTGCCCGGGCGGCCACCTCACGGGGGTTGCTGAAGTCGGCGTCAGCTAACAACAAGTGGATGTCATCGGGGAGCTGTTCGAGGAAGGCCTGTTCGAACATCAGGCATGGCTTGTGTCCCTCGGCCAATGCCAGCATCTCATTCATTAGGGCGGATGGGGATCTGTCCCCCAGGCCATCCAGATGAAGCAGGCGGGCGGCGCGCTCACAACGGGAGAGGCCGAAGGTCCTAAAGGTGGGCAGCTTGAGGGCCACTGAGTTGGCTGCTGCGCTGTCGTCCATTGCGTGGGTCCAAAAGCCGTTTGGACCGTCGGGGTCACCAATGTAGTGGTTGCTACCGCGGAATAAAACAAGACATTAGTCGGAGGATTGCCAAACAGAACTGGTTTATTTTCCCGCCTTGCGCGGGCCCTTTAAGGGAGAATGTTCCCGCCCAAAACAACCGGCAATGACGTAAGTACTACGTCATCAAGACTTTCCCACGCGCGGGTTCTCCCCGTCGCTCGGAAAGACGAGGCCCGCCGCCATCTTGGGCCTTGTCGCTCCGACGCCGCACGACCCGACTGCCGAGCCGGTTCGCCCGACTAAACGGTGAGTCACCACACATCCTTCTTTCTCTGAAAAATCAAAAGAAAACTGCAGATGTTGGAAAACTGAAAGAAGTCAGAAGATGCCCAGCAGGTCAGACAGCAGATGGAGAAAGAGAAACAAAGTTAACATCGGAACAAAGGTTTCATTGGAACACACCTCTGTTTGTCTTTCCACTGATGCTGCCTGACCTGTAAAGTGTTTCCAGCAATTTTTGTTTTGGTTTCACTTTTCTCTCATTTTAAATCTAATTTTTGTTAACTATGTAAAATTACAAATTCTTTACTTTCCCCTCCAGTTTTTCGTATAAACATTGGCATTACAATAACAGTACTTTGTATAATAATCCCTCTGAAAAGAGAGAAGTCTCCTAAAACTGTCAATTAATGCATTCTTTGTCCTTTTATTCAGTGTCTTTGTTTTTTTTAATTCAAAACATTCATTGTTATTCCTTCTTTTGTTGCTGAGTTCCTAAATGCGACAGTTAATCTTTTACTCACTATAAATGCTTCTTTTGTTACTCAATCTGTAAAACTCACTGTGTTCCCTGATGCTCATGTCCAATCCTCCAACAAAATCCTTTGTTAAAGCCCTCCTTACCAATGAACTAAAAAGAACCTCCCAGAATTTTATAGTTGAAAGTACTTTTTCCAAGCTAAATATCTCAAACATGTAATAACCATGAGATTAAATATTAAATGTTTTACAAAATTTTCCTTGGTATTTCCATCATCAAAGATTATTATCTTTTTGTACTTTTTGGTTGGAGCTAATTAAGAAATAGGAGTAGAACCATTTGGTTCCTCAAGCATTTTCTACCAGTTAATGGGATCATAGCTGTTCTGTGACCTTACTCAATATACTCATCTTCTCCTCATATCTTTGATCAACTAAATTTAAGATAAGACAAGATATCTTTATTAGTCACATGCACATCAAAACACACAGTGAAATGCATCTTTTGCGTAGAGTGTTCTGGAGGCAGCCCGCAAGTGTCACCACGCTTCCGGCGCCAACATAGCATGCCCGCAACTTCCTAACCCGTACGAGTTTGGAATGTGGGAGGAAACTGGAGCACCTGGAGGAAACCCACGCAGACATGGGGAGAACGTACAAACTCCTTACAGACAGCGGCCAGAGTTGAACCCAGGTCCCTGGCACTGTAATAGCGTTATGCTACCCGCTACACTACTGTTATTAATTTCAAGAATTTAAATAACAAATGGTCCAGATGAAGGGTCTTGACCTGAAACCTTAACTGTCCATTTCCCTCTACAGATGCTGCCTGACCTGCTGAGTTTCTCCAGCTGTTTGTTTTTTGCATCAGCAGTCTCCTGTGTCTTTAGCATCAATTGATATTTGTGGAAGAAGGTTCCAACCTGTAGTAGAACTTACTTGCACAAGCACTGGTTAACTTCTTGGATCTGGCTCTAATTCTAGACAATACCTCCTAGTCTAAGACTCCTTAACCTACTTTCTCTCCTTCGCCACTGTTCATGAAGGGTCTTCAATCCTGAGATATTAATTCTTTTTCTCTTTCCACAGATGCTGCCTGAACTCTTGGGTGCTCCCAGTATTTTCTATTTTTATTTCAGATTTCAGCATCTGCAGTTTTTTTTATTTTCATTTTTCTATTTGCCCAATCTGCACCCCATCAGTTCTATTAATATCCTTAAAACTTCAAATTGCTGCCCCCCCCCAACTTTCTAAATTCAAGGGACTACCACTCTAGTTTGAATAATCTTTCCTTGTAATTTAGTCATTTGGATCCAGGTGTTGGTCTAGCAAATCTATATTATTCCTGGATAAAAGGGCCAATATTCCATTAGCATTTTTGATTATTATCAATAGTTGTCCTTGGCATTTTTACCTAAGTCCTAAGTCCATTGTTTACAGCTTTTTACCATTTAAGGTCATTCTCTTAAGGTCAAAAGTTTTGACCTTATATTTGCTACACTGAAAGCAATTTTCTACAGTTTTCTCCATTTGCTTAATCTATTATCAACTCATAATTTTATGCTTCCAACTACACTGCCTATGTCATTGACAAGACTGAGACTTTCTAAGATACTTGCTTTTCTATCCTCTAATCTGAGCTATTGGTAAATTCAGTGAATAGATGAGGACCCAACGTAAGATCCTTGTAGGACAGCACTAACCACATCATGCCATATTGATTGGAAAGAGAAACAGAGTTAACATTTTAGTTATGACGACGAGTCTTTAACTTAAAATAGTAACTCTTTTTTATTTTCCTCAGATGCTCTCTGATCTGCTGAGTGTTTCCAGCAGGTTTTTTTTGGGTATTTTTCAGATTTCCAGCATCTGCATTTTTGTTTTGATTTCCATGTCAAGTTGAATACCTATTAAATAACACAATTGTCTCCTAAAGCTCAGCCAACTTCAGCCAACCTAACCAGTTCAATCATTTCCCTTCAATTCCATTAACCCCATCTTTAGCTACTGTTCTCATATGATGGACTTCATTAAATGTCTTCTTAAAGTAAAATTAAAGAACATCTGTTCTTTGTAAATTCATTCTTTCTGATTGAAAATTTTCCATATGGTTATTCATTCTGTCTTTTAGATTCTGGCAATTTCCAGACACAGACGTAATAACCTAGTTCCCCCACTAGTTGGCACAACAAGCACAATTTTCCCATGCAAAGGTTGAGGGTATTTTGGAGCGTTATACTTAGGAGATCTCTATGAAGTTCTTAGCTCTTTCCCATAAAGCCTTGAGATGGAACACAACTAGAGGAAATAGATTGTGACTTTGTATTTTTCATTTAATAAGCATATGAAACAGGTATTCTCATTAAATTAAACTGTATTTTATTTCATATAGTTTAAACAATTAAGGAAGCAGTTAATTCAAAACCTGTTTCGTCTTGACAGAAGTTTTCATTTTGAGTTAGACCTCTGTAAGTGTTTATATGTCTCCTTGTACCATATTCCAATTGGCCTGCTGTAAAGTAAAGGTTCTGTGTTATAATCCTTGGACATGGGATTGTTTAGCTAAATATTGGGCAGAAGAAGTGAGCATGAGGCAATTTGTATTCACTGGTGTGCCACAGGAATTGGTGCTGGAGCCTGAACTTTTTACAGTTTACATAAATGACTTGGATGAAGAGATCACAGGTGTGATTGCTAACTTTGTTGATGACGCAAAGGTAGGTTGGAAATTAATCTGTGAAGAGGACATGAAGAGGCAACAAAGGTTAAATGAGTGGGCAAAGAACTGACAAATGGACAATAATGTGGGTAAATGTGGAGTTGTCTATTTTGGCAGGAAAAAATTTAAAAATCATTTTATCTGAAAGGTGAGGGAATGCATATTTCTGAGATGCAGAGGGATCGGGTATCCCAATGAAGGAGTGACAAAGTGCTAGAATGCAGGGAGAGCATGTAATTAAGAAAGCTAACAATGCTATTACTTAGTCTGAGGGGAATTGAATACAAAAGTATGGAGGTTATAGTTCAGTTATATAGGCCATTGATAAGAACACATGTGATGTACTGCATACAGTATTGTTCTCCATGCAAGAAAGGATATGACTGCATTGGAAGCAGTTTTGAGTAGGATTACTAGATTGATACCCGGAATAGGTGGATTGCCTCATGAGGAAATTGTGAGCAGACTTGGCTTGTACCCACTGGAGTTTAGGAGAGTGAGGTGTGACTCAATTGAAACATATAAGATCCCAAGGAGTTTTGACAAGGTGGATGAGAAGATGCGAGACAAGTTTTTCACTGTACCTCGGTACAAGTGACAATAATAAACCAATACCAATACCAATACCAATACCAAAGAAGATGTTTCCTCTTGTGGGAGAATCTAGAATTAGGGCTCATTGTTCAAAAATAAAAGATCGCCCATTCAGGACAGAGATAAGGTGAATTTTTTTCTCTTAGAGGCTCATGCATTTTTGAAACTCCCTCCCTCAAAAGGTGGTGGAAGTAAGGCTTTGAATATTTTTTAAGGCAAGAGATGGATAGGTTCTTGATAAGCAAGGAGTGAAAAGGTTATCCAGATTGGCAGGAGTGTAGGGTTGAGGTTACAATCAGAGCAGCCATGGTCTTTTTTAAATGGTCAAGCTGACTCAAAGGGGCCAAGGGGCCAACTCCTGCTCCTTTTTCATGTACTCATCTGTCCAAATTTATTCAGGGTTAGCCAGCACTAAGCTCAGTAATACTGCTGGTATCTCACTCTGCCACTGAGGTCACCAGGTAGGTCTGTTTGGTTGACTTGAAGTCTGTTTCTCCCTCATTATGTGACATCTGTTCTTTTCATTCTCATCACCTGGTTACAACATATGTGTGGGTTCTTATTTCAGTATTATATTGTACTAGGAATATAATGTATCACTAAGAGACACAGGAATTGCTAAAAGATGTACATTTTGTATATGACACTCTCCAATAACTAGATTTCAATGCATATAGATCATACACATGTCACATATTTACATACATGTCAATGCCTATCTGAGAGACCAAATGGGACTTCAGTTTAACGTTCTTTTACACAACATTACCCTGCTGGTGCAGTAGTCCCTCAATACTAAACTGATGTGTCAGTTTAAATTTTGGTCCTCAGATCTTTGGAGTGGGAATTTAACCTACACACTTCAAGAGTGAACCACAACTAACACGGTCAAAATAGCTACTGACAAGTAATCACCAGTTATATCAATAACTGGCATACACTGCTGAGGGATAACTGAGTGATGACAGATGTGTGGAAGCAAAATGTTGGTGCAGTGTGAAAATGGAGAGGAGGCAACAGGTGAGAGAAAATCGAACTTCTGTTTAGAACCATCTCGTTATCTTTATATTTTATGGAAAGATACTGAGAATGATCATCAGTCAATGAAGTACATTTTAAGTTGTGGAAAATGATCTAAGTTATAACTTTTTGCTTCATTCCAGTTCTATGCTCTTTGTCAAATTTATTTGCTCTGAGGATTCTGAAAGTTATCCGAATATCAACACTTTAATCCTTGTAAGTCTGAATATTATATTTGAATGAAGCCTGAATGGCAGAGTGGATTGGTACAGGCAATTCACCTCTCAGATCTTGGTTCAATCCAATGCCACTCTTTTGGCAATGGTGAAATCCAATGTGAAAGTTACTTTTGACATCACATAAAACAAAACAGCTCAAACTTTAGGATCAATTAACACTCAGACAAAAGTGAGGAACATCATACTGGTGCAATAGTAGTTTTTAAGTTTGAATTTAAGTGTGTGATTGGTGAAGAGAAGAAAGACCATTGTACGTCTAATGAAATATCCCCAGAAATGTTAACACTATTTCACTCTCCAGAGATGGTACCAAACCTGCTGAGTTTTGCTATTGTTTCACTACCAAAACTTAAACAGTGGCTGTTTTCTTCAAAATGGTAAACATCTCTTTAATTATTCTGCATTAAATTTGTATGTGAAGAAATAACAACAGAGTGGTGATTGGAACCAGGGATTAGGGAATTTCTCTTTGTCATTCATGTGAAAACAAAAACGTTTCAAAGCACTTGCACACTTGCATTTTTGTGAACAAATATTCAAACTAAAATGCATGGTTTCACTAGAAAACACTGAAGATAATACCGTACTTGTACTTTCCACTAGGTGGACTCCATGTTTCCTTATGAAAAACATGCCACACATACGTGAGCAGAGCTCGAAACAAAGGAGTAAGGACAGGATCAAAATACAATGTAAATGTGGAAAAGTAGAGAATTAGTGATAAGTTGTGTGAAAGCAAAAAATTCTAGCAAATGTAGAATCAATGTGAATTGCTTGCCAAAAATACTTTAATTTTAGTATATAAATGGTTATAAGTATAATTTATATATTAAAGTTACAATCCTAATCTGTCAAATATTGTTCACAAAAACAGGAAAACATAAGTAGTGTGAAAGTACAAAAGTAGGCTTCAAACACACAACTGATCTAACTTGTGTTGATTATACCCTCTTTTCTACCTTCCTCTGTTCTAAATGTTGATTTTAGAAACTTCGGGCTTTGTTTTGCTGCTGTTTCATTTCATTCAGTTACACTTTGGAAGGTGGGTTTAGTGCACTTTCACAACTTTTTACCTTTAGTGCCATTTCATTAAGTCAATGAGATGGTTTATGTATACCCATTTTCTTAAGTGCCCATTATAACTGTTGTTCTCCAGTTACCATTTCCGTCCCTCTTCCTGGCAAGTGTTTGAAGGTGAATCAGTTCACCGCCTTGGTTCCTTATTTGACTCCAGCATGAGCTTCAAACCACACATACTGCTTCATTGCCAGGAGCAGGTATTTTCAGTTTCCCAACATTGCCTGACCCTGCCTGCCTCAGCTTGTCTACTGCTGAAACCCTCCACTTTACCCTTGTACCCTCCAGAATTGATTATTCTAATTCTATCCCAGCCGGTCACCCATTCTCCATCCTACAAAAAACTCTGCTGCCCCGATCCCAACTCACAGCAAGTCCTATTAACCAATCACTCGCTGGCTTACTATGATCCAGGACTGGAAATGTCTTGACTTTAAAATTCTCATTCTGGTTTTAAAGCTTGCCTTGCCCTTCCTTTCCTCTAACAGATTCAACAGTTACACCAGTCAATAACTCTACTTTTGTCTGATTTCAGCCTCTTGCTTATTCTGAATTTTAATTGGTCTATTACTGGGGCAGAGCCTTCGGTTGCATTGACCCTAAAGTCCAGAATTCCACCCCAAAATTCTCCACCTCTCCCCCTTCCTTTAAAACACTTCTTAAAACCTAAATCTTTCATGGACCTTTTGCCTTAAGTTCTTTTTATGATCTGTCATTCAAAATTTTGTTTGACACTGAAGCCTCAGGAAGTTCAGGTACATTTAGGGTACTACATAATTTCAGGTTGTTGTTATTATCATCTTCCTGTTTTCCACCTTTACAGATTTTTGAAAAGAACCAATGCAGAACTTAAATCCCTTGACTTCCTCCCTGCAGCAGCCAACAAGATTTCTGACCACTTCTCATTTTGTGCAGTGGCTACATTTGAAGTAAATTTTGAATGCTGATGGATTTTTTAATATAAATTTAGTAAATAAGCATTGCATATCCATCATTTACAGTCTTCTATTAACTGTCACAACCTTGTCCTGATCCAACACAAGAGGAGGCTGGAGGAACTCAACGGGTCAGGCAGCATCTATGGAGGGAAATGGACAGTGGAGCTTTCAGGTCGAGACCCTTCATCTGGACTGGAAAGAAAAGGGGGAGATAGCTAGTATAAAAAAAGGTGAGGGGAAGGGGTGGAGCAAGAACTAGCAGGTGATAGGTGGATCCAGATGAGGAGGGTGATAGGCAGATGAGGGCGGGAATGATGTCAGAAGCTAGGAAGTGATAGGTGGAAGTGACAAAGGGCTGGAGATGATGGAACATGATAGGAGAGAAATACAGGGAGGGAGGCGGGGAGGAGAACCGGTGGGAGGAGTGTGTGAGTGACGGGCAGATGAAGAGGGTGTGGGAGGGGAAAGACATAGAGTGATGGGGGCCAGTTGGATCAGGAGGGGAGAGAAAAAGAAGAGCAAAAAGGAAAATAGGGGAAAGGGACAGAGGGGGAGCAGTTACTGGAAGTTTGAGAATTTGATGTTCATGCTGCCAGGTTGGAGATCCTCGAATTTTCTTTTGGTCGTGACCTGGCAGTGGAGGAGGCTGTAGATGGACATGTCAGTGTGGGAATGTGAAGGGGAATTGAAATGGCTGGCCACCTGGAGATCCCGGCTGGCATGGTGGATGAAGCGAAGGTGCTTGATGAAGCGGTCCTCCGATCTATGTCTGGTCTCACCGATGTAGAGGAGGTCACACTGGAAGCACATATGAAGGACTGCCTGGAAGGACTGTTTAGGGCTCTGGGTGGTGGTGATACCCTACATCTGCTCCATCAGTCTGTATTTTGACACCGTACATGTGGCTAGCAACTAAGAAACTCTATGGCTTAGATTAAGTGATACTTACTTTATATCTCCTGGAGACCTCAGGCTCACAGAATAACATTACTGCATAGATCTATAATTGTCAATGTAATTCTCAATAAACCCAATTGTATGAGGTAAAACAAAATTATTTCCATGCAAGATTTCTGTTATATTGTTTGTGATATTTTCTTACAATGTTGAAGGAAGCTATTCGGCCCATGCCGACTCTCAAAGCAATCCCACAGATCCCATTCGCTCAACTTGTTTTCCTGTAACCTATTCTCTCTCAGACACCCAATAACCCCACCCTGATTACCCCAGCACTCACCTATTTTATGATAGCCAATTAACCTCATCTCTGATTGTGTCTTGTTTTTTGCACAGACTTTTTTTCTCTTTCTCTCTCTTCATTGTCTTGTATAATTAATGTATAATTTATATTCTGTGTGTTGTCTGTACCTATGTGCCTGTGATGCTGCTGCAAGCAAGTTTTCTATTGTACCTGTACCTCACCGTAAACACAACTTGACTACCAAGCAGCACACCTTTGGGATGTGTGAGGATACCAGAGCACCTGGGCAAACCCACACGGAGAACATGCAAATGTCATACTGATAGCTTTAGAGGTCAGGATGGAACCTGAGTCTCCGAAGCCGTGAGGCACCAGCACTACCTTTTGCACCAGTGCGCTGCCCTATATTTGCCCAGTTCAAAACAAAATGGGCTGGAGCAGATCTGAGATGAATCCTTTGCTCAACCTTATGGAGGAATGTCTTGATAATAAGATCCAAACTAGATCATCCTTTCCATCACCCCTGAGTCTACTCAGCTGAAACGTTTACACCTATTCTTGGGACCTCACGAGTTGTTCAGTTGTCTTCCCTATAATTGGGCTGGTAATGAGAATATTGGGTAGGGTTTCTTCCCTTGGTCATAATTCAACTAATCCAGCTGAAAGAGCAAGGGTATGATTATCATTACCTACTTGAATTATCATGCGTGGGATACCCAAACCATAAGGAAATGAATTAACTAAAGCATGAAATAATGTAACTACAAAACTTGCCAATATCACACATCAGTCCTGTTACTGAATGATCAAAATATATATTAAAGAATCCAAGATGTACATTATTATCAAAAATCTGTTACCATGTTCACTGCATCTGCTGATGTATTTTCAAAATTTGAATAAATGACTTCCAAAATTTTAAGTTTAAAAATATTTCTCTTTTTTAAGCAAAATGTAGAATCTAGGTACTGCATGGTTTATTACTATTTGTTGGACTTATAAAAGAAGATGGAGACAATGAGTAGAAATTTTCAAAATGATATTCAAAATGACCCTGATAGACCAGAGAAGTTTGAGCAATTTCAGTTTTAATTATAAACAACGCGTGTTTGTTATACTCAGTTAGAGAACACCCAGAGGTACGCAGGGCGAATCGCCAGTCTCACATTGCTTGCAGAACAGGATATTCGCAGCCAGTTTCTGCCAGTTATCTGAACTTCATGAAACCGGTATTAAAAGCGTCTCATTCGTTTGAAACATTAAACCACGATGAGTGCTGAAGTTATGGGTTTCCTCTGCAACTTCAAGACAGGACGACAATGTTGTATCATGGTGGTATTTATCTTTTGTCGTACATTGTCGTTGCTTTCAGGGATATTTAGCAACATAATTCAGCAATTTCTACTTTTCTGACAAATCATCAAGTTATCTATTATTTTACCATGCAGTAATTCCCAAAATGAATATTATTTCAGCTGAGGGAACTTGGTACCAGTGGTACCATGGTCAACCTGACTTGGCAGTTACTGACGTTCTTCAGTACTGAACACAAATCGACGTGTCAGCGGCTCACGATCTTCTCCGCCACGGTTGCCCCATTTACTGCTGGACTTTAAATCAGAGGTGGAACTCAACATTATTAACGACTTTAGCTTGAGATCTGCCAAAGAAATAAATACAGAAAACGGTGGAAGTATTCAGCAGGCCAGGCAGCATCTCCTGAGAGAGAAACAGAATTAGTCTTTCAGTCGATCTGCAGTATTTATATTTTGGATAATTAAGAAAGAGATGGACTGCAATAAATGTTTGAATGTCTTGCAATGAATCTTTATTGCAAGTATGTCTGCTTCCTGTTCTTATATTTGATTTGGGTTGGATATCATTCCTAATGATAAGATAATGCTTTAGTCTGCACATTTCCTCCTTTAAAGTACCTACTGTACCATTATCTACACCTTCACCCCCATTAACCTGTATTTATCATTTCAATTTTTTTTCTAAAACAATGTTATATAGGGAAAAGCAATGACAGGTCTTCAGAACCCAACAGGTCTTTATTGCGAATATTATTGCCGTGGTTTACTATAAAAATGGTAATCCGTATCATTCTGTTCCCCGCACAGTGATAGACTCTTTGAACACCTTTGTGTTTCTTATTCACCACTACACCGGGGTGTAAATATTATTCGCCTGCACAGGATGTTCGCGTGTTTGATTAAACAATCCAAAGACGTGGGTTTTTTTTTGCAATCACACACTTGCCCGGCTGAATCATTGTGTGCGCTCGGTAAATGAATGTTGGAACCCACCCTGTGCCTCCCTGTGTCAGCACCTCCCTCGCCCACCATCCCCGGGCGAAAGCCTTGGGCTCCAATCTCAGCCGCGGTCGGAGTCCTCCAGCATCCCGGCTTCCACCGCGAATGTAAATGAAGCGCTCTCCTGGAGAGGACGAGGCGGCTTGACGGGAGTCCGCCAGCGCTCACACACCCTCGTCCTGAGGCGGGGAGAGCAGAGCTCGGCCGACAGGTTTTCTCCCCCCCCCTCCCCGCCCCTCACACCCCCTCCCTCTTCCGTCACGGTAACGAGCAGCCGGAGCCATGCACTGGGGCACGGAACTTTGGGTGAGCGAGTGAGGGTTTTATTTTATTTACCCTATTTATTTTTTTGTTGTGTGTGTGTGCTGCCAGCCGGGGCCGAGGCGACGGTGGCGTTGTCTGGAGCTGGTTGGCAGGGTAATGGTCTCCACGCCACCCCCCCCCCCCCCTCCCTTCGCCTCGACACCGCGGCTTCGACGCCTCAGCCCCGCTTGGTTTTCCAACGGGCGCTTGTCGCCGGTGTTTGGGAGGGAAGGAGGTGCCCGAGGCAGGCTGAGAGACGGCGCCCGCCGGCTGGGTGGGATTAATTTTTATTTTCTCCTGTCACACCTGAGGGAAAGTTGAACTGTTTTTAATTTATTTGTTTCCCCTCCCCCCCCCCCTTTTTTCTGGGGGCGATGTGGAGGGAGAGGGAACTCTTTGTGCTGAAGTTATATCTGAAAGGGGGACGGTTGGCAGCCGGGCGGCTGCATTGTGTCGGGCTGCTTCCAGGGAGGACGAGCCCTCCTCTGGTGCCTGAACAAAGCAGTCGATGGAAATGGGCGGTGGGAGGGAGGGGGCACATGAGACCACAGGGCTGCCAGGTCCATCGCGATCATTTAAGCTATTGTCTCTCCGACCACTTAGACCCCTGTGTTAAAAGATTGGGCGATTTCGCCTCAGCGAATAAATGTTTGTGGGGAAGGTACGGCTGTGTAAAATAAGTCCTCGTTCAGAAGGCTGCGTGGCACACCTTTACTTTTTTATTCGCTGCATGACATGTTTTTTAATGGATTCCCTTGAATGGAATTTGTTTTGTAACTTCCAAAACGGTCACTTATTCGATCCTGTTTGTTTTGTGTAAATAAGAATGGGAGTACGGCACAGAGCCTTATCGCATTTTTTTTTCATGCGGTGCTTTCTGAACAGAGCAGGTACAAGCTCTTCATTTTCATGAAAAATGAAAATGTTTTTGACTCGGTTTGGCTCTTCCGAAACGATTGTAAATTTTCTTTGGCTACAATGTAGACAGCGTGGCGGTTTAACTATTTTACGCAAGTTCTACAATAGCAAGTAGACAAGTCACTGTAGTTCTTCCTGATTCATTGCTTTGTGTAAGTTCCCCTCATTGTCTTCTCGGTAATGTGGACGTTGACAGGTCCGCCTATCTCTACCCGGGAGAATAGATTTGCCCAAGGTAGTGGAGTCAAGCTGTTAAGAGAAAGGACAAAGACTGAGTGCTTGTCTAGGTATCGGAATGAACAAAAAGGAGTAAGAACTAAGAAACCTTTTCATCTGAAAAAGGGAGATGTTAAATAGCTTTCCTAAAAAGAGCAGTCCAACACAACACCTCAACAGAAATAATGCAATTTCAACCATATGTTCCTTTATGCACTTATTTCTGTTTACCCTGGAAAGGAGACCGGCCATTAAAATAAAACTAATAATCTCTATTGATGTTGAAGATAAAACGCAACATAGTTTAAATTACTGAATCTGAGTAATATTGAGATTCAATCTAAATTGTTTTTGGACAAAAGCCAGTGATAAGTAACATTTATATTTTACAGATTAATGCGTAATGCTGGCAAATAGTAATAAATTTGGGAGTTTGAAATCCAGAATAAACTTGTCTGCACTCAATCCCTCATTCTCAATATTCACTTTTGATCTTTCTTGACCAGTGGAAAAGGAAAGTGCTCTGAAAGATTATTACTAACCAATTTATATTAAGGAAGCAAAAATAAATGCAATATTATAATTGCTCTGGATGCAAAAGTGTAGATGCAAAATTCATATCCATGAATTAGATTCTGAAATACGAATTACAATTTCTTTATATCAAATCGATCCATTAGTATTTAGTTATTGTGATGTTTTTGTGGAAAAGTGCATTGGAATTTGCTATTGCACTACATGCATTTAGTCAGGCTAAAAACTTTACTCAAAGAACAATACAGCATTGGAAACAGGCCCTTCGACCCAACTCATCTATGCCGACCATGGTGCCCACCAAGCTAGTCCCATTTGCCCTCGTTAGCCCCATATCCCTATAACCCTTTCCTGTCCATGTACTTGTCCAAATGTCTTTTGAATTTTGTTACTGTACCTGCCTCAACCACTTTCTCTGGCAGCTTATTCCAAATACGCACCACCCTCTCTGTGAAGAAGTTGCCTTTCGGGTCCCTTTTAAATCTTTCACTTCTCACTTTAAACCTCTGCTCTCTAGTTTTTAGTTCCCCTTCCCTGGGAAAAAGACGTGTTCACCCTATCTATGTCTTTTTATGATTTTATACACCTCTATAAGGTCACCCCTCAATCTCCTTTGCTCCAAGGAATAAAGTCCCAGCCTGTCCAACTCTCCCAATAACTCAGACCCTCGAGTCCTGGCAGCATCCTTGTAAATCATCTCTGCTCTTTTTCCAGTTTAATGATGGCTTTCTTATAACAGGGTGAACAAAACTGTACACGATGCTCCGTGTGATCTTGCCAACATCTTGTACAACTGCAACATAACATCCCAACTCCTATACTCAGTGCCCTAACTGAAGAATACATGCCAAATGCTTTCTTCACCACCCTGTCTACCTGTGATGCTGCTTTCAGTGAACTAAGTACTTGTACTCCTAGGTCCCTCTGTTCCACAACACTCCCCAGCGTCTTGACCATTCGCTGGTTTAGCTTCCCAAAATACAATACCTTGCACTTATCTGAATTGAAAGCCATTTGCCAATCCTCAGCCCATTTATCTAGCTGATCAAGATTCCCCCTGTAATTTTTGATAACCTCAGTTGATAAGAGTTTACCAGGTTCAGCTTGTGGATATGACAGTTTATCAATATCTCTAGGATAGAATTGCGACATGAGAATAACCAGGACATCCAGTAGCCAATTAACTATAAATTAAGGTATTTTGGGATTGGAAACTCCACTATGCCTTTTGGGAATAGAAATGACTCTACAGAAGAGTCTGCACATGTTGTAGTTACTATCGACTTGTTGGACCTCTTGTGCTCTTTCCACCCACCATCTGTTCTTTAGGTCATGGGTTTTCTGATGGATCATTGCTGCCAGGAACTGTCGAGCAGTTTTCTTGGTGGGACATAGTGGGGTTTTCATTCCAGAAATGCCTTCTGTTTGCAGGTTATTAGCTCCTGTGTGTTCTGGTTATTACCAGAAAGACCCAGACTGGTTTTATGATAGAGAAGCTAAGAGCTTCTTCACAGATGCTAAATGTTGTGGATTTCAGGCAGTCCAGATGCTGTAAACACTCTGCTCCTGTTAGATTGGAGTTGTCAGATTGTACGTGAGACACTGAATAGAGTATCGTTGTGGGGTCATTGAGAATTTAAGTATTGATATTCTTGCAACATACTGTTATTTTGGGGCCAGGTTACTGCACGTAAGAGTGGATAAGTGCTGGTTGATCCAATGGTCATTGGCATCTGTTGTGGCATGTCATTCTTGCAGTTTATCATCATACTTCATTTTTCTCACAACTGAAAAAGACACCATTGAATGTATGCTGACTCTTGGAGCAGTTCTGTTAATCCCATTCCCATTGGGTTAACAAAGAGGAAGATCAACCAGCTACATCTTGCAACCCAGTGAACATTGCTGGAAACTGGTGGAGTGCACCAGGCAAGGACACAGTTCACCTTAAGTCTACGGCATTCAATTTTCAGATGGCTTGTTGACCCTTGTTACTTGGATGTGCTTGGATATGCTTAGTAATAAGGGCAAGCTGGAGCAGGTTGTGTAAATTAAGCCTACACTAGGGGATAGACCTTAACTGACATTCTAGTGTACAAGTTCATGCATTAAAGAATTTCTTGAATAATTGTCAGAAAACATTCTTTTTTTTCTGGATTCAGATTTTGGAAGTAAATATATCTAAATACTTTCCTGTAAATTAATGGTAAACATGTACATGTGTTGTGTGGAGCATAAAAGGAAGGGTTGAGCAAATTCAACAATTAATAACTCGTATGTGCAGACCCTGATTAGTTAAATTGTGCTGAGCCATGTTAGGTTTTGAGTTGGATATTTATGATGACTGAGTGCTTTCCTTTGTATTCGTGCTGTTAGGTTTTGCATCTTAAAATGATTGGCTGCAGCGACCAGTGAATACAATAAAACTTCTTACATGTAATGAGATGACTAGTACAAATTGTCAGTAAAGGTCTGAAAGTATAGTTGCTACCTACCTAACCATGGCATTGGTAGACTGTGTGTCATTCAATGGCATTCCCACCAGTTGAAAGTCTGAACTTTTTCATCTCTAGAAAACATCATTACATCAAATAAAATCCAGTCAGGGGAAATTTCCTTATGCACAGAATGGTTAGAATACAGAACTTGTAAGTCTATGGAGTAGTTACGGTGCATAGCACAGATGTATTTAAAGAGAAGCTGGATAAACATGAGGGGGTAAGCAATAGAAGGTAATGCAGCTATTGTTCAGTGAACCAGTGGGAGGAAGTTCGTGAACAGCATAAGCACCACCATGAACTACTTTGACTGAATGGCCCATTTCTGTGCTTTGGGCTTTGTGTAGCTAAGAATAACAAAATGCTTTTGCTGAATAACATTTATTTTTATCTTCTGATAAGTAGTGGTGCACTAAATACCTTGTATTAAGGAACTGGATTTATTGACTAAAAATTGCTTTTACAATGAGGAATATTAGCTGCTGCATTTTTGACATAGTAGGAACAGTTTGGCAATGCCAATGCTCACTTTGGGCTGGAATATTTAGGACAGCAAACTTGCAATGCTTGCAAGCAAGAATTGTGTAATTATTACTGTTGGCTTTCATAAGCTCAAATCATTTTTATGTTTGATGAAACTGCTGTTATCCCTTATTTCTGTGCTCTCCAGTATTATTTAGAAATTTGGCACTCTTAACTGCCTGATTTTGTAAAGACAATTGATTGGGAAAGATAAAAATAATTGACTATCAAAATTAGTCATTTTGATTCTAGAACCCACACTTCCTCTCTGTAGTGGGAGTTCTCACTGTTTTTCCTTAACTGGGCTGGGTGTGGGTTGGGAAGGGGAGTTGAGAGCAGCTGTCCTGGATATGAATTTAGCTGGACATTGAATCCTAGTCCTTCTCTGATCTGCATTGTTTAAATGATCACTGGTGGACTAGAGATCAGTCTTTGCTCATTTTGGTTAAATGTATTTAGAAAAAAGTTTGTATAGTCTTAGATTAATTTTGTCTACAACTGAATTAATAGATGTTTTAAATACCATAACTGAGCTGAGGTGCTGCTGACTCTTATCTGAAATACAGTAATTTAGACATAGTTTTCTCTTGATTCACTTATAATATATAGGTATTGTTTATTCTCCAGCTCTAATTGCACTTGAGGAGGTCATGGTGAATTGCCGTCTTAAATTGTTATAGTTCTTGTGAACTTTTGGGTAGGTAGTTTCAGGATGTCAATCAAGCAACGATGAAGGAACAGTTATCTAATTCCAAGTCAGGATGGTGTGTGACATGGGCAATTTGCAGGTGGTGTTTTTATAGCCTACTGTTTTGACTTCGGTGGTACAAGTTTGGGAGGTACTGTTGAAGTGGCCTTGTCAAGTAACTGCATTGTTCTTTGTAGATGGTACACCCTGCAGCCTCTGTGTGCTGGCGTAGAGAGACTTGAATATTTGGGGTGGTGGATGCAGTGTAAATCAGTTTGTACTGGATGGTATTGACTATTTGAGTATTGAGTATAGACACCTGTGTTAGACTGTTGTTTATTGACTACAGCTGTGCCTTCAATACTATAACTCCAAGCAAACTGAGCTCCAAACTCCTAGACTGGGGACTCTTTGCAACTGGATCCTTGACTTCCTGACCAAGATACTGCAATCGGTAAGGATAGGCAGCAAGACCTCTGCCATGATTATCATCAACACTGGTGCCCCACAAGGCTGCATCCTCAGCTCCCTACTTTACTCCCTATACACTCATGACTGCATGGCCAGGTTCTGCTCTAACTCCATCTACAAGTTTGCAGATGACACCACCGTAGTGGGCCAAATCTCAAATAACAGAGTCGGAGTATAGGAAGGAGATAGAGAGCCTAGTGTCATGGTGTCATGACAACAACCTTTTCCCTCAATGTCAGCAAAACAAAGGAGTTGGTCATTGACTACAGGAAGAAGGGCAGTGTTTACATCTTTACATCAACAGTGCTGAGGTTGAGAGCTTCAAGTTCCTAGGAGTAAACATCACCAATAGCCTATCCTGGTCCAACCACATAGATGCCATGACTAAGAAAGCATACTGGCACCTCTCCCCTCAGGAGGCTAAAGAAATTTGGCATCTCCCCTTTGACCCTCATCAATTTTTATGGATGCACTATAGAAAGAATCCTATCTGGATGCATCATGGCTTGGTATGGCAACTGCTCTGCCTGTGACCGCAAGAAACTGCAGAGAGTTGTGGACACAGCCTAGCACATCACGGAAACTAGTCTCCCCTTCATGGACTCTGTCTACACTTCTTGCTGCCTCTGTAAAGCAGCCAACGTAATCAAAGATCCCACCCACCCTGGACATTCTCTCTTCTGCCCCCTCCAAAAGCCTGAAAGCACACACTACCAGGCTCAAGGACAGCTTCTGTCCCATGGTTATAAGACTGTTGAACAATCCCCTAGTACAATAAGGACAGACTCTTGACCTCAAAATCTACCTCGTTATGCCCTTGCACCTTATTGTCTGCCTGCACTGCACTTTCTCTGTAACTGTAGCACTTTATTCTGCATTCCTTTATTGTCTTCCGTTGTTTGTTACCCCAATGCACTGATGTGATGAAATGATGAGTATGGATGGCATGCAAAACAAAGTTTTCAACCTGTACCTTGGTACATGTGATAATAATAAACCAATTTACTAATTACTTGAACTGCTGTTGTTCATTATATATCTGTCTGTCTTTGGGAAGACTTTAAGAAGTGAGAATCGAGTAACTTGCCATTAAATACTCAGATTCTGCCCTGCCCTTTTAGCCACAATATTAATGTGGCTGGTTCATGTATATTTTTGGTCCAGGTGACCCCAGAAAATTAATTATGGGGGTCATGTTGATGGTAATACCTTCTGGATATCAAGATGAAGTGTCTGGATTCTCTCTTGGAGATGGTAATTGTCTGGAACTTGCGTGACAAGAAGTTTACTTGCCACTTATCAGCCCAAGCTGGAATGTTGTATACATGTTGCTGCAGGTATACCCGGTCTGCTTCAGTTTCTGAGGAGTTGTGAAAGGAATTAAACATTGTGCTTTCATTGGCAAACTTCTGCCTTATTGATGAAACAATGAAGTAGTTGATGGTTGGGCCTAGATGAGTCAAACTTTTGCGGGACAATATTATTTTGTTTTACAATGTGGATATAAAAATGAATTTGTTACTTGGCCGTAGTTACCCTGTTTAATTTCTTCTTTAAAAGTATATTTAAACTTCAATTAGAATTCCTAAGGTGAAAGTCTAGCATGTTAAATACCTGATAACTTGTGGCTGTCTGATTAAAATGATGTCCCCATTTTTCATTCAAAACCTGCACGAAAAATATTATCTACCTTTGACATAAGTTGTAGTCATAGAGTCATACAGCATGGAAACAGGCCCTTCAACTCTACTCGTCCATGCTGACCATGGTGCAAGTTATACTCTGCTCCAAAAATCTGTCCAGCATCATGCAACCTTTCCAGATGTGCAATTGCTGATGGCATTGCCTATTGTAGTACTGAACCATACAGAGCTGGAAGATGCCTGATGTGATCCCCAAGCTGTTCCAAGTTGATCTTAACACGGAGAGCTGCAGAATACTATGATTGGCAGCAGGTCTATGGCTTGGGAAAGGGAAGAAATAGCTTAGCTTCCTGTTCTTTATCAGTTGTGCATGACCACTAATGGGAAGTGCACATGTTTGATTTTTGGGTTAAATTTGCTGCAAGTAGCCTGCCAACACATGGTGTTTTGCACTGGAAATATGGTCAATTGGATGTGATACAAAAAGGCTGTGGCTATGTATGGAAGCACATGTCAATAAGAGCACCAGCTTCAGGAAAGGTAGAGAAGAATTTTTGAGAAGGAATGTGTTTTCAATTTTTCAAAAAACAATTAAGTAAAAATGTTTTTTTTCCCTGTGGAACTTTCACTAGGCATTGTCAGAGGTGCTCTTTTGGATGAAGTACTAAAACAAGGCCTTGCATGCCTGTTTTTGTGGTTAAGTTTAAAGGTCCCATGGCATCATTCAAAAAAGAGTCGTGGGTTCTCTTAGTATTCTGGCCAAGATTCCTTCTGGTATCCTGGCCAATATTTCTCCCTCAGTCAGTAATAGATTTAAACAGTCTTTTCATGATCATGATTGCTATGTTTAATTTGAACATTGGCTGCTGTTCAATAGTCAATTATAGGAGATAGATATACGTGCTATATCAATGCAGGCTTTTTAGGCTGGATTACAATATTTTACTGAGTTTTAAACATCTCAAAATGATGTCCAACTTTCAAGAATCTAGGCTAGGATTGGGTGTCAGATTGCTTGACAATTATGCTCACTTCAAATATAGAACTGTCCCCCAAAGTATTCTAATTGTTTTGGAAACAGACAGAAACTTTGCTCTGTCTAATATGCTCAAACAGGAAGCAGAGGAATTTATTAGAATGTTTAAAATTGGAACATCATCTGGCATTGACTATACATGTGCAG
Source organism: Pristis pectinata (assembly GCF_009764475.1). Classification (NCBI taxonomy): domain Eukaryota; kingdom Metazoa; phylum Chordata; class Chondrichthyes; order Rhinopristiformes; family Pristidae; genus Pristis; species Pristis pectinata. The sequence goes on from NC_067407.1 coordinate 15,245,564, forward strand.
AACATTTTTAAAACAAAAAATGGAGGCATATTCTAATAATACATAATATATGTAACAAAGAAAGGTAAACTCGAGCAATACGTGTCTCTCGAGCATTATTATGAATTATACAGAACAGACTTGAAGAATTCATGGTGGAGGAACATGCAGGATTTCGAGTGAAAAGAAGCACTATTGAACTGATATCTAACATCCTAGTTATCATTGCAAATCAGTTTCAACACCCAAAGGACTTCCCGCACAATGTTATCGACTTTACGAAGACCTTTGATAGAGAATGGCATGATGGCTTCTGGCTGATCATATTCATGAAGGAATTGCACGAATAATCGTGTTTTTTGTTATGATCACTCTGCTGCATCATTCTCCTGAAATGTTAACTGTATTTCTCTCTCTGTAAAATGCTGCCTGACCTAAGTAATTATAGCACTTTATTATTATTTCTGCCTGGGAATAGCTTGGTTATGGCAGGTCTATGAAGATCTTGGGGAAAGATTGGCCTAATGGAGCAGATGAATGGCAGGTTAATAGAGAGGATATAATGGCCTTTCATGTTGTGTATTTGCCATTGTATCTAGTGTAGATTGAAGGAATAAATATCCCTCTTTTCATTGGCTGAGTATCGGCAATGTCAGTTCAGTTGCTATACAGCAGGTCATGATAAACAGGGACCATGTTGCTTTTACAGGCTTGTCCATTTACAGTGGCATGCAAAAGTTTGGGCACCCCTGGTCAAAATTTCTGTTACTGTGAATAGCTAAGCGAGTAAAAGATGACCTGATTTCCAAAAGGCATGAAGTTAAAGATGACACATTTCTTTAATATTTTAAGCAAGATTACTTTTTTATTTCTATCTTTTACAGTTTCAAAATAACAAAGGTAAGGGCCCGAAGCAAAAGTTTGGGCACCCTGCATGGTCAGTACTTAGTAACACCCCCTTTGGCAAGTATCACAGCTTGTAAACTCTTCCTGTAGCCAGCTAAGAGTCTTTCAATTCTTGTTTGGGGGATTTTCACCCATTCTTCCTTGCAAAAGGCTTCTAGTTCTGTGAGATTCTTGGGCCGGCTTGCATGCACTGCTCTTTTGAGGTCTATCCACAGATTTTTGATGATGTTTAGGTCAGGGGGACTGTGAGGGTCATGACAAAACCTTCAGCTTGTGCCTCTTGAGGTAGTCCCTTGTGGATTTTGAGGTTGTGTTTAGCATCGTTATCCTGTTGTAGAAGCCATCCTCTTTTCATGCTTTTTTACCGACGGTGTGATGCTTGCTTCCAGAATTTACTGGTAATTAATTGAATTCATTCTTCCGTCTATCAGTGAAATGTTCCCCGTGCCACTGGCTGCAACACAAGCCCAAAGCATGATTGATCCACCCCCGTGCTTAACAGTTGGAGAGGTGTTCTTTTCATGAAATTCTCTACCTTTTTTTCTCCAAACATACCTTTGCTCATTGCAGCCAAAAAGTTCTATTTTAACTTCATCAGTCCACAGGACTTGTTTCCAAAATGCATCAGGCTTGTTTAGATGTTCCTTTGCAAACTTCTGACGCTGAATTTTGTGGTGAGGACGCAGGAAAGTTTGGAGAGAAAAGGGTGCAGAATTTCATGAAAAGAACACCTCTCCAACTGTTAAGCACGGGGGTGGATCGATCATGCTTTGTGTTTGTGTTGCAGCCAGTGGCACGGGGAACGTTTCACTGGTAGAGGGAACAATGAAATCAATTAATTACCAGCAAATTCTGGAAGCAAGCATCACACCGTCTGTAAAAAGAAAAAACCGAAGATGAAAAGAGGATGGCTTCTACAACAGGATAACGATGCTAAATACACCTCAAAATCTACAATGGACTACCTCAAGAGGCACAAGCTGAAGGTTTTGCCATGGCCCTCACAGTCCCCCTGACCTAAACATCATCGAAAATTTGTGGATAGACCTCAAAAGAGCAGTGCATGCAAGACGGCCCAACAGTCTCACAGAACTAGAAGCCTTTTGCAAGGAAGAATGGGTGAAAATCCCCCAAACAAGAATTGAAAGACCCTTAGCTGGCTACAGGAAGTGTTTACAAGCTGTGATACTTGTCAAAGGGGGTGTTACTAAGTACTGACCATGCAGGGTGCCCAAACTTCTGCATTGGGCCCTTTTCCTTTTTTTTGTTATTTTGAAAATGTAAAATATGGAAATAAAAAAAGTAATCTTGCTTAAGATATTAAAGAAATGTGTCATCTTTAACTTTATGCCTTTTGGAAATCAGGTCATCTTTTACTCGCTTAGCTATTCACAGTAACAGAAATTTTCACCAGGGGTGCCCAGACTTTTGCATGCCACTGTAAATGTCCAAAGCATGCTGTTGTTACTATGATACCATTTGAAATCTTAAGCAGAAGGGCTACAATATGGGTAATGTATGAAATGAAATTTCTTTGCATTGTTTAATTAGGTAAATATATTGTCCAGTTGATTTTTAAAAAGTAGATATATGCATGTTTCATTCAAGAGATGCCAGAAGATAAAAGCCAGATGGCCACACAACACTGATGTGCACATGGATATTCTTAAATCCATGTTCAATGGAAATGGGGTTGTTTGCTATTTATTATGCAGATGATGGTAGAAGTTAAGAACTGTCATCTGCCAGAAACAGTTGTTAATTTTAGATGGATTAGTAACATTTAATAAGAAAGGTTTAAGGTATATAGTAAAACTTTGATATCCTCCTATTCAATTCTTTGGAAATCTATGGTTCAGCATCTGGCTCACTGGGTGCTAGTGCCCTGATACCCCTCAACAGAGCAGGGCCTGTGTTTCCCATGCTCTGTTGAAACTTAATTAATTTGCTGGATTTTTTTTATACTACTGTGTATCACCTTACAAAAATACTGAATTAAAACTCCGACAGAATGTTAATTGGAAAAACATCCAGTAGTCCAGAAAATCCACCTGCCTGGCATTACTGGCATGCTGGATTAGCAGGGTTTTACTGTATAGGTTTGATGTGCATATATGGAGTTGGGTTACAGATCAGTCATGATCTCATTGAATGATGGAGCAAGTTCAAGGGGTTAAATAGCCAATTCCTGTTCTTGCAGGCACCTCTCTTGGAGCACAATCTAATGTCATTCATGGGGGTACTAGTTTGTTTTCTTTACTTTTTGGAAAATCTTTGCTGTGGACTATCGGGTAATATTAACAGGATATTTGAGTTGCAAAATAGCTTGGAGCTTTAAAGCAACTTTTAAGCCTCTCCAATTGCCAATTTGCAGGAAGTAAGTGAAGTACATGATCAGCAGCCTTGTGTCTGATGCAGTATCTAATGCTTCAGTAACTTCTTTCCCACCACCTTTCCCAATTTTATGGAATGCTACAGTTATCATATGAAATAACTTGCAAGAAGTCAGATGAAAGAAAAACAAGGTATTGGAGTGCATAATATGAAAGAGCAATTGCAGTTCTTGAAGCAGACTTATTATTCTTTCCCTTGTGAAATTTCAGTTTTGCTGATCAAAGCAATTATTTCTGCTCTTACCATGGTGAGCCATCAACTTGAACTGCTGCAGTCCATGAGAGATGGTTGTGTGATGCAACTGAATAGATTGCTAGGCTATTTCAGAAGGTAGTCAAGATTGAACCGTGTTGGTATGTGTTTGGAGTCACATTTGGAAACAATGGCGGATTCCCTTTCCTGAGGGAAAGCGGTGAGCTCTCTGGATTTTACTGTTAGCTAGCAGTTTCAGGGTGACTATTACTGAAACAAGCTTTTGGTTCCAGTTTATTTAATTGGATTTAAATTCCCTAGTTTCTGTGATGGGATTTGAATATCTCCAATTTATTAATCCAGGCCTCTAGATATCTAATCCAGTATTATGACAGCCATGCCACTTTTTCTGCATGAGGAGCTTTGAGGTTGGTAATAGTGGCCATACTATTTCTAAATCAATGTTTTACTTTACTGGAAGTGATAATATTTTGTAATCATCTTGAGTTGGAAAATCAGTAACAAAGTGCATGAACAGTATAACAACAGCCTGTGTTGGACAGTAAGCGCACAAGCAGTTTTACCTGTGCCCCAAGGGTTCAACACAGTATCCTTAAATGAGTAATTGAAGTAATTTTTTTTGACATTTTAATTGTTGTTAACGATTGCCTCCAAGGTGCAGCATTAATTTTTTAATATTATCCATTGTAAAAAAAAATATTTTGCTCTTGGTGAATTCAGCAGTTCTGTATAATAACTGTTCACATTTGCATCCTTCATATTGTTCTAAATGTGAAGTGAAAGTGAGTACCCGTATACCCATCGTTACTTTTAAACCTCCACTAGGCTGAATGCCAGAAGGATAGAATTTGTACTTCTGAATATAATTGTACCCAGTCTTCCAGAAGTACTTATTATTCCAACAGTGGAACTTTTCCATTTCTCTGACTACCTATTGTGACCTTTACGAGAGTGCTGAATTTGAGATGAGTTTTGTGTTATGATTGAATCTAATGGGAATTAAATAGAAACTACCGAAACCTGTTTTTGTTGAGCTCTATGACTGCTGCTGAGCAAGAGATGGGATCATGAACATCTGTTTGTGTTGAATTCACTGTTTGTGATGAGTTCAAAACCAAACTGGCAGAGATGGTGTTCCAGTTTACTCTACCACATAATATCCCAAAGAAAGTTTGAAATGTAAGTAATTAAGTGGTTTTTTTTAGATTATTTTACTGCAAGCTTTTAGAAGAAATGTGAACGATTTTTATTCAGATGGATTTGTTTTCTTGATCTTGGCTTCTGGATGCAGAAAAGTATTTTTTAAAATAACAGTACTCTTTACCCATAAAACCAAAAAAAAAGTTGAAATGCAACCAGTGAAACTGATGTGAAAATTTTAGTTTTGACAGAAGTTGAAGCTATGTCCTTGCTGGTTGTGGTTGAGTTGTCAGATGTGGCATTCTGAGTCCAGTTTGAAAGGGAGAGTTTGTTAATTTTTGGTTCCTGAGTACACCTCAAAATATTTCTCTTGTGAATTTTTTTGTGGAGCTGGTTCACTTTGATGTAAACACAGTGGGCAATTATGCACAACCAACTCCCACAAATGCTATATGACAAGTTACATCTGTTTTATTTTAGTTGTATTGGTCAAGATACTGGATTAACTCCCTACTTCCTTGTACATTACTCTGGGATCTTGTGTCCAGTTGAGCAGCTGATGAGATGCTGTCAACCAAGATTATGTTGTTTGAACTTGTGTTTTTATGACTTGGAGAATATTACCAATGGGCCAAACTGACATAAGAAACTCCTTGCATGTCTTCCTTGAACAGAAACTCAACCAGTCCCTTTCCACCATCACACTGTACTGCCTGAACTTGTTCTCACATTGAACAACACCTCCTTTTGACTCATTTCCCTGATAAAAGGTGGTTTTAATTTATTCTTGTCCCTTTTGTGGAAATTGTGAAGCATTCTCTATTTCAGGCCTGGTGGATTGATAACTGTATCAATATTAGTTCCTGTCCTTGGCCTGAACTTTAAAAAAGAAATCATGACCTTTGTGGCCAATTGCCATCTGGCACTTGCCTTCTGCATAGTGCATTTGACTCCCCCTGCCCCCCTCCCCCTTTTCCTGCACTTATTTTACTCAGTTTAAGTTATGGCCTAACAACCAATATCCACCATATGCCCACAGCTACCATAGACCACCTCCCACCCTGCTTCCTGTATTAATTCATTCCATTCTCCCTCCCATTTTATGTATTTCCAGTGCATCTGTTCTGTTGCATCTTTTATCGTGGTACTTCAAATTTGTCTTCCTGTTTCTCTCTACATCATTCGACTTTAGCCTTTCCATTTCCTGCACTTCTGTTCTCACCCCTTGTCTCTGGTTTCCACCCAACCAATTTTCATATTGAACAGATTATCCTCTGGAATCTTTAGCACTTGTATCTAGTTGTGGTATTGTGTTGTTCCTTCCTCTTTCAGCAAACTGATGTGATCTTTCCCTTAGAAACATTCTGCTTGATTCTCATTTCCACCAATACCCACTTCCCTTCCCACAGCACCATCATGTGCAATCTGAAGAGATTGGTTATTGTTATACAGATGGACACCATTCAGCCTATGGGGTCCATGCAAGTTCCTAGCAGAGCAATTCCATCAGTCTCGGTCTTTCTCTTATTTCCCTGTAATTTTTACGATTTATTCTCTCTCACAATCTCATCAACTTCCCTTTTGATTCTGTTGTCAGTTACCTACATTCAGACGTAATTTACAGTAGCAGTCATTTTTACCTACCACTGCCATCGCATCCCACTTCTCGCCTTCTCTGCTCCCAACCCCTTCAGCTGTCATTATTAGCAAACCAGTACGAGGCATTTCTCAATGGTGATGGATAATTGAGATTTGGCTTAAGTAAGGACATAGGCAGCAGAGCTTTGCATGACTTTCATAAGTTGAAAGGAGGGAGCCTGACCAGGAGTGCATCAAAAAAAAGTCCATTCTAGATCTCAAAAAGGCATGGGCAAGGATTTCTCAGGTGGATGAGTTGATGCAGGGGTGGAGTAGTTTGACATTGTGGGAATTCTTGGTGACAGTGCAGATAAGTAGTCTGAAACTGGCCCTTGGGTCAACTAGGTCATCAGGTTGCTATATGTACATTTGCATTTACAGGTGAATAACTTGTAAATTGTAACTTGTAAACTTGTATCATGCATCCTTCCTTCTAGTCTTTATCCATACTGTATTTATGAAAGGTAAAGTCCAGATTCCAGGCTTGCACCACTTCGCAGTCCATCAACCAAGGAACATTTTTTTTATCCCTGTTATCTCCCCACTAGTAACCAATCCGTGTTGCATTGTTATCCCCAATTCCATGATGTGTAACTTCTGTTATCTGTGTAGTAGATGCATGCAAGTTCAAATTGAAGAAAGGAGTGTAATTTGGAATATTGGGGTGTGAAAAGATATCAAGATCCTGACTTTTTTTTCAAAAAAGGGTTAGGTTGCCTGGGTGCACAGACTGGGAGGTCAACAACTAATCGTCAGTATGTGTGTGTGTGTGTGTGTGTGTATGTATATGTATGTGTATATATATATATATATATATATATATAGATAAATATAGATAGATATAGATAGATAATCTTGGTGGGTAGATGAGGACTTTGCATTTTTAAGACCACTGAAACAAATGAAGTACAAAAGGTTGTCAGTAGTTCTCAATCTTGATTTATGGGCTTGTGACCTGTATAAAAATGCAATACTGCAGATGCTAGAAATTCCCAGGTCAAACAATGTCTTGGAGATGGAAATGAAATTAACATTTAAGGTCTATGACTAAGGCCCTACCTAACTGCACAATCAGCTTCAAAAAAAATCATGGTTGAGTTGCAGATAGGACAATCAATGTTCCAGAAAAGTAGTACTGACAAGTAGTACAAATTATTGTCATTAAAAAAAATGTCAGTGAGCGTACTCTTTTATGAGGGGGTGGGGAAAGGATTTAAACTATATAAATGTATTTTGTACTTTTTAAAAAGCATTTTATGCCTGCTAATTTGTCACTCCAGCTCAGTGGTAGCTGCTGAACTTCCTCAACTGTCAGCCACTGTTCTTCATTGAAAACTAGGGAAAGAGTTACAGCTCTGTCTACTGATAACCTGGAGAGGGCTCTGGTTTTGGTGTGGGTGGAGGGATGCTGCTTTGGTCTCTGTCGCACCTAATCCTTTGATGTAGTCCTGAGGCCCCACTCTTGGATTGCTCCTAATAGAGGGTAATGCTGCTGATGAGCTTTTGTCTCCTGTAAAATTCAGTTTTTAAATGCCACCTGATATTCAGACATTTAAAATGTGTTAAAATTGATGTAAATTAAATAATTTTAAAAATCATTGAAGTCACAGATAATCACAAACAATAAACTAAGCAATTGAAATAAAATACTTTTGCCTGCTCTGGAGGCTATTTGTCGCCATTAACTGAAAGAGGGTCTTGCAAATATGAATATGCCATGTCTGACTTGGTGTAGATCAGAGAGGGAATTTTTCCAACATAATTTTATTATTCATTCATTTTCTGGATGTAGGCAATGCTTGCAAGCCCAGCATTCATTGCCCATGCCTAATTGCCCTTGAGAAGGTGAGATGAGACACCTTGACTTGCTGCTATCCCTGTGGTGAATTTACTTGCACAATGCTCTTGGGTAGCAAGTTCCAGAATTTTGATCCAGAGACAATAAAAGGACAGTGATATATTTTCAGGTCAGAATGGTAAGCAGTTTTGAGGGGGACCTGCAAATGGTGATGTTCCTGCAAGAAGATGTCAGTGGAGCTTATGGAGTTGCTGTTGGAGTAGCCTATGTGAATAATTGCTGTGCACTTTGAAGTTGGTGTGATGTTCTAATGATGGAGAGAATGGCTGGTTAGGGTAGTGGATGCCGTGCTAGTCAAGTAGGCTATTTTGTCCTAGAGACATAGTCATACAGCACAGAAACAGATCCTTCAGCTTACTGTATCCATGCTGACTATCGAGTACTTATTTATTCTAATTCCATTTACCAGCACCTGGGCCATAGCCTGCTATGCCTTGGCATTTCAACTGCTTGTCCAGATGCTTAAATGTTCTGAGAGTGCCTGCCTCCTCCACCTTCTCAGGGTGCATTGCAGACTTCAACCACCCTCTGGGTAAAAAAAAATCCTTTCTTGGATCCTCTCTAAATCTCTTACTCCTCCCCTTAAATATTTGCTGGTTGTCCTAAACAGTCCTGCCACGGGAAAGGTTTCTTAATATCTACCCTGTCCGTGCTTCTCATAATTTTGTATGTCTCTATAGGTTCCTCCTTCAGCCTTCCCAAGGAAAGCAAACTCAGCCTATCTCTTGGTATCAAGCTGTTTGTATTGCTGGAACTGCACTCATTCAGGCAAGTGGAGAGTATTCCATTTAGCTCTTGACTTGTGCCTTTTTAGATGGTGGAAAGGCTTTGGGCTGGTAGGAAGTGAGTCATTTGTGGAAGTGTACTTGAATTCTGACCTGCTATTGTAAGTCTCGTATTTACATGGCTGGTGTAGTTGAATTGCTATTCAATGGTGACCTCCAAAATGTTGATTTCTGGGGACTGGAGCTAGCATAATTGACCTCCAACAACCTGAACTATCTTCCATAGTGCGAGATGTGGAATATTTTCTCCTTGATGCATATAGATTATAGTTGTACCAGAGCTCCTTGGTGCCGTACTTGATCAAGTGTTGCTTTGATATCAAGGATGTTCACTCTAATCTTTCTAATGGAATTTAGCTCTTTGGTCCATGTTTAGACTTGGGCTGTGAGGTCTGGAATTGAGTTGCCCTAATGTATTGCAAACTAGGTGAGTAAATGTTACTTGATGGTGCTGTCAACAATGCTTTCTATCACTGATGACTGAGGATAGATTAGGCATTCATTAATAGGAATGGATTTATTTTTTTTGTGTGAGCAGGACATTCCTGTTCAAATTACCACATTGTTGGGTAGATTCCTGTGTTGTATTGAAACAGCATAATCAGAGGTACAGCTGGTTCTGAAATGCAAGTCCTCAGTATGGCAATAGAATTGAACTGACTGAAAACTGTTTATTGTGATGGTGGGATCTCAGGTGGAAGCTGATAAAGATCATTGACGAAGTTTCTGGCTGAACATGATCGTGAATGGTTCAGCTTTGCTTTTAGCATGCTCATATAAGGCCCTGCTATTTTTGATGCTGCCTCCTTCTGTTTAATTGCCCATCATCTTTGACAATTAGATCTGGCAGGATTGCCAAACTTTGCTTTGATCCACTGGTTGTGGGATTGTTTGGCTCTGTCTTTTGCATGCTGTTTTATGTTTAGTACACAAATACACCCATGCAGTTTCACCAGTCATCATCTCATTTTTTGGAATGCCTGGTTCTGCTCTGCATATATTCTTTTGAACTCCATGAACCAGAGATAATCCCCTATCTTGATTCTGATGATAAATAAAGGGAATTTCAGGCTACAAGACTAGACCCTGAGCTCAACTCTATGTGGAATTAAACTGGACTTCTCTGTCACTCAGTTAGACTGAACTTCACTATGAATGCTGGCAGTAACTTTTGGTAATTCTGGCTATATTGAATTGGGGCGAGACCAGAATAAACAGTTCAGTTTTGGATTATCTCACAATAGCCTGCGCTCGGATGCACTGTGGTTCCAAAACCAAACACATTGAATGCTGCAGGTTTGTTTAAAACTGGGCTTTATCTGGAAGTTGACCAGATTGACCAGTTTTACTTGATAAGCTGATATTTTCCCAAGGACTTGTCTTCATTTTTTGTTCCTCTTTCCTCTTTCACATGTCCAGGTGTTTTAACTCTTTTCACATTCCCTCGTATTTATGTGAAAGACTGATGGGCTGATGTAGGGTCTCAACCCAAAACATCAACTATCCCTGTGTCTCCACAGATACTGCCTGATCCACTGAGTTCCTCCATCCAGCAGCTTGTTTTTTTTGCTCTGTGACTGTCATTTCTCATTCACTTGAAGTTTGTAATTACTTATTTTGCAACAGAATTTGTTGATTCGTAATCAGCAGTGAGAGCCAAGTAGTTGGTTGTAATTCATCCTGCTTTCTCAGCTGATATCAGCCAATTTACCATGAACTGAGGATCAAACATGTGACCTTGAACTATTATTCAGGTCCAAATGGCAACGTGATTGATGCAAAGTGGGGTGCAAGTTTTTTTTAGCTGCTAAATTTTGCAGAGATGGGATGCCAGCCAAATTTGTATTGAAGTAGTTTGGGCTGGAGGTAACAAAAGAGTTTCAACACTGATGGGCAATGTTTTGGGTATGGAATTGGTCTTTCTGATGGATTGGATGTGGATTCAGAAGCTCATCTGGATTAGGATGAAGAGTTTTGTTCAGTTTGAGGGCATGAGGGAGTTGGGGGATGGGGGTGCAATTCATGGGGTGGCTTGGCCGAGTAACTAGTACATTTTGTATTTGGTGCACTGGTGGTAGGGTGACTGAATGTTTAGTGTGAACAGTATGCTAATCAAGCAGGCTAGTTTGTCGTAAATGATGCAGAACTAATTCATTTGTCCAAGCAAGTTCTAATGAAAAGGCCTCTTCTGGCCTTTTGCTCTCTCTTGACCTTTCCATCTTCAATTGCTGTCACGACATCAAGTGCCTTGACTTCTCTGTTCCCCTCTCTATCTCTAATATCCCCTTCTGAATGGGCAGCACTTTGCACCAATCCCAACCTAGTCAACGAACCTGCAGATGAGGGCAGTGCAGCTGTAGTCTGGTGGACTGACCTCTACCTTGAAGAGGCCAGATGGCAGCTCTTGCATACCTCTCATACCTATCCCTGCAATAGCAGGAGGTGCAACAGTTATTTTTGCACCACCTCCCTCACCACTATCCAGGGTCCTAAACAGCCCTTCCAGGTGAGGCAAGGATTAACATGAAACTCCCCCAACCTCGTGTACTGCTTTCAGTGCTTCCGATGTGTCCTCTTCTACATCGGTGAGACCAAGTGCAGACTAGGTGACCTATTTGCAGAGCACCTGTACTCTGTCCACAGTGGCTATCCTGAGCTCCCATTTGCAAGCCATTTCAATTCCCCTTCCTGTTCCCATTCTGACTTGTCTATCCTTGACCTTCACCACTACCAAGGTGAGGCCCAACCCAAACTAGAGGAACAACACCCTGTATTCCACCTGGGTAGTCCACAACCCAATGGTATGAACATTGAATTCCCCAATTTCAGGTAACCCCCACCGCTGGTGTTTTTTTTGTTCTTTCACGCCCTCTCTCCTTCTGATCCTCCTCCATTCTCCTATTTTTGTCCCCATCCCCATCCTGGTTCCATTCCCTACTACCCATGCATTTTACCCACCCATTCCCACCCTTTCCTCACCTGGTCTGGTTTCATCTGCCTTTCACCTCTCCCCTAATGGTTTCTATTATCACCTTCTATACTCATCAGATTCCAGCACTGGCAGCTTTTTTTGTTCCTGCCTATCACCCTCCCAGCTGTCTACACCTTTGCCCTCCCCTCCACCCACTGGTTCCATCTACCTTTTTCTCTGCCTCCCAACTCCACTCCCCCCCCCACCCCCCTCTTCCCTACCTGGTTCCATCTGCCTGTCATCCTTCATCCATTCTTGGTTCGCCAATCACCCACTGGCCCCTGATTTCCACCCCACCTCTCTCAGCCAGCTTCCCTCTCCATTATCGGTCCTGATGCAAGGTTTCAACCTGAAATGTCAACAGTAACTCCTTTCCCCTCTTTCCACCCACACCTCCCCCCACCCCAGACTTAGATGCTGCTTGAGCCACTGACTTCCTCCAACAGATTGTCCCAAATTCCAGTATCTGCCGTCGCTTGTGTCTTTTAATGAAAGGTGATTTGTCTGCAAGTTAACTCTTTCGCCACAAATGCTGCCTGACCTGCTGAGTATTTCTAGCATTTTCTATTTCATTAGTAATTTCCATTGGTTTAAAAGCAAACTGCAAGAATCTCAATACTTGGTGCTGGACATGGAAAAATACTATTTTACTGGAGACAAGCATACTGGGAATTGGCTCAATGTCATGGAAGAGTAATAAAATACATTTACTACTTCCAGGCACCCTGGATAGCTGTTAGAAACAACAAAATTTCTATGGAGCATAAAAAGAAAACGATGGAAACATTTAATAGGTCAAGCTCTCTCTGAAATTTAAAACACACTTATTTTCTCACTTTTCCAGATTTGGTGAAGCATCCTTGATCTGAAATGTTGACTTTGTCTCTCATCTCTTGGATACTGCTTGATTTGTTGAGTACTTCCAGCAGTTTCTAGTTTTGTTTCAGACTTCCCGTGGAGATGTCTTCATTCTGTACTTCTATCCTTGTTAAAAGATGTTTTAATATAAAATGATACTAAACCATTTATTACATTCTTCTGATATTTTATTTTGACTCAGATGTTTGTTTGCTATATTGCTGTAAATGTCTGTGCAATGATTTAAAGCATTTTGAGTACATTGCATCTTTTAGTCAGTGATCTAGGCCTCTTTTGATGGCCAAGAGAGGTGACATCAGGTTACCAAGCAAGAATCGACACATGCCTCTTTCAAGGCACCACTAAATGTGGAAAAATCATGGTCCATTCACCTCCTATAAACTCAGCATAATTTTTCATTTGTTTTTAAAAAAAAATTGAACAAAAGCAAAGGAAAGCTTAAAATTAAATCTGAATGTTCCTGCAATGCCATTAAAAGCATGGAATGGTGACTGTACGGTTCCAGTGTCTGCAGAAAAAGGTGATAATTATGGCTTATTGCAAACTGATATGGATGTAAATTGATAAGATCAGTAAAGTTTGGTTCCTTGCTTTTGAAATTGTCTATATTTGTTGATTTTTTTAAAATACCTTTTTGTTAATATCTATTCACCAGAGTTTTTGTAATTATTCCTTTGAGACTGCTGACGTGGCATGCCTGGAGAATGCACCAGCCCTTCTGTAAATCATAGAATGGTAGTTAAGTTTTTATGGCCGATTCCCTTCGTGGGTAATCAAGTACAAAGATTTTGCAGTTGCTGAAAATACAGAATTTGCTTAACACTTGTACTTTTTAACACCTCCATAATATATGCAAATATCTTCACATTGAAGTATCTTGTAATGCTTTATCTCCATTATTCTTTGATGTGGAATGGGTGTTATCCTAAACTGTCGGTAATTAACTGTCTGCATATAATATGATTATTGATGTACTTATTATGTGTTATACAAATAAATCGTGTTATGTCTGTCATGTTTATATACTAGAATGGTATAAAGGTTAAGATTTCTAAATGGTCCTCAGTGCCAGGGAAATTGGGATTTTTAGATCTTATTGTATTGGGGTAATGGATCATATTTTTATCTAGCTGAGCACAGATTTATGAATTCTGCATAGTTCCTTTGGGGGACTGAAACAGTCTTTATTGGATTAGGGTAGGAATGAAGTAGTAGTTTCAATATTAGCAGAAGTCATTCAACCAGAAAACTTTTAATTGACTGATCTGTAGGGACATGATTGTTCTTTTTCTCTGTGCAGAGAAAAACCACTTTGAAGTATGTTATTGTGATGTACAAAAACCACTTCGAAGTATGTTATTGCTTAGTGGAAATGTTTTTATCAAATTCTCCCTCCCAAACAAACAAGGCATTCCTGGAAGGGCAATAGAGAAATGATGGCAAATTTGAAGAAAATTGGGGAGGAAAGCAATGTTACATACTTAGAAGTGTCTGTAAAATACCACAGATATTCATCAGAGGGAAAATAGAATTTTTCTTTTGCTTGTACAGCTTATTCCATCAGTTAATATCAGAAATATTCAAACCTAGTGAAGCTATAAAATGTGCCCAAAAAATGGTATTAAGAAATAAAATTCAGTTTTAATGCCCCTCTTCTGAACATGAGTCCTGCGATGAGGAATTTATGTTGGAACCATACAGTGGAATCTGTGTATAGTTTTGTTTCTTGAACCAGTTAGAAAAAGCAGTGTGGATTTCACAAAGAATGACTTTGTGCCAGAATGAAGTTTTGAAGAAGGCAGTTGGTGAGCATGTGGGGAGTGTAGAAAATGGGTGAGGATGGGTGGCTGATGGCTGGGATGGACATGGTGGGCTGGAGGGCTTGTTTCCATACTGTTTCTCTCTGATTCTCAGGTTCTAACATTATTTTCCTGCAGCCATGCAGGTTTTAACCACTGCAATTCTCTCCTTAAACAGTCATCCTCTGTCAGAGAGGCATAGAATCACACATCATGAAAAGTCCCATTTTTTTTATTCTCCCCTCATTCCCATCAACTCCTCCCAGATTCTACTTGCCTACACACGGGGGAGGGGGGGCAATTTACAGTGACCAATTAACCTTCAAAGTCACAGGGAGAATGTGCAAACTCCACACAGCCAGCACCCAAGGCCAGGATTGAACTTGCATCTGTGGTGCTGCGAGGCAGCGGCTCTATTGGCTGTGCCACTGTGTTGTCCTCTCCTTGCTCTTAAATGGGTCTTTGACTAACCTTCAGGATACCAGTTGCAATATTTACTTCTGTGGCTGGGTGCTGTTGGTCTGATAAAACCCAAGTAAATGCCTTGGAATGTAAAGGAAGCTATTTGGTCCCTCTAGCCTGTCCTGCCATTTGGTGAGACAAGGCTGAAGGTTGGCCTAACTCTATTGCTCAATAGCTCCTACCTTTTGATGAACACCAATTACCAGCACCAGATTAAAACTAAAGCCAGCATTAGTTTTGGATACCCTATCATAGAAAAGACGTGGTTAAACTGAGTGCAGAGAAGATTTACGAAGATATTGCCAGGACTAGAGGGTTGGAGTTATAGGGAGAGTGTGGCCAGGCTGGGTGTTCATCCCTTGGAACGTAAGAGAATGAGGGGCGACCTTATAGAAGTGTTGAAAATTATGAGAGGCATAGATAAGGTGGACGGTAACGGTCTTTTCCCCAGGATAGGGGAGTCCAAAACCAGGGGGCATAGATTTAGGGTGAGAGGGGAAAGATTTAAAAGGGACCTGAGGGACCACGTTTTCACACAGAGGGTGGTGAGCTGCCAGAGGAAGTGATTGAGGCAGGTACAATGGTATCATTTATTATTGATCTGTCGGCTCAGTAGCATAGCGGTTAGCACGACACTATTACAGCGCCAGTGATCGGGGTTCGATTCCTGTCACTGTCCGTAAGGAGCTTGTACGTTCTCCCCGTGTCTGCATGGGTTTCCTCTGGGTGCTCCGGTTCCCTCCCACATTCTAAAGACGTATGGGTAGGTTAACATGGGTTTAAAATGGGCGGTGTGGACTCGTTGGGCCAGAAGGGCCTATTACCGTGCTGTTTCAATAAAGCTTTTAAAATAAAGTTTTTTTTAAGAAGCACTTGGATGGGTACAAGGAGGGGCGGGGCTTAGAGGGATATGGGCTGAATGCAGGAAATGGGACTAGCTGGGTGGGCACCGTGGTCGGCGTGGAGAGGTTGGGCCGAAGGGTCTCTATCTGTGCTGTGTTGCTCTATGACTTTAAAACACAGTGCTGGAGATGCTGGAAATCAGTTGGGACCTCCAGGAAGAGAGATGGTTAATCGACATTAAATGTTAACTTTGATTCTCTCTTCAGAGACATGCTATGACCTGCCGAGTATTTTCAGCATTTTCTATTTTTATATAAAATATGCTTAGCTGTATGATTTGCCTGTATGTCATAAATATTTTCAAAGGTAGCAGTGAGCTCCATTGTTCAAAGTTCTCTTGATAACAGGAAGGCCACGTGACCTAATAAATTCAAGTATGTGGGTTGTTTGCGTGAGAACTGTTGATAGACAGGGAAAAGACCATGAAAGTGTTTGTGTAATTGAATTGGACTTGGTTCTCCATTAGCAAAGTGAAGAAAACTTGATTTAACCTAACGACTATATTAGTTGTTCATTTTACCTTGCTTGTTTTGCTTAAAAAGAAAAACTACATTAGAATAACTTTTTTTTTAAGATTGTGGATTAGCTGGGTTGCCATTTGTATGCTCCTAATGTGATTTTAGACATTTTAGTACTTTAAAACTGCTATGTAACAAGGTGTTGAACCTATGCTTGTATTACCACTAGTTCAGCTTAAAGGCAGTAGTGGAAATAGTGAAATCCAGCGAATGCTGTTTCAAGACATGAAATGAAAATTCCCTGTGTTCACATGTACTTTTCCCTATAAATAGATTTTAATGTGTGTGTGGGAAAGGATATTATTGACTACTTATAGTGCACATTTGTTTAATATTTTCTACAGTATACATATACTTGTATTGCATTTTAAGTTTCTGAAGAAATTGGTGTGGATTCATGTTCTAGTAACATAATTTTCCTTGCATAAATGACATTTGGAATTATTTAAATTCCCTTGTGCTTTTTGGGTAAATATCACACTGGCATTTACTTTGTTAATTCCATGTTGTTGAGGCAAATAACTAACATCTGATTAAAAATCACCAATATTTAAAAATAGATTTTTACCAGTTATTAGAATCCTTGTGTGAATAAAGGGGGTGGAAAGCTCATTTGCTTCTCCAACAGTGTAAATGTAAAATTAATCTGTAATTTCCCCAGAAAATTTTGTGGAAAGTGCAGATGTTCATGCTTTAGGCCAGTTCTTTACTGTGGTTTAACATAGCACCTTTTATAATATGACCAATTGCAATGTATGACAGTGAGAAGTAACTCTACGCTTGTATTTGTATACTTCTGCACACAAGATGCCAGATAGATGTATGAATCTATTAATTACTGTAGTGGTGTTCATAGAAGCTGAAAAAATTATAGACTCGCAAAATGACTTTTTTGCATTTCATTTTAAATTATTATTAATATGATAGAACAGCAGTCCTTTTGGAGAGGAAGTTGTTCTCCCCTTCCTGAATTGGCTAATGAATTACATGATTAGATTCAGATCTTAGCCTTTCATGGTGGCCTTTGGGATAGATAAATCAGAGAGAATGCTCTGTCCTGAAGAACACTATCTCTATTGTCATAGTTGTAGATGTAACAGCCTGTAGGGGGAAACTTATTCGCTATTAAAATTTTGACAGTGGTTAGACACAAACTCTAGTGTCTGTTTCTCAGCTATGATGAATGTTCTGCTTAATAGCCTTATGAAATAGTTTTGTCTATTGCAGAATGAGGTTGCAATTCATCAACTTGGATGTTAGTTGAAGAAAGACTACATTCACAGAGGCTACAAGCTCTAATGGTGGGATTGGAAGGGAAGATGAGACTCACCAGTAGCCAATTAAACATTATTGAAATTATATATTTGAAATACCTTTATTTTTTGTCAGTTTTTAAGTGAACATTTTTAAGTGAAATTGAGTTGATGAAATTCTAGACTCAGTAATTCTGTGAGAAATTTATAATTTACCTTGATACTTATTCAGCAAACAATATCAGAAATTTTATTGTTAAACCTCAGGGAAAATAGCATTGCAACACATTTAAATGCAATCGAACATTAAATATATAGCAGAGTGTAGGAGCTAGACAAAATTGCTTTGTAGCATGGGTGGGCATGTTGTAACTAAGGTGTGGTGTTTTTACTGTCTTCTATATTGACAAATGAAGACATTTTTTTTTAAAGAGGCAGTTTTGAAATAGTGAATGACAAGAAGCACTAGTACACCAGTGCATTGGTGCTGTGATGTAGGAAATGGGTGTGTGCAGATTTACATGCTCAATTCCCAAAGTGGCCACCATTATTACATTTTCTGTATTTTATACCTCCAACATTCCTTTTCTTCTTAACCCTCATGAATGTGTTTAAACATTGCTCCATGTCTGCTTTGGTTGCCTCCTCTAACTTTTCTCCTGATGCTGATTGGTGTTTTTTCATTTTGTTTTAATGAGAAGTACCTTGCCAAAATTCAAGGTACTTCTCGTTGCTTGTAAGATATAAATGTGTGTGGAGTGAAATTGATTTCTCTTTGAGCACTAGAGGCCTACATCAAACACTACTGGATTAGAGACGACAAATGGACGGACAGTAGACGTGATATACTATCCATTCTTGCAGCATCTCTGCTTAACGTTCCCAAATTAGGGGTACTTTTATATTGGATGTCTACCCATTGGGAATTACTGTTGGTCTATTCACAGTTAAGATCTCGTAGCAATAAAGGGAAGCTTTTGGTTACAAATGCTTCCTTTTTCAACATTGTGTAGGTAAAGCATGCTACGGTTGCATTAGATGCTTTACCTATCCCATGGGATACCTGATATTTCCTTTTATTCTCTTGGTTTCACCATTTACAGATAATAAAATTGTTACCATTCTGTTGTGAATTGATTTTTAGTTTTAAGAAGGTGCTGTAAAAATATTGCCCATTTCATAAATTTCAGACTTATTTAATTATGAACCACTGCCTATGCCGTCTTTGGCAACTATAGGTTTACTACTAAATGAAAATCAGAAAAACTGCAGAAGCTGAAAATCTGAAATAGTGGTAGAAACAAGCAGCAGTCAGGCAGCATCTGTGGAAAGCAAAACTGAGCTAATATTTCAAGTTGAAGACTTGATTTACTAATTGCTATACTGGTGTATTGGAACTTTGCAAGTTAACTTGGTAAATTTAACATTGGTTTAGGCCAGTTTTTTTTAACTGTGGTTTAACATAGCACCTTTATAATATGACCAATTGCAATGTATGACAGTGAGAAGTAACCCTATGCTTGTATTCGTATACTTCTGCACATAAGATGCCAGATAGATGTATAATGATAGATGCCTAATGATCTGTTTTGATGCAACATTATCATGTGATTTCCAGCATCAAAATTTTTGAAGTTGAGCTGAAGGAAGACCTGTTCCTAGTTGTCTCGACTTGCTGGCAAGAATGGTTAAATTCTTTTAAGTCCAGTTGTGATATGCAGTTGCAGCATATCTTTGCAGGTAGAAACCAACTTAGCTTTGTGTATACATATAAATTACACCTGAAATTCTGTATGGATGTAAAGCAAAGGTAAGGTAAACTCTAAAGTGTGTTTTTTGTCTTCCAGGAGGTGCATCTCTCTTTGGTTTTGCAATCATGTTTATATGTTAATTAAGATGGGACATCTTAATTTAAATGACTGGAACAACTTCGTCCTAGAATGAAAGTACTATGGATGCAGAAAATGCTATATATTTCGTGTTCTCTGGCTCCACTGATGCTGCCTCGTGTGTAGAGTCTTTCCAGCAATTTTTGTACTCCCACAAGCATAGATAAAGATTATTTTCCCCAAAGAACTTGCTAATGATTTCCTGTTTATGCGTCTATCCTGCTGACCTTAATTATCCCAACTTAAAAGTTTCCAACCTGAGTGACCTTGTAGATAATTCAGCCTGAAAATAGCTGTAAGTTCTTCATATTTTTTTCTCTTTGTTTTATATTTATAACATCCCTTTAAAAAAATATTTTGAGTTGAAAGGCTGCTCCATATCTGTGAAATTGTCTTTTGTACATTTTGTCAGTTGCTGATCAGTTTTTTTTGCATGAAGAAATTTGGAATTTTTTTTGGACAAGGGTACCTTTGAAGTGTTCATTGCTGTATGGTGCTTGTAAGGTGTACATGCATATGTAGTGAATTTGTTTACTCTTTTGAGTATTCAGGTAATTTAAGCACTCTAGATTTATGTTCGAAGGCTGAACATTGTGGGCAGGTTGGCATTTGGTGAAATTTGAACCAAAAGCAGCAGGAATGTGATACATGCAACTTGACCATTGCAAGACAACAGCTCATTAAGGTAACCTAAAATAACTGCATTAGAACAAGATATTGAACCGAAAAGTTGCACAGCAATGCAGAGTGACCTTCAATACTGATTGCTCAAAGAAGCACATCTTCAGGTAAAGTATTTGAGAAAGAGGATGCAAATTGATGAATAGTCCATGTTATGTTGTGCAAATGGGAGGGAAGGTGGCTTTTTACAAATGTAAGACTAAGGCACCATATAATTTTAAACTTCAGGTTGATATTGACTAAGTGATACCTGATAAAGAAAAGCTTCACTAAGTATAAAGGTTGGGAACAGATTTTGTTGGGGAAGTGCACAGCGGAAATGTGGAGGTTGTTTAGGGAGTACTTGCATGGGGTTCTGGATAGGTTTGTCCTACTGAGGCAGGGTAAGGATGCTAGAGTGAAGGAACCGTGGTTGACAATGAGATGTAGAATATCTTGTCAAGAGGAAGACAGAAGCTTACCTAAGGTTTCGAAGTATGTATCAGACAGGGCTCTCGAGAGTTACAAGGTAGCCAGGAGGTAGTTTAAGAATGGACCTAGGAGAGCTAGAAAGGGGCATGAGAAGGCCTTGGTGAGTAGGATTAAGGAAAACCCCAAGGCATTCTACATGTATGTGAAGAATAGGAGGATGACTAGAGTGAGGGTAGGACCAACTTTCATTCAGAAAGTCAGAAGGCATGGGATCCAGGGAAATTTGGCTGTGTGGATTCAGAATTGGCTTGCCCATAGAAGACAGAGGGTGGTAGATGGAGTGTATTCTGCCTGGAGGTCAGTGACCAGTGGTGTTCCACAGGGATCTGTTCTGGGACCCCTGCTCTTTGAGATTTTTTTAATATCTAAATGATTTGGATGAGGATGTGGAAGGGTGGGTTAGTAAGTTTGCTGATGACACGAAGGTTGGTGGTGTTGTGGATAGTATAGAAGCTTGCTTTAAATTACAACAGGACATTGATAGGATGCAGAACTGGGCTGAGGAGTGGCAGATGGAGTTCAACCTGGAAAAGTGTGAAGTGATACACTTTGGAAGATTGAATTTGAAGGCAGAATACAAGGTCTTGGGGTCCATGTCCATATATCCCTCAAGGTTGCTGTGCAGGTCGATAAAGGTTGTTAAGAAAGCGTATGGTGCGTTGGCCTTCATTAGTTGGGGTACTGAGTTCAAGAGCTGTGAGGTAATGTTGCAGCTCTATAAAACTCTGGTTAGACCACAGTTGGAATATTGTGTTCAGTTTTGGTCACTTCATTATAGGAAGGATGTGAAAGCTTTAGAGAGGGTGCAGAGGAGATTTACCAGGATGCTGCCTGGATTGGAAAGCATGTCTTATGAGGATAGGTTGAGTGAGTTAGGACTTTTCTCTTCGGAGAGAAGGAGGATAAGAGGTGACTTGATAGAGGTGTACAAGATGATGAGGCATAGATCAAGTGGACAGTCAGAGACATTTTCCCCAGGGTGAAAATTGCTAACACGAGAGGGCATAATTTTAAGGTGATTGGAGGAAGATATAAGGGGGATGTCAGAGGTAAGTTTTTTTTTTACACAGAGTGGTGGATGTGTGGAACACACTGCCAGCAGAGGTTGTGGGGGCAGATACATTAGGGACATTTAAGAGACTCTTAGCCATGTGAATGATTTTAAAAAAAATGAAGGGCTATGTGGGAGGGAAGGGTTAGATAGACATTAGAGCAGGATAAAATGTCGGCACAAAAGTGTGAGCCGAAGGGCCTGTACTGTGCTGTAATGTTCTATGTTATCTAATACATGAATCCAAAGGCTGAGTCTCAGCAAATACAACCAACCATATTGTTCTGCCTAACAAAGGTGAACAGAGGAGCAAGCTGCCCCAGAGAAATTCATGTGAGGTGTTAGAGATCCAGTCAAGTTATAACTGGGGAAGAAAGACTTCCTGCATCTGATTTTGAACAATACCGTCGGGAAACATCCGATGGTGATTGTATTTGACAGTTTCCAGATTAGCAGAGCCCTCTTTTTCAAATGCAGGTGCATGATAGATGCATTGTGTTTAATTTTTTTTTGTTTTCTAAACAGAGGGGAGGGCGGTGGGGGGGGCGGTGGGTGATGTCTGTCAATTCCATAGTTTACTGTCTGTCTATCTCTAAGTGCCCATGAAAGGGCAGTGGTGAGAGGCATTCATGAATAACTTACAGACAATATGCCAGACTCTTCCATCACAATCCCCAGATATGCCTTGTCCCACCGACAGGGCAAACCCACCAGAGGTGGCAGCTCATTGGCGTACAGGCTGGAGGGAGTAGGTTTTGATGTCCTCATCATTAAATTAAGACTTCTTGAGGTTTCTGTGTACTAGGTCATATGTGGACAAGGTAACAACTTGTCTACTGACCCACCACCTCCATCTAATGAATCAGTACTCCTCCATGATGAATGACAAATCAAAGAAGCACCAAAAGTAGCATGGGTGTGGAATATTCTCTGGGTGGAGGCACTAAGATGCTCATCATCAAGAGTGGCTTGGTAGTGCTGTTGCCACTAACTTAGCTGGTGAATCCTAAAGGACATAACTGCTAGACTGATCTCTAGCACGTAGTGACTGTACAACATTCGGGATAAACCCACCTGACCTCATCCTTGTCTGACAAATGTATTGATCATTTGTCATTGGTAGAAGTGACTACCGCACAGTCCTCGTGAAGACAGTTTCATCTTCACACTAAGTACGTTCTGCATTATGTTATGGGGCACTGTAATTGTGCTAAATGGGGTAGATTAAGAACTGCTGTAGACATTCACAAGTTACTACACAGCTTCAGCATTTGCAGAAAGATACACTATCGTAATCTGTAACCTCATGAGTAATCTGTCATGCTGCCACTTCTATCAAGTAAGGGATCAACCATGGTTCAATGACAAGTGCCAAAGGGTGTGCTGGGAGAAGCTCTAGACTTTGCTAAAAATGAGTTGGCATCCTAGTGAGGCTGCAACTCAACTGCAAGACATAAGAGCTAAGCACTTTTGCAGCCAATGAATCAATTTGAGGCTCTGTTGTCTAGTTGTGAATTGTGGTGGACAATTAAATGGTTAGCGAGGAGGAGGGAGCTCCAAGAAAATCCCCATTAGCAATGACGGCAGGGCTCGGCACATGAGTGCCAAATACAAGCTGAAACATTTGTAGCCATCTTCATTCAAAAGACCCTCACCATCAGAGAAGCCAGTCTCCAGCCAACTTGATTTACTTGATATGTTAAGAAATGGTTGAGAGCATTGCATACACCAAAACTTTGGAACCAGATTGTGTCCCAGCCATATAACTGAAGATCTCCACTCCAGTACCAGCTGCTTCTCTAGCCAAGCTGTCCCATAATTGTTCCAGCTCTGACATTTATCTGACAATATGGAAATTTGCCCAAGTATGTCCTGTTCACAAAATGCAGGACAAATCCAACCCAGCTTATACTGCTTAATCCATCTACTCTCGATCATCAGCTGAAAGGTGTCGTTGTCATTGCCATTAAGTAGCACTTGTACACCAACTATGATCTCAGTGATGGCCTGTTTGGGTTTTGCGAGGGCTACTCAGCTCCAGGCTGCCTCATGTCCTTGGTTGAAAGAAGGACCAAAATGCTGACTTTCAAAGGTGATGTGAAAGTGAAAGCCCTTGAATCAAGGCAGGATTTGATTAAGAGTGACATTAAGGTACCCTGTTAAAATTGACATCAATGGGCATCAAAGCTAAAACATTCTAGTGGTTGGAGTTGTACCCCACACAAATGAAGATGGTTTAGGTTGTTTGGGGTCAATCGTTCTAGCCACAAGACATCACTGCAGTGAATTCCTCAACACATTGTCCTAGGCCCAATTACCCTTAGCTGTTTCATCACCGATCTTTCAATCATAAGGCCAAAATTGTGAATGTTTGCTGATGATTACACAATGTTCAGTTCCATTTGCAACTCCTTAACAAATGAAGCAGCCCCTGCCTGCATGCAGAAATGTCTAGACAACATTCAGCCATGAGTTGATGAGTGGCAAGTAACATTTGTGCCACCAAAATGCTGGACAGTCCAAAAGACTAGAATTTGTGTTTGTTTTGTACCTAAAAAGATGCTGTATTTCACAGTGTAGGAAATTTTCTAGGTAGTAATACTGCTGTACCTTACTTGAGAGTGAAGAAACTGGGTTGATGTGGCAGTCATTCACACAGAACAAATACACATTCTTGTATGATGACCAGTTCCTACCTACGCCTTGCTGAAATTAATACCATCCACACGCCTTTTGCTTTTCATATCCTCAGGACATCCACCTGCTGTTCATAGCAAACAAATTAAGTTTGAAACAAAGGCTTTATAAATAAATATGGCAGCTAATGGACAAGATTGGTTGAGGATAATGTCTTTTAAATTACTAGAAGAATTACCTACTCTGTATAACTAGTGGGGTAGAATATTTTCTGCCGTTCTGAAGATGCAAGAGGACTTTGATTAATGTCTCATTTGAATGGTGGCGAGTCCACCAAGGCAGTACCTCTGCAAATGTTAAAATGTTATAGATGCACCATAGAAAACATCCTGTCTGGATGCATGACAGCTTAGTATGGTGACTGCTCTTCCCAAAACTGCAAGAAACTGCACAGTTGTGGACACAGCTCAGTCCATCACGAAAACCAGCCTTTCCTCCATACACTATGTCTACACTTCCTGCTGTCTTGGGAAAGCAGCCAACATAATCTCCCACCCCGAACATTCTCTCTTGTCTTCTCCCCCCTCCATTGAGCAGAAGATACAAAAGATTGGAAAACATGGACCACCAGGCTCTATCCCGCTGTTATAAGGCTTTTGAACTGACTTCTTGTACAGTAAAGATGTACTCTTGACCTCGCACTCTACCTCTTCATGAACCTTGAACCTTATTTTCTGCTAGCACTGCACTTTCTCTGTAATTGTAACACCATATTTTGAATTTGTTATTGTTCTTCCTTTTATACTTCCTCGATTTACATATGTTTTGAAATCATCTGCATGGATGGCATGCAAAACAAAGTTTTTCACTGTATCTCTGTACATGTGACAATAATAAACCAATTACAAAATGTCATCAGAGGTTGTGATTAAATTCTGAAGTGTGGCTTGAATTTTCTACATTCTGACTTGGTGAGAATACTTCAGTCCAATTAAATATTATGGGGTACAAACACCATTTGAAATTTAAGCAAATTTTTGGCTGAATGCTTCTGCCTTTTATTTTAGTGATTTAACCTGTCCATGATTTTATTTTTTGCTCATTAATATTTGGTGTTCCTACTACCCGCTGTTCAGGACAGGAGACTGGCTAGGAAGAGGATAAAAATGGGAAAGCTGCAAGGGGGGACAATTTCTTTATTACTTTCTACTTTTTGAGAATTTTCTGAGTACCATTCCTGGTGAGTAAAATGCATGTATGGTAGGCAATCTGACATTTCAGAAGTTTCTGGATTCAATATTATGAAAGTGTTCAGAATAATCCAGCTTTGAACTTTAATTCTAAGGAATATGTACCCATTTTCATAGCAGCGCTTTTGAATAAGTCTGCATTTTTTTTAAAGCTGTGTTTATGTTCTGATGTACCTCAATGGTGCATGTGGTGTTTTATTATGACAGGTTCAACTACAAAAGCTTTGGTTGAGAGACAATACATAAAATATAAAATTTCCAACTCCAAAGGGGTTTGTCCCATGTTGTGGGAAAGTATTGTTATAATATACTTGCATGAGTTGAATTGTTGCCTTTATTCCTGTGAAAATTGCCATTTCTGTCCTTACAGTTAAGCAGCAGTTCATCTGCATTCTTGCGAGTCTTTCACAGCATAACATAATGGTTTATTTAGCAACTTCAAAATGTTTATGCAGTAATCTCTGACATTTTTCACAGTAAAAGAATACCGGATCCCATTGAACTTCTTGCTTATTGTCATTTGCTTTTATTCAGAATACAGAAGAGTGCCTATTTTCCAATGTTATACAAGTCCTGTTTGTTTATCTGTTGGATATATTACAAATATGCAGGAACAGCTGTGAGCATTGTAGTGTTTTTGTTTTCTTCCTATTGACTTTTATGGGTGTGAACAATTAATGGTCCCTTTCTCGCAGTTAACAGTAATGAAAGTAGGACACCATTCTGTTGTGATTAAACCTTTTTGGAACCAGTATTAGGCACAGCAGTATTGCTGCTAGTGTGCATTGATGATTAATGACTACTGAATAAACAAAAGGGAGGTTTTACCCTTGACATTTTCAATTATATGCCATTTAGGTATGTGAATAAGAAACTAGAATTTACACTAAAAATGCCCATCATAGATAACCTTAACCTGAAAAAAAAGTAAATGTAACAGATGCCTATACTTTTGTTAGTTTAATACTGACCAGAAGTTGCTGTACACTGAATTCGTTGGCTTTATTCAGGAACCCTCCCCTTTTGAATTTGCCATGATTAATACTGCCTGTTGGAGGAATTGGCTAGGGGAAGGCAGAAGTATCTGAATTAATATAAGCTGGCAGACTTCCAGAGTGCCTCGCTTTTTATTGTTATTTTAAATCAAAACTACATAAATCAAACTGTTGGACTTTGGGTCCAGTTATTTCTTCCCTGCTACAATCTCTTGTTAACTGAAACCTGCTAAGAGGAGGAACGTTTTGAGGAATTATTGAAAGTGCTTGAATGATAAGGAAGGATAGGCGGGTAGGCAGAGGGGGGAGGTGTGGCCATGATGGTTAGTAGTGATATAAAATCAATAGGAAGGACATTGGGTCAGAAGAGGCGGAATCCTTATGGGTGGAGCTAAGAAATAGCAAGGGTAAAAGGACAATAGTAGCAGTTATATATAGGCCCCCTAATAGCAGTCAGGAAGTGGATGATAAGTTGCAGTTTGAAATAGAAAAAGCATGCCAGAGTGACAATGTGAAGATAATTATGGGGGATTTTAACATGAGGGTGGACTGGGAAATCCAGCAAGGCAGTAGAACTCGGGAGAGTGAGTTTGTGGAATGTCTACGGGACGGTTTTTTGGAGCAACTTGTTGATGAACCCACCGGGGGATCAGCTGTTTTGGATTGGGTGCTGTGTGATGAACTGGAGGTGATTAGGGAACTAAAGGTAAAGGAACCATTGGGAACTAGTGATCACAATATGATTGAGTTCAGTTTCAAATTTGAGAAGGAGAAGCTGATAACTGGTGTATCGATATTTCAGTGGAACAAAGGAAATTACAGTGGCATGAGAGGGGAGCTGGCCCAAATTGATTGGAAGAGTAAGCTAGCTGGAGGGATAGCAGAGCAGAAATGGAAGGAATTTCTGCAAGAAATAAGGAAAATGCAGGATAGATATATTCCAAGAAAAAAGGTTTTGAATGGGGAAAAAAGGCACAAATGTGGATAACGAGAGAGGTGAAGGCTAAAATAAAAGCAAAAGGGAGGGCATACAAGGAAGCAAAAATTAGTGGGAAAACAGAAGACTGGGAAACTTTTAAAAACCTGCAGAAAGAAACTAAGAAGGTCGTTAGGAAAGAAAAGATGAATTAGGAAAGGAAGTTGGCAGATAACATTCGAAAGGATACTAAGAGTTTTTTTTAAATATATAAGGAGTAAAAGACAGACATGGGTTGATATAGGACCAATTGATAACGGTGCGGGAGAGATTATAATGGATGATAAAGAGATGGCAGAAGAACTAAATGAATATTTTGCATCGGTCTTCACTGTGGAGGACATCAGCAATATACCGGTTAGTCAGGGGTCTCACGGAATGGAACCGAGTTCAGTTAAGATTAATAGAGAGAAGGTGCTAGGAAAACTAAATGGGCAAAAGACTGATAAGTCTCCCGGACCGGATGAGGTGCATTCCTGGGTTCTGAAGGAGGTGGCTTTAGAGATAGCGGAGGCATTGGTGATAATTTTCCAGAAATCGATAGACTCCAGCATGGTTCCGGAGGACTGGAGGGTCGCAAATGTAGTTCCGCTGTATAAAAAAGGTGGGAGGCAGCATAAAGGAAATTACAGACCTATTAGTCTGACGTCAGTGGTGGGAAAGTTATTGGAATTGATCCTCAAGGATGGGGTTATGAAATACCTAGAGGTGCAAGGCAAGATAGGTCCTAGCCAATGTGGTTTTGTGAAGGGAAGATCCTGCCTGACCAACCTATTGGAGTTTTTTTTGAAGAAATCACAGGTAGGGTGGATAAGGGAGAGGCGGTAGATGTTGTGTATTTAGACTTTCAAAAGGCCTTCGACAAGGTGCCGCATAAGAGACTGATTAATAAGATGAGAGGTCATGGAATTACAGGTAGGATAACAGAATGAGTGGAGCATTGGCTGGTTGGCAGGAAGCAAAGGGTGGGAATAAAAGGACCTTGTTCTGGTTGGCTACCGGTTACTAGTGGTCTTCCGCAGGGGTCGGTGTTGGGGCCACTTCTTTTTAACTTGTACACTAACGATTTGGATGATGGAGTAAATGGTTTTGTGGCTAAGTTTGTGGATGACACCAGGATAGGTGGAGGAGTAGGGAGTATTGAGGAGACAGGAAGGTTGCAGAGAGACCTGGATAGTTTAGAATGAGCAAGGAAATGGCAGATGAGATTCAATGTTGAGAAATGTGCAGTTGTACACTTTGGAAACAGAAATAAACGGGCAGATTATTATCTAGAAGGAGAGAAAATTCAAAGTACAGAAGTACAAAGGGACTTGGGGGTACTCGTGCAGGATACCTTAAAGGTTAACCACCAGGTCGGATCGGTGGTAAAGAAAACGAATGCTATGTTGCCATTCATTTCAAGAGGTACAGTGTATAAAAGTAAGGAAGTGTTGATGAGGCTGTACGGGGCACTAGTGAGGCCTCGTTTGGAATACTGTGCATAGTTTTGGGCCCCATATCTTAGGAAGGATGTGTGTTGGAGAGGGTTCAGAGGAGATTTACGAGGATGATTCCCGGAATGAAAGGGCTTACGTATGATGAGCATTTGTCGGTTCTTGGACTGTACTCACTGGAGTACAGAAGAATGAGAGGGGACCTCATAGAGACATTTAAAATGTTGAAAGGACTGGACAGAGTAGATGTGGCTAGGCTGTTTCCCTTGGTGGGTGAGTCCAGGACCAGAGGGCACAATCTTAGAATTAGAGGGTACAGGTTTAAAAACAGATGAGGAGAAATTTCTTTAGCCAGAGGGTGGTGAATTTGTGGAATTCCTTGCCAGGTACAGCAGTGGAGGCCAGATCATTGGAGGCGTTTAAGGAAGCGATAGATAGATATCTAAATAGTCGGGGTATCAAGAGATATGGGGATAAGGCCGGAAATTGGGGTTAGAATAGTGTTTGATTGTTTTATTTTGTGCCTGCCCCCCCCCAATTTCTCATTTCTTTTTCTTTTTTCTCTTTTCCTTGGAGCAGACTCGATGGGCCAAATGGCCTACTTCTGCTCCCTTGCCTTGTGATCTTGTGATAAAAGTGGAAAGTTATGTTCTATAGTTTTTCCCTAGTTGTTGGCTAAGCCTTAAATGTAATTTGAATATGTAAGTGGAATCAATAATTTTTGGGTTTGATTTGTGCATAGCTTGTATCTGAATAAATGTTTTAACTTTTAAAACCATTTAATCAAACATTTGAAAGTAGAATGTTTTTGAGACAAGTATAACTTTAAATACATATACAGGATCTGGGTGTCATTGCCAAGGGTGACATTTATTGGCCATTCCTAATCGGTCTTTCATTGATGAGCCAGAGCCTTGAACTCCTGCAATCTTTCTGGATGTAGATATATCCACAGAGTTATTAACATAGAACAGTACAGCACAGTACGGGCCCTTCGGCCCACTATGTTGTGCCAACCTACAAAAGCCCTAGCTCACTCAACCTTTCATCACAAGAAATGTTCTCTAATCCAGGCAGCATCCTAGTAAATCTTCTCTGCACCCTCTCTAAAGCTTCCACATCCATCCTATAATGAGGCAACCAGAACAGAACACAGTACTCGAAGTGTGGTCTAGCCAGAGTTTTATAGAGCTGCAACATTACCTCGTGTCTCTTGAACTCAATCCCCTGACTAATGAAGGCCAGCACACCATATGCCTTCTTAACCACCTTATCAATTTGCGTGGCAACTTTGGGAGAGAATTCCAAGATCTGGGTGTTGCAATGAAGGAACAATGAGATGTTTTGAAGTTATGTTGGGTACCTAACACGAGAGGGAACGTGGTGTTCCCATGCGCTGTCTGCTCTGTCCTCCTTGATGGTAGAAATTGCAGGTTTGTGAGATGCTGTCAGAGGAGCCAAGGTGAGTAACAGCAGTGAATCTTGTACAGTGGACTGGTGATGTAGAGAGTGGCTGGATGATGGAGGGGATGGTAATCAGGTGAAGTTGTTTTGTTCTGGATTGGTGGTGAGTTTCTTGAGTATTGTTGGAATTGTAATTGTCCAAGTAAATGAACAATATTCCATCACACTCTTTGTAGCCATCTAGATGGTTGAAAGACTTCTGGATTTATGAAATGAGCCACTTGCTCCAGGGTATCCTGCTCTTGTAGTCAGATTATTTATGTGGCTAGTCCACTTGAGCTGCTGTTTGGTTGTACTTGGTTATTACTGTAAAACTCCTTTAATATGGCACGCTTTGGTGCTAGATGACCAGATTTTCTGGACCATCAGATATTATTCTGTTAACGATCCATCACATATGTAATGCACTTTAAATATTACACTGTAAAAATAAAGGGAGTGCACCCAACAGAAACAGATGAGTTTAAAGAGAGTATGGGAACCAGTGCTTGAAAGGAGTGGCAGAATCACCTGGTGTGTCAGATGCCAAACCATCTGGATTTTTGAATAGTTGGATAATTAAGCACTGTATGGTCTGCTAAAATAAATGTAATATGTGTTTAGAACTTTTTTGCAGTTTTGCAAATACATGGAAAGTAGGTAGTGCTAGTCATAAAGGCCTCATCTATAGAATATTGCCTTCCATTCTCATTGTTTCATAATACAATACAGTTGTTGATGATTGTTTACTTTGAAGTAATGAGCCACCAATCACAATTATACAGACTCCTATCCATTTAACCTGTCAGTTAGCAGTAATTCTAAAACCAAAGCAAGAAATGCTTCAGTGGTGGAGAGATTTGGGGAGAAAAGTCATGTGATCCTCCCAGCATGCAACACTTACTTCATGTCATGGATCAAATTACTAGTTTAGTAGATGCCAATGTGTTGTTTTGTTTTTGAGAGGAATTTATCTAATTTCCTTTTGAATTACATTATCAACAAAATAAATCATCTCCCAACATCTCCTTAAAAACAAATTTGAACTTGTCAAGCGCATTCATGATGAATTTCTTCTATTACCTTTGAGGCTTTTGGATCATTCTACCTTCGTAAAGGCAAAAGTTAACCTAATTTTATTGTCTTTCTGCTGCTGACAAAGCAGTGGGTATGGGAACCGACTCAGTAATGCAGGAATGAGTTTGAGTTCCAGATAAAATAGCTGTGGTCATAGACTTAGGAAAACTTGTGGTTTCTCATGGTCCACAGCTGTTTAAGATTGTGCCACCACACTCTTAAATGGAGCTACTCCAACTACCTAGTTGGCAATGGAGTTAGCAGCCTGGCAAGAAGAATATATACACTTCTCTGGAAGATGGAGTTGAACTTGAGTTAAAAACATTTTGCTTCTAAGGAATGTTAATCACAAATCAGTATAAATATTGGTCAATATAGCAGTGGACAGGTACCTTGATTAAGTAATGTACTACCAATCACATGCATGGATTTCTGATGGCACTATTTGTTAAATGCAAATTTTTTTTTCCTCTCTTCTGTTTTTCCATGCCTGTACTCCTCTATCCTGCTTTTTCTGCAGACCAGACTTTCCTGGAGCTAAGAAAACTTCCATGTTGCATGATTATAGTTCCACTTCTTCACTGCTATAATATGGTTTCAGATGTGCATGGATCCTGATATGATTCCTAAGCTTACTGAGGTGAGGAGATGTAAGACTGCTTCCAGTTGGCAGTCTTGCAATGTGGGTGTTGGTGCAGTACTCTTTCAGACAGGTAAGTAAGTGTATATTAAAATTCCAGATGAAACATCTTGAGAATTTCATATCGGAACTTTATGGGCAAAATTCAAATAAGAGGATGACCTCGATTGTGCCACAGATATTTAATTTATTGTAACTATTAATGAAATAAGCATCTCACATTTTACTTGGGCTGATGGTTGCTGGTTTTGTTGCACAGAAACTGCTGAGTCTGTTGTCTATGTATAACAGTGACCAGGTATCAATTTTTTGAAATTGTATATGCTGGTGTTAAATTTAGTTTACTGATATAGCAAGGCAAAGAATTGAGTTATGCATTTATTCTAGGTAAGATTTCAGTAATTACAATATTACCATAGTTATCCATAGCAAAATGTGACACAGTCAAAACTTTGTTAGGACTGATCTGTGTGTGTATTTTTTCTGATTAGAGTTGTACAGTTGTAAAGCACAGAAATGGGCTCTTTGGCCCACCACAACCATGCTGCCCTTATTGCCTATCCACACTAATCTCATGTTAGGACTGTATCCTTTTATACATTGCATATTTAAGCAGAACATAGAACAGTACAGCACAGGAACAGGCCTTTCGGCCCATGCTGTCTGTGCTGACCATGATGCTAATCCAAATCTACCTGCAAATGGTCTATATCTCTCCATTACCTGCCTGTTCATGTGCCTGTCTAAATGCCTCTTAAACATTATTATCGTATGTTTCCAGCACTTCCCCTGGCAGAGTGTTCCAGGCACCTATCACTGTGTTAAAAAAAAAGTTGCCTTGTAAATCTCCTTTAAACTTTCCCCCTCTTACCTTAAAGCTGTGTCCTCTGGTACTTGAACCCTGTATTAATTTTATCTGATTTCATCACTTCCTCGAGCAGAGCATTCCAAATACCAAAAGCTCTGTGTGTGTGTGTGTGTGTGTGTGTGTGTGTGTAAAAACTTGTCCCTGAGATCCTCTTTAAAACTCCTTCCTCTCACCTTAAATGTAAACCCTTTTGTTTTTGATATCCTTACCACGAGAAGAAGATTTTGATTATCTAGGCCACTCATAATCTTATATACTTCTATCAGGTCATTCCTCTGCCTCCATCACTCCAGGGAAATCAAGTCCAGCCTCCCCATAACTAAAGTTCTCCAATCCAATCAGCATCATGGTGAATCTCCTCCGCATTCTCTCCAGTGCAATCACATTTTTTCCTCTAGTGTGGTGATCAGAACTGCACGCACATACTACAAGTGTGGCCCAACCAAAGTTTGTAAAGTTAGAAAATAACATCCCAATTCTTCTGTCCTATGCCCCAACCTAATGAAGGCAAGCAAACCATATGCCACCTTCACCATGCTATCAACCTGTGTGATGATTTCAGAGAACTATAGACTTAGAGCCCTAGGGTTCTCTGTTCATCAACATTCTTTAGTGCCCTGCCGTTTATTGTGCATCTTACCTCTATTTGACTTCCCAAAATGCATCACCTAGTACTTGTTAGGATTAAATTCCATCTGCCAATGCTCTGCCCAACTTTCCATCTGATGTATATTCCTGCTGTAGCCTTAGAAAACATTTCTTGCTATCCACAACACCAATAATTTTTGTGTCATCCCCATACTTACTAATCGTATCTCCTATGTTGACATCCACGATTCTGAGACCTTTTTTTCCAGAGTAGATAAACCTGTATTGCAAACAAACTTGAAAGCTGACTTGTACTTGAAATGCAATTGTAGTTCATGTGCTTCAGTATATTATGTAAGAATCCTTTATTCTATTTTCTGATAAGGCGCTCAAATTTGATAAGTCTACGTCGTAACATTTGAAATAGAGATATGGGAACAAACTTCTCCTTTTTCCTTGTATTAAGAATGACAATTCTATTGTTATTTAATGTGTTGTAGAAAATACATCTCATGGCAAACAGAATTACTTGTACTTCTCAACTAAAAATACTAAATGTTAATCTTTCACTAAATTTATGATCAAGTGCTTTCACTGGCATGATGCAAGTAATGTGTTGATTGAGTACGGTGTTGCTTTGGACAACAATGAATTTGGTGAAAGTCCAGCAATACTTTAATAAAGAGAAGATTCATTTTCCATCTAAGATTGCATGTTCTCAGTACAGATTACACCAGCAATTGTGGCAGCAATTTTTAAAATTGAAAATAGATGTGCACCCCTCCTTTGCTTGAGCCTTCATAAACCCATTTGCAGTGAAACATCTGAATAGCTACAGCATAACTTAAGGGAAAATTTAATATATTTGTATTTTAATAATTACATCTTTTTTGAGTCTATTTCTTTAACCTCCTGCCTTAATTACTGGAAGAAAAAATCTAGACTGCCAATTCATTATTTTTATTTGTGTGATTTGTGTTACATGCAATAATTTAATGATGCACAATCTATCGGTCCATTTGTGTAAGGCAGAAATGCTTCTGGTCCTTCCAAACTAATGTCATACAGTGTATTTTTTTTAAAGATAGTACCTCGTATAATGTGGATAAATTGATCTTTTAAAGTAGTTAATTCATGTATGTAGCAGATTCAAACGGTGAACTTGGATATCTAAGTGCTTACAAAGCAACAATCTTTGTAATAGATACAGAGCATTAAACCAAGTGCTTTATCACCACTGCCAACATTTTAGTTTTTACATGGCATTTACGTCACTTGTTGGTGATGTATATTGTGTCAGTGGGCATCATCAAAATACAGAGGATTCTATGCATTGGGTTGTTTGATTATAGTTGTCGCTGGTGCACCATTACATTTCATCTGATCTGATAACTACCATAGTTGAAGACATGACCAGTTTTCAACCTTGTTATTGTTTTTTTTAGTGAAATCTTCTGCTATGTTATCCTATACAGAAAACTAATTATAACGTGTGCATATGCATTCTAACACTTCCATACTAGAACAGTTTTTAATTATTATCCAAGGGGAATTTCTTACCTGTTTAAGAAACAAAATCAGCATGTCAAAATAATAATTGATTCTGCCAAAAAAAAATTACTTGTGCTATAGTATCGAAGAATCTTGGGTACTGCTGAAAGGGAGGAACTGAAGGAAATCTGTATTGGTAGGGAAGTGATGAAGGCTGGAAAAAAAAACCCAGGTCCCAATAGTCTGTATCCTGGAGTACTTAAAAAGTAGTCCTAGAAATAGTGGATGCATTGGTGGTCATTTTCCAACGCTCTTTAGACTCTGGAAAAGTTCCTACGGATTGGAGGGCAGCTCATGTAGTCACACTATTTTAAAGAGGCAGGAGAAACAAACAGGAAGTTATAGATAGATTAGCCTGACATCAGCAGAGGAGAAAATACTGCAGTCTTTTAGAAATAATCTCAGAGCATCTGGAAAATGGGAACAGGATTATGCTAAATCAGCATAGATGTACAAAAAGGTGACCTTGTTTGACAAATCTGCTGTTTTTTT
Organism: Pristis pectinata; assembly: GCF_009764475.1. Classification (NCBI taxonomy): domain Eukaryota; kingdom Metazoa; phylum Chordata; class Chondrichthyes; order Rhinopristiformes; family Pristidae; genus Pristis; species Pristis pectinata. The sequence goes on from NC_067407.1 coordinate 15,281,307, forward strand.
CGAGGATGTAACTAGTAGAGTGGATGAGATGTTTGGACTTTCAGAAGACTTTGGATGAGGTCCCACAAGAGATTAGAGTGCAAAATTAAAACATGGGATTGAGGTAACGTACTGTCATAGATCCAGAACTGGTTTGCAGACAGGAAATGGAGTGGAAATAAACAGATCCTTTCCTGAATGGTAGGCAGTGTTTGGACCCAAGCTATTCACAATATATATTCGTGATATAGTATCTTCAAGTTTGCAAAAGGTTGGGTGGGAAGGTGAATATGTGGAAGCTGCAGAGAAGCTCCAGTGTGATTTGGACAGGTTGAGGGAGTGGGCAAGTACATGGTGCATGCAGTATAATGGGGAGATTATCTACTTTGGTGGCAAAAATAAGAAAGCAGATTATTAACTACATGAGCTACATGGCATGAGATTAGGAAAGGGGGAGATGTCCTTCTGTATCAGTTGATGAAAATAAGCATACAGGTACAGCAGGCAGTTAAGAAGCCAAATAGCATGTTGGCCTTTACAGCCAATGGAATTGAGTACAGGAGCAGGGTTGCCTTAATGCAATTATTCAAGGCCTTATGAGGCCACACATTGTGCGTACAGGCAACCCCTACATTATTTGGGAGGGGGTGGTGGGGGAGGGGGGCTAGAGGAGATGTGTTCCCACCAAAAGGTCCATATTGTGATTTTCCGTAATGCGAAGCCACATCATTGGCGCATGTGTCAAGAAATGCAAGTTTAAAAAATAAAATAGTTTGTTTATTTTTCTTCAAATAATTTCTGAGAGTGAATTTTATTCCATATCTCGAAATCTTGGATAGTGATTTGTGAATTCTGTTAAGGTGAATTTCCATGATCTGAACATGTATAACGTGGGGATTGCCTGTATTGTTCCATTTTGGCCTCCTTGTCTGAGGAATGATGTTCTTGCTATGGTGGAAGTGCATCAGACTGATTCATGGGATATGAAGAGAGATTGAGAGGATTGGGCTTGTATTCACTTGAGTTTAGAACAATGAGAAAATACCTCATTGAAACTTATAATATCCTGATTGAATGGACAGACTGGATGCAAGGAGGATGTCCCTGATGATGAGGAAGTACAGAACTGAGGTCACAGCTAAGGGTACAGGATATGACATTTAGGACTGAGATGAGAATTTTTTTTTCACTTGAATGGTGATTTACTACAGAAGACAATTGAGGCTAAATCATTTAAAGTATGGCTGAGTTGTGCACTAGTACCTCATAGCTCCAACAACCTGGATTCAATCCTGATCTCTGGTGCTGTGTGTATGGAGTTTGCATATTCTTCCTGTGACTGAGTGGATTTCAGTACTGGATTCATCCAGAGTCTAGCTGCAAATTCTAGAGAGATTCTGCCATCAAGTTGGGAATTTCTGCATTTGGATCCAACCCCGCATTTAAGTCGATAAACACTACAAGTTCTATGTGGAACTGTCCGCATTTTCCACAAGTTCCAGGCCATTTTGTTCATGTCGATATATTATTGGTACACTTAAAACTGGTCAGCAATTTGAACAATCTGGGCACTGTGATATGCCATTATGGGAACTCTCTATCTCAATTTTCCTTTTTATTTCCAGTGATGTTGAAGACCTAAGGTAGATGAATTGTGTGAATAAATATCTACTGTTGTGTTACACAGTGGAGTAACCATTTTACAACAACCCTGAGGTAGAGGTTATAAGTGGTCGTTCAGTGTTGTTCATTCATTCTGCAATCTCCCAGACGATATTCAGTGATTTTTCTTTGCTAAGCCTTCAATGATGTTTCTGCTATCTATTGTGGAAGGTGGAGACGAGGGATATCCCTCGGGTTCTTCTGGCTGAGATCATGCCTTATAAGCTGCAATGTCTTAAGCTCAATGTTAAACTGCTGTAGACATCTTGTCTGACGTTATAAGCCCTTTGGAAAATGCAGCATAAATAAATTAGTCAATTAATTTAAGTTGCTAGGAAGGAATATTTTTCTTGAAACCTGTTTTTAAATACTGAACATAGTTTATTAGCAAAATGTAGTTGGGTAATCTTGGGTAATTAGAATGCAAAAACTGTGTAGTCTGTAACCACTTGAAGCGTGTTACTGTAAATGTTTTGTTATACTTGATGGAATGCAAACTGAAAATACAAATGCACACTGGTATCACATTGTTCTGCTGTAAGACCCATGTGTTTAACAAATGAGTGGTAAGGATCTTGTTGATCAATTATCTATTTTTTTATTATATGTTAGATTTTAGATATATTAAATATAATAAATTAAAAAATAGAGTGGCTTGGCCTCTACAGCCCTGTGTGGGTGGGTAGCGAATTCTACTGGGTTACCACACTGAGCGAAGTAATTCCTCTTCGTCTCAGTCATAAATGTCTTGCCTCATTATCCTGCAATTGTGACATCTTGTTCTAGACACTCAGGGGCAACATTCTCCTTGTATCCAGTCTGTCTAGTCCTGTCAGAATTTTGTATATTTCAGCTGGATTCCCTTTCATTCTTCCAAACGTTACACAATACGAACTTAGTCTAGCTAACCTCTCCTCACACAGCAGTCCTGCTGTCGCAGGAATAAGTCAGGTGATCTTTTGATGTACTCCCTCTATGGCAAGTATATCCTTTTTAGTGTGAACACCAAAAATGCGCACAATATGCTAGGTGTGGTTTCACCAAAGCCCTGTCTATTTGTAGCAAGACATCCTTGCTGCTCCTGTACTCAAATCCTCTTACAATGAAGGCCAACTACTATTTGCATTCTTAATTACTTGCTGCACTTGCATATTTGCTTTTAGTGACTGGTGTGCAAGGACAATCAAGTTTTTTTTTGTACATCAACACTTCCCAATCTTATCACAATTTAAATATTTGCCTCTTTTTCTGATTTTTCTCTCAAAGTGGATAACTCGCATTATCCAAGTTTTACTGCATCTGCTAAAAATTTTGCACATTGTTCAATCTGAGTTGCCTTGAAGCCTCTGCACCCTTCTTGCAATTTATAATCCCATCTTGTTTAGTATCTTTGGCAAATTTTGAAACATTAAATTTTGTCCTTTATCCAAATCATCGATACAGATATGAACAACTGAGACCCAAACACTGATCCCTGTGGTATTCCTTTATTTACCATCCAATTTATTCAGCTGCTCAGTTTCCTGTCTGTTAACTGATTTTTAATTTACTACTTTAATGTGCTTTAATTTTACACACTAACCTTTTATTTGGAATTTATGAAAGAACTGAAGTTAAGATAAAATTACCAGAATATCTATAGAACAGTGAAATAGGTTCACTCAATAGCAGTCTGTCTTTCCAGTGAATACCAATTTAGGAGATAGGGATGTTGCCTAGAACACTTAGAAGCAGTGCTAATTAAAAAATTGTCACTGAATATATTCATAAATGGCATCAAGTGCAGTGATACGCATGTTCATCTTTATTTCTTTAAACTCCTGGTTGGTCATTATTAACCTAGTTTTGTTAGAAGTACTAAATTATGGTAGAAAAGTACTTCTGATGCAAACCCACAACCTCATTTCCCTCTTCTGGGAAGAGAAGAGCAGGCCTGATAAATCTTGGAGATGCTGTGATTGTAATAATCTTCTGATTAAGTTGATGTGGTACTCTTAGACAGACTTAGCGCAGCTTGGATTTTTTAATTAAAAACTCCTCAAGCTGGACCTCTTCATGTGATGGATGTGATATTTAAACTTACTTGCAGAACCTTTCAAGGTTTTTGCATTTGGGTTTGTGATTAACCATCTTAACAAGTTATTGGTTGAGCTTCTGGTTATTATGGCATTTAACTCCAGCACGAATCAGTGCCTTTGTGAGAATATCAGATAAGAGGAGAAAATTGAAGGGGAAATAAAAACACCTTTGGCAAGCTCTATTTAGTCGGTGTTAATTGTTAAATCACTACATTTGAAATGGCTTCAAAAGGTTACTACTTATGTTGCAGTTCTATAAAACTCTGGTTAGATCACTTGGAGTATCGTGTTCAGTTCTGGTCGCCTCATTATAGGAAGGATGTGGAAGGTTTAGAGAGGGTGCAGAGCAGCTTTACCAGGATGTTGCCTGGATTGGAGAGCATGTCTTATGAGGATAGGTTGAGCAAGCTAGGGCTTTTCTCTTTGGAGAGAAGGAGGATGAGAGGTGACTTGATAGAGGTGTACAAGATGATGATAAGCATAGATCAAGTGGACAGTCAGAGACCTTTTCCCAGGGTGAAAATGGCTAACATGAGGGGGCATAATTTTAAGGTGATTGGAGGAAGGTATGGGGGGGGGGGGTGATGTCAGAGGTAAGTTTTTTTTTACAGAGAATGGTGGGTGTGTGGAATGCACTGCTGGCAGAGGCTGTGGAGGCAGATACATTAGGGACATTTAAGAGACGCTTAGATAGGCACATAAATTATAGAAAAATGAAGGGCTATGTGGGGGGGAAGGTTTAGATAGATCTTGGAGCAGGATAAAATGTCCGCACAACATTGTGGGCTGAAGGGCCTGTACTGTGCTGTTATGTTCTATGTTTTCTTTAAATAACTCTCTTGATGTAAAGTTCCTCCTCTTCTGATGTGGTTCAATCTCGTACTTGCATTTTAGATTTTAAACTATTTGTGACCATATGAAATATGGGGGAGTGGTATTGGACATTTGTAATGTACTATACATTTTAAAATTAAACTGGTTGCTGCCTAGTATGGAAATACATCAGAATTTTGGTAGCAAATGAATATTGTAGGTGGCCAAAGAGGTATCCTTAGCACTGAGGTCTGATGGTATCTGAGCCTGGACTAGGAACGTCTTTGTGGGGTATTTTCCATGTAACCTTATACCTTAACCATTCTCTGACATAACATGTTATTATTAACTGCTCATCCATGATGTAGTTACATTCCTGTGTTGGGGAGGAAGGTGGTGGGTGGCCTTCTAATTCTTTCAGCCACACAAGATTGCTTTTTTTTCTTTACAGAAGGTTTGAAATTACCCAGGGAAAGGAAACTTTATATATAATTTCTTGCCATATTAATGATATCCAGCAATTTGGATATTCTTGTTTCCTAATATATAACAACTCTGTTCATAAAAGATAATTCAGAAGTCTCAGGGTTCTACTCAAAGTCTTAAGGTTTTGCTGGTCAGTTCAAGAACTGAATGGTTGAAGGGAAGTAGCTCGTGATGCTGAAGTGAAGAATTTAGATCATTCTTTTGGTGCTTTATAATGGAATCCAATTATTTTGGCCAGGGATGTTAATGTGTCATGGGTCAATATGTAGACTGAATAAAAGAGCTGATTTTTAGCAATGTAAAAATGAGGAATATGGCACATACTTTCCAAATTGTAGAATTCCTAAATAAATCAAAAACTTTAAAGGGATCTGTTACTACTTCATCAGGAAAATTTATTGTTTGAATATGCATAATATTGGCAAGTGAAAACTTAAGTTTGCATGTAATTTCCCTTTCCTTAATGCTCAAGTCAGACGGTCTCCCTGGGACTATTGTCTGCTATGGTAATGAAACCCATTTGATGAATAAGCAAAAGCAATTTGAAGGGATGCATTTGGTATACCAATAATCTAAATGACTTTGTTTGCAGGGCTGACAGCTGTATCACTTCCTGTTGAGTGATACTTGTTATAATGGTGAATGGTTCTGGTTTGTGCATTTTGGCCTAGCATATCCCTTGTTTTACTATTACATATCCTCACAAACTAAGCCAGGTATCGAGGAGAAAAAGTGTGTACTTGCACCTCTTGGTCAAACTACTTGTACTTTGTACAACTATATACATAGTTGTAAATAACAAGGCCTTTGGAGCAGACAAAACCCTCCCCTGAAGTACTAAATTATGGTGGAGAAGTACTTATGGTGCAAATCCACAACCTCATCTCCCTCTTCGGGGAAGAGAAGAGCATGTCTGCTGTATCTTCTGTTTGTCACAGGACAGGTCATTGCAAAGGTTTTCTTCAACTGCCACTCCCTGTAGTCAGAGCTTTACCAGAGTAGCAACATGGATTCTGTCCATCAAGATGTGCAGTGTGCAACAAATCCAAGAAAAGTGTAAGGAGCAGCATTATTTGCCATGCATTGACTTTTTGCGACCTTGGAAAGCTCTTAACATCATCAGCCGATATGGAATGTGGAAAACCTTTCTCAAATTTGGCTCTTGGAAATTCATTGCCATTCTTTCTTTGCTGCACAAAGACATGGAGCCTGTGATCCTAGTTAACAGAACCAATCCAAGTGTGTCATGTAAGACAGTATTACTGTACCAATCATTCTCATTACAACATTGCATTTCATCACCAACAAGCTTCCCCCAAATTGAAGTTAATTGACTGGAGGAACAGGAAATAGGACAACCCAGTCAAGGTCACCCTACCCACAGTTATCAAATTGCAGTATGTATTTGGCACTTCTTTATGCACATTCAGAAACCGACTTCTGGATAGTTGTTCACTGCCATACTGCTGCCTTGGCCTGGACCATCTGAAGGCGAACAAAATCCAAAGCAAGACCCTGGAAATCTGGATCACTTTCCATACCTTGGGACCACCTCTGGTGAAGGTAGACTTCAATTATGAAATCCACCACTGTCTCCATTGGATGAGCATGTTCTTTGTCCATCTAAGAAAAGACCTTAGACCTTGGTGCTAGATTTAAGAATACCTGTGATCTTATCCCTATTTTATGCGTCATGGACACGAACAACCTACAGGAGACACCTTATAAAGCACTAGAAAAGTACTGGTGATGCTGACTGTTTCAATCATTTGACAGATTAGCCATACTGCTCTCAGTATCCTTTTCCCATGCTTAAACTTATGCTTAACCTGCTGCAAAGTTTGGGCCACATCATATCTCTCTATGACAGGACCATGTGCATAAATAGTGGAAGAAGCACACAATTTCCCTAACTACAAGCTGCGTCAAGCACCAATGGTCTTCTGGTAGACTCTGTGGCCGCATGGGACTTCTCGGCTACCTTGCATCCACTTTGGGTCAGTGGAATTCCAAATTATTCTTGACTCCAGGAAACTACTCAAGAAGATGTACTTTGTTCTCATGCAGATGTTAACTACTTTAAAACTATGTCGCTTGGAAGGTAGTCCATGGAGTAAATTGTAAGTTGCATGTATTTGATATTACAGCATCAATATGGCTAATTTTGTTCTCTTTCTATTAAGTTGTTTGCATTTATATAATTTTTAGCTTCACTTGTGCCTGAAGCCTTTAAGCTGGGTAATGTGCTGTTGGGTCCATCAATTTTTTTCAAATCTGTGATTTTCCCTGCTTTACCATGTTTCTGTTACAGCTGGAAATCAGAGGTAAAATGTGCTATTTTGGTATTTTCCAAATGCATCATGCTATTATTTCTAAAAATAATTCATGTAGCATCTTATTGTGACAGCAATGTTGTTAAATAATAAATTCTACAAAACATTGGCAATATTTTTACATCTGTTTTTGAAAAAATTCAAGTATTTTAGTCATTTAAGAAGCTCTTGGACTATGATGAATGATGAATGATTTCTTTGTGCATTTTAAGTTGTTTTGGTGCTAGAATAATCTGCTCTGTCTTGTCACAAAGATGAGATGGTGCAAAGCGACTTTTGGTGCAAGATAATAAAGTTCTGAAAAATTATATGCTCTATTTTGGTGCCTTTTTCCATTCTCTTGACATCCCAGATTGCTTCTCCATCAGTGGCATTCATGAAAGAATACGCAAGCAAATGTTGCAGTCAATCAGCAGTGTTAGGAAATACTTCTTGTTAAATAATTCAAGTGCTGCTCGTATTGGTAAGGGAATCTTTGATAACTTGTATTCGATAGTTAATCATAATACATTAGCTGCAGTATAAAAACATGCAGCTGAAGCACAAGTGCAATATTTCCTGATTTGACCTGGATAGCAAACAGCTGTCTTCATTCATTTGACTGAGCAGGAATTAAGTAACAGTTTACATGGATCCCTCTGTTTTTTTTCTCTCGCAGGTTCCTCCATCAACTGTTGGGAGAAAGGGTTTTTTTTCAGTCAGTCTACTCAAGATCGGTGTTGGGTAAATTATTGGAGGAGTTGCTGAGTAAAGCATGAATTATTAAAGACAGGGCTCAGTACTACACACCTTAATTTTCATGGCATACATTGGTAACTTAGGCTTGATGTAGGGGCTTCACTTAATGTTTGCAGATGTAAGCAATATTGGTCAAATGACTGACAGAGGGGGAAAGCTATAGACTACAGAAAGATAATAATGGGCTGGTCAGCTGAGCAGGAAATTAGCAAATAGAATTCGTTTTGGAGAAATGACGTAGTACATTTGTTGATGAGAAACTACCCATAGGAATATATAATGGCAAGAAAAGTGTCAGGCAAGTTCACAGCTCCCTGACATTAACAAGGGCAAGACTATAAGGTAGTTAAGATGAGACACCAAACCCTTTTATTAGGTAATTTTATGGCGGTTATATTAAACATCAGTTAAACCACACAGCTGAAGTTGAATTCTGACCATCACATTAAGGAATGGTGTAATAAACAGTAGAATTGGTACAAAGGAGATATACATAGTGACAATGGATCCAGGGTCAGTGGTGTGTTCTTCCTGCCAGTGTCCCTGACAGCTACGTCTGTGGGAGGTGCATCCAGCTGCAGCTCCTTATAGACCATGTTAGGGAACTGGAGCTGCAGCTGGATGACCATCGGCTCATACGGGAGAATGAGGAAGTGATAGATAAAAGCTACAGGGAAGTGGCCACACCCAAGTTGCAGGAGGCAGGTAGTTGGGTGACTGTCAGGAGAGGGGAAGGGAATAGGCAGGTAGTGCAGAGTACCCCTGTGGCCGTTTCCCTCAGTAACAAATATACCACTTTGGATGCTGTCTGGAGGAGGGCAACCTACCAGGGAAAGCCGCAGCAGTCAGGTTGCTGGCACTGAGTCTGGCTCTGTGGCTCAGAAGGGAAGGGGGGAGAAGAGGACAGCAATAGTGATAGGGGACTCTATATTTAAGGGAGCATTCAGGAGATTCTGTGGACATGAAAGACACTCCCAGGTGCCAGGGCCAGGGACGTCTCAGCTCGGGTCCACAGCATTGTAAAGGGGGAGGGTGAGCAGCCAAAATTTGTGGTACACATTGGTACCAATGACGTAGGTAGGAAAAAGGGATGAGGTCCTGTAAGGTGAATATGAGGAACTAGGTAGGAAGCTGAAAAGCAGGACCTCGAGGGTAGTAGTCTCTGGATTGCTGCTGTGCTATGCACTAGTGAGGGCAAGAATAGTTTGATCTGGCAGATGAATGGCTGAGAAATTGGTGCAGGGAGCAGGGTTTCAGAATTGTGGATCATTGGGATCTCTTCTGGGGAACGAATGACCTGTACAAAAGGGACAGGTTACAGCTGAACTGGAGGGGGACCAATATCCTTGTGGGCAGGTTTGCTAGAACTGTTGGGGAGGGTTTAAACTAGTTTGGCAGGAGGATGGGAACCTGGGTGTTACGTCAGAAGATGGGGTAGTGGGTGTACAGGTTGATGCAGCTTGTAGAGAGACTGAGGAAGGATAGGCAGTTGACAAGGCAAAATTGCAGTCAGTTGACAAGGCAAAATTGCAGTCAGTTGGTTGGGTTGAAGTGTGTCTATTTTAATGTGAGAAGTATCAGGAACAAGGCTGATGAACTTAGAGCATGGGTAAGTACATGGAACCACGATGTTGTGGCCATTACAGAGACTCGGCTGTCACAAGGGCAGGAATGGCTGCTGGATGTTCTGGGCTTTAGCTGTTTCAAAAGGGACAGGGAGGGAGGTAAGAGGTGGGGGAGTGGCATTGCTAATCAGGGATAGTGTCACAGCTGCAGAAAAGGAAGACGTCCTGGAGGGATTGTCTACTGAGTCAGTGTGGGTGGAGATCAGAAACAGAAAGGGACCAATCACACTATTGGGAGTATTCTATAGACCGCACCCCACCCCCACCCCCCAAATAGCAACAGAGACACCGAGGAACAGATTGGAAGACAGATTTTGGAAAGGTGCAAAACTAACAGGATTGTCATGGGTGATTTCAACTTCCGTCATATTGATCGGCACCTCCTTAGTGCAAAAGGTTTGGATGGGGTGGAATTTCTTAGGTGTGTCCTGAAAGGATTCCTGACACAACATGTAGATGGGCTGACTAGAGGAGAGGCCATTCTGGATCTGGTTTTAGGCAATGAACCTGGTCAGGTGTCAGATCTCTTGGTGGGTGAACATTTCGGAGACAGTGACCACAACTCCCTGACCTTTACCCTTGCCTTGGAGAGGGATAGGAGCAGACAGTATGGGAAAGTATTTAACTGTGGGAGGGGGAATTATGATGCTATTAGGCAGGAACTTGGGAATGTAAATTGGGGAGCAGATGCACTCGGAGATGCACAATGGAAATGTGGAGGTTGTTTAGAGATCACTTGCATGGGATTCTGGAAAGGTTTGTCCCATTGAGGCAGGAAAAGGATGGCAGGCTGAAGGAACCTTGGTTGACGAGATGTGGAATATCTAGTGAAGAGGAAGAAAGAAGCTTGCTTAAGGTTTAGGAAGCAAGGATGAGACAGGGCTCCAGAGAGTTACAAGGTGGCCAGGAAGGAGCTGCTTAATGGAGCTAGAAGGTCTTGGCAGGTAGGATTAAGGAAAACCCCAAGGCGTTCTACTTGTATGTGAAGAACAGGAAGATGACTAGAGTGAAGGTAGGACTGATTAGGGATGGAGGAGGAAACATGCCTGGAGTCAGAGGAGGTAGGGGAGGTCCTTAATGAATACTTTGCTTTAGTATTCACCTGTGGGAGAGACATTGATGTTTGTGAGGACAGTGTAAAATAGGCTGATAAGCTGGAACATGTCAATGTTAAGAATGAGGATGTGCTGGAACTTTTGAAAAACATTTGGAAAGATAAGTCCCCAGGGCTGGACAGGATATATCTCAGGATACTATGGGAAGCGAGGGTAGAGATTTGTGAGCCCTTGGTGATGATCTTTGCGTCCTCACTGGCCACAGGAGTAGTACCAGATGATTGGAGTGTGGCAAATGTTATTCCTTTATTCAAGAAAGGGAGTAGGGATAACCCTGGGAATTCTAGACCAGTGAGTCTTGCTTCAGTAGTGGGCAAATTATTGGAAAAGATTCTTAGAGACAGGACTTATGGGCATTTTGGAGAAGCATAGTCTGATTAGGGATAGTCAGTATGCCTTTGTGAGGGACAGGTCATACCTCACGAGTCTGATTGAATTCTTTGAGGATGTGACAAAATATATTGAGAGTAGAGCAGTGAATGTGATGTTTATGGACTTTAGTCAGGCATTTGATAAGGTTCCCTATGATAGGATCATTCAGAAGGTCGAGAGGTGTGGGATCCAGGGAAACTTGGCTGTATGGATTCGGAATTGGCTTGCCCATAGAAGGCAGAGGGTGGTTGTAGATGGAGCAATTCTGCCTGGAGGTCGGTGACCAGTGGTGTTCCGCAGGGATCTGTTCTGGGACCCCTGCGCTTTTGTGAATTTTATGAGTGACTTGTATGAAGAAGTAGAAGGGTGGGTTAGTAAGTGTTTGCAGATGACATAAAGGTTGGTGGTGTTGTGGAAAGTGTAGAAGGTTGTCGAGGGTTATATCAGGACACCAATAGGATGCAAAGCTGGGCTGAGAAGTGGAAGATGGAGTTCAACCTGGAAAAGTGTGAAGTAATTCACTTTGGAAGGTCAAATTTGAAGGCAGAATACTGGGTTAATGGCAGGATTCTTAGCAGTGGAGGAACAGAGGGATCTTGGGGTCCAAGTCCATCGATCCTTCAAAGTTGCCAGGCAAGTTGATAGGGTTGTTAAGAAGGCATTAGTAGGGAGATTGAGTTCAAGAGCTGCGAGGTAATGATGCAGCTTTATAAAACCCTGGTTAAACCACACTTAGAATATTGTGTTCAGTTCTGGTCACCTCACTATAGAAAGGATGTGGAAACTTTAGAAAGGGTGCAAAGGAGATTTACCAGGATGCTACCTGGATTGCTACTGGGAGAGCATGTCTTATGAGGATAGGTTGAGTGAGCTAGGGCTTTTCTCTTTGGAGCGGAGGAGGGTGAGAGGTGACTTGGAGGCCTACAAGATGATGAGAGCCATAGATCGAGTGACCAGCCAGACCTTTTCCCTGGGCAGAAATGGCTAATTCGAGGAGGCATAATTTTAAGGTGTTTGGAGGAAAGTATAGGGGGGATATCAGAGGTACTTTTTTTTTTACACAGAGTGGTGGGTGTAGTGAACTCACTGCCAGCGGTGGTGGTGGAGGCAGATACATTAGGGACATTTAAGAGACTTTTAGATAGCCACATGGATGATAGAAAAATGGAGGGGTATGTGGGAGGGAAGGGTTAGATTGATCTTGGAGTAGGTTAAAAGGTCAGCACAACACTGTGGGCCGAAGGGCCTGTACTGTGTTGTAATGTTCTATGATATTGCCACAGCTATAGAATTTTAGTCATGAGGGTAAATTAGGTAGTTTGGGATTGTTGTCTTTGGACAGAAGAAACCAAGGAGAGAGTTAACTGAGGTGTATAGAATTGAGGTCTGGTTGAAAGGATGTAGTTTTGTGAGCAGGTCATAACCAGGGGATATAGATTTAAGGAAATTCCAAGCATTTTAAGTGATCATATTCAAGCATTTACTTCTGGACTGCAGATTAAAACAATTTGCATTTATGTCATCTTTAATGTTGTAAGGCATCCAAGATACTACTAAACTTGGTGCAACTTATCAAAAGTTGTAGCATTTGCATGAATTCTTTTCTGTGCTATGGGAGCAGAATAAGGCTCTGGCAATTGCTGACAAGCAATGTAACCGTGGATTAGTTGCAAATAAATAGAAAATAAGAGTAACTAGGGAATAAATAGTATTTATCTGATGGTCCTTCTATGGTTGAGATTTATCTCTGTTCCCCTGCGAAAATTCCAACATTGAGTGGGTAAGGAATAAACAGTGAGGAACTTGAGGTTGCAATAGAGGCCTATTTACTTAAAACCAGCATGTGTCTGAGCGTGCTCTGCCATTTAACATTGTGGTAAAGCATGTGCACTCAGTCCAACTTTCCCACTCTATCCCCAATCCTCTGATTCCCTCCTCCAAAAATCAGTCAATCTTAGTATTGATTATACTTGATGACTGAATATCAGAGGTACTGAGGTAGACACAGCTTCAAATGTAGAGAATTCTAACCCTTTACATTCAGAAATTTCTCCCTATTTCACTTGAACAGTGACTAACCTTTTATCCTGATACTAACTAGCCTCTCAGCAACTACCTTGTCAACTCACCTCCAGAATCTTCTATGTCTCAATGAGATTACATTTCATTCTTCTAAACCGCCTGAAGAAAAGACAATGATATTTATATTTACAATGTTGAAATTGAGAAATCTATGGTGGGGGGGTGGGGAGAAATTTCTGGAATCTGAAATAATATTGAAGGAAAATGATGTAATGTCCAGGTCTAAGTGAACATTGTGAACTGCCAATTTCTGTTACAAGGGTGTGGGTGATTTAATAAAATAACATTGAAAGTGTGGTGTGATCCTCTCTGAACAGTTCCAAAATATTCACTGTACTTGAAAGCGCTCGTAGTATCATGCCTTGGATGATATCTTGCCTTGCTGTCTAAATTGTGTAGTCTGTTTTATCTTATTATATCTTTATTCTTGCTTCCAAGTTTTGAAAGCCTGCAAGTATGATTTTATTTAGTAACAAATAATGGTTCCTGTCAACTTTGCTGGCATCAGTTAATAGTGAAAACTAATTTTTGCATCTGACTTCTCTTTAAGAGTGTGTGATGTTTGCCTGAATGTGTCCAAAAATGAATATAATGAATAGATATAGAATATTTAATAATAGTCTTTCTTTTTTTCCTAGTCGTGAAAGCTAGTTTTTGTGTATGATCTAAGGAAAGAAAATGTGTTTTAGCATAAACTGATTCATGACCAAGAATATATTTTTGATCTATTTCTGTCAATATTCTAAATCTGTTTCCAACACTGGGAAATGGTTCAGTGATAGAGGACTTAAGAGGAATCCTGTTAAATTATTTCACTTGAATAAGCTTTGAGTGCCAGCAGCCCTGTTCCAGATTCTGTAAAAACTTTGTGTTGGCAGTAGACCAAAGGGGCAGAGCTGAATCGACTGGACAACAGTGTTATTGTTCTCATACTTTTACAGCTTTTTTTTGTCCGCCGGCTTCTGGCCAAGTACATCTTCGGGCAAAGTTTATATGTTAGTTCAAAATATTTGAAGCACTTCCATTTGATGTAATTTTAGTAATGAGGAATATAATTTGGAGATTAGTCGGTATGGCGTCCCTTGTGTCTAGTGACAACTGTGGGGTCATACAGCATGTAAGCAAGCCCTTCAGCCTACTGAGGCTATGCTGACCATCAAGCACCCATTTACACCAATGTCATTTTATTCTCCCCACATTCTCATCAAACCCCCCTGCCGATTCTAATATTCACTGACACATTAGGGGCAATTTACATTTGCTAATTAACCAGCCAATCTGCACTTCTTTGGGATGTGGGAGGAAACTTATGCAGTCATGGGGAGAATGTGCAAACTCCACACAGGTATCCCAGGAGGTCACTGGAGCTGTGAGGCAGCAGCTCTACTACTGCACCACAGTACAATTGTGGATTTATTATTCTCCTGCCTTATCATTTGGAGTGTGTTTCTGTCCAACAAAACAAATTAAACATTTGTGCAAATATTTAGACATACATTGACTTTTTTTTAGGATCTTTTTCTCCTTGAAGATTGTTCAAGTTAGATGTAATTAAAATGCTTTTCTAATTAGCAGCACTTGTTTCTGGTCTTCTGAGGACTGGACTTGCTGTAGCACCACTTTATTAATCATTTTTCAAGATGTGGCCATTGTTGGCAAGCGATGATTGTGCAATCATCAGCAAATAACCCCTACTTCTGACACTTAGTAAAGAAGGTAACTAAAGCAGCTGAAAATGGTTGGATTTAGCACATTTCTCTGAGGAAAGACTTAAGTGATGTCCTGGATGATTGACCTTCAACAACTACAACCAACTTTGTGTGGGATTCCATTCTAACCACTGGAATGTTTTCCCTTAGATGCTGCATGACTGGGTTTTACCCAGACTCCTCGATATGACACTTTGTCAAATGCCATTTTGATGTCAAGGGTAGTCAGTCAAACCTCACCTTAGGAATTTGGCTTTTTGTTCTATATCTAGACCCAGTCTATGATGATGTCTTGAACTTAGTGACCCTGGTGAAACCCAAACCGGACATTGGTGTGCAGGTTATTGGTAATTGTTGCTTGAAAATACTGTTAATGATACCTTCCATCACTTGGCTGATAATTGAGAGTAGGCTGATGGGGTGGTAATTAACTGGATTAAATTTGTCCTGCTTTTTGTGAATAGAATGTGGTTTGTCGTTTGGCGATTTTCCACATAATTGGATAGATGAAAGTTTTTTTTCTTGTACCTGAACAGTTTAGTTGGAGGCTTGGGAAGCTTAGGTTTGTACAGCTTCAGGATCAGTCGGAATATTGCCTGGCCTCTTTGTATCCATTACCTTCAGCGTGAAATACCACGTGGAGTTAATTGAATTGGCTTCTGTGACAGTAGAAATCATGAGGGGCATCCAAAATGGATCTTCCAATTGGCCCTTCTGATCGAAAGTAGTTGCAAATGAAAGGGCTTGTCTTAAGCATATACTTAGAGCTTGCCACCTCTCATTAGTTTTTTGATTGTCCACCACCATTCATAATGAGGTGTGGCAGGACTACAGAGCTTCGAACTTATTATTTGGTTGTGGAAGTGGTTAGCTCTCAATTGCAAACTGCTTTTAGAGTTAGTATGCACATGGTCCTGTGTTACAGCCTCACCAGATTGGCAGTTCTTTTAGGTATGCCTAGTACTCTTCCCACCATGCTCTTTTGCATTGCTCATTGAACCAGGATTAATTCTTGTGCTTGATTTGTAATTGTAGATTCTAGGATATGCTGGACTTTGAGGTTGTAGATTGTTGGGCTGTACATTTGTTCTATTGTTAATGGTCCGTAGCACCTCACAGATGCCCTCTTTTGAACTGAAGTTCTGTCCCATTCTGAATCTGTCCCATTTAGTGTCACAGAATGTGATGAAGACAGCGTGAAGCCAGGACTTTGTCTCCATGTGGACTGTGCAGTGGTCACTTTGATTGAAAGCAAATTCTGCTTGTTTGGTATTGGTTGCGTACCAGAGGTGAATTTGATTTTGTTATGGCTGCTTTAACCTCAAAATGATTTTCATCAACATAGAACTTGTGCAACTGAAAAGAATTGCCCGATTGTCAAGTAATTCAACTAATCCATGTATTTTTGTAAATTACTACTTTTATGGATCTTATTTTTGGTGCAAGTTCATGCGTAATATATTTAAAATAATGACCTTCAAAAATGAGAATGGAAATATTCAATGTTTGTATGTATCATTAAATCCATTTGACATTTGTCCTTTGGTAAACTTGATCATTCTTGTGTGCTGGATTATTGGAAACCTTCACATCAGGTACATACTAAACTACACATTGTTACTCTCCATTGTGTCATTAGAAAAATCCTCAACATAAACAGTAGCAATTGGTAATATTGAATAGGATCATTTGCCTCTAATGATGTGACTGTGTTCTTCAGCTGTTAAAGTATTATTGTAGCCTGCTACAGGAAAACTGAATTTTATAACATAGCTGTACTAATTTCGACAGATATTCTAAAGGAGTTGGTAAGACCCAGTATTACTTTAAGGTTTGCAGCGATAGCATGGGTGGTGAATGACCTTGCTGTGCCACTGCCAGTTAATAAGTAATACTGGCAGTCTTTTTGCTTTCATTTGTTATGAACTGCAGTAAGAATATTCAAATTTAATTTCCTCCCTCCCAAGTCTGCTCCATTACTTAGCCAGGAGGAGAGTGAGTCAGAAGTGAACTTTAGTCGTACATTAAGGCAAATAAGGAGTGGCCACCAAATAACCATTTTTTTAAAAAAATGTTCTCTTACGTTCTTGACTTTGCATGTTCTCTCTGTGACCACATGGGTTTTCTCCCACATCCTAAAGACGCTCAGGTTATAGGGTAATCGGCCATGGTCAATTGTCACTAGAGTGTGGGTGAGTGGTAGAATTGGGTGGTAGGGGGTTGGGGGGAGAGGCTGGTGGTATAGTTGATGGAAATGTGGAGAGAATAAAGAATGGGACTAATATAGGACTGGTTTAAATAGTTGTTTGATGATCGGTGAGCACTCTTTGAGCTGAAAACCTATTTCCATAGAACCATATAGCACAAAACAGGCCCTTCGGCCCACCGTGTCGTGCCGTCCATCAGACCACCCTCACACTACCTAACCCCTTCCTCCCGCATATCCCTCTATCTCACGTTCCTCCATATGCCTATCCAACAAGCTCTTGAACCTGTTCAATGTATCTGCCTCCACCACCACCCCAGGCAGTGCATTCCATGCACCAACCACTCTTTGGGTGAAAAACCTCCCTCTGACATCTCCCCTGAACCTCCCACCCATAACCTTAAAGCCATGACCTCTCGTCTTGAGCATTGGTGCCCTGGGAAGGAGGCGCTGACTGTCTACTCTATCTATTCCTCTCAATATTTTATATACCTCTATCATGTCTCCTCTCATCCTCCTCCTTTCCAGTGAATAAAGCCCTAGCACCTTAAGCCTCTCCTCATATTCAATACTCTCCAATCCAGGCAGCATCCTGGTAAATCTCCTCTGCATCCTCTCCAATGCCTCCACATCCTTCCTATAATGAGGCGACCAGAACTGAACACAGTACTCTAAGTGTGGCCTAACTAGAGTTTTGTAAAGCTGCATCATAACCTCGCGGCTCTTAAACTCAATCCCGCGACTTATGAAAGCTAACATCCCATTGGCCTTCTTAACTGCTCTTTCCACCTGTGAGGCAACTTTCAACAAACTGTGAATATGAACCCCCAGATCCCTCTGCTCCTCCACACTGCCAAGTACCGTGCCGTTTACCCTGTACTCTGCCCTGGAGTTTGTCCTTCCAAAGTGTACCACCTCACACTTCTCCGGATTGAACTCCATCTGCTACTTGTCAGCCCAGCTCTGCATCCTATCAATATCCCTCTGTAAGCTCCGACAGCCCTCCACACTATCCACAACACCACCTATCTTAGTGTCGTCCGCAAACTTACTAACCCAGCCCTCCACCCCCTCATCTAAGTCATCTATAAATATCACAAAAAGTAGAGGTCCCAGAACCGATCCCTGCGGGACACCACTAGTCACTGCCTTCCAATCCGAGGGCACTCCCTCCACCACAACCCTCTGCTTTCTACATGCAAGCCAATTCCTAATCCACACAGCCAAGCTTCCTTGGATCCCTCGGCCTCTGACCTTCTGAAGAAGCCTACCATGAGGAACCTTCTCAAACGCCTTACTAAAATCCATGTAAATCACATCCACCACACTGCCCTCATCAATCTTCCTGGTCACCTCCTCAAAGAACTCTATCAGGCTTGTGAGGCAAGATCTTCCCTTCACAAAGCCATGCTGGCTGTCCCTAATCAGTCCATGATTCTCAAGGTGTTCATAAATCCTATCCCTTAGAATCCTTTCTAACAGCTTACCCACCACAGACGTGAGACTCACTGGTCTATAATTCCCTGGCCTATCCCTATTACCTTTTTTGAACAAGTGGACCACATTCGCAACCCTCTAATCCTCCGGCACCACCCCCGTAGACAACGAGGACTCAAAGATCCTTACCAGCGGTTCAGCAATCTCCTCCCTAGCCTCTCGAAGCAGCCTGGGGAAAATCCCGTCAGGCCCCGGAGATTTATCTGTCTTAATATTATTTAACAACTTCAACACATCCTCTCTCTTGATATCAACAACCTCGAGAACATTACCTCTACCAGCACTCCCTTCTGCATCATCAAGACCCCTCTCCCTGGTGAATACCGAAGAGAAGTACTCATTGAGAACTTCTCCCACTTCTGCCGCCTCCAGGCAAATTCTCCCACCTTTGTCCTTAATCGGACCTACCTTCACCCTAGCCATCCTCCTACCCTTCACGTACTTGAAAAAGGCCTTGGGATTTTCCTTAACCCTACTAGCCAAAGCCTTTTCATGTCCCCTTCTAGCTCTCCTCAGCCCTTTCTTAAGTTCCTTCCTCGCTACCCTATATTCCTCACGGGCCCTGTCTGAACCTTGCTGCTTATACCTCACGTATGTTACCTTCTTCTCCCTAACAAGTCGATCCACCTCTCTCGTCACCCACGGTTCCTTCACCCTGCCATTCCTTCTCTGCCTCACCGGGACATATTTATCCCTAACATCCTGCATAAGATCCCTGAATATCGACCACATCCCCATGGTACATTTTCCTTCAAAAAGGACATCCCAATTTACACTCCCAAGTTCTCTCCTTATAGCCTCGTAGTTGGTCCTTCCCCAATTGAAAAACCTCTTGTCCTCTCTGCACCTGTCCCTGTCCATGACAATTTTAAAGGTTATGGAGCAATGGTCACTGTCCCCCAAATGCTCACCCACCAATAGATCCTTCACCTGTCCCGGTTCATTTCCTAAAACTAGATCTAACATGGCATTCCCTCTAGTCGGCCCGTCAACATACTGCGTCAGGAATCCCTCCTGGACACACTTAACAAATTCTGTCCCATCTAAACCTTTGGCACTAAGCAGGTTCCAGTCTATATTTGGGAAGTTGAAGTCTCCCATTATAATAACCCTGTTATTTCTGCTTCTCTCCAAACACTGCCTGCCAATCTGCTCCTCTATATCTTTACTGCTACCGGGGGGCCTATAGAATACTCCTAATAGAGTAACTGCTCCTTTCTTGTTCCTTAACTCCACCCATACGGACTCCAGAGATGATCCTTCTACAACATCCATCTTTTCCACAGCCGTAACAGTGTCCCTGACCAGTATCGCCACCCCTCGCCCTCTTCTCCCCCTTCCCTATCCCTCTTAAAACACCGAAAACCAGGAATATTCAATATCCACTCCTCTCCTGACGTCAGCCACGTCTCAGTAATAGCCACGATATCATAGTCCCCCATACCTATCCAAGCCCTCAGTTCATCCCCCTTATTCCTGACACTTCTTGCATTTAAGTAAACACACTTCAGTCCATCTATCTTACTACTTTTACAGCCTGTATTCTGCTTCTCCTTCCCCAAAGCCTCTCTGCCTGTTTGATCTAACTTTTCCCCATTCCCTTCTTCCTCTGATCCACTCCTCCGGTTCCCTTCCCCCTCACAAACTAGTTTAAACCCTCCTGTACCACCCTAGCAAATCTCGCCGCAAGGATATTGGCCCCCTTCTGGTTCGGGTGTAACCCGTCCTCTCTGTACAGGTCCCACCTTCCCGAGAAGAGATCCCAATGATCCAGAAATCTAAAACCCTCCCTCCTGCACCAACTTCTCAGCCACACATTTATCTGCCACCTCCTGCTATTCCTACCTTCACTATCACGTGGCACTGGCAGCAATCCCGAGATTGCTACCCTTGAGGTCCTGTTCCTCAATTTTCTGCCTAGCTCCCTGAACTCACTCTTCAGGACCTCATCCCCCTTCCTACCTATGTCATTGGTGCCAATATGGACCACAACCTCTGGCTGCTCTCCCTCCCACTCAAGAATTCTGTGGACCCGATCAGTGACATCCCGGACCCTGGCACCAGGGAGGCAACATACCATCCGGGATTCATGCTCACTGCCACAGAACCTCCTGTCTGTTTCCCTGACTATCGAGTCCCCTATCACTACCGCATGTCTCTTTCCCATCCTTCCCTTCTGAGCAGCAGTACCAGTCCCAGTGCCAGAGACCTAGTAACTGCAGCTAGGCCCCTGCAGGTCATCCCGCTCAACAGCTTCCAAGGCAGAAAACTTGTTACTGAGGGGAACAGCCTCCGGGGCTCTCTGTCCTGTCTGCCTGCCTGACTTCTTCTTCCTCTTCCCTCCCCTGACCGTCACCATTCTATCTGCCTCCTGAACCTCAGATGTACCTACCCTAAGGGGGGTGACTGTCACCTGATGCACCGTGTCTACATAACTCTCTCCCTCCCTTATGCTGCGCAGTGTTTGTAGCTGCGACTCCAGCTCATCAACTCTGAGCCGAAGTTCGTCCAGCCTCAAGCACTTACTGCAGATGTGGCCATCTTGGACCGCAGCAAGGTCCACGAGTTCCCACATCAAACAGCTGCAGCACACCACCATGTCCTCCATCTGACTACCTTTTTTTTTCCCTAGTTAGTCCCACCTACAAATCTATAATGACCAAAAGCTAAACCTTGCCTTTACCTACTTACCAGCTACTTACCCTCCTTGCCCCTTCGCGCCAAAGCCCAGAACACTCTGCTCCCCTTGAGTCAAAGCCCAGAACACTCTGCTCCCACTCACTCCGCTGCCCGCTCCGACGCTGCCTGCTCTCTAGGCTGTTTGCTTTTTAAGCTGCCCGCGCCGCGCCTGCGCAGTCCAGCCCCCACTCGACTACTTAAAAAACTTACTAAAAAATCTAAACCTTACACTAAAAACCCTCACAAAAAACTAACCCTTACACCCAAAAACCCTAATAAAAGTGATAAACAGAGAAAACACTTAGCTGCTCCGAAGTCCTCCAAACCAAAGCCCGAGTCCTCCGAAGTTTTTTGCTGAGCTTCTCTGACTGTGGTTCTATGACTCTTGTTTTGGTCTTTGACTGATGGTCCACACATCCTCCATATTACTTTTCTGTTCATGATATTGGGGGACAGCTATATAAAGTTGAAATTTAATGTTTGTGTTTTTGAACCTATATGTAACTTAGTAAAACATATGGGATTTTAGGTTTCATTATGCTGAGTGCAAAAGCTGGGAAGTTGTGTTGAACCTTTTAATATAGCCCTGGATATTCACAGCTAGAGTATTGCATCCAATTCTAAGTTGCCATACTTTTGGAAGAATACGGTGCTTGAGAAGTACAGGGTGATTATAGCCATAATCCCTCATCCTTCTGGTAGAAGGTTAAATTGTAGGACGTGGGAATATTCTTCTTTTGAGCAGTGGAGGTTGAGGGGAAATTTCTTAGAGGTGTACAAGATTACTACAAGTTTAGATGTGGTAGATAAAGAAAAGCTGATGGTAGAAGGACTAGGGAACGCTGATAAAAAGTTGTGGGCACAAGACGTTCAGGGAAGATATGAGAAACCTTTTTTTTAAGCCTCAAAGGTAGTGACCTGGAAATCATAGAATCATACTGCACAGGAATGGGACCTTTGGCCACCTCATCCGTGCCGATCATGATGCCTGACTATGCTAATCCCATTTGCCTGCAATAGGTCCATATCCCTCTATGCCTTTCCTATCCAAGAACCCATCCAAGTGTCTTTAAATTGTTGTAATTCTATCTGCCTCTACCAGCTCCTCTGGCCGCTCATTCCAGATAACTACTACCCTCTGTGTGGGGAAAACCTACCCCTCAGATCTCCTTTCAATTTCTCCCCTCATTTTAAATGTATGCCCTCTGTACTAGACTCCCCTGCCCTGGGAAAAAGGCTCTGATTATCTATCATATCTATACCCCTCAATTTTATAAACATCTAAAACGTCACTCCTCAACCTCCTATTTTCCAGTGAGAATAAACCCAGCTGATCCAATCTCTCCATGTAGCTATGGCCCACCCTTCTAGACAGCCATCCTGGTGAATCTCTTCTGCAGTCTCTCTATTGCTACCACTTCCTGTAATGTGGCAACCAGAACTGTACAGAATACACCAAGTGCGGTCTAACCATTGTTTTGTACAGCTGCAACATGATACTCAATGTGTTGGCCTATGAAGGCAACCACACCAAATGCCTTCGCTATCATATTCACCCTGTATCATGACTTTCAGAGAGCTAAGGACACACCCCAAGATCTCTCTGTACTTTGATGCTCTCTGCCATTTACCTTTATATGCCCTATCAGAATTTGACTTCCCTAAGTGCATTACCTCAAACTTGTCTGGTTTAAAGTCCATCTGCCATCGCTCTACCCAACTTTCCAGCTGATCTCTGCCCTGCTGTATCCTTAGACAACCATCCTTACTATCTGCAACACCACCAATTTTCATTTTGTCTGCAACCTTACTAATCAGATCACCTACATTCTTATTTCCAGCCAGAAAAACACCCATCCACCACTACACTCTGCCTCCTATCACCAACCCAATTTTGGATTCAGTTTGCTAACACACCTCGCACCCCCTGTGCCTTAACCTTCTGGACCACCTTGTCATGCAGGACCTTGTCAAAGCCTTGCTAAAGTTGATGTAAATAACATGTATTGCTCTGCATCCATCAGTTTTCTTAGCTACCTCTTCAAAAAAAAAAGACATTTTTGAGAGATAATCTTTTCCACAAAGAAAAACATGCTGACTCCTTCTAACGAGGGTCTCCCTTTCCAACTGAATAAAAATCCTGTCGCTCAGAATCTTCAACAACTTCCCTGTCAATGACATGGGGCTCAAGGGCTTGTAGTTTCCAGGCTTATCCTACTGCCCTCTTTGAACAAGGGGACAACATTATCTATCCTCCAGTCTTCTAGTACCTCTCATGGCTAATGAGGATACAAAAATCTCTGTCAGAGCCCTAGCAGTACTCTCCCTTGTTTCCCTTAATGTCCTGTGATAGATCCCATCAGGCCCTGGGGATTTATCCACCCTAATGTGTGCCAGTATTTCTAAAATTTTGTGAAACAGACATGCTCCAGAGTATCAATGCACCCCTTCAGCTACCACGTCCTTCTCCCTGGTGAATACCAATGAGAAGTATTCATTTAGGATGTTGCTCGTATCCCCAGGCTTCACATGTAGGTTACCCCTTTTGCCCCTAAGGAGACTCGCTCTTTCTTTAGCTACCCTCTTCTAACATAGTTACGAAAAGTGCAATAAAGATCTAACTGAAACTATGGAGCTTTTAAAAATGTTTTGTATTCTTCTAGACTGATGTGGAATACTGTTCTGGTTCGTTTAGAATATTGAATAATAAACTTCAGAGTAGATCTAAAAAATTGTTCAGTGTGTAGAACTTCTGTTGCAACCCAAGAAGAAAAATCATTTAATTCCATAAATGTCAAATTCTAATTGAGATAAATTGGTAATTCAGTCATTCATAGGATATAACCAAAGACTGTCATATATCTGCACCACCTAATAATTCCTGGTGGAAAATACAGTCCAGGCAATCCCCACAGCCATTCGGGTTACCGAAATTTGCCCTTACAGAATTTACAAATCACTACCCAAAAATTTGAAAAATGGAATAAAATTCACTCGTGGAATTTCATGGAAATAAAGTAAATAAGTCAACACAATTTTTTTTCAACTCTTGTTTCTTGATGCATGCATGGTTCATGGTTGTTCCAGCTTCATGTTAAAGACAATAGTGATGTGGGCCATTTTGTAGGAATGTAACCCCCCCCCCACCCCACCTCCCCCATAATGCAGGGGCTCACCTATAGTGTGTACCATGCAGGTAAAGTCGCATATAGCTTATGACTTTGACACTGCTAATAACCAAGAGCCTAGAAAGACATGAAGGGATTCGGTTGAGTTACTAACAAGCGAGTCAGTGGATTGTTGATAGGGATTAGCTTACACATTTGGGTATCTATGCTGCAAAATTCCAGATCAAAGGCTATCTTTCTGCAGTTACCATTTAAGCCACTTCTTTTTCCAAGGACTTTCCAATGCTGTTGCTTGGAAGTCACACCCTTGATGAGGTCAGACCGTGATGAGGCAGAATTTGTAACCAAAGAAAACTTGCTGATATTTTAGCATTGAGGTGGGTAGGAAACATCACAGACTATCTTCTTTTGACATTTTTTTTGCAGCATTATTTGATTGCCCGTTTTCCCAATTTGTCAGCTACTACCAATAGTCATTTCTACTGTTGGTCTTACAGAAACAGAATTAATTGCTCACTGTGTGGGAGTGTTACCAGGGGTGATCTCTGCATTGCTGTAATAAGAAAATAGTATTTATGGGTTTGTCCTTTGAGGAAGCTAAGCATTAGATGAGCAGCTTACTAAAAATGTTACACAAGTTCGCTGTAAATTACTATGGGTGCTATCAAATTCGTTAGAGGTATTACGTGTCACGGCTCTGACTTCATGTAGGTCACTGTACCATCACTCCATTTTTGCACTTGCTTCATGTAGTTCTGTGAATTAGTCAATGTGGCCCCCTGCTGGTTGGCAAAGCATGGGTAGAAATTGCTTTGTGTGGATTTTTCTTTTGAAATTAAGAAAACATTGAAAAGAAAAAGCCAAAGAGTTTGGAAGCATAACGTGTGTGCACACATCACCTGGGTCAGAAAGTCATGATTCCTAAATTTTGAGTAAATAATCTTGAGCTGTGCTGTATGTACTACTGAGGGAGTATTTGACTGTTGAAAGTGCTGTTTTTCAGATGAAATGTTAAACCAATAATCTGCATCTGGAGTTGATTTACAAGATCCCAATAAAATCAGAAAACACTGTAAATACTCAGCAGTAGCTCTGAGTGGTCATCGACCTGAAATGTTAACTCTGTTTCTTTCTCCTGCCTGTTTCCAGTATTTTCTGGTTTTATTTCAGATTTCCAGCATTTCCATTTTCTTGGTGCTTGAAGAAGAAAAAAGAACTTTGCAGTGTCCTGGCTAACATTTATCTTTTACCTGCCATTTATTTTAGTAAAGCTTTCTTGTCTAGTCATTTGTCTCATTGTGTGAAAGTTGGTTGTCACTTTTCTTTGTATTGCCCTACATTACAATAGTAATTTTGAAGAGAATTATTATTTGCTTTCAGGTTTTTCTGGGCATTGAGGCTGGGTTATATAAATACAGAATCTTTCTTTGAGTAAAAGTGGTTCAATAGTAGTTTATGCTTAATGTACAAGCAGTTTCCCAACATGAAATATAACATCATACTTTTTAGTTGAGCTATTCTAGTCATCCAAGGTTCCTGGCTTCAGGTTTGCTGCTGTGAGCTTTGTGTCTGGGGGCTCTATAGAAATCTTTTAATTGTAGTAATTTAAAGAATTAAAATATGATTTTTGTTCTGTTCTCATACCATTACTTTAACGGTATGAAAACAAGAAGTAGATTATTTTATGAGCTAAATATTTTAAGTAATTTTAAGTTCTTCTAAAGGAGTTACTACATCATAAATTGTTCTTTAACTTCTAATCATTTTATTTGCTCCAAAGTCCAATTGAGTCACACGGTGGCACAAAGAGGAAGTAATTAAATGCATTGCTTCCTGTCCCATGCCATGATAAATTTTTGTTTTTTTTTGCAGCTGATTTGATACCTTTAATAGGAAAATGTCCAAATACACTGAATGGAAGAGTTATCAAACAATATCTGACATTGGACCACCAAATAAAAAAATAGCTAGGACTGATGTTCAAGGAAGTTGTTGTTAAGGAGTGTATTAAAGGAGGAAGAAGTGTGGAGGTTAAAAGAGGGGAATTCCAGAATTTCTGGCCCAATGGCTTGAGACATGGCAAGCCAAGGTGGGGAAAATTGAATTTCGGAATGATCAAGGAGCAGGGAATAGTGGATGTTACAGAGATTGAGGGAGGCTAATTCTTGGAGGGATTTGAACAGAATTTTAAAATCATTGTATCGTTTAAATGAGGATTATTGAATTAACAGCACTTTGGATGATTTCAAGTTGCTGGAAGTACCTTCCAAAAAATGATGCATTTAATTGCTCTTTTGCAGCCATGTAATTTTCTTTGATTATAGATGTTGATTTGAGTATTTAAATGAGGAGATGAAAGAAAGAAATTAATGAGCAATATTTTTGCAAGTAGCATTTAATATGTACTTAATTTGCGCCTTTCTATGTAGTTAGCAGAAGCGGAAGTCATTTTAGGCATTATCTCTTAAAAGAGCAGTTTAGATATGTTCTTATGAATAATTAATCATAACTAGAACGTAGTATGTTAGTTTTTTCAAAGTAATGGACAATGTATCGAGGATTATGGCCAAAGCAGAATATAAACTAAAGTTGAAACACTTTGATTTTAAAATGGATTATACTTTGGATTATTTGAGGGAATAAAAATCCAAATAAAATTCATTTTAGGACAAGAGGGCTTGCTGTGCAATAATAGAGAAACAAAGGACTGCAGATGCTAGAATATTTAGATGAAAAACACGATGGTGCTGGAGGAACTTAGCAGGCCAGGCAGCATCTGTGGAGAAAAGCAGTCAGTCAATGTTTTGGGTCAGGACCCTTCCCCAGGACCGAAGATGGGAAATGGGGAAGCCCAATATATAGGAGGGAAAAGCAGAGCAGTGATAGGTGGACAAAAGAGGGGAGGCGGGGTGAACACAAGGTGGTGATAGATAGATGCAGGTAAGAGATAGTGATCGGCAGGTACAGGGGAGGAGGGGAGAGCAGATCCACCGGGGGATGGGTAAAAGGTAAGGAGGAAAAAAGGGTAGCAAAAAGAGAGAGGCAAGGAAAAGGAAGAAAATAAAAGGCATGGTTGGGTGGGTGTTGGTGGAATTATTTAAAGTGGGAGAATTCAATGTTCATGCTGTTGGGCTGCAAGGTTCCCCAGTTTGCGCTTGGACTTCTCCTGGCAGTGGAGGAGGCTAAGGACCGACATATCTGTGATGGAGTTTGGGGGGGGGGGGGGTGGGTGGGGGTTGAAGTGACTGGCAATGGGGAGATGCAGATCGCGGTTACGGACGGAGCGCAGGTGTTCCGCGAAATGGTCACTTAGTCTGTATTTGGTCTCGCCAATGTAGAGGAGGCCACACTTGGAGCACCGAATGCAGTAGATGATATTAAGGGAGTTGCAGGTGATTTTCTGCCTCACCTGAAAGAACCGTTTTGGCCCCTGGATGGAGGTGGTGTAGGGGCAGGTGTTGCACCTATGGCAGGGGCAGTGGAAAGTTCCCTGGGTGGGGGCAGAGGAGTGAATGAGGGAGTTGTGGAGAGAGTGGTCCATGTGAAAGGCAGAAAGGGGTGGGGGGGGGAAGATGTGCTTGGTGGTGGGGTCCCATTGGAGATGGCAGAAGTGGCAGAGAATGACGTGTTGGATACTTGGGCTGGTAGGATGAAATGAGAGGACAAGGGGGACCCTATCCCTGTTGGGTCTGGGAGGGGTGGGGGTGAGAGCGGAGGTGCGGGAAATGGCAGAGATGTGGGTGGGAGCTCTCTCGACCACAGTAGGCGGAAACCATGGTTAGTAAAGAAGTTGGACATCTTGGGTGTCCTGGAGTGGAAAGCCTCATCATGAGAGGCTCTGCCTCCACCACATCTGCTCCCATGATGAGGCTTTCCACTGTAGGGCATCCAAGATATCTAACTTCTTTACTAACCACGGCTTCCCGCCTACTGTGGTCGAGAGAGCTCACATCCATATCTCTGCTATTTCCCACACCTCTACTCTCACCCCCACCCCTCCCAGACTCAACAGGGATAGGGTCCCCCTTGTCCTCACATTTCATCCTACCAGCCCAAGTATCCAACACATCATTCTCTGCCACTTCTGCCATCTCCAGTGGTACCCACTGGCCCTGCCGTAGGTGCAACACCTGCCCCTATGCCAGGGACCCAAATAGTCCTTTTGGGTAAGACAGAGATTTACCTGCACCTCCCTTAATATCATCTACTGCATTCGGTGCTCCAAGTGTGGCCTCCTCTACATTGGCGAGATTAAACACAGACTAAGTGACCGTTTCACAGAACATCTGTACTCTGTCCGTAACCACAATCTGCATCTTCCTGTTGCCAGTCACTTCAACAGCAGCCCCCCCCCCCCCCCCTTCCCAGTCCATTACAGATATGTTAATCCTCTGCCTCCTCCACTGCCAGAAGTCCAAGCGCAAACTGGGGAACCTTGCAGCCCAACAACATGAACATTGAAATCTCCCACTTTTAAGTAATCCCTCAACCACCCACCCCCCACCCCTAACCATGCCTCTTTTCCCTTTCCTAGCCTCTCTTTTTTCTACCTTTTTTCCTCCTTACCTTTTACCCATCCCCTCTTCTGCTCCCCTGTACCTACATATCACTATCTCTTACCTGCATCTACCTATCACCACCTTGTGCCCACCCCACCTCCCCTCTTTTGTCCACCTATCACTGCTCTGCTTTTCCCTCCTATATATTGGGCTTCTCCGTTTCCCACCTTCGGTCCTGGGGAAGGGTCCTGACCTGAAACATTGACTGCCTGCTTTTCTCCACAGATGTTGCCTGGCCTGCTGAGTTCCTCCAACATCATAGTGCTATGTAATAATAATTAGTATGGCATTTTAAAAACTCACTGTAAAGTGATGCAACAAAGCATAATATTTTGAAGGGTACTTTATGTCAAGAATAGATCAGTGCTTAAAACTTTATTTTCCTTTAATCTTGCTATAAGTAACACTGAGTCCAATTTTTAGTAGTAATTTAATATCAGCAGTGATATATCTTTTCCATTCCTGTCCATCATTCTGTTACCTGGATAGAGTAAAAGTGGGGTACAAGTTTTTTTGTTGCATTTCAGAAGAGACTATATGTTAAATTTCTTTTTGATGCTTATAAATTAAAATGCATGAAAGCAAACTTGTTTTTTCTCCCCCCACATTATCTGTTTTGGATGTTCAAAATCTGAACGTATGGTTTGATTCACTGCACTAAAGTTCGTGTTTGGAGCTGACCACAATGTAGTGACTAATGCTTCTCTTGTTTTTCTTTTAGGATCAATTTGACAATATAGAGAAACACACACAATGGGGTATTGACTTCTTGGAAAAATATACTAAGTTTGTTAAAGAGAGACTTGACATAGAGCAAAGCTATGCAAAACAATTAAGGTAAGATGGTGTGCTTACAGACCAATCTATTTTGTTAGAACTGTGTTGTTGTAGCCATTGCAGAAACTTGGTTGAGAGAGGGGTAGGACTGGCGGCTCAACGTTCCAGGGTTTAACCGTTTCAGACATGATAGAGAAGGATGTAAAAGAAATGGGAGGGTTCCATTACCGATCAGGGAGAATGTCACAGCTGAACTTGTGACATCTTGGAGGACATGAGAAAAGCGCAATCACTATAATGGGCTTTCCAGTAGTCAGTGGGAGATAGAGGAATGGACAATCAGGAAAGATGTTACAATAACAGGGTTATTGTAATGGGTGATTTTAACTTCCCAAATAATGGCTGGGACTCTCTTTGTGCTGGAGCTTAGATGGAGCAGAACTTGGGTGCATCCAGGAGGGTTTCTTGAAATGACGTGTAAATAGTCCAATTAGGGAAGGGGCCATACTAGAATTTCTACTGATAAATTAGCCTGGCCAGGTGATGGAAATTTCAGCAGGGGAGCATTTTGGGGTCAGTGATCAAAATTCTGTAAGTTTTAAAATAGTTATGGATAAAAGTAAGACTGGTCCTCTGGTGACGTTGCTGAATTGTGGTAAGGCTAATTACAACAGTGTTAAGCAAGAACGAGGGAGAGTAGATTGGGAGCAGCTGTTTGGGGGTAAATCCACATACAACATGCGGGAGTCCTTTAAAGGCCAGCTGGTTAAAGTTCAGGACCAGCATGTTCCTGCGAAGATGAAAGATAAGAATGGCAAGGTTCAAGAACCTTGGATGATATGAGATATTTTAAGTTTAGTCAAGAAGGGAAAGAAAGCATATCTAAAGTTTAGGATGCTGAAATCAGACAAGGCCCTTGAGGAATATATTTAAAAAAGTAGGAAAGAACTTAAACAAGGAATTAGGAGGGCTAAAAGTGTCTATGAAACATTCTTGGCCTGTAGGATCATCCCAAGGCATTTGGTATTGGTTTATTATTGTCACTTGTACCGAGGTACAGTGAAAAACTTGTCTTGCATACCGATCGTACAGGTTAATTCATTACACAGTGTAGTTACATTGAGTTAGTACAGAGTGTATTGATGTAGTACAGGCAGAAACAATAACAGTACAGAATAAAGTGTCACAGCTACAGAGAAAGTGCAGTGCAATAAGGTGCAAGGTCACAACAAGGTAGATCGTGAGGTCATAGTCCACCTCATTGTATAAGGGAACCGTTCAATAGTCTTATCACAGTGGGGTAGAAGCATTATATATGTACATACATTAAAAGTAAGAGAGTAGCTGGGGTAGATCCATTCAAGAAAGGAGGGAATCTATGCCTGGAGCTAGAGAAACTGAGCAAGGTCCTACATGAGTATTTTTCATTGGTGTTCACTAAGGAGGAGGATATGGATGATGGGGAGATCAGAGAGGAGGGTACGTTGATATTCTAGGATGTGTCGCTATTAAGTAGGGAGAGGTGTTGAGACTCTTGAATAATATTAAGTTGAGTAAGTCCCTCGACCTAATGGAATCTATCCCGGGATACTGAGGGAAGCAAGGGAGGAGATTGTCAGGGCCTTGACCTAGATTTTTGCCTGCTCTTTAGCCACAGGTGAGATCCAAGGAGACTGGAGAATAGCCAAAGTTGTTTCTTTGTTTAAGAAAGGCAACAAAGACAAACCAGGAGATTATAGGCCCTTGAGGCCTTGTATCAGTGATAGGGAAATTGTTGGAGAAGACTTACTCACATTTGGAGAAGCATGGACTTATTAGGGAAAGTCAGCATGGATTTGTGTGGTAGAGGTCCTCACTCACAAGACATGAAAATTGGTGGTGTTGTGCACAGTAAGGAAGGTTGTCAAAGGATACAACTGGATATAGAGCAGTTGCAGATATAGGCGGAGGTCCCAGCACTGATCCTTGCAGAACTCCTCGGGTCACTGGCCTCCAGTCAGAGAAACACCCTTCCACTACTACCGCCATCATCTATGATCAACCCAATTTTGTATCCAACTCACCATGGATCCCATGTGACTTAATCTACTGTACCAGCCTAGCATGAGGGACCTAGCTGAAAGCTTTACTAAAGTCCATGTAGACAACATTCACTGCACTACCCTCTTCAACCATCATCACTTCCTCAAAAAAAAAACTCATTCAAATTTGTGAATTATGATCTGATTAACAATTTTGTAGATGAAACAAAAATTGGTGATGTTGTGGACAGTAAGGAAGGTTGTCAAAGGATACAGCGGGATATAGACCAGTTGCAGATATAGATGGAGAAAGATTATTCAAGGCTGAGGGGCAACCTGATAATAGTATATAAAGTTATGAGAGGCATAGACAGGGTGGAAAGTCAGTCTTTTTTTCCAGGATAAAAATGTCAAAATCTCAAAAATGAGAGGCATAGGTTTAAGGTGAGATGGGAAAGTTTAAAGACGATTTGAGAGGCAAGTTTTTTTTTTACATGGAGTGGTAGGTGCCTGGAATGTGCTGCCAGGGGACGTGGTCGAAGCAGACACAAAAGCAAGCACATGAGCAGGTATGGAATGGAGGGGTACAGACCATGTGCAGGCAGATGGGATTAGTTAGATTGGCACCATGATCAGCACAGACGTGGTGGGCTGAAGGGTCTGTTCCTGTGCTGTACTGTTTATGTATATTCTATTCTTAGCTGTGTCGGCCAAAATATTTTGAAAGCAACTTTCATAGTGCTTGAGTTTTAGTATTTTGCTTTTCTCCAGATTTCTCTGTATTGGCAGATTTAATATTTGGATTTTGAGTATTTTCTTTGTATAATTTTCCATGTGGAGTTTTAAAAACATTTTTAAAAAGAATACCAGTTAAGAAGGAATCTTTATTGAAGAATGCTTGAATTTTTAGTGAAGATTAACTTAGATATTGATTCTGCTGTCCTAAGTAATTTGTGTAATTGATTCTTTGTATGTGGCAGTCACTCTAGATAGCCAAAATGAATTTGGAGACAATTTGCTGTAAGACTGACCATGTTGTTCATGTATACAATAATGAACTGCTTGTTTAAAACGAGTAAAACAACAGTTGGGAATTTTGAATGATTTGATTTTTTTTTGATTATTTCCCTCGGTTGCCATTCTACCGTAGCTAACGGGTTTCAGATTTGATGTTACATGTTTTATTGTCTCATATTCCCTTGCACACTAGCTTTCTTGCTGAGAAAGACTGTTTGATACAATGAAAAGACTGGTAGTGGCTGTTTTGAAATTTTAAGCAGATACTTATGGAGTCAATATAATGGGTTTAAAATAGATTTTTAAAAATCTCATTATTACGTGTACAGAAGTTCATTTACAGATGAAAAATATCCATAATGATTAACATCCTTTAGATCATAATTAAACTTGTGTTATAATTTGCTTCTCAGTAAATAAATCAAAATCTTTAAATAAGATGAGGTGAATGCCAGAGGGATCTGAGTGCCCTTGTGCATGATTCATTAAAAGCTGGTATGTAGGTATTGCAAGTAATTAGGAAAAATTACAATATGTTTAATGCAAGGGAAATTGAATACAAAAGTAGGTAGGATCTGTTTCAGTTATATAGGATTGGTGTGATCACATCTGTACTACTATGTACAGTAATGGTCTCTTTATTTGAGGAAGAATGCTAATGTGTTGAAGCAGTTCAGAAAACATTTACTAGACTGATATACCTGCCCATTGTCAATATGTGGAAAGGTGGGATAGGCTTGAATTTAGAAGCGTTAGAGCTGATTTGATTGAAACATATTAGATCTTCGAGTCGTGGCAGTGTGGATATAAAGGGAGAATCTAAAGATCACTTTTTAATCTAAAGGGTTCTCCCATTTAAGACAGATGTGGTGAAATATTTTTCCCTCAGAGGTTGAGAGTTCTTGGAACTCTTGCTCAAAGGGTGGTGAGAGCAGAAAATTTGAATTAAGGCAGAGATTGCTAAATACCTGATAGGCAAGCGGTAAAAGGTTGCCAAGGGTAGATAGGAATGATGGGCTGATGTTGCAATCAGAGTCCTCATGATCTGGTTAAATGGTGGGACAGGCTTGAGGAGATGAATGACCTACTACTGCCCTTCTAATTGCATATGATCAGACAATAGCTGGAGATATTCAGCTTTACATGAAAAGACACTTGCAACATTAGTGCCAGGATTGACACAAGACAGAATGAATCAATCGCCAGTCCTATCAGAAGCAACAGCTTACATTTAGACAACAATTATTACAGAAGGGCATCGCAAGTTGCTTCACAGAAGCCTAGGCTAAAAGAGTGTAGTATAGCGGAAAGAGGAGATGTGGGATATTTAACAAAGTTTATATTGGAAGAAAGGCAGAGGCATAGTTTCTGGAGGGAATTCCAGAGCATGAAATATAGATGGTTGAAGACTTGGTCTCCAATTGTTCAGTATAGGATAAGTGTTTATGCAACAACTTGGCATCAGAAGTCTGAGTTTGGGAGGTTGGAGTGCTGATGGAATAGATAGGGAGGCTGAATCCAAGAAGGATTGAAATACAAGGATGTGAATTTTAAATTGGGGTCAGAGAGTCAGTTTAATTCATGTGGTGATATTAGGTGGAATGATGCAGAATGGTGTAAGGACTCCAGGATTGGAAGTCAGCTAAAAGATTATAGCCATTTTGGAAGGGAGATTTGAAGATGAATCTTTGTTTTAGGTTTATATAGATGGAAACATGGATAAACGTGCTGTATTATGGTGGCAAAGTTAATTGTGATGGGGAAAAAGTCAATGGAACAACAGATGAGATTGCAAAGAGATGAGTGCTGTAGAGTTCTCATGAAGCATCTGAAGTGGTGTCTTTGTAGAAAGGCTATGAAAAGAGAGAATTGTGTTTTGCACTTGGGCATACTTGATTTAAGATCCTGTTGTGGTTTGGTCGTTGAGTCCCTTCTGAAGATCATCTTTAACATTTAATCAGTGCTTTCTCCTCAGTGAGGAAAAATGATGTGATTTCACAAGGATTAAATATAAATACTATTGTAATAAACTTCAATGCCTAATAAATAATTCAACCCTCCTGAGCTCCACTGTAGCTAAAATAGAAAACCTAGGCCTTACCCCATCAACAGAATGGTCAACGGTGTAAAGCATGGTCGCCTGATGTAGTCCTCTTTGTTAATTTATAAAACCGGATGCAGATTTTTATATATCAGCCCAAAACATAAAAGGTATGGAGAAGAGACAACATATCTTTGATGTAATTAGTGTTAGTTTAAGTTACTTAGAGACATTAAAAAGAGAGATTTCTTAGCAGTTTGCTATGCAGTAGCGATTTGAGAAGTGAAGAGAACAGAAATGGAGATTTCCAAAGTTGCATTGGTTCTGTGAAGTGACAGTTGCCTAGTTACAGAATAGTTTGTGTCTGTAAATGCAAAGTTATGCATCTGAATTGGGCTTTGTTTTTGTTGGTGTAAAAGAGAAACCACTTGAATTCAAATGTGCGAAAAGGATAATAAATTTTGTAGAGAAAGATAAAGGTGCTGCAGAAGGATGCCATGTATTCAAGTCCTGAAGATTGATTCAAACCAAATGCATGGTTGAATTGATCAAATGATCAACCATTTGAGGGCTATTGTAGTTGCCACATTTCTGTAATGATCAAATATACAAAAAATTGTGAATTATGGAATAAAAACTTGATATTGTGCCACATCAAGGTTGAAAATAGTGACAGATTAATGATATATTAATGTGCAAGTTGGCTGGCAATTCAAGAGATCGAGTTGCAAGCCTCAGACTTATTGTTTGATCAATGGCACTTCACATAAACAGCCCCTTGCCTTTCTATCAGTTTTAGAAATTTAATCAATTTCTATGTTAATCCTTATTAAGCTCACAATAATCAAGAGTGTAAGTCTCCTTTTAATGACTTGATAATTTTTAATACCTTACCAGTCTATCACTCTTGCCCAGAAAGTGAACAGTTTAAGCTGTCAATCTTACTGGTTTATTAACTCTTGTTTTTTTTAAATCACATTTCAGGAGTTTGAATTTTTTTTTACTTTACCTTTGTCTTTTCCTCTTATTATCCAGTCTTTTTCCCCTCCTTCCTTTAACTTTAATTTTTCCTCCTCCGTCTGGCTTTCCTGTTTTTTTTCGGTCCATAAATCTCAATAGTTAAGGGATTACACTATTGACTCGATGTCCTTTCAGTTCTTCTAACAAATTATACCACAGATGTTTTTTGATTTGAAGGATGAACAAAATAGTTTAACCCCTGTGCAAT
The DNA here is from genome assembly GCF_009764475.1 of Pristis pectinata. Classification (NCBI taxonomy): domain Eukaryota; kingdom Metazoa; phylum Chordata; class Chondrichthyes; order Rhinopristiformes; family Pristidae; genus Pristis; species Pristis pectinata. The sequence continues at coordinate 15,317,452 of NC_067407.1, forward strand.
ATATACTTTGCTGCCAGAGCTAATCTTTACACAATTATGACCATAAAAGGCCATCACATATATATTGGTCTCACTGAGAGAGCCTGAGATTCTCTATGCACGGTGATCTTGGACACTACAACAAAACCTATCCCAGCCCTGTGGACCCAGCAGGGTCCGAGTGAACACTGGAGACATGCTTTAGTTGTCAAACACTAAAATTATCTGAAAATTGGATTAAAAGCGAGCAAAATAATGCGTGACATATTTGCAAATCTTGTGCAGCTACCGTTTAAATAAAAGATATGCCACCTATTCATTATCAGGTGTTCTGAAGAAAATGAAACACATACTAATAATACATATTTTTTTTAAATTTTGTGTACAGGAACCTCGTTAAGAAATATGGACCAAAACGTTCCAGCAAAGATGAAGAACCCAGGTAGATCATGACTAAAAACAGGTTTAAGGTGTGATCAAATGAACTAGAATACTTTTTTTTAAAAAAAGTTTGAAGGACAACATACAGAACCCCTTTGTTTCTTCAGTGATTGTGGTAGAAGTGCCAAGTAAACTCACTCATTTTTGTAGCAGATGAGCAGTGGAATAAAAAATGGAGGAAAGTACTATTTTAAGCATTGTTTGTACTGATAGTCATTTTATCATTTTGTTATTCAAGCTCATGGACCTATAATTCCATAATGGATGATCCATGACTGCTTTGAAAATTAGTTATATTTAATAACATTGCATAAATTGTTTTATTTTTGCTTTCAATTTTCTTCTCCCATACAAAGCTGTTGAGTGTTGTTGGGTTATAGTTATAGTCTTTCTATACCTTATCTCTGTGACAGTGTACTTCACTCAAGAAAAGGAATGAGTGTCAGCCTCATCCTGGTTTCCTGCTGCTCGTACTGCACTTTCCAAAAAAGTGGCAGGTATTAATGAGAACCCTGGCTGTTCAAACTCAGTTCACTTAAGGGACGCTCTAACCAATTGCTGCTCCAGTTGTTGAAATTCTGGTTGGCATTCAAAACTGCAAACAGAATGGGATTTGACCAAGGGGCCTATGGCCTGTCTAACCTGATATTCCAGGGCAATGTTTGAAAGTGCTTTTGAAATAGATTAAAACTGTGTGAAATGGAATTGTTTAATTGAAAGAGTATTTACCAGTCTAAAAGGGGAAGTATAGCAAATATCATATCCATAATTCATAATTAAAATCAACACAAGTTGAATCAATACAAATAATTATACAACTTCAAATGCAGCAAGCGGGCGCTGTACTAGCTATCATGAAGAGTGCTCTTGGTCCTCCCTCCAGTTCAAACACTCACAGGTGTATACCCCAGTATTTTTTCAAAAAGAAAGACTGCTTGGGCTGGGTGCTGCCGTGCTGGGAACCCAATATGATTCCCATCCCCATTGTTGCACTACACTGGGGGAAACAGAGTGTCCTCACAAAGCCATGAATTGCTCCATGGCTTTGTGAGGCTGCTAATGGAATGGACTGCATCCTGGCTGGCATTATGAGAGTGGGACATTACTGGGGACTGACAGCAACTGCTTCATGTATAGACAGGCCTCCCAGATGCTCAGCCTCCATCGTCATCTCCTCACCCATATGATGGAAGCTGCTGTCTTCCCCCTCTTTGACTGCATAGCCTGACCCAATGCAGAGATTTCTCAATGGTAGCAAAATGAAGAGCCAGTGACCATCATTGAGTCTGTTACCATAAAGAAATCTTTGGACAATCTGCATACTGGCCAGAGTTTAGCCCCATATCTCAGTACAGGGAGGCTGCTTCAGTCCTCCAACAACAGCCTTTGCAGGCAACTATTTCATACTAGGTTATGGGGTGATTTATTGCTGGATTTGCAACAGATTCCCAGCAGAACAGCATGCAGTAATGGGGAGGGCAGGGTTCCATGGTAGGTTCCCAGCCCAGCAGTGCTGGCAGTAACAATGTAACAGTGCTAATCCTTTTAGCACTGATTACATAAATAATCTCATTCCTGGGGAGGCATGCTGTGCATTAAGCAAGGTACCATTGTACTGAGGAAACATCCTGTTTGCACTTCCATGAAGGATCTTGTGTTTCAATTTTCCACTCTTGCTCTAAACTCCAGCAGATATAAGCCTAGCCTATTCAACCTATTCAGTCCTAAGGAAGAGTCTTGACCCGAAATGTCAACTGTCCATTTCCCTCCATAGATGCTGCCTGACCTGTTGAGTTCCTCTAGCATTTCGTGTGTTGATCCTATTCAACCTTTCTTCAGAACCAATCCATTCATAGAACATAGAACAGTACAGCACAGGAATAGGCCCTTTGGCCCACAATGTTGTGCCGAACCAATTACATTAGTAATAAAATGCCCAGCTAAACTAATCCCTTCAGCCTACACAATGTCCATATCCTACCATTTCCCTTATATTCATGTGCCAATCTAAGAGCTTCTTGAATGCCCCTATCGTATTTGCCTCCACCACCACTCCAGGCAGTGCATTCTGGGCACCCGCCACTCTGTGTAAAAAAAAACAAACAACTTGCCCCACACATCTCGTTTGAACTTGCCTCCTCTCACCTTAAATGCATGCCCTCTGGTATTAGACATTTCAACTCTGGGGGGAAAAGGTGCTGGCTGTCTACTCTATCTATGCCTCTTGTAATCTTATAAACCTCTATCAGATCTCCCCTCAACCTCTGCCACTCCAAAGAAAACAACCCAAGTTTGCCAACCTATCCACATAGCTTATGCCCTCTAATCCAGGCAGCATCTTGGTAAACCTCTTCTGCACCCTCTCCAAAGTCTCAACATCCTTCCTATAATAGGGCGACCAGAACTGAACACAATACTCCAGATGCGGCCTAACTAAAATTTTATAAAGCTGCTGCATAACTTCCTGACTTTTGAACTCACTGCCTCAACTAATGAAGGCAAGTATGCCATATGTCGCCATTACCACCCTATCAACCTGTGTAGCCATTTTCAAGGAGCTATGAACTTGGACCCCAAGATCTCTCTGCTCATCAACACTTAAGGGTCTTGTCATTAACAGTGTAGTGGCTCCTTACATTTGATCTCCCATGGTGCAACACTTCACATTTGGCCGAGTTGAACTCCATCTGCCATTTCTCTGCCCACATCTGCAACTGATCTGTATCCCACCCAGTCTTCCACTAGTCACAGACCTCCAGCTGGAATAAGTCCCATCAACCACTATCCTCTGTCTTCCCCGGGCAAGCCATTTCTGAGTACAAACAACCAATTCACCTTGGATCCCGTGCATCTTAATCTTCTGGATGAGCCTCCTATGAGGGACCTGTCAAATGCCTTTCGAAAATCCATGTAGACAACATCCACAGCTTTACCTTCATCAATCATCCTCGTCACCTCATCAAAAAAGCTCAATCGAGTTAGTAAGGCATGACTTGCCCCGCACAAAGCTATGCTGACTGTCCGTAATTATCCAAAGGGGTATCCTTGTTGCTGAAGGGTATGGCCACAGGGGAACCCTGCACTGACTGCTTACTCTCCTTACTTCTCCTAGTGGTCACCCATCTATCTGAAGCATGTACCCTCCTTGAGAAAAGTCTCAGCTACAAGGTTTTTAGCTTCCTGGATGGTCCTGAGTACATCCAACTCTAGCTCCATTTCCTTAACCTGGTCAGTCAGGAGCTGCAGCTGGGTGCACTTCCTGCAGATGTAGTTATCAGGGAGACTGTGAGGTTCCCTGATATCCCACATCTTACAGGAGGAGCATTCCACTGCACTAACTTGCCATCCTGTCTATACTGAATCAAGGACTAAGGATTTACAGACAACAAAATAAAGACCTTGCCTGTGCCTTCTTACTGAAACCTTTCTTTTTGAAGAGCTGCTCGCACTCCCCACCTAGGTCACTTACTCAACCTCTTATCGCCGAAGCCTCTTGAGCCAAACCCCAGTCCCGCCCAACTCTAACACTGAACTGCTCCAAAATGGCTGCTCCACTTAACCCTAGCTGCTTATTGGCTGCTGCTGATTAGCTAATTAGCCAATTATTACTAACAATATGTGAGTGTGCTTCTTTAAGGGTCCTGTTCACTGAAAATGAACACCAAGCACAGAGATTCATCTCTTTTGAAAACTCCCGCCTCTCGTTCCAAGTCCTGGCTCCCGCTCATTGAAAATGAACACTGAGCACAGAGGCCCACCTGCTATTCCAACTATTAGACTAATAAACCACCACCTCTGAACTGCTTCCACTGTCTTAACACCCTTCCTTTAATAAGAAGATCAATTACTGTACACTGCATTACAGATGTCATCACACTGATATCCTTGACTTTCCAACTTAAGTATTCAATTCTCCTTGCATTAAAAATTAATTTTCTGCTTTCCTAATTATTCCTGTATCTGCATACTAACCTTTATTGAATCATGCACCAGGGCACACAGATCCATTTGCAGCTTGGAGCACTGTGTCATGAGTTATTTAGCAACTATGCCTTTGGTGCCTTCTTCCAGATCATCTGTATAAATTGGAAAAAGTTGACGCCTTGTTACTGGTCCCTGTGGCACACCATTTACATGCTTCAATTACATCTATGGGCAGCATGGTAGTGTAGCGCTTAGCATAACGCTATTACAGCACTAGCGACCTGAGTTCAATTCTGGCCGCAGTCTGTAAGGAGTTTGTACGTTCTCCCCGTGTTTGCGTGGGTTTCCTCTGGGTGCTCCGGTTTCCTCCCACATGCCAAAGATTACGGGTTAGGAAGTTGTGGGCATGCCATGCTTCCGGCACCAACATAGCAACACTTGCGGGTTGCCACCAGAACACTCTATGCAGAAGGTGCATCTCACTGTGTGTTTCAATGTACATGTGACTAATAAAGAAACCTTATCACCTCAGCCATGTTTGTTCCAAAGAAAACAACCCCAGCCTCCTCGAAACTAAATTTTGCACACATGACAACCTCCTTGCAATTCTCTTTTGCATCGAGTCAAGTGTTATCACAACCTTCCTATTATTTGGTGAAGAAAATTTATATATTATAATCTGTCAATGACTTGTCTAGTATTTTTCATAGTTCTAGACTAACCTTCTCGTGATTGACTCTTTTTGAGAATTCTGAATTAGTGTTACACGTGTTTTTGTCATCTTACAGGTAGTTGAGTAGGTGGATTAGACTTGTGAACAACTTTTAATCACTATTAATATGCATTATTGATTCAGTTGTAGTAATATCCTGAACCCTAAGATATACCATATTCTATTTTAATGGCTTTACAGACCTTGTTGCATGAGATGGTCGGTTAGAGTCACTTTGGCATAATTTGTAGATCTTCATCTTCATGCTGTAACTTTCTGGGCTGCAATATATTGTGGTCTTCATGCATCTCTCTGCAAAACTATTGGTTGATGTACAATTGTAGATGACAGTTTTGCAGAGCCTTTGAGCTCAGCAGTCTTCTGTCTGCGGTCACTGAACTAAGATACATTATATGACTTCAATTATTTTCATCCTTTTGAATAGGAGCCGGAGCAGGCGACCTGGCCCCTCGAGTCTGCTCTGCCATTCAATACCATCATGGCTGCTTTATAACTTTTTGTTTTACATCATTAACATCTCTAAACTGTGACTTAAATCTAGCTGTAGATAGTTGGTCAAGGGCAACCTAGCATTTCTATTGCTAGCTTTGTGTCTGATGCTTTCCTCTTGGGGCACACCTTGTTTATACTCCCAGAAATAAGATGATCTGAATGTTTACTATGGTGCTCTGTTTACTGTCATGTGGGACTCTTACCCTTTGAGATTATGGATTGTGCACTAACTTTCTACTTCCTATATTAATCCCTTTTGGCCCTCGTAATGTCTAGGATTATATAATCCCACAATTCCTTACTACTGCATTATGTGAGGATTCTGCCACTCTTGTCCTACACTGGTCAGACTGGTATGGGATTGGAGGTCTCATTAATTTTAGTGAGAATTTTTATCCTGTAGGATTGGAAAGGCATATATGTTTTTAAATTAGTTTACATTATAATATTTTTTATTGATTTGTAGATGTAGTTCTAATAAACTTAGTTTTATTTTTAACATTATTTACATCCAGTTTTTAAATGGCCCTGAATACTGAAGGCATTGAAAAACTATCTAAAAAAATACTCCTAGGATTTGCCAGGACACAAAGCACCTTAACAAAGCTTTTGACAGATGCAAGCTGGTAGAGCAGGGTTACAGCAGCACATATCACCTGAAACTTCCTCACTGCAGATGCCCCTGACTCCTGAGTGTGGAGAGCATCAGATTAACCGTCCGGATCCAGTCTAGGTAAGGGTGGCTAGGCAGGTACTGCAGATGGTGATTCCGGGTGGAGGACTGTCTTCAGCACAAGCTAGCTCTTTATAAAGTATGTTTGTCCATATGGACACAGACTTTGTCTTGCAGACCTCAAACAGAAGAAAATGTTTTGAATGAAGAACAAACTAGTTAGGCAGCTGTATAGCTGCTTGATTACAGAAGATGTCAATTAATACAGAGATCCATTGAAATTACCCAGAAAGGTGAATGTAGAAACTGCCTTGAATGTAAATACATGAATATACACACCAACATGGAAAAACTGAATTATTTTTAAAAAGCTACAATTCACTAAGCAAAATAAATCTGGAAAAAAAACAACTTTAATAGCTCTCAACTTTAATCAACTTTGGTGTTTTATTGTATATTTTTGCCCATGACGAAATGTTCTTAATTTATAGGCAAGTAACTAACATAAAATGTAGAACAGTACAGCACAGAAACAGGCCCTTTGGCCATGATGTCTGTGCCAAGCATGATGCCAAATTAAACTAATCCCATCTGCCGGCACACGATCTATACTCCTCCATTCCCTGCCTGTTCATGCGCTGGTCTATATGCCTCTTAAATGTTACTATCATATTTGCTTCCACTACCTCCCCTGGCAGTGTATTCCAGCCACCTGCCACTCTCTGTGTTAATGACAAAAAACTTGCCTTGCAAATCTCCTTTAAGCTTTCCCCCTCTCACCTTAAACCTATGCTCTGTGTATTTGATATTTCAACCCCAGGAATCTCATAATTTCATGTACTTCTATCAGGTTGCCCTGATCAGGTTGCCCAGGTCTGATGCTCCAGAGAAAGTATTCCAAGTTTGTCAAACCTTTCCTTATAGCTAATAGTCACTAATCCAGGCAACATCCTGGTGATCCTCTTCTGCACTTTTCAAAGCCTCTATATCCTTCCTGTAATGTAGCGATCAGAACTACACACAATGCTCCAATCAAAGTGTTATACAGTTGTAACATGGCTTCCCAACTTTTATATTCAATACCCCAACCTTTGAAGGCAAGTATGCTGTATGCCTTCTTTACCACCTGATCTACTTTTGTTAACTTATCATAAGTTAAGCTGCAGCAAGGGAAAGGAAGAACCACTTAAATTGCACCTTTCAGTTTTCAGACAACCTTGAAGTCTGGAACCAGTTATGTACATTGGAAGTAAATTAGCTGTTTGATGTATCAAAATCTAGCAGGCAAATTTCCATATATTGAAATGACATGATAGATAACAGTTTTTTAGTAACCCTGTTTATTTTGCCTGACTCACTGAATAGTTCCAACATTTTTTATTTTTCTTTATTTTTTTTTAATTGATTTATCAAATAAACATTGGGTGGAAACCATGGCGGTTTCGCCTTCTTTGTTAGAATGGTGCCAGTATTCCTTTGGTACTTTGGTGTCAACTGAGATTATGTGCTTCAGTCTTTTGTTCAACATTGACCATCTGACTGAAAACAAATTACTTAGGATGCAGAGATGGTAGGGGCAGTTACAACATTTAAAAGGCTTTTGGACAGGTACAGTTTTGTATAGCCAAAAGAGACACTTGATGATGCTTCTAGATGTACTAATTCTAGTCATTTTGCTTCAGGTTTTCCTATTGTCATTCCTTCTTCCAAGTTCTCAATGAACTTAATGACTATGCAGGCCAACGTGAAGTTGTTGCTGAAGAAATAGGCCACAGAGTCTATGGAGAGCTTGTTAGATATACTCATGATCTGAAAATGGAAAGAAAAACGGTGAGTATTTATATTAATCATAATGACCAAACTAATTGTTTTTTCACAATTTTCTTGTTGATTGTGGGAAGAAACTGGGCTATTGACAAGTGTCCTGGTGAATTAATTGGCAGATAAGGTTTGAAACAAATGAAGATGGTGTGGAGACTTGACTGTGAATTCAAAAGCAGTGAGAAAGAAGTAAAGGCTGTAGACCAGCATAGTGATGTGGCTAAAAATAAACAGTCAAGGAAAAAGATCTTAACAAAGGAACTAGAGCATTAGTGACTAAGGTGGTGTCAGAGAAATGGGAACAAAAAAAAGTTGGAAGCACCATATCTAAATGCATAAAGATGAAAAGAGATAAAATAATACTAAAAGTAGAATTAAAATGTCATTGAGGGACCTGATTGCAGAGTGAGCAAGGTTGGGAATTAAATATTCCAGGATACTTCACTTATGATGAATAATGGAAATGGAGAGCTGAGGGTGTTGGTGGAAGTTCTGATAAAAGCTGAGGTAAAATCAAGAGGGGGAGAAAAAGGATCATAACAGAGAAATTCATGACTTTGGATTTCATCTGTACCGAGATACAGTGAAAAGCCTTTGTTTGTGTGCTACACAGGCAGATCATGCCATACATAAGTACATCAAAGTAGTAAAAAGAAAAACAGTATGCAGAAGATAGTGTTGCAGCTACAGAGAGAGTGCAGCGCAGATAAACAAAGTGCAAGGGCCATGACTAGGTAGATTGGGAGATCAAGAATTTCATCTCAAGTGTATTAGAGGTCCGTTCAAGAGTCTGATAACAGCGGGATAGAAGCTGTCCTTGAGTCTGTGGTAATGTGCTTTTCAAACTTGTGTATCTTCTTCCCCATGGGAGAGGGGAGAAGAGAGAATGACTGGGGGTGGGAGGGGTCCTTGATTATGTTGGCTGTTTTCCTGAGGCAGCAGGAAGTGTAGACAGAGTCCATGGAGGGGAGGCTGATTTGCATGATGGACTGGCTGCGTTCACAACTCTCTGCAATTTCTTGCAGTCTTGGGCAGAGCAATTGCCATACCAAGTGTGATGCATCTGAATAGGATGCTTTCTATGGTGCGTCTGTAAATATTGGTAAGAGTCATCAGAGACGTGCAGAATTTCCTTAGCCTTCTGAGAAATTAGAAGCATTGGTGTGCTTTCTTGACCGTAGCATCAACATGGATGGACCAGGACAAATTGTTGGTGATGTTTACACCTAGGAACTTGAAGCTTTCAACCATTTCCACTTAAAATCGATTTGGGTGGAGATTACAAAATAAGGCAGAAAACTGTATTTGGTATTTATCCATTAAATAAGGCGGATCAATTAATTTTGTAGCCTCAGGGAAGAGTAACAATAAGATAATATTTTGTATTGATTTTCAGACTGATTTAGTCCCAAGTCTTGGACTTTCAGTCCAAATGAAGCAAAATATATGGAGATGAATTTTTAGGGGATTTAGTGGTATATTAGTTTATAAATACAAAAAACTAGTATAGTTATAAATGGATCCATTGTGTGTATTCTGTATAACAGAAGAGTACAATGATATAAATATTGTAATTAAGAAGGAAAAGTTTGGATTATTGGATAAGTTAAACCTACAGAGAGATGTTTATCACTACAAACCATACTAGAAGAAATTAGTACTTCGTTAGTTCAACATTTCAGAAAATCTTTAGAAAATTGGGGCTTAGAAGGAAGAAAAAGGACATTTGGAATGGATTATGTCATTAAGGAACAGACAGGACAATATAGAGAATATGGAGCAAATGTAACAAGTATAAGGTAGTCACTTATTACCTGGAAAGTGCGAATCTAGCAGGGGTGGTGGAAAAGAGGGACCTCGGATTGAAAATACACCAGTCGCCAAAAGTTGTGCCACAAGTTAGCAAGGCAATAAAACATCAGGGTTAATTTCTAGAGGGATGGAAATGAATAATAGGGAAGTTATGCCAAACTTGTGTTTTTCTAAAACAAAAACATGTTGTTTAGACCACACCATGATATACTGCATACAGTTCTGCTTGCTGTGTTATATATGGAAACGCAGAAGAGGTGCAGAGAGGATGATACCAGAAGGACAATACATCAGGGAAGGATGAACAGACTGGGTGTACTTTCTATTGAGAAAAGACTAAGGATGATCCAAGAGGTTTGGATAAAGTGGATGTAGATGGAATATTTCCATTTGTAAGGAAGAGTATAGTTACTAAGAAGTCCATTGGGGAATTAAATAGAAGCTAAATTAAAGTGATGAAAATGTGGAACTTTCCATTGCGTGAATGGTTGAAGTGAGCAGTGTAGTGGAAGCTGTACAAGCACATGAGGGAGAACGGAATGGAAAGTTATTGTGATAGAGTTATAGAGTTGGATGAGGAAAGATGGGAGGAGACTAGAGTAAAGCATAAATACTGGCATGAGCAGGTTGAACATATGGCCTCTGTCCATGCTGCCTATCCTATGATGGACAGATAACAAATAAATATCACGACGCAGTACTATATCATTGGTATGTTGACGTAGGCTAAATTGGTAGACCCGTAATCAAATAGAAAGAATAAGCTAAACCATCCGTGTTAATCTAGTGCAAATGCATCAAAATGACAAAATTGTAAGGCAGTCTTGAGTTTTTAAAGAAGGTTGTAGGACAGTCTTGAACATTAGAACTTTTTGGCCTTTTTCTGCAGCATCTTCAAGAAGGACGTAAAGCTCAGCAGTATTTGGATATGTGCTGGAAACAGATGGATAATGTAAGTTCTGGTTTCTTTTTTTTTCTAAACTGACTTTGAACCGAAGTCCTTTGTAAATTGAGCATGCTACAATTCCCTCAAGTTGAGAAATTTGTTAATATCAGGGGCTGTTATTAATCAGTTTATTTCCAGATGAAAATATTCTATTCTGTTCCCATTAACAAAAAAAAAATCAGAGCCTCTCTGATAAGTTTCCACTATCAAAAGATGTTGAGAAGTGGAAGGGCTGAATGGAGGTGCTATCTGCCATCAATTTGTGCATTGAATTCTGACACGTCCAAAGTCAATCCCAGAGCAGTCAACCTGGCAAAACCCTTCCACGAACATCTGAGGACTCGTGTCTAAATTGGGAGATCAAGCAATAGCTTGGCATAGTTATATTCATAGAACGATGCCTTGCCAGACACCTCCATCATAATCCATGGGTACATCTTGTCTCATCAGTAGGACAGACCAGCCAGAGGGATATGGCACAGTGGTTTACAGGCAGAGGGAATATTCAACATTGACTCCAGGTTCTGTGGTATCAGGTTGAACATGGGCAAGGAAACCTGCTCCTGATTAACCACCTGCTGTCCTCCCTCAGCTGATCAATCAGTGCTCCTTCATGTTGAACAACACTTGACCAGAAGCATTAAAAGTAGCAACAGTGTAGAAGGTACTCTGGGTGAGAGGTGGAAATATCCATCACCAACAGTAGCACCACCTCAGCTGGCTGAGACCTGAAGCACATAGCTATCAGAGTGGGTCTGTGGCAGGTAGTGAGCCAGCCAATTTGAGTGAGAAGCCTACTTGACCTCACCCTTGCCATTCTACCTGTGGCAGATGCAGTGGTCCATGATAACATTGGTAGAAGTGATTGCTACACAGTTCTTGCACAAAGACTTGTTGTGGGGTACTACAAATGTTCTCAGAACTCATCTAGCAGCTCAAAACTGTATATCCATGAAGTGGTTTGAACATCACCAGCAGCAGCATAAATGTGTACTACCACAATCTATAACCTTGTGGCTCAGCTCATCCTTCACTCTACTATTACTATCAAATCAGGGGATTAGTCCTAATTCAGTGAGGAGTCCAGAAGGGGCTTGCCAGAGCAGTACCAGGTTTATCTTAAAAATACTGAAGTGCCAACCATGTGAAGGTGCAAACAGGACAGCATGCTAAACAACAAGAACATGCAATAGACAGAGATAGAGTTAATCAATCTCACACTCAACGGATCAGATCCAAGCTCTGCTGTCCTTCTATATCTAGTTGTGAATGGTGGTAGACAGTTAAATAGCTAACTGGAGAAGGAGGAGGCTTCAAAAGCATCCCCTTCCTCAACTATGGCTGGTGCTAAAACAATGTTCAACCAGAAGTGCCAAATTGATGATCCATCTTAGTTTCCTGCTGAGATCCTGACCATTGCAGAAGCCAGTCTCCAACCAGTTTGATTCACTCCATGTGACTTCAAGAAATGGCAGAGAGTATTGGATACAGCAAAAGTTAGTGGATCAAATAACAGTACAGTTGTAGTACTGTAGACCTCTCCTTCAGAAATAGCTGTGTCTTTAGCTAAGCTGTTTCGGTACTGTTTGACTCTGGCATCTACCTGACTATGTGGAAAGTTCCTCAGGATTTACATATCACGTTTACAAATACAAGGTAAATCCAATCTGGCTGCTCTCATTGTTCAGCAAGGTAATGGAAGCCGTTTTCAACAGGGCTATCAATCAGTGATCTAATCACTGATGCCAATTAATGAGGATAAGACAGAGACCGAGAGTGGAATCTTGATGCAAGGAGATAGGAGTGGTTGGTCAGCTCATTGATGGAGATCCCTTAGCCATTGTAGAGCAATTGGGATTGAATCTATGCAAATGCATTCCAGCAACGATAAATCCTACATTGAATGATGAGCCATATTATGCCCATTGAGGTCAAAAAGCAATATGTTCTTCACTGTGTTCAGTAGCTTGCACATCCAATTTAAACAGAACTGAAAATAACACAGAATTTCAATGGAAGCCTGTTGAATTTTTCAATTGACTGCATGAGTCAAATTTAAACAATCATTGGGATCAAGTTAACTTTTCTTTCCTGTGATTGTTTCTGAATGAATCCTTTATCTGTGTTCCAGTTAACATTAGCATTTCTTCTTGTGTAGAATATGGAATGAGGGCTCTCCATGCAGAGTATATTGTAATTAATAGTCTGAAATGACTTTGTAGGGAGGGCATTTTATTCAAAGTGCTGAGGGTATAGAAAAAAATATGTACATTTTGCAGAACTTGTATTTTAGTAAAAGGAAGACCCTTTTTTATTAAAAAAAGGTTAATCCTATATCACTCACTCATAAAATAATTTCGTTCACCGAGTTTTTTCTGTAAGATGTTAAGAGCTTATTCTAGAGATTTTGTGTTATAGACAAGTCCAGTAAGCTCTTGTTTATCTGGTATTTGTGCATTTGAAATTCTCATGCAACCAGCAGAAGTTTCTAAGGAATATTAAGCCTTCAACTTCGACTCATGAAGGTTTGTGTTACTCTTAATGAAGTACTGTTCAAGTATCCAGAACACAACAAATAAATTGCACTGCCTTTTTGACACTTAGAATTTTAGTTTAAATTGTAGCTTAACCCAGGCTATGCTATGTGTAAAAAGTTTAGCCTACAAAAGATTGTATTGTTTTTATAAAAATAAACTCAAACAGTGAATTTTATTTGAAGTTTTATGTAAAATGAGTGTGAAAGGACATTTTTCACTTATTTATGTTTATACATAGGGTAGCTTAGTTGTAGGCTGATTAGTAGCAACATCCTCTTTGAAGGTTAGGCATTTCATGTGACTGTGAGTTCAGTCATTCGTCTGAATTATTATTGGTATTGGTTTATTATTGTCACTTGTACCGAAGTACAGTGAAAAACTTTGTCTTGCATACTGATCGTACAGGTCAATTCATTACACAGTGCAGTTACATTGAGTTAGTACAGAGTCCATTGATGTAGTACAGGTAAAAACAGTAACAGTACAGAGTAAAGTGTCACAGCTACAGAGAAAGTGCAGTGCAATAAGGTATTTTACATTACTGTTTAACCTTAAAATATGCAGTATAAAACATTGTTAGGTATTGGTGTACTATGACATATAGTTCAGCAATTTATTTAAAGATTTATGTATAGAATGTATGATGTAATTTTGTTTTGATCGATTCTCATATGTTCAGCTTATTCATGCAACCGGCATCCCCATTCCCCATGGATGCCAGATGACTGAGTATAATGTATAATTAAATAATTTCATATTTTCTAATTTTACATTTTGGAAAGCACAACATTCTTAGCTTCTGATGCTAAGTGCTGATTTAATGATTCCTTCCAATAGGTTCCAGCTGTTTATGTGAAAGCTCAAATTGGAAGAGCGGTTGTCAAATGTTCGTCTTTTTTTCCTTTCAGAGTAAAAAGAAATTTGAGAGAGAATGCAAGGAGACTGAAAAGGCACAAATAAGTTATGAGAAACTAGACTCTGACCACAATGCAACAAAAGCAGATGTTGAGAAGGTTAGTTGTCTTTTCTATAAATGATGTTTTTTTGGCATTCAGATGTTAGGTATTGGTGAATTAGTCATAAGCTTGCAAGAAGTGTTCATTGCAAACATATTTCCTTGTCTATATGAGTACTTTTTCATAACTCAACTTGCAGGCTGGCATAAAGTTTTGCTTGCTTACTTGTAATAGAGTTGCTCTGGAGACTCCTGTGCATAAGAACTGAGACTCTTAAAAGTAAAGTGAGAGATGCCATATATTTAATGTGTGATGTCACTGTTATGCAAAAATGTGAGACAGCCACCACACGAAAAGGCAAGACCATCCCACACCCATTATGAAACTCAGCTTTCTCATGCATAAAAGTTCTAACCCCACTCTCCTTGTTGACACTAATTACCCCTTTACCCAAGCTTGAAAACTGAAACTTCATTCTTAGGAAAAGGACAGTTTCTTTTAAAACCATAGTGTCACTGGAAGCATAAATAGTTGGTACTGAGCAGAAATTAAAATTACCCTTGCAAAGATATCAGATTTTGGAAGTATGTCACCTATTAAACACCTCCATCTTATGCTATTAGAGCAAAGCTCTAGTCAATGACCATATCCAACAAGAGAGAGTCTAACTGTGACTTGATTTGTATCACCGTTCTAAATATTTATTCCCTCCATAGCTGTAGTGTGTTCTGCATCACTTAGGCTACATTGACAGCACTTCCCAAATTCGCAACCTCTCCTACCAAGTAGGGATAGTTTCAGGCTCAAGGTTCCCTCCCAAGCCCTACTACATCCTGACCCGGAAGTAAATTGCTGTTCCTTTATCATTGATAGGTTTAAATCCTGGAAATCCTTACTCAGGAACATTGCAGGAGTACAGTGACTTCACCAGAAGGATTGCAATGGTTCAAGATGGCTGCTTAATACCACCTTTTACAGAACTTAAGAGATGGGCAATATGTATTTTAAAAATGGCCTAATACATTGACAGTGCTGTGGTTTTGTGTTCAAGCATCCATCATTAGGTTCTTGAAGTTGCCAGCAGCATTTTTGTGTTTTATTAATTTGATCTGACACCAGGCTGAGAACATCGGTCATGAAACCTACTCTGTGGCTCAGCGAAGAAATGTTCTCCAAGTGGGTTTCTGTTCTAGGCATGACATGGTGATAGCAGGAGGGTCCTACAACATCTCCAACTCAAAGTAACCAAAAAAAGTGGTTGAAGAAAATTTTATTGACAATTTCATCCTTTGTATTCCCAGGCAAAACAACAATTAAACCTACGAACCCACATGGCTGATGATAGTAAAAATGAATATGCTGCTCAACTGCAGAACTTTAACAGTGAACAACAGAAACATTTCCAATTCATCATGCCTCAAATTTTTAAGGTATGCTTTGCTTTCCTGGGTCATCTTTACAAAATGTAGGAGTAGGTATCTGTTTGTCTTTTATATTGTGTTGTGAATGTACTGGTAGCAGAGAGTTTGTGAATCTGCAAAATTCAGCTCAATTGTTAATCAAAGTGGCTTTTAATGAAACCTCAGGCAACACAAAGTTAAATCAGTTTTAAGAAACATGAGTACAGCTGTCTATTAGAGATGCTACCTTAGAAAACATTCTTAACAAATTTCCCCTACAACAAAGGGTTTTATTTAATTGGTTGCTTAACGAAGGTGGGAACCCATTTGGAGGTGATCTTTCAAACACACGTCCATGAAAACCAGTCTTTTTGATTGGGTTAACAGGAAGGAGTCTGTGAAATAAACAGGCTATCTAAAATGGGGGATTAAAGACCTGTCTTCAGCACCTGTGTCTTCCATCTGGCCATTGGATAATTACTTGTATGCCTCAGCTTGAATGTTTCAGCATGATATGCTTTTGATGTACTGCATCCTTACTGGGAAGAGATTGAATAGTTTCTTACTTTTCTTACCATCCACATCAAATGATATCCCCACAAAAGTTAAGGGTTTCCTGTACCTTTATACAAAATTATACATTCCAAAGGCTTCTTTAGGTACCTAACTGCTTCTTTTAACCAGGGAAACCTGTATTTATATCAACATATCAGAGCTTTGAATTTGAATTCTAAAAAATGCTGACCATTCAACTTATCTTCGAGAATGTATTCTTCATTCTTTGCCAGATAAACACTGGTATAGCCTTGAAATCCATCTTGAATCTCCAATTATCCATCAGCCATTTATCTCCTTTTCCCCACCTTCTTCCTTTTTAGTACTTCACTTTTGACAGCCTTTAATTTCTTTCTACACAGTCTATGCTCATAGTCACTACTCTTTATACACATCACATTTGAAGTGTAATTTGATAGTATGAAAGTAAGCTTATAGTGTTTCCTAATTTTTTGCAGAATCTACAAGACATGGATGAGCGAAGAATTACAAAGTTGAGCGAGTGTTACAGAGGATTTGCAGAAGCTGAACGTAGGGTTGTTCCAATCATCAACAAATGTTTGGAAGGAATGATCAGTGCTGCAAAGTCTGTGGATGAGCGGAAAAGTATGTATTGTGGAGAACTGCAATGAAAAACATGTAAAATAACTACCTTCATCAATTAATTGCTTAGCAAGTTTAATATTGAGAAGCTGACTTACCCTGGTCTACTCTCAAGCTAGCACCTAGTACAAAGGGATTAGAGGGATTGAATGAGGGTGGAGGGGCAGGAATGACTAAAGAGAAGTGGATGGTATCAAACTGGTGGTGGAATAGCATATAAAAAGACAAAAATCAGCCCAGACACTAATGATTGGGAGAATGCAATTTAAGAATTATGTGACAAGAAGCTGCTTTTAAACCCTAGTTAAACTCAAGTGCAGTTATTTGATACCTCCTTCTGCTCCCCCCCCCCCCCCAAACATGTTTTTGAACTTGCGTATTGTGAAAGATGTGTTTAACTTGTGTATAGAATGGAGTAATGAGGCTTATGGATCTGATAATTTTATCTTCCTGACCTATCACAATAGATAAGTTTTACACCTCAGTATAACAATAAATAAAAATAAATAGGCAGTTGGAGACATTGAAAAGAATAAAAGCCCATACAATTTGAAATTATAAAATAAGGGTTTAATCAAAGATCCACAGCCTGAGAAAGTTAGTGGCAGATGTAGCTCTGTTCTGTCATGTAAAATGTGAAAAATATGATCAACTGTGACATTCCTTGAAACTGGATTTTGTTATTTTGACTTGAAATTTAATGTTGTACTGTTAAAAGAAAGAAATTGTTTTTTTTCTTGATTGAAAAGTATGTCCATACTGTCAAGCTCAATTGCAGAATGGTCACTTGCATAATGCCTTTGGAATTGTCTCCCATCAGGAAATGCTTACTTTTAGAAATCTACTTAATTTGAACTGTTTTCTTTATAGGACTCCTTGATAGTAGTGGAATCATTCAAATCTGGTTTTGAACCTCCTGGAGACTTTCCATTTGAAGACTTCAGTCAGAATATTTATAGGACAGTATCGGATGGCAGTCTGAGTGCACACAAACAAGAGATGAGGGGAGACCAAAAATATACAACCGGAAAAAGCAAAGGGAAGCTATGGCTTTTTGGCAAGAAAACAAGGTAAATTTATGTTTCCTTTGTGAGCAGCTATTTTGGATTAATTATGGTGCTGTAATCTACTTACAATGTTTGCTCCACAATTACGGGAGGAAGTTATGGAGAAACCAAGTAACTACAAACCTGTCAGTCTATTATAAATTGTGAGGAAAATAACTAGAATCGCCCATCAGTGCTGGTGTCACTGGGTACTTGGGCAAGAATTGGCTGGTCAGAGAGCTGTCATGGATCATTTCTGACCAACCTGGTTGGATTTCTTTTTGAGGATGTCACTACCATAGTGGATAGGAGACTTTCTATGGTTGTTGTCTATATGGACGCAGAAAGCTTTTGAAAGCTCTGCATTAGAAATAGCAATGAAAGCACACTGAATTTTACTTCATTTTTAGAAAGTGGGTAGCACTAACAAGCTCAGCATTTATTGTCCACATATAGGTGGACAGCTACAAACGATAACCAAACCAGCCATCTGTAGTACTGTATTTGAAAAGCAAAAAACTGAAGATGCTGGAAATCTGAACAGAAGAGGAAAAAAATGCTGGAAAAAGATCAGTCAGTCTCTTTGGGGAACAAACCAGTTAATGCTTCAATTCAGTGACCTTTCATGGGTCATAGGTGCTCCCTGATGAATATTTGCAGCATTTTATATTTTTATTGTAGTACTTCATTATTTGGTGTCATGCTTTATGAAAGATACATTGGCCGTGAAGGGGGTACAGTGCAGTCTCTCTAGAATATTACAAGTGCATTGAAGGCTTAAATTATGCAGATAGGTTTTGTATTCCCTTTAGTGTGTGATCTAATCAAAATGTTTAAAATAGCGCAAGGGTTTGTTGGGATAGATCAAGAAACAATATCCATGAGTTGAGGAATCCTAGAATGAATAAGGGAGTAGACCATATTAGATTTAGGAATAAGTAATTAGCCAGTTTTAGTTACAGCTAAACAATGCACCAGTAGTTTTCTGATTGCAGTCATCTTAAGATGCTCCATGTATTGATTGAAAGGAAGAAAAGCAAAATATGTACTCCAATTCTAGATGCAGGTAAGACTAAGTTCCATGCAAAATGACAGACTGACAGTCAAATCTGTAAATCGTCAAAATAACATTAGATCAGTGAAAGCTGTTGGAAAAAAGGAATTTAATGTGATACAGAAGCAATTTACATCCTTGAGAGAAAAGCTCTGCTTATCAAAGGAGCTAAAGAGATGAGAGCCAGCAGAAAATTAATGGGGGGAGAAAAGCATATTAAAAATCAACGCAATTCCTAGTGGTGAAGAGAGATATGAGGAAAATCAACAGGAGGTGACAAAATGGGTACTGTTAACTACAAATAGCAAGTGTGGAAAAGAAACACAGGAAATCAAGGAGAATGCGAACTTTTACAATTATTTTATATTTAAAAATAAAGAGGGTGGTCAGGCAAAGTAGGCCCTTAAACTAAATGTGATATTGTAAACAGGAAAAAGAAAATGGGAGACATGCTGAATAACTCAAGTTTAATTTCATTGTCAGAGGTATGCATACACAAGGTATAAATGCCATGAAAATTGGTCTTGTGCTGCGTCAACATCTACAATGATGGAATAGGATAGCCTGTTGATGACTCATGGAAACTAAAATTTGAATCAGAAGGTAATTCAGCCATAATTAATCTAATCAAAATGCACTGGTGAAGAAAACTGAAAAATAGTCTATCCCCAGCACCAGATGGTTTTAAACTTGGTGGTTATAAAGAGAGCGCAATAAGATTAAAGAGTGATCAGTCACCAAGATGATATGGCTTCTATCTTGAGGTTTAAAAGAAAATTTGTGAAGAACAAATTTGTCCTAGCTCTAATCTTATAATTTGGGAACTGTTCCTTCAGCTTGGAAAATTGCTCAGGTTATTTCCCCATTTTTAAAAAAAGGTGAGGGGGGTTTCCTGGAATAATAAACCCTTTAGCCTAACCTCTGTTGTTGGGAAATTACTGGTCTATATTTAGGGACAGAGTGAATGAACATCTTGGAAACGTCTGAGCTGATCAGAAAAAGTTAGATCATGCCTGACAAATGTGATTGATTTTATTTTTAACATATTGACTAAAGTAAGGGACAAAGGAATAATATGAGAGCACATTATGTATAATAATTCTCATTTATGTAACGTTGGATGAGAATAGTATGAAATGTAAAACAAAGATGGGTAAATAGAGTTGAAGTGTGGATCAGCCATGATCTAATTGAATGGTGAAACAGGTGATAAGCGCTCCTATTCATGTCCTTCGTCATTTCCCAAAGTACAACTTTTCAATAAATTATCCTGTGCTATTGTTTCATAAATCAAAACATATTGAAAAATAAGTAATTTTGTTCCATTTTTCTAGTTTTGTGTACATTTAATTGGTATATATTACTGCTGTAGATTGCTACTGTTTTTACTAAAGTTGATGACAATTTCTGCAATATGTGTGGTGATTTTGTGTATTTCACTCAAGTATCTTTTTAAAAGCAGATAATCATATCAGTTTGAACCTCAGTCTGTTAGTAGTTTCGTTTGAAATGTTCCAACATATATTGCTGTGTCCTGACAGACATGCTGCAGGGTAATTGCCAATGTGTGTTAGTGCACAGGTTGATTTAGTTCTTGAGGACAGAGCAATGTATGTGCTTTAAAGATTTTTTTTTGTTTGGATTCAATAATTTATGTCATATCTGTGGCTGATTGATTAATTTTTATTTGATTTAAATGGCGGATGCTGGTCAAATTAGCAGAAGTGACAGTCCTGTTACATTTTTGTTAATACTTTATACAACTTGCCCTTCAGTTGTCACCTGATAACAAATAATAAGCCTAAGATTAGCTTCAATCCACATAATTTATCCTTTTCTAGAAATCCATCACCCTCTGATGCATGTTATTGTAAATAACTTCTGAGCAAAATGCATAGCTCACTATAATTAATGTGACCATCTAGAACCATGTTACTTGCTGGTGTCCCTCTTGATTTTATTTTTCTAAGTTTATAGTTTTATTGTTTTCTTTATTTTTATGTTAGCTGCCATTCCCTCACCTCTCCCCTGCCACAACTTGTTCATCCTCGGCTCCTTATGGGCCCCAGTCTCCAGGTTTTCCAGGGATCCACTGTCTTACTGTATGAATGAATAAAGACAGTGAAACCCAGAATTCCTTCTTTCAAGGATTTCAAAAGGGGGGTAAGTTGGTTTATTTTGAACATGAAAGTTTGAAACTGTTTGGACTGCAGCATGTGAGCGAGTAGATGTGCAAGTTACTACCAGGGCTTCCGTGGTTAGTTCAACAGCTAAAAAAAAGTATGTCCTTAATCATTTGAGTCAGCATTTACTCACAATCTCCCCTGCCACATTTAGTTGTTGTCAATCCAAAAGACAAGTTCTTAGATCAATGTTAGGGTTATGAGCTTTGAGCCTCAAATTAGAGCTGCTTCTATTTATATTTTTTCTACATTGGATATGTGCAGTGAAATGTAGATAACTATTTACATTTCACTGCTAACCATAAAAGCCCTATTTAATGACTAGGTTTCATATGTAAAAGCGAGTTGAGTGTGATTCCACTGTGATTTTGTTTGGTGCATCCTTGTATTTTATGAAATGATAATGTTGCATGATTTTGTTTGAATGGCATTTGGTACCAAAATGGTTCACAGTAACTTGAGAACAGCACATAAATGGAGAACAAAATAACATATGATGCAGGCATTTGCATTTTTTCATTTGTTGTTATCTTGCGTCTCTGTGTAAATAGTAGCAGATGTTTTTGCCTTTTTTTTCCCCCTCTTCTGCCAAAATTCACAATGGTTCAATGTCTTGCTATGGCCTGCATCCAATGGATTGTCCCCTATCTTTATAGCAATTTGGAGGGATGTGTGTGTCTGATCATCCCTGGTAAGAAATCACTTACTATCAAAGCTATGAGATGAAGAAATATATCTTTGATATCAAAGTAATATTCTTTCCATTATGTCATATTTTACAATACAAATACAGCCCATTTGGGCTGACCGGTTCACAATGGTTACTATTATGTTTTCCTGGTTGGTCTTACAACTGTGAAGCATGTGTCAGAATGACCGTTGTCTTTGGTGCTGTTCATTGTGATAACTGTTGTCCAACAGCTGCCTTCAATGAAGATCTTTTTAAGGGGTCAGTATAATTTTTCTTGTATGTGAACAAGAGGCTGTGTATTGAAAGCTTGCATGTGGTTTTGAAATGTGCAGTGCTGAATTTCGTAGCATTTAAAGTTGCAGCATCCCTTTTGCACTGATCCAGTGTGGACAATATTTTCGATCTCCAAAAAGTGATAAATATGTGTATCAAGGATTTTTGACCAACAATATTTCAATTAAAATGTGCTTATTTTCCTTTGGCATGTATTAATTCAATAAATATGAATAATACAGAAGGTAGTTGCATAACACCTTTTACAAACTTGATGTCCAGCATGCGAAGTATAGCTATTATGTTGTAGCAATAAATAATTTGTGCCCAGCAACATCCCACAAGCACCAATATAATAATGCATACATGGATTAGTAGTGTTGGCTGAATGCTAAATGTTCATCAGGACACCCTGAGGAACTTTGGTGCTCTTGTTCAAATTAATATCCTGCATCTCTGATGTCCCCCCTGAGAATAGAAATACAGCCGTGGTTTAACACTTCAACTGAAAAGTGGCATCTTCAGTCTTGCAGGACTCTTTTAGAACTGCACTGGAGAGTCCGTCAAGATTTTTGTGCTCGTCTCTGGAATGGAACTCAAATCCAACTTTTTATTTATAGGTGAGAGTGCCATCAACTGAGCCAAGGCTGAAACAAATAATGCAGTTGCTGTTCTATAATTTTATTACAGATATTAAAAAAGATGTGTAGAAGTATTTAGGAGCCGCAAAAAACAGGATTTTCAGTAAATGAACATGGAACTTTTCCTATTCATGCAGTTTGCCTAATTTCCCCTAAGCCAGTGTAAAATATATTTTAACCAGACAATTTAAACAGTGTTTCTGTGATCCTCTATTAGTTTCAAAAACATTATCCTGGAATGTTCCTGCTGCTAATTCTGGCTGCCCGTGCCACCCCTTCTTCCTACTTCCAATAAATTTAGTAAACAGTTCATTAGGATTTAAAATGTGAATAATTTAAAATCTGGTTACTTACTTATACAAGATTTAGCACTCGTACTAAAAAAAATAATTTTTGAGTAATTGACTCATTCTCAGTTGCACCTTTTGAATTCATCAATGAATAACTTTTTTAACATGAGTGGAAAAATAATTATTATAGCCATTTTAGTTCATGTGATTCCACAAATGAATGGAAACTTGTGCTATGATTTCAGGGAATTGGTTGCATTTACACCCAGGTTGTCGAAGATGAAACCACATCAGTTGCTATAACTTTAAGATATTAATTAATTTTGGAATATGAAGGCATCTTGTTTTACAAGAGTATTTGTTTTACTGAGCTATACTCAAAAGTTGAAAGCATTTATAGAATTTGAATGCCACAGTTGCTCCCATTGCAGTCCAAAAGACTGTCTGTGAAGACTAGTTTTGGCTGGAATTGAATGTATTTTTAAAATGGAAGGAAAATTAGCAATGTTGAGATTTTACATTTATCCCTTCATGTAAGTGGTAATGAATTTCTTTATTCTTGACACTTTTCTGACCTCTCATCTTTTTCTGAAGGAATGTTTAAGGTTTGATACTTTCTAAGTATCTACTGTTGCTTTTTTTTAAAAGAATCTTCAGTGTGTTTTCTCACTGGTCCTCTTTGAACAACATAGTTCAGGTGGTAAGGGTAATCTCACAATGCTGTTTAATGAGGCATTCCACAGAATACCCAGACTTGGCATTTTTATAGCTGCCTCACTTGAGTTTTTGATCAGTTATGAACACCTAGGGCTGACATGGTATTTTGCAGTAATACAGTTGAATTTCGGGCTCTTTTATTATAGATGGTCATTGACTGGTAATTGTGCAGCTCAGTCGCTGTGTCCCGCAATCAGCCCTAACTCAGATGTTGCCCATGTAATGCCTAATTATCCAAAGCATTGATAGTGATTTTAACAGTGAAGAACTAAGCTGTTAGATGAGAAGACAATGTCAATGGGCACGTGGGGAAAAAAGTGGCAAATATATTTCAGTTTGGGGGATTGTGAGGGCATTTTGGGAGGGCAAGTAAGCGACGGCTGCACACAACAATTGCTGGGAAGAGTAGAGGAACAGAGGGACTTTGGAGGGCAGGTTCTCAGATCCCAGCAGATGTTAGAAGGGAGAGAAGGTAGTTAAGAGGGAATATGGAATATCTATTAGCCAAGGGATAGAATATAAGAGTAAGAACAGTGTGAAACAGCTGTTAGGCTCTAGCTGGAGTTCAGTTACAACTGTACAGTTCTGGTCACCACATGACAAGGAGGATGGAATTGCACTGGAATTAGTCCTGAGGAAATTTGAGGATCGGCCAATACTGGAAAATTTTAGTTATGAGGAATGATTGGATAGACTGTGGTTATTTTCTTTGGAAGAGAGGAGGCTGAAAAGGAGGGGTAGAATGAGAGATTTAATTGATGTACAAGGATATGAGGGATCTGGATGAAGTGGATATCAAGGACCCATTTTCTTTAGCAGAAGGGACAGTTATCAGGAGGCATAGATTTTAAGGTAATTGATTGAAGAATTAGAGGAGAGGATTTATTTTCCTCTTGTGGTGAAGATTTAGAACACATTGCCTGAACGAATGGAAGCTATAGAGTCATACAGCATGGAAACAGGCTCTTTGGCCCAACTGATCCATGCCGACTGTGTTGCTCAGCGAGCTGGTCCCATCTGCCCACATTTGGCTAATAGCCCTCTAAACCTCTCTTATCCATGTACATATCTAGATGTCTTTTAAATGTTGCTAATGTGCCCACCTCAACCACTACTTCTGGCAGCTTATTCCAAATACGCACCACCCTTTGCATGAAGAAGTTGCCCCTGATGTCCCTTTTTAATCTCTCACCTCTGATCTTAAACATATGACCTCTTGTTTTTAGCAACCCTTCCCTGGAAAAAGACTGTGCTTTCACCCTCTCTTTGCCCCTCATGACCTTGTATATCTCTATCAGGTCACCCCTCAATCCCCTATGTTCCAGGGAATAATGTCCTAATCTGTGCAACCTCTCCTTATAACTCAGGCCCTGCCCCCCGCCGAGTCCAGGCAACATCCTGGTAAATCTCTTCTGCACTCTTCCTGGTTGAATACCATCTTCCCTATTAACAAGGTGACCAAAACTGTACACAGTACTCCAAGTGTGGCCTCACCAACATCTTGTATAACTGCAACATAACTCCCCAACTCCTGTGCTCAATGCCCTGACTGATGAAGGCCAGAGTGCCAAATGCCGCCTTCACCACCCTTTCAGCAAACTATGCACTTGCACTCCTAGGTCCCTGAAGTCTCCTAGTTGCTGAATGAAACCCTCAACACTTTATATATAAAAAAATTAAAATCTTGGATATGCATGAAGCACTAATTTTCAAGCTGCAGGCTAAGAACTGGAATGTGAGATTAAACAGGGTAGCTGACACAGGTATGATGGCCTGTCTTCTGTTCTGCAAATTTCAATGATTTTTATTTTGATTCAGTGAATTGAAAATGAAACTAAGTGTGGTTGTGGGAAGGTAGTTGAAACAGTAGCTGAAGGTATTTGGATATAAAGCACTGACCGAAGAAACTGTTGTTATAAGTGAGCTTGGGTTGAGGTTAATGGCTTGTATTTAACTTCAGCCATCTTTTATGCATAGCAGGATTCTAACAAATGGAGGGTATTCTTCCTGATACCCAACGAGGAATTTTTCATGCTTAAGACTAGTCATTTACAGAAAGGCTGGCCCAGGAAGAGACCAACCCTGTCACACAGAATCCACAGATGTGCAGCTCTGATCATCATGATAGCTATGATAGGGCAGGGACACCGATTTTTCTGCTCTTAAATGCAGAGAGACGGATCAATAACCTGGCTGAGATGAGCTTACCCTCCACAAAGACTGGGATTGAATAGGAGCTCTTCTGATTCTCATTTAAAGGAAGGTCAGCTTGCTTTTATTCAAAATTTCATGCAGCAGATTTCAGTTTTTATGGGAAAACTGGAATATTCAAGTCACATGGGGATGCGGCAGCTTAAATGCATTTGATTCTAATTATACATTATACAGAACTATAATCGGTGCAAATGGAGAACGTTTGTAATGATTCCTTTCTCTCTTCATATGAACTATGAAGCTTTCAATAAAGCTGGTAAGCAGAGCTTTGAACCCAAGGCTTCTCTACGTCTGTTGCTTTTGTGGAAGTGTTTATGGTTGAAGTGTCTTTAAAATTGTTAAGCTGCATTGATTTGTTTCTCTCGATTGTTTTTAGGCAATATTTGGTAAAGCTTATGCCTGAGACTTGTTGTGCTCATTTTATTAATTCTACATCTGTTGCTGACTTTGTACTGGCTGAGTTGCCTTGCTTTCCTTTAAAATTTTAATAGTATAATTGTTCAGTTTGCTGCTCAGACAATGGAAATAAGAATTGGGGCAACTTCTAAATGTGCCAGCTAATCCACAATGTTAGATTTATGGCTGGGTAACAAGTTAAAAACTTACCCTAAAGTGTTCCTTGTCCCAACCACCATTCCAATTTTGTTGCTTTACTATTAGATTTGAGCTCTACGGAGTGCGCATACGTGCGTGCACTTGCGTTTAAGTGCAAATCATTTAAAATGCAGATTTATCCCTTCCTTCTGGTCACCCCACATTTTCCATCAGCAACTTCACATTAAAACTGAACACCTAGCAATGGTGGATTTGAGCTTTAGTACTTCCTGTTCTCCCTCTCGGTTGCCCCACATCCAGTTAACAGAAATTTTAGTGCAGAGCCTAAGTTGTCATTTCAGTTCCATTTCTTCCAGGATAAATATTTTCTTTATGCAATGTTCCATTTAGTGTTTTGGCCACAAACTGCAGAAAACCTCAATGAAAGTAAAACCATTGCAAATGACAGCTGCAGGTCTGCAATCCATGTCATTTTGATTTGGAGTCAACTTGTCCCAGATGCAAACACTAGTAGTTGTGGAACAGCTTCATAGCAAAAAATATTCGCTATGAATGTTCCAATTAAAAATATGGACTTGAATTTTTTTTCTTATTTTTTGGGAATAAATATTTGTGCTTCCTGACCTCCTATCTTGCAGACCTGTAATTAAAGCAGTTGGGTTAATGTTTCTTTTTCTCTTTCCCATCCTTCCATTCCTGTGCTGCATTTTGAGTGGACAAAAGATGCATCAATAATCTGTGTATACTGTCAATAATCAATGTGCATTGATGCACATTTGCTAATTATTGGGAACACCAGAAAGTGTACATGCTTTTTGTTTCTCTAACTTTCCGTAACACTTCTGCACAACAGTTTATTGATGGGTTCCAATGCAATACTGCTGTGATAAAATGGGTATGTGGATATAATACACCTGCACCTTAACAAAACCAACTACCGATTTCTTTTTTAAAAGGTAGCCCTTGTGGGGAGATGTACTTTTCAATTTCCTGTAAATGATCAGCTGCAGTACTCACGAAGGATCATGTCTAGAAAGAGAGCAATTGCATTGAAACATTTTAGGGGTGTATGGTGCCGTAGTAAATGCTATCTTTTGAACTGCAGTGTATTTTATATATTGTTTTAATTGAGATATGTGATTTGCTGTGGCAAGTGATATATTGTTAATAGGCATGCTCCAAGCATATTTTCATTTCATGTAGTGCTTTGAAAATAAATTCTTGGTACTTAACCGCAAATCTCAATGTGTATGGTAAATTTTCAGGATTTATTGTGTTGCATCAGATCACCCGCTTTAAGCTTATCTGTAACCATGTAATGTTGGCTTACATTTTACGTTTGATGTTAATGCTTCTATATGTATACAAGCTGATTTGACAGCAAGGGACAAAGTTAAGAATGTGGTTAGCATTGTTTCAATCTTTGTTTCAGGGCGCTACGTCAGAAGACTTTAGTCATCTGCCACCAGAACAGAGGCGCAAGAAGCTTCAGCAAAGGATTGATGAGCTTAACAAGGAATACCAGAAGGAAATAGACCAAAGGTCTGAACAGGCTAAGTTGTACTTGCTTTGGAAAGTAGTATTGTAATGAAAATCATAAATTGTGTGCTTTCATTTTGAATATTTTAAATCTGTTTCTAAACGATGTACACTGCATCAGGACAAACCAGGAAGAAAATCACAGTTGTAATATTAATACATTTTAAGTTTTATTAGTAGTAGTTTATTTGAGCTGTAGCAATGTCAGAATTTGAAACTTATTTTGCATTTCAGGTAAATGACAGGTTTATTTTTAACTTTAAAAGCAAACGATCTAATGGTGACTATTTTCATTGACTTTGTGATAAAGTTGCAGGTGTCTCATGTACTTTGTTCCCTAGAAGTAAAAGTAGTATAGAAAAAAACTGTTTTAGAATGTGATTGAATAAAGGGGGTAATTTAATGTTTGACACTTAATCTTATAATAATGCAGTAATACAGGTGAATTAATTTTTTGTTATAATTAAATTGTCTTAAATGGAACATAAACTTTTACGGTGGTTGGTAGGTAGAAGCCCTGGATTTGAATGTTGCCATATTAGATGCAGTTCTTGCATTCACTACTTGATGCAGACTGGGTTAGGTGATGTCCCCAGACCAGCAATTAGGCTACAACAATTGGACTAGTGAGGTGTCTGTGGGATTCTTTTATACCATGTAATATTGAATAAGTTATTCATTCAATAAAGCAGTTGAAACAAAAAATAGACACATTTAATTAATAAGCTGGTCCTACTGCAGTTGAGAGAGCTCTATATACTGTTGTTTGGGTAGTCAGTCACATTCTGTCATGGTATCATTTTAAAGTACTGGGTTTTGCAGCACTTTGACCTTCACTGTCTGAATTGTGATTGCAACTAGTGCTATGTAAATCTCTTCTATTTTAAAGCTAATTGTTTGGATCACTCCTAAACCTTTGAAACCCATTTTTGTCTTCAGTGTTGGCATTGCCGGTCCAGAGAGTGAAATTAGCAGGATACTTTGCTCAAGAAGGAAATCTGAAGTAAAAATAGAAAATGCTGGAAATACACAACAGGCCAGGTGGTGTCTGTGGAGAGAACAATGGAGTTAAAATTTCAGAAGATCTTGCTGATGAAATGCCGACTCTGTTCCTCTCCTAACTGATGCTGTCTGAAATGCTGAGTATTTGCAGCATGTCCTATGTTAATTTCCGCTTGTTGTAAGCTAATAACCTTAGGATAATGGCACTGTGAAAGTTGCAACTCAGCAATTCAATTCAACTTGTGGCTAAATGAAGTTTAACGTGAATTTCAACTAAAATCAGAAAAGCTATCTTTATTTAAATGTGGAAGACAATCAGATGTATTTTAAAATATTTTAAACTGTTGGTTTTCTTTCTCTCTTAATACCTAGTCCTCCTGACATGAATACAATGTTCACTAGATGCCTACTGAGCGGCATGTTAAACCTATTTGAAAAATATGTGCCATTAATATCAATGTGTACTTGCTGAATTATGCCTCCATAAATGCTGTGTTGTAATTTTAAAAAAACTTCATTGAATTAAGAACTCTTAACTAATTATTTTATATACTGCAGTAAGTTTTAGAAATTCTGAATAGCAATATAGCTTTAATTAAAAAATAAATTTGAATGTTTAAAATTTAATCTGTCATCAAAAATGAAAATTGGAGTGATGCATCTATTTTAATGCATTTTACATGGGATAATTCAATAACATAGAATTAAATTTTATTTTTCTAGAGATGCCTTAAACAAAATGAAAGATGTTTATGAACGAAATCCCCAAATGGGCGATTCTGGTAGTTTGCACCCAAAGATATCAGAGACCATGAGCAATATTGACAAGCTACGTTATGAGATTCAAAAGAACGAGGTAACTTGGAAAGCTGGTGTTGCACGTTGACCATCTAATGGATATGCTTGGAATTATGTGGCGTATCTGAATTTTTTTTTGAGTACTAATGTGGCTATTCATCTTACACATGTTGTATGGTGTAGCTTAATAGATGTGATATGTATCGTAGACTGATTCTTAGTTGAACCGTAGAACCATACAGCACAAAACAGGCCCTTCGGCCCACCGTGTCCTGCCGTCCATCAGACCACCCTCTCACTACCTAACCCCTTCCTCCCGCATATCCCTCTATCTCACGTTCCTCCATATGCCTATCCAACAAGCTCTTGAACCTGTTCAATGTATCTGCCTCCACCACCACCCCAGGCAGTGCATTCCATGCACCAACCACTCTCTGGGTGAAAAACCTCCC
Organism: Pristis pectinata; assembly: GCF_009764475.1. Classification (NCBI taxonomy): domain Eukaryota; kingdom Metazoa; phylum Chordata; class Chondrichthyes; order Rhinopristiformes; family Pristidae; genus Pristis; species Pristis pectinata. The sequence continues at coordinate 15,347,779 of NC_067407.1, forward strand.
TCTGACATCTCCCCTGAAACCTCCCACCCATAACCTTAAAGCCATGACCTCTCGTCTTGAGCATTGGTGCCCTGGGAAGGAGCACTGACTGTCTACTCTATCTATTCCTCTCAATATTTTATATACCTCTATCATGACTCCTCTCATCCTCCTCCTTTCCAGTGAATAAAGCCCTAGCACCTTAAGCCTCTCCTCATATTCAATACCCTCCAATCCAGGCAGCATCCTGGTAAATCTCCTCTGCACCCTCTCCAACGCCTCCACATCCTTCCTATAATGAGGTGACCAGAACTGAACACAGTACTCTAAATGTGGCCTAACTAGAGTTTTGTAAAGCTGCATCATAACCTTGCGGCTCTTAAACTCAATCCTGCGACTTATGAAAGCCAACATCCCATTGGCCTTCTTAACTGCTCTTTCCACCTGTGAGGCAACTTTCACAAACTGTGAATATGAACCCCCAGATCCCTCTGCTCCTCCACACTGCCAAGTACCTTGCTGTTTACCCTGTACTCTGCCCTGGAGTTTGTCCTTCCAAAGTGTACCACCTCACACTTCTCCGGATTGAACTCCATCTGCCACTTGTCAGCCAAGCTCTGCATCCTATCAATATCCCTCTGTAAGCTCCGACAGCCCTCCACACTATCCACAACACCGCCTATCTTAGTGTCGTCCGCAAACTTACTAACCCAGCCCTCCACCCCTCATCTAAGTCATCTATAAATATCACAAAAAGTAGAGGTCCCAGAACCGATCCCTGCGGGACACCACTAGTCACTGCCTTCCAATCCGAGGGCACTCCTTCCACCACAACCCTCTGCTTTCTACATGCAAGCCAATTCCTAATCCACACAGCCAAGCTTCCTTGGATCCCTTGGCCTCTGACCTTCTGAAGAAGCCTACCATGAGGAACCTTATCAAATGCCTTACTAAAATCCATGTAAAGCACATCCACCACACTGCCCTCATCAATCTTCCTGGTCACCTCCTCAAAGAACTCTATCAGGCTTGTGAGGCAAGATCTTCCCTTCACAAAGCCATGCTGGCTGTCCCTAATCAGTCCATGATTCTCTAGGTGTTCATAAATCCTATCCCTTAGAATCCTTTCTAACAGCTTACCCACCACAGACGTGAGACTCACTGGTCTATAATTCCCTGGGCCTATCCCTATTACCTTTTTTGAACAAGTGGACCACATTCGCAATCCTCCAATCCTCCGGCACCACCCCCGTAGACAACGAGGACTCAAAGATCCTTACCAGCGGTTCAGCAATCTCCTCCCTAGCCTCTCGAAGCAGCCTGGGGAAAATCCCGTCAGGCCCCTGAGATTTATCTGTCTTAATATTATTTAACAACTTCAACACATCCTCTCTCTTGATATCAACAACCTCGAGAACATTACCCCTACCAGTACTCCCTTCCGCATCATCAAGACCCCTCTCCCTGGTGAATACCGAAGAGAAGTACTCATTCAGAAATTCTCCCACTTCTGCCGCCTCCAGGCAAATTCTCCCACCTTTGTCCTTAATCGGACCTACCTTCACACTAGCCATCCTCCTACCCTTCACATACTTGAAAAAGGCCTTGGGATTTTCCTTAACCCTACTAGCCAAAGCCTTTTCATGTCCCCTTCTAGCTCTCCTCAGCCCTTTCTTAAGTTCCTTCCTCTCTACCCTATATTCCTCACGGGCCCTGTCTGAACCTTGCTGCTTATACCTCACGTATGCTACCTTCTTCTCCCTAACAAGTCTTTCCACCTCTCGTCGTCACCCATGGTTCCTTCACCCTGCCATTCCTTCTCTGCCTCACCGGGACATATTTATCCCTAACATCCTGCAGTAAGATCCCTGAATATCGACCACATCCCCATGGTACATTTTCCTTCAAAAAGGACATCCCAATTTACACTCCCAAGTTCTCTCCTTATAGCCTCGATAGTAGCCCTTCCCCAATTGAAATATCTCTTGTCCTCTCTGCACCTGTCCCTGTCCATGACAATTTTAAAGGTTATGGAGCAATGGTCACTGTCCCCCAAATGTTCACCCACCAATAGATCCTTCACCTGCTCCCGGTTCATTTCCTAAAACTAGATCTACATGGCATTCCCTCTAGTCGGCCCGTCAACATACTGCGTCAGGAATCCCTCCTGGACACATTTAACAATTCTGTCCCATCTAAACCTTTGGCACTAAGCAGGTTCCAGTCTATATTTGGGAAGTTGAAGTCTCCATTATAATAACCCTGTTATTTCTGCTTCTCTCCAAACACGGCCTGCCAATCTGCTCCTCTATATCTCTACTGCTACCGGGGGGCCTATAGAATACTCCTAGTAGAAGTAACTGCTCCTTCTTGTTCCTTAACTCCACCCATACGGACTCTAGAGATGATCCTTCTACAACATCCATCTTTTCCACAGCCGTAACAGTGTCCCTGACCAGTATCGCCACCCCTCCACCTCTTCTCCCCCTTCCCTATCCCTCTTAAAACACCGAAAACCAGCAATATTCAATATCCAACTCCTCTCCTGACGTCAGCCACGTCTCAGTAATAGCCACGATATCATAGTCCCCCATACTTATCCAAGCCCTCAGTTTCATCCCCCTTATTCCTGACACTTCTTGCATTTAAGTAAACACACTTCAGTCCATCTACCTTACTACTTTTACTAGCCTGTATTCTGCTTCTCCTTCCCCAAGCCTCTCTGCCTGTTTGATCTAACTTTCCCCATTCCCTTCGTCCTCTGACCTACTCCTCCGGTTCCCTTCCCCCTCACAAACTAGTTTAAAACCCTCCTGTACCACCCTAGCAAATCTCGCCAGCAAGGATATTGGCCCCCTTCTGGTTCGGGTGTAACCCGTCCTCTCTGTACAGGTCCCACCTTCCGAGAAGAGATCCCTAATGATCCAGAAATCTAAACCCTCCCTCCTGCACCAACTTCTCAGCCACACATTTATCTGCCACCTCCTTCTATTCTACCTTCACTATCACGTGGCACTGGCAGCAATCCCGAGATTGCTACCCTTGAGGTCCTGTTCCTCAATTTTCTGCCTAGCTCCCTGAACTCACTCTTCAGGACCTCATCCCCCTTCCTACCTATGTCATTGGTGCCAATATGGACCACAACTTCTGGCTGCTCTCCCTCCCACTCAAGAATTCTGTGGACCCGATCAGTGACATCCCGGACCCTGGCACCTGGGAGGCAACATACCATCCGGGATTCATGCTCACTGCCACCAGAACCTCCTGTCTGTTTCCCTGACTATCGAGTCCCCTATCACTACCGCATGTCTCTTTCCCACCCTTCCCTTCTGAGCAGCAGTACCAGTCCCAGTGCCAGAGACCTGGTAACTGCAGCTAGGCCCCTGCAGGTCATCCCCCTCAACAGCTTCCAAGGCAGAAAACTTGTTACTGAGGGAACAGCCTCCGGGGCTCTCTGTCCTGTCTGCCTGCCTGACTTCTTCTTCCTCTTCCCTCCCCTGACCGTCACCATTCTATCTGCCTCCTGAACCTCAGATGTACCTACCCTAAGGGGGGTGACTGTCACCTGATGCACCGTGTCTAACATAACTCTCTCCCTCCCTTATGCTGCGCAGTGTTGTGTAGCTGCGACTCAGCTCATCAACTCTGAGCCGAAGTTCGTCCAGCCTCAAGCACTTACTGCAGATGTGGCCATCTTGGACCGCAGCAAGGTCCACGAGTTCCCACATCAAACAGCTGCAGCACACCACCATGTCCTCCATCTGACTACCTTTTTTTTTCCCTAGTTAGTCCCACCTACAAATCTATAATGACCAAAGACTAAACCTTGCCTTACCTACTTACCAGCTACTTACCCTCCTTGCCCCTTCACAGCCGAAGCCCCTTGAGTCAAAGCCCAGAACAACTCTGCTGCCTACTCACTCCGCTGCACCTCCGACCTGCCGCTCTATAGGCTGTTTGCTTTTTAAGCTGCCCGCGCCGCGCGCCTGCGCAGTCCAGCCCCCACTCGACTACTTTAAAAAACTTATTAAAAAATCTAAACCTTACACTAAAAACCCTAACAAAAACTAACCCTTACACCCAAAAACCCTAATAAAAGTGATAAACAGAGAAAACACTTAGCTGCTCCGAAGTCCTCCGAACCGAAGCCCGAGTCCTCCGAAGTCTTTTTTCTCTCCTTTTTAAGCTGCCCGCGCCGCTCCTGCGCAGTCCAGCCCCCACTCGACTACTCCTAAAACTTATTAAAAAATCTAAACCTTACACTAAAAACCCTAACAAAAACTAACCCTTACACCCAAAAACCCTAATAAAAGTGATAAACAGAGAAAACACTTAGCTGCTCCGAAGTCCTCCGAACCGAAGCCCGAGTTAGCTCTTCAATTTGTTGGCATTTGGGAGACTATAGTTGAACTTCTGGATAAGGAAGGGAAAACAGCAAAGGTTCCTGCTGCTGAATGCTACCTGTGACCTCACTAGAAAGTGCAAATGTTTTTCATTGGGTGAGGAAGTAAGATTGTCCTGAGTTGGTTCAATAACTTTTTACTTTTTCCTTGAAAAATTACTTCTCTGTTGCTATTGGTGAAACCATACAGAGGAAGGCACATTTAGGATAGATGGGTGTGAAATCTAACCAATCTCATCCCAGTGGAATTTTTGGTAGTCTTGTAGTTCCAGAGGTTATCATGCAGTACAGTACTAGGGAGCATGCTGGACCAAGGTCATCTGTACCATTTCTGATTTTTAGGTATTAAGGTAATCAAGAGGAGTGGAACTGAGGTAAAAGATCTTATTGGATACCAGAGCGAGCACAAGCAGCCAAATGAACTCCTACTGCTTCTATATATTATGGTTTCCTCTTTTCTGATGATGTAATTCTGTTGAAGATGTAAATTGACAGTTGTAATATTTCTGTCAATAAGGGGCCGGTCTTTAGAATGTAGAACATTACAGCACAGTACAGGCCCTTCGGCCCACAATGTTATGCCGACAGTTTATCCTGCTCTAAGATCTATCTAACCCTTCCCTCCCACATAGCCCCCCATTTCTCTATCATTCATGTGTCTGTCTAAGAGTCTCTTAAATGTTCCTAATGTATCTGCCCCCACAACCTCTCCTGGCAGTGCATTCCACGCACCTACCACTCTCTGTGTGGGGGGGAAAAAAAACTTACCCCTGACATCCCCCTTATATCTTCCTCCAATCACCTTAAAATTATGTCCTCTTGTGTTAGCCATTGTCGCCCTGGGAAAAAGTCTCTGGCTGTCCACTCGATCTATGCCTCTTATCATCTTGTACACCTGTATCAAGTCACCTCTCATCCTCCTCTCCAAAGAGAAAAGCCCTAGCTCACTCAACTTATCCTCATAAGACATGCTCTCCAATCCAGGCAGCATCCTGGTAAATCTCCTCTGCATCCTCTCTAAAGCTTCCATATCCTTCCTATAATGAGTTGACCAGAACTGAACACAATACTCCGAGTGTGGTCTAACCAGACTCCCTTTAAAACTGAGATGTGTCGAAACTTCCTCTGAGAATAGGGAATCTCTGGAATTCTCTGTCCCTGAGAGTGGTGGAAACTAGACATTTGACAGTTTTAAAGTGGAGATAGATAAATATTTGAAAGATTAAGAAAACGAGAGTTATGGGGAACTGGAACAAAAAAAGGATTTGAGGCCATAGATCAGCCATGATCATATTGAATGGCGGGGCAAGCTTGAGGGGTCAAGTGGCCTACTCCTATTCCTGTGTTCTCTGCTACAACCTGGGGGTGGGGTGGGGGAAATGCAGGCTGTGAAGAAAATTAGGAGTTTAATGTAGTCCTCCTGTATAAAGTCTGATTACATGGAGGTATTTGGGGATAAATGGTTTGTCTTTCACTAAAGCAAGGTATTTCAGGTCCTGGAAGTCTGAAAGTAAAATGGTGCTGCCAAAGGTGGTGGTGGGATTGGATATAATTGCTTCATTTAAGAGGCATTTAGACTGGCACTTGAATAGGCAAGGCATAGGAGGATACAAACCTAATGCGGGCATTAGGTTCGTATCTGAAGGATAATAATGATTGTTGATTCTGCTGGAAACTTGCATGGGGTTGAATGGTGCCTATCGCCACATTATCAAAACCATGCTCTGTTTAAGGTAATGAGTTGAGAAATTAATTGGGGCAATTACTTAGTGAACTGAAAGTCGGGGAGTTTGTCCTTGGACCTTCTAATGTAATAAATTACTTGTCCTTGCTTTCACGTCTAGGTCATTGGCAGTGGAACTTGAGTACGTGTTGGGAGGAGGGGAAAGAGGAGAGCTGCCTATTATAGTGTACATTTGATGTTTCACTCTTAAAAAGATACCTCGCGATAATATTGACTAAAAAACTTATTTCATCTCAAACTATATATTGAGCTGATTGTGCTATAAAGCACAAATTATTATGACCTATATTATTAATTGATCTGAATGATAACTAATACTATATCAATCTCTTTAAGGCATGGCTTGTTGAGGTTGAAAAAACATCTGGAAGGGGGGATAGACGATTAAGTGGTGGTGCTGCATTTGAACGTCCTACTGAAACTAACCATCATGGAACTCCTGGGAGAGAGAGGTATGTATTCAACCACTAGTTGTTAATGGGTTTGGAACATCATTCACTAGGTAAAGAATATGAATTAGTTTTTGGTACATTTTTCTAAAGCAATCATTAACTTATTGACATAATTCACAAGCTGTGGTTGCTTTGATGAAGTATTTATTTTCATGCCCTTTTCGGCAAACTACTCAACAAAGATCAACTGAAAACAAAACAATTATTTTAACTCAATTGAAAACAAAAGTATTTCAACAACATTATACAGTAAATCCTGAACTGAGTCTGCTTACAAGCCTGTGCTTAATGTTCTCCAAATCAACAGGGGGTGGATAATTAAGAGTATTAAAGAAAGAATTACATTGTATCAATGAATATCAGTTTTAAAACAAGTAGTACTTGTTAATAATAGATTTTTTCTTTAAAACATTCGAGCAATCTGCAAGCATGTAAAAATGTCTTCCATTTTAGCACTGAACACATATAAAGTGGTATAATTACAGGGTGCACTATATCCCAATTAAATTGAACCTGTTATCAGCTAGCTGCGATTTGTAAAATCTGATTAGGTTTTGAGGCCTGCTTTCTGTAAACTATAGCAACCATTGCTGGTGTTAACATTGTATTCCAAAATAAAAATAATAAGAATTTGGGGTAATATGTTACAAGGCAGTAATGTCCAATGGCTGCTAATCCTTGGTGCTTGTAGTTTATACCCTCTGAATCTTTCTAACCTCTCAGACCTTGCATAAGTGATGTCAGCACCAGATAATGTCCATTCTTTAATGTATAGACTGTATAACATTTAAAATTCATTAAAGACTTTGTGCTGTTTAGAGATCGACTGTTTGAGACTAGCTTGCTGAACCAGTCCAGTCATTTTGAAGTTGTATGTGAGTTACAGCCATTGTTTCATGTTAATGTGGAGGTTGGGTGTTTGAGCAGTGTTCGTGGGTGAACGAACCTCTGAGTCACTCATTGAAGGTGAAACTTATTTAAAGTTCTAGCGTGTTATTGGCATTGATCTAACTATTAATTTAAAGAGTATTCTCTTAATCCTCTATTTTACAAAAATCTTAGACAAATAAATTTGATGCTGCTACTTCAAATCTAAGGATACATGAAAATTCCATGAATAACTTTCCTAATAGCTATATTTAAAATGCATCCAATTACTTTTAAGTCTAAATATTTACAGGCATTGATTTTGTTAAGTAAGTTTCTCATCAATAATTCCTGTTGTCTGACTTGCTTTCATCAGCCCTGATGGGAGCTATACAGATGATCCAAACCAAGAGCAGAGAGCACACCAGAGATATCCAGAACCACACCGTTCTGTTGAATTTGATGATGAATTTGAAGATGATGAACCTTTACCTGCTATTGGCCACTGCAAAGCTTTGTACCCGTTTGATGGTAAAACTCTTCAGTATGGTCTGAATTTTATGTGACTTTTCTTTTTGAAACCAAGTGTCTTGCCATCAAGGATAAGTTTTATTTGGTCTGTATTATTTATGAAAATTCTCAGCTCCATTCCCATCTTCCAAGGGCAAAACCATTTCAAGAATTTTTCTGTTTGACAATCCACAATGTAAACAACTGTAGTGACTATAAGGAAATGGAAGGGTATCTTCTATTTATTGAATCAACGGTATATATAGTTTAAGTTGGGCAGCTCTTTAGTAGATACTAGAGTTATAGAGCTCTACAGCATAGAAATGCGCCCCTTGGCCTAACTCATCCGTGCCGATCATGATGCCTATCTACACTAATCCCATTTGTCCGCTTTAGGTCTGTATCCCTCTAATCCTTTCCTATCCCATTTCCCATTATTGAGCGATCCAATACCAGAGGGCATGCATTTAAGGTGAGAGGGGGTAGGTTCAGAACAGGCGTGAGGGGTACGTTTTGTACTGAGAGAGTGGTGGATGCCTGGAATTTGTTGCCTGATTTGGGTGGTGGAGGCAAATTCTTTGGGGGCTTTTAAGAGGGGCTTGGATGGGCACATGAATGAGAGGAAAATGGAGGGATATGGGCATTCTGTAGGTAGGAGAGATTAGCTATGTTGGCACAACATTGTGGGCTGAAGGGCCTGTTCTGTTCTATGTTCCATCCAAGTACCCAACAAATGCCTTTTAAACGTAATTGTAACTACCTCTACCATCTCCTCTGGCAGCTCGTTCTATATGACCACCACCCTCTGTGTGGAAAAACTTCCCCCTCAAATCTCCTTTAAATTTCTTCTGTCTCATCTTAAACCTATGCCTTCCTGGTTCTATACACCCCTACCCTTGAAAAAAGACTCCAACTAACTGCACTATATATGCCCTTCATAATGTTGTAAACTTCTAATAGGTCACCCCTCAGCCTCCAATGCTCCAGTGAGAACAAACCCAGCCTGTGCAATCTCTCCTTGTAACTAAAGCCTTCCAGTCCAGGCAACATTCCGGTGAATCTCTTCTGCACTCTTTCTAATGCTACCACATCCTTCATGTAGTGTGGCGACCACAACTGTACACATTACTGTAAGTGCAGCGTTATCAATGCTTTGTACAGTTACATCATGATGTCCCATCTCTTGTATTCAATATCTTGGCCTATGAAGGCAAGCATGCCAAATGACTTCACTATCCTATCCAGCTATGTCGCCATTTTCAGGGTGCAAATTCATAGTTCGCTATGGTCTCTCTACAGTATATCAACACTGCTAAGGTCCCTGCCATGTAATACATATGTCCTGTCAGTATTTGACATCCCAAAATGCATTATCTCACACTTGTCTGGATTAAATTCCATCTGCCACAGCTCGCCCAGCTTTCCAGCTGATCTATATCCCTCTGTGTCCTTGGACAACCACTATCTACAACTCCACCAATTTCCGTGTCAGCAAACCTACTAATCATACCCCCTGCATTCTCATCCAAGTCATTTATATACATTACAAGCAACAAAGGTCCCAGCACCAATCCCTGTGTACACCACTCGATACAGATTTTTAATCAGAAAGACAAACCTCCATGACTGCTCTCTGCCTCCTATCATGGAGCCAATTTTGGATCCAGTTTGCCAATACACCTTGGATTCAATGTGCTTTAACGTTCTGGACCTACCATGTGGGATCTTGTCAAAAGCCTTGCTAAAGTCCATGCATACCACATCTACTGGCTTGCATGCATGAATTTTCTTAGTCACCTCCTTAATAGAAACTCATTTGGATTGATGGGACAGGATTTCCCCTGCACAAAACCATGCTGACTCCCCCTAATCAATCACTGCTTTTCCAAGTGAGCATAAATCCTGTTGCTTAAGGAAATTATGGGAAACATATTCCACTACTGATGGTAAGGCTCACAGTCTTGTAGTTTCCTGGCTTATCCCTACTACCCTTTTAGAATAAGGAACATTTACTATCCTCCAGTCTTCTGGACATTACCCAAGGGTAACAAAGATGAAAAATCTCCATCAGAGCATCAGCAGTCTCCTTCCTTGTTTTCCATAGCAGCCTGGGATAGATCCTGTTAGGCCCTGGGGATTTAACCACCTTAATGTGTGCCAGTATCTTTAACACTTCCTCTTTCCTGATACTAACATGTTCCAAAATAACAGTATACCCCTCCCATAACTCTCCATCCTCCACACCCTTCTCACTGGTGAATACCAATGCGAAGTATTCATTTAGGACCCCACTCATATCCCCTAGATTTCCACGTTGGTCCCTGAGGGAGCCCACTCTTTCCCTAGCTACCCTTTTGCTTCTAATATACATAGAAAAGGTTTTGGGATTTTCCCTAGTCCTGCTTGCCAAGGCTATTTTATGCTCTCCCAACAAGTTCTCTCCTATAATCCCCTATAAAGTTCCAAGGACTATGATTCAATTTTTAAAATCTGTACTGTCAGAATCTTGCTTCCTCCCTAGATGCATATGAACTATTCTAGGTAATCTAAAGACCAAAACTGAGATACCTTCTGTGACACACCAAATAGACCATTCAGATTTTCTGGTATATTGAGGATTGTATAGGTGCTACTTCCTACACCCGTAAAGAATTCAAATTCCAGTGTCTTTGCTGCCAGTTTCTACCCTGCTCTCTCTTTCACTTGGTCCAATTTTAACTCTTCCTTTTCTCAACTGCTCTATCTCCATGAAAGTGGGCAAGCTAGTGATTAATATCCATTACAAACCCACAGATTCTCACAGCTATCTAGACTATACCTCCTCCCTCCCTGCTTCATTACATTCTCTATTTCTCCAGCATTGTCATATGTGTTCTAATGAAAATGTGTTCTGTGTGTTTTAATTATCATATTGAACAGATGTGGTTGAGAGTTCTGTCCATTATGGTGGATGGGAAGCCACGCTTAAGGAAAAAGATGTCTTGGAAACACTTCCACATCAGTGTTTCCAAGACATCTTTTTCCTCAGACTTGGCTTCCCTTCTACCATAATGGACAGAACTCTCAACCACATCTGTTTAATGTGATAATTAAAAACCTTCGTCATTTGATACTCAGTATTGAAGTCCAAGTCTGTAGAATAAAGGGGTAGAGGAATTTGATATTGTCATTGATATATCCTAAACAGCCAGTGTTTCTAGTGCTTTCTGTTTACGTTTTCATATTTTCAGCATCTACAGTCTTTTTTGGCATTTGGCCCTTCCTCATTACTGTAGGGAAAATATTGTGACAGCTGCATTTGCTTGTATGTTTCCTACATGTCTGCTGAGAGGCTCAGTGTTCTATACATAATTGATTTTGAGTCTAATATTTGCTGTCATACAGACAAAAAGGACAATTTTTTTCAAGCAAGATCAAGAATGTTTATCTAATTGGATGGTTCTTCCAAGGGGCCAGCACAGCTACTATAGACAACTGCCCTGTCTCTGAGCTACAAGATTCTGTGAATTAATTATATTGCACTCAGACCTTTCTATATTTTTCCCTCTTGCAGGTCAAAATGAAGGGACGTTATCAATGCACGAAGGAGAGGTATTGTATGTTATTGAAGAAGATAAAGGCGATGGCTGGACAAGGGCACGGAAACAGAATGGACAAGAAGGCTATGTGCCAACATCATATGTAGATATTACTCTAGAGAAAAACAGTAAAGGTGCAGTGACCTACATATAAATATAAGCAGCTGAAATCCGATCATAGTCATGGGGAAAATGAATTAATTTAAAATTAAAGGAATAGTGAAGGAGCATCAAGAATATGAATTCTTATACTTTGTGTTCCTATTACATAACTCTTTGTTCACCATGTGAGCTGAGCTAATTAATTGATTTTTTTCTTAAAAGTTAAATTTTGTGCATGAATGCAGACCCTGAGTTATTCCATGACATAGTATTTGGAAACTGTTGACCTCTAGTATTGTTACATGATACTATTAATCTTTTCCATTATTCCTGTTGCCTTAACCTTTGTAAATATGTATATAGGTGAAGGGTCTTGGTATTTTCTACTTTTTTTTAATTGATTATTGAAGCTTTTTGGAATTTTTATTAGAATATAAACTTTTAGCTTGACAAGTATGTGGATTTACGAACTAAAAGTCCTTTTCTTTATTTGTTACTTTTTAGCAAAAAGTTTTATAAGTGATCAATAATTTTGAGTATTGATGCTGGGGAGGCACATTAAAGTGTTTATCACATTCCTGTTTCATTTTTTAAGAATGGAAGAATCTGTATTTTACTGCGCTAATATTGCTTGAGAATTATTTTGCCAGTTACCAAAATGAAAATCTGATGATGGCTGATTTAATATAATATCTTTCAAAGCTTGGGTACAATTTTGTTGTACTTTTGGGATTATATGGTTAAAAAGTTCTACCATATAATTTAAGAGCATTTTTCCTGTTACCTTTAATTAATTATCTTTTGTTTGTCCCAGCTGAATTTAGTAATGGTGCTTTCTTTCTTTCTCCCTGGACTGCAGGTTCCTGAATTGGTCTTTGGGTTCTTGAAACTTTGGGCGAGGCATTGAAGGAGGTTGCATGCAGCTGTTTTCTGGGGTGGGAAAAACGTAATTGCTAAAAGATTGAGGCTGGTAGATCAGGAGGGAGGAGGAAACTGCATGTTTGATGATGGTTGATTTTGCCACTAACACAATTAACACCATTCTAACTACAATTCATATGGTACCTGGTGAATCAACAGTACAGTATTTCATAGGTCTTTATCAATGCCAAAGGTTTATCTACCCAAGTGAAGTATTTACAGATTGACTTCACCATCAGATGGTATTTTAAAAACATAGTCTGCCTGTGCCATCCTCCATGCTCGCCCCAACGTGCTATTGCATGCTTTTGTAAATCACACTAAATATTGATTTTAGAGATGTCTAGACTGTACTGTGTTTGGCCTGTTTTGTTGATGTGCAATCCCTATGTTATCTAGCATAATCCCTCCTAAACGTTTCACATTTGTAGTTCCATCCCATTTTTCATTTGTGCTGCTATCAGTACTGCATGGAAATAGTGGCGTGTTGATTGCCAGTGTTGAAGATCTCTGACAAAACAGTAGGTGCAACTTTTCACTGTTAGTGTACAGTTTATGAATTCTCCTCCCTCCTTGCTTTTGGCCTGCATTTTGTTTTGAGAATTGGATTAATCATTGATGACTAAGAGTCAATGGAAACGCAACTGAAAACAGCATGTGGCTTCAGGAAAACTAAATGGCCCACTGTGAAGAGACATTTGGGCAGAAACCATGTGAGATGTACATCGTGAGCTCTTTGAAGACACCCAGCCACTTATTTTACCACTATCTCATAGTACAGCTGCTGCCTTAAATCAACTATTTTACAGAAGAGTGCCTAAATCCGCTGACTGCCATTGTTTCCAATAGTATCACACAAGGCTTACATTTGCAAGTGTATGGCAGCTCATCAATTTTGACTGACTTGTATATTCTGTCGGTACTTCAGCTACTGATGTAGTAGACCTAGTATACAAATGTATTATAAGGTACCAGAGGAAGTGTGCAACTAATCTTTCAGTCATATTTATATTGTTTTTAAATACTAAAGATTTGTATTGGTTAACTAAATTGATTTGAAATGAATGGTTTTTTTTAAATTAGAGTTCGTAATGTTTTTCATTCTGGTCAACTCTTAGGAATAACTTTTTAGTTCATGCGAAGCTCTGGTTTAATGAGAACAGCTGTGCAGGTGCTGTAATCTGGAGTGGCCTCAAGTCATCGTGTGGATTTATTGACTCTTGTGGATATTGTGAATAATCTAACCCATACGCACTTTTATCAATTTGAGTAACAACATAAGTGTAGATATTAAATTCTCCAGGATACTCTAGACTGCTTGAAAAGCAAACTTTGTTCTTCTGCTGAAATCCTTAGTCAACCTGTGATCTGAACTGTACTTTTATTGTAATAAATATATAATCTCTGCCTAATTCAAATCCAACAACCAAGGAACCAACATTTCTCAAATTTGAGTTTTTCATTTTTGGGTTACTTGAAATGGAGTTTCTTCAAATGAAAGAAAAAGAGTGTTCTCAGCAATACCTTTTGAAGTAAAGGGTTTTGTGATTTATAGTACAATGTAATTGATGCTGCAAAGAAACCCATTATTGGTTGGAAAAACTGAATCCTAGGTACTAATGAACAGTCATGTAGACTGTGGAAATATGATTTAGTGCTTTGTTTGCTACTATTAATTAAGTTTCCTGTATAGAAATTACAAATGTGAAACTATCTTCTGTCCTGAAAAATGTATAATTTGCTGGAAACCTATTTACTTTTAGACTTCAGTCAAACAATATTTTGCAATGTTTCTTGTCCAAATTGCACATGCTGACCACATAAAGCATTATCTGACTAATACCTGATATTTTTTTTACTATGGTTAATGATACCATTTTTTTGAAGCTTAAAAAAAAATGACGAACCTTTTCATTGCAATAAAAAAGGAAGACATTGTGTAGCAGAAAATTATTCTTCCTGTTACACCGAGTTCCTGGAAAATAACTATAAATTGTGGCAGACTGATTGCACATGAAAATCAGCTGTGATGACCTTAAAATGTTGTGGAAAACTTGGTTTAAATGAATCTCAAAAGCTGTATTTAAAAAAAAACATGAAATATACATGCTTTCTTGTAATAAGCATGTGTATTTTTAAAGATTCATCAAATTAGTAGATGAATTCCCTGCAACCTGGTGGCACATTTTTTTTATTGTACATTAAGTAAACCACTGAAAATATTGACAATGGTATGCAATCTCCCAAGTAGGCACTGTATAATCTGAGTTGTCGTAATTTATATAGCAAATTAACTGTGAAAGTGCTAGAATGTGATAGAAAATATACTCTTTCCATAGCTGTAAATCTGCAGTTAGGTAACTGGAGCAAACTGTTACCAGTTTGTAATGGTGTAATGCTTTTGCTTTGTATGTAATTTTAGATGCTGCTTTTTCTGTGAGTAAAATTACAAGTATGGGTACAGAGGCGAACAACTGAAGGAGGGTTTTTTTCTTGCACATTATCTTAAAAAAAATTCAAGTTGTATACAGTGTCACTGATAAATTGTCAGGCAAAGTAGAATGTAGAACGAGAAGCAGTCAAGGTTTTGAATTAATAACCTTCATGCACATGTTAATTTTTGATTGTTTTTTTTAAAAAAAGCTGTTAAGATGCTGTTTAAAATACTTTCCTGTTGAGAACTGTTAAATAAATTAATGTATTCCAAAGAGTTTTGTCATATTTAAGTACCTGTTATATTAACTGTTTCTGTTTCCTTTTTAAAATTAAATCAGTTTTGATAATACTCCTGGAAACGCTCTTAACAGCAGTGGCTGTGTTTGTATGAGGTTTGGTTGTGGCATTTGGTATTCCTGCCAGTAATCTCTGTTTGAAAACAATAAATTTGTGAATACTGAAAAAGGTCAGACTTGGCCAGGATGCCCTAAAAAAAAATTGGTTGTCTAGTTCACAGATGAATGGAAATTTGCAAAGGTTCTATCAATTAAACCAAAAAAAACTTGGTCTTCAGGATAGGAGGGAAAAGCCATGGATGTTGGCCACTGTTCTGTGGTGTCTGGAGTCAGAAGACTGAGAGATCAATGCTAAGAGATTTAGCAGATGTTCTAGACTAGTATTTCTTGTGTACAAGGCAGTATTGGAATGTGGGTTATGACTGCTATTTCAGGTGGTTGTAAAAGGTCCCCTAACACCATTTGAAGAAGAGTACGGAAGGGATGTCCTTTATCCAACACAAGCCCAATTATCTTATTGTTTATTGCTCTTTGGGGGAATCTTTGCACAAATTGGTTGTTGTGTAAGTGCATCAAACAGTCACCATGTTTCAAAAGTTAGGAACATTCCGAGGTGATCAAAGGTGCCACTCGCAAACAAATGCAACTTTTCCTTAAATCATTGTATATGAATTGCTGTGGCAGTCACTGGTGAGAAATTTCACATTAAGTATGCAGGCTTGTGAAAGAATATCATACTTAATCACAGTGGTGGTTTGGGAGAACAGAGCTGGACTATGGGACTGGCGAATAACTTGCCTGATGTGGCATCGCTACATGTACTTCGATTTTGTGCATCAGCAAGTATGCAAAGAATGAGTATTTTAAAATGGCACACAAAATTAGTTGTAGCTTGATAATGTAATCCAGGGCTTTTGTGACAAACCTTGAGTAGACTATTTACATTGCACTATGCGGCATAGCCATTCATTGCAACACAATTGTTATATGATCAGTGTATGTTCAAGTTTATAGTTAAGGCTATTATTCCTTATTGTAATACTAAAAACTCTACAAGCTGTAGAGTTTACGCTTTTTCTTGCTGCCTACATGTCTAAATTTCTGCCAGGGTGTGAGTTTCTAAAAAAAAGATGCACAAAGAGCTCCCCCTGATGGACTTACGGTCAAGGATGCATTACAGACTAGAAGTTCCCAGGCCAATTCTCAATCCACATTAACTGGCTAATTGAGACTCTAATTACATTCAGCATGCCTGACCCCAGATTCCTGAACCAGGCACTCTAATCTGAGCTCCATCTCTGGAAAAGATTACCAAATGGATAAGGAAATAATTCAAGGATGTTCTCAAAGCCTCCTCTTCAAAAAAAAATGCAGTGTTTCCACTGACTCCTCTGAAGCCCTGGCCCCTGAATGCTGAAAGTGGAGAAGGAGCTTTTGAGATGACCGCTGATCACCTCAAGTTCCAGGATCAGCAGGACATGGAATCCCAGTGTTAACAGCGGAAGGAGTGTACTGCTTCACAAGCTACCCACCTGGGGTCCCCATCAGATATCTCTTACCCCATCTGTGGTAGAATCTGCAGATCCCACTTTGGCCTCATCAGCCACCTCAGAACTCGTAGAACTGAAATGGAATCAAGTCATCCTCTATTCTGAGGGACCACCTAAGAGCGAGGAGTTGACTGGTAGCTATTGCCAAGGCAGCAGTTTGCTTCGGTTTCCATATGGCTTCAGAGGGTGAAATCTGACCGATTCCTGTGAGAATTAGGCTTGTTTAAATTTAAGCTTTTGTTGACAGTGTTGACAATGGAAACCCATCCTGTCTGTATGTGATTGTCAAAGGAGCTGAAACTAATGTCACAATCTGTGTTTTCCATCCTAAACCCTTCACTAAAGTATGGGGTATTGGACTTATTGCACTGCCCCTACTCTCACCCTGGCAAATGTCAAACCAAGGACCAGGGTCTCATCACACTTTCAGCGCCAACATCTTTTTTTCTAATTCCAGATGATTACTGTGCAGGTGGCCCATTGTGTTCATGCCACCTCTTCACTAAAACAATGCAGTATTCATTCTGCTTTCCTTGCTTTGCCCAGGACAGTTCTTCTGCTTTCACTCTTTCGTTAAAAAAAAACAGTGGTCTCCACTTCAATGAAATGGATGCCCATGTAAAAAATGCCACTGGGGGTTAGGAGAAATGTCTTTCCACTGAGGGTTGCTGGAGTGGTTGGCATAGACAGTGGAGTCTCTTAAGGGGAAGTTGTATATTTCTCAGCTGTAAATACTTATAGGGAGAAAGTGCAGCTTTTGAACTATTTTTTGTTTAGTAAAAAGCTGTCACAGATATGCAGAATGGCCAGATTTTTTGTTTCATTCCAGCTGCTTTTGTTGAGCTTGTTTCTTGAACCACTGTATGTTGCAAAATTATCATTGTGACATTCATTGCTTGCATGTTTTGTAGTTAAAATCTCTTGCCTCCAGGATGACTTGACTTTGTCTCAGTACCTGAATTGTTTCAAGCTTCTAGTTTTCTGCTGAATATTCCCTAAATTCTTGTATCACCTTATTTCTGCAATTTATGATGAGGTAGTTGCTATTATACTTACTGACAATGAATTACTGAGTTTTTCTCAGTTACCTATGCAGTTTTCTTCTACAAGGTAAATTAAAATACATGAAAATAAAGTCATTTAGCAGGTGATGTTTAATTTTGGGGAGGTAGAGATGGAACTCTAAACAGATTGAGAACATGGACTGTGATTGAACTGAATAGAGTGCGATTTTTTTTCTTGCTACTGCAAGTTGAATTTGACATGGTCACCACAAAGCTACACTTGGCTCTTAAACATGTCTTTAATTCAGTAGGGAACTTTCTATTTCCATATATCCCAGCTTTCACTTGTGAACTTTGCCTCTCCCAGCTTCCAGTAACAAACAACTGAAATGCATTCAACCTATAAGAACACAGACTGAAATAGATGTCCAATTCGGATGATATTCACAATATGTTATTAATGAGGCCTTGGGAATCCATTTTATCCTAGCAGCAGGCAACAGCCCATTTCTTTTATCTGTCCCATGCCCTGCTCAGTGAAAGCCAAGATCACAATTCATCCTACGTTCAGCTTCTTGGCCCAGTGATCCCATCTCCTTGTACATTGGAGATATTGATTACCTACAGCAGTGCACCTCAAAGCATTGGAGGAACACACTAATGTTGTCTCTGAAAATCCTCCAAGTTCATTGGTATTTTAACTGAAGCAATATATGTATCCTCACCCAAGCTAACAGCCCTAACATTGAGGCTGTGATGATATTCAACCAACTCCAGTGGACAAGCCACATCAACTACATGCCTGATCCCAGAATCCTAAAATAAGCACTGTAGTCAGAGCTCTTGTACATGGAGCATAGAACACAGCACAGGAACAGGCCCTTCGGCCCACGATGTTGTGCTGAACTAATTAAATGTAATTAAAAGCCTATAGGTCCTTCTGCCTACATGTCCTAATCCTTCCATTCTCTGCATGGTCATGTGCCTATCTAAGAGCCTCTTAAAAGCCTCTTAAAAGCCTCTGTCATATTTGCCTCCACTACCACGCCTGGCAGAGCATTCCAGGCACCCTGATATGGCAAGACATTTTCAAGAGACAGAAATCATTTCAAGGGTGTTTTCAAAGTCTTCCTGAAGAAATGTCATAACCTCATCAGGAATCCCTTGCCCTTTTACTACTATCAAAGATCATGGAACAGTACAGCACAGGAATAGGCCTTTCAGCCCAGCATATCTGCACCATCCGTGATGCTAATCTAAACTCATCCCATCTGCCAGCACATAGTTCCCTGCCTATTCACCTACCTGTCTAAATGCCTCTTAAACGTTGCCATTGTATCTGCTTCTACCAACTCTCTTTGAGTAGGTTCAAGGCATATATCAGTGTCTTTTTTTAACAAAAAAAAAGCCTCACAAATCTTTTAAACTTTCCCCCTCTCACCTCAAACCTATGCCCTCTAGTATTTGACATTCCTGTCCAGGGGACTGGCTACCTACCCTATCTACGCCTCATTATTTTATATACTTCTATCAGATCACCTTTTGGCCTCCAGCGTTCCAGAGAAAACAATCCAAGTTTGTCCAACCTCTCCTTATAGCTAATACATTCCAATCCAAGCAACATCCTGGTGAATCTCTTCTGCACCCTCTCCAAAGCCGCCACATCCTTCCTATATGCAGTGACCAGAATTGTACACAGTACTCTAAATGTGGCCTATGTTACGGACTCAGTGAAAGTCCCTTTAAGATAGAGAGTGTGTGTGTATGTGTGTGTGGGGCGTGCTTACGTCAATAGAAGATAAAGGACGTAATGACGTTGTAGAAGTCAGAAGAAGAAGAAGGAGAGAGAGAGAGAAGGGAGAGAGACACCAGCCTGCTTGTTTTCTCTATCGATGGATGAGAAACAATAACTGTGTTTGCCACTGAAATCCATGTATGGAAGTTGGAAGTAATCCAGTGGAGTTCACTTTGTTGCTGACCTGTAGAAGGAAACAGGTATTTGTGTGTGGACGACCACGATTCGGATGCTTTTGGGGGTGAGGAAGTCACTACCGAGTAAACACTGAAGTGTCGTTTGGGTTCCATCGTGGAACATTTGGATTTCATAAGTACTCTCTCTATGTTTCTCTACGTCTACGTCTTATCTTCAGACAATGGTGGTTGTTGAAGAAGCCCTTGCTCATGTTTCACCTTATGGCTTGCAGAACTGAACTTTAAGAACCATTCCGGAACTTGGAGTTTGGGACTTTGTCACACACACACACGACCAGTTTAGTTTTGGGGTTAACGTTCGAGGTTTAACATTTTTGAATTCTAACATATTTTACGTATTATCATAAGTAGTAATTAATAAAATAGTTTTTAACACTAAATCATGCTCAGTGTGTTTCTTTTGTTGCTGGTTCGTGACACCTAACCAAAGTTTTATACAGCTGCAAGATGACTTCCCAGCTTTTATACTCGGCACCCTGACCGATGACGGAAAGCATGCTGTGTCATGCCTTTATCACTCTATTGATTTGTGTTGCCACTTTCAGGGAGATATGAACTTGCACCCCAAGATCCCCCGGTACATCAGTGCTTTTAAGAGTACTGTCAGTTTCTGTATACCTTCCTCTTGCATTTGAATTCCCTAAATGCATTACCTCACACTTGTCCAGATTAACCTCCGTCTGCCATTTCTCCACCCAAATATCCAACTGATCCATATTCTGCTGTATCCTTTGACAACCTTCCTCGCTTTTCACAATTCCACCAATTTTTATAAGATCTTTAAACTTACTAATCAGACCCACCTACATTTTCATCTAAATCCTATAAAGGCACAGGTCCTAGCACTGATTCTGACCTCCAGTCGGAAAAACACCCCTCTAACACGATCCTCTGTCTCCTATGGCCAAGCCAATTTTGGATCCAAGATCACCTCAGATCTCTGAAGGGAGCACAACATCTGAAACAACCCAAAAGGTGGTAAAGGTGCTTCAGGTCCATGAACTTTCAAGAGGTGGGATGGGAGGATGTCTGGTTGAGTTGGGTGTTGGAATCTGTAGTTAATTATAAGCATACACATCCCCATGACATCTCTTCTAACCGGGCACATTGCAGCCTGCGTGGCTCGCCATTGAATTAAACAATTTCAGATAATCTGCCTATTCAGTATGTGTCAAAACTGGCCAGTTTTGATGAAAGATCATCAAACTGCAATACTGTATTAACTTTTTCTTTCCACAGATACTGCCTGAACTGTTTGGTATTTCTAGTATTTATTTTAGTTCAGATTTCTATCAACTGTAGTGATTTGTATCTGACAGTTCTGGCAATTATTTTTTTCTTCTTGCTCTCGTCATTCATCCCCTCTTGTTCATCCAATACTTATGCATCTGGAATTCTTATGCAACCAGCAAGAATTTCAATGAATAGAAGATTGCTTTATGAAAATAAGCACAAACAGCAAATTTTATTTCAAGTGTTATGCAAAATAAGTGTGAAGACTTTTTGTTTCTGTATAAAGGCAGTGCAGTTGTAAGCTGATTAGCAGTAACAACCTTGGAAGATTAGGCACTTCATGTAATGGTAAGTACAGTGATTCATTTGAATTTTTACTGTATTTTACATTACTGTCTAGCCTTAAAATATGGCATTTGCAGCATAAAGCATTGTTATTTAAAAAAGTAAGGAGGTGACAAATTTTGGCAGTTTATTTAAAGGTTTATGCGTAGAATACTAGTGTGTGATAGTATTTTTGTTTTGAGCAATACTCATGCAACTGGCACATTCATGCAGCCAGCATCCCGTATTTCCCTTTTGAATTATACATTCTTAAAATAGCGGAGCAGGCTTGAGGAGCTAAATGGTCCACCTCTGCATCTGTTTGTTGTGTCCTTGTATTTAAACAATCTGCACACCTGCTGTTTAAAGCACCAAATACCCTACCTATAGGATGTCTGTGCATTCTGCATAGAACACAGCCATTTAAGAACCTACAGAACTGGAGTGGAAGTAAGTCATCTTGACCACGAGGGACTGCCTGAGGAGAGAACAGGCAGGTGGGAGGAAAAAGTGTGAATACCAAAAAAAAAATGCTAGCATCTGAGTAATGTGTTAAGTACCACAGAAACATAATTAATTTTGTATGCAAAAGAAAAGTGCAAACTGTGAGAAGCAAAAATATTGGAATACAAATGAGATGCACAAAGGCTTGCTCAAAGAACTGAAGTAACAGAGAGACCATGGTAAGTCAAGCAAATGAGACTGAATGTAAAGGTTTAACAGGGTAGAGACAGATAAAGGTAAGCAAGGGAATGCAGAGAGGGAGTCTGAACAGATTGCACTTAAAGCATATTAAGGGAAAATATTTATAAATGAACAGTGCACCATAGATCAGAGTTACATGTTTACGTATTGCATGATATACATGAACCAGAGGAGAGTCATTCTAACTAAATGATGATGTGAAATAAAGGCAATATCTAGTTGTACCAACCCCCATTTTAAATGATTTTCCTCCTGCAATTAAAAGAAAAATTAGGTGTGAGAGATGTTTAACAGAGCTTAACATCATGTGTTTGACATTTATCTAAAATGTCCAAAATTACCACTATGTCCCAAGTCCTTTCATCTGCTATCAGGGATGCCACAGGATATTCACTGATATGTCTATGTTGTGGAAAGGGCAAAATGTTTCCTGTTTCAACTCGATAATTAAAACTAAATTTTGGTGAACTTAGAGTTCATTATTGGAGCTTAATATACAGTCGTATGCCAAAACATAAAGAAACCTTTTTTTGCAGGCTTTAGTGGAAATGTCCTTTCACAGCTGTGCAACACCAAAATACTTCTAGTAATTATTGAATCCTGGTAGATTGCATGGGAAAGCAGGTGAGTTTTTTTTTTAAAAAGTCCAGTTGGTAACTTTGCCTTTCATCTACTTTCTAAGCAATTATTGCAATAGTTTAATGAAATGGAAAATGTATGAATTATCAAAAAGTGGCTTCTCTGTGGATTCACTGGAATTCTCCTGTGAAAGTCAAAGTGAGCAACCTGGGGTTTGCAGCAACAGCAATTTGCCTTTTGATGGTGCTAGAGAGTCAGAGTTGTACAGCACAGAAATGGGCCCGCTGCCCCCACCACGCCCATGGCAACCTGGTTACCCCCACCATGTCCATGGCACCCTTGTTGCCCATGTACAGTAACCTCATTTGCCTGCATTAAGACCATATCCTTCTATGCCTTGTCTATTAAAGTGTCTGTCTAAATGTCTCTAAAATATAGTAATTGTAACTGATACCACCACCTCTGGCAGTGTGTTCCAAATATCAACCATCCTCTGTTTAAAAAAAACTTTACCCCTCAAATCCCATTTAAAATTCCTTCCTTCCTCTATAAACCTATGCCCTCTTGTTTTTAATACCCCTACCATAGTAAAAAAATATTTGACTATCCAACCCATTTCTGCCTCTAATTATTCTATTAGCCTCCTCCACTCCAGGGAAAACAAGCCCAGCCTATCCAAGTTCTCCCCATAACTAAAGTAAGTTTGGATAGAGAAAATAGTGTTACTAAACAAAATTGACAGAGACCCATAGAAGAAAGGCAAATGACCAAAAAGCTAGAGTGAGTTCCAAGAAAAGTCTTAAAGGTGAGGTAGATAGCTTAGGGCCCAGATGGCTGAAGGCATAGCTGTCAGAGTGGAGTGTTCTCACCTCTGACACAGTGTTTCATGATGGCGAGGTTCAAATAAATTGTGGAAATGAAAGTTGAAGCCATTAATGGTTTTAAGCACAAGAAAGGATATTTTAAATTTGATGTGTTGGGAAACTGCTAATCAATGTAGATTAGACAGTGGAACTTGGTGTTGGATAGGACACTGTCTGCAGAATTATGAGCGAGCTGAAGATTTTGATGGCTGCAGGATGGGAGGCTGACAGGAGAACATTAGGAGAGACAGATGTGGATGCATCCCCTGGACACATGCAGTGACTATGTAGCTGGAAGTAGGTTGTGTGAAAGAGAGGCTGTAGGGTGGTAGTTCAGTTTGGAGAACCTGAGACAATAGGAGTGGGATTGGAAGTGAAGGCAAGTGTGCCAAGTCTGGCAGGGGAAGACCATTATGGTTTTAGGCAGAGTTGCTGATGATAAGGGATTGGAATTAGCCCAATAGGAACAGGAAAATAGTTTGGGGTTTCCATTCCTGATGAAACTACACATAAATGCTTACAGGCTTAGGATCAGACAGGCACTCATTATCAAAGCTTGGAGAACAATAGATCGCAGGGAAATACGTGGGGGAATGGGATTGAGAACCAGCATAGATTCAATGGGCTAACTGGCCTGCTATTTACAAGAGAATATGCAAAAGATGTGCTATATTGGAAATTTAGCAAAGGTTTACCTGCCTGATCAGTGGGATTGCCCTTTTGAGGGAAGATTCTGTTTAAGAGAGTGATGATCCCATTGACCCCCCACAAAAATTGTATTGTTCAGATAAAAAGATCCATTTGTTTTTGAGCACTCAGGATGGTTGTGGTGTTTATTTTAATATCAGTTTCATGTGGAAACATCAGAATTTCAGAAAACTTGCTAAAATTCTAGGTGACATAAGCAGCAATTTCTGCAAATGCCCATGTAATAAAGTCATAAGTCTGCCTAGCTGAATGTCAGTGGGCCTATTTGCCCTGGATAACTTGTAGAACTGTGGATAGGTAAACATTGAGCCATGGTTTGGAATTAATAATGTCTTTCTTTGCATTCTGTAAAATCACCTGCTCCAGTTAATTGCATTACAACCC
Organism: Pristis pectinata; assembly: GCF_009764475.1. Lineage (NCBI taxonomy): Eukaryota > Metazoa > Chordata > Chondrichthyes > Rhinopristiformes > Pristidae > Pristis > Pristis pectinata. Next base: position 15,372,408 of record NC_067407.1, read on the forward strand.
TATGGAACTGTGACTTATATCCAAATGCTTAATGTGTTTGTTGGAAAATCCTTCCTTTGTGTATTTTACTGAGGTGATGGGTGATGAGAATTGCTGTAAGGGCTTGCAGATGTGTAACACTTGCCCTCTTTTCACCATCTCTGCAGTAGTCACTATTGTATTCACTTGCATCTCTTTGTCAAATCTGAGGATATGCCACAGAAAACACCTGAGTGAGACTTGCCAGTCTAAGATGCTATTGGGATGTTTGGGTACAAGTTTTTATGTAAAAATTCAACAGACTTGTAAATAAGAAAGGGTTTAATCGGATAACAAGGTTCAGTGCAATATTTTAAACCCCAGTCTGAAATGCTCCCCTGCTGTGGGCAGTAACCATGTAGTGATGTCACTTTAGAAGGGAAAGTAATTGCAAATTTCCAGACTCTTAGCACTTTTACTAGAAAACTAGAAAAATTGAAATGGAGATTAAAATTGGTAGGTTAAATTAGTTCCCACTAATTGTGACTTGCTTGGTTGACAACCCTTATGTGGCATCGAGCGTGAACATTTCCACCTTGTTAAGAAATGGTGCAATTTTATTGGGTCACACAAATACATATTCTGCACAGTAATTTGCAGTACTGCATAAAATACCACTAATTGTTTTTACAGAATTCTATTTACAATTTTACAGTAAAATATATTAAATGGCTGAAGCCTTCAGACAAAAGAGATTACCTTCATATTTGATATTTACAATGACCAATATTCGAAAGATGCATTACCCAGACAGTTGAAAGTCACTGGCTTTCACCGAGGACAGAACCTTCGCCCATACACAGCGTCAAAGGCTGCTCTAGAGCAACCTACAACTATCTTTAATACCATGGTGACATGGCAATTTGATACACATAGAAATAGAGTTTACTAACTAGGTCAGAAACAACCCATGAATGTTTCTGTACACTGGAGTTAGTTGCAACAAAAAATTCACTTGGAATGTTAGAGGCGTGCAAGCAGAAGCTGCTGAGATACAGTACAAGACAGCAAGTGGCTAAAACACTGATATGTAGAAGTGAAGATCATTTCTTGGTTATTGTTGAATATTGTATGAAGTGTGCTTTAACAACAGGCTGTCTTCTGCATTGTATTTCCAGAATTAGCTAGTGGTCCAGATGCCAAGATGGTGGTTCAAGTTTTCGTGATAAAGCAGTCAAAATCATCATGAACTTTTCATATCGCTCTGTTTGGTTAACTTGTGCTCCTTTGCTTCCCCACAACAACCTCATTGCGAACTCAGTCTGAAATGTCTCGAGCATTTCTTCATCCGGCTCAAAATCTAAGAGAAAGGAACCAGAGTTAATAAATGCATCAAATATTGTAGGATGAGAAACAACTGTAAAAAGAACAATGAATAACCAGCAATGCTTGAGGTATTCTCATAGAGGAGCCAAAAGGGTCTCGACGGAGCTCAATATTTTTTCCCTCCCATCGTTATGGCCTTTGATAGTATGTTTCCTTCCCTTCACAGCCTCCATTGTCGTGGCCTTGCAGCTTATTGTCTGCCTGCACTGCACTTCCTCTGTAACTGTAACACTTCATACTGCATTCTGTTATTGTTTTCCCTTGATGCACTGAAATGATCCGTATGGATGGCATGCAAAACAAAGTTTTTCACTGTACCTCGGTGCATGCAACAATAATAAACCAATTTACCATCTTGGTATGTTCCTGAATAGGGCTTAAGCTGACTAACTGTGTGTAGAGTACACCATCCTCACCTTCAAGAATCCTTTTTGTGTTCATTTTGTACACGTCAGCATTGTGTGCGATGGATCGTGCATCTTCCAGATGCTTGAGCATTATTTCACAGCCCTGCTCAATGGTTTCCCACAACTCTGTGCTTTCAAAGGTGACAAACTGCCGTTCCATGAGAACAATGAGAGGCATGAGGTGTGGAATCGTCATCTTACTCAGTGCAACTTCTTCTATGAGATTTCACAGGAGAAAATAACATTAATGTGATAAATAAGTGTAAATAACATTTTCAGCCAGTTTTTAAACTTGTATTGTTTCTTTCACAGTGATAAGATTCTACTGCAGTCCCATAAATGCTGAGCAACTGTGGTAGCTGATTCAAGTGGTCATGCTTCACTTGAAGGTGGATGCAGCCACGAAATCAGAAGAGCATCATGCTAGAGGCTATCAGCTTACACCATGGACATGGGTCCACACCTTCCAAAACCAACTACGGATGGAAATGCTGTCTGAGTTCTTTACCCTTGATCACAAATCTTAAACTAATTGGAGCAGCCTCAATTTGTCCTGTAAGCTCTGTTAGCCTCTACCGTACTGCTCCTGAGATAGTCTACACTGGTCCAATCCAGAGATTAAACCCGAGCTTTGTGATCCATTCTGTTAGCGAGTCTCATGGATGAGGGAATGGGCACTGCTTATCAAGAAAGACCCAGCATTTACCTAACCAACGTTCCTTTGGACCACTTGTCTCTCACTTAATTAAACTAAGAATTAAAACAGAAATACAAAGTAAAATCACAAGCTGTGCACTCCCTTTTGGTCTAAGTGTAGCAGTGGTACTTAGATGAACTAGATGAATGAGACATTACTGGAAGTCTTACCTCTTCCCTCATTTAAAGCTTTGATACATGGTTTAAGCGTTTTCTCATAGACAATGGCACTCTGAGTGTGCTTGCGACGCAGTGCAGTCCAGGTTTGTTCTAATCGTGTAATCTGGGCAGAAAAGAGTAAAGTGATGTTAGAACAGTGTTTTTCCTGAGCAGGTCTCATCCCTGAGCAGATAGCAGCAAAAATTCAACAACAGAAAAAATATTTCCCACTCCCCTAATCCCACCATATGATACCCCCATTTTCATCGATCATGGTTATTATCTTTGCTCCAAGAGATCACTGTAATTCCAAATCCTTATTGTATGGCTTTGTTCTTCTCCTGTGTCTGCTGATGGAAAACTTTGGTCTGTCATACAGGTCCTGATTTACTTAACCTCCCCAACGCAGCTAAGGTTAAAAACAAAATCATCTTGATTCATTCCCTGGTTTAATTTACAAAGTGCAAAATATACCCAGTAAGAACAGGATTAGTGCTCAACTTAAACTGGGCAGTTTGATAGCCAAAGAGGAAGAAAATACCTGTGGCATGTCTAAGGTTTTCATTACAGCAGAGAAGGCATACAGATCCCCCATGGAGTATTTCAGCTCCAGTGCCAGTTGGATAATCTTGGCCAACACTGCAGCTCTCTCTTCAACACTTCCTGTGCAACCCAGGATATCCACTGCAATCCCGATAGTCAAAGTATTGTACCTGAGAAAACACAAGAAGTTTACTTCATTGTCCAGTCTTCAACTGGGTCTGCCATTTCTAATCTTTCTGCTATTTGACAGGTAAGTATACAGAAGAAATGGAGCAGTAATACACCATCTCAAGCCAACTCTGCCTTTCAATGAAATTATGGCTGATCCTTTACCCTGCATCTGTTTTTCTGCATAATCCCTACTCACTGATTCCCTTAGTATTCAAAAATATATTGACCACAGTGGGGTAGAAAATTTAAAAGATTTACAATTCCTGAGTAAAGAAACTTCTCATCTCACCCTAAAAGGGTGACTCCTTCCCCGAGAGAGTTCACCTCGTTCAATTTCCTGAGCCTTAACAAAAATCACATCTCTGCATCAACACTGTTAATCTCATTCAAAACCTTGAATGTCTCCATAACGCAAGGCCTCTTTCTTCTAAACTGCAGTAAGTATGCCATTTTGACCCTGGGGAAAAAGATATTGGCTGTCTGTCTATGCCCCTCATAATTTTATAAATTTCTATTAAGTCTCCCCTCAGCCTTTGCTGCTCCAGTGAAAACAACCCTAGTTTGTCCAATCTCTCCTCCTAGAACATGCTCTTTAATCCAGGCAGCATCCTGGTAAACCTCCTCTGAACCATCTCCATAGCCTCAACATCCTTCCTATAATGGGACGACCAGATTGAATGCAATACTCCAGATGCAGCCTAACCAGAGGTTTATAAAGCTCCAACATAACTTCCTTACTCTTAAACTTAACGCCTCGACTAATAAAGGCAAGCATGCCATACACCTTTCTTTACCTTTATTGACTTGTGCAGCCACCTTCAGAGAACTATGGACTTGGACCCCAAGATCCCTCTTTACATTAAGGGTCCTGCCAGTAATTACGTACTTACCCTTTACATTTGATCTCTCGAAGTACAACACCTCACACTTGCCTGGATTGAACTCCATCTGCCATTTCTCCACCCATATCTGCAACTGATCTATATGCTGCTGTACACTACACTGTCCACAACCCTACCAATCCACATTTTCATCCAAGTCATTTGTATATACCACAAATAGCAGAGGTCCCAGTACGGATCCCCAGCCAGAATAAGACCCATCGATGACTACCCTGTCTTCTGTGGGCAAGCCAATTCTGAATCCAAATGGTTGAGTCACTGTGAATCCCATGCATATTAATCTTCTGGTTGAGCCTACCATGAGGGACCTTGTCGAATGCCTTACTAAAATCCATGTAGACAACATCCACTGCTCTACCCTCATCGATCACCTTGGTCACCTCCTCAAAAAAACTCAATCAAGTTAGTAAGACATGACCTGCCCCGCACAAAGCCACGCTGACTGTCCCTGTTAAGCTCTGTACAAACTTTGTAAATTTCAAAGAAATCTCCTCTCATTCGTCAGGATTCTAGAGAATATTGGCCTAATCTACTCAAACTTCCCTCATACAGCAAACCTACCAGTCTTGTGAACCTTCACTACATTCTCTATGGCAAATCTATATTTTTTTTAGGTGGGAGACAAAAAAAAAACTCTACAAAACACTTTTAAGATATAGTCTCAAGTAAAGGAGTAAAGATGTCTTAATGCAATTATAAAGGCCAATTAACCATTTGCTTTCTTAAATAGTTTACTGCACCCATGTGTTGGCTTTGAGTGACGTGTACAGGACCCCTGGTCCTTTTGAATATCAACATTGCCTGACTTCTGTGTAAAAAAAACTCTGCTTTTCAGTTTGAGCATGGGTAGATCACCTCACATTCTTCTATATTATGTTCTATCTGCCATCTTCTCATCCACTCATTCTGTTTTTCTATGTCTCCTTGAAGCCTCTTTACGTCTTCCTTTCCTCCTCACAATCCCACCTAGTTTAGTATCATCAGCAAACTTGGAAGTGTGACATTTGGTCCCCTCAGGCAAATTGTTGATATAGATCAATAGCCAAGGCCCAAGCATCAGTGTGGTGCCCCAATAGTCACAGCCATTTATGCCTAATCTTTGCTTTCTGATCAATAACCAATTCACGTCAGCATATTAACCCCAATGCCATGAGTCTAACCTTGGTGACCACCCTGCTGCATGGAACCTTATTGAAAGTCTTCTGATAATCCAAATACACCACAACCACTGGTTCCTTCTTATCAATTCTGTTAGTAATGTCCTCAATGGACTACAATAGATTAATAAAACATGATTTTCCCTTGCATTGATCCTGACTCCGCTCAATCCTATTATTCACGTAACGCTTTACAGCGCCAGTGACCTGGGTCCAAATCCGGCCACTGTCTGTAAGGAGTTTGTATGTTCTCTCCGTGTCTGCGTGTGTTTCCTCTGGGGTGCTCTGGTTTCCTCCCACATTCCAAAGACGTACAGGTTAGGAAGCTGTGGGCATGCTATGTTGCCGCCGGAAGCGTGGCGATACTTGCGGGCTGCCCCCCAAATCACTATGCAAAAAGATGTATTTCACTGTGTTTTGATGTACATGTGGCTAATAAAGATCTTTTCAAGGTGTTCTGTTAATGTATCCCTCACATTTTCCCTACCACCGACATTAGGACAACGAGCCAGTAGTTCCCCATTTTTGCCTTCTCTCCCTTCTTATGTAGCAGGAACACATGCGGCAAATACTTCACACTGCAAGCTTTCACTAATTAGTTCAGACCCTCCGAGGACAATGGGAGACAGATGGGAATAGTGACCACAGGAACAGGAGTCGGCCATCAGCCTGGTTCCACCATCACAGACTTTATTTACCAGCCTTTGCTTTCAGAACATTCATTTCAAATACCTTTCGGTCTTAGTCTTTAAACATTGATTGCCTTTTGGAAATTGCAATCCTTGACTTCCTGATTTGCTCCCAAATTGAACTTGAAGGTAAAACTGCTTGTTCAGGACTCCTTGACTACAATATTCCAGTATCACAAGCAATGCTTTATCGTAATCCGACATTAACCTCTGCTTCCTATCTCCTGCCCAACCACTAGTTGAGTTTTCCCAGTGAAAAAGATTATAGAAAGGGAAGGTTTCACCTGAAGCATCTCCAACAATTTCACAAGTGATATCCCACAAAACTATCAAGACTGGGCAAGATCCAAAAAATTACAGCTACTTTATTCAGACCAACTCTCACACTCCTTTACTGCCAAAGGAGAATTAAACTTCCCCTTCTAGTACCTAGAGATTCACACAATCATGTCAGTAAATCCCTGTCACTAACTTACACCCATTTTCTAGTGCAGGGGTTGACACATTGAGGGCAGAGCTACACGCTGCAGTTTTACAGGAGATAACGTACTGATGTGTTTTGAGGACCGTTATTCTTTCTATTGCCATATCCAAAAGTCACCAATTCATACAAGAACCTAGATAATGAGCTATTCAATTGGAAAGGCTTCAAGACTGAGATGCAGACTGGAGCAGAGGATGCAATGGATGGTGATCTAGTCTCCCCTTCCCCAGTCCACAAGAACTGAGGCCATTTGTAGCAATCCCCACCCCACCTTAACAATGCCTCCTTGAATGGCTAGCTAACTCTGCTCAGAGTACAGATTGAAGATCTGCTCCAGACAAACAACACAAGCAGTAAAAGTGAGGATAGAAAGAAACACATTTTAGTTAGTTTTCACAGGGCGAATCCTCCCTGTTCCACTCTCCCACACTACAATCTTCAGAGGAGAAGCTGCTGTTGCAATTTACTATACAAACAGTGGACTGGACCTGTTTACCTTTCAATTAAATCCAAACGCAGTTGGTGCCCGTGAGGCAGAGTAATAAGCTCCAGACCCGAGCTCACTTGCATTTGCTGCTTCATTTCTTCAGAGACATTCAGTATCCTAGCAACCTGGGGAGACCAGAAGTTCAAGTTTATTATTTGTAGGCAAGAAATTGCTCCTCTATTAAATGGGTCATTTTGTGTACATAAGGGCTTGCTAATTACTTTAGAAATGAACTACAGCCAAGGGTGGCCATTCCTGCTGTTAATAACCTTGCTTTTAATTTCACCGCTTTTACATAGCATTATTAAGCTACATGGAAGGTTGTAAAGCAAACAACATCCCGTCAAGCCTTCAGAGGACAAGGACTGTGCAGAGAAGCCTAATGTCCCAAATGGAATTTGAGTCCTTCTGTCACTGAGTAACCCAGTCCAGAAGGAGAAAAAAATCCAAATATTCAAAACAGATTTGCATGTTGTAATAATCAAAACAAACTGAGCAGAATAAAAAAGCTGGGTGCTACTTGTCCCAACTCACAGGCTGTGAGTCTGCTATTATAAACCATGCTTTACAACTTTGATATTGAGCTCTGCTGCACAGGTTGCAGGGTGACCTGAACCCAAAGCCCATGAGCTTGTATTAATCATCCTTTAGCACACATGGCTCAAGGTTCTTTGATAGTTGATGTAGCTCCAGCTCCATCTGGCTCAGAGTTGCCCGAGAGTCGGTTACGTTTTTGGTTTATTGGCAACAAAATGCACTTGTATAAAGCATTATTTTTCAAAGCTGCTCGGTAAAGGGGTGAAGTGGGAGGTCATGTTGTAGACCATACACGGTACACAGGCATTGTGGCCTGATCTTACCTTCTCTGTCTGTGCCATTTTTCTATTGTGATGACATTATTCAATGCAAATACCCTCTCCAGAATATTTGTTTATCCATGCACAGCATTTCAGTGTGAGAATCAATAGCAGCCGTTAATATTACCATCAAGTTGACAGCATGACAAGGAAACTGGTATCTGCACAGAAAGGCTATTTTCCTTACTAAAATGGTCTTTGTAGTCTTATTCTCTGAAAACCAATCATAGAGCTATTTATGATTTATGAATTACTATCAGAATCAGGTTTATCATCACTGACATATGTCGTGAAATTTATTTTTTTGTGGCAGCAGTACAGTCCAAGACATAAATGTGTGCTTCGATGTACATGTGACTAATAAAGAAATCTTAAAATTTACTACAAGTTACAAATATAAATAGTGCAAAATAGGAATAACAAGGCTGTGTTCATGAGGTACCACTGTTTCAGACCTGAGTTTATATGCAACTCACTCAATGTTTATCAATAATGGCAAGTGTTCAGCTATGGGCCTCACAACTCCACACCTTTCGTACTGACAGCGTGCAGCTAGTTGCTCCTCCATTAGCTGGCTTCAGATGCTGGCCACACTACAGCTGCCATTGCCACTTTCTTACTCATGAAGCACCATTCTTTCATCTGGAAATACGAGTTGTGTCTCTGTAATGGTTTGTGCTGCTGTTAAATTACTTCTAAAAGATTACACTGGCAGGTGTGAGGGGATTAGGAGGCAGTTACACAGGGGCTACCTCCCCATTAATTATACCCCAGAAACAGGCCCTTTCACCCAACATTCACCCTCCAGACGAAATCCCTCCCACCACTCATTATATAACCTGGACCACATGTTTCATTCCCCTTTGTATATTTGTCCAGCTTTCCCTTAAAAATGGAAAAAGTTGCTTTTCCTGAATTCCCTAGTTCTGTGGTGGCTATCTTATACCGTTCTGGTCTTGACGCAAGTGGAAACACCTTCTCTATGATAACTCTATCAAACCCTTCGACAATCTTAAAAAAAACCCTACCAGATCACCCCTCAGTTTGTTAGTAAAAAGAGTGCCAGATGGTTCAATCTTTCCTTACAGGTATAATCTCTTAATTAAGCTATCTTTCTGCTATATCTTTTTTCATTGCTTCATCTTTTTCAGACAGATGTTTAAAACTCATCATATCAGCTGGGGAATTTTTAAATAAACTGGAATAAAAAGCTGGTCCTAGTAGCAGTAACCATGAAATCACCAGATTGTCTTAAAGCCCCCATCTCGTTCATTTATTCCTGCAGCAAAGAAAATCTGTTATCCTTGCCTCGTTGAATCTAAACTACCTTCTCAATGCACAGCATTAGCAATGGACAATAATTATTGGCATTGCTAGTATAATGTCTATTCCCCTGAACTAAGAACTGAAAAATATAAATCTCATCTTCAAGTTATAACCCAGGTGAACCATGACTTAATTAATCTGATTTCCAAGATTTATCACTCGGAATACACAAACAAAACAGAGTGGACTCGAGCAGCAGTTCACCCTACAGTTTCTAAAGTTAACACCATTTCTTACCTGGCTGTCCACTTGCAGGATGTGCTTGGCAATAGTTGTCGTATCAGTTTTGGTAAACAGTTCCTTAACATGTCTGATCACAGAGGTGTCCAGGGGCTTGTTGTCAGAGGGAAGCAGCTTTGACTTGAAGTCATTTGGCCTAAAGCAGGAGACATTTTCGAAGACAGGTCTGAAAAGGGCTGGTGTCCTCACCTTCTCCTTGTCTTCAACAGGAGAGACTGTGAACAGGATCGAGCTGTCGCCCGGCGTGCTGCAGGCGGATTTGGAACTTGGAAATGTGGTCTTCAATGCTTCCTCAGTTTTAAGTCTTTCTACAAAACTGTCAGGCTGGGGGAAACACAGCCTGTCCACTGGGGAATCATGCTGACAGTAACCGCGCCCCCTCTCCAGGGTGCCTGCATTCATCTCATCACATTTGTCCTTCCCAGCACTGTTCATTAATGAAGGCCTATTAGGCACCCTTAGAGACGGCACCTTGCTGGGCTTTGGGGGTGGTTTAGGGCAGAGTTGACTGTCAGAGCCTCTCAGCGCTTCCCCAACTTGAGATTCCAAAACGGGCATTCGGAAGCAGGTGGGACTGAGAGCAGGCTCGCTGCCGGTTCTAAACACTGGTGACTTGTTCCGAGCAGTCCCTTCTGATCCATTGAGCTGCTGTTGCTGGGGAGGGTGGGGCTGTGGTGCAGGAGACCTCATTCCTGTGAGTAAAATCAAGATGACATCAAATCAAAAATCACTGTTGCCCATGGCTCAGGGGGTGGCACCTGAGTGGGTTTAAATTCCACTGCAGAGATGTTAGGAATAAAATCTAGGCTGACACCCTAGTCTGTTACTGGGCTTATCTCTTAGTGAGTTACCAGGCAGGTGACACATGCAAAATGCTGGAGGAACTCAGCAGGTCAGGCAGCATCTATGGAGGGAAATAAACAGTCGAAGTTTTGGGTCGAGACCCTTCATCAGGACTGGAAAGGAAGAGGGCAGAAGCCAGAATAAGAGTTCAGGGGAAGGGGGAGAAGCACAAGCTGGCAGGTGATAGGTGAGTCCAGGTGAGGGGGGGGGGGGGTGGTGAAGGTCAGTGGGTGGGGGAGGGAGGATGAAGAGGAGAGATGTAAGAAGCTGAGAGGTGAGAGGTAGAAGAGGCAGAGGGCTGAAGGAGGAGGAATCCGGTAGGAAAGAACAGTTGACCATGGAATGGTCAGTAGACCAAGGAAGGAGGTGGGGACTGGATGGGCAGGTCATGAGGGTGGGAGAGGGGAAAGCGAAGGGGTGAGGGGGCCACAGGAATGAGGGAAAACAAAGGGGGGGCGGGTAAAGAGAGGAAGGGTTACCATAAGTTAGAGAAATGGATGTTTCCCTCCGTGGATGCTGCCTGACCTGCTGAGTTCCTCCAGCATTTTGTGTGTGTTGCTCCAGATTCCAGCATCTGCAGAATCTCTTGTGTGTCAGGTGTCAGGTGTGCCGTCTTTTGGTTATTTAAACAAGGGACTTCTAAGGTAAACAAAAGCAATGGGATTTCTATAAGTGTCCTGGGCAATATTTATCCCTTAAACATAATTTTTTACCTAAAATAAATTGGGCCATCTGGTCTTATCACCTCTGTGGGAACCTGCTGTGTATTGATTGTATTTCATACAAAAAAGTTGAACTTAACTGGCCACACATTGCTTTGTGAAACCCAGCTTCATGGAAGCTGCTGCATTAATGCAGCTTCTTCTTCCTTTTGGGCATATTTAAAAATTACAGCCAAGTTACTGGGAACTCGGTAGTTTTCTGATATTAATGGATAAAGCTCAACTACAGTCTGAGCAACCATTAGCCACTACAGAACCATTAGGTACAGGACTGGTTAGCTGTAGACAGGGGGCAAAGGGGAAATATCGTAATAAAGCACGAATGCCTTGTAGTTTACATTTCACACAGCCTCTAAGAATAAATAGCAAGACCCACAAGTTATGACCACAATAGGGCATTAGTAAATATTACAGTCATTTTAACCATATAAAGATGACATAATTATTGGCATTGCTAGTAATGTCCAATCCTTTGATCTTTCTACTGTAAAAGCTAAAACATCAAGCACGTTCTCTAATATTGCTGTTGTTCAACCCCACAACTGAATCAAAACTCACCCAAAGGGAGGTAACTCTCAGACTGGTGAGACTTCAAGGGCTGTCGTCTATCTTGCACGTAGTCAAGACATGCAGGCTGGCTCCCACTCTTGTCTTTATTCCTGTGGTGACAATGGAAAAAAATGCTTTTTAAAACCTGTAACTCTGCTGCCTAATGCTACTTTAAAACTCCAGATCCAGCATATCGAAACTCAAGTACTTTTTATCAAAAGCTTTCTCTTGCTCACATCGCATGCAGTGGAACAGGACTGAATACAGGCAGCTGAAGATAAAAGGAGCTGTTAAACTCCCTACGAAAACGTAAATGTACTGAATCTCCATCATGTGGCTGAAGGAATTAAGCTCAAAGATGGCAAACAAATCTGGTTATGGAAGAAACGTCAACAACCTGTTGTACACACTGGTCTGAAACAGCTACAAAGACTTTGAGTGTCCAAGGTCGAAGATGGGAACGTGATGCTCCTTTAAACTGTTACAGGGAAACAAACATTTCCAAGGACAAAGGCTATGTAGATTATGTCAGAAACTAGAAGAACTGTGAATCAATAATTAAAGAAATGTTTCATTTTAACCGGATATACAGAGATTTACACCAGCAAATTATGTAAGAGTTTCCTTTTGCAAAGAACTAGTTACATGGAATAAAGAAGAATGTGGCATGGGTCCAGCCAAACAATCCTTTTCCTATTCAATGGGTCAAAATAACTAATTCAGGAAGATACTGAAAAGACAACAAGGTATCTCTCCAATGCCACATAAACATAAACTTCATCTGACTTACATAAGAGACAGAAGCAGGAGTGGGCTTTTCATCCTCAAGCCTACTTTGTTACCCCATGAGATCATGCTTGATATCTTACCACATCACTCTGTCCCTGCACTAACCCATATCCTTTGATTCCCTTAATATCTAAAAATTTACCAATCATTCTGTTGCATATACTCAGAGACAGAGCCTCTCAGGTAAAGAATTCCAAAGCTTCATCACCTTTTGGTTGAACAAACTTCTCAGCTCTGTCCTCAATGGCCAACCTCTTATTTTGAGACTGTGACTCCCAGATCTGGACACCACAGCCAAAGGAAACTTCCATAGGCCCAGTCTGCTAATTTTCTCCTCATACAACAAATCTTCCATCCCAGGAGTCAACCCGAGGAATCTTTATAGAAAACTCTATCGCAGGTATACTCTATCCTAGATAGGGAAACAAAGCCCATACTCAAAATTCCATGCGTGATCTCTCCAGGACCCTATTTGTTGGAGCATGATGTCTCCAATTTTGTACTCAAATTCTTTTGCAAGGACACCCAGGTTCAGTCTAAACACCAAACCTTTCCTTCTGTTAACACTTAAATGGGATACTTTGCATCTCTGTGTGGACTGACCTCATACTTTGTCACATTATATTCCATCTGCCATGTCCTTGCCCATTCACTTTACCTGTCTATATTCCCCGATGCCCCTCTTCACCACCACCTCCCCCTCCCTGCTCCTATTGTGCATCTTGCCACCCAAATTTGTATCAACAACAAACTTCGGTTCGCAAACAAACATCAACAAACGTTAGCTCCCCTCACAAACCATTGATATAGATTGTAAACACCCAGGGCCTCAGCACCAATTTCTGCAGCAGCCCAGTAGTCATAACTTCCAATGCACAAGTGACTCATTTAATCCTACCCTCTGTTTCCTGTCCATTAAACAATCCACAAAACAGGCAGTATATTACTCCTAATTTCCTGTGCTCTAATTTTGTTTACTAATCTCTGTCGGATACCTTACCGAAAACCTTCTGAAAGTCCAACTACGCCACAACAAATGATGCATTTGAATTTATGTATTCTGCTAGTTACAATCTCGAAAAAACACAATGTCCCTTTCATAAAACTATGTTGACTGCCCAATCCTAATGTTTTTTGCTAAGCGCCCTTCTACCATATCTTTAATAATAGATTCCAGCATTACCCTTTCTACTTATATTAGGCTAACAAGTCAATAGTTTCCTGTTTTCACTCTCCATCCTTTCCCAAGTGGTGGGGCTAAGTATGCTCCCTTCTAATCTGTTCTGCAATCTATGGAATTTTTGAAGATGACAACCAGTGCATCCGTGAAATGCTCCTAGTATTCAATCTTGTGCCTTTTTGGCAACAGTAATAAGCCTTTCCCTAACACTGACCCTATACTCACAGCTGGAATACCTTCCCTCTTTCAATAAAGGATATGAACTACATGTAATTTAAAGTTATTGTGAAGCAAAGGATGCTAAATACACTTGATGCCCACAGCTACCTCGATTACAGCTCCTTCCACCCTGTCTCTTGCAAGGACGCCATCCCTTTTTCTCAATTTCTCTGCCTCTGCCACATCTGCTCCCATGATGAGGTTTTCCACTCCAGGACATCCGAGATGTCCAACTTCTTTTCTAACCGAGGTTTCCCCCTGACTGTGGTCGAGAGGGCTCGCACCCGTATCTCTGCCATTTCCCGCACCTCCGCTCTCACCCCCACCCCATCCCACCAGCCTTACACATCCAACATATCATCCTCCGCTACTTCCGCCGTCTCCAACGGGACCCCACCACCAAGCGTATCTTCCCTTCCCCACTCCTTTCTGCCTTTCGCAGGGACCGCCCTCTCCGCAACTCCCTCGTTCACTCCACCCACCCCCCCTACCCATCCTGCTGCCAGCCAGAGAACTTTCCACTGCCCCCACCATAGGAGTAACACCTGCCCCTACACAACCTCCATCCAGGGACCCAAACAGTCCTTTCAGATGAGACAGAGATTCACCTGCACCTCCTTAATATCATTGTGTCTACACCGTAGTAAATGGAAAATTTGATGGTCAATTGCCTTTCGCCATTCTCCAACCGATCTAATGCTCTCTGCAAAAATACAACTAATTTCTCTACCTTGGATTTAACTTCACTCTTTCCCACCTGGGAAGTGACAGACAAAAATTGGACAAACATATAAGAAAAGTGCTGAAAGGAACAGAGTAGGACAACAGTGAACAGCCTCCAGCAGACTGAGTGACCTGCAACAATGTCCAGAACTATATGGTTCCATGGGGGGAAAGCTGGGAAGGTGGAAGTTTCTCAAAAGGGAAAGCACATATTGGAACAATCCATTAAACTACGGTTACTCATGGTGTGGAACGGGGCAGGATTATTGGCTGCAGCCCACCCAGCCTACCTGCTGCCTGCTTCCGTCCATCTGAAATCATGGCCTGCCCACTTGCTCTGAGATTTTGGAGCTGGGTTTAGAGGGAAGGCAAGGAAAAGGATCACAGACAAGGCAATATGTTCACAGTGTGTTTAGGTTTTCACTTCAAAACCCCAAAGCAGCCAGCATAATCAAAAGACCCCTCCCACCCTGGACATTCTCTCTTCTCCCTCCGTGGGCAGAAGATATAAAAGCTTGAAAACATGCATCACCAGGCTCAAGGACAGCTTCAATCCCACTGTTATAAGACTCTTGAATGGACCTCTTGTACGTTGAAGATGAACTCTTGAACTCACAAGTCTATCTCATCATGGCTCTCGCACCTTATTGTCTGCGTGCACTGCACTCTGTAACACTATAATTCTGCATCCTGTCCCTTGTAATACCTCAAAGTACTTATGTTTTCTGAAGTGATCTGTATGGATGGCTTGCAAAACCTTTTCACTGTATCTCAGTACATGTGACAATAATAAACCAATACCAAATCAATCACAACAGATGCCAATGGGAAGCCAAGAAATTTGGCATGTCCCCGTCGACACTCACCAATTTTTATCAATGCACCATAGAAATTATCCTATCTGGATGCATCACGGCTTGGTATGGCAACTGCTGTGCCCGTGACCACAAGAAACTGCAGAGAGTTGTGGATACAACTCAGCACATCACGGAAACAAACTTCCCCTCCATGGATTCTGTCTATACTTCTTGCTGTCTCGGAGAAGCAGCCAAAATAATCAAAGACCCCACCCACCCTGGACATTCTCTCTTCTCCCCCCTCCCATTGGGCAGAAGATACAAAAGCCTGAAAGCCCATATCAAGGACAGCTTCTATCCCAATATTATAAGACTTATTGAACAGTTCCCTAGTACAATAAGATGGACTCTTGACCTTACAATCTACCTTGTCATGACCTTGCACCTTATTGTTTACTGGCACTGCACTTTCTCTGTAGCTGTGACACTTTACCCTGTATTACCTCAATGCACTGTGTAATGAATTGATCTGTATGATTGGTATGCAAGACAAGTTTTTCACTGTACCTCGGTACATGTGACAATAATAAACCAATTCCAATTCAAATATCTACTCATTAAAGGATGTTCTCCAAATGAAAAGCTCACAAAGTTAATGATTTTAAAGCAGGAAATAAAAAACAAGTTATTTTTGTGAAGGGTTTCCAAGAGCAGCACTTGAGAAAACTCATCTGCTAGGGAACTCGCCACTAGGGAACGGTTGGATTGAGTGAAAAGTTACTATTTCTGAACAAAGCAAGTGAGAGAATTCTAGGCATTGCTTGATTAGATACATCTGATTTTAAAATGACTCTGTTCAACAGAAACACTTTCTTAACTTGAAATTTAATCACTGTGCAGAGAATGGATTAGTTCCTTCCATCAAACCTACCTCAAAAGGTTTCCTGGTGATAAAGTGCAGTCCTGACTGGAGCCATTTAACATATTCAAGCTCAGTCGCTTTGCTGTGTCCGACTTCCCAGCTGGCACTTGGCAGAACTGCTCCTTGACCACAGGAGCCGTGCCGTATTTTTCCTCTACGCACCTCAGTGGAAGTGTCCGATTTATAGGCTGGAAAATGATGGCCCCGACCTGCTCGAAGATCGGCCTGCGATTCCCCACATAACACCTGACCAGTGCGGGGATGCTGTCAAAGCTCTCCCGCTCAAACTGGTACTGCAAGTGGGAGTAGCCTTCGTTAAGCCGAACGAGCACTCTGTTGATCTTGAAATGGTGAGGAGTATTTTTCCACTGACAGGTCAAGACATGGTTTCCAGGGCTAGAGAGAGAGTCACGAATGAGGAAGTCTCCATCTCTCTGAATTAAAGTCTCTGCCACCTGCAAATACAAATGCTAAGCGTTACTCAAGAAAGGTCACTAGCTCAACTACTTGTAGCACCCCTGTTCAAAGTCACATCCTCTTCCATCATACCAGCTCCCAATGTACACAGATTTTCAAGAGAGACACAAGTGACTGCAGATATTGGAATCTGGAGCCACAAACAATCTGCTGGAGGAACTTAGCAGGTCGAGTAGAGTCCTGAGGAGGGTTTCGACCCGAAACGTGGACAATCCCTTTCCTCCCACAGATGCTGCTCGACCCGCTGAGTTCCTCCAGCAGATTGTTTGTTGCTCCAGGCTTTCAAGAATCCAGTTGCTAATTCACCGACAGTAGTAAACAAAGTCAAATGGAGCATTAGGCACAGGGGAAGCAACTTAGCTCCTCAAACCTACTTCACCATTTAATTAGATTGTGGCTCACGGATCCATTTGTGCCGCTTGGCTCTGTGTACTTTGATAAACTTGCTGAACAAATATTTATCCGTTTTGAAACCTCCAATTGACCCAGCGAAGGCTTCTATGAGAGTCCCAGAGATTTACTATCCTTTGTGTGAAGAGCCCTTCCAGACTGAGCTGGGGGAACAGAGGCACCATGGAGAATAAGGTGCCGGATTAGTCTTCAGAGGCAGTGCAGTGGCATAGCTGGTAGAGCCACTGCTTCACAGTGCCAGACATGGGTTCAATCCTGACCTTGGGTGTCAGTGTGGAATTTGCACGTTCTCCCTGTGACTGTGCGAGTTTCCTCTGGGTGCTCCACTTCCCTCCCACATCCCCAAGACGTGTGGGTTGGTAGGTTAATTGGCTACTGTAGAGTGTCTAGGTTCATGGTGCAGTCTGGTAGGACTTGATGGGATTAATGTAGGTTTAGTGTAAATGGGTGGTTGAAAGTTGGTGTCAACTCAGTGTGCTGAAGGGCCTGTTTCATTACGGTATCTTTCTATGACTCTATGAATTGTGTCTCAGTGGTAGTGTTGACCTCAGTGTTATCACATCAACTGTTTGTTATTCTCCTTGCCTGATAACCTGTACACCGGGGTCAGTGGTAGCAGTGTCAGCTGAGGATTACTGACAGAACTCACTTCAGTGCTGCCCACTTTGTTTTACTCACAAAGACCAACTTAAGTCTCAAACTTGCCTCTGTGCCATCTGGATGATTTCCAAGTTGATATTTTAAGAGTAAAGAAAAACAATTTTGGTCTAGCTTGATTGCTAAACCAGTGCAGGTTTTGTACAATTGGGGCTCGAAAGGAAAATTATTTCACCATTTGTACTGAAATAATCAGTGTTAAATGGTCCTATAAGGACCTCTTGACTGACTCAGAGCCATTTGGGAACATTAGAAAGTCTTGTATAGGAAAGATGGTTCTCTCTCCTCATCATTGCAGTAATTCTTAGTTTCCTACACAAAGTACGTTAAAGATGAACTCTTGACCTCACAATCTACCTCATTGTGGCCCTTGCACCTCATTGTCTGCCTGCACTGCACTTTCTCTGTAACTGTAACACTTTACTCTGCATTCTGTTATTGTTTTTCCCTTCTACTACCTCAATGTACTTATGTTTTGAAATGAAAAACTAAGTTTTTCACTGTATTTTGGTACACATGGCAATAATAAACTAATTCCAATTCCAAAGTGTTAAAGTGAAAAGAGTCACAGCTCAACAGAAAGTAAACTGCATGGTGCGGATCAAAAGGAACAAGATTTGGGACCTACCTTCCTGGGAATGCGACCATGGTACCAGGCGTGACTTCGCAGGTCTTCACTGTTTAATTTCAGCTCCTCCTCCAGCTCTTTTTTCAGCTTCTCAGGTGTTGAATCCATTATGTACCTCTCTTTTGAGAACTAAAAACAAAGAAAAGAAACATCAAATAGTTGGTCAGAAGCCCTCTGATCGTTTCTTGTTCCACTACTTGCTGTGAGCAGTTCCACTCTTCAATCAGCTTTTTCATCGAGCCAGGATAAGTTCCAAAATAAAACCTGACTAGTTATGGTTCCACTTTTCCAGCTGGTTCTTTACCCATCCCTTTCAGTCTCAAGTCGGTAGCTGTAGGAGATTGCACTGGGTCACACTGTTAATGATTAGCAGTTGGAAGTACTCTGAGTTCAGCTGCGCCAATACCACAGATCAGCAACTAACTGCTTCACTCTCTGTCCTCTTACAAGATGGCATCTGTTCCTGCACTGTTAATGATGCTTTTATTTGCACATTGATGACTCAATTATAATAGACCCAAAAAAAATTAATTTCCGCTATATATTTTGGATGTTAATATGTGATCTGTTCACACCTCTTTGAGGTTGCAGGCAGTATATTTATCCAGGAGTTAGTTGCTTGGAGATGCAACTAAATGGATAATTATATTTAACCTCATCTTTTTATCCTGCAGAACTCAAAGGATGATTGACTGCAATAGCCTCCATTCAGGTCATACTTCACTCAGGAGACTGACAATGGAGAACAGAAAGTCACATTTCCACTATATTTCTGTAAATATCTGTGTACACAAGCGAGTGTATATTTGTATATATACATATGTATGTACAAACATATCTATAATTGGCCACTGAAGAGGTTTGTGTACATGCTTCTAACTCGGACCGCCTGTGCTCACGTGGCCCAGCCCGATATTGAGGATGATGAGCAGATTTTCATTCCTGATCCAACTTCCTCTCCATTACTGACAACGTAATGAGCTGATAATTCGTTTATGTTTATTTATTAGTTCAGCAAAGCCCCAGAGCATCCTAGTACTTGGCTCGATATCAGTGTTTGGTTTAAAAATCACTCTCACACAAATGTTAATACCAATAACAGGATATTTCTAATGCATTGACTGTTCTCTGTCACTGTATCTGCGTCTTCCAATAAAATATCTGTGCAGCTACAAGATTTAAAAAAAATAAGTCAGCAAAAACAGTATTAATAGTGGAACAATATTGTCACTGTTTCTTCTATTAAAATGGCGACAGCTGAATGCAAGGCATCAACACACACCTTTGGTCTGGTCTGTTTTGTGAGCTTTATCACAACACACAATAGCTTTGTGGTTAGGTTACTGGACTAGCAAAACTGGATTTACTGTGGATTGGGGTTCAAACTGCAGAGAGTTGTGGACACAGCTCAGCACATCATGGAAACCAGCCTCCCCTCCGTGGACTCTGTCTATACTTCTTGCTGCCTCAGTAAGGCAGCTAACATAAACAAAGACCCTACCCACCCCGGACACTCTCTCTTTTCCCCTCTCCTGGGGGAAAAAACTCCGACTATCTACCCTACCTATGCCTCTTATAATTTTATAAAGTTCTATCAGGTCTCCCCTCAGCCCCCGACACCAGAGAAAACAATCAAAGTTTGTCCAACCTCTCCTTGTACCTAATACTCTCTAATCCAGGCAGCATCCTGGTGAGCCTCTTCTGCACCCTCTCCAAAGCTTCCACATCCTCCCTGTAACGGGGTGACCAGAATTACACACAATACTCCAAATGCAGCCCAGCCAAAGTTTTACACAGCTCGTCGCTCCATTATCCCTTTTCTCACCTAACACTAACTTTCATTACATGGTGCAAATGATTTTGATGTGCCTTGAGGCTTTCTTGAAATAAATGGTTAGGCCCTATACAAATGTACTACACAATTCCCTTTCGTTCTGACAAATGGCAAGCATGTGGTGGGAAATGAGGAGTGTGAAATTTTGCAACTCTCCAGTTTCCCGCAACAGCTGAACCAGACCCATGTAATCTCTGAGGGAAACAGGATAATTCTCCCCATTTTGATCAGTACCATTGCTTTGCATAATTACAAGTAGAATGGTGCAGCAAAGAGCCTATTCAAACCATCATGGTTGCCCTGTCTGTTTGAAAGAGCTGAGTGACCTAAATATCTCAAAGGGGATAGAAGCAAGGGCTGAACTGACATAACAGGAAGTCGTGCTCTTACATGGAACCAGCTCTTTACCAAGCCATGACATCAAGAAGGTGTCCTTCAAGAAGGAAGAACAGAGGGATCTTGGGGTCCAGATCCATAGATCCCTCAAGGTTGCCGTGCAGGTCGATAGGGTTGTTAAGAAGGTGTATGGAGTGTTAGCCTTCATTAGTCGGGGTATTGAGTTCAAGAGCCGCGAGGTGATGTTGCAGCTCTATAAAACTCTGGTTAGATCACACTTGGAGAATTGTGTTCAGTTCTGGTCGCCTCATTATAGGAAGGATGTGGAAGCTTTAGAGAGGGTGCAGAGGAGATTTACCAGGATGCTGCCTGGATTGGAGAGCATGTCTTATGAGGATAGGTTGAGTGAGCTAGGGCTTTTCTCTTTGGAGAGAAGGAGGATGAGAGGTGACTTGATAGAGGTGTACAAGATGATAAGGAGCATAGATCAAGTGGACAGTCAGAGACTTTTTCCCAGGGGAACAATGGCTCACACGAGGGGACATAATTTTAATGTGATTGGAGGAAGGAATAAGGGGGTTTGTCAGGGGTAATTTTTTTTTAAACACAGAGAGTGGTGGATGCATGGAACGTAATGCTGGCAGTGGTTGTTGGGGCAGATATATTAGGGACATTTAAGAGACTCTCAGATAGCCACATGAATGATAGAAAAATGGAGGGCTATGTGGGAGGGAAGCGTTAGATAGATCTTAGAGCAGGATAAAATGTCAGCACAACATCGTGGGCCAAAGGGCCTGTACTGTGCTGTAATGTTCTATGTTCATTACACCCTATAGAAATTTCCTTGCAAAAGCAAAGGGAGTGCCTTCACCAAAACATTCTGCAACAGTTCAAGAAACACCACTACCTTCTCAAATGTAGCAAAGGATCAGACAAAATGAAGCCATCAATACCACATTACCAGAATGAAAAAAAAGTTTACTGATTTACAGACACAGTTTCTCCTCAACTCTTACTTAAGCAACTGAAACTGGAAATGGAATGTTGATGTCAGCTATTGACTCATTCCCTCCTCCTCCAATGTAATTAAGTTATGTTTCAAGTGTAAACAGCCTCTGCTCTTCTCAAAATATTGTTGCCTGGAATCAAGTGTATGCAACAGGGCAAAAGATTATTCATTCCAACGGTTAAGAGGCTCTTAGGTAGTCACATGAATATGCAGAGAATGGATGGAGATGGATCACGTGCAGGCACAAGGGACTAGTTTAATTTGGCGTCATTAGCTTAATTAGAGTCGTAGAGCAATACAGCACGGAATCAGGCCCTTCGGCCCAAGCAGTCCATGCTGACCATGGTGCCCACTCAGCTGGTCCCAATTTCCTGCGTTTGGCCCATATCCCTCCAAGCCACACCCAAGTGCCCATCCAAGTGCTTCTCAAATGATACTATTGTACTTGCCTCAACCACTTCCTCTGGCATGGTAGCGTAGCAGTTAGTGTGACACTATTACAGCGCCAGTGACCCGGGTTCAATGACTGCAAGGAGTTTGTACGTTCTCCCAGTGTCTGCGTGGGTTTCCCCCGGGTGCTCCGGTTTCCTCCCACATTCCAAAGACGTACGGGTTAGCAAGTTGTGGGCATGCTATGTTGGCGCCGGAAGCGTGGCGACACTTGCGGGCTGCCCCCAGAATGCTCTACGCAAAAGATGCATTTCACTGTGTGCTTCAATGTACATACATAATTAATTCAGCACAACATTGTGGGCCGAAGGGCTTGTTCCTGTGCTGTAATGTTCTATGTTCTATGATGACACAAAATCCCCTGCCACTCCTCCATCTAAACCCAGTGTGTTTATCTAACTTCTCTTTGCATACATCAATGTTATCTAGTTTCATTACCCCCTCTGACAGCAGAGTTCCAGGATCCATTAGCTCACCTTAGTACCTCTTTCGATTTGTTCATTATAACTTATTCTGTTTTTTTTTCCCAACCAAAGTTGAAACATTTTCTCCATGTTTAATCTATCAAACCCTTTCAGAATCTCAAAAATCATTCTTCAGGTTTCCCTCCCAAGCGTAAAATGACCAAAGGTTTGGGCAAAGAGGTAGTCTGTAAGGAGTCACTTAAGAGAGAGAGGAAGCCTGGGGAAACGGTGTCTCATTGCTCCTTGTAGCCAAGACCAGGGTAGGTGAACTGACTCCTTGTCTTGTTCCTGCTCAAGCAGTAGATGCTTGTGCTTCTGTGCACAAGACCAGGTTGCTGTTTGTTATCGGAGTCCAATGATTAATAGAGTGTGGGATGGACACAAATTACATTTACTGGGGTCAGTCACCTCATGAGAAAATGAAAGCTGGAGCGATTCATCTACAATTCATATCTACCACCTCGTCTGGAGTTAATTTGAATTATTTTGTTATTTGGAATTGAAATTGTTATTAAAAATCAACACCACCTGTGCCGTTTTGCTAAAATTGCTTTAATTGAACTGCTGTATAGATTTTATCATTGGTGCTATTAATAACTTTGAATTCACAGATGCAGGCTGCTTTACACTAGTGAAGCCTTCACCAGTTTAGCACAAGTACCTTTGTAACAGGGTCTCAAGTCCACCATAAAACATCATTTCACACTAGATCAAAGATTTAGAACTCCAGTTTACAGCCACTGAATGCAAGAGGAAGACAGACTCTGAGGAACAGCACTCAGTCATACTGACCCAAGCTCCACGCAGCCAGCCATCCATGTCATCAGTAGATTATACAGAACTTTTCCAAAACCCTTTTGCCGAGAACATAAAGTACATTTCACCTTCTGCTCGGTTACCTACATTGGCTCTCCATTCCATCAACAGCTTGATTATAAAATTGTCATTCATGTCTTCAGATCCCTGCATGTGTATTCGCCCCTCCCCATCTCCTCCAGTCATCAACTTGTGTCCCTCCAAGCTCTTGTGCATCCCATGTTCTAATTATTTCACAGTTTGTGGCCTTGCCTTCAACTGTCCTGGATTCTGACATTCTCTCTCTATACTTCTCCATTCCCATCTGCTCTTTCAAGACGTTCCTTAAAACCTAAACTCTTTGGCCCAAATCTCTGGTCACTTACCTGAATATCTCCCTGTGTGGCACAGTGTCAAGTTTAGTTTCACCTTGGAACATGCTTTATTACATTAAAAGGTGCTCTTCCAATGCTGGGGAAGTGAGCCTGTCAAACCAGCTGAAATTTTGGATAGCACAAGGATATACCGACAGTCCAATGCTCTTCATGTTGGGAAAGAGAACAATCGATCAAGGTTTCCCCATTAATCTCCAACAGCAAACAATCCCATCAAGGTCCAACTGGAATCAGGTACACTGAAAACATCTCCACATGCTTCAGGAAGCAGCTAATCACTAGTGCATTTCCTGACAAGTCAATAAAATATTTCTTAAGGAATGTCAATACCTCAAAGCCTTCACTCAAAGCCTTCACTCAAAGCCTTAACAAAATGTGCCTAGCTGTGGTTTTAGTTCCTCAGCCATCTCATCACTGTTGGAGTGCCACAAGAACCAGTGCAGTCTCTCAATAGTTTGGCATCGGAGAATTGCCTATGATTAAAACATGTGAATTCTTTCAAAGGGAGGGAGCTCTGCAGAAGTTAGTCACGTACCGGAGAGTGTGGATAGATTCCCTGTCACTGCAGAGCTTTGGAACATGGTTGAAATTCTGTTGAATATCTGTTACGTATTTGTTAATCCTTCCCCACTAACTCGATCTGCTCCAGTTTAATGAAGTCAATGGGTGCTTTTACAATCAGTTTTTAAACAACATTTCAAATCATTTATCACAGAGCTCCATGCAAATGCATTATCTGATGAGTTAAGCACAGCAAAAATCAACTTCGAAAGTCACTATAGACTGACTGTTCCTGATCATCCAAATGTCCACTGATCACATCTTATCCTACACTAGGAGAGGACGGCCACACTTCATTCTGTTCCACTGGTTTGGCCACTAATCTATACTTCCATAAATGCTGAAGTATTCTGTTGAAAGGTCCTCGACCTGAAACATTCCCTCCTTTTCGCTCTTCCTGGATGCTGCCTGACCTGCCGAGTATTCCAGCACTTTCTGCATTCATTCCATGGCAGCCACCAGTTAGACTGCCCTCAATTAGGTGGACAGAGTCCTCAATCTATTATATCTCTATCCACAATTTGCAGAATAAAATGGTCCATTTTACTGCTGTCCCTTTCAAATGAACATTACCCTGTGATTTAAAAAGCCTCATCTCTTATTTGCTCTCATACCTCCATCTGTCTCTATCACTGCCACAAACCTTATGTCCCAGATTGTAGCCACAACATTGTCCGGACTCCCCTAGGCAGAGGTTAGAGTCATGGTGAAACAGACTGGACCTCCCTCATCCCCCCATTCCCCAACCCCATCAATAGCAACCTCAGCACCGTGTCTTCACCCAAGTCTTCATTCATCATCTCCCAGTCCCACCAGGTCCTCAATACTCAGGCTGATCTTCTGCTCCCTCGATCCTTTCCTGAGTATTTTTCTCTCCTGAGGACGACGCCAGGAAAGAAATCTCTGGTTGCATACAGGGCAGAACAAGGAAGAATGGCAGGATTGCTTTCCTGGTGAAACACTTGGGATTTTTACACCCTCTGGTGGTTTTGTGGTCAGGGTTACCAGACCAGTTTTTAATACCAGACTTACATAGTAAACGGAATGCAAATTCCCCATCTGCCGTGGTGGGGTTGGATTTTTGTTCAGACCCTGGGATTACTAGCAACACAACCACTACCTCGGATTTCCGAGGTGGAACAGGGCAGAGAGGACAGATTCTTTCCCGTAGTTCAGGTTCCACTGGCACAGGATTAAAAGTAAAGAAATTGAGGAGGAAGAAAGCTCAAACAATAGGTGGAGGAACTCAGCAGGTCAGGCAGCATCTGTGGAGGGAAGTGGACAGTCAACGTTTCAGGTCCAGATGAAAAGTCTCAATCTAAAACATCGACTGTCCACTTCCCTCCACAGATGCTGCCCGACCTGCTGAGTTCCTCCAGCAGCTTGTTGTTTGTCCCAGATTCTAGTATCTGCAGTCTCGTGTCTCAAACAAAAAGTGCCTGGTTGCAGAATTCGCTTCCAGAGTTACAAACAATCTGCTGGAGGAACTCAACAGGTCGAGCAGCATCTGTGGGAGGAAAGGAATTGTTGACATTTCGGGTCAAAACCCTGCATCGACCCGCTGAGTTCCTGCAGCAGATTTTTTTTTGCTGCAGATTCCAGCATCTACAGTCTCTGTGTCTCCACTTCCAGAGTTAACGGTTAAGAAAAAAAGTCAACCTCCAGTGTTAGATTGGCAAACCTAAATCTAAAGAGATATGTAGACGGGTGTGTAAATGCTGACACAGGCTGGTTGGATCGAGCTCTGCGTGTCTGTGTCTGAGGAATCTTCTAAGTATTTCTACAGACAGTCTCACATCCCTGTCAGTATCTACAAACTCTCAGTGGGGGAGTGACTGAATGGCAATCAGGAGGAGACCTGGACAGACTCCTATCCTTCTCCAAACCACGTGGTGAGCACCAGCTGAGACCTGCTCCATACTGGGTGAACCCCAGGTAAATACAAGGCAAGCCTTTAATGAAATGTTTCAAACTCAACATCAGAGAGCAGAAATTAACAATACCATGTACAGTGTTACAAGTGATGTACTCTCACTATGATTAAGAAAATTTACTGCTTAACAATTTCTGTGGTTCCATAACCTGTATCATTTGACACCATTTGCTGCTCTAATTAAAAGCTCTTGCACATCAAAGGCCCCAACACTGTGATAAGCAGATATGTAGGATAACATGCCCAGGGTCCACATTATTTAATGAAAGTCCCATTGTTCACTGTGGGAAGGAGCCTCTGATTTAGGCATAGTGTGCTGGGGATCGGAGGGTTTTTACAGCAGAGAAACCAGCCATGTAATGTACCAAGTCTGTATCAGTGTTTTCTCCACAAGTGGCGCAGCTTAATCTCTCTCTCCAGCTCCTTGCCCAGTTATTTCTCATTATACGACCATAATAAGACCATAAGACATACAGTAGGAGCAGAATTAGGCCATTCGGCCCATCAAGTCTGCTCCACCATTCGATCATGGCTGATTTATTTTTCCCTCTCAACCCCATTCTCCTGCCTTCTCCCTGTAACCTTTGACACTCTTACTAATCAAGAACTTATCAACCTCCACTTTAAGTATACCCAGTGACATGGTCCTCACAGCCGTCTGTGGCAATGAATTCCACAGATTCACCACCCTATGGCTAAAGAAATTTCCTCCTCATCTCTGTTCTAAAGGGACATCCTTCTATTCTAAGACTGTGCCTTCTGGTCCTGGACTGTCCCACTACTGGAAACATCCTCTCCACGTCCACTCTATCCAGCCCTTTCAATATTCAGTAGGTTTCAATGTGAGCCCCCTCCATCATTCTAAACTCCAGCGAGTACAGGCCCAGAGCTATCAAACGTGGCTCGTACTTTAACTCTTTCATTCCCAGGATCATTCTTGTAAACCTCCTCCGGATCCTCTCCAATGCCAGCACATCCTTCCTTAGATATGGGGCCCAAAACTGCTCACAATACTCCAAATGTGGTTTGACCAACGTCTTATAAAACCTCAGGATTACATCCTTGCTTTTATATTCTGGTATTCTTGAAATGAATGCTAAAATTGCATTTGCCTTTCTTACTACATACTGAACCTGCAAGTTAACCTTTAGGGAGTCCTGCACCGGGACTCCCAAGTCCCTTTGCACCCCTGATTTCTGAATTCGCTCTCCGTTTAGAAAATAGTCTATGCCTTTATTCCTTCTACCAAAGTGCATGACCATACACTTCCCTACACTGTATTCCATGGGCCACTTCTTTGCTCATTCTCCCAACCTGTCCAAGTCCTTCTGCAGACTCCCTGCTTCCTCAACACTACCTGCCCCTCCACCTATCTTTGTATCTTCTGCAAACTTGGCCACAAAGCCATCAATTCCATCATCCAGATCATTAACATATAAATGTTAAAAGTAGCCGACCCAACATCGACCCCTGCAGAACACCATTAGTCACTGGCAGCCAACCAGAAAAGGACCCCTTTATTCCCACTCTTTGCCTTCTGCCAGTCAGCCAATCTTCTATCTATGCTAGTACCTCTCCTGTAATACCATGGGCTCCCATCTTGTTTAGCAGCTCATGTGCAGTACCTTGTCAAAGGCCCTCTGAAAATCCAAGTAAACAACATCCACTGACTCTCCTTTGTCTATCCTGCCTGTTACTTTCTCAAAGAATTCCAACAGATTTGTCAGGCAACATCTCCCCTTAAGGAAACCGTGCTGACTTCAGCCTATTTTATCACGTGCTTCCAAGTACCCTGAAAACTCATCCTTAGTAATGGACTCTAACATCTTACCAACCACTGAAGTCAGGCTAACCAGCCTATAATTTCCTGTCTTTTGCCTCCCTCCCTTCTTAAAGAGTGGAGTGACATTTGCGATTTTCTAGTCCTCTGGAACCATTCCTGAATCTAGTGATTCTTGAAAGATCAGTACTAATGCCTCCACAATCTCTTCAGCTGTTTCTTTCAGAACCCTGGCGTGTAGTCCATCCGGTCCAGGTGACTCATCTGCCTTCAGACCTTTCAGTTTTCCAAGCACCTTTTTCTCAGTAATAGCAACTACACTCACTTCTGCCCCCTGACTCTCTGAAATTTCTGGCATGTTGCTGGTGTCTTCCACAATGAACACTCTCACAAAATACTTATTCAGTTCGTCTGTCATTTCTTTGTTCCCCATTACTACCTCTCCAGTGTCATTTTCCAGTGGTCTGATGTCCATTCTTCCCTCTCTTTTACTCTTTATATAGATCTGAAAAAAACTTTTGGTATCCTCTTATATTATTGGCTAGCTTACCTTCATATTTCATCTTTTCTCCCCTTATTGCTTTTTTAGTTGCCTTCTGTTGGTTTTTAAAAGCTTCCCATCCTCGAGCTTCCCACTAATTTTTGCAATATTGTCTGCCCTCTCTTTTGCTTTTATGCTGCCTTTGACTTCCCTTGTCAGTCACGGTTGCCTCATCCTCCCTTTAGAATGCTTCTTCTTTGGGATGAACTGATCCTGCATCTTCCGAATTACTCCCAGAAACTCCTGCCACTGCTGCTCTACTGTCATCCCTGCTGGGGCCCCTTCCAATCAACTTTGGCCAGCTCCTCTCTCATGCCTCCATAGTTACCTTAATTCAACTGTAATATCGATACATCTGATGTTAGCTTTTCTCTCTCAAACTGCAGGGTGAATTCTATCATACTATGATCACTGCCTCCTAAGGCTTTCTTTACCTTCAGCTCCCTAATCAAATCTGGTTCATTGCACAACACCAGATCCAGAAATGCCTAGGGGGCTCGACCACAAGCTGCTCTAAAAAGCCATCTCGAAGGCATTCTACAAATTCCTTCTCTTGGAATCCAGTACCAATCTGATTTTCCCAATCTACCTGCATATTGAAATCCCCTATGACTACCGTAACATTGCCATTTTTACATGCTTCTTCTATCTCCTGTTATAATTTGTACCCCACATCCTGGCTACTATTTGGAGGTCTGTATATAATTCCCATCAGGGTCTTTTTACCCTTGCAGTTTCTTAACTGTACCCACAAGGATTCTACAATATAGACAATATCCCAATTACAACAACTAGTAACTCAAGGCTAAAGTAATTAATAGTAACATTAATCTAGAAACTGGACTCATTGGTACATACTTTTTACATGCAAATTCTGCATGAATGCCGGTTTCAACACATTAGATCAATTAGCACCTCACAGAAAATCAGCCTGTGTATGAATCCCCTGTTGTGACCTTGCACCTTATTGCACTGCACTTTCTCTGTAGCTGTGACATTTTACTCTGCTACTGTATTGTTTTTACCTGTACTGCCTCAATGCACTCTGTACTAACTCAATGTAACTGCACTGTGTAATGAATTGACCTGTACGATCGGTACGCAAGACAAGTTTCTCACTGTACCTCGGTACAAGTGACAATAATAAACCAATGTATGCAGCAGCTATTTCTGCAATTATCAAATTCAATCAGTGCAGTGCTCAATCACCGCCTTCACTGGACACAAAGAAGCAGATCCCAGAGTAAGTTGGCAAAGAAATGCCAATTAAAGGGTCCCCAATGTGACAATGACATTTAACTCTCAGCATCCATCAAGATTCATTCTTCATTGCTCGGTATAGGTGCTGAGACATCAATGCGAGGTCCCTCAATGAACACAGCATTTCTGAGGCATGCATCTCAGTACAAGATGCTGCCCGGTTAATCAGCCTACGCCACCCAGTGGGGAAAGACTAATCACAGTAGGAGGCTCAACCTTTGTTACCTCTTCAAAAATTTCAGTCGCGTTGGTCAGACAGGCTCTCTCTTGACTATCCCTGCCTCTCCAAGTGTAGATTAATCCTGTCTTTCAGAAATTTTTTCCAATGACCTCCTACCACTGACACTAGGCCCACAGGCCTGTGATTACCAGGCTTATCTCTGCTGCCCTTCTTGAATAAAGCTACCATATTTGCAGTCATCCAATCATGTGACACCTCACCTGTGGTCAGTGAAGATTTAAACATCTGTCAGAGCCCGACAATCTCCTCCTTTGCCTCCCACTACAACCTGGGTTACATCTCATCAGGCCCTGGGGATTTATTTAGCTTTCAGCCTAGTAAAACATCCAATGCATCCTCCAAGTCCCTTACTGGTAACTTGTCCTAGAATTTCACTGCCCTCTTCTCACAGTTTCCAACTGCAATCTCCTCAGTGAACAGAAATGAGAAATATTTATTTAAGCCCCACATCCTCTGGTTGCAAGGTCAATTATGGGCCCTACTCTTTCCTTGGTTACCCTCTTACCTTTAGTACACTTAAAAAATGCTTTAGGGAGTTCCTTAATCTCTTCGACCAGTGATATTCCATGCCCCTCAACCTCCCCGACACTTTAAACACAACTGAAGGGCCTGCCGTGTCTGTATACCTGCCTATGCTTCCTTTCTTTTCACTTTATCCAATCCTCGATATCCTGGTGGTTACCACTGAACAGAAACTGAACTGGAGTAGCCACATACACAGTGTGGCTGCAAGAGGCTAGGAATCCTGTGGCAAGTGACTCACCTCCTCACTCCCCACAGCCTGCCCACCATCTACAAAGCTCAAGTCAGGAATGTGATGGAATATTCTCCGCTTGCCTGGATGAGAGCAGCTTCGACAACACTCAAGAAGCTCAGCGCCATGCAGGACATAGCAGCCTACTTGATAGGCACCCCATCCACAACCATTCACTCACTCCACCACCGATGCACAGTAGCAGCAGTTTGTACCATCTACAGAATGCACTGCAGCAACTCACCAAGACTCCTTAGACAGCACCTTCCAAACCCCAACTGCTACCAGATAGAAGGACAAGGACTGCAAAAGCACAGGAACACTAACCTTGGGAACACCAAAGTTGCCCTCCAAGCTACACACCGTCCTAACTTGGAAATACATCATCATTCCCTCACCGTCGCTGGGTCAAAATCCTGGAACTCTCCCTAACAGCTTTGCGGGTACACCCACACCAGAAGGACTGCAGCGGTTCAAGAAGGCAGCTCACCACCACCTTCTCAAGGGCAATTAGGGATGGGCAATTAAATGCTGGCTCAGCCTGCGAAGCCCATATCCCTCGAATGAATATTAAAAAAAATCCCTCAACATCCAGAATTCCTTGGACTTGCAGTTCATACCCTCCCCTTTTTGGGAGTACATTGGCCCTGAGCTCTCAAAATGTCACTCTTGAATGATTCCCATGTTGGGACTGGACTCACCGCAGGTAGCTGCTCCGGGTCTACTTTTGTCTGGTTCTGTCATACGATAGCCAGTGAGATCAATGCCAGGAGACAAGGATATGAAGACAGTGTCTCATAAGACTGCACAGCCTTGTGAGTATTGCGAAGATCAGTAAACAAATCCCAACTGCAGCCTCAGATACCAATTCCATTACTCACCTGCTAACAACCTCCACCAATCAGGACACACAGCGAACATTCACGTTCCTTGCTACACCAGCACATACCCAGCGCCAGCGTTACACAGGGATTTGCTGCGAGCTTGCCTAACATGCACTGGCACACTTCCCTCCCCCTTGCACAAGAAGGCAGGACACCATTTAGGGAAAGGCAAAGGGAACAAGTGAATCTGTATGTCCAGCCTTCCCATGGAGGAGACTGTGCTGGCTGTTACAGGGCGGCCTATTCTATTGGTATTGGTCTATTATTGTCACTTGTACCGAGGTACAGTGAAAAACTTGTCTTGCATACCACTTGTACAGATCAATTCATTACACAGTGCAGTTACATTGGGTTAGTACAGAGTGCATTGAGGTAGTGCAGGTAAAAACATTAACAGTACAGAGTAAAGTGTCACAGCTACAGTGAAAGTGCAGTGCAGGTAGACAATAAGGTGCAAGGTGATAACAAGGTAGATTGTGAGGTCAGAGTCCATCTCATCGTATAAGGGAACCATTCAATAGTCTTATCACAGTGGGATAGAAGCTGTCCTTGAGCCTGGTGGTACGTGCCCTCAGGCTCCTGTATCTTCTACCTGATGGAAGAGAAGAGAAGAGAGAATGACCCGGGTGGGTGGGGTCTTTGATAATGCTGGCTGCTTCGCCAAGGCAGTGAGAGATAAAGGCAGAGTCCAAGGAGGGGAGGCTGGTTTCTGTGATGCGCTGGGCTGTGTCCACGACTCTCTGCAGTTTCTTGTAGTCCTGAGCAGACCAGTTGCTGTACCAAGCCGTGATGCATCCAGATTGAAGCCATTTGCAGGGGTAGTATGGCAAATACTGACGGTAATGTAATCTTCATATCTAATCCTCCTTTTCATGCCTCACATCCTTCTCAACCCAGGTACTCTTCAGTATTTGGGCTGCGACCGTATAGACAACCACAGCTCTTGCTTTCCCCTTCATACCCTTTGATTTCACTTTCTCCAGAACTGCAACCTAGCCAGACAGTGACGGAATGCAAGACACAGTGATGAAGAAGTCACACTGTTGCCCCATTTCGCACTGGCTGCCACCAGCTCGGATACAGACACTCTGCCGACCGAGGCTACAGTTGTGGCTTCAGCAAATGCCAGGCTTCAGGGGATTCCTTGGTAGAACATAGCACAGTACAGGCCCTTCAGCCCACAATGTTTTGCCGACATTTCATCCTGCTCTAAGATCTATCTAACCCTTCCCTCCCACATAGCCCCCTATTTTTCTATCATTCCTGTGTCTATCTAAGAGTCTCTTAAATGTCCCTAATGTATCTGCCCCCACAACCTCTCCTGGCAGTGCATTCCACGCACCCACCACTCTGTGTAAAAAAAATCTTACCCCCGACATCCCTCTTATACCTTCCTCCAATCACCTTAAAATTATGCCCCTTCGTGTTAGCCATTGTCGCACTGGAAAAAAGTCTCTGACTGTCCACTTGATCTATGCCTCTTATCATCTTGTACACCTGTATCAAGTCACCTCTCATCTCCTTCTCTCCAAAGAGAAAAGCCCGAGCTTACTCAACCAAGACATGCTCTCCAATCCAGGCAGCATCCTGGCAGTGAAGCACTGACAGCTCCCACATCACCTCTCACTCAGATTTGGGTGGGAGGGCTGTTCAATGAACATCTTGAGCAGACACAACCTCTTGTTAGGAGCCTTTCTTGCCCCTTGAAACATCTCGTCGTGCTTCGCTGGGCCTCGGACCGTTCTGTATTATGATAATTGGTTAGCACCTGGTTTGTATAAAAGCTTTAAAATCATCAAAGAGCCTTCAGCACTTGAACCACTGCTCCCCTTGCAAACTGAGAGCAAGGTTAAATCCCACCACTGTTCAAATCAAAAGGTGTTGGAGGGGAAGAGGGGAAAAAAATATCAAAGCGATATTGAAGCAGTCAAGCTGCTGCAATCTGAACAAATCTGCCCTGCCCACCCCACCATACTTCTGCAATAGTACGCTTCACGCTGCTTTTTCCGGAGCTTCAGCTGCCTGTAATAACTGTTATTTCCATCCCCTGCCGCAGGTGGAAGCCAGACAGTCAGACAAATGCTTCCTGAACTTGGCATCAGAGACCCTGAGAGGTGGAAAGTCATCCCGAGTGCCTGTGGTAAACCTGGGATACAATGCAATTCACTGAAGTCAGTGGAACAGAATTTCAGGAGTCCTGTATTCATGCTTCTATATTCCCCATTCAACACACATGACCAAGGATGAATATCTATTCCCAACTGCCTTACACACATTTTCCACAATGGATGATATGTTTTTTCAATGCACAAAAGGACATTTAACTAGAGACTGTCCATTCCACATTGGAATTACAGCAGTAGTTTAATCAGTTCATTTTAAACCTGTTCCACTGGGCCAGCAGACACAGACTTTCAACAGTAACAGGCACTGTGGATGGAGAAACCATCTTCCACAGGGTCCACTACCACAATTTGGCAAGCTAACACCTGGGAGCATCAAGTTCCCTGCATTCTAACCATCCTCATTATAACACAGAAGGATGCCATTCAGCCCATCAGATCCATGCCAGTTCCTAGCAGAGTAAGCCCATAAGTCCCAATTCCACCCTCCTTTCAGTTTACCACTTATCCTCTCCCTCCTTCACCACATTGACAGGAGCTACTCAACAAAGCAGTGTAGCACTTCCTGCCACTGGATAACTGGGGATGGGCAATACATGCACCCATTCACCCAAACAGAAGTTAGTTTTTAAGAAAAGAGTCATAGAGTATACAGCATGGAAACAGGCTCTTTGGCCCAATTTACAAAGGTTGGTGGTGTTGTGTATCGTGTAGAAGGTTGCTGTAGGTTACAACAGGACATTAATAGGATGCAGAGCTGGGCTGAGAAGTGGCAGATGGAAATCAACCCGGAAAAATTGTGAAGTGATACACTTTGGAAGATTAAATTTGAAGGCAGAATACAAGGTTAATTGGCAGGACTCTTAGCAGTGTGGAGGAACAGAGGGATCTTGGGGTCCACATCCATAAATCCATCATGGTTGCCATGCAGGTTAACAGGGTTGTTAAGAAGGTGTATGATATGTTGGCCTTCATTAGTCGGGGTATTGAGTTCAAGAGCCGTGAGGTAATGTTGCAGCTCTATAGAACTCTGGTTAGACCACACTTGGAGTATTGTGTTCAGTTCTGGTCACCTTACTATCGGAAGGATGTGGAAGCTTTGGAGAGGGTGCAGAGGAGATTTACCAGGATGCTGCCTGGATTGGAGAGCATGTCTTATAGGTTGAGTGTGCTGGGGCTCTTCTCTTTGGAGAGAAGGAGGATGAGAGGTGACTTGATAGAGGTGTACAAGATGATAAGAGGCATAGATCGAGTGGACAGTCAGAGACTTTTTCCCAGGGTGAAAATGGCTAACACGAGGGGACATAATTTTAAGGTGATTGGAGGAAGGTATTGGGGGGGGGGGGGAATGTCAGAGGTAAGTGTTTTTTTACACAGAGAGTGGTGGGTGCATGGAACGCACTGCTGGCAGAGGTGGTAGAGGCAGATACATTAGGGACATTTAAGAGACTCTTGGATAGGCACATGAATGATAGAAAAATGGAGGGCTATGTGGGAGGGAAGGGTTAGATAGATCTTAGAGCGGGATAAAATGTCGGCACAGCATCATGGGCCGAAGGGCCTGTACTGTGCTGTAATGTTCTATGTTCATCCATGCTGACCAATGTGCCTGGCTGAGTTAGTCCCATTTGCCTGTGTTTGGCCCATATCCATCTAAACCTTCCCAATCCATAAGGCTAATGATGACTAGGGAATGGGGTAATCGTAACTTTAAGCCGCATCCACATGAGGCTTTAAGCTCACTTCACTCCTGAAGCAGGCAGTCCAACCAGATAAGCAGGATCTGGAGAAGATGGTTCAACAGCAACAAAATAACACAGTAAAAGAACATCTCAGAACCTGTGATGAGGCAATGAGTGGATAGCAAGGAGAAAGGAGACTAAAGCCACATATATTAGTGGAAGATATTCAGCTGCCGAGAGGGTGGTCTATAGGAGTCCATGCCAAGAAATTGCTTATCCCAACCCAAAAGTCTTCATTCATTAATATAAAATAGAAGGAAATTTGGGGAATGCAATTTCTCTGACTTGTACTCTGGAAACTTCCTCATATGTTCTCCTTGTGAACAGCAAGAGCGAACTGCACCTGGGACACTTGGTTGTGTCCCTCAGCTATGGTTCAAACCCCTTGATGTACAAAGAGTGACTTGATCATGCAGTATTGGAAGTTTGTTCAGAACAGTTTGAACAGGGGTGGGGGGGGGGCTGGGGGAGGGAGCTGCAAAGATGAAGTGGTCAGAAAAGGGAGTTCCAGTGGATAGTGCATATTGGGAGAGTTGGACAAACACCAATACAGAGTCGTGGACCGACGACCAGACCGGGAGTAGTTGCCCAGGGAAAACGACAAGGTTGGAGGGATTTGGACACCATAAACTGGTTTAAAATCAACTCCAACAAGGATCACACCATGAGTGAGAGCTTACTCATATCAGCAGAGATTGAACTAAGTCATAGACATACAGGTACAGGCCCTTTGGCCCACAATATCTGTGCCAAACATAAGTCATAGAGAGGTATAGCATGTAAACAGGCCCTTCAGCCCACCAAGTCCACGCTGACCATCATTTACACTACTCCTACAGTAATGCCATTTTCCATTCTCCCTACATTCCCATCAACTCCTCGCAGATTCCACCAAATTACAGTGGCTAATTAACCTATCAACCTGCACATCTTTGGGGTGTAGGAAAAAACCAGCGCACAGACAGAAAACCCTCATAGTCACAGGGAGAATGTGCAAACTTCACACAGACAGTGCCTGAGGTCAGGATTGAACCCAGGTCTCTGGTGCTGTGAGGCAGCGGCTCTACCAGCTGCGCCACTCCTGGCTGGGGCTCTTCTCCCTAGAAAAGGAGTGCTGAAGGAGGAAGGTTTTTGGTTTGATGGGAAAAAGAGGGCGATTGAAGAGTCTTTGGGGGGGGGGGTGGGAGTGTGGGGAGAGATAGGCAACTGTAATGGGGAAAACTGCCAACATAATATAAATAGGGAACTCAAGAAGAAAGTTTATTTCTCCAGAAAGTGGCTGGAACGTGGATCTTGCTGGCACATAAAATGGTTGATGGGAATGGGAGGGAAAGGTGGATGAAGACACCAGAGAGGAGGCAATAGAGGGATGGGATTGTTGGCTGAGAAACAAGGTGAAGGTTGGCATGATGGACAACCTCCAGTGTAGAGCACTTGGGTGGCATCTCCCATTCCTGTGTGACACCTTTGGTGGTGTACCAAGGTGAGCAGATGAGTCTTCAAGTAGATGAGTTTTCTCAAGTGCTGCTCTTGCAAAGCCTACACAAAAATAACTTTTTAAAAATTTCCTGCTTTAAAATCATCAACTTTGTGAGCTTTTCATTTGTAGAACATCCTTTAATGAGTAGATATTTGAATTAGTATTGGTTTATTATTGTCACATGTACCGAGGTACAGTGAAAAACTTGTCTTGCATCCCGTTCATACAGATCAATTCATTACACAGTGCATTGAGGTAGTACAGGGTAAAACAATACAGAATGCAGAGTAAAGTGTCTCAGCTACAAGAGAAAGTGCAGTGCAGGTAGAAAATAAGGTGCAAGGTCATAATGAGGTAGATTGTGAGGTCAAGAGTCCATTGTACTAGGGAAACGTTCAGTAGTCTTATAACAGCGGGATAGAAGCTGTCCTGAGCCTGGTGATATGTGCTTTCAGGCTTTTGTATCTTATGCTTGATAGGAGAGGGGAGAAGAGATAATATCCTGGGTAGGTGTGGTCTTTGATTATGGTGACTGCATTACCCAGGCAGCAAGAGGTATAGACAGAGTCCATGGAGGGGAGGCTGGTTTCCTTGATGTGCTGAGCTGTGTCCACAACTCTCTGCAGTTTCTTGCAGTACCGGGCAGAGCAGTTGCCGTACCAAGCCATGATGCATCCAGACAGGATGCTTTCTATTGTGCATCGATAAAAGTTGGCGAGTGTCAGAATCTTCCCTTGCCAGCGACGGCATGGTGCATGGACCGGGTTAATGAAAGCCTCCGACTTGCGTTCCCAGGCTCCCGAACCCACTCGCCACATCATTGTCCACTGGGACCTCGCCCCCTCTCTGCAGCCACTTTGTTCTGAGGCTGGCCTCAGCTCCTCTGGGACGTCCCACCGAGCGGGAGCTCCACCCTGGGCCCCTTGCACTGAGTCCACCAGCCGACCCACCCGGCTCCCTTCCTTCCTGCCGATTGTGGGAACCCACTTCTGCAATCTTCCAACGGCTTGGTGGAGAGAGAATCTCCTATCTCCCGCCGGCAGCCGTGAACGGGGAACACCAGGCAGGCTCCCTCACCCTGTGACTACAAACGTTAAATTCTGGCCCCTCCGGAATTTTAGAGAGGGGTCAGATTTTCCACTTTGTGATGGCTTTATTCGGATTTCCAATCTAGAGCACAATTAAAAAGTTGTTGGTGACCACCCCAGACCGGTTACTCAGCGGCGACAACTCTTGTCTTTATAACGTTTGCGTTGTACAGACTAGAGTTTAAGTGGCCCCAACCCTCCAAAAAGACCAGCGGCTTGTGTTAAACCACATCCAGAAATTCATGGGCTGCCTTGACAATAGTTTTGCTCGCTGAAAAAGCTGACCAACAATTTCCTTTCCTGAGTATCTGTTCAGGATCCAAGTCCCGATCCCACTACTCTCCCCATGAATCACTGCTTTCTGCTGGACCGTGCAACCGATG
The DNA here is from genome assembly GCF_009764475.1 of Pristis pectinata. NCBI lineage: Eukaryota > Metazoa > Chordata > Chondrichthyes > Rhinopristiformes > Pristidae > Pristis > Pristis pectinata. Next base: position 15,410,840 of record NC_067407.1, read on the forward strand.
CCTTCCAGCCTGTGACTAAAACGGTCCAATCTTTATTTTTAAACGATTTGAGGTTTTTTTTAAAAGCACGCAGTTCACTTGTGGTGCGATGGGTTATTTTGGATCATTCCCTCAGCTACAGCGTTGGTTGGACCCGGACCCCATCCAACGCTAAGAATACCGCAGCACTCACCCGAGAGAGGAGTTGGCTCCAAACTAAGTGGAAAGTTCCCATGACAACGTCTCCAAGTTATTTTAAGTATTAAAACTACATGCCAACCCAAGCAGCGCACGTTAAAGCAAACTCCAGACGCGCAGAAACAAGAAGTTAACAATTCAGGCTAAACGCTCAAGGAGTCACACATGGCCGCTTGGAATGGAGCGGGGTCCTGCCCGGCTACAGGTGACACAGAGGTTGACTGGAAATCAAAGCTTCAGATAAACACGGCCTGATGTGAACAGCTCCCATTCACAAGACGCCGCATGTCTACAGCTGATGGTGCCTCAGAACTAGCACAACCACGTTATTTTCCCTCATCCCTCTGTCTATTAAGGAATTCGAAGTCCATACCTTGATTCCAATGTAAGAGCTCCGGTAGAAACAGCACAAGGCTGCTGAAAGAGTTCTTAAAATGCTGCATCTTTCCGTCATGGTAGAGGATGTTGACAGTCCGTTAAATTTTACTAGCGCCGGGAAGGGTTGTTGGCAGACGTGGAGTATCTGACAGCTAGAGGCAGCCCATCACTGAGATCCCCAGCGCCTTGTGTCTGGGAGCCCTTCTTATCCACTAGTCAGCTTGAAGTGCCTTCTGACGAATAGGACTGTGAGGCTCTTTCTGACAGCTCCCCTCCGCAGCCCATGTATGGGCTGCAGGACTTCTCATGTGATTCCGGTGCTAAATACACTCTCCTCCGCCTGGGAGCAGACCTCAGCAGAGAGACTTTTAATGACGGATACTCGCCACCCCTCTCCCTCATTCACGGCTGCCAGTTAGTCGCGGCCTTACCTGGAATACCATTGCGGTGAATTTCTATTCTCTACAGGCAAAAATTCCGCTCTGAAGTAACTAATACTCCCGTTGTTCAATGAAAATTAACTGCTGGCTAGGAATATGGATTTACTCATCCAAATTATATAGATAACGCCTTCCCTATAACACTCTCTCATTAAGGAAACAACTCCTGGCTAATTGCCAATGGTATATATATTGAAAGGACCTTTGATATTAAAAGTGCAAACCCCCAATCCTCTGAATTAACTACCAAAATAGAGCTATTTGAAAAAAATAATTACTACTAAGACGTACCGCAGCCTTGCATACTTTACATTTTCTTCTCACTAATCATTAACCCATAACTCTCTCACAAAATGGTAGAGTTCGGAAGGAACAAACTTGCATTGAATGAAATGTCAGTCTGTGCAGATTTGATATTAGGAGTGAATCGGCCAGTGAATCACCTCATCCCACAAGCCAGTCTCTCTTACCACGGACTGACCCGGACCAGAGGACAGCAGGCTAACTGCTCTCAGGATAAATAGGGTTCAAAGAAACTATTCATTATCCATCCAGGCAAGATTAAAATAATAACACCTCTCAGTAACTCATCTAATGAAGTTGGAATGAATTATTTTCTCTACCTAGGTGACCATTCCAACTGGAAGCCACACTTTACACTTCCTTCAGCTTTAGTTAAGTCTCATTATCCTAGGGGTTCACCTAAACAGGAAGTGGACTAATCTTGTCTGGGCACCAAATGCCAATGATATTTTGGTGAAGTGTTGTCCTGTCAGTGGTGCCATCTTTCAGATGGAATTTTAAGCTGAGACTTTGTGTGGATGAGATCCTGTCCCTTATCTGAATGAGATTGGGAGCCTTCCCCTGGTATTCTCTTACCAGTCTTCAACCAACTTGATCAAGAGAAAATGTCTGTGGCTTCTTCCTGTGCACAAACTGAGACTCCGCCTACATAATGTCAGTGATTACATAACTACCTCACGGGGTGGGGAAGCACTTTAGGATAACTTGAGAAAGTGTAAGTGAAAGAACAAAAGTGGTTCTTTTTTTTTCCTTATGGAGTTCGAACCATGCATCAGTGGGTGGCTTTCTGTCTTGGAGCCAAAGCACTTGGAGTCTCACTCTAGAATCTAGGCTAATACCAATGCAGAACTGTGAAACTCCGATGTTCCAAAATCCTTATGGTTTGGCAACTGGCTCACTGGGTGCTGAACCCTCTGCTCCCATGAAACTCACCCAGGTCCCATTCCCACGTCCCCTTTCTCACCAGAGCCCTGGTTTCCACGCTCTCTTGAAAATCACCAGCTGTGTCTCCCACACTCCCATGAAACGTACTGGTTTTCGGGGAAAATTGTCAAACTATTGTACTGTGAAATATCTAAAAGAAGTGAATGAAAAGGAAGGTTGGAGTATCAACTGGCATAACATCCAACAGTCCAGAAAATCTACCGTCCAGCCCCTCTTGACCTCACAATCTATCTTGCTATGGCCTTGCACCTCATTGTCTGCCTGCACTGCACTTTCTCTGTAGCCGTAACACTTTATTCTGCATTCTGTTATTGTTTTCCCTTGTACTACCTCAATGCACTATTGTGATGGAATGATCTGAATGGATGACATGCTAAACAAAGCTTTTCACTGTACTCGGTACATGTGACAATAATAAACCAAAGTTTTGAGCATGCCAGGTTAATGGTGTTTTAGTGTACTGAGCAAGGTGCCATCTGATGAACAACATATTGGAACAGGACGCTTTGTGATACTTCAATCGTCAGGAATGATCCCCTGGCACTGACCAGAAGAATCGGGGAGTTATTGCCATGGTCCTGGCCAACAGTTATCCTTCAATTCACATTGTTAAAGGAGGTTAGTCATTGTCTCATTGCTGTGCCCAAAGTGTACTTTTTTTTAAGGATGTGGAGATTTAATATCCATCCCTGATTGCTCCTGAAGGCAATTCTGACTTAACCACATGGATGGTCTGTAGTCACATAGAGGCCAGACTGTGAGGACAACAGATATTTTCCTCTGAAGTGCACTGGTTTTTTTACAACAATCCAGAAGTTTCACATTTATCACACTAGTCAATTTCAGATTTATTTAATTCCTTGGATGAAAGTAAAAGGCTGCCATGGTGGGATTCAAACTTGTCTCCCTTGATCAATGTTCGACAACTGTGACTGCTAATCCAATAATTTAACTAGAGGCCTGTATTCTATGTTCCCTATACTGTAGCAGGGACTGCACAGGTGAGAGTTGTTGGCCTTGAAGCACTTTGGGAAGCCCAGAGGTTCCAAAAAAAAGTTATTCATGAAAAGTGCTGTACAAGACTTACAAAAAGTGCTGGAGGAACTCAGCAGCTCAGGCAGCATCTATGGAGGGAAATAAACAGTCGACATTTCCGGTCAAGACCCTTCATCAGGATGGAAAGAAGTGTTGCTCTAGATTCCAGCATCTGCAGAATCTCTTGTGTCTATACAAGACTTATTTTATTGCATTCTTACATATGTCTATCATCTGATTAAATGAGATGGAGCAACTTCTGTCAATAATTCTCCTGTCCCACACATATGCAAACAAAGTAGTCCAACTACAGAACTTCTAAGGACCTTCCCATTACTATTTCAGTGTCAAGTTAGCCATCATGTTCTTGCTATTCACCAATCTCAGGGATATCCAGGTTTGCAAACATAATCAACACTCTCAAATACGACAGGAAATCTTTAATGTTCCTTTTATAAATTTGTGTTAAAAAAATAACTCATATGACTTTACTGACAACATATGTGCAATTGTTTTGATATATATTAATAGAATACGATTGTATTGGTCTGTGATATATTAGAAGTTTAAAATGACGAAAAGGTGGGACAGTGTTGATCAAAACATGCCTTTCCGATAGAAGGGGTGTCAAGAATAAGGACCACAAATACAGGATTAAAAGCAAGAGATTATGAATAATGGGCAGGAGAAACATGGTCATATTGAGAATTGTGAAGCTGGGAGATTCACCTTAGAGTTAGTGGTTGAAATGGACAGCCTTTCCAAATTCAAGGCTGGATTGCATAGGTGGATAAAGGAAAAGGATTAATGGGAATACGGAAACGGAGAAGGCAAGTGGAATAACAATTGTCTGCCTGCTCGGATTGTAAAGGTCAATGGATCCTCTGTACTCATGGCCTGCTTCCATAGTGTAACTTCTGTGACAGTTAACCATGGACATGCATCATTAGAACTGGGTTGCTTCAGGGCAAGTGTTCTGGGAATTTATTAAACGATGAATCATTCTTCTAGAACATTAAGATGTGCACACCGGTGGTTTATGCGGGTGAGACTGAGACAGGGCAGTGCCACATCAAGGCAATTTTAAGTGTAACTGGGAAATTTCAGGCTCTGATTGCTTTGGCTTGTACCTACACTTCGACCGACATTTAATTGCGAAGCATTGTCATTTGGTTACTGAACCCATTCTCTGCTCAGCTATTCAAGGCCAATCAATGAGCCTTCAATGTTGCAGGAAGTCACTTGAGGAACTTTGTATGCAACGGCTTACAATGTAGTGCTATCTCACATCTTACAACATCTGTAATCCCCATCAAGTCACAATGTTTTTTGTATTTTCCTTCCACCTTATGATGACTCAAACTCACATCTTTTTTTCAAATTTTAATCGGTAGCTCTCACGTGCTGTGCAAGTTGTTGTAGCTAGGGTGCAGTGTGTAGTGTTGCGGCCTGACAGTTCCAGTGTCCTGGGTTCAGTTCTGGTCTCCAATGCTGTCTGTATGAGATCTACACATTCTCCCTGTGACCGTGCGAGTTTTCCCTTCCCAGCCCGCTCCAGTTTCCTCCCACATCTCAAAGGCGTGCTGGTTGGTAGGTGAATTGACTGCTGTAAATTACCCCCAGCGTGGGTGTTAGGAGGGTCCTTTTCAGAGAGTATAGGTGACAGGGAAAGTAAGTGGGAGAATGGGATAGTTCCAAGGGTTGGCATAGACTTGATGGGTCAAATGGCATGGGAAATATTCAGTGGTGTGGGAAATATATTAGAATTATCATTAACGAAATGGCAGCCAATCTGCATACAGTAAAATCCCACAAACAATGGAATAAATTGTGTTCTGGAGATGAAAGAAAGCTGCCTTAATATTACAGTGGATATGAGATTTCAAGTTCATGGTCAAATAGAACACTGTTTACTGACCTTGACCATCAATCAGAGTGCGGGATGAAATTACCGATTGACATGCCGTACACTGGGTGAGAGCTGTAGAGATGGTTTCCAGTGTCAATGCTTTACTGAATAAAACAAGGGCTTGTCCACAGCTTGGGTGTCAGAGAGGGAGTGAGTGAGTGTGAGAGGTAGGTCAAAGTCATTGGTCAAAGAGAGTGTAGACAAACACTTCCAACATCTTGGTACAAAATCACAAAAAGTTATAGATTGAAAGAAAATCAAAGAAAGAATATGTGGTTATGAAACTGGAGGAAAAATCCACTGGAAAACAAAAACTATGCAAAGATCAAGATAAACACTTATCGTAATTTGTTTAGGAAAAACTACTCCACAAATAGAATCCCAAATATTTGGGATGCCCAAAATCTCCTAGCAACCACTAAAAACTGTCCAGTGTTGCAGGCAGTTGTGCTCTTTTGTAAGTCATGTGTAGACAAAGATTCCCAAGATGTTCAAGCCTGGCCAACAGATGTCCCAGTTGAGTTCCAAACTAGCTCTTAACTGGAAATAGTGTGAATAGAATGAATGACTTATAACATATGAGATCCAGAACACAAACTTGTGACTGCTTCAGAACATTCTTCAGCTAGCAAGAGAGACATTTGTGTATTGCCAGTCTCCAATGTAAAGTGGACAGCACAATTTAAACCCGTTTTTGAGGCCAATCCCAGCTGGGTTTGGGGATGGACAATAAAGGTAACAGTGATTGGTCCGTCTTATGAACAACAAACTTGTGGGAAAAAATGGACCTTTACACAAATTGTTGCTCGGATGCCTTGAAGAGGAAAGTAAACACAGACAGGAAGGGGTAATGAATGAAGGACATGTTGATCTGGCAAGGGGTGGAGCCCAAACATTATACGACGAAGACCTACTGGGCTTGTTTCTTACATAATTTAATGAATAATATTTTAATATCCCCGGCAGAAGAGATGTTTTCTCAAGTTATGTAATCAATTGTCTGGAAGGACAATGATAATAGAAGACATACATTTTTCGCACTCCTTCAGACACCCCAGTATGTTTTACAGCTACTCAACTGGTTTTGAAGTGTACTTGTTGTTGCATGTAGAAAATGCAGAAGCCAATTTTGAGCACAGCAAACACCCACATCAACAGCGTGATAATATAAAAGAAGCCAAAGAATAACGTGGTGGGAGTGAAGGCAGAAAGGGTGCGATTTCAGAAAAAGACACAATGCAGACACAGAGAGTAATGGAGCTGTCATTTTCCACAGCTGACCAGGACACGATGCTTAGAGGCACAAGAGGCACTTTGGGTCGAGACCCTTCATCTGGACTTGAAATGATGACTGTCCATTTCTCTCTACGGATGCTGCTCGACCCACTGAGGTCCTCCAGCAGATTGTTTGCTGCTCCAGATTCCAGCATCTGCAGTCTCTTGTGAATCCTTTCTTCATTTCCAACACGAATCCGCGTGGAAGTACTAATTCATGAAAGCTACCCTTCAACTCTCACGCAGATCAGGAAATCACAGGCATTTCAGGATTACTTCAGTGGCCACAAAGCAATATTGGGATGTCCTGGGGTCATGAAAAGGACCACACTAAATATAACTTTTTTCCCTCCCTTTAATTGTCCAGTTGTTAGTTGGACCACAAGCATGCATTCAGAAAAATCAACCTTTATTGGGAGTTTTATTTGAATTATTTGTTTATAGGTTGTGGACGTTATTGGTAACACCAATATTTAATTTCCAGTCTTTAAGGAATTGAGGAGGCAACTGTACTGTTGGAAAAAAAAGAGCTGCTGGAGGAACTCAGTGGGTCAGGCAGCATCTGTGGAGGGAAATGGACAGTCGACGTTTTGGGTCGAGTCCCTTCACCTGTACTGAAAGAGGGGAAATAGCCAGTATAAAGAGGTGAGGGGGAGAGATGGGGCAGCTGGCAAATGATAGGTGGATCCAAGTGAGGAGGGGTTGATTGACGGGTCATGTCAGGAGGGGGAGGGAAGAGTGGTGATAATGACAGAGGCTGGGAGGTGACAGGTGGAGACAACAAAGGTGAACAGTGGAACCAAATAAGGGAGGGAAGGTGGGCAGCTGGGAACAGTGGGTAGGGGAGGGGTCAGGGGACCCAGTAGGAGGAGTGTGTGGGTGATGGGCAGACGGATAGATGAGGGAGGGGAAAGAAATTACGGCTTGCGGTTGCGGGCTGGGTTGGAAAGAAGGGTGGGCGTGAGAGGATCTGGGTTGCTCAGAAGGGGAGAGAGAAAGGGACAGAGGAGGAGCAAGTTACCTGAAATTAGAGAATTTAATTGGTGGATCACATTGGAATGACGTAAGGACCAGACTAGGTAAGGATGGCTCATTACTTTCTCTGAACAGTCAGACAGATTTACAATAACCTGGTAGTTTCATGGCTGCCATTACCAAGTCTAACTTTAATTCCAGATTTACTTAATTACTTGAACTTAAATTCACTGGCTGCCATGGTGGGATACAAACTCACATCTTTAGCTCTGATTACCGGTCTACTGTACCGTTGCTGCTGTCGACATTTTTCTCACGTATTATGTTACCAGTATAATAAGTTTGCTCTGTACACCAGACCAGAAGTCACTGTTCCTAAGCAAGCCATAATCATCATCTTTATCAGCATCTAAGGGACCTTCAAACATGGATCAGACAAACATCTGAGTTTAGAAATGCCTGCACTTAGGCTAATTACAGCCCTCATTCAGCGCACTACAGTGAATGCTGTAATATAAACTGTGATAACTAAATTGGGAAAGGGGACACACCCAGATCACCAGTTGATTCCGTGCATGACTGGTGTGCCAGGAAGTTTTACATGGGGTCCCACCCAAGCACTCTATTACTCGGCTGAAATTCACCACCTCCATTTGCCTCATTGCTATCAAAGAAAGAAGAGAAAGGAAAGTCCTTTCTTGTTCAGAAAAATAACTTACTGAGCAAAGTATCTGGTAAAATAGCTACTGATCATTATTTAAATGTATCGAGAGCAGAGTTGGCAGACGAGTCAGTACATCGAGTCCATTGCTGAGCCATCCACTCGATAAATAGGAGAACGGCAGATTGATAATCGGGTAGCAATAGTAACTAGTGACAAGGCAGAGAGAGAGACTTACCATCAGAAACAACACACCTCAGTACAGACACTTAATGTGTGGAGATATTGGTGAGTGTTTGTGTACTAGTGCAATTCACCATTAATCAGGCCATCAGATGTGACTTTTGGCCATGAGTAGGGAAACTGCATTTAAATGTGAAATGGCAGATGGCTTATGTGAAGTGGTAACACTGGTGTGTCCATCCATCCAAAGTGCTCATTAGCGAGAAGTGTGTCTTAGGGGGAAATTACAATGTCCCAATTTAATTCACTAAAAGTACTATCTGCTACCAATGGAGGGAGAATTCCTCTGGGATTTGGAACTCATTAATGCTACTCTTGCATCTTATCATAAAATCAGATCTTTGAACCCAAGGAGTTACTCACAATTCAACAGGGCAAGAGCAAGACTTTATCCAACTGGAATATTAAAATGTGCAATTGTTAATGTATGTTGGTCTGTCAGTCCTCCCTTTCTAATGCATAACTTCTCAGATCCAATCAAACTTCAGAAAGAAGGCTGACTGCATTTCCCATTAGAGGATCAATAATGAAGAGGGTGACCAATTACTTCATTGGCCACTGTTCCATAATATTGGCTTGACTCCATTTTGCCTTCACATTTGAGGAGGTTGACAGGATCTTATCCCCAGTTACCTGGGTTTTCCTTGCTGCCCACACATCTTACAATGGGAGTCTAAACGTTAAAAGCATCACAACAAATCCACTCCTCAGTGGGAACCACAGGCTTGTGAGAAATACTGAACGAAGCTTTGGACAGTTCGAAATTACAATTGGCAATCTTGTGTTTAAATACTGCATGTACATGATTGTACTCCTGCAGAATAAACTTGGTGCATTTTACACTCTCCCACTTGCAGGTTATAGAACCAGCATGTGACCAGTGTCTGTGCCAACCCATACCTCAGTCTCACAGCTAGTGGGATCAGCCCACAGAGTGAGCCAGAAGACCTCAGGGAATATGAGGAAAAATCTCTAAAACTAATCAAGCATCAGTATGGCTCCAGACGAGACAAAGCTGTCTGACCAAGAGGGGTTTAAGTAAGTTTAGGGAATTACGTGCTTGTAAGCAATTCACCAGTAATAAAGGAAAATAAGAACAGTTCTGGTTGAAAGAAAATTTCTGATTTAAGAAATGTCCCAGGAATGTTCCCTGTGACTCGGGGCAGTGGCTAGGTGCCAGATCCTTTCCACTTCACCACAATACTAAAAACAATCTATGTAGAGGAGGGAAGGTTCAAGTGACCAGGCTGGACCCAAACCTACCAACACAAGGTCATGGACAATTTCAAGATCCTTCAGAGTGCTATCAGTGCAATGTCCCATTGCACAACTGGTATACTGTCAATCTCTATTGTGAAGATGGTAAGATCTTTATTAGTCACATGTACATAGAAATACATCCTTTGCGTAGAGTGTTCTGGGTGCAGCCCGCAAGTGTCGCCATGTTTCCGGCGTCAACAAAGCATGCCCATAACTTCCTAACCCGTACGTCTCCGGAACGTGGGAGGAAACCGGAGCACCTGGAGGAAACCCACGCAGACATACGGGGAGAACATACAAACTCCTTACAGACAGTGGCCAGAATTGAACCCTAGTTGCTGGCGCTGTAATAGTGTTATGCTAACTGCTACACTACTGTGCCTGCACATAGTGTGAGCACATTGGCTGTTGTGTTTCCTACAATGATGATGCACTTCAAAAAGTACTCAATGCTTGTAAAGACTTCCACCAGGAAAGATACTATGAATGCATCTCTTCCCTTCTTTCAAATCGGAATGAAATGGCCGGCAGTCTGCCAGCAACTAATTGGGTAAAACGAGTAAAGTTAATGGAAGAATTTCTGTTGGAGCAAACTATGAAATTGAAGGACAACATTCTCAAGCAACACAGACCAAATGAGAGTTTCAAATAAATTTTCAACTGCAGTCATGAGTTCAAGTCACAACTGAGACTCTCTCAGGTTATTCACGACCATCAATAAAATCCACCAAAGATCGAATCTGTAATTATAGCATTATCGCTCATTCCTACGGTTCATACCAAGATGTTTGATAAAGTGTTAATTAAGGAACACTCCCCCTTGCTGAGAAAAGTAAACAATGCCAGAGAAACACAGAATTCCCTTGTTGGTCTGAGAAAAGATATTGCTTCAGAGACCACTTTACAGTCACCTATTCTCAACATAACTCAGCTCACAATTAAAGGCTCACAGCTAAGTCACAACTGAAGCACATCGTCCTTTGTGGTGATTCTTTTACCCACTTCCCACCCCATCCCCACAGTTCTTCCTCCTCTCTGCCTTAAGCAGGTGCTCCTTATTCTGAGACCATGGCCTCTGGTTCTGGGCTCTCCAAGGAGAGGCAACATCTTCTCCACAGTTACCCTGTCTACCCCCTGAGAATCTTCCATGTTTCACACCTCTCATTCTTCCAAGCTCCAAGGGTCCACTTCCAATCTGTTTAGTCTGTCGTTTCAGGACAATCCTTCCACACCTGGGATCATTCTAGTGAACCTTCTGAACACCCCCAAAGATATTACTTCAATATCTTTCCTTAAACAGAGGGGCTAAAACTGTTAGCAGTACCCTTGGTATAGTCTCACTAGCACCTTCCTTACTTTTACACCCCAGCTTCTTGAAATAAAGGCCAACATCCATTCGCCTTTCCTATCACCTGTTGCACTTGTCTGCTAGCTTTCTGTGTTTTGTGCACAAAGATGCTCAGATTCCTTTTTGATGGTATTTTTGACTATCGGGAGAAATCTGTTCCATTGTTCATTCACTATTCAGGATCTGGGAATCATTGTCAAGGACAGAATTTATTGTCAATCCCCAAGTGTCCCTGACGGTGAGCTGCCTTCTTGAACTGCTTGAGCTGCCTTCTTGAACTGCTTGAGCTGCCTTCTTGAACTGCTTCACTCATTCTGGTGAAGTTACTCACACAATGTTGTGGGGGAAGGAGTTCCAGGAGTTAGACCCAGGCATGGAGAAGGACCACGGTGGTGTTCCCATACACCCGTTGTTCCTGTCCTTCTTGGTGGCAGGTTACTGCTCATTGGACACCAGGTAAGGTGGTGGTGAACACTGTGACAGCAACAGACCTCAGTCCCATGGAAACACTGATATTGTACAAAGAGGGAACCTCTCTTCGCTCAGTTTCATCGTTTGGATTAGCTGCCCCACATTGGCACAACTAAACCAGGTCAAACAATAAGATGCACCACTAACATCCAATGGCATTTCCTCTAAAACCTTATCTTTATTTCACTCTCCACAGCTGTCTGGCCTTTCGAGTATTTCAAGCCTTTTCTGTTTTGATTAAAACATATTTGAAGCTATTTTGTGTGCACTAGAAACTCAGTTGCCTGATGCTGACCCTTTTCCCAGCAATATGCAATTGAAAATTGATTTCATTGTGCAGGGAAATAGAAGAAGACCATTTCTAAATCCTTCTGTGTCACTCTAGAAATTTGACTGGACACCTATGGACCTCACCCTGAGAGCCCTTCACATGACTGTCTATTGAGCCACACATTAGACCATGTCATTCCCGGTGCAATGTAACTCTTCAACAATTGGGGGGAAACTTGAGCTATGGTTTCTAGGGGCACTAAGTGCTGGTCACTGCTAGGGCAACCAGGTCACCAAAAGGCAATGCTGGACTGGGAGGGTTCCCTTACTTAGCTTTCATCCTTTGGACTCCTTCACAATAGCTCTTCCCCAAATCTCTCTGCTGATCTCCCAGACCTCAAAACACATGACCCTCCAAACATCCAACCACAAGATCCCAAGGTGACCTGACAGATGCCTCCGTCTTCAACCTCCCCTCTAGAGTATTGTACTTGATGTTCACAATGTGGTCTTCTCTGCACTGGAGAAACCAAACACAGGTGGTGCGATGGCTTTGCGGACCACCTGCACTCAGTCCACAGAAGTGACCCTGAGCTTCCCGTAGCCTGCCACTTTAATTCCCCACCTCACTCCTACACTGACCTCTCTGTCTGTGGCCTCCTATACTGTTACGACGGGGCCCATTGCAAGCTCGAGGAACAGCACCTCATCTTCTGTATCAGCACATTGTAGCCTTCCAGACTCAATATCAAATTCTCCAGTCTTAGGTAGGTCACGCTTTCTATCTGTTTGCGAACTGGCCATTTCCACCTGTTGTCTAATTGGCTTCAGGTTAGTTTATTGTCACATACACCAGGGTGCAATGAAATTCCTTGCTCACGTGAAGCTCACAGAGTAAACTGTATAATGGTAATAATGAATACAATAAATGCAGGTTCAGTATTTCTTATTCTATTCGTATAGTCTGGCCTGCAGGGCATGTCCCATAACCTCACCGTTTACAACACATTACACAGACAATGAAGCTAACGTTCTGGTAACTGACTCTACTGAGTCATTTGGATTCACCCGATCAGAGATGTTCCCTTTGTTCTACCCATCTTCTCCCCCACCTCCTCTCCTACTGAAAACTATCTTGTTTTTCTCTCTTTCCCAGTTCAGATGAAGGGCCCCAGACCTGAAACATTTACTGGTTTACCTTCCACAGACGCTGCCTGACCTGCTGAGGGTTTCCAGCAGTTTCTAGTTTTGTTTCAATTTCCAGCATCCACAGTTTGTTTAATTTCCTTCCTCACCACCATCCAGCCTGTCCTTAGCCACGACCCTTCAACCCTACCCCAACAATTTCACTGGCACTGATCTTATTCCAACCTCCTTCCACACCCCCGTCCGGTACAGACTACTTCCCAACAGGTCAACGTCAGTGCTGATCCTCCACACAAGCCTCTACGTCAGTGTAACTTGCTATTCCTATCCCTCTGATGCCTTTCCAGCTCCCCTTTAACTGCATGCATCTCATGTCCTCAACTTGCTCAGAAATTCCAGTCTCTCTGGGCTATCCCAATAGTTTTACCTCTCAGTTCCCCTGGGTTCTTCTCTCTGGAAGTGAGAGTGGGGGGGGGTGGCACGATATTGGACGTTCAACTGGTAGAGCTTGACAGGGACCTTGCTGGACAACAGATTGAATTCAAAATCCAGCAAGGCCACCAGAAACTCTAATGGGGACTTCTTTACCCCGAGAGTGGGCAGAATGTAGAACTTCTGTGAATCGTTTCTGCACCTTCTCTACATTCTCTTTTATAACACATCTGAACACTATGCTCCATGTGTTCTTAGCCAAACATAACATTGAGTTTACAGTTCTGAAACCCAGGGCTTTGTTTACATTTATCATGGTTTTATACTCCACCTTGCCAATGAGTTGCGCAACCCTTGATCCTATGCACGGACCACAAAGGTCCTCGGCTACATTTTGACCATCAATATTGTTCTACCATATATCCTACTGGCTTATATTTCACCACTAACAACAGCTCAGGCTTATAAAACAGCAGTGATGTTTTGATGAGTTGTTTAAGGGTTTAGTTCACCTCTTGGTAACACACCCCCTCCTTGTCCTGGTCCCATAACACAGTAACAGTGCAGCTGTCATGAAGCAGCCAGTGAGTGAGGCTCTGCCCAGCACTCCAACACATGGGGCTTCTGTCACAAATGTTTCTCTGTCCCCAAGTGACTCAGTGACTTGTCATCCACTGAATCAGACAGAACATTTAGCTCCACAACTGGTTACAAACATCCCGTGTTAAAATAGATTTTCAAGTGACTCATTTGTGTAGAATGGAATCCACCACCTTATAAAGCTGATGTTAAGGCAAGAAATTGAGGGGGTAGAGAGAGGGAGCATAGAGAGAGACAGAGCATAGAGAGAGGGTATAGAGGGAGCACGAGAGTGAGAGATGCGAGTCTTTGGAATTCACTTTCTCAAAGAATGGAGGATGCAGAATCCTTGAATACTTTTATGGCTGAGGTGGACAGATTCACGATAAGCCAGAGGTGAAAGGTTGCTGCAAGTGGACAGAACACAGGTTAGGTTACAGTCACATCGGCCTTAATCTTTTTCGATGCTAGGGAAGGATTGAGGGGCTGGGTGCCCTACTCCTGCCCTTAATTCCTTTGTTTGTATGAGAGTGAGAGAGCGAGAGCGAGAGCGAGAGAGAGAGAGGGAGAAGGAGAGAGAGAGAGAGAGAGAGGGAGAAGGAGAGAGGGAGAAGGAGAGAGAGAGAGAGAGGGAGTGAGACGGAGAGAGAGAGAGAGAGAGTGAGAGGGTGAGAGAGAGAGAGAGGGAGGGAGAAGGAGAGAGAGAGAGAGAGGGAGGGAGAAGGAGAGAGAGAGAGAGGGAGGGAGAAGGAGAGAGAGAGAGAGGGAGGGAGAAGGAGAGAGAGAGAGGGAGAAGGAGAGAGAGAGAGAGAGGGAGAAGGAGAGAGAGAGAGAGAGAGAGAGGGAGGGAGAAGGAGAGAGAGAGAGAGAGAGGGAGGGAGAAGGAGAGAGAGAGAGAGAGAGGGAGGGAGAAGGAGAGAGAGAGAGAGAGAGGGAGGGAGAAGGAGAGAGAGAGAGAGAGAGGGAGGGAGGAGAGAGAGAGAGAGGAGAGAGGGAGGGAGAAGGAGAGAGAGAGAGAGAGGGAGGGAGAAGGAGAGAGAGAGAGCGGGAGGGAGAAGGAGAGAGCGAGAGAGAGGGAGGGAGACGGAGAGGGAGAGAGAGAGAGGGAGAAGGAGAGGGAGAGAGATAGGGAGAAGGAGAGGTAGAGAGAGAGGGAGGGAGGAGAGAGAGATTGAGAGGGAGGGAGGAGAGAGAGAGAGAGAGGGAGGGAGGAGAGAGAGAGAGAGAGGGAGGGAGGAGAGAGAGAGAGAGAGGGAGGGAGGAGAGAGAGAGAGAGGGGGAGGGAGGAGAGAGAGAGAGAGAGGGAGGGAGGAGAGAGAGAGAGAGAGGGAGGGAGGAGAGAGAGAGAGAGAGAGGGAGGGAGGAGAGAGAGAGAGAGGGAGGGAGGAGAGAGAGAGAGAGGGAGGGAGGAGAGAGAGAGAGAGAGGGAGGGAGGAGAGAGAGAGAGAGAGGGAGAAGGAGAGAGAGAGAGAGGGAGAAGGAGAGAGAGAGAGAGGGAGAAGGAGAGAGAGAGAGAGGGAGAAGGAGAGAGAGAGAGAGGGAGAAGGAGAGAGAGAGAGGGAGAAGGAGAGAGAGAGAGGGAGGAGAGAGAGAGAGGGAGAAGGAGAGAGAGAGAGGGAGAAGGAGATAGAGAGAGAGAGAGAGAGGGGAGAAGGAGAGGGAGAGAGAGAGAGGGAGAAGGAGAGGGAGAGAGAGAGAGGGAGAAGGAGAGGGAGAGAGAGAGGGAGAAGGAGAGGGAGAGAGAGAGAGGGAGAAGGAGAGGGAGAGAGAGAGAGGGAGAAGGAGAGGGAGAGAGAGAGAGGGAGAAGGAGAGGGAGAGAGAGAGGGAGAAGGAGAGGGAGAGAGAGAGGGAGAAGGAGAGGGAGAGAGAGAGAGGGAGAAGGAGAGGGAGAGAGAGAGAGAGGGAGAAGGAGAGGGAGAGAGAGAGAGGGAGAAGGAGAGGGAGAGAGAGAGAGGGAGAAGGAGAGGGAGAGAGAGAGGGAGAAGGAGAGGGAGAGAGAGAGAGAGGGAGAAGGAGAGAGGGAGAGGGAGAAGGAGAGGGGGAGAGAGAGAGAGAGAGAGAGGGAGAGGGAAACAGTGCGTGTGACTGAAAGAAAGAGAAAAAGCCATACAAGCTTTAGGCAATTACTTCTCGTTTATCATTACTGTTGGTGGAAGTCTCAGAAGTTTGACTTGGATGCTCTCCAATTCCCTGTCCTCACTTCTGCCCTGACTGAAACCATGAACCAAGTGCTGGGACTGGGCCTGATCTGAGAGGCTTTCTGCCAGCGCTGATTGTCAATCTGCTGCTGGAAGAGGCCTGGGAGGAATGTGGCCTTGGACGGTGCTTAACTTTGGTTTGCTTGCCAGCTGTGAATCAGTAGCACTCTTGCTCTCGAGTCAGGTCGCGGGTTCAAGTCCCACACCAGATAGCCAAGTTCACGAGTCCAGCTGATGTCGTAGCTCAGCCCTGAGGAAAAGCTGCACTGTCAGATGTCAAGTCAAGGGCATCTACGCTCTCAGGTGGATGTCACTGATTCCCTGGCACCATGTTAAAGAGCAGGGGCTTAACCTTGGAGTGCATTTAATCAACATCTGACCCGAAATGTTGATGACTGACTGCTTTTCTCCATGGATGCTGCCTTCAGAGAGAGGGGTAGAAGGGGACAAAGAGTTCCTCCAGCATCATCGTGTTTTTCATCTAGATTCCAGCATCTGCAGTCCTTTATTTCTCTGATTGTGAGAGCTCGCTGTGTATAACGTGGCTGTAAATTCTCCCCCTGTTACAACACCTCAAGACTCTTGTAAGTGATTTAAAACGTCCCCAGGCCATAAAGGCCTCTTTGGAGATACCAAACTGTCCTTCCCTGACAGAGCACCTGCTCCACAGGAGATCACAGCGCCCTCCGACGGAACGCGTCCTCAAAGCTCACAGTAACAACACAGCCCAGGAACTAGATCATTAACTGCAGTGACAAACAGTAATTATGACTAATTAGAGTTTCAATGTTACACAATGTTTAAACTGCACATTAATGAATTTACGGGCACAACAACACATTCCAGCTGAGGCTCCTTTGTCGGTTCCCTGTCTGCTCACTGGGTGTGGAACGTTCAAGAGCCCCAGCCAAGATCTCCCTGCCCACAGAGGAAACGAGCCCATCCACACAGCAGAGCCCCCAGTGACTCCCTCCTCCCAACCCGCACCCAGGGTGAGATGTGACGTGGTGGTGGATGTGTCTGCAGGGATTCAGGGGAGGAGAAGAGGGGAGCAAGTGAGGTGGGATGAGAGAGGGAACAGTGAGGTGGGAGGGGAGGGGAGGGTGGAGGAGGGCGTGAGAAGGCAAAGAGAGCACAAGGAGAAGGAATCAGAATCAGATCTACTATCACTGACATGTAACATGACATTTGTTGCTTTACAGCAGCAATATCGAACAAGACATAAAAATCTATAAATTCCAAAAATAAATAGAATATAGAACAGTACAGCACAGGGCAGGCCCTTCAGCCCACAATGTTGTGCCGACATAGCTATTCCCTTCTACCTATAGAATGCCCATTTCCCTCCACTTTCCTCTCATTCATGTGCCCATCCAAGCCCCTCTTAAAAGCCCCCAGTGAATTTGCCTCCACCACCCTATCAGGCAATGCATTCCAGGCATCCACCACTCTCTCAGTGAAAAACTTGTCCCTCACGTCTGTTCTGAACCTACCCCCTCTCACAAATGCATGCCCTCTGGTATTGGATCGCTTAATAATGGGAAAAAGACATTGCTTGTCCACCCTATCTATGCCCCTCATAATTTTATACACTTCCAACAGATCACCCCTCAGCCTCCGCCACTCTGGAGAAAAGAGCCCAAGTTTGTCCAGCCTCTCCTGATAACACATGGCCTTGAATCCAGGCAGTGTCCCGGTAAACCTCCTCTGCACCCTCTCTAAAGCCTCGACATCCTTCCTATAGTGAGGTGACCAGAATTGCATGCAATACTCTAAATGTGGCCTAACCAGAGTTCTATAGAGATGCATCATAACTTCTTGACTCCTATACTCAATACCTCGATTAATGGAAGCAAGCATTCCATAAGCCTTCTTAACCACCCTATAATAATGCAAAAAAAAAGGAATAGCGAGGTAGTGTTCATGGACTTACGGGTCATTCAGAAATCTGATGATGGAGGGGAAGAAGCTGTTCCTGAATCACTCAGTTTAGGAGGGAAGGTGCAAGGAGGGGCCAGAGCAGAGGAGGGGGAGAGAGTAGCAGGGGATTGTGCGAACAGTACAGGGTGTCCGAACAACGCTGGCCGTGAAGGTTGGGTTTGGGGTGCAGACTCCATGTTAAATTGAAAGACACCCACCTGATTGAGGTTGGACTCCTTGGGTCCCACAACGGTGGACCAGGGAAGGTTGCTCACCTTTAACTCAGGGTCCCCCTCACTGTGGGGCCCTCATGTTGTTCCTGGGCTTCAGGTGCACACCTCCATTCTGTGCATGTAATCAGAGTATTTCTTGCTGTCATTTGACAGCTTCAGTGCGCCAACCCAGAGCAACAGTTTGAGTGATCCACGTACACAGGACCTGATTGCATTTAGGTATCAGATTTTAGATAAAATTCTTTTGCCTTGAGTACTGCAAAAGAATTTTACACTGTAAACAGGAGTTGCTGCCTGCACTGAGTCTAATTCATTTCCTCCAAAGGCCATGACTAACTCTGTTCGTCCTTTTTTCCTCTTGTCGCCATATGGGTAGGTACGGTAGTGTAGCGGTTAGCGTAACACTATTACAGCGCCAGCAACCCGGGTTCAATTCTGGCTGCTGTCTTTAAGGAGTTTGTACGTTCTCCCCGTGACTGCGCGGGTTTCCTCCCACATTCCAAAGACGTATGGGTTAGGAAGTTGTGGGCATGTTACGTTGGCGCCGGAAGCGTGGCGACACTTGCGGGCTGCCCCCAGAACACTCTACACAAAAGATGCATTTCACTGTGTATTTTGATGTACTTGTGACTAATAAAGAAATCTTATCTTATTACAGACCACTTATTTCTGGACTAGTCTCATCCATAGACAGCATTCTTCTGTCCAGAGCTGAGATCCAGAGTTATTTATAACATAGGAACAGTCCAGACCCAATGGTGCTCATTTTACAAGTAGAAGACATGTATTTTTTTTCTTGCACTGACTGATTGTTTAAATGTGACTGATCCATACAAAGCAGTATCTGGTTGTTACCACTAGAGTGCACCAGCTTGCACTGTTTCCTTCCATTTAATTTTCCTGTGTACCAGTGAACCCACGTTGGACAGTATTTCAACACACTGTCAGCTCTCTGGTGAGCTGGTTACACCCAAAATTCCTTGAGATTGGTAAAACATGATAATTAACAGTGGCTAAGTCTTGCAACAAGTGCCCTACAGCTTCAGAACAACAGCCTACAGCTTGACAACAGCAGCTAATGTAAATTTAAAGAGCCATCACGTCAAAGAGCACTGAAACAGGCCCTTCAGTCCACTGAGTCCATCCTAGCCATCAACCACCTGTCTATAGGAATCTCTTTTTTTATTGTCTCCACACTCCCCACAGATTTAACCAGACAACTATTCATGAGGGTCAATTTACAGTCTTTGGGACTTTGCTGGAAACCAGGGCACCAAAGGGGAAATATAGAACATAGAATAGTACAGCACAATACTGGCCCTTCAGCCCACAATGTTGTGCCAACCTTAAACCTCGCCTATTACTATCTAACCCCTTCCTCCCACATATCCCTTTATTTTAAATTCCTCTATATGCTTATCTAGTAATCTCTTGAAACCCACAGGAGAACGTGAAAACTCCACACAGACTGCACCCAAGGTCAGGATTGAACCCAGGTTACTGCCTTTGCATACAAACTCGACTCTGAAACCCCTTCACAGGGCAGTAGAGAAACAATACAGGCACAAAGCAAGTCAAGTCGAGTTTATTGCCATGTGCACAGGTGTATGGTGAAGTACAGGTACAATGAAAAACTTGCATGCAGCAGTAGCAGCATCACAGGCACAAGCAGGAGGGGGGGGGGGAGGAAGATATCGGGGGATGAAGGATGAAAGCACGGCCACAAAGAGGAGGCAGGGTCCTTAGGAAGGGAGAAAACCTGCTGCAGAGAATGGATGGAGCTCTTAAGGACTGCACAGTTCGATAAGGTGTTGAAGGTGTATGGGATACTTGTCTTCATTAGCTGGAGCGCACAGGATATACAAGCAGGGAAGTTATGGCACAACTTTATAAATCATTAGTTAGACCACAGCTGGAGAGCTCTGGGCAGTGTTGGCTGACAACTATAGGAAGGGTGTGATTGCATTGGAGAGGGTGCAGAGGAGATTCACCAAGACATTGCCTGGGATGGAGCATTGCTGTTAGAAGGGACTGGATTGGTTGGGTTTGTTCTTCTTGGAGGGGTGGGGGGGGGGGTGGGGGAGTGGGTGGGGTGGGATGGGACCTGATAGAAGTGTACAAAATTATGAAGGGCACAGATAGTGTAGCAAAAGACTTCTCCCCAAAGCAGAGGTGTCTAAAACTAGAGGGCATAGGCTTAGGGCAAGGGTAGAAGGTTATTTAATACTTCAATATTTAATATTTTAGACGTAAGTTAGTGACTGACCCAGCAACAATTGCCAGTGGGGAGAAGTGTTCCAAATTTCAACCAGCCTCTGCTTGGCATAGACGCAGTGTAGCAGCTGGTAGAGATCCTCACTCCTCCTGTGACCCACGTTCGATCCTGACCCCTGGTGTATCCTGTGTGGAGTTTGCACATCTTCCTTGTGATCGTACGTATGTCCCCCCGGATTCTCCAGTTCCCTCCCACGTCCCACAGATTTGCTGGTTGGTAGGGTAATTGGCTGCTGTAAATTACCCCAAGCGTAAGCGAGTGTCAGTGGAATCAGGGTTGAGTTGGTGAGCACGTGAGAGAGAATAGGTTGCGGGGAAATAAGTGTGGGAATGACTGGTTGCATCATGGCCTGGTGCAGCATTTCCAATGCACAGGATTGCAAGAGGCTGCAGAAAGCAGTGGACACAGCCCGGTCCATTATGGGCACACTCCTCCCCACCATTAAAAGCATCTACAGGAGGTGCTGCCTCAAGAAGGGGGCACATATCATCAAGGATCCCCACCATCCAGGTCATGCCCTCTTCTAGCTGCTACCATCAGGCAGGAGGTACAGAAGCCTGAAGTCCCACATCACCAGGTTCAGGAACAGCTATTTTCCTACAACCATCAGGTTCTTGAACCGACCCGCACAACCCTAACCCTACCTCAGCAACGGAACACTACGGACCACCTCTTGCACTGCCTCGGACTTGTGTTTTCCTTTGCACTAATATCTTGTTTTGGACAGTCATTTTTTTAATCACTGTCTTGTATAACTGATGTATAACATATGTATAACTTACGTTCTATGCGTTGCCTGAACCTATGTGCCTGTGATGCTGCTGCAAGCAAGTTTTTCATTCTACCTGTACCTCGCCGCACTTGTGCACACAACAATAAACCTGACTTGACTGAAGGCACCATTCTGAGAACTGGCACAGACGTGATGGGCCGAATGGCCTCCGTCTCCGTTGTAAGGAAATTCAAGAAATACATGGAGATCTATTAAGACAGATGCTTGATCAAAGTGTAGGCTTTAAGGAGTGTCTCCAACAAGGAGAGGGAGGGCAAGGGGTTCAGGGAAGAAATTCCAGAGTTTAAATCCTAGTCAGACATGAAGAGGTGACGGAGTGAAGCAATTCAGGAAAGCACAAGAGGCCAGAATTGAAAGAATTACCTAATTAAACTGCTCTTAGATCACTTCAATGTTATTTCTTCCTGGTCCATGTGGCAATCTGCTCTAATTACTCGGCCACTCATGTTATCTGATTCTGTAATCACCATAAACAAACACTTTGTGGTTCTTGTTGCTTTGTCCCCCCTCTTGCTCCTCACATCAAAGGGGAACTGGAGAGAGTTTGAAACTGCTGGGAACAGCTTTGCTACCCATGTTTCCCTGGCACGTCTGAGCCTGCTGTTAGAAAGGGTCCAGTGTGGTCCGGCTGGGATCTAGCAGTCACGCACTGACCCCTGGCACCTTTGCAGCCTCACTGTTCCAGCAGGCAGGAGCCCCTCAGATTGTGTGACCGGGTCTGACGTTGAAATGTCAGTGCTCCCTATTATTTAGTTCGCAGGGCTTTCTAAATCCCACAAGCCAACACAAAGCAGCTCCTTGTCTGTAAGAATTCCTGTCCGACTTGTTGACAGTTTAATCTTGCCCAGAACAGCTGATCTACTGCAATAATCTACCAATTTCCTAAAGAAGCCATTTCACAAACATGGCCTTTAAAAAGCCACAGATCAGGAACTGAAACGTTTGGCTCTCAGTGAAGGTGCGTATAACGTGTACACTTCCTGCTGCCTCAGGAAAGCAGTTAACGTAATCAAGTGCCCTTCCTACCCTGGTCATTCTCTTTGCCCCTCTCCTGCCAGGCAGAGGATACAAAACTCAGAGCATGAACGACCAAGCTCAAATACAGCCTCTATTCCACCGTTATCAGATGCCCAAATTGACCTCTCATCCGCTAAAAGATGGGAAACTCTTTTTCTCACAATCTACCTTGCCGTGACCCTTGCACCTTATTGTCTGCCCGCAATGCACTTGCCCTGTAACTGTAACACTTTATTCTGCATTCTGGTTTTTTTTAACCACCTCGATGTATGGAATGATCTGTCTGGATGGCACACAAACAAATTTGGTACATATGACAATAATAAACCAATACCAATACCGTCTAGAACCCTGATCCCAGGCTTCAGTTCATTCCACTTTGTGCTTTTGGTTTCCTGGATCAACAGAGGCTGCGCTGAATGTTAGATCACCAAGCAGATCAATAACTGATAGACTTCACATGGAGTGTCGATTGATCAGCTCCCAGCAACTCTACAAAACAAACAGGCCGCACACAATGCTCCATCTACTCATGGGATGCATACGTGATTGGGGGTTTTAAGTTGCTCTGTGACCCATTTATTGCAGTTGCTAAGATTAACACAAACAGTTTGGTCATTGTGGCACTTAAAGGGAATTAAACTTCCAGGGAGCTGTGGCATAATTGCAGTCTTTAAAGAGTAAGGCAAACACATGCTCGGGGCTCAAGGCATGGAAAGCAACTCCACTCTCAAAGCAGAGCCATCAGGCAGTTACACTAACAGTAAATCCACTCATCGTATGCACGATATCTTGGAAGAGATTACATACCTTGACGTACTCCAGGGTAAAGTCTGCGATGTGCTTGTCCCTGTGGATGAGAATAAGTGTTGGTTAATGCAGTATCAGAATGATGTACAAAAAACTGATTTCACCTCACACACATCTGCAAGGTCAGATTTGGCTTGGCATCATGTTTAAATAAAATTACAGTACCCTTTCCTTGGATGCGTCAATAAGCACTCCATAATCCAAATATACAATGGCTTTACAGAACATATGAGAACAGGGACATTAATGTGCAACAGACTCAAAATATATTGGACTGTATACTTAAGTACACAATGGATTGTAAGTTGATGTAAAGCATTTACGTAAATGGACAATAGTCTCAAATTATATTGGTCTGCACTTTTAAGCCACTTATACTAAAAGGGTGTGCATTTTTGAGAATTAAACAGAAAAATCCTTTAACACAAGATGCTCTCTGTAAACATGCTCATGATGTTTACAACAACATCATAACTAGCTCAGTTAAAAGCATGTTTGTGCTCTTCCTGTACACGGGTATCTGGAAATTTCACAAACAAGACTGACATATGGTGATCACACGAATCCCGAACTCACTGAATGGAACGCCCAGTTTTCATATCTAGATCACTAAATGATGCAGTTTTAAGGGAACAATCTCCAGGCATGGAACTTGCACAGTTTATTTCCAGATTATTTGTGACCAACACACAGAACCTCTGGCTGCCTCTGGTCCCTGTGACCACAAACAGTGGGTTTGCATGACAAGATCATGCAATGAAACAATGAAGAGGAGATGGATTTGAATGGAATCATAGAATCATAGAACAGTACAGCACAATACAGGCCCTTCAGCCCACAATGTTGTGCCGACCTTTAAACCTCACCTAAGACTATCTAACCCCTTCTTCCCACATATCCCTCTATTTTAAATTCCTCCATATGCTTATCCAGCAATCTCTTGAATTTGACCAATATACCTGCCTCCACCACCACCCCAGGAAGCGCATTCCATGCCCCAACCACTCTCTGGGTATAGAACCCTCCTCTGATATCTCCCTTGAACTTCCCACCCATTACTTTAAAGCCATGCTCTCTTGTATTGAGCACTGGTGCCCTGGGAAAGAGGCGCTGGCTGTCTACTCTATCTATTCCTCTTAATATTTTGTACACCTCTATCATGTCTCCCCTCATCCTCCTTCTCTCCAAAGAGTAAAGCCCTAGCTCCCTTAGTCTCTCCTCATAGTGCATACTCTCCAAACCAGGCAGCATCCAATCAAAAATGGAATGGTGTGATAAAAGACAAATACAAGCATATATTGCAGACACATGTTGTGGGCACGGTCATTATAAATGTTTAATGTGTTTCTCCAAAAATGTCTGCATCTGGTGGTAGAGGAATGAAATTAAGTTTAAGTTTGGCCACGGGAGTTGGGCAGACTTCACACACAGTTATATTCTTGTTTTAAAAGTTCAGTTGAAGAGACTGCCAGAAAAAACCTCGAGCGCATGTGTCAGGTATGCTGCCTACTGTCCAGTTTGTGGCTGGTGCCCAGCTCCCTGCTTCAACCTCACATTCAGCAACATTTAATCATCCACTCAGCTAAACAACACCGTCACCCTTTTTTTTAATGCCCAATTGTCTCCACATCGTAATTTTTCGTTGTTGGCTTGAATGGGGTTCTCATATTAAGACGTGTGTTAACTGTGCTGGGTTGTACAGTTGCTGTTCTAGACTTAGCCACCAGGTGGCGGGTGAGGAGCAGAGTCCACTCTCAGCCCACAACTCAGTTTTCTCAGGAACATGGAAAGAAGCAAGTTTGCCAGTCCCTTGCAGCTGTTTTGCCTTTCATTTAGACCTTTGCTGATCTGTGCCTTAATTTGCTTTGCCCACAGTGGTCCCCAATCCCCAAACACCCTCACCAAACAAGCAGCAATCTCACTTCTGAATTTGAATCAAGCTGCCTTCCACAGTGCTTCGAGTGGAGAGAGATCTCCACATTTCCACCCCTCCCTGCATGAAGAATTGCTTCTTCACATCTCCTCTGAAGAGCTGAGAGTCACAGAGGGCCGTGGCACAGGAGCAGACCACTTGGTCCACAGCATCAAAGCCAACAGTATACCAGGTCCTCGTTATCCGCTAACTTACACAGATCCTTGTACTTGTGAGGTCAGGGTTGGTGTTAGGAACACACAGGTAGGTTTACAGCAGAGCTGGAGTCAGGATCAGGAAGACCAGGGGTCAGGAACATGGGTGGGTTTACAGACAAGCTGAAACTTAAAATTACAAGTTGAAATTTACATAAAAGTTGTGGTATCTGAGGTTGGTTTGGACCCACTGACTTTTTATAGCATTTGCTGTGTTTTTCTTTAAGATTTACAGCAACTGCAACTTTTTTGCTCTTCATCCACTAATGACCATATGTATTTTGTGAACAGGGGATAAATGTTGGCCAGAACACAGAGTCCTAGAGTCATACAGCACAGAAACAGGCCCTTCAGCCCATCATGTCCATGCCAACCACCAAGGGCCCACTGACACGCCCTTGGTCCGTAGCCTTCAATGGGTTACATGGGGGGGGCACCTACTTGCTCGACAGTCAAGAGAGCAGGTAGTGCCTTGGTTGAATGACTCATCTGAAAGACGGCATCTCCAATGGTGCAGTACTCCCTCAGTGTTATCCTGGAGTGCTTGGCCAGATTTTCATGTTCAGGTTTCTAGGATGGGGCTTGAACCTGCAGCTCTCTGGCTCTGACCTCCGCGTGCTGCCATCTGAGCCATTGCTGACACAACATTGAGGTCATGCTGTCAACTCCCATCAGAGGAAAGGTGGTATCAATTTTCTCCTGTGCTTTCCCCCGGATATGAGATCTCCCTTCTCTATCCTGATGGTGTGGGGTACAACCCTGTGGACACCAGTCAACCTCAGCTGTTTTCATCCAAGATCTCTGGTCACTCAACTCTAGGGCAGGTGGAGATCAGCACAGCTGACAAACGTAACCTGATATCCTCGGCCTCCTGAACCACCAGAAAGAGCCAATGGACATGGATCAGGAGTAAATTATGGCCAACTTTCCTTAGCCTGAGGTAGTGGCCAGAAGCCATTTGCTGTTGCAATTCACTAAGGCAAGTAACACGGATAGAGTCATTAACAAACGTACATCTTTTATGAAGGAAGTCAACATCTGACCTAGAGCAGTGGCAGGTACAACAACTTTTCAGAAGTCATACCACAAGGTACACAGTCCATAAAGGCACACAAAAAAACATTCAAAAACCATACTTCTCCCCCTCAAAAGAAAAACAACAAGCTTGTGCAAATCATCAACTATTGACAACTATTAAGTTATACCATAAAATTACACAGTTAACTAATTACTCATTGAACCACACGTAAATTTCTTTAGTCCTGTCTACCACCAACTTTGTGCTGTAAGTTAGGTTTGATATCTCTGCAGTATTCCAGTACTGGTAATTTCCAGAGATCACTTTTCCAATTATCTTCAAAAATAATTAATCTCACATCCTTTACCTTAACTTTACACAGCTGCAAACACATAGTTCTGCATATTTTCTAAACATCAACTGTAATATTAAACTGAACATGGGTGAACAATGCTTGTTAACTACTACAGCAGTTACCATTGTGGTCAGTCTATTACTAAACACAAGAAACCCAAATGGATCATTTTCTACTTTGATTCCTTTTAATCTTCGTACCTCTGCTCTTGCTCTGTCTGGCTTCTTGACTTCCCGTGGATGCTGAACCTCTTCCCTTTCCTGCTCTCCCTGAAGTTAGAAAGTCATCTCCTTAGACCTTCCCCTTTGGATAATTTCCAACTTGGCCGTAGCTGTTTTCAGCCTATCTTGCTGCACTTTGACTGCACTGTATTGAATGATATCGGAGAGCCCAGAGCTTGTGCAATGTCACTCACTGGATCTTGAATTGCCTCTACAGTGCAGTACTTTCCTCCCTTGAGGCATCTAGCTCAATCTGAGTTTGATTCAGTCCATTCGGAACTCTGTAAACAACAGATGCCTTGTAAGACATCAAACTCTTTCCAAAGTCTTGTGTAGTCACATCCATGGCAACAGCAGCATCTAAATTAATTGAAATTATTTACCCTGTGCTGAACTTCTTGCCTTCTACCTTGTCTGTGGATGCTTGCAATGGCACAGCCATTGTCCTGACCCTCTGGTTACCTTGCATTGTCCAAATAGATTACAGCTTCATTCCCTGAACTCCTTGCTATCAAGGACTACAAGCACAGTGATTACTCTGTTCAACCATTTCCGTTTGATACTCTGAACTCAGGCTGTTCAAAGTGGATGGTCCTCTTTGGGACATCTCACCATGGTGTACCTTTCTGGTTTGCTTGATGCTGTGCCCCACACACCCACCTTTCCACGTTGTTGTACCCTCTGCAGTAATGGACACCTTTTGCTTGGGTATCTCACTCCCACTGTAATGAAATGTTTGCTTCACTTGCTTTCCTGCAGTGAAGTCATATGTGTACGGTTCTTGCTGGGAGATATCTAAACAGTTAAGGCTACAAATCCATGGCTTTAATGTCCTCTGTATGTCCTGGCATGTGTATTCTTGTCTAATATTACTATCTAGCACAACAGCTCCACATCTGGAAATAACCATCACTCCATTCACCACAACCCCCGGCTGTATATCACACCAAATACATTCATTCTCTTTGGCGTGCAGCCTTTACATCCATTGGTCCAACTAGTTTTCCTCCTCTTTGGAAGTAGCCATCTTTCTTTAGGCAGCTGAACCTCCCTCCAAGTGCCTTATTCTGTGACAGTTACAACTCTGGGCTGTCTTGAAGGGGCAACCTGATGCTGGATCCCAAAACACCCCTGACAAGACCTCCCACATTTTACAGCCACATCACTTGCAATCTTCCCACCTTTGGCAACCATTTGACCTACTAGTGTGCCAGTTGACTCAGCCGTGCCACCATTACTATGGGAATGGTCCCTTCTTGCTCCTTTCAATATAAGGGCCAGTTTTGCCTGAGATTTCTCATTGACCAGGCATGGTAGTGTAGTGGTTAGCGTGACCCTATTACAGCGCCAGCGACCTAAGTTCAATTCCTGCCACTGTCTGTAAGGAGTTTGTATGTTCTCCCCGTGCGTCTGCATGGGTTTCCTCCGGGTGCTCCGGTTTCCTCCCACATTCCAAAGACATACGGGTTAGGAAGTTGTGGGCATGCTATGTTGGCGCCGGAAGCGTGGCGACACTTACGGGCTGCCCCCAGAACACTCTACGCAAAAGATGCATTTCACTGTGTGTTTCGATGTACATGTGACTAATAGATATCTTGCCAAATGATTTCACAACACCCAATCTAAAAAGTTGTGAAATGAGCACATTTTAGGCAACGTCTCGAACATGACCATGTGTTCACTTACAACTTCCTCTGGTCCCTGGCTGCATGTGACAAACCTGTGGCTCTCAGAGACCTCTGCAGGCGTTCCTTCATGGTGTTTACCAAGTTCTTAGAAGCAATCTCATCCGTGGCGTGGTAAACTCTCCAATGTCTCAAGTGTGCTGAGCCTGACTAAAAGCAACAACATCATCTTCTTTTGCTCATCTCTGCTGTGTGCCAACACTCAGGACCTCGATGATGCTGCTCACACTCAGGACCTCATCTCTGCTGTGTGCCGACGCCCAGGACCTCATCTCTGCTGTATGCCAATGCCCAGGACCTCATCTCTGCTGTGTGCCAATGCCCAGGACCTCATCTCTGCTGTGTGCCAATGCCCAGGACCTTGATGATGCTGCTCACACTCAGGAACGCCTCCACTCCGTCCAGACACAGAGGGACCCTTGTACTTTACCGACATACCCACCATGTCCCCTGTCTGCTCCACAGTCTGGTGCACACACATTCCTGCAAGATACTAATGGAAACCACACCTGAAGAGCAGAGAGCTCCAATGCAGATCCCTATTGCACAGATCAGCCTGGTTTACTTCAGGAACCCTGCCCCCTATTACTTCAGTGGATCATTACCTTGATATTCCTTCTGCTGCAGTATCCCAAACTAATTAACAATGTTTACTGAAGCAAGTATCTGAGGATGGCACTACTAATAAAACGGTCTTCTTGGAAGGAAGCCATTTGGCCAGCGGTAGTGGGTAGTACAAAGAGCCACACACTGTTCTGAAAGATACATTAACACTTATGGAAACAGCACAGAGCTCAAATGCAGATCCAATTGCACAGATCATCCCAGTGTGTGTATTTCTTTTTTTTTTACACATCACGAGGACATTGCTGTGAAGGACTGCGTTCATTCCCATCTCTAATGCCCTTGAACTGAGCCACTTCAGAGGGCAGTTAAGAGCCGACAGCATTGTTGTATGTCAGGAGTCCTGCTGACTAGCAGAGTGGGTAAGGACATCCTGTAGTATCATGTTCACCAGCTCTGATTTTGTTTTTATTCTGAAATAAAAGCTTGTAAGTGGTGATGGCACTCTCAGGCAGCATCTGTGGGAAGAGAACCAGAGTCAAGTCGCCAAGTTCATCATCATGTGCACAAATACGGGGAGGTACAGGTACAATGAAAAACTTGCTTACAGCAGCATCACAGGCAGAAGGGTGAGTTCTGATGGAAGGCCTTCAACCTGAATGATTCACCTTGTTTCTCTTTCCACAGAGAAGATGCAGCAGTTTATCATTTTCACTTATTTCAGACTTGTTAACTGAACCTGAACTCCCAGCTGCCATGGTGGGATTTGAATTCACATTTCTGGGGCTCTGGATGCTGCTGAAATCCTGCATCATCCTTCAAATAGCTTTACAGTTGGGCAGTATACTGTTCACGGTATTAACATTTTATTTCAGTGAAACAGGAGGAAGCCACGCTGGGAGTTTCCTGAACGGTGATGGTTTATTATTGTCACTTGTACCGAGGTACAGTGAAAAACTTCTCTTGCCTACCGATCGTACAGGTCAATTCATTACACAGTGCAGTTACATTGAGTTAGTACAGAGTGCATTGATGTAATACAGGTAAAAACAATAACAGTACAGAGTAAAGTGTCACAGCTACAGAGGAAGTGCAGTGCAATAAGGTGCAAAGTCACAACAAGGTAGGTCGTGAGGTCAGAGTCCATCTCATCATATAAGGGAACCGTTCAATAGTCTTTATCACAGTGGGATAGAAGCTGTCCTTGAGCCTGGTGGTACGTGCTCTCAGGCTCCTGTATCGGAACTGGTCCTCTCCCTGTTTTCACTCTGCTGTACGGAGAGTGACGTGGAATGGACTGGGAAGGTGATGGTGAAGAATTCCACATGAGAGGGAGTGTAGGTGAACCAGTAGGGGAAGGGGATTGATGCGATTGCTCCGAGAACCGGCATAGACTCAATGGGCTGAATGGCTTTCCATGAAGTAAGGAAATATGAGAAATGCTCAGATCAACGTCCACAATGCAGGCAGGTTTTCCACACTCACAGTCTGTCATCCATTCAGCCTGAACCAAACATTAATTAACCAAGTGCCAATAATTAACCAGACGTTCAGAGATCCCCCGAATGCCTCCCAGTCACATTCACAGTGACTGCTCAGGCACTCACCAATTGACCCAGTGTGAATGTTCCTTCTACGGTGTCCTCCCCGGCCAATAACGTGGGAATTTAATCGTAATACATCAAATTTTATCTCCAGAATAATGGTGTGAATGGCTTTGTGAGGATTAGAAAGTACATAAATGATTACAGAGTAGATTCAGTTGAAACTGAGAACTTATCATTATCAGGAAAGGTCTTAGATACCACAGGAGAGAAGTTTCAGAGAAGATTTAATAGAAGTAATTCAACGGCATAAATAGGAGAAGGTTGAAGAAGGGGCAGAGGACTGGCAATTTAAATTACACTGGAACAACAACAGGAGTTGATCATTTCGCCTCTCATACCTGTTCAGACACTCAGTTAGAGCAGGCTAGGTTAGAACTGTAACCCAGCTCCCCACTAAGCCAAGAAAAAAATCAATTGATCTGAAATTTTCAGCTGACCCCCTCCCCGGACTCACCAGTCACAGATTTTCTCCGCCCTTTGTGTAGAGGTGGCTTTTCCAACTTGTCTCTAATTAAAGTTTATACCCAATTGTTCTGGGCAGGAAACAGATTCTATCTACCCCATTAAAGGCTTTAATCATCTTAAAACACCTCAGCTGGATCACTTCTTAATCTTGTAAAATCATCAAAGATAAGGCTTGTCAATACAACCTGACCTTTTGGTCCCTGTACAATTCTGCAGCACCTCCTCCAATGTCTTTATTGCAGTGCTGTGCCCAGAATTGAATAGAGAACTACTCTTAGCAGTGTGGAGGAACAGAGGGATCTTGGGGTCCATGTCCATAGATCCCTTAAGATTGCCGCGCAGGTCAATAGGGTTGTTAAGAAGGCGTATGGTGTGTTGGCCTTCATTAGTCGGGGTACTGAGTTCAAGAGCCATGAGGTAGTGTTGCAGCTCTCTAGAACTCTGGTCAGACCACACTTGGAGTATTGTGTTCAGTTCTGGTTGCCTTATTATATGGAAGCTTTAGAGAGGGTGCAGAGGAAATTTACCAGGATGCTGCCTGGATTGGAGAGCATGTCTTATGAGGATAGGTTGAGCGAGCTAGGGCTTTTCTCTTTGGAGAGAAGGAGGATGGGAGGGGACTTGATAGAGCTGTACCAGATGATAAGAGGCACAGATCGAGTGGACAGTCAGAGACCTTTTTCCCAGGGCGACAATGGCTAACACAAGGGGACATAATTTTAAGGTGATTGGAGGAAGGTATAAGGGGGACGTCAGGGGTAAGTTTTTTGTTTACGCAGAGAGTGGTGGATGCGTGGAACGCAATGACCGCAGAGGTTGTGGGGGCAGATACATTAGGGATGTTTAAGGGACTCTTAGATAGACTCATGAATGATAGAAAAATAGGGGGCTATGTGGGAGGGAAGGGTTAGATAGATCTTAGAGCAGGATAAAATGTCAGCACAACATTGTGCACTGAAGGGCCTGTACTGTGCTGTAGTGTTCTATGTTCTATGTAACTCCTCCTCACAGCCAGAGGATGTGGACATCACTGGCAAGGCCAGCATTTATTGCCCATCCCGACTGCCCCCGAGAGTTGGTCAACTTCTTGAACCACTGCAGTTCCGGCGAAGACGGCAGGGCAGGGAGTTCCAGGATTTATACTCAGGAACGACGTACTGAAGGCAACACATTCCCAATGCGGGATGGTGTGAGTCGAGCTGGGAAACAGCACCTCCTGCTCTCGTCCTCATTGATGTTGGAGGTCGTGGGTTTGGGAAGTGCAGTTGGAGCGACATGGGCGAGCGACAGCAGTGCATTTTGTGGGTGGCCCATGTTGTAGCCACTGGATGCTAGTGGTGGAGGGAGGAGAAGTTTGGAATATGCCCAGAATTGAATAGAGAACTACTCTTAGCAGTGTGGAGGAACAGAGGGATCTTGGGGTCCCTCAAGGTTGCCACACAGGTCGATAGGGTTGTTATGAAGGCCAACACTTCATACGCCTTCTTTAGTCGGGGTACTGAGTTCAAGAGTCGCGAGGTAATGTTGCAGCTCTCTAGAACTCTGGGCAGACCACACTTGGAGTATTGTGTTCAGTTCTGGTCACCTCATCATTGGAAGGATGTGGAAGCTTTAGAGAGGGTGCAGAGCAGCTTTACCAGGATGTTGCCTGGATTGGAGAGCATATCTTATGAGGATAGGTTGAGCGAGCTAGGGCTTTTCTCTTTGGAGAAGAGGAGGATAAGAGGTGACATGCTAATCAAGGGGACTGCTTTACCCTGGGTGGCATCAAGCTGCTTGAGTGTCGTTGAAGCTGCGCGCATCCAGATAAGGTGACGTGGAACCTGAGCACGGCATTTGGAGAAAAAAGCAAGCCGCTGGAGGAACTCAGCGGGTCGGGTGGCATCTGTGGAGGGAGAGGGATGGTCGACATTTCAGACCCCGCGTCAGGACTGAGCGTAGAGGGGGGGATAGCCGGTATAAAAACGTGAAGGGCAGGGGTGAGGCAAGAGCTGGCAAGCGATAGGAGGATCCAGGTGAGGAGGGGTTGATGGGCAGGTGGAACCAGGTGGGGGGAGGGAGGGGTGGCGATAGTGACAGAGGCTGGGAAGGTGATAAGTGGGGACAACAAAGAGCTGCTGATTCTGAAAGCTGTTTGGACATCGTTTCAACATCTCATTCAAAAGCTAGCTCCTTTAACAATACGGCAGTCCCTAGTTATGTGCTCACGTTACAGGTGGAGTTCGACTCCGCAGCTGAGAGTCCTAATTCTGAGCCAACCTCTTGAAATCACGTCAAGGAAGATAGAACAGCTGCGGTGTGTAAATCACATTAGTCGGAGGATACACACACAGCTTCCGCACAGCAGCGCCAAGCACAAGACACGGGGAACAACAGGTGTTGACAGGAACCATCTTTGCCAACACCTGTCCAGTCCTGGATGGAAAGCCATGAATTAAAGCGTCATTCAACTTCCAAAACAAGAGCTGTCAAAAACTGACCTACTTACTGGTAAATGGAAGCGTCTCTTTTTGTTAGACCGGTGAATTAAAGACCAGCCCTGATCACGAGCCTAGCTGCTTTTAAAATACACTGCGTTCGCTGAATAGATAGGAAAGCAAAACTAAACATGGAGCGAGAAAGAGAAAAAAAGGACTCTGTGAGTACAGAGGTCAGAGGCATCCCAGGTTCAGGGGTCTGGAGAATTCCATGGCTCCAGCCTCAGCCTTGACCATCCCAGCATTCCTCACTACCCAGCAGCACGTAAACATAAGAAGTGCAATTGAACTACAAAATGGTCACTAATCACCTCACTTTTTGCTTGATTTCAGGTTGTTGCCATGTGTAGCACCATGTAGTGTTGGCTTTCCTTTCTTTAGTTGAAAGCATGAGAGAGTGTCTCAGAAATACTTCATAGTTTATTGTCACATGCACCGGGGTTCAATGAAATTCCTCACTCAAGGGAAGCTCAGGGAGTAAATAGTATATGTGGTAATAATAAATACAGCAATGAGTGCAAAACAACAGGATGGTGCAAAGATAGTAGTGCGAGCTGAGGTCGTGCAAAAATAAATGCTAAAGTGACAATAATGGAATAACTGAGAGGCAGAATTAAGAGTAGGAGAACAGAGCAGTGCCAATGGGAAGGTTGTGAAACAGGTGATTGTTTCTGAAGTCTGATAGCAGTGGGGAAGAAGTTATTCTTGAATCTGAATGTTTGGGCTTTCAAGCTCCTGTATCTTCTTCCAGAAGGTAGAAGAGAGAGAAGGGAATGGCCAAGGCTGCAGGCGTCCTTGACAGTACTGTCAACCTTCCTGAAACAACGCACCGTGAAGATGGACTGGATGGAAGGAAGTGTCGAACCTGTGATGGACTGGGCTGTGTTTACCGCTCTCTGCAGGTTCTGCAGGTCCAGAGCAGAGCAGTTGCCGTCCCAGGCTGGGATGCAACCTGTCAGGATATCTTCTAATAGTAGCACCTGTAGAAGCTTGAGAGAATCCGCACGGGAGTGCGAGATTCCAGCTGGTGTCACCAGTTTGTTTCACACTCTGAAGGCTATTGAAGGGATTCCCTAATCCTGTTACGACCCCTATCCAGTGGCCAATTTCCGCAACCCCTTCCCCCACCATCACTTTGTTAATGTGGAGACAGGACAAACTCACACAGGAATCAGGTGACATCAAATCAAACACCCTTCCTCGTCAGTCTGAATGCTTTGGTATAACAACGGTTGATGCTTTTATCCACCAGGCCAACACAGCTGGCCTTGGACCTGTTGTAGGTATACTGCGAGCATCACGGCCTATTCAGCTAAAAACACCGCAAAACGCTGATTGAACAGTGTGGGTAAATTCTCATATGATGCTGATGTCAGGTATGTGAGGTGTGTATTATCTAAACGTGTTGTATACAAGAAAAGGACTAGATATTCCTAATGGAGATACGACAAAGACTGCAGATACTGCAACTTGGAGCAAAAAACAAGGTGCTGGAGGAACTCAGCGAGTCAGGCAGCAACTGTGGAGGCAAAGAAATTGTCGATGTTTTCGATCAAGACCCTACAGTGTATCAGGACTGAGAGTGTAAAGGGGAGGCAGCCAGTATAAAGAGGTGATGGGGAGGGGTGAGCAGGAGCTGGTAAGCAATGGGGGGGAAACCAGGTGAGGTGTTATATATAGAAATAGATATTCCTATTCATTGCCCATTCATACCAAGATAACATGACATAGAAACCATTTATGTGTGTTACATCACAGTGGTAATGATGATACACAGTGGTGTTATCTAGTGATTGACTACACTTTACAAGACCGTTACCAATTGGAGATCAATGTGTATATTCTGGTCACCTTGCTTTTAACCCACAGCCCAAACAAGCCCCATACAATCCTGTCAAATTAATTTAGCAAGCCCATACCCCAACACAAAACAGACCTTTGTTATTGTAGTGTGTGCTATTTATGCAGAAGGTGTGTGGCACATCAGTCATTTTCTTCTAAGATGGTCACTCCGGGTCAACGGTGACTTGCTTCCATTCCAGTTCTGAGATACTAGTGATGGAAGAGAAACCTTTTCCTCCTGAATATGGTCAAGTGCTGGATGCCCGGGATCAAGAATATTACAGGGAAAGAGTAGGTCAACCCCCTGTAAAAGGTGTGGTGGACAGGGTGCAATCACATCTCCAAGGTTGGAAGTAAAAGACCTGGTGCATGCATTCCCCAGATGGAACACTCAGTGATACAGAGAGAAAGGTGTCAAAGAGAGGGGAAAACTCAGTAATTTAAAAAGTTGCTGATCAGATTCTAGATTGTAGACTGCTTAGTCAGGAAGGAAAGCATTATGCCATCTGGTTTATTGTGGGTTGGTTTGTGGGTTAAGGATGAGATTGAGCCCAATGAGAATGCATTTACTGTATATTCATGCAAGAGTAACAAGGCCAAAGATTAGATGAGTCACTCTTCCTGACTGACTGTTATCTTTCAACTTCTGAACATTCTCTCCTCCTCTGTGAAGCTGCAAGTGACAGGAAAGATGCACATCTGGTCTGAATGTTATTGGTTACTGCAGCAGTAACATGGGCCCACAAAGTACTCTGGGGGATATTAGTGTCTGTGTCCTCACCCTGCAGGTCCAATTCATTCATCATCCTTTGCTTGCTGAGCTACAAGTCTCCTAACCCATCAACATCTCAACTTCTATCCAGCCCTTTCCTATCTCTGCAACCCCTTCCACATTCCTGCCTTTCTCCACCCTCAGCACCTCTCCTTCCTTCGCTTGCTTTGGTGTCGGTATGTCTCCTTTGACACTCACCAACTTTTATCGATGCACCATAGAAAGCATCCTATCTGGATGCATCATGGCTTGGTACGGCAACTGCTCTTTCCAGGACCACAAGAAACTGCAGAGAGTTGTGGACACAGCCCAGCGCGTCATGGAAACCAGCCTCCCCTCCTTGGACTCTGTCTTTACCCCTTGCTGCCTTGGTGAAGCAGCCAGCATAATCAAAGACCCCCCCACCCGGGTCATACTCTCTTTTCTCCTCTTCCATCAGGTAGAAGATACAGGAGCCTGAGGGCACATACCACCAGGCTCAAGGACAGCTTCTATCCCACTGTGATAAGACTATTGAACGGTTCCCTTATATGATGAGATGGACTCTGACCTCACGATCTACCTTGTTGTGACCTTGCACCTTATTGCACTGCACTTTCTCTATAGCTGTGACACTACTCTGTACTGTTATTGTTTTTACCTGTACTACATCAATGCACTCCGTACTAACTCAATGTAACTGCACTGTGTAATGAATTGACCTGTACGATCAGTATGCAAGACAAGTTTTTCACTGTACCTCGGTACAAGTGACAATAATAAACCAATACCAATACCACTGCTGTCCAGATCCCAAGTTCTGGAATTCGATATGGAAGCCTCCCCAAAATCCTACCTCTTTGACAAGCTCTCAGTCCCCTTTCCCAATGTACCACAACTACCCTTTGGCTCTCTGGCTCATTATGTTCCTGTGAACCACCAATGGCTGTTTAACTACAAGAAAGGGTATTACATAACTACAAGCTGTCCCTGCTGTTTTATTCAAAACAACCCTGGTTATGATCTGTGACAATGAGAGGAATATCAAAAGCATTTGTTAAACTTTCTGCTGCCAATTCAGGCAACACCTCCACCACACCCCTCTTTATTACAGCCATTCAGGTAACAGAAATTTGCCCTTACCGAATTCATAAATCACTACCCAAAAATTTGAGATATGGAATAAAATTTGCTCTCACAAAATTTATGTGAAACAAAACACATTTACTTTTACTCTTGATCCAAGCATTGATGATGTGGCTTTGCATTACGGAAAATCACAATATGGCCCACTTTCTAGCAATGCAGTCCCAGTTGCCTGTACACTCAATGGTGATTTCTAGCCTACAGTACCTTGGCTACAGCTCTATATAAGAATTAACTGCTTCTTCTTTTGTGCAAAACCTGACAAACTCACAGCAATACAAATCTATACAAGATGTAGCCCTATGCTAGTCTCACTAAACAGATAAGATATCTTTATGAGTCACATGTAAATCGAAACACACAGTGAGATACATCTTTTGCATAGTGTTCTGGGGGCAGCCCGCAAGTGTCATCATGCTTCCGGCGCCAACATAGCATGCCCACAACTTCCTAACCCGTATGTCTTTGGAATGTGGGAGGAAACCGAAGCACCCGGAGGAAACCCACGCAGACACGGGAAGAATGTACAAACTCCTTGCAGACAGTGGCCAGAATTGAACCCGGGTCGCTGGCGCTGTAATAGTGTAATGCTAACCGCTACACCACTGTGCCTGACCCACGTGCACTGACCCTTTCACTCCCTCCACCAGGCTCTATTTGCCATGCTCGATCTTGCCACACAACACTTCTACTATAGGCTGCTGATGCCATTCACTACATCAGCAGCCTAAAGTAGAAGTGTTGTGTGGCACTTAAATTTCAATATGGCCACAGTAGGCGTCCCAGATTAATCACAAGGAAATGAGGTAGGGTTGACCCTTCACCACCTGTACTGTTGATTGGCTGCTTGTGATGTTGAGGTCTAGGGACAAGGAGGGGACTAGTATATTCCTCCTCTTACACTTTAAAAGAGGTAGCTTCTTGTTTTTAGACGAAGAGGATATTCCTCAGAATCAAGATGATAATGACTTTGACAGAGGTGTACTGGGTCACAACAGGTATAAGCAAGGTAAGTAGAGGAAAGGCATTCCCATTAGTGGATGGTTCAAGAACATCTTGGAAACATGGAGAGCGATTATGATCGTGAACTCACTGCCTACAGGGGCGGTGAAAACAGAATCAATCAGAGCCTTCAAAGGGGAATGGGTAGGCACCTATGAGAGGATAATTTAGGGTTATTAATAGAATTATTCGGCATGGAAACAGGGTCTCTGACCCATTGAGTCCGTACCGACCACGAAGCACCCATTCACACTAAAACGACACTTAATCTCCTTTTATTCTCCCCAGAATCCTGTCAACAGCTCCACCCCCCAAATTTTACCACTTCCCCACACAGCAAGGGTAAATTACAGTGGCCAGTTAACCTACCAATCGCAAATGCAGGAAGAAACCAGAGCATTCGG
Source organism: Pristis pectinata (assembly GCF_009764475.1). Taxonomy (NCBI): domain Eukaryota; kingdom Metazoa; phylum Chordata; class Chondrichthyes; order Rhinopristiformes; family Pristidae; genus Pristis; species Pristis pectinata. The sequence goes on from NC_067407.1 coordinate 15,449,598, forward strand.
AGGAAAACCACATGGTCACTGGAAAACCTGCAAACTCCACACAGTCAACACCAGAGGTCAGGATTGAACCCAGATCTTTGGAGCTGTGTGGTAACAGATCCACTCGCTGCGCCATTATGCCACTGTCTGTGCAGGCCTATGGGGAAATGATCAAGGTGGAGTTTGAAGAGGGGTGGGGAATAGGGTTGACAGAATAGCTCTACTTGGATCAGACTGAGACTCGATGGCTGAAAGGCCTCCTTGTGTGCTATGATCATTCTATGACTGGAAGAGGTCCAACGTTCTGTGACAGATCGTACATCTGGTCTTCAGTCAGTCAGCAGATTCCACACTGGAAGTACAGCGTTTTGCCAGGTTAATGGATGCTGATTGAGGCCCTTGTGTGGATGATGGACAGGAAGAGGGGGCTCCTGTTACTCCACTCCATCACCCAGGGAGCAAAGGAAGCCTCAGTTAACATCTCCACTGCCAGAAGTCAATGGGAGCGACTTAATTTCCAGTGGAGAAACAAAGGACTGCAGGTGCTGGAATCCAGATGAAAAACACGAGGATGCTGGAGGGACTCAACAGGCCAGGCAGCATCCATGGAGAAAAGGAGGCGGTCGACGTTTCGGGTCAGGACCCTTCTTCAGGGCACTGTGGAAATATGGAGGCCTTTATGACATGTTGCCTCCAAAGTTCACCAGTATCAAGCCCCTGCTACAGCTAAGTCAGCTTGGAATCCATTCACTATACAACTAAATTCCACCATCCCACCTGCCCCCACTCCCACTGGAGAGAAGACCTCTGCTTCCTGGGACCAGTACAGTTGGTATATGAGAGGCAGAGTTCAATGTCACAGGGAGGCAGTGGGATCAAACCCACAACGAGGCATCACATGCAGCACAGTAGCCCTCTATCACAGGCTGTGGATCAGACGGCAATCATTTGAACTGCAGCAAAGTTTCCTGTTATTCAGGTAATGGCTTGATCTTGCTGCAAGTCCACTAAACTAAAAACAAAGTGCAGCACTTCAGAAGAAGACTTTGAAAAGCAGCTCCCCCCACACCGCCCCCTCCCCCGGCACTCTAATCTCTCTGTCACGGTGGTAGGTTATCTGGGGAACCAAAATTCACTCCATTACTCACAGTAACATTCCTTGTCTATGATAACATCTGCACCGACTGCGCATCAAGCTAAATATTTAATCTTGGCAACAAGAAATCTCCCTCAGAACAGGGACGGTTTCACACAACCTACTGAAAGTATATTAAACAAAAGCAAAAGCACCTATTTAGAATTCACTTTTAAGCATAATTTGGTTAACTTAATTTTCACAGTATGCATTCAGTCCTGTGTACCACATGAACATGGAAAAAATGTGTTTTACATTTAGTTTGGGCTTTAAATGTTAACTCACATACGTCCTGTGTTAATCTCAGTCTATTAGCCACCTCGAGGGCATCCATGTTTGAGGCAACCTAGTAACCTGTGCTCTATGGGCAAATAGTTCAGCACTGCTGGGCCTAATTCCCACCCCAGAACCTTCTCCTTCCTTCCCCTCCCCCTCCAACTTCCTGGTGATTAGGATAGTAAATAAGTAAAGTGGAATTGCGACAGATCTCCTGAGCCAGTATTGAGCAAGCTACCATTGAACCAAGGCTGATACCTTATCTTTAACTGGGTTAGTTAACCGGGAAGAGTGTGGCAGGGAGTCAAAGGGTGAGAGTGGGAAAGTCACAATAGGAGAATATGTGGTATGATAGCAACAGCCAAGTAGATTAATTGGACTGACAATACTTAAGTTTGCTTCTGACTTTTTTTGGTCTCACTTTGATAACAAGATTTTCCAAATAGATCAATGCACAAAGAATGTTTTCAGCCCAACAATCAAACCTGCAAGAACCTGCCACTGGTAAAGATAAGTGTAAACACTCAAACAAGCTGTTCCATCTTAACATCTTTCAGGTGAAGCAGTAATTCACACGCACTTCTTCCAGTCAAGCTCCATCACGGGCACAACCCTCCCCACCAGCGAGGCCATCTTCAAGAGACGGTGCCTCAAGATGGTGGCATCCATCATTAAGGACCCTCACATGCCCTCTTCTTGTTCTCATTACTACCATCAGGGAGGAGGTACAGGAGCCTGTAGACCCACACCCAACGTTTTAAGAACAGCTTCTTCCCCTCCACCATCAGATTTCTGAATGGTCCATGGATCAATGAACACTTCCTTGTTATTCCTCTTTTGCACTATTTATTTATGTAACTTACTGTAATTTTAAAGTCTTGCACTGTACTGCTGCTGCAACAATTAATCACAACAGAGTTCATAAGATATCAATCCCTGTGTAATAATGTGACTGGTCAAGACTAATGCCAGTGCAGGGTGAGTCAACACCAACACAAACTATATAATTACAACACAGCTAACTTGAACAAGCATTAGAATACAGGACCCAACAATATCCTGCCTAGTTTATTGAAGCAAATCTCTTCCACTGCAGGCTGGAAAAGATGGAATTCAAGAGGTGGTCAGGATGGAGTGAGGTTACCGGATCAGGTTGACCTAGGACAGTGGACCTGTGACTGGCTGGGTCTATTGCTGAAGGCAACAACCATATTAGCGTGTGATATCCTCCTCCACGTCCCACTGCTAGTCCCAAAAATATCCTCAGCAAGTGCCCCAGGACAGTGTCCATTTGCTTTGTTCAAGGAGTGGACCATAAGGTATAGGAACAGAATTAGACCATTCGGCTCATGGAGTCTGCTCTGCCATTCGATCATGGCTGATTTCTTTTTCTCAACCCCATTCTCCCGCCTTATCCCCGTAACCCCCTTACCAAGCAAGAACCTATCAATCTCTGCCTTAAATACACCCAATGACTTGATCTCCACAGCCCTCTGAGGCAATGAATTCCACAGATTCCCCACCCTCTAGCTGAAGAAATTCCTCCTCATCTCTGTTCTAAAGGGATGTCCCTTTATTCTGAGGCCATGCCCTCAGATCCTAGACTCTCCTGCTAATGGAAATGTTCTCTCCACATCCACTCCATCCAGGCCTTTCAGTATTTGGTAGGTGAATGCTGAGCCTCTATATAATGTACAACACAGCTAACTCAAATAAGCATTAAACATGATAAGCAACTATCACAGCCCTGTTGGGTAAGTCCCCATCATCCTCAGTGCATTGAGAACTAGTAATGTAATCATTTACCCAGAATGGTATTCCTTGGCATCTTGGGAGGGATGCTCTTCGATGACATCACATGACCAAGATGTTTTGCGCAATCGAGATTGCAGCGACAGGGATTGAATTTCCGTGGGTGCGTATGTGCCACAACTTGGGAGAGACAGCTTCCTGCTATTCTTTCTTGGGAGTGTGCCGTGGATGGAGACGCTCTGGAACAAACTGGAATGCTGGACAGAGAGGCTGTCCCCAGCATCCAGCGTCTCCATCGAGGATGCGAGCGAGCACTTGCGGTCAGTGTGGGCCTTGCGAGGCAAACTTGCATACTTCCCTGCTGCCATCATCTTCAGCTCTGCAATCAGGAGGACAAACAGACACCATTAACAATTCAGGCACCTGGTTAATCATTGCACAAAAGCTGCTTTTAAGACTTCATAGTAATTCAAATCCATTAGTGAAGGTGCACAGCGATAATCTACAGGTTTAGAACATAGAACATTACAGCACAGTACAGGCCTTTCGGCCCACGATGTTGTGCTGACATTTTATCCTGCTCTAAGATCTATCTAACCCTTCCCTCCCACGTAGCCCTCCATTTTTCTATCATTCATGTGCCTATCTGAGAGTCTCTTAGATGTCCTTAATGTATCTGCCTCCACCACATCTGCCGGCAGTGCATTCCACGCACCCACCAGTCTCAATGTGAAAAACTTACCTCTGACATCCCTCCGATACCTTCCTCCAACCACCTTAAAATTATGCCCCCTCATGTTATCCATTTTTGCGCTGGGAATAAGTGTCTGACTGTCCACTTGATCTATGCCTCTTATTCATATTGTACATCTCTATTAAGTCACTTCTCCTCCTCCTTTGATCTAAAGAGAAAAGCCCTAGCTCAATCAACCTATCCTTATAAGACATGCTCTCCAATCCATGCAACATCCTGGTAAATTTCCTCTGCACCCTCTCTAAAGCTTCCACAACCTTCCTATAGTGAGGCGACCAGAACTGAACACAATACTCCAAGTTATGGTCTAACCAGAGTTTTATAGAGCTGCAACATTACCTCACGGCTCTTGAACTCAATACCCTGACTAATGAAGACCAACACACCATACACCTTCTTAACAACCCTATCAACCTGCTCGGCAACTTTGAGGGATCTATGGATATGGACCCCAAGATCCCTCTGTTCCTCCACACTGCTAAGAGTCCTGCCATTAACCTTTGATCTTCCAAAGTGTATCACTTCACACTTTTCTGGGTTGGACTCCATCTGCCACTTCTCAAACCAGCTCTGCATCCTATTAATGTCCTGTTGTAACCTTCCACACTATCCACAACACCACCAACCTTCATGTCACCAGCAGACTTACTAACCCACCCTCATCCAAGTCATTTAAAAAAATCACAAAGAGTAGGGTCCCAGAACAGATCCCTGCAGAACACCACTGGTCACCGACCTCCAGGCAGAATACGCTCCATCTACAACCACCCTCTGTCTTTAGTGGGCAAGCCAATTCTGAATCCACACAGCCATGTTTCCCTGGATCCCATGCGACCTGACTTTCTGAATGAGCCTTCCATGAGAAACCTTATCAAATGCCTTACTAAAATCCATGTAAGATAAGATTTATTTATGAGTCACACAGTGAAATTCATCTTTGTGTAGAGTGTTCTGAGGGCAGCCTGCAAGTGTCACCACGTTTCCGGCGCCAACATAGGATGCCCACAACTTCCTAACCTGTACGTCTTTGGAATGTGGGAAGAAACTGGAGCACTCAGAGGAAACCCACGCAGTCACTGGGAGAATGTACAAACTCCTTACAGACAGCTGTTGGAATTGAACCCGGGTCACTGGCACTGTAATAACATCACGCTAATCCCCACACCACATCCACTGCTCTACCTTCACCAATGTGCTTTGTTGCATCCTCAAAGAATTCAATCAGGCTCGTGAGGCACAACCTGCCCCTCACAAAGCCATGCTGACTGTCCCTAATCAGCCTCTGCTTCTCCCAATGCCCATAATCCTGTCTCGAAGAATCTTCTCCAGTAATTTGCCCACCAATGAAGTAAGACTCACTGGCCTGTAATTCCCAGGGTTATCCCTACTCACTTTCTTAAACAAATGAACAACATTTGCCACCCTCCAATCATCCAGCACTACTCCTGTGGTCAGTGAGGACGCAAAGATCACTGCCAAAGGCACAGCAATCTCTTCCCTTGCTTTCTGTAACAACCTTGGATATGTCTGGTCCGACCCCAATGACTTATCTCTCCTGATGTTTTTCAATTGTTCCAGCGTATCCTCTTTTCTCACGTCGACATGCCCTAGCGTATCAGCCTGTCATACGCCATCCTCACAAATGCCAAGGTCTCTCTATCTCTGGGGAATACTGAAGCAAAGTATTCATTAAGGACCTCCCCTACCTCTTCCAACTCCAGGCACACATTTCCTCTTTTATCCCTGATCGGTCCTACCCTCACTCTAGTCATCCTCCTATTCTTCACATACGTGTAGAAAGCCTTGGGGCTTTCCTTAATCTTATTCGCCAAGGTCTTCTCATGCCCCTTCTAGCTCTCCTAAATCCATTCTTAAGCTCCCTCCTGGTTACCTTGTAATTCTCCAGAGCCTTGTCTGATCCATAATTTCTAAACCTCAGGTAAGCTTCTTTCTTCCTCTTGACAAGATATTCTACGTCCCTTGTCAACCATGGTTCCTTCACTCTACCATCCTTACACTGCCTCAATGGGACAAACCTATCCAGAACCCCCTGCAAGTACTCCCTAAACAATCTCCACATTTCCGTTGTGCACTTTCCCAAGAACAACTGTTCCCAATTTACGCTCCCAAGTTCCTGCCTAATAGCATCATAATTCCCCCTCCCTCAATTAAATACTTTCCCATGTTGTCTGCTCCTATCCCTCTCTAAAGCTATGGTAAAGGTCAAGGAGTTATGGTCACTGTCTCTAAAATGCTCTCCCACCGAGAGATCTGAAACCTGATCAGGCTCATTACCTAGTACCAGGTCCAGTATGGCCTCTCCTCTAGTTGGTCTGTCCACATACTGTGTCAGGAATCCTTCCTGGACACTCCTAACAAAATTTACCCCATCTATCCATTTTACACTAAGGAGTGCCAATCAATATTAGGGAAGTTAAACTCACCCATGACAACAACTCTGTTATTTTTGCACCTTTCCAAAATCTGCCTCCCGATCTGCTCCTCAGTGTCTCTGCTGCTATTGGGGGCTCTGTAGAATACTCCCAATAGGGTGATTGCTCCCTTCCTGTTTCTGACTTCCACCCACACTGACTCAGTAGACGATACCTCTAGGACATCTTCCCTTTCTACAGCTGTGATACTATCCCTGATCAGCAAAGCCACTCCCCTACCTCTTTTACCTCCGCCCCCGTCCCTTTTGAAACATCTAAATCTCAGAATATCCAGCAGCCATTCCTGCCCTTGTGACAGCCAAGTCTTTGTAATGGCCACTACATCGTAGTTCCATGTACTGACCCATGCTCTAAATTCATCAACCTTGTTTCTGATACTTGTAAATGTCCTGATGCTGTAATGTTCTCGCATTAAAGTTTGTCCTATAAGCTTGGTCTAAGGATGTCTGAAAATCTGACATGAAGTCAAATAAGGTTTTAGGAAAGTCGGGTATAAGTCTGATGATTTTGTTGCAATCGTGTCTACTAACCTTGGTCTCAAGGGTTTGACCAAAATACAAAGTTCCTTTTGTGATCTGATGTCAACTAATGCAAATACCTTTTGAGGAAATCCCCCCAACCTTTTAATCCTTCCTTCCCAACTGAGGGGCTGGGGTTAGTTTGCCCTCTGACATCTCTTCACATTACGCCATATCAACATCTGTCATGGAGTGAATGGTAGTTGGGGCAACAACTCTTGTGTTTCTTCCTTATCTCCAAGAGTCCTATCCCCCATTTCCTTGGCGGAAAAAAAAATCACTGGCATTCAGACAGAACTGTGCCATTGATTCATTCTTCTCTGGATGGTTGGGATTACTGTTAAGCATTTGGAATGGGACAGGATGGGGCAAAGTTTGACAGGTAATTTTGACCACTCCAAAAATGGACAGAAAATGAATATGTTAAAAATTCAAATCCAAAATCCTGCCAGTTTTAATGGGAGTGGACAGGAAACCTCCTTTACGTTATTTTTATTTCTATTGCTATCAACTGGGTCTCCCTAGTCTTGGGGGCCCACCAACTAAAAGGAGCTGAGAGGGCCACATGCAGTAGGCGAGGGCAATTTACACCAATGTTTGTGTCCAATTGAAGCCGCAGTGTTTCCTTCAGACACAACTAGCTAACTCTGTAAACCACCCTTGACCTGCATCAACAGTCATCCCTCCCTGATTCCCCCAGTTCTTCCCCCCCCCCACAATCAACAACAACCCCCTTACTATGTATTGCCTTGTTGCCCACCACGATCTCTCTTTACCTATCAACTTCCCCAAAATCTCTTGAACCAGGCCCCAGACTTCCCCACTGAAAAGAAAGCCATCCCTATTAATCAGACAAGGGAAAAAAAAAATTGATTCTGGAGTTGATCTCCATCAGCAGGTTTCCTCAGTATTACACCTTTCTGTGACATTACACAAAAACCATTCCTTGGGCAACATTGGTAACTGGCTATTTTCACACTAGTGTGAGAATATGATATACCAAGAGAGTCCCCGACAACTCAAGTAACCAACAGTAGGAGATGTTGAGTGACCAATAATGGGATTCTGGAGACAGGGAGTTATGACTGACATTCCAAGTGACCAATGGTGGGGGTCTGGAGGCAGGGAGTTATGACTGACATTCCAAGTCACCAATGGTGGTGGTCTGGAGGCAGAGAGTCATGATGGACATGCCAAGTGACCAATGCTGGTAGCATGGAGGTGGGACAGCATAATGGACATCGAGTCTAGAGGCAGGCAATCATGATGGACATGACAAATGACCAATGATGCAAAGCTATTTTCTATTGTGATTAGTCCCTTGCGGCTCCTAAGCAAGGTCCACAATGGATGGTGCAGCAAGGCGAGCTGCAACTTCCCCAATCTGGTAGGTCCAACAGCCCAGTAAACAGGGCAGTATGTGGTGCCAATAGCAGTCGGTGTTACCTCAATCATCATTCAGTCTGCACCAGCCATCAATCTGCTCACCCACAGAGGGCACCTTGTGAGTGTGCAGTCTCTGCTGAGATTATTAGTTGGTTCAACACTTCCAAACGCGAGCCCAGACAATTTCTATAAGCAGGCTAATCGACTGTGAGGGAAGCAGTCAAACTTGGTGTTTGCATATCTGTACAGCAGAAAGGGAGTGGTCGAACAGTGTTCAGGTGGGAAGGTGATCTGACATGGAGGGTGGAACAGTGACCATTCCCCCAGATTTCAACGTTCTCCGTGTGTGGTAGGAGAGACTGGGTTTGTTTTCCATAGAGCAAAGGAGTCCGAGGAGCTACCTGATAGAGGAAAGGTTAGGAGATTCATGGAGTCAGTCATACAGTACAGAAACAGGCCATTTGGCTCATTATGTCCATGCTGACCACTGAGTATCCATCTTCACTTAGGAGGGGCATAGATTGGGTAGACAGCAAGAGATCTTCTCCCCACAGCTTGGGTGTCTGAAACTAGAAGGCATAGGTTTAGAGTAAGCAGTAAGAGGTTTAGAAGGAATCTGAGGAGATTTCACCTAAAAGTTGGTTGGAATTTGACACACTGCCTGGATAGGTGGAGGCAGATCCCCTCACACATTTAAGAAGTACCTGGACAAGCACCTGAATCACCAAGGGATAGAAGACGACAGACCAAATTCTTGTAAACGGGATTAGTATAGATGACCAACAAACAATCTGCTGGAGGAACTCAGTGGGTCGAGCAGCATCTGCGGGGAGGGGAAGGAACTGTCGGGTCCTGATGCAAGGTTTCGACCCGAAACGTCAACAATTCCTTTCCCTCCATAGATGCCACTCAACACGCTAAGTTCTTCCAGCAGACTGTTTGTTGCTCCAGATTCCAGCACCTGCAGTCTCTTGTGTCTCTAGTAGAGACGAGTACTTGGTGGTCAGCACGGACAATAGTGGGCCGAAGGGGCTGTTTCTGTGCTATACGACTCTATGATTCATCTGGGACATCAAATGCCAAACAAAATTCTTTTACAGCCACCTTCATATTACAGCCTAACCTGTTCTTTAAAAGCATTTACTGAATTCACCTTTCATTTACCTTATCAAACCACGTGCAACTTTCTTGCACTGCAGCACGTTCAAAAAAAGTCTTCAAAGCAAGAGCTGTGCCTCCAACAATCAGTTCACATTCAATTTATACTCGTTTGCAGCATAGCGGTTAGCGTAATGCTATTACAGTGCCAGCGACCTGGATTCAATTCCCAGTGCTGCCTGTAAGGAGTTTGTATGTTCTCCCCGCATCTGCGTGGGTTTCCTCTGGGTGCTCCAGTTTCCTCCCACATTCCAAAGACATACAGGTTAGGAGCTGTGGGCATGCTATGTTGGCGCCGGAAGAGTGGCGACACTTGCGGGCTGCCCTCAGCACATTCTTAGCAACGCAAAAAGACATATTTCACTGTGTGTTTCTATGTACATGTGACTAATAAATAAATAGCTATAGATATCTATATCTAATTTGCTCAGATACACATCATGAGTTTTTCTCCTTTGCTGCTGTTTCCAGTCCTGGAGCAGATTTCTATTGTCACAGTCGGAAGATGGACCAAACCTCCAAACAGCCTAAAAGCAAATCCCAGATAAACTTCATTGAATCTGGCAGATAAATTGCCACCATTTTATGAGCTCAAGACAAACTTCAGACTCCAGGGCACTTCAACCCACACAAAGAACCGTTACAAAAAAGCAATTCATTCTGTGTAGAACAATACAGAGGAGAACAATGTTTTCTACAGTGTCGCACTGCAACCTTTATGCCTGCATTTCAGACTTAACAGGAGGAAAATGTCTCCCAACCCCTGGGTTTTCTAAAACATTTTATATCTAAAACCAACTCTTCTGCAAGTTTCTCTCTTTGAACCAATAAATATTAATAATAAGAAAAGCATCTTGAAGGATCCACAAGGCATTAAGTTCAGCTACCAAAGAAAAGCATAAACTGTGAAGTTAAAGCAATATAAACTTTCAAAGAACACATTTTTACTTCAGATGCCTGCTGATTAAGTACAACACTCCCCTGAGCTGAATGTGTGAGAGAGACTTCCAGCAGTACTGGCTAGCAGAGTGTTGTGTTGAAGCAATAAATACTACTTGCGCTAAAAAATGTGAGCATTTTGCACTGACAGGGTCTGTACGCTATTTAAACTTTAGACAACCATTTAGCCAGCCAATGTTCACAGGGGCTTGGACACGGGGTATTAAGATGCACCATGACCTTCACCAGAATAAAGGATATAGCTAACAATTATCACCCTAGGACGTCTCACGTCAAAGTCACTGACAATCACTTTTATCTTTCAGCAAACATTAATGTCAGTAGCAGTGGCCCCGAGGCAAGTCTTTCTGATGCACTGAAAATTCTCAAGTAATCCAGTAAACAGTAGTAACAACTAGTTGCAAGAACACACATATCTTAACAAGAAAACTCCACTCTAAGCAAAAACTTTTGTATCTTAAAGGAGCAACCTTTAAAAGCAATCGTCATTCAACAGCTCACAGCTGCTGTACAATGTGGTTTTACTGAACTGTTTTAAGAATAAACAGATGGGTTTCTCTTGGGCAAAAGCACTGCAGGACACAAAGTTAACAGGAACTTTCAACGACAGCTAACTTGAGAATCAGCCTGTACTTACCTTCAATAAATGATGAGGATTTTTTAAAAATAAAATGGAACGCCACACACTGAAGCCAGTGTCTTTCACACAACTGAACTGTGTGCGTACAGCAGTCTCAGCCTGGGGCTCTCTGCCAGATTACACATCAAAGCACTGAAGAATTATTTATGAAGTTTTGCCTCTTTTTTGAAAGTGTGCACCCCCACCCCCTCACACATACTCCCTCTCTCTCCCTCCTCAGACCCAGTCCCAAAATGCTGCTCCTGCTGCTGTTGCCAGTTTAGAAGCTGTTCTGATACATAATCTACTGAGTCCCAGCCACACCCTGGTGTGGGCACTGAGGAATCCAGTCAGAGCTGCACATCTGACCAACAATCACAATAAAGACATTAGCATGTCATTGAATTTACTTGAACAACACTATACCATTCCACAAGCAATCGGGGCCCTGCCTGTTTTAATTAACCAATAAAGCTTTTCCCAATGACACCTGCTGACAGAAGGCTCCACAAGTCTAATGGAATTTAGAAATTAAGTTTAATTAAACTAAAACAAATCAGAATCACAAAACCACAGGTCATTTCTTGCATTAATTAAGTATTAAGCTTTGCAATGTCCAGCAACAAACTAGATCTCAACATTTCTTTCAATGCAGTAAAAATGCTTGGTAACAATGTGGGTCCAGATTTTATTTCTAATTGGGTGTTTTTCTTTAATAAATACAATTCTACATGAAAACTATTCTTATTATCAACTGTATTAATAAACAAATACTCAGCACGTCAGGCAGCTTTCTGTGAAAGAAGGAAGAGCAACTTTTTGGGTTAATGACCTTTCACCAATACTGGGAAAAGTTAGAGAATCGATTGCTTTATTGGGACCTCTCTCGCAATTTTACTCTCCTCTACTCCAGTATTTTTCGTTTAGAAAGCCGATGAAATGTTGACATTTCTGACCCTCGCTTGGATTATAACAAATTCAAGTCTTATTGAAGCAAACCAGAAATAAGGAACATTGTGCTGAGTTAGGCTGACAACAGAGTTATATCCTCCACAACCATTAGTGACACAGCACAGTTCGAGGTCAAATGAGATTGGACCATCTAGTCTAGTCACACTCTTCAGCCAGAACTCATGCTCCCTGAAGGTTTAGTTGGAGACGGCACTGCCCGGTGTAATACGGAGTCATGCAGATCAGGAAAGTCCCAGTTCAGTTCCCGGTCTCTGCCAGATTTATTGATCGAAGTCAAAGCAATACATTGCCAAAACGTCCTGGGCTTCACTCATCAAAATGTAGCAGTTTCTTACTAACAAGAATTTACATCCTCAAATAACTTGCTGAGTCCATTTGGTCTTGAGCATAACTTCAACCACATTGCCATGCATTCTACCTTCTGACTTTTAAATGGTTGGATAAAGCCTGCTTTCCCCACATCCTCGAAGTGCCCAAATGCACCATTGTATCTTTCTTTACACAATCGAACTTTCTTCAACTTGAAGTCTCTTGCCACAGATGCTGCCTGACCTGCTGAGTATCATGGAGCCATACTTACATTATTTCTGCATGAATCATATTTTTTTTATATTCTCCCCTTAATCTCATCCACTCCCATCAGATTCTACCACTCACCTACTCATTAGGGGCAATTTACAGCGGTCAATTAACCTACCAAGCTGCAAGTCCTTGGATAGGGAAGCACTTGGAGGAAACCCCCGTGGAAACTGGGAGAACATGCAAGCTCCACGCAGACAGCATTGAACCTGGGCCTCTGGTGCTGTGAGGCACTGGCTCTAAAGCTGCACCTCCATGTTGCTGAGAAGTGTTTCCAGCACGTTCTGTCTTTATTTCAGATCTCTAGCATTTGCAGTTTTTTGATATTCAAAACTTTGAACAACCTCTTCTTTGCTCTGCACGGTTTTAGAGTTTGACGTGTGAAATACTTCCTCCATGAAGCATTTGATTGGCTGTTACATTGTGTCCAGTGCCTTTCACTTCCCAGTAGCAGCAGGACCTTGTGGCTCTTCCCCACAAAGCCTCCGCAGTGGTTGTACCAAGCTTCAACTCGCCCCTCAGCACGTTCTCCTGCACTTTGGAATGGAGTAGGTGGCAGCATTTGCTTGCAGACATCTCCTTACATGGAAGACCAAGGAGTTGTGAGCAGACTTAAGCATGTCTTCCACTGAGTCTTCCAGCAACAGTTGATGTTGGTGTACCTTAACTGGTGTGACCACAGCCTACAACAACGTTGACTCTGAAACATTCTCCAAAATGGCCTGGGAAGCCACTCAAATATGAAACAACAGCAAGGTCAAGGTGACCCACCACCACTACCTGAGGGTGACTAGGGTTGTAATATAGGCAAGTAGACAAGGATGTGAGCCAAATCTTACTTCATCACAACCACAGTGTTTACATGTTATACAACATCACAGTAACTCTGCTACGTTGAAATAGGGATCATTATTATTATCAGACGTTTATATTTCCCAACCTTGGAAAACTGCAATTATTAGTCTATTAAGACACTCCCTGGTGTGTCCTAATAAACCAGGATTTTAATTCACACCCTGAAAGGAATCTGAAGTGGAGGCTGCGAGAACAGGAATGTGTGGAAGCTGTAAGCACTAGATGGGCACTTGACAATCAATTTTTGATTTGGGTGTTTTCTGCAGCACTTTAGAACATAGAACATTACAGCACAGTACAGGCCCTTCAGCCCACAATGTTGTGCCGACATTTTATCCTGCTCTAAGATCTATCTAACCCTCCCCTCCCACATAGCCCTCCATTTTTCTATCATTCATGTGTCCATCGAAGAGTCTCTTAAATGTCCCTAATGTATCTGCCCCCACAACCTCTGTCGGCAGTGCATTCCACGCACCCAGCACTCTCTGTGTAAAATAACTTACCTCTGACATCTCCCTTATACCTTCCTCCAATCACCTTAAAATTATGTCCCCTCGTGTGAGCTATTTTCACCCTGGGTAAATGTCTCTGACTGTCCACTCGATCCATGCCTTTTATCATCTTGTACACCTCTCATCCTCCTTCTCTCCAAAGAGAAAAGCCCAAGCTCGCTCAACCTATCCTCATAAGATGTGCTCTCCAATCCAGGCAGCATCCTGGTAAATCTCCTCTGCACCCTCTCTAAAGCTTCCACATCCTACCTATAATGAGGTGACCAGAACTGAACACGATAGTCCAAGTGTGGTCTGACCAGAGTTCTAGAGAGCTGCAACATCACCTCACGGCTCTTGAACTCAATACCCCGACTAATGAAGGCTAACACACCATACGGCTTAACAACCTTATCAACCTATGCGGCAACCTTGATGAATCCATGTCCGTAGACCCCAAGATCCCTCTGTTCCTCCACACTGCTAAGAGTCCTGCCATTAACCTTGTATTCTGCCTTCAAATTCGATCTCCCGAAGTGTATCACTTCACCCTTTTCCGGGTTGAACTCCATCTGCCATCTCTCAGCCCAGCTCTGCATCCTATCAATGTCCTGTTGTAATCTACAGCAACCTTCCACACTATCCACAACACCATCAACCTTCGTGTCATCAGCAAACTTACTAACCCACCCTTCCACATCCTCATCCAAGCCATTTAGAAAATTCACAAAGAGCAGGCGTCCCAGAACAGATCCCTGCGGAACACCACTGGTCACCGACCTCCAGGCAGAATATGCTCCATCTACAACCACCCTCTGTCTTCTATGGGTGAGCCAATTCTGAATCCACACAGCCAGGTTTCCCTGGATCCCATGCCTCCTGACTTTCTGAATAAACCTTTCAGGAGAAACCTTATCAAACACCTTACTAAAATCCATGTACACCACATCCACTGCTCTACCTTCATCAACGTGCTTTGTCACATCCTCAACGAGTTCAATCAGGCTCATGAGGCACGACCTGCCCCTCACAAAGTCATGCCGACTTCCCTAATCAGCCTATGCTTCTCCAAATGCCCGTAAATCCCATCTCTAAGTATCTTCTCCAGTAATTTTCCCACCACTGAAGTAAGACTCACTGGTCTGTAATTCCCAGGGTTATCCCTACTCCCTTTCTTGAACAAAGGAACAACATTTGCCACCCTCCAATCATCTGGAACTACTCCTGTGGCCAGTGAGGATGTAAAGGTCATTGCCAAGGGCGCAGCAATCTCTTCCCTTGCTTTCCATAATAACCTTGGATATATCTCGTCTGGCCCCGGTGACATATCTATCCTAATGTTTTTCAAAAGCTTCAGCGCATCCTCTTTCCTCACGCCGACATGCCCTAGCGTATCAGCCTGTTGTATGTCATCCTCACGAATGTCAAGGTCTCTCTCGCTGGTGAATACTGAAGCAAAGTATTCATTAAGGACCTCCCCTACCTTTTCCGACTCCAGGCACGTTTCCTCATTTATCCCTGATTGGTCCCATCCTCACTCTAGTCATCCTCCTATTCTTCACATACGTGTAGAATGCCTTGGGGTTTTCCTTAATCCTACTCGCCAAGACGTTCCCATGCCCCCTTCTAGCTCTCCTAAATCCATTCTTAAGCTCCCTCCTGGCTACCTTGTACTCTAAGGCGGAGAAGCATTTACAGGGGACTGTTTTGAACCAGTGGACTGGACCATATTCAGGGATTCATCTTCGGATCTGAATGAATATGCCATGGCCGTCACCGACTTCATCAAGACCTGCGTGGATGAGTGTGTGCCGTTGAGAACATACCAAGTTTTCTCAAACCAGAAGTCCTGGATGAACCAGGAGATTCGCAGTCTGCTGAGGACCAGATCTGTGGCGTTCAAGACCAGTAATCCAGCAACCTACAAGAAGTCCAGGTATGACCTGCGGAAGACCATCATAAGAGCAAAAAGGCAATTCTGTGTGAGGTTAGAGACACAATTGGACACACGACAACTGTGGCAGGGTTTGTATGCCATTGCTTCCTATAATGCAAAACCTAACAGCATAAATGGCATTGATGCTTCACTCCCTGATGAGCTCAACGCCTTTTATACAAGATTTGAAAGGGAGAATAACACTACACCTGTGCAAATCCCCACAGCACCTGGTGACCTCTGTCTCGGAGGCCAACGTCAGAACATCCCTCAAGAGGGTGAACCCCTACAAGGCGTCAGGCCCTGACAGTGTACCTGGCAGGATACTGAAAACCTGTGCCGACCAACTGGCTGGAATGTTCAAGGACATCTTCAACCTCTCACTGCTGCGGTCGGAGGTTCCCACCTGCTTCAAAAGGGCATCAATCATACTGGTGCCCAAGAAACGCAGGGTGAGCTGCCTCAATGACTATCACCCACTAGCACTCATATCTACTGTGAAGAAGTGCCTTGAGAGGTTGGTCATGGCGAGAATTAACTCCTGCCTGAGCAAGGACCTGGATCTGCTGCAAATTTGCCTACCACCACAGCAGGTCTACAGCGGATGCAATCTCACTGGCTCTCCATTCGGCTTTGGAGCACCTAGACAACAGCAAAACATACATCAGGCTGCTGTTTATCGATTACAGCTCGACGTTCAACACCATCGTCCCCTCAGTACTAATCAACAAGCTTCGAAACCTGGGCCTCTGTACCTCCTTCTGCAACTGGGTCCTCAACTTCCTTATCGGGAGACCACAGTCAGTGCGGATCTGTAGTAACACCTCCTCCTCGCTGACTATCAACACTGGTGCACCTCAAGGATGCGAGCTTAACCCACTGCTCTACTCTCTCTATACTCATGACTGTGTGGCTAGGCACAGCTCAAACACCATCTCTAAATTTGCCAGTGACACCACTGTTGTCGGCAAAATCTCAGACGGCGACAAGGAGGCGTACAGGAGTGAGATAGATCGGCTGGTCGAGTGGTGTCGCAACGACAAACTCATACTCAACGTCAGCAAGACCAAGGAATTGATTGTGGACTTCAGGAAGGGGAAGTTGGGAGAACACACACCAGTCTTCATTGAGGGGTCAGTGGTGGAAAGGGTGAGCAGCTTCAAGTTCCTGGGCATCAACATCTCAGAGGATCTATCCTGGGCCCAACACATTGATGCAATCACGGAGAAAGCACGCCAGCAGCTCTATTTCATTAGGAGTTTGAGGAGATTTGGTATGTCACAGAAGACTCTTGCAAATTTCAAGTACGGTGGAGAGCATTCTGACTGGTTACATCACCGCCTGGTATGGAGGCTCCAACGTGCAGGATCAAGGGAGGCTGCAGAGGGTTGTAGACTCAGCCAGCTCCATCACGGGCACAGCCCTCCCCACCATCAAGGACATCTTCAAGAGGCGGTGCCTCAATAAGGCAGCACCCATCATTAAGGACCCTCACCACCCAGAACATCAGGGAGGAGGTACAGGAGCTGAAGACCCACACTCAATGTTTCAGGAACAACTTCTTCCCCTCTGCCATCAGATTTCTGAATGGTCCTTGAACCCATGAACACTGCCTCTTTATTCCTCTTGTTACACTGTTTTTTATTTTTGTAACTTATAGTAATTTTTATGTCTTGCACTGTACTGCTGCTGCAAAACAACAAATTCCATGACATATATCAGTGATAATAAACCTGACTCTGATTCTGAAATCATCCTCCTCTATTGCTGCCTCGACTTTATGACACTCCTTAAAATCTAACTCGTCGACCAAGGGTTTTTTGGACTCTGCTCAGATCTCGTTAGCTGGTTCAGTGTCAAACTTTCATAAAGGCTCCTATGAAGTGACTTGAATCACTGTACGAAATACGATTCATCTCCAAGCTACTCGCCCCTGTGTGATCACAGAGTCACAGAGCAGAAAGTGACCCTTCGGCCCACCTTGCCCATGCTGACCATCAGGTATCGAACTATACCAATCCCATACTAGCACCTGGCCCATAGCCTTCAAGTGTTTGTCTGGCTACCTTTTAAGTGATGTGAGGGTACCTTCCTCCACTACCCAATCAAGTCGTGCGCTCCATATTCCAAACAACCTTGTAGAGCCATACAGCACAGAAAGAAGCCCTTCGGCCCATCAAGTCCGCACTGACCACCAACCACCCATTGCCCTGATCCTACAATAATCCCAGCTTTGTTTTAAATTCTCATCGACTCCCCCGGATTCTTCCGCTCACCTACTTACTCGGGGCACTTTACAGCAGCCAATTAATCTACCAACCAGTGCATCTTTGAGATGGGAGGGGAAACTGGAGCACCCGGAGGAAACCCACACGGTCACAGCGGGAATGTGCAAACTCCACACAGGCAGCACCTGAGGTCGGGATTGTATCTTGTTCGTTGGCCTTAACAAATGTTGATGAATATTAAAAGCAAAGCCCTTTGTTTTTGTGCCTAATTTGGACCTAGTGAAAAGTTATTGACCTGAAACGTTAACTCTATTTTACATTTTACTCTCGTTGCTTGATCTGAGATTTCCAGCATTTCTACCTTGCACCTTATTGTCTGCCTGCACTGCACTTTCTCTGTAGCTGTTACACTTTACTCTGCAGTCTGCTATTGTTTTACCCTGTACTACCTCAATGCACTGTGTGATGAATTGATCTGTATGAACAGTATGCAGGACAAGATGTGACAATTATAAACCAATTCCAATTCCAATTTCTGTTGTCCTCTGAAATTTTGAGCATCTGCAGTATTTTGCTTTTGTATTATCAACACGGTGGTGTAGCGGTTAGCGTAACGCTATTACAGTGCCAGCAACCCGGGTTCAATTCCTGCCGCTGTCTGTAAGGAGTTTATGCGTTCTCCCCGTGACTGCATGGGTTTCCTCCAGGTGCTCTGGTTTCCTCCCACATTCCAAAGACCTACGGGTTAGGAAGTTGTGGGCATGCTATGTTGGTGCTGGAAGCGTGGCGACACTTGCGGGCTGCCCCCAGAACACTCTACGCAATAGATGCATTTCACCGTGTGTTTCGATGTACATGTGACTAATGAAGAAATCTTATCCAATCTTATCTTGTGGTGGAACTCATTTCTGTCTCTCCTTCCTGAAGCAGGAAAATATTGGATACTTGTTAACTCAGAGAATTAAACAGGACATTGGGGAGAAGTCCTGTGCTCTTCCTCAAATACTCCCATGGGATCTGAGAAGGTAAAGGGCCTTATCTGACATTAAGTCTCTTGAGAGTACAGCACTCCCTCTGCATTGCGTTTAAGTTTCCAGAGTGGGACTTGAACCACAACCATCTGACTCAGAGATAAGGCAGCCACCCACTAATCAATGGCTGACCAATTAGTAATGTATTTTATTGCCCAGGTATTATAATGAGGGAGGATAAAATTTGCAGCAAAGATGTGCTGAACATAAATGAATATTGTCCTGACCCCAAAGATCTTCTATAAACAGACCTAAGATCTGTAGCCCTTAGCTTGTAAACTGTTATATCTCTCCGCATAGAATAACGGAAGAGCTCGATGTTGAGATGGAATACCTTTCAGTCTCTCGCTCTCCTGCAGGAGGAAGATGTTGGATACGATACGAGTCCTGTGTGTCTGGTTCTGAATTCCCAGCTGTCTCAGGTCAGCCTCTGTCAAATGCAGCAAATCCTGGAGAGAAAATAAAGAATGACCGATGTTAAAGGACAGGCAGCAAAGTGGTTTATAAACAGATTACTTGCTGAATCAGACTGCAGTGGATACACATCCTGGAAGTGTGATTGGGATACTGTGGGTAACATATTGTAATCAATGTAGCACACCATGAGTTGAACACTGTATATAATCAATTGTGACTGGTACAGGTCCTCCCCAGCTTATCAGTGCCCAGCTTGTGTACAGCCCTTACATACGAATGAGTGTTTGGGAGACAGGTAGGATGGACTTGCCGGCTGCTGCAGGGGCTTCAGGCATCTTCTCGTAACCTGGGGAAGACCCGTACACTGCACATACCCGTCTTTGACCAGAGTAGCGCAGGATCGAAAGAGGCAGCAGAGGGTTGTAGGCTCAGCCAACTCCATCACAGGTTGCATTAATTATTTATTTTGGTAACTTATAGTTATTTTTATGTCTTGCACTGTACTGCTGCCACAAAACAACAAATTTCACGACATATGTCAGGGACGGTTAGCATAACGCTTTACAGCGCCAGCGACCCAGGTTCAATTCCGGCCACTGTCTGTAAGGAGTTTGTACGTTCTCCCCGTGTCTGCGTGGGTTTCCTCCAGGTGCTTCGGTTTCCTCCCACATTCCAAAGACATATGGGTTAGGAAGTTGTGGGCATGCTATGTTGGCGCCGGAAGCGTGGCAACACTTGCGGGCTGCCCCCAGAACACCCTATGCAAAAGATGCATTTCACTGTGTGTTTCAATGTACATATGACTAATAAAAGATATCTTATCTTATAAACCTGATTCTGATTTTTGGAATAATCAATATACTGGGCCATGATCAACAAATTACACCCGTCAGATACCGACCAACATTTTTTGTAAACATCATGTACAGGCGACCCGTGTTACGGCTGCTCAGGTTACGGAAATTTGCCCTTACAAAATTCATAAATCACCACCCCAAAATTTGAAATGCAGAATAAAATTTGTTCTGAAGGAGTTTCTGAAAAAAAGGTAAATAAATCAACACCATTTGTTTTTAAACTTGTGCTTCCTGACACGTGCACACGATGCGGCTTCGAGTTACAGAACATCACGATACAGACCGTTTTCTAGGAAAGTAACTGCCCTCCCCCATATACAGTATGTGATTTTAAAGTTTCCTGGATAGAATGATTTGTATATATCAGACTAAAGTCAGTGAAATGTTACACAATCAGCATACTGTAAGCAGAAGTACACTGCACGGGACATCAGTCAATGTTCTGTGCTTGTCAAAGAGTGATCAAATGGTTCCATATGATGCTTTATTGGAAGAACATTGACTCACTTGCCCCAGTCAATGTTTATCCCTCAAAGTCGTACGTTATTCCCATTCAGAAATTGGAACCAGGGAACCACATACCAGTGCTAGGTAATAACCAACATTCTAATTTCCTCTTTACAGAAAGAGTGATGAACATCTAGAATGGGGGGGGGGGAGGGGTAAACATTGAACATTAACATTACAGCACAGTACAGGCCCTTCGGCCCACGATGTTATGCTGACATTTTATCCTGCTCTAAGATCTATCTAACCCTTCCCTCCTACATAACCCTCCATTTCTCTATCATTCATGTGGCTATCCCTAATAAATGTCTTAAATGTCCCTAATGTATGTGCCCCCACAACCTCTGCAGGCAGTGCGTTCCACGCAACCACTACTCTGTGTGTAAAAAAACTTACCTCTGACATCCCCCTTATACCTTCCTCCAATCACCTTAAAATTATGTCCCCTCGTGTGAGCTATTTTCCGCCCTGGGGAAAAAAAAAGTCTAAAATATAGGCTAGAAGTTTGGAATCTTTGAAGAAAGAATTAGACAAGCATGGCTTGGCAGAAGAAAATTGTAACACCTCTGTAGATGTAGAATATTACCCAAGGCTTCCTCATGCAGAGTTTTAAGATCTTATAATGATTACTGTAGCATGTAGTACCGACTTTGAATTGTGATTATTTACATCAGATTATTCCTTACAAACTATACAGTAACAATGATCCACATATAATTGTATATCTTGGCAAACAGTCCGAGCTTTTAAGAAATGGGAAGGTATTTCCTTGCGGCCGATTACTGTAGCGCATTCCCGGTTCTTTCCCCCGTTCCCTCCGTCCATTCTGGCTCCTGGTTCACCCTACACGGTCCGCTCCGCCATCACCCTTTCAGGTCCGCTTGAGCCTTATTTCTGCCTTCACCCTTTCAGGTCCGGATGAACCCCACCCTATCGTCTTCCTTTCAGGTCCGCTTGAGTGTCACCCTGCAGTTTCCCTCCTAGGTCCGCTTGAGCTCTACCCTGCCTTCACCCTTTCAGGTCCGCTTGAGCTCCACCCTACCGTCTTCCTTTCAGGTCCGCATGAGCTCCACCCTACCGTCTTCCTTTCAGGTCCGCATGAGCTCCACCCTACCGTCTTCCTTTCAGGTCCGCTTGAGTGTCACCCTGCCGTTTCCCTCCTAGGTCCGCTTGAGCTCCTTCCTGCCTTCACCCTTTCAGGTCCGCTTGAGCTCCACCCTGCCGGGTCCGCACGGGGATTGTCGGATTCAGTCCAGACCATCCCGCCGCCCCCACCTACCTCTGTGCCCCCCCGTGTTCCGTGCCCTCTTCGCTCTGTATTCTCAGCCTGTTCACGCTTCCCCCTCCCCAGTGCACTGGTTCGTCACCCCGGGCCTCTCTTCACATTTAACGGACCACTTCCAATCCCCCTGCTCTCCATGCGGTCGCGTATTTCTGGGTTAGTTGCCCCTGACCTCGGTCCATCCCGGCCCCTGGCTCACTCTACACGGTCCGCTCGGCCATCACCCTTTCAGGTCCGCTGTGTAATACTGATCGCCTGACTCAGGGCACAAAGCCAATACATTGGAAAGTCTACCAGGGGATGGTGGTTTTACCGGGAAAGGACGGACAGGCTGGGCTTGTATCTACCGGATGACAGGAGAGTGAGGGGTGGCATGTTCCAAACAAACAACTCCTGAGGAGTCCTTGCAGGAGGGATCTGGAGAGGATGTTTCCCCTTTGAGAGAATCTAGAGCTAGGGTTGCAGATGCATAAAGAAGTGTTGCCCACTTCACAGAAATTACGTGATTTTATTTCTCTTTGGAACTCTCCTCCTCAGAGGGTGGTGAAGGCAGACTCGTCGAGTGTTTTCGAGACTGAGGCAGACAGATTCCTGAAAAAAAACAAGGGGGCGAAAGGTCACGGCGGGGAGAGAGGGATGTGGCGTTGTACCTGTGATCAGATCAGCCACGATTTTACCGAATGGCGGAACAGGTTCGAGAGGCCGAATGGCCTACTCCTAATCTGTACATTGGCTCGTTTGGAACATAAAATCGACAACACATCTTCCAACAGCGTCAGCCGCATGGGAGCCTTTTTGTGGTTTATAATTCGGACTAAATCACGTTTCGTTTTGAACAGAAATATTTGACCAAACCAAAAGCCACATTCATTTACTGGCCCTAAATTCCTTTGCTCAATAAAGCAGAGTTTTCTTATTTAATTTTTCCCAGCTGAAACTGAGATACCTACATAACATGTGAAGGACACGCCCACACTCATATTTCCCGACGCCAGCGGAAGATTTGATTGCTGCAGGGAGCAGTCCTTTGGCTCACTAACGATCTGCTGCATCATTCCCGCAACACTGCAAGTTTAAAGTTCGAGGCAATGTGCTTTGTTGTAAGGTTGCGGGGGGGTCCGAGTCCGGAGCTGTTCTCGTTTCAGCTACCGTTCTGGGTGCATACCATTGGGACGTGCACGTAATTTCTATCTGAAGTGGAGGACACTTTTTTTTAAAATGTGTCTGCAACTCTAGCTCCAGATTCTCTCAAAGAGGAATCAAGTCTGCTCCGTTTCAACTGCCGGCTTCGCTGCAAACTACCACTTTATTTTGCCTTCGTGTTTGTGGCAGGTAGCCGGTGAACAAAGGCAGCTGAATGCTTTTAAGCATTGTAACTCTGTCAGATTGTTTCAGGATCAGGGCCACAGCACCATCATGGTAGCCCTTTGTATTCCTTATCTCGTTGTAAATGTTATGACTGTTCAAGCGGCCCTCTTGTGTGATTCAGGGGAAATAAAGCTTCCCTTGCTCCGAGCCCTTGTGTTTGCCCACCTGTTATCCCTTCCGCAGGCTGCAGACCCGGCCGGGCACCGCTCCCGATCCCAACAAGACAAGTAATGAACGTCTGTGTAAACAGGCACACGCTGAATGGCCCCTCATTCACATCCCACCAGCTCCCAGACGTAAATAGCTTTCAAAAGCAGACTCATCAATTTCCCACCCAGACATTTCTCAGCGGTGTTGTGGCACTTGCAGTGAGGACCACCAAACACGTCGCGCCACGACCAGAAGGGGAACGGAGGAAACGTTTGCAGTATGCGGTCAGCCATACACCTAACAACGGCGAGAATACCAGCGACTGGGGTTCCCCCCGGTTTTCGCTTCCTGGGGCTTTCCAGACAATTGGTTCCCGGGACCTATTCAGCACACTTGGCTCCCGGCCGTCAGTATAACGCATGCCTGTTTAACACATCTCTCTAAAGAGTCATACAGTGATAACAGCACGGAAACCGGCCCTTCGGCCCATCTCCTCCATGCCCACCGAGATGGCCATCTACGCTGGTCCCATTTGCCCGCACAATGGAGACACAAGAGACTACAGATGGTGGAATCTGGAGCAACGCACACACACGAAACGCTGGGGGAACTCAGCGGGTCGGGCAGCAGCTGTGGGGGGAGACGGACAGTTAACGTTTCAGGCCAACACCCTTCATCTGGACTGTCTGGTATTGGACCCCAGGTCCACATCTGGATCTGGAGAACGGTTCCCTTATACGATGAGGTGGACTATGACCTCACGATCTACCTTGTTGTCTGTTACATATGTTAATGATTTGGATACAAATGTAGGTGGGGGGGATGATTAGTAAATTTGCAAATGACACAAAAATCAGTGGTCTTACTGATAGTGAGGAGGCCAGCTGTGGTCTACAGGTCAATGTTGATCAATTGGTAAAATCAGCAGAACAATGGCAGATGAAATTTAATCCTGAGGAGTGCAAGGTGATATACTTTGGGAGGACCTAGGCGATGAATGGTAGGGCTATAGGGAGAATTCAGGAACAAAGGTGTACAAATCCAAGGATCCCTGAAGGCCATAACCCAGGTAGAAAGGATAACGGGAACCTTGCCTTCATTAGCCAAACCACACAATATCTGAGCAGGGTGGTTATGGTATATGGCACTCCAGGGGATGGAGCACAGTGGACAGTTCTGATCACAAGATAGGAAGGCTGTGCTTGCAGAGAAGACTCACCAGGATGTTGCCTGGGATGGAGCATTTCAGGTACTCGATAGGTTGGGTTTGCTTTCCTTGGTGTAGAGGCCAAGGGGAGGCCTGATAGTGGCATGCAAATTTATCAGGGGCATAGATAGAGTAGATAGTAGGGAACCTTTCCTCATAGCAGTGGTATCTAAAACCAGAGGGCATAGGTTTAGGGTAAAGGGTAAGAGGCAATCTGAGGAAGAACTTTTTCCATCTAATGGATTGGAACACACTGCCTGAGCGAGTGGAGGCAGGTCCTCTCAACAGTCAAGTAGTAAGGGCAGGCTCGGTGGTGTAGCGGTTAGCGTAACGCTATTACAGCGCCAGTGACCCAGGTTCAATTCTGGCTGCTGTCTGTAAGGAGTTTGTACGTTCTCCCTGTGTCTGCGTGGGTTTCCTCCCACATTCCAAAGACATACGGGTTAGGAAGTTGTGGGCATGCTACATTGGTGCCAGAAGCGTGGCGACACTTGAGGGCTGTCCCCAGAACACTCTACGCAAAAGATGCATTTCACTGTGTGTTTCGATGTACATGTGACTAATAAAGAAATCTTATCTTAACTGAGCACTTCAATCACCAAGGTAAAGGAGGCTACAGATCAACTGTTGGTAAATGGGATTAGTGTGGATAGGAACTTGATGACTGGGATGGATATGCTGACCTGAAGGGCCTGTTTCTGTGCTGTATAACTCTACGACGATTATTATCTTCAGAATGATGTGGCTGTGTCTTAAGTTCCATAACCTGCGAAGAATGGTAGCTAAAGAGAGAGCACCATTACACAGGTAAGTCAATCAGCCCCTGGTTTAAAACGGGAGACCTCTCTGTTCTGTTGAAATGTTACCTACCCGTCATCTTAAATGTTTCCCTGAAAGGAATGGGGATGAGGCCAAGGACTGCTCTGGGACAACAAGCTTGAAAGAAGGGGTGTTAAGAGGCTTTTGAAACCAGGGAGGGAGATAACAAGGTGGAGGAATAAGGAGGTTCTGAGGGAAGTCACGAAAACAGCTGTTGGAGGGGGCAGAAGGTGGAGAGCTGTACAGCCATCCCTGTGTAACAAAGGGGTTCCCCTTTCACAGAGATGGCCAAAGGTCAATTTTGTCCACAAGTCAGAAAATACACAAAAACAACTCCATATAGTAACCATACCTCCGCAGTATTGTGTTGAATGGCATCAAAAGCACATAAAGGCCTGATAAGAAGGGGAAAGAGGGTGCTGGAAAGCTTGAAACAATGACGGATTTCCTCAGCAGCTGGGAGATCAGAGCATCAACACTCAGACCCCACATCAAGCAGACTCACCTCTGCACCAGGTAGAAGAGTGGGTGTCACAGTGAAGACTGCCAGGGGAGGAAACGTGCAGCAGGTTTTCATGGAACAGTGTACGGAAAGCAGCTGTTCAGACCACCCACTCTCCCCACGCTGACTGGTCAGGAGAGCCGTCCAACTGATCCCACTTCCCACTCTGCTGATCTTTCTTGGTGGCCCTGCAAATCATTTTCCAATTTGAGAATTTGTCCAACTCTCTTCTGGATCGAATGTGCTTCCACAACCCGTAGGCAGTCAGCTATAAGCCCAGTAACTCACGGTGCAATAGGGGGTTTCTTATGCCAACCCACAATTTGAAGGGACACAATTTTAAGGTGATTGGAGGAAGGTAATAAGATATCTTTATTAGTCACGTGTACATCGAAACACACAGTGAAGTACATCTTTTGCGTCGAGTGTTCTGGGGTCAGCCCGCAAGTGTCACCATGCTGCTGGCGTCAACATAGCGTGCCCACAACTTCCTAGCCCATATGTCTTTGGAATGTGGGAGTGTCAGGGGTAAGTTTTTTTTTTACACACAGAGTGGTGGGTGTGTGGAAAGCACTGCTGACAGAGGTTGTGGGGGCAGATACATTAGGGATGTTTAAGAGACTCTTAGATAGACACATGAATGATAGAAAAATAGGGGGCTATGTGGGAGGGAAGGGTTAGATAGATATTAGAGCAGGACAAAATGTCAGCACAACATTGTGGGCTGAAGGGCCTGTACTGTGCTGTAGTGTTCTATGTTCTAAATCCATGTCCTCTGGTTATTGGCCCTTCAATTCCCTGCTGTTAGCTCTGTCAGAATCATTGCTGATTTTGAACATCTAGACTGGCAGAAGGAGAGCAGCCCCATGCCTATCATTTGATAGCATGTAAAGAATACCAAGGACCCACCACCCTGTGTCAATCTTGACACATTTATAGCTCATCTTCATTTATCTTTAGTCACCCTGGTGGTACTGGGCTTTGAGGGGTGATTAGTTTTTACAACTAAGTGGCTTGCTCGGCCACTTCAGGAAACATAATAGGTCAAACAGAGAGGAGAACTGGAACGAGGTGGAGGTCAGACAGAATAGCGAAGGCAAGGTCCCTTCAGTAAAGGAAATCAGTCGACCATTCAGTGTTTTTATGACTAGGCAATCAGAAAATAGTGCAAATGCCTTTAAAGGAGCAACTTAAATGCAATGGAGGGGTGGCATCCTTCCTGTGAACACAATAACCTGTGTTATGTTTGCAGGATTACTGTTACATCACCAGGATGATATTCTTTGCAGGTTCATGATAAATCCAGAATGCAAGATCTGCAGTGTGCAAGCACAGTTTGTAGTAACATCCCAGTACAGCAGTAATGACAGACTATACCTTGTTCATGAACATCCCCAATCCAGCCAAGTGCAGCCTTTTGAGTTTAACATTATCACTACACAACAATGCTGAACTCATTTAAAGTGTGCAATCTTCCTATAATATTCATTGCACAAGTGCATTTTTTCTCTCTCCCACATTACTATCATAACACAGTTGCTGCAATCCAGTGTTCCCAAAGTGCTGCTTCTTCCTGCTGGAAAGAGGAACCAGAAAAGATCAAAGGGTAGCAGCAAAGTTAGAAAGGTCCTAAAAATTTCCAGAGACCACCTAACCGAAGATAATAGCAAAAGGTAGCATTACATTGCATCTGTGTATTTTTCTATGGTTATATCACTAACAAGGTTGGTGAGCTGCGGGGATAAGCTCCCACATGGGATTGTGAGGTGGTTGTAGTGACAGAAATATGACCCAAACAAGGTCAGGAGAGGAAGAGGATGTGGACTGAAGGAACAGGGGAAATCTAAAGGAAGAGGGGATTAAGGTAGGAGAGTAAGGGAGGGTGTGGAGGAAAAGGGTGTGGGGAAGAGTGTGTGCGCAAATCTCCATACAAGTGTGAGCGAGAGAGTGTGCAAATGTGCATTAAGTCCATGCAACAACTGTCTTCCCAACTGACAGACCTTCTTGTCATTGGGCCAAGACATCAGTCTGTCAAGTCCTCATGCCAGCTGATGTCCCCAAGAACTCCTGTTTAATAAAAAAAAAGATCATGCACGGGCATCACCCGTATCTCCAGGGGCTGGAGTGGCAGCAAGTCGCCCCCAGCCGAGGCACGGGCTGAAGATAAGGAATGTGATGGTTACCAACTCAGGAATGAACCATAGAACCATACAGCACAAAACAAGCCCTTCAGCCCACCATGTCGTGCTGTCCATCAAACCACCCTCACACTATCTAAACCTTTCCTCCTGCATATCCCTCTATCTCACATTCCTCCATGTGCCTATCCAACAAACTCTTGAACCTGTTCAATGTATCTGCCTCCACCACCACCCCAGGCAGCGCATTCCATGCACCAACCACTCTCTGGGTGAAAAACCTCCCCCTGACATCTCCCCTGAAGCTCCCACCCATAACCTTAAAGCCATGAAAACAAGATGGTGAATGGTGCTGTTGATCAAGGATTGTGTGCAGAGCTAAATAAAAGGATATACCAGCTGGAACAAAAGGGAGGGCTGTAACATTCCTGGGAATGTCGAGTACCAAAGTGAGGTGAAGCAAGGAAAAAAATCATCAGCAATTACAAAAAAATGTGCAACTAAAATTATCAATATTAGGAGACTTTAATTATCCTGATATGGACAATGAACACTAGTCTGGATGCTGAGGAGATGAGGAGGAGAATTTCTGGTATGTGTAGTAGAAAACTTCCTCAATTAAGGATCCGATTCCATTTGATCAACAAGGAAGCAGGCTGGATCCAGTAACAAGGAGAGCAGAAGGTGTTACAATCCGAGCAATTCAGTTATTACCACATTCACAACGCCACTCAGTTTGCGGAAAGACACCATTAAATATAGGAGGCAAAATAGTTCAACCAAGCCACTGCGGATGCCTTAGCTATAAGAGAAACCCGACATTGGTGGATGGGAAAAGGCAGTCAGATGCATGGAAAAGCAGTAATGGGCTAATTGAACACATTCCGTGCAGAGTTCAGTCTGATTAGCAGGAGCAAACTGGGTTCTGTTCCTTTGTGGGACCACCGTGGGCAAGTTGGGGGCCCTCTGACCTCTGAAACAGAAGGATCCAGCTTCAAGTTTCAGTTCAGAGCATGGCATGATGTTCGCAAATCCGACACACCACCTCAGTAGTGAAGGGAGGGGTCTTTTTGCAGGATGAAATGATAAATGGAGATCTACTCCCCGTGGCGAAGATAATGATCGTTTGGCACCTCTACAAGAAAGACTGGAGATTGGGGGAGGGGGTTCAAACACCCATCCAACATTACTGAAGCAAATGCACAGGTCATAATTGCGCTGTTGTTTCTGGGAGCTTGCTGTGCACAAATCGGTTGCCACTTTTCCCACATTATAGTGGTGACTTAAAAGTTTGGAGGAAGCTTTAAAATAACTTTAAAGTGCAGTGAGACAGGTGCTAAAGAGGAGGAAGCAAGAGATTTTCTACAAAGAGCTGGCACAGGCCCAGGGTTCAAACATTCACCCTTGGGGCTGCAAGCTTAATTGCTGTAAAAAATTTTTAGAATTAACCCGTGGAAAGTAGTTGAGTCAATGAAAATTTGCATTTATATAATGCCTTTAACAAAAAAGTGAGTCATCCAAAAGGGACTTCACAGGAGCGTGCAGATACTAAATCACACAAGACGATGAGACAGGGTAACTGAAAGCTTGATGTACAGGCAGATCTCAAGAAGCAGAGAAAGAGTTAGGGAAGAAAGTCCAGAATCAAGATAGGTGAAGACTCATCTCCCAATTCTGGGACGAATTAATTCAAGGATAGATAGAGTCACAGATTAGCACAGCACGGAAACAGACCCTTCGGCCCAACTCATCCATGCTGACCAACATGCCCCATCTAAGCTAGTCCCACATCCCTCTAAAACCTTTCATACCCAGGTTTCCTTCCAGATAAGAGGCCAGAATTGGAGAAAAGAGTGTTCCTAGGGCTGGAAGAAGTTATAGAGATGGGAGAGAAGGGCATTGGCAATGGAATGGTTCCCTTCGACGATGAGATGGACTCTGACCTCATGATCTACCTTGTTGTGACCTTGCACCTTATTGCACTGCACTTTCTCTGTAGCTGTGACACTTTACTCTGTACAGTTATTGTTTTTACCTGTGCTACATCAATGCACTCTGTACTAACGCAATGTAACTGCAATGTAATGAATTGACCTGTACGATCGGTATGCAAGACAAGTTTTTCACTGTACCTTGGTACAAGTAACAATAATAAACCAATACTCAATAGAAGAAATGAAAATAAAGGGGGATTTTAGCAAATAATGGGTTAACAGGGAATTTAAAAGGGTAAGGATTCAAACTGACACTGTATTAACCAAAAGGTTTGTCTTAGAATTTTCACATATTTACATCTTGTTTGCTGCCGACACAAAGCAGAGCTGCACTCTTGAAATTAATGCAAACACACCTCAAAAGTTGTTTAAAAGAAAAGCAACAACTGGCACCAAAGACCTATAGATCAGGGTAACTTTTACTGAGATGTTCCAGCTGGAAGTTCCCAACTTCCTCCCTCAGGCTAACCAGAAAGCCATCAATAACGCTGGTGCTGACTCGTACAAGTAGTCGGCTGATCATCAGAGAGGGTTACTGCAGTTTCTGCATGCCTCTCTCCATCCAAGCCTGCTGAAACAGGCACATGCAGTTAATATGCTCAAGGCTCTTTCAGTCCAAATCACAAGATAAACATTGAATGGCAAAGCCTACATGACACTCACACCAGAAAGCACATTTGATGCAGATTTATTAGGTGGCACATTAAGGTTGTCGGGTAAAGGTTTTAAGTGATATGGAACCATAGCACGCATAGCCATGATCTAATAGTGTAGTAGAACAGGCCAGAAGGGATGAATGGCCTAATCTCATTCCCAAGAAAGCAATTATTCAGATAGCTCAGAATCAGTTAGGCATGAGCAACTTATTGATGTCTGTATTTTCTATATCTCCTTGCCAAGTGCAAGGAGGTCACTCTGCTCATCAAGTTTAAAATTAGTAAAAATTGGTAAAATTGGTTTATTGTCACATATACTGAGGTACAGTGAAAAACTTTGTTTTGCATGCCATCTATACCAATCATTTCACCACATTAATGCATTGAGGTAGTATAAGGGAAAACAATAACAGAACGACTAATAAAGATCTTGTCTTATTAATGTGAGCACTTAGTATAGTTAATATGTCAATGGAAGGATTACAGTTCATTACAGCCTATTCTTGATACACCTTTATCAGGTCATAGTAAAAGGACTTCCTTGGGCACCAATGAATTTCACTCATTTACAATGTAGTCTTAACTGGATGGAGGACACTTTGTAAGATATCATTTGTAAGATAAAATAAGATCTTTATTAGTCACATGTACATCAAAACACACAGTGAAATGCATTTTTTGCGTAGTGTTCTGGGGGCAGCCCGTAAGTGTCGCCACGCTTCCGGCACCAACATAGCATGCCCACAACTTCCTAACCCGTACGTCTTTGGAATGTGGGAGGAAACCAGAGCACCCGGAGAAAACCCACGCAGACACGGGGAGAACGTACAAACTCCTTACAGTCAGCAGCGGGAATTGAACTAGGGTTGCTGCCGCTGTAATAGTGTTATGCTAAACGCTACACTACCATGCAATCATCATTGTTTTCACAATAACATAGGTCAGTCAGTTAATTTTGCTGACCCTCAAGTGCCAGCAAAGTGACCCATCCAAAGGGACTTCACTACCAAGACAAAGCACTGTGGTCGAGTGGATCTTAAATGTAAGTGCCGGAACTACCCAACAGGTCAGGCAGCGTCTGTGGAGAGAGAAGCTAATTGATGGCCTTTCATCAAAACCAGAATGATTTGGAGATGTAGTGGGCATTAAGGTATGGAGTAAGTGAGGAGGGGAGGAAAGAACAAAAGGAGATGCCTGTGACAGACCAGAAGACCAGGGTGATTAAATGAAGGAGGAAATGATGGTGCAAGGCATTCCTAATCTGTTGCCCAAGCTACTGGAACTAAAGGGTCATCCAGGAGAACCAAACCCCATCCTGCTCCCAGATAACATTTATGCATGTGTACTCATGTTTATGCCAACCGCTACACCACCGTGCCTGTAACATAACTCCTTCCATTCAACATGCTAA
Source organism: Pristis pectinata (assembly GCF_009764475.1). NCBI lineage: Eukaryota > Metazoa > Chordata > Chondrichthyes > Rhinopristiformes > Pristidae > Pristis > Pristis pectinata. The sequence continues at coordinate 15,481,988 of NC_067407.1, forward strand.
AGCAAAATACTGCAGATTCTGGGAATCTAAATTCAAACAAAAATGCTGGAGATACACAGGACAAGAAGTGTCCGTACAGCCAGAAAGGGAGTTAACTTTTCATTTCAATGACCTTTCATCAGAATCCAATGGAGTTTGTTGTGGAAATAACCTAGTGCACCCAGGTTTGTCTTCATTTGGACTTTGGAGCCGATTTAACAACAGCAGAGAACGGATGAGATAAAGCACGTCATGCATTTCACAGCATCACATAAATACAAGTAATTTCTTCTTGGAGAGGCTGGTGATGCAGGCAATGGGGGAACTGACACAGAAGAGGAGATGGGGCCTGGGGTAGATCAGCCATGATCACATTGAATGGCGCAGCAGACTTGAGGGGTTCTGTTCTAATGTTCAAAGACAATTGCATTTGTAGGAACTTAGTACTGTAGGATACAAGGCAGAAAGTTTGTGCACAGCAAGGTCCTGGTTACAGGAATATTAGTAACAACTGGAGTGTTTGCTTTGATTGTTTGGGGGATAAGTACTTTGCATCCACTCAAGGCAGCAGCTATGGGCACAGAGCCTTCTCATTGGTTGTGAGCACATCATCACAATTGACTTCCACACACACTGATCTGCTGGAATGAATACAAAGCTAAGCCAGCCCAGCCAATCATTATAAAATGACTAGGAAACCTTAACACTGACCATCTGATGCTGGATGTCACAAAGCAGATCCATCAACCACCAGAAAAGGCAGAAGCAGACATTTGCACTATGAGGAGGCAGAGATCACCCTGTGCAAAGCCACGCTCTAGATGACTCACTGCCTGGTAGCTGGCATCAAGTTCTTCCACAAAAGGGATCGGCTCCTTCCACTACCACACATGGAGGGGGAAGTCCCTCAAACAATCAAGGCGGGTATCACCCCAGGGGGCCACATGAGTGGCAATGGTTTTTTAAAAATAACAAATTAACGCTACTGAATGTAATGACCATGAATCTAAAAATTTTGCACTGTTTCTTCTTTTGTGTATTTTTTTTATTATGAATAAAGTCTTATTTTTGAAACAAAAAGGGATATACTGCTGCCAATGGGACCCAGGTAGTAACTGGTCACCTTTGACTGAATCTCCTACATCAGATTGATCTAACGGTCAGCACAGTGGCACAGCTGGTAGAGCCGCTGTCTCACAGCTCCCACGACCCAGGTTCATTCCTGAATTCAGATGCTGTGTGTGTGTGTGTGTGTGTGTGTGTGTGTGTGTGTGTGTGTGTGTGTGTGTGTGTGTGTGTGTGTGTGTGGAGCTTGCACGTTCTCCTTGTCGCTGCGTGGGCTCCTCCCGGGTGCTTGTTTCCTCCCACATCCTTAAGATATGCCGGTTGGTAAAGTAATTGGCTGTTGTAAGTTGCCCTATTGTGCAGGTGAGTGGGAGAACTGGAGGGCAGTGATGGGGATGAAGGGAGAATAACATGGAATTAGTGTAGGATTAGTGTAAATGAGTGCTTGATGATCAGTGCAGACTTGGTGGGCTGAAAGGCCTGTTCCTTTATGAATCTAGGATTCTATAACTTTACTAGGGATGGTTGGTTCAACTAAAAACCAACAGATTAATAGTCAACTCCTAAAGTTTCCAGTACAAATGGTAATTACAGAAATGCAAAGTGTCAACAGAAGGAGTTTGCGTATAAACAGCAAAGTTAGAGAGTAATTTCACACATGCTCATTGCAGTGTGAAAAGCATGATGCCCCAGGGAAGATACATTTTGCCTGCTGTTCATTATTTTCACTGTTCATCAACAGTAGGGTGTACAAGAATGGATTCAGATTAGTCAGTCATCAGTTACTCATCAAACCAGGCAGCATTTGAAAGCTACCTCTGGCATAAAATGGAGAACACATTGCAGAGCTTCTGAAAACAGGTAGAAGGTTGCAATAAGCAATTAGTTCATGCCTGCACTGTGCACTACAGGCAGCTTGTCAACTTTATGCTGCCTATACATTGATGAATTTAGCTTCCAGCCCACACTTATCACATTCTGTGAGTGGACACGTTACCAGGGGTCCAGTGGCTTCAAGTAAAGTTACTCTACACCAGTTACAGGGGAGATGCATTACTAGAACTTGCACCAGCCACTGTCATTCTACAAGTGGGGCAGGAAACAGCGAAGGGTTGCAGAACGGGATGCAAGTTTGTGATCACTGCACCAGTAGAACAAAGAAAATACGCCCTGTATCTGCAGGGGACCAGGGAGGCTTCCTGGACACAAGCTGAGGGGTAGTGAGAAGAGACAATTGTCACTGGCAGGAGGCCATCAGTGCCACAAGGAGTTGCATCACACCTGCAGTTGAGGGTAATGAGCCCACCTTTATTAACCTTGTGCAAACTGTCTCTCTAAGACCACTCTTCCATCAGCCAATCTCTATCAGTGAGCCCTCACACCCATCATCGCTGAGAGCCCCATGCCCATGTCTCACATCTTGAATGTTGCCAGCTGGTCGACCACAACTTCCACATCACCCAGACAGACTGCACAACACTCGCTGACACACACATCCATCTCTTGCAAGATGATGTGGTAGGCAGGTGGATGCTGCAGGAAACTGGTGCAAAAAAATAAGTGCAATAAAAAAGGAATAATGAGGTAGTGTTCATGGATCATTCAGAAATCTGACGGCTTAGGAGAAGAAGCTGTTCCTGAATCATTGACTTTGGGTCTTCAGGTTTCTGTCCCTCCTCCCTGACGGTAGTAACAAGACGACGACATGTCCTGGGTGATGAGGATCCTTAATGATGCATGCCACCTTCTTGAGGCACCACCTCTTGAAGATGTCCTCGATGGTGGGGAGGGTTGTGCCCGTGATGGAGCTGGCTGAGTCTACAACCCTCTGCAGCCTCGCTTGATCCTGCACATTGGAGCCTCCGTATCAGGTGGTGATGCAACCAGTCAGAATGCTCTCCACTGTAGATCTATAGAAATTTGTAAGATTTTGGTGACATACCAAATCTCCTCAAACTCCTAATGAAGTAGAGCCACTGCCGTGCCTTCTTCATGATTGCATCAATGTGTTGGGCCCAGGATAGATCCTCTGAGATGTTGACACCCAGGAACTTGAAGCTGCTCACCCTTTCCACCACTGACCCCTCAATGAGGACTGGTGTGTGTTCTCCCGACTTCCCCTTCCTGAAGTCCATAATCAGTTCCTTGGTCTTGCTGATGCCGAGTGCAAGGTTGTTGTTGCGACACCACTCACCAGCCGATCTATCTCACTCCTGTACGCTGCCTTGTCGCCATCTGAGATTGTGCATCTTCAGATACACAAGAATTGTTACCTGGCCATGCAGCAGGAGGACAGTGTTGGAGGCAGCACATCTTTGCTCAAATTCACACTCACCGGCTCCAGCTCAGACACAAACAGCTGTGCAACTTAGAGAACTGCACAGCAGGATGTACGCATAGCATGGATTCCAGCAACAAGTGGTGCGGTTCCAGGGCAGGGGAATGGGTATCACAGCTGCCAGCTAGTGGAGGAGAGAGCGAGAGAGAAATAAAGAAAATCACCGAAAAGGATTCGTTGAAGACTTTCGACCGGGTATGCTACAGAGCAGTGGTTTTCAACCTTTTTCATGCTGCAGCCCCCCAGTGGAATGGCTTTCAGTTTTTGACTGGATTCTTTTCCCAGTACAACTTTGCACATATCTACTGCTGCAGGCAGTATAAGCTCTTTTCCAATTGTGTGAGGCTTTCTGGAACGTGCTATTTGTAATGCTACAAAATATGATGCACGAAGAGCCTTCTCATTTACAGTGGCGCAGGCTGTCATTTTGCCTTTCTGCTTGAGGTACAGCTCCTTTTGCCGCTCAAGATATTCCTTCGGCTCACTGGCAACATCTGGATGCACTGTTGTTAAATGGCACTTCAATTTTGCTGGTTTCATTGCATCGTTGGACGGTGTTTGCAAACACACAACACAGAGGTTGGTCCGCATTTGTCCCCACTGCGATGAAGCCATATGAAATGTATTCTGGATCGTACTTGCATTGCCTTCTCTTTCGGTCACCCTTATCCCCTTCGTCATCAGAATCTTCCTGTTTCTGGTCAGCTTTTCCCTTCAGAAATTCCTCCATACTCAGCAATACACGCTGGACAGTTTAATTACTATTACTGATAAACAAAATTATCAAAACTAATCTAAAATTTACATGCTTGCGCACTTTTCGTTTAACAGTGACGTCACTGTGGCGTAAATGCATGGTAAGTAAGCAATATTATTAAGGCACATCAACAACGTCACTCAGTCTCACTTACACTACAGTGCACAACAGAATAGTAGTAAGTAGTGAACACTACTGACTACTCTGACAACACAAATCGAATATTAAGCGGCAGCTTACCAGAAGGGAACACCGTCTAAGTCTCTAAGATTGTTGCCTATAACAGATAGAATAGATATGGCCAACTTTCTGAATAGTGGAAAACTGGAGCAAGCAAGCAAGCTAGCTACATCTTTGCAACAGGTCGCTTTTCCATTTTTTTCTTGGCTTGCTTGCGGACCCCCTGGAAACCCGCCGTGGACCCCCAGGGGTCCGCGGACCACAGGTTGAAACCCTCTGCTATAGAGGACCAATGGGTATACATGGAGTGTTTGGGAAGTCTGCACTTACTATCAACCTTTTCCGCAGAGTGTGGAGCCCGGCCTTTCCATCACGGACATGGCCGAACCACAGAACAGCTCAGACCTGAAACATTCCACCTATGGCCTCACCAAAGGACTGAAGCACTTCATACCTGGCGCCTCAGCTTTAGTCCAACCATAATGGTGCCATATCGAGTGCACCATCTCACTTTACTGCACGCGTGTTTATTGGTTTATTATTGTCACTTGTACTGAGGTACAGTGAAAAGCTTGTCTTACAAACTGTTCATACAGGTCAATTCATTACACAGTGCAGTTACATTGAATTAGTACAGAGTGCATTGATGTAGTACAGGTAAAAACAATAACGGTACAGAGTAAAGTGTCACAGCTACAGAGGAAGTGCAGTGCAATAAGGTGTAAGGTCACAACGAGGTAGATCGTGAGGTCATAGTCCATCTCATTGTATAAGGGAACCGTTCAATAGTCTTATCACAGTGGGGGAGAAGCTGTCCTGAAGTCTGGTGGTACGTGCCCTCAGGCTCCTGTATCTTCTACCCGATGGAAGATGAGAGAAGAGAGAATGTCCCGGGTGTGTGGGGTCTTTGATTATGCTGACTGCTACACCAAGACAACGAGAGGTAAGGACAGAGTCCAAGGAGGGGAGGCTGGTGTCCGTGATGCACTGGGCTGTGTCCACAACTCTCTGCAGCTTCTTGCGGTCCTGGGCAGAGCAGTTGCCGTACCAAGCCGTGATACATCCAGATAGGATGCTTTCTATGGTGCATCGGTAAAAGTTGGACAGAGTCAAAGGGGACAAACCAAATTTCTTTAGCCTCCTGAGGAAGTTGAGGCGCTGGTGAGCTTTCTTGGCCATGGCATCTACGTGATTTGACCAGGACAGGCTGTTGGTGATATTCGCTCCCAGGAACTTGAAGCTCTCAACCCTCTCGACCTCAGCACCATTGATGCAGACAGGTGCATGTACACCGCCCCCTTTCCTGAAGTCAATGACCAGCTCTTTTGTTTTGTTGACATTGAGGGAAAGGTTGTTGTCATGACACCATTCCACTAAGCTCTCTATCTCCTTCCTGTACTCCGACTCATCGCTGTTTGAGATACGGCCTACAATGGTGGTATCATCTGCAAACTTGTAGATGGAGGTAGAGCAGAATCTGGCCACACAGTCGTGAGTGTATAGAGAATAGAGGGCTGAGGACGCAGCCTTGGTGGGGCACCAGTGTTGAGATGCCCCTCACTGACCGCAATCCTCACTGATTGCGGTCTGTTTGATTAAAGTGAAAGCTAAAATATTAAACTAAAAAAATGTAACACTTTAACATCTCTTCTATTGTAAAATATTTGGGTGAATTACAATGCTCTTCCATAAAGTTTTTTTTAGTGCTGGACTGTTAGGACATCATCAAAAATGCAAAGCATGTTACGGGTACTTTACAATACAACTCCGTTTATTAAAAATAAATTTATTTTGGTTCAACCGAGTTGGGTGGACAGCAATTTAGGGATTTCAGCATTACAAACTACAAGTGGGGAAATCCTAAAGTTAGTGTCAAATTCAAGGAGTAATTAGTTTGCCATCATTAATTACTGCAAAAAAAAAATGGACCAAATGTTCAACAGAAAATATAGAAACATAGAAAAACTACAGCAGAATGCAGGCCCTTCAGCCCACAAAGCTGTGCCGAACACGTCCCTACCCTAGAAATTACTAGGCTTACCCATAGCCCTCTATTTTGCTAAGCTCCACGTACCTATCCAACAGTCTCTTAAAAGACTCTATCGTTTCTGCCTCCACCACCGTTGCTGGCAGCCCATTTCATTCACTCACCACTCTCTGAGTAAAAAACTTACCCCTGACATCTCCTCTATACCTACTCCCCAGCACCTTAAACCTATGTCCTCTTGTGGCCACCATTTCAGCCCTGGGGAAAAGCCTCTGACTATCTACCTGATCAATACCTCTCATCATCTTATATACCTCTATCAGGCCCCCCCACTCATCCTCCGTCTTTCCAAGGAGAAAAGGCTGAGTTCCCTCAACCTGCTTTCATAAGGCATGCTCCGCATTCCAGGCAGCATCCTTGTAAATCTCCTCTGCACCCATTCTATGCCTTCCACATCCTTCCTGTAGTGAGGTGACCAGAACTGAGCACAGTACCCAAGTGGGGTCTGACCAGGGACCTATATAGCTGCAACAATACCTCTCGGCTCCTGAATTCAATTCCCTGATTGATGCAGGACAATACACCATATGCCTTCTTAACCACAGAGTCAACCTGTGCAGCTGCTTTGAGCGTCCTATGGACTTGGACCCCAAGATCCCTCTGATCCTCTACACTGCCAAGAGTCCTACCATTAAGGCTATATTCTGCCATCATATTTGACCTACCAAAATTAACCACTTCACACTTATCTGGGTTGAACTGCATCTGCTACTTCTCAGCCCAACTTTGCATCCTATTTATGTCCCGCTGTAACCTCCGACAGCTCTCCAAACTATCCACAACACTCCCAACCTTTGTGTCATCCGCAAATTTACTAACCCACCCCTCCACTTCCTCATCCGGGTCGTTTATAAAAATCACAAAGAGCAAGGGTCTCAGTACAGATCCCTGAGGTACACCACTGGTCACCGACCTCCACGCTGAATACGACCCTTCAACAACCACTCTTTGCCTTCTGTGGGCCAGCCAGTTCTGGATCCACACTGCAATGTCCCCTTGGATCCCATGCCTCCTTACTTTCTCAATAAGCCTCGCATGGGGCTCCTTATCAAACGCCTTGCTGAAATCCATATACACTACATCTACTGCTCTCCCTTCATCGACGTGCTTAGTCACATCCTCAAAAGGCAGGACCTGCCCTTGACAAAGCCATGCTGACTATTCCTAATCATATTATACCTCTCCAAATGTTCATAAATCCTGCCTCTCAGGATCTTCTCCATTAGCTTACCAACCACTGAGGTAAGACTCTCCAGTCTATAATTCGCTGGGCTATCCCTACTCCCCTTCTTGAATAAGGGAACAATATCCGCAACCCTCCAATCTTCCGGAACCTCTCCCATCTCCATCAACGATGCAAAGATCATCGTCAGAGGCTCTGCAATCTCTTCCCTCGCCTCCCACAGCAGCCTGGGGTACATCTCATCCGGTCCCGGCGACTTATCCAACTTGATGCTTTCCAAAAGTTTCAGCACCTCCTCTTTCCTAATATCTACATGCTCAAGCTTTTCAGCCCTCTGCAAGTCCCCACTATAATCCCCCAGATCATTTTTCCGTAGTGAATACTGACGTAAAGTATTCATTAAGTACATCCGCTATTTCTTCCGGATCCATACACACTTTCCCACTACTGCACTTGATAGGACCGATTCTATCGCATCTTATCCTCTTGCTCTCCACATACTTGTAGAATGTCTTGGGGTTTTCCTTAATCCTGCCCGCCAAAGCCTTCTCATGCCCCCTTCTGGCTCTCCTAATCTCCTTAAGCTCCTTCCTATTAGCCTTATACTCTTCCAGATCTCTAACATTACCTAGCTCTCTGTACCTTTTGTAAGTTTTTCTTTTCTTTTTGACTAGATTTATTAATAGCCTTTGTACACCACGGTTCCTGTATCCTCTCGTGACTCCCCTGTGTCACTGGAACATGCCTATGCAGAACTCCACACAAATGCCCCCTGATATTTGGAGTTGAGAGGGTTTGACATTTAGAGGTATTTTCTGACAGACACACCATTTTGAGTTCTGTCTTACAAGATTACCCAGGTGGAAAGGTCAAAAGGTTCAAGGATGTGCTCAAAAGCTTCCTTGGAAATGAAATACAACATCTCCATGGACTCCCATGTCCATGACCTCCTGGCATGGAGAAGGAGAATTGGGAGGTGGTATAGAGAACCTCAAGTCCACATGTCACGAGCATTAACTAGCCTTGCATAAATTGGCAGAAGGAGCACACCACCTCACAGTCTACCCATCCATCCAGGGAAGAGTCCACAGTTTCCTCAGTCACCTCACAATCCTCAATCCCATTGCACTGCCTAAGAGAAAGATCCTGGCAATGATGCTGGGTAAATATACTCAATCCTTTGTTGAAATAGTAGGCAATGAGTAAATGACCATCCATTCACACAGCAGGTGATGACCAGCCATGAGACAGGACGTAGAGGACAGGATCTAATCAGCACTGGTTCCATACAACACCACCAGCCCCCTCCACCCCGACTGCAGCACCTGAGTCATCATTTCCTACTTCCACATCGGCTCCACTCCAAACCCTATCAAACTATGTTTACAGGTCTCTTCAAGGAGTTCTTTATAGCCACTTAGAGTTAAAATAAGTTGTAGTTTGACCTCTAAAACTTGACTTGAAAGCTTGACCGTGGATTTATAAACACTAAAGTATCAAACCAGGTGAATTTCTGACAGCAATTACATTTAACAGATAACCTCATCAATGGAGTTCCTGGCAAGCCATCCAGAGTAAAGAGATTAGTAGGTAAACTGCTTTCACTATTTGATGTCTGGTTTATTTTTGAGCCATATTATTAAGTTTGAAATCCTCAAGGATCTCAGTATCCCTCACCAAGGATTTTGCGAGTTTGTTGGGTACTGCAGAGCAAGTAACGCATGGGTCTGAATCTACATCAAGCAATTATTAATATGGCAACAGCTGCCATGAGTGCTTTTGGGTCATGGAGGGGAACACTGGCTCTCCACACCCAATCACTGATGGACAAAATGGTGCAATCAGGTGGAGCTCGGCTGTGATGACCATGTCGCGTGCTGACACTGTCCAGGTTCAGTGGCGCTTTGGCCAGCATAACACAAGGACCTCAGTGTCTCTGGAACTGATTTGCCAACCAGCAGTCCGTGCTTTTGGAAAGAGACGGTGGGGTAGAGGACGGGCCAGGTGTTGGTGGTTGAGGAATTAACATTAGATGAGATATCTTTATTAGTCACGTGTACATCAAAACACAGTGAAATGCATCTTTTTGCGTAGAGTGTTCTGGGGGCAGCCCGCAAGTGTCACCGCGCTTCCAGCGCCAACAGAGCATGCTCACAACTTCCTAACCAGTACGCCTTTGGAATGTGGGAGGAAACCCACGCAGTCACAGGGAGAACATACAAACTCCTTATAGACAGCGGCCGGAATTGAACTCGGGTCGCTGGCGCTGTAAGAGAGGTAATGAAGGTCCTTTCAAAAGTGTAGGTAATTCACTAGGCATAAAGTTAGTGATAATGAATCATACTGAACTATCCACAATGCAATTTAGATTACAACTTCAAGATATACTTATCTGATTACTTGGAAAAAAATTTAATAAAGGAAGTTTGACATTTCTCAGGTTGCTTGCATAACAATTGCTTTTAATCCATGAACTCCTGTTTCATAGAACTGTCAATCTGGGCTGCTGCGTCACCATCAGTAACCGCACATCCCATTTATTCAGCGGAGCAGAAAAAACATGGAATCAATTCCATGAGCATTACGAATTTCCGAGGAAATGCCCAGTTCAATTAATTTCAAGGGTGAAATTCTGAGTGCAGCTACTGATTAGCCGTGTTTTTTTTTGTGTGTAGTTAATAATTCCAGAATTCGTTCCTGGTATGGGCAGAATTCATGCAAAGATTTTTCTTTTGAGATTAGCATAAAGTTCAAAGTGTTGGTAATTAGGAAAGTACATTTTCTAGTGTAGTTAATAAGCAGGGGTATGATGTTTCTAGTTCAGTAACTAAGTATATCATTAAGTTCTCAGGGTGCTTAGTAATTAGGGGATCATATTCCTGGTGGGGTTAGCAATTAGGAAGCAATATTCCTAACAGATGTACTAAAGAGAATAAAATACCATGATCATTAGTAATTAGGGTATTAAATTCCCACTGTGGTAAGTAACAAGGGATGATGTTCAAAATATAGTTACTAATTAAATAGTATTCTTGTTGCAATTGGAATATTAAATTTCTAGCACCTATAGTGGGTAGGGGATAGCATTTCTTGCACAGTACTGATTAGGGTAGAATATTCCCAAAGGAATTAATAATTAGGGAAATGATATTCCTCATACAGTTTGATATCAGAGGGTGCACCATTAATTTTGTTACTCATAAAGTTTAAACTGTCCTAAATAAGCTGTTTGGTTTTAAGAAATGGCAGTCAATGCACCACAGGAGCCCACCAGGAAATGCTGACCGATGAGACAGAACTGAAGAATGTAGCCAGCAGTCTGCTCTGTGTACCTTTCTAATCCTTACTTTCATTTGCTGCATATTAGCACATAACTGGGCACAGGGCTCATCAGCCCGAGAACACTTCCTGGCCAAACACCAAACATGCAAAGATGAATCAGGGGCCAGGAAGGACTGGATTGTCCCGGTCAATGGTTATCCAATCTACTGATTCCAAATAGGAGCAAGAATAGGCCATTCGGCCCTTGCAGCCTGCTCACCAATCCAATATCATGCCTTATTTTCCGCTCTCAATACCACGTTCCCTCCTTATATCCCTTGATCCCTTTTGTGTCTAAAGATCCACCTCCTCGCTTCTTACAGTACAGTATGTTCAGTGACTTGGCATTCACAACCTTCTATGTCCCAAATGTCTTACCCCATATCCTTACACTGTGACTCCTGGTCCTAACACCTGGTTCCAACTCCCCCACAATTCAGGGAAAGCATTCTCCTTGCCGATCCCAAATAGAAAACCATTGACAGGAGATTCTATGGAAAGGTACAAAATTCTGACGGGCTCAAGGAGAATGTTTCCCCTGGTGGGGAGGGGGAGATAGGGTGCTGTAACAAGGAGTCACAGTGTCAGGATATGGGGCAAGACATTTAGGACAGAGAAGTTTGTCAAGCAAAATCAAGCAGTCGATCCAATCTCTCCTCATACCATAGACCCACCACCCCAGGGAAACCTTCTTTATGCACCCTCTCTAATGGCAAGTATATCTTTTAATGGGTGATTAGAACAGAACTGCCCACAATACTTTAGGTGTGGTCTCACCAAGGCCCTGCATAATTGTCATAAGGCATCCGTGCTCCCGTACTCAAAACCTCTTGCAATGAAGACCATTAGTGCAGTTCTGGTCATCACACTGTGGGAAGGAAGTAATTAAAGCTGAGAAGGTACAGAAAAGATTCACAAGGATGTTTGCCAAATTGGAGGTCTCAAGTTATCGGCAGAGATTGGATGGGCTGGGTCTGTTTTCCCAGGAGCGAAGAATGCCAAGAGGTGACACGATAGGAGGTACCTAAGATTATGAGAGTCATAGAAAAGGTAGATAGCCAGTGTCTGTTTCCCTTAGCAGGGGTGTCCAAAACAAGAGGGCATAGGTTTAAGGTGAAAGGGAGGTTTAAAGGGGATCTGAGGGGTAATTTTTTCACAAAAAGAGTAGCTGGTATCTGGGATGAACATTACAGCACAGTACAAGCCCTTCGGCCCACAATGTTATGCCGACATTTTATCCTGCTCTAAGATCTATCTAACCCTTCCCTCCCACATAGCCCTCCATTTCTCTGTCATTCACGTGTCTATCTAAGAGTCTCTTAAATGTCCCTAATGTATTTGCTCCCACAACCTCTGCCGGCAGTGTGCTCCACACACCCACCATTCTCTGTGTAAACCCCTGACATCCCCCTTATAGTTTCCTCCAATCACCTTAAAATTATGTCTCCTTGTGTTAGCCATTTTCGCCCTGGGAAAAAGTCTCTGACTGTACTCGCTCTATGCCTCTTATCATCTTGTACACCTCTATCAAGTCACCTCTCATCCTCCTCCTCTCCAAGGAGAAAAGCCCTAGCTCACTCAACCTATCCTAATAGGACGTTTGCCAGGATGAGTGCCAGAGGAAGTGGCGAGGCCGGGACAACAACGTTTAAGATGCAGCTTGACAAGTACTTAAATGGCAGAGAGATATGGAATTAATGCAGGCAAGCGGGATTAGTATAGATAGGCATGATGGTCAGCACAGACACAGTGGGCCTTAGGGCCTGTTTCGATGCTGTACCACTCAGACTTTATAACACATGATATTTATCTTCTACACTGCAGGTTTGCTTTCAGTGACTGGTTTATAAGGACACCTCTCTGTACATCAATATTTCCTTGTTCCTCCAGCATCAGAGTGTTTTTCATCTAGATTCCAGCATCTGCAGTCCTTTGTTTCTCTGCTTCTTCAATATTTACTGAACTACTTACTTTTATTTAAAGCACATTGTCACACACTGTGAGCATTTCGAAATTCCGGTAGTGGCCACCGACTGCCGAGTTGAGTAGCAACTGAAGGTTACATGCAAGTTCAAAAGCAAATCTGCGGCAGATCGATCCCGAGGCAGATGGAAGAAGTGGTTCGATTCCCTCCTCACCCCACACCCAGCTCACGGTAATCTGAAGAAACGGACTTTCACAATACCACACCGTCCAAATTGATGATCCACATGGAAACTCAGCACAAGGCAGCAGCAATTATTTAAAGTTGCATTGACCAACGCAGTAACTTATCCCTATACTCTGGCTGGATTCCGCCTCCTGGCAACACCCACCTTCAGACACAGGTTACCTGATACTTGAGCACCGATAATCTTGTCACTGTCTTCCTTAATCCTTCCACAGCCTCCATGTTGTCATATTGTTTGTCTAACATCCGGTTTTGAATAGAATTCAAATTTCCTTCAGCTAAGTATTGTCCAGATCAAAAGCATCATCTTCCTCCTCTGTCAAAGTCCGTTCTCTAGCCTTCAATTCCATCCCTCTCCTGGTTCAGATTGAATCAGACTCTTTACCATCAAAGAATCCTATTTGAACCCAAACTGAGATTCTGATACTTTTTCATCGTCACCTATTGCTGAGGCATACAGTTTCTACACCCTCCCACCCAGTACGATGTTCTCATAACAATTTATAGTGTCTTCATGAATGTACAATAGAATCTTCCTGAATGCATAAATTGTATGCAGTAAAACTCTGCATGTTTGGGACTTGTGGTGCCTGTCTAGCAGTCTTCCTGGACTACTGAATGTTATTCTAATTAATATTCCAACACACTTTTAATTCACTTTTTTTAAAAAAAGATATTACACACATAAATTTTCCAGCGAGACTGGCAAGTTTCAAGGGAGCACGGTTACAGAATAGTGGATTATTGGATTCTTCCTGTATGAGGTTTACAAGACCATACAGAATCAGATTTATTATCACTGATATATGTTGTTGTTTTGTGGCAGTAGTACAGTGCAAAGAGAAAAATCCATAAATTACAAAAATAAATAAATAGTGCAAAAATAAAGGAATAATGAGATAGTGTTCATGGACCGTTCAGAAATCTGATGGTGGAGGGGAAGAAGCTGTTCCTGAATCATTGAGTTTAGGTCTTCAGGGTCCTGTACCTCCTCCCTGATGGTAGTAATGTGAAGAGGGCATTTCCTGGGTGGTGAGAGTCCTTAACAATGGATGTCGCCTTCTTGAGGCACCGCCTCTTTAAAATGTCCTCGATGGTAGGGAGGGTTGTGTCCATGATGGAGCTGGCTGAGTCTACAACCCTCTGCAGCTTCTTTTGACCCTGCACATTGGAGCCTCCATACCAGGCTGTGATGCAACCAGTCAGAATGCTCTCCACTGTACATCTGTAGAAATGTGTAAGGGTCTTTGGTGACATGCCAAATCTCCTCAAACTCCTAACGAAGTAGAGCTGCTGGCGTGCCTTCTTTGTGATTGCATCAATGTGTTGGGCCCAGGTGTTGACACCCAGGAACTTGAAGCTGCTCACCCTTTCCACCGCTGACCCCTTCTCCCGACTTCCCCTTCCTGAAGTCCACAATCAGTTCCCTGGTCTTGCTGACGTTGAGTGCGAGGTTGTTGTCGCGACACCACTCAACCAGCCGATCTATCTCACTCCTGTACGCCCCCTCGTTACCGTCTGAGATTCTACCAACAACAGTGGTGTCATCGGCGAATTTATAATGGCGTTTGAGCAGCCATGAGTGTAGAGACAGTAGAGCAGTGGGCTAAGCACACATCCTAGGAGGTGCGCCTGTGTTGATTGTCGACAAGGAGGTGATGTTATTGCTGATCGGTACAAACTGCTCACATGTTGACTCTGTAACCTACTGGAGGAAACCAAATGTTCCAGTCTGACTTTGGCACTGTTGCCAAGTAGGCACATCACATCGATACAGAAAGAACCGTGTTTGCTTAAAGATACATTAAGCATACTCTGAAGATGCACTATACTTTTTTTTAAACAGCAAAATTTATCAATGTACACATTCAATGACAAACTACAAAAATCTTTGCTCGTACCTAGTACCACTCGCCATTCTCCCTAATCACAAAAAGCTATGTGGATTCTGAAAAGCATCTAATGGGCCATGACCATGATTAGTGACTTGTACCTGCAACTTTATCAAATACTGCAGTTGCTTACCAATAATTCACTGAACAAACTGGGCCAGTCAGCAAACACTTCTTGCAATTATTTTCATTCTGACTATTCCTGCATGTTCAGTATGAAGTTCAGCCACAACCTTTTCTTTCAAGCTGGTAGGTACCAGCCCATGACCCTGCTTGTTGTACCCCTGCTCATGTAACAACTCATTGTGAGAACAGTGGAGTTCTTTCAGCTCCTCATCTACATACAGGTCAATGCCTATCCACCCTTTCTATCCCCGTGCAAGGAGGTCACCACACTTAAAACGTACTTGGGTGAGTATCTGAAGATGGGATTAGTTCTTTCTCAGCTGAGTGACCAAGGTTTGGAAGGAACACTGCTCCATCACTATGTACAACCTTAGCTCTTGTGCTCTCCCTTCATTGGTTGGAGACCATTGGCATCTACCTTCAAACCAAGTTTGTAAGGTCATACTTATATGACACAGAAACAGGCCCTTCTCCCCAATCAGTCCATGCCAACCAAGATGCCTATCTAAGCTAGTCCCACTTGCCTGCATTTGGCCCATATCCCTGTAAACCTTTTCCATCCATGAACCTGTTCAAATGTCTTTTAAACATCACTTCTCCTTGCCAAAAGGTGTATTTGCTTCACTTCAACTTCATCCTGTACTCATGTGAACACGTCCACTAACATCAGGTACAATTCTTCTGTGCTCATTGGTTACTGAATCAGTGATCCACTTCTTGCTAGAGATATTCCATGCTTTATGCATAGAGTGCACCAGTCACACATCATCTAAAGTCTGTAAAAGTCATTAATCAAGAAACACTGTTGCCCATATCTTGTAGAACATAGAACAGTACAGCACAGAACAGGCCCTTTGGCCTACAATGTTGTGCCGAAATAGCTATTCCCTCCTACCTACAGGATGCCCATATCCCTCTATTTTCCTCTCATTCACGTGCCCATCTGAGCCCCTCTTAAAAGCCCCCAGTGAATTTGCCTCCACCACCCTATCAGGCAACGCATTCCAGGCACCCACCACTCTCTCAGTAAAATAACGTACCCCTCACATCTGTTCTGAACCTAGCCCCTTTCACCTTAAGTGCATGCCCTCTGGTATTGGATCGCTTAATAATGGGAAAAAGATATTGCTTGTCCACCCTATCTATGCCTCTCATCACTTTATACGCTTCCAACAGATCACCCCTCAGCCTCCGCCGCTCCAGAGAAAAGAGCCCAAGTTTGTCCAGCCTCTGCTGATAGCACGTGCCCTCAAATCCTTATAGAGGCACAGTCTTGTCCATCCAATCCTCAGTCTTGCCGAGCTACATTGGCCTGCTACGCCCCTTCAAAAAACTAAAAATTTTCATCATGTTAAGTCTTTTCATGTCTTTCATTCCTGTAACTTTCTCCAACCCTCCACGGACCATTCATTCATCAAATTCTGTATTTGTGCCCTACCCCCCACTCCCACCAACCCCCGCCCCCCCCCACCCAACTTATCTCCACCAATAGTGATGCTGTCCTCAGCTGCCCGGTCCCCAAGCTCTGAAAGATTCCCCCCTGATAACTCAAGCCTGCCCTCAGCCCTCTCCTCTTCAATCTTCCTTAAAATTTGTGATCACCCCACACAATATCTCCGGTTGTCATAACAGTTATTGTTTCCTTAGGTAGAGGGATTTCTTTCCTCCTCGATTAAAAACACTATATGATTGCAAGCTTGTGCTGTTCTTTAGACCGATAGTTGGCTTCCAACACCTCTCTCTAGTGCGAGGATGATTTTGATGGAGATCAGATGGAAGGAGCTCATTTAGGCCAATTGAAATAATCTCCAGAACTCTATGCCACAGTGTTAATAGATCTGACCGTAGTTACAAATCCCCTAAAATGTATCTGAGGATTTAAACACAGAACCGCTAAAAGTTTTGCAAAACAAAATTTGGTACAATCTCAAAGAAAGATGCTCCAAGTTTCAGCCTGAATGTTCCTCTCTCTTTCTCTTACTTGCTGACTGGATGTCATTTCTATTTACTTGGAGCTGAATTTTGCTCAGAATCGAGATGAAATCAGATGGCAGTATTAATTTTAAACATGCTATTCCCCAAAACACAATAAATTCTCACTATCAAGGATTCCAGTCACAAAATGCACAGCAGATAATGTGAAATACTCTAAGCAGCATTACAAGCAGAACAGTGAAGATAAGATAAGATATCTTTATTAGTCACATGTACATCGAATCACACACACAGTTCTCTCCAAACCCCTGCCCGAGCCTCCCCCCCCCCCATTACACAGTTTTGTTCCCCTATCTGCCCATCACCCACACACTTCACCTACTGGGTCTCCCCCCTCCCCTCTGTTTCCACCTGTCCATCATCCCTCCCTTATCTGGCTCCACCAACTACCTTCCAGCCCCCGACTCTCCTCTCCTCCCCCACCTAGCTCCATCTACCTATCACCCCCCCCCCCCACCCCTTGCCTGGTTCCACCAACTTACTGCAGAAAGGTATTGCACCCCATTGTCTTCACCCCACCCCATTGCACCTCACCCAATTGTCTTGCTCCCTGGATAGACAGCTCAATGAGCACAGAGCCCATAAACCAGCAGGTCCCATACCCGTAACCGCATTTCTATTCAGCTATTTGATCATAAAGAGGGCTTATGGTCTAGGGCCACAATTAGTTTCAACTTTGTTGGGATGGCTTAGTGAACCATCAGCTAGGTTTTCCACCACAACTTGACATAGAACAGTACAGCACAGAACAGGCCCTTCAACCCACAATGTTGTGCCGACATAGCTAATCCCTCCTACCTACAGAATGCGCATATCCCTCCATTTTCCTCTCATTCATGTGCCCATCCAAGCCCCTCTTAAAAGCCCCCAATGAATTTGCCTCCACCACCCTATCAGGCAATGCATTCCAGGCATCCACCACTCTGAGTAAAAAAAAACTTACCCCTCAAATCTCTTAAGAACCTACACCCCCTCTCTCACCTTAAATGCATGCCTTCTGGTATTGGATCGCTCAATAATGGGTAAAAGATATTGCTCGTCCACCCTATCTGGACTGACAAGCTCTGATATACCTTTCAGACCAATTAACATTAGCGGAGGGATTTTACTTATGGTTCGTTAAAAGTTTACTGCCTGTTTAGACATTGATTTTTTTTAAACCTGAGTCTCTCACTCACCTCCACGCCATCATATTCTTCGTCAAAGAGCTTCAAGTACTCTGGGAGCCCCAACTGGGCAAGCCACTTGGAAATGGACAAATGCTTCATCAAAGGTGCGTCCTGCCCTGTTCAAACCGGTTCCAGGCTCTGTTACCAGGGAAAAGAGTGGATATAGTTTTAATGCAAACAAGATGAGGAAACAAAACCACATTCTGCGATATGAAAGTGAAAGATGGGAGGGCTCCTCAATCTTATCTGTGTTGTAAATACTTAGTCATTTGGAACACTTGCTTCACTCAAGATTTTGGCCGACTGAAAGGTCTGATCCAATCTCCAGTCTTCAGGCACGAACTAGCAATGTGCAGAGACAAAAGGCAGCATATTCTTCAGCGAGCCTCAGACAGACAATGGCAGCTTGGCTGCCTGTAATACACTTGTCAGCCCATGGAGGAGAGAGTTGAGGACAGGGGTTGGGAGAAGGACAGGGAGAGGTACAAGCAGTAGTCAGTATACTACAGAGTCCTGATGTGGGGTTTTGACCCAAAACGTCGACAGTTCCTTCCCCCCACCAGATGCTGCTCAACCCACTGAGTTCCTCCACCAGATTGGTTTGTTGTTGAGTCAGTCTACTACCACCATTTTGCACTGGGTCTTAAATATCATCTTGCCTTTTCTGTTATATACAAGTACAGTCTCACTACTATTTAACCAAGAAAGACCTAGAGTTATACAGCACGGAAACAGGCCCTTTGGCCCAACTCATCCATGCCGACTGCGTTGCCCAGCGAGCTAGTCCCATCTGCCCATGTTTGGCCCATAGCCCACTAAACCTCTCCCAGCCATGTACTGATCTAGATGGCTTTTAAACGCTGCTAATATGCCCACCTCAACCACCATTTCTGGCAACTCATTCCAAATATGCACCACCCTTTGCGTGAAGCTGCCGCCTCAGAGGTCCCTTTTAAATCTCCCTCCTCTGATCTTAAACCTACGCCCTCATTTTTTTTAGCACCTTCTCCCTGGGAAAAAAAGACTGCGTGCTTTCACCTTGCCTACATCTCACAACTATGGATTGAAAATCTAAAATACTGCAGATGCTGGAAATCTGAAATGAAAACCGCAACTGTTGGACAGTGTCACCACCTGATGAAGTGCCTTGGACCTGAAACCTCAACTCTGTTTCTCTTTCCACAGATGATGCCTGACCTGCTGCGTGTTTCAACATTGTCTGTTTTAAATCTCACTAGGGAGGCAGTAAATTGCTCACCCTGAAACCACTAGACTCACTGCCTGGTGCATTTCCTGCATTATTAGGCAGGGAGGGACCAGATGCACATTTTAGGTTGCAGAGATAATACCAGCAAACACTTGCGTGTCAGAGAAACGTAAATAAAATTAATGGCCTGTGCTATGGAAACATTTGACAATTAGAGGATTACATTTCAAATAATTACCAACTGCACTCCTTTGTGGTCCATTGGTCAATAAATAACAACCAAAGCCACTCGCTACTATGAATCAATCCTCTTGGAAAGAAGCCACGATGCATCTTCTTCCTATGTCCATTCCATTGTCCGGTAACAAGATGTGGTCTTGAGCAGAGCAGGTCCTCCCCTCCTTCACTGATTAATAACCCGTCCTTAATAATGTCCCACCAGTAGCTTAGGCAAGTGCTGATCCAAACCTCGCAACAAAATTCTCTTCTAAAAACCCAATGGCCTGGAAATTTTATCAGAGTACAACAGTCCTCAGTGTCTCTTGTTTCAGTGTTATCAAATACCCTGTTGGGTATGTTGTGTGTGGGACAGGAATATTCATGGAGTGGTGTTGATAAACAGGATGCTTTTGCGACACGTAATTCTTGTGCATGGGGTCTGTGCACTGAAATTCCTTAAATGGTGGCTGGGACATGTTTTGGTGTTAAAGGGGACCCAGTCTTACCTGGCCCACTGCCAGGGGGTTGGAGGTTTTCGTCCTTTTCCAGGTAGGTCCTCCTTCAAGCGCACTGCCTGTTGCCAATTTCCTCAGCGTCCCCTCTCATCTCGTCGACTGACAGCTCCCCAACCCTGGCCCAGATGACCACCTACCCAACATCTGCCTTCCCCCGGCTCTCCAGCTGCCCGACCAAATCACACAGGACAAGGTTAACTGACAGACCAACACCTCTCACGCCACCAGCCGCCTGCCTAATTGACACCTTCCCTCCACATCCCCCATTCCGTCGTACCCACCACCCCATTTCCTCTTTCCCAACTACTTCCAATCTCTGCAGGACCCTCCCGAATTCATAGAATCAGAGAAATCAGAGCACAGAAACAAGCTCACCTTGTCCATGCTGAACATGATGCCCATCCACACTAACCCCATTTTCCTGTATGAGTCCCATATCCTTCTATGTTTTCTATCCAAGTACAGGCCATCCCAGGTAAAGAACACCCAGCTTATGGATGCTCCTAAAGGTGAACGAGTTCCCATAATATTATTAAATCCAAAAGGCCGATGTACATACATACGTTCATTCCTACGAATGGCAGGACTAGTTCTCTCTCTCTCTCACACACATACTATGGAGGTATGGTTTCCATATCGAGTGATTTTTGTGCATTTGCTAACTTATGGACAAAAGAGTCTGTAAAAACGGAACCGGTTCATTACCTGGGGATGGCCTGTACCTGTCCAAATACCTTGAAAATGTTACAATTGTATCCGCCTCTTACCACCTCCTCTGGCAGCTTGTTCCAGATATTTATGGGGTCTGTGCACTGAAACTCCTTAACTGGTGGATGGGACGTGCTTTGGTGTTAAAGGGGACCCAGTCTTACCTCCTTATGAAAAATTTACCCCTCAGATCTCCTTAAATGTCTCCCCTCTCACCTTAAACCTGTGCCCTCTAGTTCTAGACTCCCCTGCCCTGGGAAAAAGACCATCTATGCCCCTCATAATTTTGTTAACTTCTAGTGAGGATAAACCCAACTGGTCCAATCTTTCCTTGTAACTACAACCTTCCATCCAAGGCAATATCCTGGTGAATCTCTTCTGCTCTCTTGCTATACTGCTACCACATCCTTCCTGTAGTGTGGCGACCAGAACTGTACACAATAATCCAAGTGCAACGTTCCAACTCTCATACTCGGTGCCTTGGTCTACGAAGGCAAGCATGCCAAATTCACCCTTTGTTTCAGCAACCCAGGCCTTTAATCTCCAAACAATCTCTTTCTCCCATCATCACACCAATCGCCTCTCCAGTCCACCAATCCTTGTAACCTCTACCCTCCCACAACCTCATTCCAACTACTGTTCACAGCCACTCCTTGACTTATGCATTGACAGAACTCTTGGAAGGCAGGCCTGCACCAGTTCTATTACACACAAGGCCCGGGACATTGCATGCAGCAGGATTTCACTACCAAGGGTGTGAGTGGAGAGAAACTAGTGCCACTTTAACATCCCTTTTCAGGCAAGTTCAACATGTCCCAGTGAGATCAATCTACTCAGATGCAGAGCCTTTCAATTAGAACTTCTTACTAGCAAGCCAACATTTGTTGTCCATCCCTAACCACCCCTAGAGATAAGTAGCTAGCCAGACCGTCCAAGAGGGCAGTTGAATCAACCACATTCGTGGGTCTTGTATCACACAATAGGCCAAATGGGTAAGGATGGCCCACACACCCTCCTTGAAGGACAGTAAAAATCTATCTGCTTCACTAGTGACAATCCAGTTGTTTCTGGAGGTTGAGTGAGCTAGGGCTTTTCCCTTTGGAGAGGAGGATGATGAGAGGTGACCTGATAGAGGTGTACAAGATGATAAGAGGCATAGATTGAGTGGACAGTCAGAGACGTTTTCCCAGAGCGAAAATGGCTAACACGAGGGGGCATAATTTTAAGGTGATTGGAGGCAGGTATAAGGGGTATGTCAGAGGCAAATTTTTTACGTAAAGAATGGCGGGTGCGTGGAGCGCACTGTCGGCAGAGGTGGTGGGGGCAGATACATTAGGGACATTTAAGAGATCAAGTGGTAGTGGGCTACCACTCCAGATATTGGGATGCCAAATTGTAAAGTGCCAGGGAACGTCGATCAGAAAGAGCTTGGGATTCAAGTCCATAGTTCCCGGAAAGTAGCAACACAGGTGGATAGGGTGGTGAAGGCGGCGTACGGCATGCTTGCCTTCAAAGGTGGGAGCATGCAATATGAAAATTGGGAAGTTATGTAGCAAATTTACAAAACACCGAGTACTGAATGTAATTCTGGTTGCTACACTATCAGAGGATGTAGTTGCGCTGGAGAGAGTGCAGAGGAGATTCACCGGGACGTTACCTGGATTGGAGGACTTTAGTTACAAGATAAGACAAGATATCTTTATTAGTTACACGTACATCGAAACATACAGTGAAATACATCTTTTGCGTAGAGTGTTCTGGGGGCAGCCCGCAAGTGTCGCCACTCTTCCAGCACCAACATAGCATGCCCACAACTTCCTAACCTGTACGTCTTTGGAATGTGGGAAGAAACCAGAGAATCCGGAGGAAACCCACGCAGACACAGGGAGAATGAACAAGCTCCTTACAGACAGCGACGGGAATTGAACCCGGGTCGCTGGTGCTGTAAAGCGTTACACTAACCGCTACACTACCGTGCCTGTCCATGGTATGTATGTTATGGGGAGAGATTGGATAGGTCAGGCTTATTTTCCCTGGGGCGAAGGAAGTTAAGGGGTGACCTAATGGAGTATATAATCGTAACACTTTCCCTGTAACTGTAACACTTTATTCTGCATTCTGTTATTGTTTTTCCCTTGTAGTAACTCAATGCACTGATGTAATGAAATGATTTATGGTTGAAATGCAAAACAAAAGTTTTTCACTGTACCTCGGTACATGTGACAATAATAAACAAATTAAACTATGAGACAGAAACAGGATCGATAGAACCCTTTCTCCCCCATGGTAGGGGTATCAATGGAACTCATTGCCAGAGAAAGTGGCAGAGTCAGATACAATCACTAAGTTTAAGAGACATTTAGACAAGCACTTGCACAAGCATTTAGACAAGGTATAGAAAGACACAGACTTCATGCGGGCAAGTGGGATTAATGTAGATGGACATAAAAGGCTGGCATGGACATGGTGAGTTGAAGGTTTCTGTGCTGCACAACTCTGACTGTAACCCCATTGGGAAAATTATGAAATGGAACCAATAAATCTTGCAATGGATATGGTCTGAAAACGACAACAGATTTGAAGGCTACCAGGATATTGCAAGTGCCAGCTCACTACTGCCCACTCTGGTCTCTGGAGAACTGTCAGTCATTCATTCTAAAAAGGGGGGGGGGGGGGGGAGAGTAACTGCAGCTGTCAATCAATACATAGTATGATGATGAACAATTAACCTCCTTTTAATAATATAGCTCAGTGTATCAATGTGTCAAAATACAAGGGAAAAAAATCCTTTCCAGTAGAGCCATGGAATTATTTGTATTCACCCAAGGGGACAGATGGAATCTCAGTTTAAATCATATTCAGAATACAGCACTCCCTCTCTACTGCCACAGAGAGTCAGCATCCCTGTTCTCTGGAGTGGGTCTTGAACCTACCAACTTATGAATCAGAGCCCAGCCTCAGCTAATGTTGCAGAGAAACGTGCACAGAGATTCAATAGGTTTTAAATCAACCCAGGTACCAATCCTGGGTTGATTAAAACAAGATCATTGTCTCACGTAACCAGGGATGAGCAATAAAAGTGACCCTGACAGCAAATATTGTAAACAATTTATCAGCACAAAAATTAAACATTAAGCAATATTATTGTTTAGCACAGGACGGGCTGATAAACTATTGCCATATTACCAACCTTGAAATGAAGGAATTAATGCTACAATTAGCAACAAAACAAGGACACTCACCCTGTGTTCCCAGTCATCAAATGAGCAACAGATAGATTAGGAGTTGAACACAGACACTATTTACTCACTCATTCAGAAATGTACAAACTTCCAGGTTAAACATCAAGGCTTTTCAGAAATTTTCACCAGACCATTTCCACCAATGTGTTGGATTTTCTGTAGTTTTCTCAAAGAACCTTGCAAAGGCAGCCGTTAGACCACATATCCCAGCCTCCAATTACACTTACTCTCCCATAAGCACGAGTTATTTGGAGGTCTCAAACTGCTCATAACTCTGCATCCACAACACATTGCAAAATTAGAATTCCTCTCATTTCCCTGTTTATTTTGCCAGATACCCTAAATTGATGCCCTCTGGTTAGTGACTTTATTTACTTATATTGTGCCGGAAGTGTGGCGACACTTGTGGGCTGCCTCCAGAACACTATGCAGAATATGTATTTCACTGTGTGTTTCGATGTACATGTGACTAATAAAGATATCTTATTCAAGACCAAATTTAATGAAAATCGCCATTAAACCTTTCCTTAACCATCTCTTCTTCAAAGACGGCTTTCCAGTCTCTCCACAAAACTCATTTTAGCAAATCTCCTCTGCACCTTTTTTTAGGTGCACATATCTATCCTAAAGTGTGCTACCTAGTGCAAGCCACAGTGTTCCAGCTGAGGCCTAACCAAAGATTCATCAGAAGTCTCTTGCTTTTTTTTAAAACTCTGATTATAGTCAAAGGTCTTGTATGGGTTGTTAGGAACCTTGTTAACCTCTGCCATCTCGAAGGACAAGGTGAATCAATAAATATCACTATCAGATCTAACATAACCTAGCTAAGTTTCAACTTAACTTCTTAATTGAAAAATAAATTTTGCATCTGCCTACTGAAAGAATAGCTAGACTAGCCATGTAAATGGCATGTCCACTAGAGCAGGTCAGAGCTTGGATGGCCCAGTAAGAATAGCTGACCCATGTATGAGGAGCATTTGATAACTCTGGGTCTGTACTTGGAGTTCAGAAGGATGGGGGGGGGGGGGGGGGGGGGGGGGGGGGGGGGGGGGGGGGGGTGGGGGCGGTCTCATTGAAACTACTGAATACCAAAAAGCCTGGATAGAGTGGACATAGAGAGGATGTTTCCATTAGTAGGAGAGTCTAGAATCTGAGGACACAGCCTCATAATAATGGGACGTCCCTTTAGAACTGAGATGAGGAGGAACTTATTCAGCCGGAGGGTGGTGAATCTGTGGAATTCATTGACACAGAGGGCTGTGGAGGCCAAGTCATTGGGTATATTTAAGGCAGAGATTGACAGGTTCTTGATTGGTAAGGGTGTTAAGGATTACAGGGAGAAGGCAGGAGATTGGGTCTGAGAAAAAAAAATCAGCCACATTGAATGGTGGAGCTGATTCGATAGGCTGATTGGCTTTATTCTGCTCCTCTACCTCATGAGTTCGCTGATCATCCAAGCCTCTTCAGAACCCAAAGCTGGAGGGGTGATAGAATACCAGCCTTTTCCCTGGATGGATGCAATGACACAAGGAATTCAACACCATCCAGGACAAAGCAAAGCAATCTATTTGATAAATGCTCCATCCACCAGCTGACGTCCTTGCACCCTCCACCAACAAGCACACTTTGACAGCACCATGTACAATCCTGAAGACTCACTGCAGCAACTCACCGAGGCTCTTAGATGAGGGAATCAGCAAACAATACAGACACTAACAGTGACAAAGGTAGCAGCTTCGTGCCAACACACTCACTGCAGAGTTCATTTTCAACTCACACGCCATTCTAACTTGGACACAATTCTTCTTTCCCCGATTGCTTCTAATTTAAAATGCAGGTGCTACTTGCCCTATAGCACTTCATAATGTATCTGCATCATATCAATGGCAACCGTTCATGGCAGCCGCACTAGTCTGGGTGGAGAGAATCGATTAAGGAACAGAATCAGATTTATCATCACTGACTTGTATGTCGTGAATTTTTTTGTTTTACGGCAGCAATACAGTGCAAAGACAAAATTAGTATAAATTACAAAAATAAATAAATAGTGCAAAAAAGATCAATGGGGTAGTGACCATGGATTCATGGACCATTTAGAAATCTGATGCTGGAGGGGAAGAAGCTGTTCCTGAATCATTGAGCGTGGGTCTTCAGGTTCCTGTACCACCTCTTCAATGGTAGTAGTGAGAAGAGTGCATGTACCTGATGGCAAGGGTCCTTAGTGATGGATGGGGCCTTCTTGAGGCACCGCCTCTTGAAGGTGTCCTCAGTGGGGGGGGGGGGGGGGGGGGAGGTAATGGATACCAAGCTTTTGAACTGCAGAAGTAACTACTGCATTTACGTAGCAGATCCAGTTGAGCTTCTGGCCAATGGCCCCAGGATAATGATGGTGGGGTCGTCGGTGATGAAAGAAAAAGCTGATAATTAGTTTTTCGCTGTTGGAACTGGTTATTGCCTGGTACCTGTGCACCACATTTGTTGATCATCATCCAAGGCAGGATGCTGTCTGGGTCCTGCTTCATGAAAGAATGTGCATCAGAGGAATTACGGGAGCAATGCTCAGCAAACATCCCCCTGTACGACTTAAGATGGACAAAACGGCATTCAAGATGAAGACTTCAGGAGGAAACTAGGTTACCCACTCAGCACTTCTGACTGAAAACCAGTCACGTTCATCTTCTGCATTCGTACGTTGGACTCTGCCATGAGAAATGTTGTGCAATGTGGTGGGATAATTTTAACAGAACACCAGTACCAATTATGCTGCACTTATTCCCCCATTTACAAAATGTTTTTGCCCTGGCACTCCTCAAAGGATATGCTTCGAGCATATTCCTCGTCACATTGTAGCTTTTTATAGTGGCATAAGCCAAAGAAAGCTAAAATCAGCTCTGGTCCTGATCAACAACTGATGACAACAGCTCGATAAATGGGCCTCATGGACATCAGGTGTCAAGCAGAAAGAGCATCAGTGCTCTCCTTAACCCCTCCTGCCCTCACCCAACTCAAGATCCATTGCCTTAGCAGAGCGTCACTGGACTGGCAACCACTTCAGACTTGGAGTGGAGAAGCCTGGATGAGCTTCCTTTCCCAAATCCAACTGCTGTCAAAGCTGCTTCCTTCATCTCGGACTCATTGCCTATTTCACCCTAAAGCTTCATTGGTGTGGCCCTGCCTCCAGTTTATACCCACTGCCTCACCACATTGCAAACGTCCTCCTCTAGTCACGTGCCTCTATCAAGCCACAACTTATCCACAAAACCACTACCTTCTCTTTCACAAAGTCCCTACTTCCCCCATCAACAGTAAGCTTCACTGCCATCCCGTAAGCCGATCAATCCAAATAGAATGTCTTCATCCTGGTGTTTGATTTTGCCTAATATTTCCCACTTTACTTCTGCAATCCCTATGGCAACTATCTAAACATTATTTCCCCAACATAGCTTGTATTCTGATGCAAACTTTCCAATTGTGACAGATGATCATTGTAAGCTGGGTCCAAACCCAAGCATTTGGCACTTGGGGGGGGGGGGGCTATGTGGGAGAGAAGGGTTAGGTAGATATTAGAGCAGGATAAAATGTCGGCACAACATTGTGGGCCGAAGGGCCTGTACTGTGCTGTAACATTCTATGCTGGTCCAGCTTTCCACCTTGCTTTTAAAGGGTGAAGACTTACTGAACATCCTTTACCCAGAGTTGGTGTTTTCTTTCTTAGGAGATTTTAAACTGGGTACATGTAGAAGATCCCAGAACACCATTCAGAGAAAGGAGCGGGAGAATTGTCCTCGATATCCTGGCCAAGTTATCACCTAATTAACACCATTGTAAAATGAAAACAGATTATCTGAACAGAATCACTTTCCACTTGTGAGGACTTTCTTTATTCTCAAGTTTCCTGTATTACAAAGCAAAATACAGTTCAAAAGTTTTTCACTGGCTGTAAAGCTCTTCAGGACAACATGAAAGGCAACTAAAAAAATGAAAGGCTACTTAAAAAAAATGCAAGTCCCTCCTTCAAACTCAACCCCATTTTGCCTTGTTGTATTCTAAATTAGACTTGTCCCAACAGTCTTAAAATGATATTTTCCAAAGATGATGCTTGCTGTGTACTGATAGGCATTCCTCTACTCAATGCTTTAACAAGAGGATTAATCTACTTAATGTAAATGGATTTATTAGGAAGTTAATGTTTCTTAGTGTGATTGCAACAGACACCCCCCCCCCACCTCCCTATAAAGGTGAAATATCTTTATAACTATGTTACTACGAGAACAACATATTTCATTGTCAAACAGTAACAGTCCAATGAAAATCAGAGATGTGGTGACCTTTAACTCCCAACTCTCCCTCCTTACAAGCACCCGAAGCAAATAAAAATAACAATTTCTCAAGATCCCATGGTCATCGTGTTACAAAGACACAATCCAGGCAATACCCAGGGACATTGACATCAGAGAAGAAACAAGACAGTTGAGGATCAGAATTACAAAGGAGGGTGGTCAGGCTTTTAATGTGCTGTGAAGACCTATATATCAGAACTACCTGCAAGAGATTAAAGACCACAATAAGTAATATTCGCAGGTTGCACTAAATCTGCATAAATCAGAATTACAGGCAGTGATCCTGATGACAGCCTTCACCAGCAATGGGTTAAATTTGCACTAAAGAGCCTCGCATACATTCGCCATCTAAGCTTACAAATCAAGGCAAACACCGCATCATTTTCTTAATTTCCTCCAGTGACAACCTCAACTTTGTTGACCAGATGTGTCTTGTATTTCACATCAGGACAGGCTGGAAGTTATAACATACCTCCTGCAAATTACAGCTCTTCATTCCCGAATGCTTCCCACTCTCTCTCAAGAATGCTTGCCCGGTCGTAATTCCACAGCACAACTGGTACTGCGGAGCTGGTTCCACCACACCAGCTATCTGAGTGATTACCATCTGAATGAATTACCTGTGTTTACTCAGATGGTTTATCCTGTTTGAATACAGTGAACTCAACAACATTGGCTGAGACAAAAAGAGAGAGAGAGGCTGAAGTGCTGGAAGGGTCCAGGACCCTTGCAGGGAAGTGATGTTGGGGGGGCGGGGGGGGGGTGGGAGGGGGAAGGAGGGGGAGGGGGAATGGTGGTTCAGAAGATGAAGCTCATTCAAGCCACCATCTTCCCTTAGCGCAAATAATGCAAGCTGCAGAAAGGCTTTTTTTTGACGGAATATGACTTAAAACTTGAAAAAATGATGATCAATTTCTCAAATGTTCTCCAAGCAATGTTTGTAACTATGACAGCTCTTGGCTTTAACAGCGAGAGGACAGATATCAAAGTCTACGTCAGGCACTGCTGAACCACACTGAGTGCACAAACAACTCCGTGTTATTGTGCTTCTTAAAGAATTGCTCTAAATCTTTAATGACACCCTCCATCAGATACTCCCAGCTGCTTCTGTGGCATTCCCATAATCTCTGCCACTTCAAAACAAGCACAAACTGCGCACACTATTTGGGTAATTTTTCCTGTGTTATCATTAGCAACAGCCTTGAGTGTGAAAAATAAAACTGGATGTCTGCTAATCACTTTTCGGTACCTGTATGTATCAGTAGCATCAGCCCACTGGTGAAGCCCTTCCCAGCAGCAAAAGTGTCGGGGTTCACATGAAGATATTAATTTATTAGTCACATGTACATTGAAACACACAGTGAAATGAGTCTTCTTGCGTTACTGAGAACGTGCTGTGGGCAGCCCGCAAGTGTCGCCACTCTTCCGGTGCCAACATAGCATGCCCACAGCTCCTAACCTGTCCGTCTTTGGAATGTGGGAGGAAACCGGAGCACCCGGAGGAAACCCACGCAGACATGGGGAGAACGTACAAACTCCTTACAGACAGCGGCAGGAATTGAACCTGGGTCGCTGGCGCCGTAATAGTGTTACGCTAACCGCTACACTACTGTGTCACCCTTGAATGACTACTTGAGCAGGGCGGAGGAGGTTGACAGCTTTGCTAATGAGGTTCCAGATAATTCCTCTTTAGATTATGAAATAATAACCAGATTAAAATAACTTCACACTCAATTTCACAATACAGATCCTCCTCGGGTTACAAACACCTGACATATGGAAAGCCATTCATAATAGAGTGTTCGGGAGAACGGCAAGATGGATGGGGATGGATTTGCTGGCTGCTGCAGGCATCTTCTGCTGGGTGGGAATGGGGCACTTTTGCATGACCTCACCCCCACATGCTGCAACAATCAGAGGCTGCATCCATCCAGGCAAAGCTGGGAGCACTGAGCGGGCTCACTCACTGAGTCAGTGAGGCCGGCTGGCGGCCGCTCTTCCTCACCCTCTCCTCACAGCTGGTCCTGTTCATGTCCGACTTACGAACTGTTGGGGTGGTGAACAGTTCTCAGGAATGGAGCCCTGGGGGCTGCCTGTAGAGCCAGTGGTCGACCACCTGCATCAGTTCTGCCTTAGCTGGCAGCTCTGTCGGCTTGGAATCAGTAGACTTTGGCTTCGAGTCGCATTCCCTGACACTCTCACACAGTCGTTAGGAGGTGTTGTCAGTGTCACAACAGAATGGATGCAAAAGTGTGCCCATGGCACTAATTCAAAGAGCAGGGCTTCTCTGTGGTGCCTTGGCCAATCTCTCTCCCCCTCCCTCTCTGTTACTCACACCCGCATTACACAATAATTTTGACAGATTACTATGTTTGTTTGTGGGTGCTGGCTTTGCACAGATGTTCTGGCAAATTTCCCCACATAATTACAGCAACTACACTTCAAAACAAAAAGCATCTTTAGGTCTAAAGTAGCCAGGGATGAAATAAGATTCATTATTTAATGCAAACCTTCCACCGATAACTGCTTCATTTACTTGGTTTGATCAATCCCTTGTATTTTGGAATTATTTTACTTTTAGCTTTTATTCATAGCATTCTCTCACTATAAGGAAGTTGAATACCTTTGAATGCATCAGGTGGATTGTGTCTGGTTTATCAGGAGTACATTCAACAGCTGCACCTTGTACGCTAACGCAATCCAGTTTTATTTAATCTATTGCCCAATCCTCTCATCACAGGATGGATTTATTTTGCTCTTTCTGCTTGCGCACCTAATCAAGAACTAAGTAATCTTACAGCTGAACATATCCCTGAGACTGAAGGAATGACAACACTTAACAATTTATATGAAGGGGGCAACTACACAAGGTGGCAAAACGCTAGGGCACAGCGATTAGTGCCACTGCTTCACAGCTCCAGATCAGGTTGGATCCTGCCCTCTGGTCCCGTCTGTATGGAAGTTGCACGTTCTCCGAGTCCATGCCAAGTTTCTGCCAGGCATTCCTGCTTCCTCCCACATTGTAATGATGTGTTGGTAGAATAACTTGCCACTGTAAGTTACCAAGCATAGGTAAAGGGCAAAAATAAAAATCAGACAGGTGCTGGTTCTTACAGTTCATTTCCAAGGTTGTTTTATGATAATTTGCCAGGGGGCTTGTTATTTACAAAAGTCACTTCACTATTTGACTGCTGATGCTGTCCAATCCTTCCCTCACTGAAACAGAGGCAGCCACTGCGCACCAGTGCGGAGACAATGGATGTTTAAGGCAGGGCTGCTCAAGTGAGCCACACTGTCCTGAACATTGCAGAAGGAAATCCCAACTGTGAAAGTTAGGCAGCTAAAAAAATTGGCCCTCTCATTTACTAATTAATGCTTCAGAAAAAGAGGAAAGTGCAGTAAGTTAGCATGCTGCTCATAAGAGAGGATAATAATTGGTTCTTGTAAGATGTATGTGCGCACTTACATTCATTCATGGACCAAGAAGAAAGAAAGAGGAGCAGGAGGGTTGTGGTCAAGGGGACTTATTCTAGCTGGAGGTCTGTGACTAAGTGGTGTTCCTCAGGGATCCGTACTAGGACCCCTGCTGTTTGTGATGTTTATAAATGACCTGGATAAAAATGTACATGGGTGGTTTAGCAAATTTGCAGATACAAAGATTGGTGGTGTTGTGAATAGTGTAGAAGACTGGCAAAGGATGCAGTGGGATATAGATCACTTGCAGATATGGGCGGAGAAATGGCAGATGGAGGTCAACCCGGCCAATTGTGAAGTGTTGCACCTTGGGAGATCAAATGTAAAGACACAGTACGCTGTTAATGGCAAGACCCTTAACAGTGTTGATGAGCAGAGGGATCTTGGGGTCCAAGTTCATAGCTTCCTGAAAGTGGCTACACAGGTTAATGGGGTGGTAAAGAAGGCATATGGCATGCTTGCCTTTATTAGTCGAGGCAATGAGTTTAAGAGTCAGGAAGTTATGCTGCAGCTTTATAAAACTTTAGTTAGGCCGCATCTGGAGTATTGCATTCAGTTAGGAAGGATGTGGAGGCTTTGGAGAGGGTGCAGAAGAGGTTTACCAAGATGCTGCCTGGATTAGAGGGCATGTGCCATAAGGATAGGTTGGACAAACTTGGGTTGTTCTCTCTGGAGCTGTGGAGGCCGAGGGGAGATCTGATAGAGGTTTATAAGATTACGAGAGGCATAGTAGACAGCCAGTATCCTTTCCCCAGGGTTGAAATGTCTAATACCAAAGGGCATGCATTTAAGGTGAGAGGGGGAAAAGTTCAAAGAAGTGTGGGGCAGTTATTTTTTTTTGTACACAGAGAGTGGTGGGTGCCTGCAATGTGCTGCCTGGGGTGGTGGTGGGGGCAAATACAAAAGGGGCTTTCAAGCAGCTCTTAGATAGGCACATGACTGTGAGGGAAATGGTAGGATATGGACATTATGTAGCAGAAGGGATTAGTTTAGTTGGGCATTTTATTACTAATGTGATTGGTTTGGCACAACATTGTGTTTCTGTGCTGGCCTGTTCCATGTTCTAGGTTCTAGGAATAGGACCACCTGCAAGCCCGTCCCACCACTCCTCAAGATCAAGGCTGATCTTCAACCTCGGCCCCACTCAGGTACGGATCCTGCACTATCCCCATATCTCTTAATATCCTGGAAATCTATTGATCTGTTTTGAATAAACTCAAGACACATTCCAGAGCCCTGAGGCAGTAAATTGCAAAGATTCACCACCAGCTCATCTCAGTCTAACGTAATCAAGCAGCACAGAAACAGGCCCTTTGCCCACTACACCCATGCCAACTATTAAGTGTCTATCTATACTATTACCATTAGATTCTGCACAGATTCACATCCAGTAACCCCCCCCCCACCACCCCCATATTCTACCACTCGCATACACACTAGGGATGATTTCCAGCAGCTAATTAACTGTCCAATTTCAGAATCAGATTTATTATCACAGACATATGTCATGAAGTTTGTTGCTTTGTGGCAGCAGCAGTACAGTGCAAGACATAAAGACATAAAACTTACTATAAGTTACAAAAATAAATAAATAGTACAAACAAGGAATAACGAGGTAGTGTTCATGGATCATTCAGAAATCTGATGGTGGAGGGGAAGGAACTGTTCCTGAAAAATTAGGTGTGGGTCTTCAGGCTCCTGTACCTCCTCCCTGATGGTAGTAACATGAAGAGGGCATGTCCTGGTTGGTGAGAGTCCTTCATGATGGATGCTGCCTTCTTGAGGTACCACCTCTTGAAGATGTCCTCGATGGTGGGGAGGGTTGGGCCCATGATGGAGCTGGCTGAGTCTACAACCCTCTGCAGCTTCTTTCAATCCTGCGCACTGGAGCCTCCATACCAGGTGGTGATGCAACCAGTCAGCATGCTCTCCACCGTACATCTGTTGAAATTTGCAGGAGTCCTTTGTGACATACCAAATCTCCTCAAACTTCTAACGAAGTAGAGCTGCAGGAATGCCTTCTTCATGATTGCATCAATGTGTTGCGCCCAAGACAGATCATCTGAGATGTCGATGGCCAGGAACTTGAAGCTGCTCACCCTTTCCACCGCTCAAGGAAGACTGGTGTGTGTTCTCCCAACTTCCCCTTCCTGAAGTCCACAATCAGTTCCTTGGTCTTGCTGATGTTGAGTCCAAGGTTGTTGTTGTGACACCACTCAATGAGCTGATCTCTCTCTCACTCTTGTACACCTTCTTGTCGCCATCTGAGATTCTGCCAACAACAGTGGTGTCATCAGCAAATTTATAGATGGTGTTTGAGCTGTGCCTAGCCACACAGTCATGAATGTAGAGAGAGTAGTGCAGTGGGTTAAGCACGCTTCCTTGAGGTGCGCTTGTGTTGATTGTCAGCGAGGAGGAGATGTTACTGTTGATCTTGGGGCATAGGAGGGAAAACTGAGCACCCGGAGGAAACCCACATGGTCACAGGAAGAACATGCACAGTCCACACAGGCAACAGCTCTACCAATTTGCAGGCTGCCCTTTATTCTGACATGGGTGTTGTTGGCACTGCCAACATTTATCGTCCACCCTGATTTAATGTGTGTGAACATTGAATCAGGACAAGGCCAAGACAGGCTCCTATGATGCTGCGGTACTTACAGTGACTGGTGCTCAATGACCAGGCTTTGACACAGAGATACCTAGAGCTGCTGACGGAAGAGTACAGCACAGGAAAAGGCCCTTCGGCCCATGGTGTCCATGCCGACCATGGGAATTATGGAGCAACATCTAAATTTTTGGGAGGGAAAGGGTGAAGTGGGAAAAAATATCAGAGCACACTAATCACAATCTTCTTGTTGTGTGCAATTTAACTTTTCAAACATTCCACAGAAACTATATTCCAAGTCAAAGCTCACAAGAATGCAGGAAAAAAAATCCCTTGGAGTAAACAATTTAAACATGCTTATTACCTGCACATTAGGCCGGGTTGCTGAGGTATGCACTTCACTGCCTCCAAGAATCAGACTAAATCACCACAACAAGCTTAGACAGAATGGAACCAAGTGAGTAATCAGCTACAAACTACGTGAACTTGTCTCCCCCTTCTAAAATCGGTAGACTGCTTTCGGTAAACAAATAATATTTAATAATGATTGATATCTGGGGCCTATGACTCACGATCATGAGCACATCATAATCTCTGGGAGGGCAAGGGTGAAGTGGGAAAACAAAGGCACACTAAAAAACACACCAATAACATGCATGCTGCAGCTGTTATTGGTAACACACTTTCACGTACCCACTGGATACTCCAGCAGCTTTGATAGCATTTCTCCTTCATCTAACAAGGCCCGTGGCCTTTGCTTTGCTGCCTTTAGCAGCGCGTTGTGCACCTGGGTGTCAGTTCTGCTCCTTCCTCTCCCCAAACCACCATGAGGCAAGAACGGAATGTGCCAGGTCACCCGCTTCTAACCACACCATGTCGGTGAGCTCAGGCATGGCAATCTCCAACATCTGTGAGCTCTGACACGATGGTCACACCAGGCCACCAAACAGGCAGAGATCCCAGGATATCACTTCTGTACACAGCACAGTGCATGACAAGTGACAACACTTGACTGCAGTGGTCAGGCCTACTGCAATCCACCTGACTAGTCCATAGTTTTCCACCCAGCTGAACTTCGGAAAGAGATGACTTACTTGAACCAGTCAGTGTTCGACAGGATAACCCTGAGAACATAGCAGATAAGATATCTGTATTAGTCACATGTACATCAAAACACACAGTGAAATGCATCTTTTGTGTAGGGTGTTGTGTGGGCAGCCTGCAAGTGTCGCCATGCTTCCGGCGCCAACATAGCATGCCCACAACTTCCTAACCCATATGCCTTTGGAACGTGGGAGGAAACCGGAGCACCCGGAGGAAACCCACACAGACACAGGGAGAACGTACAAACTCCTTACAGACAGCGGCGGGAATTGAACCCGGGTCGCTGGCGCTGTAATAGTGTTACGCTACATTACAGTGCCTGCCCAAAGGAAGCCATTTCACTCATCTTACATCCTTCCAAGGCGACTAACAATTTCCTATTTCAACATCCACCAGTCATAAATCTGGAGGTTCCTTTGCCTTCATTATGTTGGCTGGAGAGTCTTCAAGGCATGGATCACTCTTTCTGTGAGCAAGTGCTTTGCAAAAAAATTCCTTTAACCATTCTATACCCAATTAACAATCTGCTGGAGGAACTCAGTGTGTTGAACAGCATCTGTGGGAGGGGAAAGTGTTGACGTTTCAGTCCCAATGCAGGGTTTCGACCCGAAATGCCGACACTTCCTTTGCCCTCCCACAGTTGCTGCTCGACCTGCTGAGTTCCTCCAGCAGATTGTTTGTTGTGCCAGATTCCAGCATCTGCAGTCTCTTGTGTCTTCATCGTACCCAATTAAATTCTGTTTTTAGTGTAGTGTCCTGGGTTAACCTTTATTTTATAGACTTCCATTAGGCCCTGCTAGATCAGTGTACATCTTAGCATGTCCAGGGAAACACGCGACCCCACGGATATCCCCACCTGTTGTCCTATATGTGGATATTTAATCCTATTCTTCCACTGTGAATGCGATTCTTGATGAGCAGTCAACCACCACCACAAGTTTCCACTTTATCAGCCACCTCTCGAAATCCATTTGTCATCTTACCTTTGGTGGGTTTTGCAGTCAGATCACGCCGAACAAAACATATATTGTTCTGCAAGTGTCAAAGTTATACTCAATTTATCATATCAGTTTTCACACCTGGGAGTTCAGGAATTTTGCATTCAACGAGTCAAATATCACTTAACTATTACAAGCACATGGAATGATATTGTAGGAGTGATTTCACAACCACTGAGCAAAGGCTTTATATTCGGAATCAGGTCCAAACCACGTTCGTTTGCAAGTGTGCAACTGCACCAAACCACGGGGATTGTCACCACCTAAACCTTTTGTTTGATCTCCCATTCCAGGATGTCCTATGTCATGGACCAGGTCTTGAGCAAGAACCCTGATGGACGTTGAATGGTCACAGCAGGATCACAGTTCACTTCTCCCAACAATTTTCCCGTCCCTCCCGGTTTTTCCTGACACTACGTGTCACCCCCCTGGCAGTATGGCTGTGATCCACTCCCACATTTCTCTTCATCTTCTGGCAAGAGATAAACAGTGAACATCTGAACTCCTTGTTGGGTAAAATTACCAACACTAGTCACTGCCCAAAACCTTAAGAACACAGAACAGTACAGCACAGGAACAGGCCCTTCGGCCCACGATATCTGTGCCTTCCATGATACCAAATCTAACTAAGCCTATCTGCCTGCACATGATCCATTTACCTCCATATTCACATGCCTGTCTGAGTGCCTCAAACGCTGCTATTGTTCTGCTTCCACCACCACCGGTGGCGTGTTGCAGGAATCTACTGCTGTGTGGGAGAACGTGCACATCCCCTTTAAACTTACCCCCCCACTCTCACCTTAAAGCCAGGTCCTCCTGTATTTGATATTTCTACCCTGGTAAAAAGACCATCTATCCTATCTATGCCCCTCAATTTTATAAACTTCTATCAGGCACGGTAGTGTCATGGTTAGTGTAACGCTATTACAGCGCCAGTGACCTGTGTTCAATTCCGGCCGCTGTCTGTAAGGAGTTTGTACGTTCTCCCCATGTCTGCGTGGGTTTCCTCCGGGTGCTCCGGTTTCCTCCCACATTCCAAAAGACGTACAGGTTGGGAAGTTGTGGGCACGCTATATTGGCGCCGGAAGCGTGGCGACACTTGCGGGATGCCCCCAGAACATTCTACGCAAAAGATGCATTTCACTGTGTGCTTCGATGCACATGTGACCAATAAAGAAATCTTATCTTGGGTCTCCCCTCAGCCTCTGATGCTCCAGAGAAAACAATCCAAGTTTGTCCAACCTTTCCTTGTAGCTAACACTCTCTAATCCAGGAGCATCCTGGTGAACCACTCCAAGGTCTCCACATCCTTCCTGTAGTGGGGCGATCTCAATCTGTTTTTCTCTTAATCAGTCATGAGCCTTGATGGTAAACGTTGGCAGGTTTTAGGCATAAAGCACTTTTAGACAAAGTCACGAAAAGGTGTCATGCATATGAAAAGAACTTTTCTGTTTGCTGCAGGCAGGAAAAGACCAGATACAATGGCACTTGTTTAACCCCATGAGAGGGTTGACCAATTGTCACGTTACGATTTTGCCACAAGAAGTGAAAGCAGACGTAGACCGTTTGACCCCCTCGTGCCTACTCTGCTATTCAATTAGACCACAGCTGATCTTTTACCTCAGTGCCTCTTTCCTAAACTGACCCCACCACCCTCTCTTAAGATCTAAAAATCTCATATCTATATCTTGAATGTACTCAACAACTGAGCATCCACTTGGGTAGAGAATTTCAAAGATTCACCACCTTCTGGTTAAAGAAATTTCTTTTCATCTCTGCCCTGAATGACCAACCCTTTATATTGTAACCACGACCCCTTGTTCTGGACTTGAACATAAAAGGTACTCAGCCTCTCCTCTCATCATCCAAGCTACACACATAAGAAGCAAGAGCAACTCTTGAGAGACACCTGACACCTCACAATGCTGTATTGTTCACAACCAGCAATTCACATGAATGTTGACAAACACAGCAAAGACCTTCCTGGCCCATCCACTGTGTCTGGCACAGAAGCAGAAGGTTTGACGTGCCTCTGCTTCACCAATCCACTTTTATCTCAAAATATTTATCAATCAACATCACTGAACCATCTGACCAGTCACTAGTACATTGCTGTTTTTGCTGGTTTGCTGTACATAAATTGGCCATGGCATCTTCCATATTACAAGGGAGACTTCACTTCAAAAGTTACTTCATTGGCTGTAAATCAACATGGTTACGAAAGGCACTTTATGAATGCAAATGTCCCTCACACACACTTAACAACCCATTGTGCATTCTTAGATCGTCGGAGGCACACTGCAGTTTGTTTGCTTTAATTTACTTTACACCATTACACAGATTTGCCCAGTTTGAATTGTGCTCATGGAACACAATTTATATCTTATCTCAGAACATAGAATTATGTCAGCTCCAGGTGGCTCCCATGGTTTTCCTCTACTTTGCACCTTTGTTTTATCATTGAATTGGTTACCGTGGTAACCGCTCACACATTAACATCACTGCTCTCACCAACTCACCCACCCTACCCCAATTGCAGAGACAAACTACTTTCTTCAGCACTGGGAATTTGTCAATTTCACAAGACCAGTTGCAACTCAAGAATGTTATGACCTTGCACCTTATTGTCTACCTGCAAAGCACTTCCCTCTAGCTGTGACATTGTATTCTGTTATTGTTTTTACCCTGTACTACCTCAATGAATTGATCTGTATGAACAATATGCAAGACAAATTTTTCACTGTACTTTGGTACAAGTGATAATAATAAACCAATACCAATATAAATTCAGGAAAAATAATCTCACCAGATCTTTGACTGTTTGGCATGGCATTAATACAATCTACTGTAGCACTGTCAAGCCCCTACGTTACAATGCTGGGTTACTGGGAATCAATAGGAAAGGAAATGCAGTGTTACTCCTCTATTCAGCATGTCAGTCCTTGCATTCCTGACTCTCATCTCTCCCCATCAAGGACAGCACCTGTATTTGCCTCCGAACATTGGGGATAATCAGAGAAACTAAACAGCCTTGAGTTTACTCAGCCAGCTTTACAGTCACTACAGAAGGCAAGGAACCAAACATCAAAAGCTTTTAACATTTGTAAAGATGTCCCCTCCTGTGCTTCACAATGCTGGTGATGTAGCTGCTGATTGGCTGTTACGTGCCTCTGCTTCCCAATACGAGTTAGCAATAAACTCAATTCCAACATGGCAAGAGTTTCCAAATTCTCTACATTTGCATTACATTGGATTGATAACTTTGTTGTAAACTATTTTCACAGAATCAGATTTGGCGTTAAACCCCCAGTTCCTCTCTTTATTTAGATTAGATTTGTACAGCTAGTCAGACATTTAATAGGCCAGCTCAGAGGTAGCATGCGAGATGTTTGGCAAAGAATTATTCATGGTTTAGCTCCTTTGTTCAATTAAAGGACTCCAAAGACCTCAGGCACTGAAGCCCCTGCTGGACAACTAAAAGGTGGGAGGGGTATGGGACACACAACCCCTCCCCCTTTCTTTACCAATGGAAGTTCACAAAAGAGATTGTTGCTGTGGGATCAGTTTAGTTTCTGGTGAACATCCAAAAGGCAAGACAATGAACTTCTAACAGACAAAGGCGATTTCGAAAATTCAGACACAAGAACTCCTCTTCTCACTTTACGTGGGTACTGATGGTATGCCAAACCTCTTGGCTAGTTTTCACATGTTCCAATGACACTCGACCTCCTCCTTCTTTAACACTCCAAGATCGAAGAGGACTTGCTGCCATTTCAATTCAGAGGTGACCATTCACCATTCCAACATTCTCTGCACCATTCTGTTGCTTTTGCACTTCCTGTGTTTATTGGCTGTTTACTCTGAGCTTCAGACGAGCAAGGAATTTCATTGAACCCTGCTGTGCATGACAATAAATTAATCTGACTGATGCAAGGCCAATGGGAGAACCATAGACCCCACCAGCAGACAAGTGGTGGCTGACGAACAGGCGGGTAGGTAGTCTGGGATGACATCCACTTTCCGCTGTTTACGCTGTACGCATGCACCACACACATACACTCAAAGTTCGCAGCACCATTGTGGTTTGGGGAGTCATGGAGCAGGGGTTCGGAGGAGTCAGGGAAGATGTTGCATTTTATCCCCCAAAGAGGCATTGACAGCCAGCCTTTCCGTCCCAAGTTATTCAGTTTTTGGTATCAGGAGTAACTTTTTTTGGTGAAGGAACTTTCATATGCTGTTGGAGTCAGAATCAGATTTATTATCATTGACATACAACATGAAATTTGTTCTTTGGCAGCAGCAATACAGTGCAAAGGTATAAAAATGTATAAATTACAAAAATAAATAAGTAGTGCAAAAACAGATGGAATAACGAGGTAGTGTTCACAGACCATTCAGAAATCTGATGGCGGAGGGGAAGAAGCTGTTCCTAAAACATTGCGTATGGGTCTTCAGGCTCCTGTACCTCCTCCCTGATGGTAGTAATGAGAAGAGGGCATGTCCCGAATGGTGAGGGTCCTTAATGATGGGTGCCACCTTCTTGAGGCATCGCCTCTTGAAGGTATCCTCGATGGTGGGGAGGGTTGTGCCCGTGATGGAGCTGGCTGAGTCTACAACCCTCTACAGCCTCTTGTGATCCTGTGCATTGGAGCCTCCATATCAGGCGGTGATGCAACCAGTCAGAATGCTCTCCACCGTACATCTATAGAAATTTATAAGAGTCTTTGGTGACATACCAAATCTCCTCAAACTCTTAACAAAGTAGAGCTGTTGATGTGCCTTCTTCGTGATTGCATCAATGTGTTGGGCCCAGGATAGATCCTCTGAAGATGTTGACACCCAGGAACTTGAAGCTGCTCACCCTTTCCAGCGTTAACCCAAATGAGGACTGGTGTGTGTTCTCTCGACTTCCCCTTCCCGAAGTCCACAATCAATTCCTTGGTCTTGCTGACGTTGAGTGCGAGGTTGTTGTCGCAACACCACTCAACCAGCCCGTTCCAGTATTTAGACACAGTGATGAAGAAGGAACAGGAACATCTCCAAATCAGATGAAGGGCAACGCACAGGTGCCCACTGCCCTCATCCTTCTTGGTGATAGGAGCCACTGTTAGAGTAATCTAGATGAGCAACTACACCGCAGCTTGTCCATAGTACACACTGCAGTAACTGTGCGCCATTGGTGGAGGGGAATGATGGTGGCTGATCAGGTGCCAATCAAATGGGCTGCCTTGTCCTGGATGGGGTCAAATTTCTTGAAAGATTTATTCATCCTGACAAGTGCAGAGTCTTCCATCCCTCTCTTGACTCCTGCCTTGTAGATGGTGGAAAGTCTTTGAGGCATCAGAAGGATTCTCAGCCTCTGACCTTCTTCTGTAGC
The DNA here is from genome assembly GCF_009764475.1 of Pristis pectinata. Taxonomy (NCBI): domain Eukaryota; kingdom Metazoa; phylum Chordata; class Chondrichthyes; order Rhinopristiformes; family Pristidae; genus Pristis; species Pristis pectinata. The sequence continues at coordinate 15,524,002 of NC_067407.1, forward strand.
CATGGTATCCACATAGCTGGTCCTGTTGATTTTCCAGTCAATAGTGATCTCCAGGATGTTAAGGTGGGAGACAGTGCCAGTAAATGCCACTGAATGTCAAGGCCATTGCCCTCGGACCCCATAGGTCGTCTCGCTGACCGACTCACACAGACTCCGGGCTGACCACCTGTCTGATTAGCAGTTCACCTCCCAACTCCAATCCCTTCTCCAAATAATCTTAACTGCAGACCCCATCCACAGCACTCCAGCCAATCCCCTGAACAAACACCTACTCCATAACCATATGGGTCCATCTGACCTTCCCCAAACCCCATTCTGCTTCGAACCCCCACCTTTGACCCTAATCCTCAACTCACACCAGCAGATGTCCTTTACAAGCTCCACAGTAACTGCCCAAGGTTTGCTCCACAATGCCGTGGACCACACACGATAGAACTCAGCTGCCAGGCATTGCACATAAATCCCGCACCAGTTCCCTGCAAAGCTCTGTTTCAACCCACTGTTTAGGTGCAGTACAATTTCAAGCAAATGTTTATTTTTTATTTAAAAGCAGAAGGCAAAGTAATTAACTGCATAGGGTCTTTTTTGAATCCATGCCAAAGCATTGCTACCTTGTAAAAGAGAGACTCTTGCTGCTACAGTGCAAATGATACATGCCATTTCCGTAATCCACCCAATTGGGTAATTAACACCCAACATCATTCCAGGGAAGTTCTGAAAGCGCCTGTGGGTGTCGAGATGCCCAAATGGCTTTTTTCCAACGACCCACAAGTCACTTTAAGAAATGGGCCACACACTCTCAAACTGACTCATGCTTGAGCAAACTTCAGATCCAGTATCAGTTGTGAAGTGTGGCAGAGAATGCCAAACCGCAGGGAAGTACCATCCACACTGCACGTCAATGGACTGCTCTTAAACACAGATCTTAAAACTAGTTATGTTCAAGCTACGCTTTAGCCTTTTATTGGAGCCAGGGACTTTGGTTCCCCACTGCAAGGCCGAGGGATGGCAGACTGGAACCTTCATTTGGCACAAAAGGTGCCTCCATTTGAATTACTTGATGAAATGCCAGGTAAAAGATGGATGAGATAGGAGGGGATAAAAGACTTTCAGACTAGCAGAGGGTGGGGACGGTTGACAGGTACATATTGCCCGTCACGTACAGGCTTTGTGGAGAGCGGCTTCCATTAGTGTCTCAGCTGCCATCCAGGGGACGACTTTTCGACACGACTAAAAAAAAATCCATCTTTTGCTTTACGTTCCTAAGATGTTGCTCTGTCCATAGCCCATAGGAACATAAACAAGTAACCTCCACCAAATATGATTTATAATTTTCTTTTAGGATCTGGGCATTGCTAGTGAGACCAATTATTGGCAATTATTCACAAACTGCCACCTTAAAAATCAAAAGTGGGGAAAATATATGTACACTCTCTCACCCTCAGAGGCGGGATGAGAGGCACAGCAACCTTTCAGCTACAGAGACAGAGGAAGGGAAGTAGCAGAGAATGTCAAACGTCACCTCAGTAAGCTCAAGGTGGGGTTTTTGTGACATTGCTCTCCCCACATTCCTCCACCCCTCCCACTGAGCTGTCCTTGGCTGTTCCCAAGACCCAACTCTGCATTTCCACCGCTTCCAATCATACAGCCCCCACCACCAACCTAGCCTGCTGGCCAGGCCAAGCTCCACACTCCCAACCTCAGATCATTAAAGAACAGAAGTGCTGGACATCTTGGAGTCAACAGCAGTGGATGTTATCAGAAGATCACAATCTCTCTGGAGTGACTCATTCCCCTCCCACCCAGTGTCCCCAACCCCTGCCCGTCCCCCCATCCACCCAGTCTCCTCCCATCGTCGTCCCCTCGTCCCGCCCCCCTGATCCGCTCCCCCGTCCCGCCCCCCCCCCCTGGTCCACTCCCCCATCCTGTCCCCCTCCGCTCCCCCGTCCCATCCCCCTCCGTTTCTTCCCGTCCCATTGCCGCATCCCTCCACATCCCGTCCCCCCACACCCCCCGTCCCGTCCCGTCCCCCCACACCCCCCCGTTTCAGATTGCCTCCCTGCATCGGGACAGAGTGTGGAGGGAAGGTAGCCAGTATTAAGGGGTGAGAGGGAGGGATGAGACTGGGGCTGGTAAGGTGATGGGTGGAATCAGGTAAGGTGAGGGATGATTGTCAGGTGGGGGAGGAGGAGTAAAGAGACAAAGGCTGGTGGGTGACAAACAAAGGAATGTGGAAGCCACAAGATGCAGAGTGCAAGGACATGTTTAGTCCTCCACTCCCAGAGAGGAAAATAAAACAAGCTGAGCTAATATCAGTTGGATGACAATACAGAGAAATCAAATGACCTGAAGTTGTAGAATTTAATATCGAGACCAAAAGGCTTCAACGTACCCAGACAGAAGATGAGATGCTGCTCAAGCTTGCGTTGGGCCTGTCTGTGACAGCACAGGAGGTCACAGACCAAGTGGGATGAGGGGTTAGGGTGGCAGACAACAGGAAGCTCGGGGTAACCCGTGAACTGGACACAGATGCTCTGCAAAATGCTCACCCAATCCGTGCTTGGTTTTTCCAGCGAGAGGAGACCACATTGTGAACAGCAAACGCAGCACACGAGATCGGAAGAGGTGTTTGGGTCCCTGCAAGGTGGGAAGGGAAGAGGTGAAAGGACAGGTGTCGCATTGCCTGCGACTGCAAGCAAAAGTGCTGCAAGGGAGGTGGTTGGTGCCAATGAAAGAGAGGACCAGGGATTCACAAGGGGAACGGTCCCTGCCAAATGTTGAAGTGGAGAAACCAAATGCAGATTGGCTGATTGCTTTGTGGAACAGCCGCCAGTCCCGTGCAAAGGGGTGACGCTGAGCTTCCTGTTGCCCGCCATTTTAATTCTCCATCCCACTCTGACATAGCAGTCTGTAGCCTCTTCTACTTTTTCAATGAGCCCCAACACAAGCTTGAGAAACAGTACCTCCTTCCGTCTGGGCATGTTGCAGCCTTTTGGACTCGATATTGAATTCTACAACTTCAGGTAACTTGATTTCTCGGTCTGTATCAGTCACCTAACTTTGATACCAGCTCAGCTTGTTTTCCTTCTCTCTGGGAGTGGAGACCTGCTGGGATTGTCCTCCTGCTCTGCATTTCACAACTCCCACATGCTTTTGGAGACACTCTTTCTTCCCAGTCTTGATGAAGGGTCTCGGCCAGAAACGTCAACTGTCCATTTCCCTCCATAGACGCTGCCTGACCCGGTGAGTTCCTCCAGCTCCTTTGTGTGTTGTCCCACATGGTTTTGTCCAGGATTTTTTTGTCCATGTTTTCACGTTCTAACTGCTTCCATTCACTCATTGACCAACTTTGTTCACGGCTCCAATGCGCAGGATCAAAAGAGGCTGCGGAGGGTTATAGACTCAACCAACCCCATCACGGGCACAACCCTCCCCACCATCGAGGACGTCTTCAAGAGGCGGTGCCTCAAGGCAGCGGCATCTATCATTAAGGACCCTCACCACCCAGGACATGCCCTCTTCATGTTACTACCATCGGGGGGGGGGGGGGGGGGGGGGGGGAGGTGGGAGGTACGAGGTACAGGAGGCTGAAGACTCACACTCAACGGTTCAGGAACAGCTTCTTCCCCTCCGCCATCAGATTTCTGAACAGTCATGAACACTACCTCATTATTCCTCGTTTGGATTATATATTTTTGTAACTTATAGTAATTTTTATGTCTTGCACTGTACTACTGCTGCAAAACAACAAATATCATGACATATGTCAGTGATAATAAACCTGATCCTGATTCCCATGGTCACCCCAGTTTTACCGTGTCAGAGACACCCTGCTCCCCACCTTGCAGCTTTACAAGCTGCTGTTGTCTCCTTTTCGGTCTAACTAAGGGTCTCCAACCCAAAACATTGAGTGTTTCTCTTCCCACAGATGTAACCTGACCTGCTGAGTGTTTCCAGCACTTCTGTTGTAGATATCCAGAGCAGCTGCATTTTAAAATTTTGACTCTAATGCAGCCACTGAGAACAGAGCAACTGTCACCGTGCTCTCCATGTGGATCCTGGCCGAAAAGTTGACCCAATTGTGACTGTGAGCAGAAGCAGAGGGGGCTCAGAGAATGACATCGTTTAATCACATTATAGTTGTTACGTGATCCTTGGGTCACAGATGTGAATGCGTGTGAACTATTGTGCAGCAAAAGCTGAAAAATCGCACCATCATCTCTCTTATGGCTCAGTGTGGCAATGCCTCAATCCCAGGCTCATCTGTAATGCTCCCTTCAGGCCAAAGAGTGGCAGCAAATGATCCCCATTAAGGAGCCTCCTGCAGTGATTAGGCAAGAGGGAGCCTGTACTTGTGCAGCCTCTGTCCTAATGCCAGGAAATCCCAACGCAGTTCAGCTTCCCAATAGAGAAAATGTCCCTTATTACTCAAGAGTGCAGCTTTACATAGTTAATCCCCAATGTACTTCAGTCAAACTTTGCTCAGTAGGAAGCCAATAAAGTACTTTTCAAAGTGCAGTCTCTGTTATAAAATAGGAAACGCAACAGTCAACATTCAGAGTGAGCTCCTGCAGACGGTAGGGAGATGGAGTGTGGGTACCCATTCACCAGGAATATAGTGGAGAGCTTAACTGCTTTTCAAAACAAACATGGACTCCTTGGTGCCCACCTGAGAGAGCAGGCGGGGCTGTGGTTTAACATTTTAACTGAAAAACTTCTCCTCTAGAGGTAACACTCTGAAGCGCCAGCATGAAATAAGTACTCGGCTCTCTACAGTAAGATGTGTATTGACAACCTTCTGTAGCAGAGGCAAGAGTTTATCAGCTGAACCATGGCTGACACCTTGAATTAAGACAAGGTATTTGATGTTCCCATACATCCTGTGACAAATTAGATACATGCCTTCATTTACCAAGCATGGCTAATGTCATAATATTCGCTGCCTTTGGCACAATTTATGATTTCTAAGTGGGAAAGCCTGGTTCTAATTCTAATCAGTGAACGGAAAGATTTAAATAGGTGTGTATGCAACCATTTTAATCCCAGTTCTGTTTTAGATTAGATTTGAGACCAGAATCCTTGAACCACCATCTGCGTTTGCATAACTAAACCCAGCTGTCATACTGATGCTGAAATCCTAGATCTATGTAGCTCTCCTTAGATAGATGGATTGGGAAGCCATGGCACGAAAGGGTGGTGAAAAATGTTTCAGCATTAACTTCAAAATAATTTAGATTGATGGTTAAAAAGGAGAAAAAAAAGTTCCAGTTCTGCTGGGAACTAGAGTCCAATTAATTGGACAGCTTGTTCAAAGGGAGTTGGATTCTTTTGAAGGGTTAATTCAGAGAGATGAAATTTCAACAAAATGAATATCAGGAGACAACAGCATTGACACAGGATCACCAAGACAGGATCCTGCTGCTCCATCTTAAGGTGAGTGCCCTATCTTCCAGCACACCCGTCCCTCTTCACTCTGTACCTGTACCCGTGTTTACAGCCTTAAGGGTTATATTCTATCACAAGACAAAGCAGATGGTTTGCATTTTCAGTGATGATATATCCTGCGTGTGGGGGAAACAGAACAAATCCTTTATCTTTTCTCAGAACAGAAGTTAAATACTTACTGCCTTATCAGCTAGTCAGAACACAAAGGGGTTGTTCCCAGTCTTTTCCTGCATGCACGGAATATTTTCTCACATTCAACAAATCTGGCACGATTTGAATTCCCATTTTAATTTGGCAATCACAGTTATGGAGGCTTTGGAAAGAGATTGGAAGTTACCCAATCTCCTCTTTAACAGTCTTGTAAAAAGGCTTGTCCATTTTTCCCATGGTTACACTCGCTATCATCATCGGGCTGCAGCCAATCAGGCACCAGTTTTACAACACACCTAATTTTACTTTCCACTGAAGTCCAAGCGTGGTTGGCCCAGCTTGCTGCCCCATCCATCCTCTTCCACAGGCACTTCCCTGTAGCTGTGACACTTTGTACTCTTTTTTTGTTTTTACCCTGTACTACCTCAACGCACTGTGTAATGAATTGATCTGTATGAACGGTATGCAAGACAAGTTTTTCACAAGCGACAATAATAGACCAATACTGAACAGTGCCAGCTGTCCTCTAGTACCTGACACAACCTACCACTGCCAACGTGCTCCTGGTGTTTCCAGGAACCACTACACAGGCCAGTCCTATCCAGGGGATGCTGCAATGCCAGAACAGCTATCTGTCAGATCAACCATTAACCCAAGGTCCATTACCCACTCAAAAAAGATCCCATCGTCCTAGTCAAAGACAAGCAGGAGTTCCTGGCAAACCATCACTAAACCAGCAGTCAAACAGACCAACCATTAGTTTAACAAACAAGATGCAGGAAGGACTCAGTGAGTCAGGCAGCATCTGTGAAGGCGGGTGGACAGTAGATTGTTTTGGAATGAGACCCTCCGGCAGGTGCAACCGTTAGTTTACATCAGTACTACTTGTGGGATCTTGCTGTGCACACGCAGCCACATAGCACTGACTGCACTGGGAAATTCGTGGTCTGTGGAGGATGTGAAAGTCGCCGTTTAATATGCAAGTTCTCTCATTGCTTCACTCCCGTGCATTTACCAACACCCCAAACTTTATTTCGAGGTCCCACAACAGGAGGCCACCTCCCTCATCCAACCCTCCCAAGTAGCTCCTAGTCAAGGGAGCACCAACTCAGCACAGACCGAGGAACATACCAGGGGTAGGTGACACAGGACCTGGGCTGCCAAACAGTGAGGTTATCCGAGTCCCATCAACACCTCGAAGCCAGTTCCCCAGATCAAAACTCCTGTGCTCACCGCTAGCCAAGGACTCGCCACGCCAACCCATCAATGCCCTATTTATTACTTAGGGGAAAAATCCAGCAATTCTGTGAAAGGTTTCCCACATTCCCACAAGAGAAAGAACGCTTAACACTACCTTGATAAAGGGCACCTGCTCTCAAGCAGCCGTCCAGACTTCAGTTCAAGGGGATACCCGCGGTAACCTTTCCCGGATAGCAGTGAGCAGTTGTCCCCTTCTCCTTCGGTAAGGTAGTTTCGGCACTTGAACGCAGGCGGCTACCGGCCTCGAGTTGAACAGACTGGAGTTGGCAGGACGCAGCCCCACGTTACGAAGTGAAGTGACACACACAGACTGCAAAACTGAGCACGTCCCCCGCCCGCGGACACACCTAGGAGTCGCCTAATTTCCAATCACTGCAACATCCTGTCAGCAGCTGGTTGCTCGCAATCATTCCACTAACACGGGCAATTTTATCAAAATCTCCAGTAATAACTTTCACTGGAACGGAGCAAGTTGTTCCACAGCACTCTGCATTCCTTTCATTCTAACAGGGGTAGAATTGTCAAGGATTGCTGCAGTCAGCAAATGAATTGTAAACTGCGTTACAACCCGGGGCTGTGTACCAGGCAGGTTTCCCCTGCAAAACGCAGGGTGCTCCTGAAAAATGTCCGCCTGTAACAACAACGTGTATTTGTGTAGCGTCCTAATCTTGTAAAACGTCCTAAGAGCGCCCACTTTCAAGTTTCCACTGTGGGGAATGTCACTGTCAGGCTTAATACGGTGTCCACACCGCGCATGCAACTCCCAAGGGTATTCGGGAGCCCCAGCAGCTGTGGAGAGGGGCACCATGGAGGCGTTCCGGAACCGTTGGGCACCACGGGGATAAATGCCACCCTTGGTAGGGATGGGGATATTTTAATTTAGTTTAGTTTGTTAGTGACTGTGTTTAGTCACTGTTATTGTCTCTGTTTGTTGTAGTTTTGTGGTATTGTAGATTGTGCTTTGTAATAAAGGAATTTTAAAAAAGGGTATTCGGGATCAACAGGTGACTCACAGGAAGCGTGAGGGGCGATTAAATGGAGGTGAATAAAGTTACCAGCTGCCAAGGTAGGGCAGGTGGTTACTAGTGCAAGGGCAGGTAACTAGGGAAAGTGGCTCTGAATTCATTGGTAGGATTGAAGGAAATCAGCGGTGTGCATCAGAGAGGGGGCAAGGTGAGCATGGCTAATTCCATGCCCAAAGTGTGAGGGAACAGATGTGCAGACCCACATTCAATCCATACCTTGAGAAGGAGTCTGCGCTGCCTCCTGGACAAAAAGCCGGCAGTTTTAAAATTGTGCACAAATTCCGGGTGAAAGTGTGGTGCAGGTAGGAAACCTAATCACAACAGTAAAGTATCCCGACCAGCACTTGAAGATCATTGGTATTGGTATTGGTTTATTATTGTCACTTGCACCGAGGTACAGTGAAAAGCTTGTCTTACAAACCGATTGTACAGGTCAATTCATTACACAGTGCAGTTACATTGAGTTAGTACAGAGTGCATTGAGGTAGTACAGGTAAAAACGATAACAATGAAGTTTCACAGCTACAGAGGAAGTGCAGTGCAATAAGGTGCAAGGTCACAACAAGGTAGATCGTGAGGTCATAGTCCATCTCATTGTATAAGGGAACCGTTCAATAGTCTTATCACAGTGGGGTAGAAGCTGTCCTTAAGTCTGGTGGTACGTGCCCTCAGGCTCCTGTATCTTCTACCTGATGGAAGAGGAGAGAAGAGAGAATGTCCCCGGTGGGTGGGGTCTTTGATTATGCTGGCTGCTTCACCACAACAATGAGAGGTAAAGAAAGAATGAGTAACCAAATCAGATTTATTATCACTGACATATGATGTGAAATTTGTTGTTCTGTGGCAGCAGTACAGTGCAAGACATAGAAATCTATAAATTACAAAAATAAATAAATAGTGCAAACAAAAAATTAATAATGAGGTGGTGTTCATGGGTTCATGAACCATTCAGAAATCTGATGGCGGAGGGGAAGAAGTTGTTCCTGAATCGTTGAGTGTGGGTCTTCAGGCTCCTGTACCTCCTCCGTGATGGTATTAACATGATGAGTGTGTGTCCTGGATGGTGAGGGTCCCTAATGATAGATGCTGCCTTCTTGAGGCATTGCCTCTTGAAGAAAGATGTCCTCGATGGTGGGGAGGATTGTGCCCGTGATGGAGCTGGCTGAGTCTATAACCCTCTGCAGCCTCTTGTGCTCTGGTGCATTGGAGGCTCCATACCGGGCTGTGATTCAACCAGTCAGAATGTTCTCCACTGTGCATCTATACAAGTTTGCCAGGACCTCCCGGTGGCCACCCACTTCAATTCCACATCCCACTCCCATACTGACATGTCTATCCATGGCCTTTTCTACTGCCACATTGAGGCCAGGCACAGGTTGGAGGAACAACACCTCATATTCTGCCTTGGGAGTTTCCAACCTGACGGCATCAACATTGATTTCTCTAACTTCCGGTAACTCTACCCCTTTTTTTTCCCCCAGCCCCCACTCCTTTGTCTTCCCTTATTCCTGTGGCTCCCTTCCCCCACCTTGATGACCTGCCCATCTCCTCTCCTCCCCTCCCCCATCCTTTATTCCATGATCCACTGCCATCTCCTACCGGCTCCCCCCTTCTTCAGCCCTTGGCCTCTTCTTCCTATCACCTCTCAACTTATTACATCTTCTATCCCCCACCCACCAACCTTCCCCCTATCACCTGGACTCACCTAGCCCCTGCCTGCATGTGCTCCTCCCCTTTCCCCCACCTTCTTATTCTGGCTTCTGCCCTCTTCCTTTCCAGTCCTGATGAAGGGTCTCGACCCGAAACGTCGACTGTTTATTTCCCTCCATGGATGCTGCCTGACCTGCTGAGTTCCTCCAGCACTTTTTGTGCATTGCTCCAGATTCCAGCATCTGCAGAATTTTTTGCGTCTCTATAAAAATTTGTAAGATTTTTTGGTGACATACCAAATCACCAAATCTCAAACTCCTAATGAAGTAGAGCCTTTACTGTGCTGTACTGTTCTATGTTCCAGAGCCACTGACATGCCTTCTTCATGATTGTATCAATGTGTTGGGCCCCGGATCAATCCTCTGAGATGTTGATGCCCAGGACCTTGAAGCTGACCCACAGGGCTGCAGACCCAAACCTGGGACATATGTAACAGGAGAGGGTGTGGGCCACACAGAGGTTGCCTGGTCTTAGCTGTCCTGATCATTGGTATCAATCCCACTTTCCTGCCTCATCCTTGATTCCCCGTTTTGCTCTAAAAATCCATATATGCACAATGATAGCATAACAGCCTTCCTGAGACAGAGAGTTCTGAAAATTCACTATGGTTAGCTACATGGCTCCGTTGATGTGGATATACTAGGCTGAATGGTCTCCTTTCTCTCCCCTACACTCTATGATTACATTCCTCCATTAGACAGATGTACATTTGGAGATATTGGCACAAGTGACCAGGCCAAAGAGGTGGGATTTATGGAATGAAAAGAGTTGGATAAGCAGAGGGTTTTATTGAAGGAATTCCAAAGCTTAGGGCCTTGCCGGTTAAAGACACTGCTTCCAGTTGTGGAATGATTCAATCCAGACTCCCCTCTCAATATTAGCCTGGCTTCCCCATTCCAAACTCCTCCACCTGTTCAAGTTCCTCTTCCGGAGTTATCCCACATCCCATGAAGATGTTGCCTGTTACTGGAGTTAGAAGAAGACACAGGCAATCTGCTGGAGGAACTCAGCGGGTCGAGCAGCATCTGTGGGGGGAAAGGAACTGTCAATGTTTCAGGTCGAAACACTGCATCAGGACCATTCCCCCGTTCCACAAGAGAAAGAACGCTTAACACGACCTTAGTAACGGAGAAACTCAGCAAGTTGACCCAACATGCCGACAATTCTTCTCCCGCCACAGGTTATGCTTGACCCGCTGAGTTCCTCCAGCAGCTTGTGTGTTGCTCCAGATTCCAGCATCTGAAGTCTCTGTTATAAGAAGCCAATTTATGATTCAATCCAGAAGTGATTCTTTCCTTCCATGGCTCAACCATAAGAACTGGGAAGCTGTTTGACTGTGGAAGGCATCACAGTAAGCTCAATGCTGACTTCACTGGCTGCTACACTGGGTGTATAGTACCAGTATCACTCTGACTGAGAACAGATTACCCTCTGAACACCAAGCATTGAACTTAGCATCTTCATTGGATTTTAACCCTATCTGTTATTGACCTCAGAACAGGGGAAAAATCTTCAGGGCTTGCACTTCTGGTGAATATCCTGTGACTTTGAATTGTTGAGTGTACTGGTGGTAAAGAAAGAATCAAACTTGATTAGGATCCCCTTCAAGACAAACAGTAAGCTTGACAAACAACATGCATTAATAGTTTCAGGCAGTGGAAAACCAGCCAGCAAATACAATTGGTGCATTTCTAATAATCCTGAATCCTATTTGTTAAAAACAATAAGTTTAATTTCTTTCTGAAACTCTTAAGTTCTCTTGTTCATGGCACAAATATTATGATAGCACAAATATTGATCCCATTTTGCATATGCTGGAGCCTTGCTGGAGATATCAAATTAAACCGACTCCTGTAAATGGAAAGTAAACTTTTTTTTCCCCTTTAAGTACTTATCCATTTCTCCTTTGAAAATTTTAATTGAATCTGCTTTCACCACCCATTCCAGGTCACAACAATTGCTGTGTAAAATTGATTCCTCCCATTACAATCACCTCGAATCAGGTTACTGACCTTTCTGCTACTGGAAATAGTTTCTACAAATTTATTAAGTCTAAAATGCTCATGATTTTGAACATTTTCACATGACCTTCTCTGTTCCATAGAGTTCCACGTACTTATATAGAAAGGTTCCTCCTGCATTTTCTATTTTCTTTTCCTGCCTTAGTTTTCAAGGGAAGTGTCAGCCTTGGCTTAGTGGCCGCGCTCTTACCTCTGAGTCAGGCGGTTGTGTGGGCTCTGGCCCCATTCCAGAGGCTTGAGCATGTAATCTGTGCTGACACTTCAGTGTTGCCCCAAGGCGAGTGTTTCAGGGATACTGTCTATCAGGCTCTGTCTGCTTGCTCAAGTGAGTGTAAAGGATCCCTCCGTGCTGAAGATATAAAAAAAACTGCAGCTGTTGGAAATCTAAAACAAAATACAGAAAATGTTGGAAATACTCAGCAGGTCAGGCTGCATCTGTGGGAAGAGAAACAGAGTCAACATTTCAGGTCGGAGTCCCTTCATCACAATGTTTCTCTTCCTACAAGATGCGGCCTGGCCTGTTGAGTATTTCCAGCATTTTCTGTTTTTGTTTTCGGTCTCTCCGTGCTGTTTGAAGAAGAGCAGAGGAGAGCTGTTAGTGTCTGTGCAGATATTCATCTGTCAATAACCATGACTATGTGTTCCATGGACAAATTGGCTGATCCTTATACCAACACTATAACTGTGAGTACACTTCATAAGTAGTTTATTGGCTGTACAGTGCTTTAGGACATCTTGAGATGTGAAAGAATATTACTTCTTGCAAAATATGAGTCCTGGGCTAAAATTCTCAGCATGGTAGGAAGGCTTGTGTGGATCCAATTTATCCAAATTTTTCTTACCAGTGAATCTGAGACATTCACTCAATGCGTGCCGGTGAACAGTGCCTGATTGCAACAATGTTCTGACTTGAAGTTACAAGAAGTCCCAAGGCACTTCACAAACCCCTATCTGTACAATGTGCAGTATGTTGGAGCACCCTGCTCTATTTGCATCCATGTTTACATTTTGTCTGTACAATGAGTGTGCTTGTGTGTCACTTTTAGATCAGTACCTTGCCTCAGGGGCAGATTGTGGTTCAAGTCCCATGCGTGAAGCTTCAATATGTAATCCAGGCTGTCTTTTCAAAGCATTACTGAGGCGGGTAAGATGTTACACTGAGGTCCTCTCTGCCCTCTCGGTTGTACACAAAAGATCACAGCCTACTGGATAGCCCCTGAAAATAGGCATTAGAATTGCAATGTGTAGTTAAACTGCACTCATTGACTACAATGCAGGCAAAACATCAGGCTTATCTCAATTGCTGCAGGAAACCATAGGTGCTGCCTGATCTGCTGAGTATTTCCTGTGTTTTTAGTTTTTAATTCAGATTTTCATCATCTGCACCATTTTGCTTTGGTGGTTAGTTTATATTCCAATGCAGTTGCAATGATCACAGTGATAACGTTTGCATCAGAATATTGATTTTCTGCTGGCTTTCATTCTTGCATTGTGGTCATATGGGCACTGTGAGGTTCAGTGATGGAGGAATTAAAGATTTGGTGAATTGGGAACTGGAGTTGGCAGTTAACTGTATTGCACTCAAATGATTTTTTTTGTGGACAGTCTAGGAAAGGTTCTTCATCCTTTCTCGTACCTCCTCCTTAATAGTCCTGTTCCTCTCCTCACCACCACGTAGCTGGTGGCAAGTGCTGCCCTTTCCTGATGGTGATGTTGTGCGGGCTGCAGCACAGCCTCTCCAGTCTCTCCCAGGAATCATATTTTGCGCTAAACCCATAGCAGCTGGGGAATTCATAGAACAGAACAGTACAGCACAGGAACAGGCCCTTCAGCCCACCATGTCTGTGCCAACCATGATACCAATTTAAACTGCACATCTCCCTGCATATGGTCTACATCCCTCCATTCCCTGCCTGCTTATATGTCTAGAATAAGGAAAGATTTCTTTATTAGTTACATGTACATCGAAATGCACAGTGGAATGCATCTTTTGCGTTGAGTGTTCTGGGGACAGCCCGCAAGTGTCGCCACACTTCCAGTGCCAACATAACATGCCCACAACTTCCTAACCCGTACGTCTTTGGAAAGTGGGAGGAAACCGGAGCACCCGGAGGAAACCCACGCAGACACAGGGAGAACGTACAAACTCCTTACAGACAGTGGCCGGAATTGAACCCGGGTCACTGGCGCTGTACTAGTGTTACACTAACCGCTACACTACTGTGCCTGCCCTCTTTGGCCCATATCCTTCTAAACCTTTCCTATCCATATACTGTCCAACACCTACACTGTAACAATGCCTTGAGCCTTCTGGATAATTCCACTGGGAGACATACTAGGTCAATTCAGTGAATGATGATGGCAAAAGCAGCAAGCACACGGGCTCCCACATCTTATGCCAAGCCAGCCTTGGTCTCGATCACCCTCTCCACAGGGTGAAGGCAATCAGTCATATGGTGAGATCTGAATGTATGGGTTTATCCAGAGAGAATCAAGAGTGGACTTGCTCTGGAAAACGCTGACCTTTGGAGAAGTGAAGTTATATAACTTGCGGATTTTACCCTGAGTGGGTCGTGTGTGCTGGGATTTATTTCTGGCTATGGGTCTAAATGCCTGCTAGTCATGGCAATAAGGAGAACAGTAAAGAGTAGAAGTAAGCTTGGGCAATCTCTAATCACTCTAACGTTTTTCCTTTCACACCATAAAGTAGCCTTCAGCTTTATCAACGTGGTAAACAACAGCCTATTTCCACCCGGCAAGCTCTCCCTGTTGAGACCCTGCATCAGGACGGCGGAAGTAGGCCATTTGGCCCAACTAGACTTTGCTGCTGTTAATACTCCACATGTCTTAGGCATCCAATGCCATTCATTTCAATTCAAGTTTTCACCATATTACCATCCTTCTCATAATGAATGATTTGTTTTATTGATTTTGGTTAAACAAAAATATTGGTCAGGATTGGGGGGGGTGGGGAAGGTTGTAGGTACCACCCATTGCTTGGGCATTATGGGTTCCATCTGGGGACCAAAATGGTGTCCAATGAGTTATCACAAATCACAGCAGACTGTACCTTTCTTTGAGCATTCATTCGTGGGGTGTGGGCATCAACGGCAAGGCCAACATTTGTTGCCTGTAAACCAAGTCGCTTGCTGGGCAATTAAGAAGCCACCACTTTGTAAAGGACATAGGAAAGGTTTAGAGGGATATGGGCCAAACATGGGCAAATGGGACTAGCTTAGATGGGAATCTTGGTCAGCATGGACCAGTGGGCCAAAGGGCCCGTTTCGGTGCTGTGTGACTCTTTGACATTGTAGCCTCAAACAGGGCATTACACATCCAGACAGCCATTTATTCCAGACGTATTTAGTGAACTGAATTTGAAGGCTGAGAGCTGACCTGATATAAGTATATAAAATAATCAAAGCATAGATAGGATAGATAGTCACATTCTTTTTCCCAGGGTGGAAACGTCAAATACTAGAGGGCATAGCTTTAAGGTGAGAGGGGGTGTTTAAGGGAGATTTATGAGGCAAGTTTTTTTTTACACATAGAGAGTGGTAGGTGCCAGGAATTTGCTGCGGGAGTGGGGTGGGAGCAGACATGATGGCAAAATCAGTTGCACTTGTAGCCTGTCCTGGTCAAATCATGTAGATGCCACTGCCAAGAAAGCTCACCAGCACCTCTACTTCCTCAGGACGCTAAAGAAATTTGGTATGTCCCCTTTGACACTCACTAATTTTTATCGATGCACTATAGAAAGCATCCTATCTGGATGGATCACGGCTTGGTATGGCAATTGCTCTGCCCAGGACTGCAAGAAACCGCAGAGAGTTGTGGACACAGCCCAGTGCATCACGGAAACCAGCCTCCCCTCCTTGGACTCTGTCTATACCTCTCCCTGCCTTGGTGAAGCAGCCAGCATAATTAAAGACCCCACCCACCCGGATCATTCTCTCTTCTCTCCTTTTCCATCAGGTAGAAGATACAGGAGCCTGAGAGCACGTACCACCAGGCTTAAGGACAGCTTCTACCCCACTGTGATAAGACTATCACAGGTCCTTTGGCCCAACTTGTCCAAAGATGTCTATCTGAGTGAGTCCCATTTGCCTGCATTTGGCCCATATACCTCCAAAACTTTTCTATCCATGTACGGTCTAAATGTCTTTCAAACACTGTAATTGTACCCACCTCTACGGCTCCCTCTGGCAGGTAGATTCCATATACCCACTGCCCTCTGTGTGAAAAAGTTCCCTCTCAGGTCTCTTTTAAATCTTTCCCCTCTCACTTTAAATCTGTGTCCTCCTGTTTTAGACTCACGTACCACCAGACTTAAGGACAGCTTCTACGCCACTGTGATAAGACTATTGAACGGTTCCCTTATACGATGAGATGGACTCTGACCTCACGATCTACCTTGTTGTGACCTTGCACCTTATTGCACTACACTTTCTCTGTCACTGTGACACTTTACTCTTGTACTGTTATTTTTTTTACCTGTACTACATCAATGCACTCTGTACTACTCAATGTAACTGCACTGTGTAATGAATTGACCTGTACAATCAGTATGCAAGACAGGTTTTTCACTGTACCTTGGTACAAGTGACAATAATAAACCAATACCAATACCAGTGACAGAGAGTCTTCCGAACAGCTCTGCCAATAACGTCACACCCCATACTGTTTCTGTGGCCTGGATGTATCCTACCTCCTGCATGCAGCCACCTGGAGCCCTGCTGTTCATCTGGCCCGCTGATCCTATCCTGTTTTCGCAGGAGGTGATGCGATAATTCCAGATTTATATTATTACAGTGGTTTAGGTGGAGTTTATTTATCGGGCAGGTTGCTAAGTAAATATTTTAATTCCATGTCATTTTTTAAAAAATTATGTCGGAGTGCTGGATGTTTTCAGTGAGCGGAATTTCTGTGTAATATCACCACCACTCCCACCCCAGCTGGCCTCTGCTGCCCAACTCCAGCCCTGGGTCTTACTGCCCGGCTGCTGCATGCTCAGCCCCAGAGCTCAGTGTCTTCAACTTGCGGTGAATCTTCAATGTAAAAATAGCAAGCCCGACCTTTGTACACGACTCCCAGTGATGGGAGTTTCTACAGGGCCAGGCTTGGAAATAACCCTGACTCAACGCTCAACATTCTTTGTTGCTTTCACACTGGGTGATTCGTGACCACCATAACCCTGGGAAGGTACTGCTTGTGTTCCCCAGTAGTCACACTCAGGCACACAGTGTCTCTCATTATATTTTCTCATGATAGTGAAGGAGGCCAGTCTGCCCATAGAGTCGATGCTGTCTCTCAGACCATTCCCATTAATATCATTCCCCCAGTTATTTCCCTGTAACCCATTCTTTCTCACAGGCCCACCCTCAATTTTCCTGCCACCCACCAACACTAGGGGTGATTTACGGGTGGCCATCAACCTACCAATCAGAATGTGGGAGGAAACCAGAGCCCCTGAGGAAAATCCATGAGGTCACAGAGAGAACGGGCAAACTCCACACTGATACCAGTGGAGCTCAGCATTGAACCCCATGTCGCTGGATGTGTGTGGCAGCAACGCCAACCACATTGCCACTGTACTGGTTAAATAGCTGGTTGGGTGCACAAGTGAGATGTTTAATGTCACAAAGGTTCAGCAGGCCAGATACAGATGGACTATTTTCTCTGATGGGGAAATCCAGAATGAGAAGACGTAATCCTAAAATTGGAGTTGGTGAGGAAAATCAGGAAGCAGTTTATTGTGGAAATTTCAATTATCTCCCAAAATTCATTTGTGTCTTTCTTGGGTCATTTGGAACTTTCAGGACTGATCGATTTTTCTTGGGTAGTGATAACAAGGAACATGCCACTGAGGAGAGGTCACACTCTTGCACTGTACAGCTGCCGTAAAACAATAAATTTCATGACATTCAAGTCCGTGATAATAAACCTGATTCTGATTCTGGTGGTATATATAGTCAGGAGGGGCATAGATAAGGTGGAAAGCCACAGTCTTTTTCTCAGTCGAGGGGTCTCTAAACCTAGATGGCATATATTTAAGGTGAGAGGGGAAAGATTTAAAAGGGACCTGAGAGGAAACCTTTTCACACAGAGGGCAGTGGGTATGTGGAACGAGTTGCCAGAGGAAGCTGTAGAGGTGGGCACAATTACTATGTTTAAAAAAACATCTAGACAGGACATGGATAGAAAGGTTTTGAGGGATATGGGCCAAACGCAGGCAAATGGGACTAGACTAGGTAGTGATCTGGTCACTCATGGACGAATTGGGCCAAACTCAATGAGGCAAAGGCAACGGTTAGCCATGACTGGACCGTCTGAACAGCCTTCTGCTCCTTCAGTGTTCAAATCTTAGCCTCCCTCTTGTTTTCTAAAAAAATCCACCCATGGTTTTACGCTACGTTAGGTCAGCCTGGGTCAGATAGACGTGGAAGGAAGAGGGTAAAGTCTTCTTGTTGAATGGTTCTGCAGACTTGCCTGCTGTGTGCACTGTTCTCATGTCATATAGATAGTAAGCTCAGTAAAATGCTCCCTGTCAGTGCACTTCACTGTACCACATCATTACACTAATTTTCAGGGATTAATTACTTAGTTACTGCTCCACTGCAAGTACGTAGTCCTCTAGTTGTTACATGTAGATGTGTTTGTCTCTGAATGTTACACAAAAAAGAGCGATAATGAACATTAATTTCCATGTGGTGTTCAAAGGCTTTTGCTCACATGGGCTACAGATGAATGTCCTGCAGGGTTGGGGCAGTGGGTGGGGGGAAGGCAGGCTACGATTAACGACCACGATTAAATCCAGGCTGCCCATTAATATGTGTATCATTTACTTGGAACGGATAGTCAGACCTGCACTGCAGCTCACCAAAGCTTCTTCGATAGCACCTCCCAAACCTGCAGTCTGCGCCATTGAGAAGGACAAGGGCGGGAGGCCTAAGGCAAGTCACCACCGGCTAGTTCTGCTTCAGGTTATAGTCAGAGTGCCAGAGAGTCAGAAAGCACGGAAAATGGCCTTTCGGCTCACCGAGTCATTTCGGATTGAAGACCCTTCATTAGTTATTATTACTGCGAAGAACTGCCTTTTCCAAATGCCTGAGTCCACAATGTTCGAATTAGACGAAGCAGGATCTTATAAGTACAAGTGTGAAAAGGTCTGTGTTTTCTGGGGCATCATAGCCTGTGAATCAGGCTTTGCGATCTCATGTGTTCCTCAGACTAATTGAATCATTTTACTAGAATTACTGGGCAGAGAAAATATGCTGCCATGCATTTAGGACGAGGCAATGCGAAACAACATAGTGCACGGCGGTGCTGCTGTCAGTGCTACTACCTCACCACTCCAGAGACCTGGCTTCAATCCTGATCTGGGGTTCTGTGTGCATGGTGTTTGCACATTCTCCCCGCGACGGTATGAGGTGTCCTCCAGGTGCTCCGGTTTGTTCCCACATCACAAAGGTGTGCTGGTCGGTAGGTTAACTGGCCCCTGTAAATCGCCTCTGGTGTAGGTGGGTGCAGGAGAACTGAGAGTAGATGGGCATGCGAGAGAGAATAGGCCACAAGGAAATAAGGCAGGGAATGGGGACTGTTTGGAATGCCCTGTAAGCTAGCGTGGTCTCAACGGGGCCAATGGCCTCCTTTGACGTCAATATGAAATTTGAAACAGAGGAAATCTATCCCCTGGTAGCAAAGTATAACAGTGGTGGGCCTCATTGTGTAACCCACATTATTAAGTACAATGCATTCTAGTCTGAACTCTGGCCATTGTGATGAAGCTACACAAACACATGGCACCCATAGTAAAACAAACAGTGATTTCCATTCATCTATAAAACGGTGGAGAATCAGGCTGATTAGAGCTAAGCTCCGGGTTTTACTCAACCATTTAGTTTGGGTCTCATTCATGTTCACCTCCCTGATAGGAATAGTAAATGAGAAAACAAAATAGCAGCTAACAATAAATCTCTCTGTACATGTTCATTTAAGCCTGTCCTAAGCATAAATGTAACACATTGACTGCAGGAATTTCTCAGTGAAGTTCATTTAGCTTGGATTTTGTGACATATTCTCAGCACTAACACAACTCAGGCAACTTCCTGACAGGCCCTCAAGATTCTGACGTAAGTCCTAGCACAGGATTCTTTCCTCTGGGATTCCTACAAGCAATTGAACCAGCTCCCTGTCTATAACTGCCACAACAATCTACATCGAAATTCTTGCAGTTGTAACTGCACATGCTGGCACCTATTTCACATTACTGCCTACAACAAGACAGTCTGTTCAGTGTAGATGAATCTGACAGTGTTTGTGCAAGGTGCAGTGAACGGTGAAGGAAGTTTATTTGACGAACTGCTGAGCCAGCCAGACCAGGAAACTTCAGGGAAGGTTACAGGGCAAGAATTGGAGGATGGCAGAGAAATTAGGCTATGGGATGGTGGGGTGGGTTGTGGTTGGAGGACACGTAGAGAGGGGTGAGAGAGTGGAAGGGTTTGAAAATGATGAAAATTCTAAAACTGAGCAATGGCTTAACTCTGAGCCAATATAGGCAATGGGTGCACCGTGAGAGCTGAGTTGCACTCAATTAAGCAGAGTGTGGAGTGTGGCCTTCTGCTGCGACCCGTCTCCCTTCTTCCACTGCTTACAGTTCAGGATGGTTAGTCCTTCATCCCTTCCTCAGTACATTTGTGTCACTTTCAGTAACGTTTCCTATACCATCTATTAATAGGCTGACCACCACAGGTCCCTGGAGGTTTTCCGTGCAAGGTCTCTGTAAGCTGTTGTGGGGTAACGTTCACTTTAGAGCATTGGTAAGGTGGAATTCGAATTCTTAACGCCCGGCGAGGTCTCTCACTGAATTGTCAAAATAGAGTCATCAGACTTTCCACCCTTTGGTCTGCCCATGATTGGGCTGGGCTGAATCTAAGCTGCCACTTTGGCACCTGTCTTGCTCAAGTCCTGCTCACAATAAACCCCAGTCTCTTTACCTTGGAACGAGTGAGCTTCCAGCTTCCTCTGTTGGTTATCCACCTCCTGGTTAAAGTCAGGCCCAGTTACTGGGCATCGTACACTGAATGCCACAGCCTTTGCTGAACAAAGTGTAATCACTCTGCAAAAATCAAACAGAAAAACACAGATGCTGGGAACGACAACAGAAAATGCTGGAAATACTCAACGGGTCAGGCTGCATCAGAGAAACATTTGCATTTGCATTTGCAAACATCTGCAATTGGGCCGAAGGGCCTGTATCCATACTGCATTCCTCTACAAACAGAGCTAACGTTTCAGGTCGAAGACCCTTCGTCACTGTGTTAGGGAAGTTTGCTTCAACCTCTTCAGTAAAACCTTAATCAGGTAGTTTTAGGCACCCATATTTACATTGCATTTTTCTTTCCTGTTGGGTGCATCCATCTTGTTTTTCAGGTGATTCTCTACTGAGACATCCTGATACAAAACATTGCCGGTTGATTCAGCATTTAATGCCCATTTCTTAAAGCTTTTGAGAAATCCTTCAGCTTAAAATACAGCATGAGGAAACTTTCTTGCTGTTCCCTTTCTCATTGGTCCCTGCTGAGATCAGGAAATCACTGAGATGGAGTTAGACTTTCAGTGGTGTATGTGGCAGCCAGGTTTACATCCTTACTTTCACGGGACATAAATGGTTATCACCTGTTACACATTATCGCACAAATTCAAGACCTACCCCATGGTGTGGGAATGTATTTTGGACACAAGCTCAGCCAATTAACAAATATCATTAGCAAGAAAATCACACAAAGTCATAAAAAGAAATGACTAAGACCAGAGGCAGAGAAAGGATCCAAGAGAGGAAACATGTAGCGAGGAGGGATGATCCTGCACCGAGAAACAAAGAATGCTGGTGAATGCCATCGGGCAATGAAGTGAACAGGCAGTGTGGACAAGAACAAACAGGGTGAGAATGACAACGTGTGCAGATTGGACATTGGGTTTAACAATTCACACACTATATATGGGAGAACTGGGCATTAGTCTGTTCAAATTGTGAAATCCTATTATAAAAACAGAAAGTGCTGGAGATACTCAGCAAGTCATCAGGTGAATGGTCATCGACCTGAAATGTTAAATCTGTTTCTTTCTCTACAGATGCTGCCTGACCTGCTGAATATCTCCATAATTTATTTCAGATTTCCAGCATCTGCAGCTTTTTTTGTTTGCTCTATTATCCCACAGTACTTGCAGTCTTGAGAACAAGAACATCGCAACCCATAGCCTCATCTGGACAATCTACACCTATCTGAAAATTTCCAGTCCGGTTACACATTCCACCAAATTTGGTGCCTTAGGCTTGGTTCTCATCACCAGGGACCTTCGTACCTGTGAATAATTATGCAGAACTACTGCTGACCATAATGCTTTCATTATTACCACACCCAAGACACTGAGCATGCTCAGAACTGTTTACTGTCTTAAAGAGGGAATATACAGAGTGTTCTGAAAAGGTAATGTACTAATATAGCATAGAAACAAAATAACACAACATAACAATACCATATCCCTCCTCATGTTAGTTAAAATTACAATTTTCTTACTCTTTATATCGCTTTGCTACAAAGATTCTCAGGTATAAAGGTGCTTTCAGCTTGTGCAGTGGACGGCACCTGGTGATGTCTGGGTGAGGGGACATTAGCTCTGCAGCCAAGAGGCGTTGCTCAGTTTCTTCTTCACCTCTGTAATTATTCCTTTTGGATTCATGGATGGTTGTGAGTGGTTGGAAGAATGACATGTTTAGTGTGATGCTTGGAGGATCACAAGAGATTTTGCAGATGCTGGAATCTGGAGCAACACACACACCAAAGTACTGGAGGAACTCAGCAGATCAGGCAGCATCTATGGCTGAGCTTGTGTCCAAAATACATTCCCACACCACGAGGTAGGTCTTGACTTTGTGCGATAATGTGTAGCAGATGATAACCATTTATGTCCTGTGAAAGTAAGGATGTAAACCTGGCTAAATAAGCAGTTGACGTTTCGGGTTGAGACCTTTCATCAGGACTCATCAGGATACTACCTCTTGACATTTGTCCTACCTAAGTGCAACACCTCACATTTAAAGTCATAGAGTCATAGAGCAATACAGCAGATATTCAGGTTAAACTCCATCTGCCAATTCTCTGCCCAAATCTGCAACAGATCTATATCACGCTCTATCTGTCGCCAGTCTTCTACACTATTCACAACTCCACCAATCTTGGTATCGTCTGCAAACTTACTAACCCATCCACCAACATACTCATCCAGGTCATTTATGTACATCACAAACAGCAGAGGTCCCAGCACAGATCCCTGCGGAACACCACTACTCACAGGCCTCCAACTTGAACAAGTCCCTTCAACCACCACCCTTTGTCTTCTACGGGCAAGCCAGTTCTGGATCCACACAGCCAATTCTCCACTGACCCCATGTATCCAAACTTTCTTGATTAACTGATTATGTGGGACCTTGTCAAATGCCTTACTGAAGTCCATATAGATGACATCCACAGCTCTACCTTCATCAATCTCTCTCATCACTCTGTCAAAAAACTCAACCAGGTTAGTAAGACATGACTTGTCCTGCACAAAGTCACGCTGGCTTTCCCTAATCAAGCCATCATATCTTCTTTCCTTCCATCATCAGATATCTGAATCGTCCACGAACCCATGGACACTACCTTGTTATTTCTTTTATTTTGGACTATTTACTTATTTTTGTAATTTATAGCAACTTTATGTCTGCGGTGTACTGCTGCCGCAAAACAACAAATTTCACATCATATGTCACTGATAATGAATCTGATTCTGAGATGTGTATGTATAAGTTGAGAAAAAGCAAGGGTAGCTGGCAGTATTCCTGTCACTGGTTGCAGCAGTGTCCTGTTGTTCATAAGAAGCAATGAAGACCTTGCTTCCATGATTTCCCTTTGCCCTGAGCAGGAGAGAATTAATCTCTCCTCTGCACCACTGGCTCATGGCCAACCAGGTGTGAGCTTGTGAAATCTGAGTAATTTGGAAACTTCCCAAAGTCATCACAGTTGAACATTATCCGTCTTCACTGCTTGCGGAACATCAAACAGTGTAGACTCTATTGAGCTAGGAGGTGGTAGTTTTTGCAGTAGGACTGACAATTTCTGCAATGGTGAATCAACTTCAGTCATCAACATTTGCAAGTAAATGATCATTCCAGTGTAGATCTATAAAATCTCAATACTGATGTTAACCAATGCCCTACTGGATAATTCCAGCACTTGTAATGGTTATTGCATGTATAACATCGTGGTTTCTTGGCATTCTAAACACTTGTTGATTTTGTGTTCAACCAATCAATCTATTTCTGGGTATCATACCTTCTCCTTTAACAATGATTTAGCTTTCATGATTTCATAAGCAATGTCTATAACAGGTTCCATTAGTGATTGCAGGGTACTATCACAATTATTTTGTAGCACAAGATCTGAAGTAGGTGCAGTCATAAGTTCATCATAATCTTTGAACAAATCTTGAATTGATACAGTTTTCAGGACATTCTTTTTCTGACTTAGTTGCTGTTATATATTGGGAGAGAAGAACGTCTTGTGTCATTGCAGCTTTGATTTCACTCAGTTTCGTTGTTTTGACCATTGCATTCACACTCAGATAACTGATTTACCACCCTGTGATCTCTCGCTCACTGTCAGTAAAACTAAAGAACTAATTGTTGACTTCAGGAAGGGGAAGGAGGGTGAACATGCATCAGTCTACATTGGGGGATCGGCGGTGGAGAGAGTCAGCAGCTTTAAATTCTTGGGCGTTAACATATCAGATGACCTGTGCTGGGCCCAGCACATAGATGCAATCACAAAGAAGGCACGCTACTTTCTTAGAAGGCTAAGGGGGTTCAGCATATCACCGAACACTACAGATATACTGTTGAAAGTATCCTGACTGGTTACATCATGGTCTGGTACGGCAATTTGAATGCACGGGAGTGTAAGAAGCTGCCGAGAGTAGTGGACTCAGCTCAGTACATCATTGACACGTTCCCCCCCACCATCGGTAGTATCTACAGGAGGCACTGCCTCAAGAAGGCAACATCTACCATCATAGATCCCACCATCCAGGCCATGCCATCTTCTCACAGCTACCATCAGGCAGGAGGTACAGAAGCCTGAAGTCCCACACCACCAGGTTCAAGAACAGCTACTTCCCTTCAACCATTTGGTCCTTGAACCAACCTGTACAACCCTAATCACTACGTCAGAATAACAACACTACGACCACTTTGACCATTTTGCACTACAATGGACTTTGGTTTTTTTGTTCTAGTTGTGTTCTTTTTTGTATAATTTTTGTATAAATTATGTTTAATTTATGTTTTTATTGTGAATGTTGTGTATTTGATGCTATGTGCCTGTGATGCTGCAGCAAGTAAGTTTTTCATTGCACCTGTGCATACATGTGCATATGACAACAAACTCGACTTTGACTTCATGATTAGTGGAGTTGGTTGTGTGCATAGCAAGTACGACCACTTCAATCTGAAGAGCATGTGCTGTGTGAAAACTTAGAAGACTATCATAGTCGCCTGAGATGACATAGAATGTTATGTTAGCACTCTTGAATTTGAATGTTAATAGCAACGGAGATGCTCCCAGTTTGTCAAAGCAGTGACACTGTTGTAAGGGAATATCCTGCCACTTCTCACTGAGTCAGAGCAGGCGGACAGTGAAGATTGTTGAAGGTTTGTCCATTCGCCACCTTGGCAGACGATCCTGCATCAACCAGTACATTGATTTGTAAGTTGCAAATGTTTCCTTCTATCTGTGACTGAGCGCTTTGATAAATGTGGTGAATAATAAATGTGCGGTCAGGATCATCAGATTTGCTGCTGATTTCTGCATTGGCTTCAAAATTCACTACATACTTTGATGAGTTCTAATGCGCCAGGTCTGCGGAATGATAAACTTTAGTGAAGCAGTTGGACTTCCCACATGACTTGAACTGGTTTCCCTCAGCGAACATTCTCCTTTGTAAGGGCAGAGTCACATCAATAATCACATTGTCCTGAGTTCTGCATTTCTCGCTGATGTTGACAATTTTGCTGCTGACAGTTTCAATTTAAATGTTCTCTTTGGTAATTATTTTCTCCTCTGATTCTATTGGTTACCCTGCTATAGGAAAGATGTCATTCAGCTGGAAAGAGTGCAAAGAAGACATGAGAATGTTGCCAGGATTCGAGGGCCTGAGTTATAGGGTGAGGTTGGGCAGGCTAGGACTTTATTCATTGGACCATAGAAAACGGAGGGGGTGATCTTATAGAGGTGTATAAAATCATGAGGAGCATAGATAGGGTGAATGCACACTTTTTCCCAGGGAAAGGGAATCAAAGATTAGAGGGTGTAGGTTTAAGGTGAGAGGGGAAAGATTTAAAAGGCACCTCAGGGGCAACTTTTTCACACAGAGGGTGCTGGGTATATGGAGCGAGCTGCCAGAGGAAGTGTTTGAGGCGGGTACAATAACAACATTTAAAAGACACTTGGACGGGTACATGGCTTGGAAAGGCTTGGAGGGATATGGAGCAAGTGCAAGCAAATGGTATTAGCTTAGATGGTCATCTTGGTTGGCACGGACAAGTTGGGACAAAGGGCCTGTTTCTGTGCTGTATTACTCTATGACTCTATTCAATCATGTGGTCGCTCTATATCATCTGCTCTTTGCTCTGAAAGTGATAATGATCCTGCTAATTTGAAAAGCATGTGCAGTTAGGAATCCTTTCCAATGGTTCTCCATCAAAATTGTTTTGTTACGCATACTGTGCTCTGTGTTTACAGCCCTCATTTAAACTTTGCAGCAAGTTGTCTCAGCTGTGCGCAATATTAATCAACTGTTTCTTTTCGTCTTCCTTTGTGCCACAGAACAATTGTCTCATTTCCTGCTGCGGAAAGAGATGTGCAGCGAGTGCAGTTTTTGCTCCTGTTTAGTTGTTATTTGTAAGTGATAATGTTTCACAATTACCTTGTAACTCTTCAGCACCACAGAGTAACAAGAATGCTCAGTTCCTTTGTCACCTGTAATTCCAGATGCTGTCATTAACCCCTCAGCACTGAAAGCCACTTTTCCCAGTGGGACAGAACCAAGGACCGTTTAGAATGCAAGTGGAATAATGTGAGGTCAGGCACCGCATCTCTCAGGATGTGAATGCAGGGTCGGTGCACTGAGTGTCTTGAGTATTACTGTTAATTTAAATGCATATTTTTGCTTGCACAGACTGGGAGTGCAAACTTACTGTCCCCTCAACAGTGGCTGGCTGACTCAGGTATATAAACAGCCACAAGAAATCAACCACGCTGAGTCAGCCAGCCGCTGTTGAGGGGACAATAAGTTTGCACTCCCAGTCTGTGCAAGCAAACATACACATTTTTCAGGTCCTTCGTCCTCATTGCCAGTGCAAACTGTGGGGGTTTGCCCTTGTATCCGTGATAAATTGTAGAGGCTCATAACTGAGCTCAAAGCAACCAATGGCTGCTTTGTTTATTGTCGCTCTAATGAGACCCAGGGCATGCTCAGAACGATAAACGGGCTTAAAGAAGAAATGCACACAGTGTTCTTAAAATGGAAATGCACTACAATAGTTGAAGAATAATAATATCGACTGTATAGAAGCCCTTCTCACAACACTCTGACTTACCTCCTTCATTCACACAGTTTACCCTATACCATCCCTGCCATTTATCAACAACAACTTGCACTTACAAAGCACCACTCATGCAGCAAAAAAATAACTCATGGAGCCTCACATAAAGATAATCAGATGAAAGTCTGACACAGGTCAAAGGAGGCATTGGGATACCTTGTCTTGTGCTATGTCGAAGAGGTGGGGCAGGTTGGGTATTGGTGCCAGCCAGACAAAAGCAGCAGAGGGTAAGGCCCAAGTAGTATGTGTACTGCTTCAGGACAGTGCAGGATTTGAGCCATTGTTGCTGCTACATGATTTGCCAGAGCACTTCCCCTATGCTGCACAGTCCACGACTGGGGAAATCTATCATAAAAACTGGAGGCAGGGCTCTAGGGACTGAGGCAATAGGTGGCTGAAGTTTACTACTTGGTTCTGCAAATGTTGAGGTTGAAGTCGAGTTTATTGTCATCTGCACAAGAACATGTATGCGCAGGTGCAATGAAAAACTTACTTGCAGATGCATCACAGGCACATAGCTTCAGATACACATTCAGCTGAAAAGCATGAATGAAACATAAATTATACAAAAAATATACAAGAAAGAGCACAATTAGAACAAAAAAAGTCCATTGTAGTGCAGAGTGGTCACAGTGGTCATGGTGTTGCTATACTGAGGTAGTGATGATGGTTGTGCCAGTTGGGTCAAGAAGCAAATAGTTGAAGGGAAGTAGCTGTTCTTGAACCTGGTGGTGTGGGACTTCAGGCTTCTGTACCTCCTGCCCCATGGTAGCTGCAAGAAGATGGCACGGCCCACATGGTGGGGATGAGGCAGCGCTTCACGTAGGTACTACCAATGGTGAATTATTTTAAAAAACTTTATTTATACAGCCCGGTAATGGGCCCTTCCAGCCCAACGAGGCTGCGCCGACCATTTTAAACCCATGTTAACCTACCCCTACGTCTTTGGAATGTGGGAGGAAACCAGAGCACCCGGAGGAAACCCACACAGACACATGGAGAATGTACAAACTCCATACAGACAGCGGTGGGAATTGAACCCCGATTGCTGGCGCTGTAATAGCGTCATGCTAACTGCTAGGCTACCATGCCGCCCCGTACACTACGATGCCGCCCCAATTAATTATCAATTGATAAATTCTTATAAAGAAACAGGTGATAGGAAGCATGTGGCATCAGGTCACAGACCAGAGAGATTAAATGGCCAACCCTGTTCCTCTGTTGGCCATTGAAAATGAGGAGATCCAAGCACAGGTCATGGAGCTCCCCGTGCTTGGCATGGAGCAATGCTGGCAGAGGGCTGGAGCTGGATGTGATTAGGGCAGGCATGGTAGTGTAGGGCAGGCACGGTAGTGTAGCGGTTAGCGTAACACTTTACAGCACCAGCGACCCGGCTTCAATTCTGGCCGCTGTCTGTGAGGAGTTTGTACGTTCTCCCTGTGTCTGCGTGGGTTTCCTCCGGGTGCTCCGGTTTCCACCCACATTCCAAAGACGTATGGGTTAGGAAGTTGTGGGCATGCTATGTTGGCGCCGGAAGCGTGGCGACACTCGCGGGCTGCCCCCAGAACACTCTACACAAAAGATGCATTTCACTGTGTGTTTCGATGTACATGTGACCTAATAAGGATATCTTATCTTATCCTTCCCATTCTCACTGTGCAAGGGAAGTGAGGGGAGGGGAGGGATGAGAAATATCTTTGAATTCCAATCAAAATGAACATACCTGAGCCTGGTGCCACTACCCCAGGAAGCACAGTCAGACCTGGATAACTGCAGAAAGTTGCCAATCTTGTGTAACAGCCGCCTTCCTGGTGGTAAGTGCTAGACCCAAGCAGACAGCAACACTGGGAACACTCAGCGTGCTTCAAATAACCACTGGGACTTTTGTTCTGCTTCTTATACTTATTAGTTATAATTATAGCAACACAGATGTTTGGACATCGAGTCCATACTGTCTCCCATCAGTCCAATTCCTCTTCATTGTATGTCTGTGTGGAGTTTGCATGTTGTCCTTGTGTCTGCATGGGCTTCCCCTGGATCCCACAGTTTCCTCCCACATCCCAAAGATGTGTAGGTTGATAGGTTAATAGGCCACTATAAATTTCCCCTATTGTGTAAGGTGAGTGGTAGAATCTTGGGGGGGTGGGGTAGTAAATAAAAATGTGGGGAGAATAAAAATGGGGTTAACATAGGATTAGTGTAAATGGGTGATGGCTCGTTGGCACGGAGAGGTGGGCTGAGGTGACTGTTTCTGTGCTGCATCTCTATTGCCCTGTAGCCCTGCAACTTATTCTCTCCCACATGCTCACATGATTATTCTGCCACTCACCTCCACCATGGGGCAATGTAAATGGTCAATTATCCTGCCGGCATGCCTTTGGGAAGTGGGAGGGGACTAAAGCAACCGGGGAAAACCCACCTGGTCACAGGGAGAATGTGCAAGCTCCACACAGACAACAGCCCAGGTCGGGATCGAACTTGGGTCCCTGGAGCTGTGAGGCAGCAGCACCAACCGCTTTGCTGCATTCTCTCCATGTAAATAGTCATAGAGTGAAACAGCACTGAAACGGGCCCTTCAGCCCAACTGCTCCATGCCGACCAAGATTCCCATCTAAGCTAGTCCCATTTGCCTGTGTTTGGCCCATATCCCTCTAAACCTTCCCTATCCATATACCCGTCCAAGTGTCTTTTGAATGTTGCTAATGTACCTGCCTCAACCAGTTCCTCTGGCAGCTCATTCCATGTACACTGACCACCCTCTGGGTGAAAAAGTTGCCCCTCAGTTTCCTATTAAATCTCTCCCCTCCCACCTTAAACCTGATTCCCTTTCCCTGGGAAAAAGATTGTGTGCATTCACCCTATCCATGCCCCTCGTGATTTTATACACCTCTATTAGATCACCCCTCAGTCTCCGATGCTGCAATGAATAAAGTTGCAGCCTGCTCAATCTCGTCCTATAACTCAGTCCCCTGAGTTCTGGCAACATCCTCGTAAATCTTTTCTGCGCTCTTTCCAGCTTAATGGCACCTTTCCCATAGCAGGGTGACCAACACTGAACACAATGTTCCAAATATGGCTGCACCAATGTCTTGTACAACTGCAATGTAACACCCCAGTTCAGTACTCAGTGTCCAGACTGTTGAAGGCCAGTGTGCCAAGAACCTTCTTCACCGCCTTGTCTACCTGGTTAATTCATGCAAATGGTTAAAAAGCTGTTCACACTGAGGTGAGGATGTTTGCAGCTGAGCTATGCCTCTGCCTCTGCACATTGGTGCAGAACACCTGATGGTATTAAAACAGCTGTTCCAGGTTCAGCCCATTGGTCTCTCAGTGGAATGTGTCCAGGTTCATCCCTGACAAGCAGAGCCCTGCCAGTGGGGGAGGGAATCCATGCTCGGAATTAAAAGAAATGCTTTATATTGCAATCTCCCTATCACCCTGATATTCGGCTGTGCTCATCACCTGCTTCAAGTTCAAAAGGTCCAAATTCCAGGAATCTACGTCACCGAGATGATTGAGAGAGTCTGGAAAAAAAAAGCAGCAGCATCCTCTACCTCCTCACCCTGCAAAACTGTGCAGGGTCACGTGGCTTTACATTCCTAACCGGACAAATTCTGCAGTGAAATTCTTCAGTATGAAACACATACCAGAGGAATGAGCTGGACTGGAAAAGGCAACTTTGACTCATTCGCTGCATGAGATTCAAACACAGCACCACAAAATTCAAAGCGCTGACAATCACAGGAGGGAGTCTGATATAATATCGGCAACACTGTGAGATCAGCTCAAAAAGCAGTAGGATTTCTCAGTAATTGGACCACACTGTGTTACTGGTGTCAGGGTTGGAGCAATGTGTGTCAGTTTATGATTAGAAGCTGCCAATCCTGAATGCTACTCTAAATCTTGCCAGCAATGTATTTTTCTTGCTTCTATTAAATGAATCGGGGGCAAGGTTGTCAGGTGTGAGCTGCTCTCGATGTAGCTGGGACAAGGGTGGCTCGAACCCTTGTCCTGCACTATGGCAGTCATAGAGTCATAGAGTTATACAGCACGGAAACAGGCCCCTGGTGACCTTGGGCATCCATTGCCAACCAAGATGTCTATCCGAGCTAGTCCGATTTGCGTTTGGCCCATATCCCTCTAAACACTTTCTATGTACCTGTCAAAGTGTCTTTTATACATTGTAATTGTTCCTGCCTCTACCACTTCCACTGGCAGCTTGTTCCATACACCCACCACGTTCTGAGTGAAATGTGCAGGCTGCCCCCAGCATTCTCAGTAATGCAAAAAGATGCATTTCACTGTGAGTTTTGATGTACATGTGACTAATAAAGAAATCTTATCTTATCTATCCAGCCTCTCCTTATAACTCAAGCCCTCCAGTCCCAGTGACATCATCCATTTCATCCAGAAAGCCAAAACAAATGGTGTCCACAGGGATGCGTTGAACAAACTTCCAGCAAAAGGCGGAGAAAAATGTACCCAACTTGGCCCTTCTCCTGATAGCTGCCTTGAGGTGTGGCTGCCTCAAGCTGTGGGACACCCAAACACCAAGTGTTTTTACCTGCTGAGGTTCTACCTGTCCTGGTGTCGCGAAGGACAGGCCTGGAACATTCATCGGACCACGCGTACCAGTACAAAGGTTTGTGCAGACGAACACCTTTGATCAGGCAATTGTATACATGGGATGTCCTGAAGGCCCTGTGGAAGAAGGCAATGGTGGATCCTGTCAGATGGTTCACTGAGGAGACTGTCAAGGTCATTTGGCAGAATGCCTCATCCCCAAACAAGCACCAGGATGGTCCTTTACCATCAGGCACTTTCTGCACAGCTGGTGTCTTAATGCCACTGGGTGCTGCACTTAAGGAAGCTGCGATGCAGATGAGATGGTTGTCCACATTGTGGATCGTGTTTTGCTTTGTCAAGAAGGTCTGGAAGGAGATGCAGTGGTCTTTGTTGAGATTCATCCCCAGCAGCTGAGTGACATTGGACTCTACTCTACAGGCTGTTTCCTGAAATTCACCGAGGCAAACAGTGTCTGCTGCTGGAAGCTCATCAGCTTCGTGAAAGACGCACTTTGGTCTGCCTGAAACTCGGTGGTCTCCCAGTGCAAGGAGCCGTCTGCAACTGAATGACGTGGACTGGCACCTTCCAAGGTCCAGGGTGATGTGCTGAGGGACACACTAAAACTTGGTGCAGCCACCACAAAAGCTCGGGTTACAAGAAGAGGCTGGATAGGCTGGGACTGTTTTCCTTGCAGTGCAAGAGGCTGAGGGGTAACCTTACGGAGGTTTATAAAATCATAAGGTAAGGTGAATGGTCACCGTCATTTCCCCAGGGTAGGGGAATCCAAAACTAGAGGACACAGATTTAAGGTGAGAAGAGAAAGATTCAAAGATTGAGGGGCAAGTTTTTCCACACAGAGGGTGGTGGGTATATGGAATGGGCTGCCAGAGGAAGTGGTGGACCCAGGAACAATTACAGCTTTAGAAAACCATGTAGACAGGTTCATAGATAGGAAATGTTCAGAGGGATATGGTGCAAACACAGGCAAATGGGACTAGCTCAGGTAGGCAGCTTGGTTGCCATGGACAAGCTGGGCCGAAGGGTCTGTTTCCGTGCCATTTATAAAAAAATGCTTTGTGGGGAGAGACCACAGCAGAGAGATCTGCTTTTACTGGACACTGAGTGGCCAGGCTCTGTCTAATAACCTCTCACACTTGTGAATGATGGAATGTTCGAGAAAGAACAATGCACTTAAGATAAGATTTCTTTATTAGTCACACGTACATCGAAACACACAGTGAAATGTATCTTTGCATAGAGTGTTCTGGGGGCAGCCCGCAAGTGTCTCCACGCTTCCGGCGCCAACATATCATGCCCACAACTTCCTAACCCGTTCGTCTTTGGAATGTGGGATGAAACCGGAGCACCCGGAGGAAACCCACACAAATACAGGGAGAACGTATAAACTCCTTACACACAGCAGCTGGAATTGAACCTGGGTCACTGGCGCTGTTTGTATAGAGAACGATAGAAGGTAAATGCTTCAAATTTTACAAAGAATATTTTTCAAAAAAAGATTTATTGGCAAAATACGCTGGAATGTCTCACTTTGGGAGTTCTGGATGTGGACCCCATCTCGAAAATCATTTGCCACTTCAAAACACATTGACCTAGAAATTCGAAAGCAATGGGAATGTTCTGTTGAAGGGTCATTGACCCGAGACGTTAACCCTGCTTATCTCTCCGTAGGTGCTGCCTACATGCTGAGCATTTCCAGCATTTTCTGCTCTTATTTGTGATTTCCTGTATCTGTGGTATTTTGCTTTTCAGTCAGGGATCTGGCACCAGTTTCCTGCAGAACTGTGGGCGAGTGATTCCCTTGGGCACCTGGGATGCATGGAGTCATCACATGATTCATACAAAATCACACAAAACATCACAATCCCAAACCTCCAGTTATGTTAAACACGGGATTTGTGAAGTTGCTGGAGAGCAGCAGCGTTCAGATTGCAATCTCTTATTGTGCCAGGGACACTTTGAGCAGTGATACCCATCGGTGCCACTGCTTAAAGTGATAACTTGGATTCAGTGTGGCACATTGAGGATGGGAGCAGGTACCTGACAGTTTGGAATTGGAGTTGGTTTGTTATTGTCACATGTATCAAAGTACAGTGAAAAACTTGTCTTGCGTACTGTTCATACAGATCAATTCATTATACAGTGCATTGAGGTAGTACAGAGTGCATTGAGGTAGTACAAGGTAAAACAATACAGAATTCAGAATAAAGTGTCACAGCTAAAGAGAACGTACAGTGCAGGTAGACAATAGGTGCAAGGTCATAACGAGGTAGATTATGAGGTCAAGGGTCCATTTTATCGTACAAAGGAACTGTTCAATAGTCTTATAACAGCGGGATAGAAGCTGTCCTTGAGCCTGGTGGTATGTGCTTTCAGGCTTTTGTATCTTCTGCCTGATGGGAGAGGGGAGAAGAGAGAACGTCCAGGGTGGGTGGGATCTTTGATTATGCTGGTTGCTTTACTAAGGCAGCGAGAGGTATAGACAGAATCCATGGAGGGGAGGCTGGTTTCCATGATGCGCTGGGCTGTGTCCACAATCCTCTGCAGTTTCATGCGGTCCTGGACAGAGCAGTTGCTATACCAAGCCGTAATGCATTTGGATACGATGTTTTCTATGGTGCTTTGATAAAAATTGGTGAGGGTCAAAGGGGACATGCCGAATTTCTTTAGCCTCCTGAGGAAGTAGAGGTGCTGGTGAGTTTCTTGGCCATGGCATCTACGTGGTTGGACCAGGACAGGCTATTGGTGATGTTCACTCCTCAGAACTTGAAGCTCTCAACCCTCTTGACCTCAGCACCGTTGGTGTAAACAGCAGCATATGCACCAACCCCCTCCCTGAAGTCAATGACCAGCTCTTTTGTTTTGCTGACATTGAGGGAAAGGTTGTTGTCATAACACCACGTCACTAAGCTCTCTATCTCTTTCCTGTACTCTGACTGATTGTTATTTGAGATACGGCCTACTACAGTGGTATCATCTGCAAACTTGTAGATGGAGTTAGAGCAGAATCTGGCCATGCAGTCATGAGTGTATAGGGAATAGAGTAGGGGGTTGAGGACACAGCCTTGCGGGGCACCAGTGTTGAGAATAATCGTGCTGGAGGTGTTGCTGCCTATCCTCACTGATTGCGGTCTGTTGATCAGAAAGTCAAGGATCCAGTTGCAGAGGGAGGTGTCAAGTCCCAGGTCTCAGAGTTTGGTGATGAGTTTGTCTGGAATTATAGTATTGAAGGTGGAGCTGTAGTCAATAAACAATAGTCTAACTTAGGTGTCTTTACTCTACAGATGCTCCAGAGATGAGTGTAGGGCCAGGGAGATGGCGTCTGCTGTAGACCTGTTTTGGTGGTAGGCGAATTGCAGTGGGTCGAGGTTGTCTGGGAGGCTGGAGTTGATACGTGCCATGACCAACCTCTCGAAGTATTTCATGATGGTGGATGTCAGAGCCACCGGGTGGTAGTCATTAAGGCATGTTACCTTGTTTTTCCTAGGTACCAGGATGATTGTGGTCTTCCTAAAACAACTGGGAACCTCAGATTAAAGCAGGGAGAGGTTAAGTATGTCTGCAAATACCGTTGCCAGCTGATCAGCACAATATCTGAGGACACGGCCAGGGACACCATCTGGGCCAGATGCTTTCCTCAGGTTCACTCTCTGGAAGACTGATCTTACATCCTCGATGGTGACCATGGGTTCAGTTGCATTGGAGGCTGTCAGGGTGGGTGATGACAATCCACTTCCCTTCTGTCCAAAATGCGCATAGAATGCGTTAAGCTCGTCTGGAAGGGATGCGCTGTTTTTGGCAACACTGCCTGATTTCATTCTGTAGCCCATTATAGCATGTAACTGGCGGCTGGCCTGGGACTCGATTTAGGACTGGTATTGTTTCTTGGCATCTCTGAGAGCTTTACGGAGGCCGTATCTCAATTTCTTGTGAAGGTCAGAGTCATCTGATTGGAATGCAGCAGTCCTCAACTTCAGTAAGGCGTGGATCTCCTGGTTCATCCATGGTTTCCGGTTTGGGAACACCCAGATTATTTGAACTTTACATGCATGTTTCAACGACGGAGCAATCCATCAAACACATGTTGCAGGCCAACTGATGTCACTGCTGGATGCCTGGTGGCTTCTGTGTGTAGGCGAGATACATTCACCTAGAACTATGCCACGATTTCCCTGTGTGTGCTGAGTGCTGCCTGTAGTACTTTGTGATTGCATTCAACTTTCATTTCTATTGTTCAGCGCATAAAAAACATGTGCTACAACTTTTAGCCCATGAAATCAAAAATTCCAGTCCGTAAAACAACAATGATATAACTGATATAGATCGAGCCTCTAAATGTGGTGACACAATCACTCAGTATGCTTTGTAGTGACCCATAAATCCTTTCTTTATGGAACAGTTTATTGTCTTGCTAAGTAAAGTGCTTGGGTACCATAAGCTGTTAAAAGCTGGCCAACTAATGAGCTAAGCGATAGCATATGATTTACAAGCAGCATAAATGTATTTGCTGAGTAATGGTTACAATAAAACTGACACCAACTTTAAAGACAATAATATCACAAGCTTCATAATATCTTACACCCTTGAAACTTATTTAGTCATTCCAAGCCCTTTCATATATTGAAATGGTCATAAAGTACCAGAGGTCAAGGTTTCCCATTCTTTCAGGTGATGTTATTCCATCAACTACTAAATGGCAGGTTCAAGTTAGACAGTCTCATTGCATGGTGGTATGTCGGACCTGCACCCAACCTCTCCACTGTTCCCCTTGTGACTGAAGGAGAAAGAAACAGCAAGGTTTTCATTCCTAATATCTGCCCCATGATCTTTGCTGGAAAGGACAAATGTCCTTTTCCTGTAGTAATGCACACAAAATGCTGGAGGAACTCAGCAGGTCAGGGAGCAACTATGGAGGGAAATGAACAGTCGACGTTTCGGGCTGAGACCTTTCATCAGGACTGGAAAGGAAGAGGGCAGAAGCCAGAATCAGAATCAGGATCAGGTTTATTATCACTGACACATGTCATGAAATTTGTTGTTTTGTGGCAGCAGTACAGTGCAAGACAGAAAGACATGAAAATTACTATAAGTTACAAAAATAAATAAATAGTGCAAAAGAGGAATAATGAGGTAGTGTTCATGGGTTCATGGACTGTTCAGAAATCTGATGGTGGAGGGTAAGAAGCTATTCCAGAAACGTTGAGTGTGGGCCTTCAGGCTCCTGTACCTCCTCCCCGATGGTAGTAAGATGAAAAGGGCATGTCCTGGGTGGTGAGGGTCCTTCATGATGGATGCCACCTTCTTGGGGCACCGCCTCTTGAAGATGTCCTCAATGGCGGGGAGGGTTGTGCCCGTGATGGAGCTGGCTGAGTCTACAACCCTCTGCAGCCTCTTTTGATCCTGCACGTTGGAACCTCCACACCAGGCGGTGATGCAACCAGTCAGAATGCTCTCCACTGTACATCTGTAGAAATTTGCAAGGGTCTTTGGTGACATACCGAATCTCCTCAAACTCTGAATGAAGTAGAGTAAAAAAGGTAGGATGAGGGGGAGGAGCACAAGATGGTAGGTGATAGGTGAGTTCAGGTGAGAAGGGAAAGGTAAGTGGGTGGGGGGGGGTAAAAGGGAGTGATGTGAGAAGCTGAGAGGTGAGAGGTGGAAGAGGCAAAG
Organism: Pristis pectinata; assembly: GCF_009764475.1. Taxonomy (NCBI): domain Eukaryota; kingdom Metazoa; phylum Chordata; class Chondrichthyes; order Rhinopristiformes; family Pristidae; genus Pristis; species Pristis pectinata. The sequence goes on from NC_067407.1 coordinate 15,561,567, forward strand.
AGCTGAAGAAGAAGGAATCTGAAAGGAGAGGACAGTAGACTATGGAATGAAGGAAGAGAGGTGGGCAGGTCGTGAGGGCCGGGGAGGGCAAAGAGAAGGGGTGAATGGGCCACACTGGAACAACATTTATTAACTGAGCTCGAGGTTTGTCTGCCTTCTCTAGAGTGAGTTTTTCTCAAGTGTACCTCCAGTTACGTGAAGTGCAGGGTATGATGAAATAGCCCACTGTTTGACCTGGGTTACTGCATTCCTTAGAGAAACAGAGGACTGCAGATGCTGGAATCTAGATGAAAAACACAATGATGCTGGAGGGACTCAGCAGGCCAGGCAGCATCCGTGGAGAAAAGCAGGCGGTCAACATTTTGGGTGAGGACCCTTCTGATGGGGTCACATTTTCACTATCCTATTTGGATCCTATTTAAAACTGCCGAAGTCCTTTGAGGTAGTTGAAACTCAGGGAGCCTTGTTGTTGGGCCTTAACCCAGTTTCTTGTTTTAGATAGTACTATCAGTCCAGGCTTTTTCACCTTCATTGTTGAAACGGGCGAGGTGAGGGTTGCGGGACCAGGAAGTTTCCTTGAAACCGCGTGATGATTTATGGGTTTGGAGAGGACCCAGTGAAGAGGTAAGTGTGAACAACAGATGTGTGTCTCTGTGTGCGTCGTGGCACCTTGATCAGTGTAAGGAGGGGCGATCTTCAACAGCACCGGGAGCCACAAAGTTGGACTCAAGTTTAAGGCCCAGCTCTGTGTCAATGAGTTTGTATGGTGACTCCCTGATCAAACCAGAGCACAGTGATAGAGCACACTAGTGTGAGGGGGAGGTCCTCAGAAACCCGTGTTAGTGCCCTGGGCAGTGCCACGGAGTTTGCTGATTGGATTCATTGAGTTTTTGTCTCAGCCTCAGTTTTCCACTGCTGGTTGTGAAAGGGCAGTGCCCAGTCAACGATAACACCAAGGTATGTCAGTTGTGCTGAGGTTTCCCTCTGCAGTAGGTAATGGCAAGCACTGTGGCCATTTGAAGGTACGTGTTCAGCCCACTGTTCTACTCTCTCTACACTCAGGACTGTGTGGCTAAGCACAGTCAAACACCATCTATAAATTCACCGATGACACCACTGTTGTTGGCAGAATCTCAGATGGCGATGGGGAGGCGTACAGGAGTGAGATAGATCGGCTGGTTGAGCGGTGTTGCAACAACAACCTCGCACTCAACATCGCAAGACCAGGGAGTTGATTGTGGACTTCAGGAAGGGGAAGATATTTTATCTTATCTTATCCTTTAAACTTTCCCCCTCACACCATAAAGCTATGCACTTTAGTATTTGACATTTTCCCCCTGGGAAAAAGACCTTGACTACCTCCCCTATCGATGCCTCTCATAATTTTATATTCTTCTATCAGGCCTAACATAAGATGACATGCAAGTTGTTACTTAAACAAAATTAGAAAACATAGGATTGGGAGAAATATACTGGCTTGAACTTAGGATTGCTTAATGGACAGAAAACAGAGGGGAGAGGTAATCAGGCCATTGTTGGGTTAGAGGGCTGAGACCAGTGGGTTCCATGGGTTTTGGTGCCGGGCCCCAGCTGTTCACAACCTACAGCAATGATTTGGATGAGGGGGGAAGTGTAACATAACCAGGTGTGCTGATATGCAGGTAAAGCTGAGTGGCTCTGGGAGATTTGAGGAGGGTGCGGAGGGGTTTCAGTGGGATATGGACAGTGGGCAAGACTGTGCCTGATGGGGCACAACGCGGGAAAATGTGTGGTTAAAAAAGTAGAAGAGCAGAGTATTTTTAAGCTGTGAATTAATGAAAGCGGAGCTCAGGGGACCTGAGTGTCCTTGCACACAAATCATTGAGAGTTCACGTGCAACAAGCAATTAGCAAGGCAAACAGTACGTTGACCTTTATTGCAAGAGGATTTGAGTGCAACAATAAAGATGTTTTACTGCAAGTATATGGAGCCCTGCTGAGATTGCACCTGGAATATAGTCACAGAAGATAAGGTACAGAAATAGGCACGTTGGCCCACTGAGTCCACGCCGACCATCAACCTCTCCTCTACTCTGATCCGGTATTAATCCCATTTAAAAAAATCCTTCCTGCATTCTCATCAATTCCTCTGGAAAGTCTGGGGTGTGTGAGGTCTTTGATTGTATTGGCTGCTCAAAGACCCCACCCACCCTAGGTATTCTCTCTTCTCCCCCTTCCCACTGGGCAGAAGCCTGAGAGCACGTACCACCAGGTTCAAGGACAGCTTCTGTCCCACTGCTATGACTACTGAACAGTCCCCTAGTACGATAAAATGGATTCTTGACCTCACAATCTACCTTGTTATGCCCTTGCACCTTATTGTCTGCCTGCACTGCACTTTCTCTGTAACTACAACACTTTACTCTACATTCTGTTACTGTTTTCCCTTGTACTACCTCAATGCACTGTTGTAATGAAATGATCTGTATGGATGGCATGCAAAACAAAGTTTTTCACTGTACCTTGGGACATGTGACAATAATAAACGAATTTACCAGAATTTATCACTCACCTACACACTAGATAAGATAAAATACCTTTATTAGTCACATGCACATCAAAACACACAGTGAAATGCATCTTTTGCATAGAATGTTCTGGGGGCAGCCCGCAAGCGTCGCCACGCTTCCGGCACCAACATAGCATGCCCACAACTTCCTAACCCGTACATCTTTGGAATGTGAGAGGAAACTGGAGCACCCGAGGGGAACCCACGCAGTCACAGGGAGAACGTACAAACTCCTTACAGACAGCGGCCGGAGTTGAACCCGGGTCACTGGCGCGGTAATAGCGTTACGCTAACCGCTACGCTACTGTGCCTGCCCCTGGCCGATTAACCTACCAACACACACGTCTTTGGGATGTGGAGGAAGGAAAAGCACCCAGAGGGAACCCATATCATCACAAGGAGAACATGCAAACTCCACATAGACAGTTCCTGAGGTAGGATTGAACCTGGGTCTCTGATGTTTGAGGCAGCAGCTCTACTAGCTGTACCAGTGTGCTGCCCAAGCACTGTGTCTCGGAAGGGTGGTCATACGTGTGACAGAGGAAGTTCTATAAAGATTCACCAGATTGATTCCTGTGATGGTGTTCTCCCCTGGGAAGAGAATAAGCAGACTGCACCTATATTCTTGAGAGCTGAGGAGATCTCATTACAGAATACGTCAGCTTGACAGAGTAGCTGCAAGGATGACATTTCCTGTGGCTGGCTGTCTACAGCCAAGGGTTACAATCTCAAATATGAGGTTGTCCCCTCAGGACTCAGATGGGAAGAAACTTTTTCACCCTGGGGTCGTGAATCTTTGAAATCCTCTATCCAAGAGGACTGTGGAGGCTCAGTCGCTGAGTATGTTCAAGGCAGACATTGACCCAATGTTGGGTTTTAAGAGAATCAAGGGATACAGGGTTAGTGAAGGAAAGTGGGACTGAGGGAAAAGATCAGCAATGATCTTATTGAATGGCAGAGAAGGCACAAGGGGCCAAATAGTCTCCTCCTGCTTCTACTCTTTACGTTCTTAGAATCAGTTTCATGTGCAGGTAGCTAGACTAATGAGAAAAGCTTAATGAGACCAGAACTTTTCACCCTTGAGAAGAGCAGCCACAATGTATGTAAGAGTAGCCACATACATTTAATATGTATGTTTGTTCAGGGTTAAACTGGAATCTGACTGTAAATTAAGATGCAGCAGTAGAATTGTGAGGTACAGGTTCAAACCAGAGAGAGATAAGTTTAGGATAGATTCCAGAAGATTTTCTTCACAAAGAGAGAGATAAGGACATGGAACACAGTTCCAACTTGAACTGCAGGAGTAGGGACAAAGGAATTATTTAAGAAAATTTGCATTATGGGGATAAATCCGGAAAATGCTGGAAATACTCAGCAAGTCAGGCAGCATCTGTAGAGGGAAACTGAGGTAACATCTCAGGTCAATAACCTAGCATCTGAACTAGGAAGATTTAGAAAACAATCTGCAGGGAAGGAGGAGGGTGGAGAGAATAAAGGGAATTGTCTGAACTCGATATCAGTAACTTCCAGTAGCTTGATGGCTGTCTGTATCAGTCATTTATCTGTGATATCAGCTCAGCTTATTTGGTTTTTTTTACCGCTTTGTTTTTCTTTTTTTCTCCAGGAGTGAAGGACATGCCCAGCCTGACCTGCATTTGACGATGTTCTTTTGTCTATGTTCTCACTCTCTAAGTGCTCCCATTCACTCATTGACCAGATAACCTTGCTTACAGTTTAACCCCACGGTCACCCCAGTTTTACTCTATCAGAGTCATCCTCCTCCTCCACCCTCTCTGTAGCTTAACAACAACACAAAATGCTGGAGGAACTCAACAGTCAGGCAGCATCTACGGAGGGAAATGGACAGTCAACGTTTCAGGTTGAGACCCTTCATCGGGACTGGCATGAAGGGTCTCGATCTGAAACGTCAACCTGCGGGCAGGCATGGTAGTGTAGCGGTTAGCATGATGCTATAACACGCCAGTGACCTAGGTTCAATTCCGACCGCTGTCTGTAAGGAGATTGTACATTCTCCCCGTGTCTGCGTAGGTTTCCTCTGGGTGCTCCGGTTTCCTCCCACATTCCAAAGACGTACGGGTTAGGAAGTTGTGGGCATGCTACGTTGGCACCGGAAGCGTGGCGACACTTGCAGGCTGCCCCCAGAACACACTACGCAAAAGATGCATTTCACTGTGTGTTTCGATGTACATGCGACTAATAAAGATAACTTATCTTATAACTGTTCATTTCCCTCTGTAGGTGCTGCCTGACCCACAGAGTTCCTCCAGTGCTTTGTATTGTTGCTCCAGATTTCCAGTATCTGCAGTCTCTCTTGTGTCTGCAGCTCAAAAAGCTTCTTTTGTCTCCTTCTCAGTTCTGACGGAGGATTCCCGACCTGAAACATTGACTATCTCTCCCCAGAATATGCAGCCCGACCTGCTGAGTATTTCCAGCATTTTCTGTTTTTGTTTCAGATTTCCAGCACCTGCAGTCGTTTTGACTTTCAAGGGAATGTCTGTGGTAGGTTGGAGAACAAGAGAGACTGATAGGTTGAGCGAGCTGGGGCTTTTCTCCTTGGAGAGGAGGATGGGAGGTGACTTGATGGAGGTGTACAAGATGACAAGAGGCATCAATCGAGTGGACAGTCAGAGACTTTTTCCCAGGGCGACAATGGCTAACATGAGGGGACATAATTTTAAGGTGATTGGAGGAAGATATAAGAGGGATGTCAGGGGTAAGTTTTTTACACAGAGAGTGGTGGGTGCATTGAACGCACTGCTGGCAGAGGTTGTGGGGGCAGATACATTGGGGTCATTTAAGAGACTCTTAGATAGACAGATGAATGATAGAGAAATGGAGGGCTATGTAGGAGGGAAGGGTTAGATAGATCTTAGAGCAGGATAAAATGTTGGCACAACATCGTGGGCCGAAGGGCCTGTACTGAGCTGTAATGTTCTATGTTCTAATAACACTAGTGTTGGTGCTGGTGTTTGAGAGAGGGAGGTGAGGGCTTGTTGATCACAGCTGGTCTATCTGGGGGGAAATGTAACAAGAAGGAATGAATAAGAACAGGGGAGTAACGAAAAGAAATGTGAACAACCTGTATCGTTAACTCAGTTTTTTTCTCTCCACAGATTCTCACTTTATAATTTTCTTTTCTCTCCTCTTTCCTTATTCATTCCTTTCCCCCACTGTGATTAACAAGCCTCTCCCACCCTCCCTCTGCCATCACCATCAACACTTGTGGCATTTAGCTCGTCCTGAATCAACTCCATCACAGACGTTTGCTCGGTTCTCTCCACCCCCTTCCCTTCTCAGCAGCTTAAGACTTGCTTGGTGTCTAACTTCTTCTAGTTCTAATGAAAGATCATGGACCTCCTCTTTTTGTGAATGCATCACCTAGGGAGTTAAATTAAACCTGGGGACATTTTAATGTAAATCTTAGCAAGATTTTTCCTTGCCAAAGTAGGCAGAAATCTTGAAACGTGATGCTCCTCGTAAAAGCAAATCACTCACCTTACTTAACATACACAGCCTGCAGATTATTGGGATATTTTCTACTGCAGCAATGAAAATATAAAATTAGTGATGAATTTTACAGAACATTTTGTCCCCGTGTCTCTGATGCTCAAACAAGACCATTCTCTGCTGCATGGTGAAATGACTAATCCAGTTTTTTACCACTTAAGCAGATTGGCTAGAGTCAGGCGCATGTTTGATTTTATTATGGAGAGAATATACATTTAACTCAAGACAAACCTTCTCATCTATGTTACAGGTGCTTGATCTGGGTGTCAGAGGAAAACTTCAACTGCCTGTGTGAATTAATACCCTTTCTGAAAGATGAACTGCTTCTTTTGATGGGGCTCTTGCTCCTTGGAACAAGAGTTTACAAGACAGAGAGGCATCGTTTATCAGAAGTGGCGCTTCACCTGACTGCAGCATTGTAAGCTGAAGGCCAGGCAGGCGGAACCGATGACTGAGCAAAGAGGAATGGATAATCAATGCAAGAAAGGATTCTTTGATGATGACCAGGCCTTAGGGCAGGGTTGGGATATCCTGGAACACTGACTCAGAAAAAAAATGTGTATAAGTGAAACCAGGATATTTCTCTTTTCTTTCAAATTAGATTCCATTTTCCATCATTTTCAAGCCTTTCTTTGTACAATGTGTATCTATTTCAAGCTGTCATTTTCATCGATACACCACATATATACACACACACATTTACTCTATCCTTTGGTTAGCTTTATTCCTAAAGATGTCACAATGACACCATTCATATATACAGTAAAATACATACACATATACAATATGTATGCATGCACACACAATATGTATTTGTATGCACATATACAAATACATACTTATAATGTACAAGTACTGTATATACAACATGTATACATATTGTAGACATAGGTACCATGTATAATAAGCATATGAACAGAATATGATGTAATAAGGACAGCTTAAAAGCTTAAGAATGTTTTTTCTTTTAATGGAAAATCGTAAATACCTAATTCTCTTCATAATACATGACTTGGACAGTCATGGACAGGGACAGGTGCAGAGAGGACAAGAGGTTTTTCAATTGGGGAAGGACCAACTACGAGGCTATAAGGAGAGAACTTGGGAGTGTAAATTGGGATGTCCTTTTTGAAGGAAAATGTACCATGGGGATGTGGTCGATATTCAGGGATCTTATGCAGGATGTTAGGGATAAATATGTCCCGGTGAGGCAGAGAAGGAATGGCAGGGTGAAGGAACCGTGGGTGACAAGAGAGGTGGAAGGACTTGTTAGGGAGAAGAAGGTAGCATACGTGAGGTATAAGCAGCAAGGTTCAGACAGGGCCCGTGAGGAATATAGGGTAGCGAGGAAGGAACTTAAGAAAGGGCTGAGGAGAGCTAGAAGGGGACATGAAAAGGCTTTGGCTAGTAGGGTTAAGGAAAATCCCAAGGCCTTTTTCAAGTACGTGAAGGGTAGGAGGATGGCTAGGGTGAAGGTAGGTCCGATTAAGGACAAAGGTGGGAGAATTTGCCTGGAGGCGGCAGAAGTGGGAGAAGTTCTCAATGAGTACTTCTCTTCGGTATTCACCAGGGAGAGGGGTCTTGATGATGCGGAAGGGAGTGGTGGTAGGGGTAATGTTCTCGAGGTTGTTGATATCAAGAGAGAGGATGTATTGAAGTTGTTAAATAATATTAAGACAGATAAATCTCCGGGGCCTGACGAGATTTTCCCCAGGCTGCTTCGAGAGGCTAGGGAGGAGATTGCTGAACCGCTGGTAAGGATCTTTGAGTCCTCGTTGTCTACGGGGGTGGTGCCGGAGGATTGGAGGGTTGCGAATGTGGTCCCCTTGTTCAAAAAAGGTAATAGGGATAGGCCAGGGAATTATAGACCGGTGAGTCTCACGTCTGTGGTGGGTAAGCTGTTAGAAAGGATTCTAAAGGATAGGATTTATGAACACCTTGAGAATCATGGACTGATTAGGGACAGCCAGCATGGCTTTGTGAAGGGAAGATCTTGCCTCACAAGCCTTATAGAGTTCTTTGAGGAGGTGACCAGGAAGATTGATGAGGGCAGTGTGGTGGATGTGGTTTACATGGATTTTAGTAAGGCATTTGATAAGGTTCCTCATGGTAGGCTTCTTCAGAAGGTCAGAGGCCAAGGGATCCAAGGAAGCTTGGCTGTGTGGATTAGGAATTGGCTTGCATGTAGAAAGCAGAGGGTTGTGGTGGAAGGAGTGCCCTCGGATTGGAGGGCAGTGACTAGTGGTGTCCCGCAGGGATCGGTTCTGGGACCTCTACTTTTTGTGATATTTATAGATGACTTAGATGAGGGGGTGGAGGGCTGGGTTAGTAAGTTTGCGGACGACACTAAGATAGGCGGTGTTGTGGATAGTGTGGAGGGCTGTCGGAGCTTACAGAGGGATATTGATAGGATGCAAAGCTGGGCTGACAAGTGGCAGATGGAGTTCAATCCGGAGAAGTGTGAGGTGGTACACTTTGGAAGGACAAACTCCAGGGCAGAGTACAGGGTAAACGGCACGGTACTTGGCAGTGTGGAGGAGCAGAGGGATCTGGGGGTTCATATTCACAGTTCATTGAAAGTTGCCTCACAGGTGGATAGAGCAGTTAAGAAGGCCTATGGGATGTTGGCTTTCATAAGTCGCGGGATTGAGTTTAAGAGCCGCGAGGTTATGATGCAGCTTTACAAAACTCTAGTTAGGCCACACTTAGAGTACTGTGTTCAGTTCTGGTCGCCTCATTATAGGAAGGATGTGGAGGCATCGGAGAGGGTGCAGAGGAGATTTACCAGGATGCTGCCTGGATTGGAGAGTATTGAATATGAGGAGAGGCTTAAGGTGCTAGGGCTTTATTCACTGGAAAGGAGGAGGATGAGAGGAGACATGATAGAGGTATATAAAATATTGAGAGGAATAGATAGAGTAGACAGTCAGCGCCTCCTTCCCAGGGCACCAATGCTCAAGATGAGAGGTCATGGCTTTAAGGTTATGGGTGGGAGGTTCAGGGGAGATGTCAGAGGGAGGTTTTTCACCCAAAGAGTGGTTGGTGCATGGAATGCACTGCCTGGGGTGGTGGTGGAGGCAGATACATTGAACAGGTTCAAGAGCTTGTTGGATAGGCATATGGAGGAACGTGAGATAGAGGGATATGCGGGAGGAAGGGGTTAGGTAGTGTGAGGGTGGTCTGATGGATGGCACGACACGGTGGGCCGAAGGGCCTGTTTTGTTCTGTATGGTTCTATGGTTCTATGGTACTTCTACCAAAGTGAGATTGAAATGGTTTGAATTGGAGGATTTCTGAAGTGTTTATATTGGTGAAAACTAATTGAAAAACATAGGAATCCTACTTTTTGTTGAGGAATTCTCCTTCAGGTTAAAGAACTGTCAGGTTTGAAGAATAGCTAACAAACATGCTATTGTCTTCATGCTCAATTCTTCCACTCCTACAACAGATAATGAAGTTTTTAATATACATGGGTTGGAATTTTCTACTGACGTGTTAATGTGTTTGTTTGCTAATATTGCGCCACGTGACTTTGATACATGCTTGTCCTGCCACTTGCTCACTACCATTATATTCCGAGAAATGCATGAATCCCTTTGATTCACTGATGATGATGATGACGATCTCTTTATTAGTCACATGTACATGGAAACACGCAGTGAGATGCATCTTTTGCGTAGAGTGTTCTGGGGGCAGCCCGCAAGTGTCGCTACGCTTCCGGCGCCAACACAGCATGCCCACAACTTCCTAACCCGTACGTCTTTGGAATGTGGGAGGAAACCAGAGCACCCGGAGGAAACCCACGCAGACATGGGGAGAACATACAAACTCCTTACAGACAGCGGCCGGAATTGAACCCAGGTTGCTGGCACTGTAAAGCGTTATGCTAACCGCTACACTACTGTGCCTGCAATCTTGCTTCGATGATGTACTCTTGCTTTGGAATTTGTGGGTTCAAATCCCACTTCAGGAACTTGTACACAAAACTCTAATCTGATACTGCACTAATATCTTTCCCATGAGACCTTACATCGAGCCTCCATCTTCTCTCTCAGATGGATGTAAGAGAACTTGTGGTATTATTTTGAAGGAGCACATGGGAGTCCCCTGGTGTCCTGGCTGAATCTTGTCCCTCACCCGAGATCTTCTGAGTCTATCACATTGCTGTTGATGGGATCTCTCTGTCCTCAGAGTAGCCAGGGAAATAACAGTCTCTCTATATTACAGTCATGAAGGTACTTCACTGGCTGAAAAAAAACTTTGGAAATTTGTGATTGGTGCTACATAAGTGAAGTCGGTTCTTTTTTTCAGCTCAGCAAAGTCCAGTAAACCTGAAAGATTGCCCAGAGAAGTGACAGGGGATTAATAGAGAGCTGTTAAAGCTATGGCAACCGAGAACATCTCAGGCTGATGTACCGGCCATAGGTCACAGCCAGAACACACTTTGCCTTGCTATGTCAGGGCAATGGAGCAGAACGGTATGAGTTGGGATAGCTGCTGGTGATCCTGCTCAGTGACCCCTGCTGAAACATGCAGGTGCATGTGAAAGTTGGATGATAAAACTGAGCTTCAAGGAATAATTTCCACCTGCCCCCACCCAACAGTCCCAGATGAGCAGCCGGCCAACAATTATTCCTGGGGCTCACAAGGGAACTTGGTGAAGGGAACAAGGTTTACTGGCTCTTGTGGGATTCCATTCCAGCAGAGTTAAAACCTCCAGGAGAGAATCAGAGAGTAACTTCAAACAATGAGGGATATGGGCCAAATACAGGCAAATGGGGCAAGCAATTTGTCAGCATGGTTGAGTTGGGCCGAAGGGCCTGTTTCCGTGCTGTTTAACTCTTTGACTTTAATAATGGGGAGAGCTGGCAAAATTAATAATGCTCCTTGGGAAGAGGTGACTAACTGAGGACTTCAAGGTGCATGCAAGCTGGGGGTGGAAAGAGGTGGCAACAGGGGCATGAATCATGCCCACTTTCCCCCCCACCCTCCCAGTTACCTGGTGAAATGATGCACACTCACACACATAATCACCTGATAACATTAAAACATTAACAATGGACACGATACGGTAGCATAGCGTACGGCGGCACAGTATGGCGGCATGGTAGTGTAGCAGTTAGCGTAATGTTATTACAGCGCCAGCGACCTGGGTTCAATTTCCGCTGCTGTCTGTAAGGAGTTTGTACATTCTCCCCCGTGTCTGCGTGGGTTTCCTCCGGGTGCTCCGGTTTCCTCCCACATTCCAAAGATGTATGGGTTAGGAAGTTGTGGGCATGCTATGTTGGCGCCAGAAGAGTGGCGACACTTGCAGGCTGCCCCCAGCATATTCTTAGCAACGCAAAAAGACGTATTTCACTGTGTGTTTCGATGTACATGTGACTAATAAATAAATATCTTATCTTATATGCAAAAGTATGCAAATTTAAAGTCCTATGAACACTGCCCCAACTTAGAAACATAGAAACATAGAAAACCTACAGCACAATTCATGCCCTTCGGCCCACAAAGCTGTGGCGAACATGTCCCTACCTTAGAGACCCATAGCCCTCTATTTTCCTCAGCTCCATGTACCTATCCAAAAGTCTCTTAAAAGACCCTACCGTATCCGCCTCCACCACCGTTGCTGGTAGCCCATTCCACACACTCACCACTCTTCTGAGTAAAAAACTTACCCCTGACATCTCCCCTATACCTACTCCCCAGCACCTTAAACCTATGTCCTCTTGTGGCAACCATTTCAGCCCTAGGAAAAAGCCTCTATCTACACGACCAATTTGTCTCTGGTAATTAGGTATTCTGCCATAACAGGGCTTCATTCAACCAGCCACCAGTGCCTCTGACCTCCAGTTCAGCCATTCCTGGGGTTAGCCATCTGCCACCCAATCCCAGGGCTCAGACTTGCCTCGTTTCCCAGTAGATCTGGCAAACCAAGCCAGATGAATCCCTGGATTGGAACAATGAACTGCAGTGCAGCAAGAGGTGTGTAGTGCAAAAAGAAGATTGTTGCTAAGGTTAAACACTCACCCAGAAATGATTTAATGGCAGGACTAAATGTGCTTTCAAACAGTATAAAAATTGCTTGTGTTGTTTAAACCGCTCTGTACCAAGAAACTAATGTGTAAACTGACTTTCAGCAATGACCACAATTAATGAACATAAAATTACTTTTGTACAATCTTCTCGGCTGCAATTTCAGAAATTCCTCCCACTGTTTAGCTAAGGACTTACCAATGAGAGGTCTTGAGAATGTAGATAGAGGAAAGGCTGCTCCCTGTGGCGATAGGGTCAATTAAAATCATTTAAAATCTGGAGGAGAGACAAGAAAACTTTTTTCCTTCACGCAGGGAGTTGCCAGGGTGTGGAATGTGTTGCCTGAAGTAGTGCTGGAAGCTGATTCCATAAATGTTTTTAACAGAGATTTGGACAGCCAATGGGGACAAGGAAACTATATGGTTAAGACAAGGCAGGGTTGCTTGGTGGGTATGGTTGGTGAGAATAGTTTAACTGTTTCAAAGATGATCTGAAAGGCCTCCTGTGTTGCGAGTTTCCATGAATCAATGATCACAGCTTGGTATGACAACTGCTCTGCCCAAGACCTCAAGAAGTTGCAGAGATTTGTGGACACAGCTCAGTCCATCATGAAAACCAGCCTGCCCTCCATGGACTCTGTCTACACTTCCTGCTACCTCGGTAAAGCAGCCAGCATAATCAAAGACCCCTCCCACCCCAGACATTCTCTCTTCTGTCCCCTCCCATCGGGTAGAAGATACAAAAGCTTGAAATCACGCACCACTAGGCTCAAGGACAGCTTTCGTCCTGCTGTTAGCGGACTCTTGAACGGACCTCTTGTCTGTTAAAGATGAACTCTTGACCTCACAACCTACCTCATCATGGCCCTTACACCTGATTGTCTACCTGTAACTGTAACACGATATTCTGCATTCTTTTATTGCATTTCCCTTGTCCTACCTCAAAGTACTTATGTTTTGAAATGATCCATATGGATGGCTTGCAAAACTAAGTTTTTCAATGTATGTCAGTACATGTGACAATAATAAACTATAAAAACCAAAAACCAGATTAACTAAATAAAACACACACATTTGCCATTAAATAACAGATTAGACAATTAAATGTAAATAGAACTTTTTGCCTCTTTCCATTTTCTCCTCCTCACAAGACATTGACATGCAGAGAGAAGGTTTATGGTTGACACCAACCCTCTATGTGGAACCTGGGGAGCTGAGGTTTACTGATTATTTTGATCACGAGAACCTTGTTTAGAAAATGCCTTGTTCACTTTTCACAACGCACAGAAGCTATGGTCAATAACCTTCTCCACGAGAAACTGTGGCACAAGGCTGACAACAAAATGCATTAGGTTCAGTAAAATAAGCTCAACTAATATGCCAGTTGAATGACTTGACAGCCTCCTCAGAGCTCCAGGGAGGATCAGGTTTAAAAGTTCATTGTTTTGTTTTCAGACATAGATCATATTTTACAGTGGAAAGTATTCTTGCTGCCTGAGAATTAACCTCTCAGAGGCTGTATAAAAACCATCATTTTTACTGTCTATTTATCCCAGGTGAAGAATAGGATCTCAGGACACCATCTGGGCCCCAAAGGGACTCTATGCATGATAAACGCTGGAATCCAAATAAAGTACCACTTAATACCACTTAATTTCTTTACAAATTCTTTATCTCATAGAAACTCAGGGAACCGTATTGTGCAATCTCCTTTGTCACCATATATCGCAGTGTGAGGTCAACCCCACAATGTCCTGTAATCAGAATCAGGTTTATTATCACCGACTTGTATAACATGAAATTCATTGTTTTGTGGCAGCAGTACAGTGCAAAGACATAAAAACTACTATAAATTACAAAATAACTAAATAATGCAAGAAAAAAGGAATAATGAGGTAGTATTCTTGGACCGTTCAGAAATCTGATGGCGGAGGAGAAGAAGCTGTTCCTAGATCATTGAGTGCGGGTCTTCAGCCTCTTGCACATCCTCCCTGAAGGTTGTAATGAGCAGAGGGCATGTCCCGGATGGTGAGGGTACTTAGTGACGGATGCTGCCTTCCTGAGGCATCGTCTCTTGAAGATGTCCTTGATGGTAGGGAGGGTTGTGCCCGTGATGGAGCTGACTGAATCTACAACCCTCTGCAGCCTCTTGTGATCCTGCACATTGGAGCCTCCATACCAGGCAGTGATGCAACCAGTCAGAATGCTCTCCACTGTACAGCGGCAGAAATTTGCAAGAGTCTTTGGTGACATACCAAATCTCATAGAACATAGAACAATTACAGCACAATTCAGGCCCTTCAGCCCACAAAGCTGTGCCGAACATGTCCCTACCCTAGAAATTACTAGGCTTACCCATATCCCTCTATTTTACTCAGCTCCATATACCTATCTAACAGTCTCTTGAAAGACCCTATCGTATCAGCCTCCACCACCATTTCCGGCAGCCCATTCCACGCACTCACCACTCTCTGAGTAAAAAACTTACCCCTGACATCTCCTCTATATCTGCTCCCCAGCACCTTAAACCTATGTCCTCTTGTAGCCACCAATTCAGCCCTGAGGAAAAGCCTCTGACTATCTACTCTATCAATACCTCTCATCATCTTATACACCTCAATCAGGTCCCCCCTCATCCTCCGTCTCTCCAAGGAGAAAAGGCCGAGTTCCCTCAACCTGCTTTCATAAGGCATGCTCTGCATTCCAGGCAGCATCCTTGTAAATCTCCTCTGCACCCTCTTTATGGTTTTCACATCTTTCCTGCAGTGAGGCGACCAGGACTGAGCACAATACTCCAAGTGGGGTCTGACCAGGGACCTATATAGCTGCAACAATACCTCATGGCTCCTAAATTCAATTCCCCGATTGATGAAGGACAATACACCATATGCCTTCTTAACCACAGAGTCAACCTGCACAGCTGCTTTGAGCGTCCTACAGACTCGGACCCCAAGATCCCTCTGATTCTCCACACTGCCAAGAGTTCTACTATTAATACTATAGTCCGCCAACATATTTGACCTACCAAAATTAACCACTTCACACTTATCTGGGTTGAACTGCATCTGCCACTTCTCAGCCCAACTCTGTATCCTATCTATGTCCCTCTGTAACCTCTGACAGTCCTCCAAACTATCCACAACACCCCCAACCTTCGTGTCATCCGCAAACTTACTAACCCACCCCTCCACTTCCTCATCCAGGTTGTTTATAAAAATCACAAGTAGTAAGGGTCCCAGTACAGATCCCTGAGGTACACCACTGGTCACCAACCTCCACTCAGAATACGACCCTTCAACAACCAGTCTTTGCCTTCTGTGGGCCAGCCAGTTCTGAATCCACACTGCAACGTCCCCTTGGATCCCATGCCTCCTCATCTTCTCCATAAGTCTCGCATGGGGTACCTTATCAAACGCCTTGCTGAAATCCATATACACTACATCTACTGCTCTCCCTTCATCGATGTGCTTAGTCACATCCTCAAAAAATTCAATCAGGCTCGTAAGGCAGGACCTGCCCTTAACAAAGCCATGCTGACTATTCCTAATCATATTATACCTCTCCGAATGTTCATATATCTTGCCTCTCAGGAGCTTCTCCATCAGCTTACCAACCACTGAGGTAAGACTCTCCAGTCTATAATTTCCTGGGCTATCCCTACTCCCCTTCTTGAATAAAGGAACAACATCCGCAACCCTCCAATCTTCTGGAACCTCTCCCGTCTCCATGGACGACAAAAAGATCATCGTCAGAGGCTCCGCAATCCCCTCCCTCGCCTCCCACAGCAACCTGGGGTACATCTCATCCAGTTCCGGCGACTTATCTAACCTGATGCTTTCCAAAAGTTTCAGCACCACCTCTTTTCTAATATCTATATGCTCAAGCTTTTCAGGCCACTGCAAGTCCCCACTACAATCCCCCAGATCTTTTTCCGTAGTGAATACTGACGTAAAGTATTCATTAAGTACCTCTGCTATTTCTTCCGGATCAATACACACTTTCCCACTGCTGCACTTGATAGGCCCTATCCTTTCGCATCTCATCCTCTTACTGTTCACATACTTGTAGAACGCCTTGGGGTTTTCCTTAATCCTGCCCGCCAAGGCCTTCTCATGTCCCCCTCTGGCTCTCCTAATCTCTTTCTTAAGTTCCTTCCTTTTAGCATTGTACTCCTCCAGATCTCTAACATTACCTAGCTCTCTGTACCTTTTGTATGCTTTTCTTTTCCTTTTGACTAGATTTATTATAGCCTTCGTACACCACGGTTCCTGTATCCTATCATGACTCCCCTGTCTCATCGGAACATGTCTATGCAGAGCTCCACACAGATACCCCCTGAATATTTGCCACATATCTTCCGTACTTTTCCCAGAGAACATCTGTTCCCAACATCTCCTCAAACTCCTATTTATATATGATATATGCAAGGACTGATTGTTACATTTTATCCAATTTACTGAAGGCTTGTTTGACAATTACACACCTTCCCCCAGTACGTTTCTATTCCCTTTGCTGAAGGCGTTAACTCCTTAATAACAGTAAGTGATAACTGGATGGCTCCTTCCAATTACACGGAGAGATTGTAATTCTAAACAAGAAATGTGATTATAGTACGAGACTTTCCACCAGCACTCAGATGCGGATTGTGCCAATCACATGCCCAGAATCGGACTTTCAAAAGATGCACTCTACCCTGGGCAGGGGATGACCAGCAGCATAGTAATGGAGCTATCACCTGGGACAGGACACTAATGTTGGTTCACTTATCCTCCCAGTGCATTTGGAGATGTTTTTACAAAGCTTTGAGGTGCCTGCTGTAGGTAGCCCATACCCCAGATGTGTTCAGGAGGGTGAGAAGTCACTGTCTAACAGTACTGCAGCTGTGCCCTAACCAATATTATACCAAAACCTTCCTGCTATTATATTCGATGCAGATAATGTAGAAGCCACAATTACATCACAAGCAAGGTGGGTTGCCACAGAAGTAGGAAGGCATTTTCTCCATGGCAACCAGATCATCTTGTTCTGGTTATTAGCAGAGTGAACTGCCTGAATCTGCACAGCCTAAGAAGGTCCATTTACATCACTGACCTGTGTGGGTCCCACCCAACACCTGATCATGTAATCTATGACCATAAAAAGTCATAACCTTCCAAAGACTTGTGACAGGTGCTTTGAGCTGCCCTGCATAAGTTAATTTGAACAAATTCAGAGCAACAGCTAATTTAACATATTATGGAGCCATGGCATGGAAAAACAGTTCCTCTGCGTACACATCAGGATGCAAAGAGAAAGTTCCTTCATTGTTGAGGGTGGTGACAGAAAACAGGCCAACAGAGGCCAGGAGATGTAAAACAGGTCAATGCCATTCATTGTACCTGCATCCAGTCATTCTCTTGTCAGAGGAGACTCCTTCCTCTTCCCGGTCCAGCACTGACACCTGGTGGAGGAGTGTGTAGCTGCAACAGCATTAACCAGACATCAGGGGGCATCGGGATTGTAATATCACTGCAGCTGCACCACTTGTAAATACCAGCAAATAATAAACATTTAAAAAAATAGCCTGAAGTAGACTGTATCCACGGTTAAATCCTTGCACTTAGCATCCTTGTTAAGCACAAGGATTTACTTCATGAGGCTCTACTTTGTTAGGAGTTTGAGGAGATTTGGTACGTCACCAAAGACCCTCACAAATTTCTACAGTTGTACGGCAGAGAGCATCCTGACTGGTTGCATCACCGCCTGGTATGGAGGCTCCAATGCGCAGGATCGCAACAGGCTGCAGAGGGCCGTAGACTCAGCCAACTTCAT
Source organism: Pristis pectinata (assembly GCF_009764475.1). Lineage (NCBI taxonomy): Eukaryota > Metazoa > Chordata > Chondrichthyes > Rhinopristiformes > Pristidae > Pristis > Pristis pectinata. The sequence continues at coordinate 15,579,485 of NC_067407.1, forward strand.
CACGGGCACAACCCGCCCCGCCATCGAGATGCACAAATGTGAATATACAAGCACACACACACATACATGCACACACTCACAGAGGTGGACACACACACAGACACAGACAAATTAACACATAGACATACACACACATATACACAAATGTGAAAATACAGACAAGCATACACACACACTCACACATACATACACATCCATGCACACACTCACACAGATGGACACACGCGCATAGAGGCAAATTAACACAGAGAGACATACACACACACACACAGATGCACAAATGTGAATATACAGACAAGCACACACACACACATGCACACACTCACAGATGGACACACACACAACATTCACACACGTGCACATATACAACAGCTGCCCCTGTTCACCATCTCCACCAACACACAACAGTAGCTGATCTCTATCCCTTTTCCCTCCCACCTTCCTTCCCAACAACAGCATCCCACCCCCCGTCACACATACATGGCCGGTCTCCCTCCTCATTGCTCCTCCCAACCCCAAAAATGGATCTCCGTAACGACCTCTCCCAGCTTTGGAAGAGAGGACAGGGTCACGCACCTACGCCTGTGAACACCTTGCAAGACCTAAGGCACAACTCAAGTTTGATGTGTGTCACTGACCTGCTAATTTCTGACATTCTAGCTCCCCCTAATGCACTCTGGCATAAATTTTTCTTTTAACAGCAAGGAGAATATTTGCCTCCTTTTCCAGCAGGTGTCACTATAGCAGGAACCCCGGCTGATGCTCGGTGCAGCTGCCAACATTGGACTAATATCTCAGCTGAAATCAGTTAATTCAGCAGAGAGAAAGAATTAAACTGGTGCCTGTCCAATCTGTTCATAAATCATAGTTTGAAGATCTTTGCTGCAAAGTGAAAAGTATTCATTTTCCTATTATTCCTCTCATTACATAGATTTAAAGAGAACATGCAGCACATAACAATGTTCCTGCATCCTGTTAACCTCACCCGAGTGTTTTAACCTTCAACTCACACACGTCCTGTTCACCTTTCCTCTTCTTCTCCTGCTTCTTAGGCAGTCCCTCGGGATCAAGGATGACCCCGATCTGGATGCATCACGGCTTGGCACGGCAACTGCTCTGCTGGGACTGCAAGAAACTGCAGAGAGCTGTGGACACAGCCCAGCACATCACAGAAACCAGCGTCCCCTCCACGGACTCTGTCTATACCTCTCGCTGCCTCGGGGAAGCAGCCAACATAAAAACCCCACCCACCTGGGTCATTCTCTCTTCTCCCCTCTCCCATCAGGCAGAGGATACAGGAGCCTGAGGGCACATACCACCAGGCTCAAGGACAGCTTCTATCCCACTGTGATAAGACTATTGAATGTTTCTCTTATACAATGAGATGGACTCTTGACCTCACAATTTACCTTGTTATGACCTTGTACCTTATTGTCTACCTGCACTGCACTTCCCTGTAGCTGTGACACCTTACTCTGTATTCTGTTATTGTTTTTACCCTGTACTACCTCAATGCACTGTGTAATTAATTGACCTGTACGATCGGTATGCAAGACAAGTTTTTCATGGTACCTCGGTACAAGTGTCAATAACAAACCAATTCCAATATCTGTTTCTACTCCAGTTTTGTGGGTTCTGAGGCAGCTGATGAGGCCGTGGTGGGAAGCAGACTCTTCTAGAGATGAGGCAAGAGATGGTTGATGGGGTGGGTCAGTAGTTTGCAGTGCTCTCCTTCTGCTGCTTACGTAGGGCTTGTGTGTGCTCCTGAAGCATGGCTTTGAGGCTCTCAATACCCTCCTGAATGCTCCTTCTCCACTTTGAGTGATCATAGGCCAGAGATTCCCAGGAATCAGTGAGGATATTGCATTTCTTCAAGGAAGCCTTGAGCACATTCTTGAATTGTTTGCTTTTCATCCCCCTAAGTGTGGATCTACATTACCACCTGGTCTGGGAACTTCAAAATTCTCATCCTTGTTTCTGCTGCAGAGCTTTGTCCCTGCCTGTAATCTCCTTCAGCCTTGAAAGGCATGCAGCTTCAATCTGCCCTCCGTTACATCCCTGACATTAATCCCTTTAACACCGCAGGTTGTATGTTTAGATGTCAGGCCCCTAAGTTCTGGAACTTTGCCTCTCTCCCCTTTAATATTTTAGATAAAATTAACCTGCCTTATAGAAACTTGGCCTTAGGTGGCTAGGCGTCGAGTTTTGTTTGATGGTGCTCCTTTGAAGTAACCTCACCCCAGCATGATTCACATTACATTTCCATCACTGTAAACTGTTGTATTCTTTTCCCTTCCACCTTGGAATGTAAGGTTGTCGTTTGGTGAAGTTTTATTAACTTAATTTTTATGCTGCTGACATCTAGGGAACGCATTGATCCCCTCAAACGCATTGACCAGCATCAATGAACTGACAAAGCAATCTGTCCTTAAAAATATTTAAGTGAAAATCATGATGCAGATATCTCTTTCTTTGAATGCTGAACTTCCTCATCATTCCTTTTGCGCTTGGAGAATAAAGGGGTGGTCAGTACACACTTGTCATCTCTTCCCTTGTCTTGATACAGCAAATCACCAAATTCTAACTTAGTGAAGTCTCTGACTTAACTTATTTTTGCCAGTTCCAGGAGTTTTTGTGATGGCCAAGCCCAAATAAAGTTTAAAGACATGGATATACAGGAAGTGTAATGGTCTGTGACAAAGGATTATAATTGAGCATTCCTGTTCCCTAGATGTTAGCAACATAAACAATTATTTAACTTAAACTTCACCAAATGCCAACCTTACATTCCAAGGTGGAAGTGTTAGAACAGTATTGGTTGTACCTTCAAGCTCAATTGGTCACAGAAGGTCAGAACATTATGGGTTCAAGTTCCACTGCAGATGTTTATGCACACAATGTGGGATGATAAACCAGTACAGACTGGAGAAGGAGCTGCAGTATTGGAGTAAACTGAGGCTCAGTCGACCGTGTCAAGTAGATGTAAAAGATCCCATGGCACTACTTCAAATGAGCAGTCCCCTCCTGGGACGCCTACCCAATATTTATCTCCCAACCAATATTATGAAACAGATTACCATTGTTGGTAGGTGGGGCTTTGATGTTGGGCTGGCCAGTGGAACCAATCTCCTATTATTTACCTTAATGCTACATGATTCTTTGTTTGGGTACCCCTTAATTTTCTGAGGTCTAATATGTTCAAACAATTCACTGGGGACAACAACCCCTTCAACTTCCGAGGTCTAATATGTTCATTCAATACACCAGGGGCAATGTTTCAGGGGATATAGAGGCCAAATATCATGAAGAAAGGGTTCTAGTTTGCAACACATTAAAAAACACTCGTTAGCTTTAAAGAGCATTGGGATGTCATGAAAAGAGCTCTACAATCCTAGTTTTTTTCTACTAATGCTTGTTATCTCTTCTTTAAATTGATTTTTGGAAATTGTTTTAGCATATTAATAAGATGCTAAGATCCATCTTGTCTCTATCCTCTCTAACCCGCTGCTTCAAATTTGTTTGAAACAAAAAGCTTTCATAAGATTCAGTTTTTCATCACAAAGCAAAGAACAGGAAGCTCTTATGTACTTTAGAAAATCACAGTAAGAAATTATCAATGAGTAAAGGGTTAAAGTTGAGAGGGACTGCAGATGCTGGAATCCGGAGCAGCAATTAGATACTGGAGGAACTCAGCAGGTCAGGCAGCATCTGTGGAGGGAAATGGACAGTCAACGTTTCAGGTCGAGACCCTTCATCAGGTCCATTTCTCTCCTCAGATGCTGCTTGACCTGCTGAGTTCCTCCAGCATCTTGTTTGTTGCCAAAGAGTTAAAGTTATTGTATTACAGGGGTGAGAGGGCTACAATAGGGCTTTTATCAATAGATCAGCGAAGTTTAAGGGGAGACCTATCTGAGAGTTAGTATAACTCTTATTTATAACAAATATCTTCTTACAACATGGGAGGCTATTTGGCCCATTGAGTCAATGCTGCCTCCCAGAGCATGCCCATCAGTCCCATTCCCCCACTTATTTCCCTGTAATCTGTAGTCTCTGATAAGGTAAATAATAGGTTCCATTGACTAACCACAGACTGTACACACAGGAGCAAAGTTATCATAATCAGATGAGTCAAATGGGAATTCAGAAAAACGTTATTTTTATGTTGGTCACTTGGAATGTAAGATTTTTTTTGGCATCAATTGTTTCGGAAATTCAGTCCATGAATAAATCTTATCGGAGAGCCACAAGTACATGAGGACTGAAGAATAGACCAACGGGCTCCTTCTATCAGAAAATTCTGGAAATACTCAGCAGGTCAGGCAGCATCTGTGGAAAGAGAAAAACAGAGCTACCACTTCAAATGGAAGGCCCTTCATCAGGACTGGAAATGTGAAAAAAAACCTTCCAGATTTGGAGGAACTGCACTTTAACAGTGCACTGCTTCATCCCATAGATACCAACTGGTGTCCAACCAAGGTGCTGCCTGACCTGCTGAGTCTTTTCAGATTTTGTTTTTATTTCAGATTTCCATCATTATCAGCATTATATCACATTTTTCAGTTAGTAACATGTTACTTTTGCCGAAGAAAATATTTTCCTCCTTCAATATCATAAGCTACCAGACACAATCAGTGCTTACTGCCCCTTCCTCTGCCATTTTCGTTTGAGCCAAGAGGCCAGTTCACTGCTGAGCTCTTGGTCTGCCCAGCTGGACTGCTTCAGTTTGTTTATGCACTTGGCTTCTTGGAGATGGATCAAGGTTCTCGCATTGCACTGTTGAAATGCTGCTCCGCATAAATAATAATGCTAATAATACTACTCGGAGTGGCCAAATGCAGCACACTTTCTCGGTTGGCAGGGATGTTTAGGACACTAAATCAGAATCAGGTTTATTATCACCGACTTATATGTCGTGAAATTTGTCGTTTTGCAGCAGCAGTACATTGCAAAGACATAAATTACTATAAATTACAAAGTAAATAAACAGTGCAAAAAATAACCAAGCAGTGTTCATGCACCGTTCAGAAATCTGAAGGCGAAGGGGAAGAAGTTGTTCCTAAATCCATTGAACTCAATTTCCCACAACGCTGGAACTAAGTCCAAAGATGCTGCAGAAAGAAATGGAGAGGAAACTGTTTTAATATATTAAAACAAATTTACCAGCATAGATTATTTGCAACAATTCAGGAAAATAGTGCACTGATACAATGAAATACATTGCAATATAAAATCAGCAAACCATACGCTGGCGATGTGGAGCCATGTGGAGCTTCGGGGAGAATCCAACAGGTGGCTCCGTGGCGCAATGGATAGCGCATTGGACTTCTAGCGGGTTGAGGACATTCAAAGGTTCCGGGTTCGAGTCCCGGCGGAGTCGATCACTTTTACCCTCCGCTTTAAAATCATTATTTCTCTGAATTTCTCATAGCGAAACAGAAACCAGATTAGAGAAACAACGGACTGCTGATGCTGGGATCTGGATGAGAAACACTATGGAGGCGGAGAACGACGAAATATAACGGTCCCCGGCACAGCTCGGAGACACCAGATCGCCTTCGGGTCGGGAAGGCGAATGGGAGCCGGTGAAAGGGAACAGGCTGGCAACAGAATGGTGAGCGACGTTCAGCGAGGGGGAGGTGTGCGGAGCCGGGGTGTTGGAGGGCCGAAGAAAGGACCACGGGAAGCGGTTGTGGATCAGAGTTGGGTGGGGTCTGCGGAACCGGGGGGGGGGGGACCATGGGACGGCGACCGGGTCGGGGGTGGGGGAGAGACCGTGGGATGGCGGACCGGGTCGGGGGGCGAGACCGTGGGACGGGGGACAGGGAGCGACCGTGGGACGGAAGAACGGACCAGGGGAGAGTCAATGGATAGGCGTGGGTTACCGGACCGGGGGGATGGAGGAGGGGGGGGGGGGATCGTCAGGCGGATTGAAGGGGGGGGGGTGAACCGGACCGGGGAAGGGATCGTGAGAGGAAGGGGGGAACCGGACCCGGGGGAGTGTGGGGGTGGATCGTGAGGCGGAGGAACGGGGGGGGGGGGGAGGGGGGAGGTGGGGGAGTGCGGTAGAGGCTGTTCGACGGGGACCGGGGAGAGAGCATGGGATGGGGGACCGGGCAGGGAGAGGCGGGAGGGACGGGGTTCCGGGGGAGGGGCTCTGACAGTGATCACTTATTTCTCTTTGCCACATGCAGTTTTCTTTACATTTGTCTGCATTATTCATGTAATTTTCCCACTCTTCAGTTCACGAGTGGGCTCTTCTGATTTCACAGTGAATGAGAACCGAAAATAAAACCTGCAGATGCTGGAAAAATGAAGTCAGAGCAAGAAAACGCTGGAAACACACAGCACGTCAGGTAGCATATTTGATCTGAAATGTTAACCCCATTTCTTGCTCCACAGATGCTGCCCGACCTGCTGACAGGTATAATTTATGTTCTGTGTGTCCTCTGTACCTATGTGCTTGTGATGCTGCTGCAAGCAAGTTTTTTATATTGTACCTCACTGTGCACACGTCAATAAACTCGACCTGACTTGAGTTATCAGATTTTCCTATTTTTATTTCTCTGATTCCACCTCTCCTTTCACCAAGTTTGCGAAGTTGACTATTTCATATCGAGTTTCTGAAGGCAAGTTGTCTCTGTAATTTACACACTAGGTTTCTAATATATTGGATATTGATAGAATGCAAAGCTGGGCTGAGAAGTGACAGATGGAGTTCAATCTGGATAAGTGTGAAGTGATACACTTCGGGGGATTGAATTTGAAGGCAGAATACAAGGTTAATAGCAGGACTTTTAGCAGTGTGGAGGAACAGAGGGATCTTGGGGTCCACGTCCATAGATCCCTCAAGGTTGCCGTACAGGTCGATAGGGTTGTTAAGAAGTCGTATGGAGTGTTGGCCTTCATTAGATGGGGTATTGAGTTCAAGAGCCACGAGGTGATGTTGCAGCTCTATAGAACTCTGGTCAAACCACACTTGGAATATTGTGTTCAGTTCTGGTTGCCTCATTATAGAAAAGATTTAGAGAGGGTGCAGAGGAGATTTACCAGGATGCTGCCTGGATTGGAGAGCATGTCTTATGAGGATAGGTTGAGCGAGCTAGGGTTTTTCTTTTTGGAGAGGAGGATGAGAGGTGACTTGATAGAGGTGTACAAGATGATAAGAGGCATAGTTCGAGTGGACAGTCAGAGACTTTTTCCCAGTGCGACAATGGCTAACACGAGGGGACATAATTTTAAAGTGACTGGAGGAAGGTATAAGGGGGATGTCAGGGGTAAGTTTTTTACCCAGAGAGTGGTAGGTGCATGGAATGCACTGCCTGCAGGGGTTGTGGGGGCAGATACATTAGGGACATTTAAGAAACTGTTAGACAAACGAATGATAGAAAAATAGGGGACTATGTGGGAGGGAAGGGTTAGATAGATCTTAGAGCAGGATAAAATGTTGGCACAACATTGTGGGCCGAAGGGCCTGTATTGTGCTGTAGTGTTCTACGTTCTCTTTACTCTCCCTCATCCTGAAAAGCAACAGATCAGGAAAATCAAGAAAAAAATATGAATAGATGGCTGAGTTACATAAAGATGGACTGTAAAATCTTTTGTAGGAAGGGAAAAGTCTAACCATCTGAGGGTCCCTTACAGACAGATAGGGTAATTTATAGTAAGAAAATGGCCAGGGAATTAAACAATGACGCCATGTCTGCCCTCATATTTAAAACCTACATAAATAAATGCATAAACAAGATACATAAATATTAGAGATTTAAGGGTTTAGTGAGACAGATGGACTGAAGGAACGAGGTGTTAGTCAAAAAAAAGTACTGGAGAAAGTGGTCAGCTTGAAAGCTGATAAATCCCAATGACCCAGTGATTTCTATCCCGGAATTTTCAAACAGTTGGCTTTAGAAATAGTGGGTCCTCTGGTGTCATCTTCCAAAGTTCTATAGATTCTGGAATTGTTCCTATGGAGGGCAGCAAATGTGACCCCACAATTTAAAAGGGAAACAGCAAACTACGAAGTTGTTAGCAAAATGTCAGTGGTAGGGAAACTGCTGGAGTCCATAACGAGGGATGTAATAACAGATCACTTTGAAAAGAATATAGGATTGAGTAGAGTCAGCATGAATTTATGAAAAGAAAATTATGTTTGGCTAAGTTACCAGAATTCTTTGAGGATGCAACTAGTAGAATAGACAAGGGGGAACCAATGCAAGTAGATTTTCAGAAGGCATTTGATAAGATTCTACACAGGAGGTTCAGAGCACACAAAATTAGGGGTAAAATACAGATGTGGGTTGAAAATCAGCTGTAAGAGAAAAGGCAGAGTGGTAATATACAGATTGTTCATAAACAAATGCCTAACCCCCTAGAGTTGTCAGTTCACTCTGCATGTTTATTGCAATCTCATAAGAAAGTAGAATAAAGCTTAAAATAAAGGCTGTCAGAAATATTTTTTTGTTTCATGAAATATGGTGCACCCCAACGTTAGGGAGGGTTGTATTTCTAGAAAACAGTTCTTAATCTCTTTTTTCCCTTTGATTCCCATGTTATAAGTGGCAATGCATTCCATTGGGAAGTTTTTCTCTCAACAGTAATGCCCCTGGGGGTCCACAGTCTATAGGCAAAGGAATTCTGATTGTACCGGATATAGAAGTGAAAGGGCAGTTGTTTTAATTAACTAGAAATGGACTCTACATTCTTTGCTGCAGTAACGTTGTACAAGTATCAATAGAAGATTGCCCTGTCAATTTCCAAAGCAAATCCCTTAAGTGGCCCCACACCATGAACTGGCAGCCTGTGAAGCTTACAGTTGAACAGCTGTACTGTACTTTCATTTATACCTATTGCTGTTGAAACACACATATATAGAATATATGTATAAACAAACCTGGCAGCTTGGTGCTGCTAATACACCCCCAGTAGCTGCTCTGCAAACTAATGGTTTCAGATTCAAAACATGTCAGTGCACAGAGTTTCAACCTGTGTTTTAAATTTCCAACTTTCTCATCATTTCTTTTCTCCTTGGAGAATAAAAGAGTGGGTCAATATACATTTGTCATCTCTTCCTTTCTTCAATACAGCAAATCACCAAATTCTAATTTAGTGGACTCTCTTATTTAACCTTTTTTTTGCCAATTCCAGGAGTTTTTGTGATGGCCATGCCCAAATAAAGTTTAAAGGCATGGATATGCAATAAGTGTCATGGTCTGTAACAAAGGAATGATTATGACTGAGCATTGTTGTTCATAGATCAAGTGATCTCACAAGTACGATCTTTAAGCCGTCTTTTATTTTAATAGTTCATATAAATATCTTTATAATGTGTATGACCAAAGAAAGGAATGATTTCAGCATTCCCTGGATGCTGGATCAGGTTCCTAATCATTAATTACATCTTGCACAGTAAAAAAGGATTCTTCTGTGCATTTCTAAATATGAGCTACTTTGCATCAGTCTCTTGTGCTGATTTATTCCAAAAGCCTATTTCATAAATCTATTGGATAATTTGAACTTGGAGCAAAAAAAACTTGTGTAATTAGGGCAAACTGTTTTACACCTTGCTGTTAACCATACAGATATTCTTTCCCTCTACAAAAGCACTCACTCATGCTGAATGTGGTCCTCAGTTAAAAGGTCATGCAAGCCAGAATGCCAGTGTCCAAAAGCTATTTGATAGCTGGGGGACAAACTCTGTGCTGGCTGCACTTAGCACCAATGCCTGTGTATTTCTAGGATGCCAGTCGGGAGTGACAGCACAAAATGAATTTGGCTTATTTTAGTTGCTAATATGAGAACATCTCACTCACCACATTCCACGGTTGAGACTTCCGTGGTCTTCGCAACAGGTCCAGGAGCAGAAAACCCAAGTGTGAGGAGCTTAAAAAAAAAATTCTTTTTTTTTTGGGGGGGGGGGGGGGGGGGGGAAAGGGAGACGTATGGTGGATGGAGGGTGCCTTTAAGGCTGATTACATCAGCATGGTTGAAGGCTGGTCATGTGATCAAGGAGACTAACACAGTATTGTCTTTGTCAGTGGGATGGAATGGAACACTGCACTGGTTGTTCAGCAGATTCAGCAAAGGTTTGTCAAATGGCATGCATTGAGGCCAGAAGTACAAGGTAAAAGCTGGCAAAGGTGGGGCCAGTCAATCCAGCCCATTATTCCTCCCCAAAGGCATTTATCATTTAGTTGTACCAGAAATAAATTTTGCAAACCAATCAGAAAGGATTTTCCACTACATCATCAAAAACAAGTTTCATATTTATGAATCGCAGAAGGTGAATACAGCACAATAGATCATTTCCAAATCAGGGTGTTTACAAAGAGGCATTCTTAGCTCAAAAACTTTAATTGCCTGTCACACAAAGTCATCAGAACTTTGATATAGAAAATCTCTAAAGAATCCCATTCTTGACAGTCTGCACTCAACATCTGCTGAACAGACCCATGAAGTTTAGTTGCACCTACAAAATAATGAACAATACAAAGTGATTACAAATCTAAGTAAGCCTTATTAAATTTCTTTATCTATTTTGACATAACATATTCATTTCTTGAGGCTGGAAAATCATTCACGATACGTATCTCAGCACTGCTGGAGTTCTTTTATTTCTAAAATTGCATGTAGCTAAATTAGCTAACTTGCCTTCATGAATAGGCAAGAAAGAGGAGTTGGTAGCCCTGTCACTTTTGTAACTTTTTGTATGTATTATTGGCTATGGAAATACATCATGTTTTTCTTTGGGTTTTATTTTTTAAATTTCTTCTTCTTGCGATTCTTTTTGCCTGCAGCAAGAGCTGCTTTCTCTGCCATGATCTGTTGGTATTTTCTCTTGTTGTATCTGGAAAGAAACAAAAAAAAAATCAATTATTCACCATCTTTCCTTATTGTACATCAATGCCCCAACTGCTTGAGCTTATTCAAGTATTACTCATGATTCTCTTGAAACCTATATCAGTAAATTAAAACCTTCAGTTTAACTTCAACATGTTGCTTAAAAACAGGTCAAAGCCAACCTCACATGTGACAGGAGTAAAGTTATGCAGAATAAAAAAAAATTCATGCAGGTTCTCACTCCAGACTGGCTTTCCAGTGCCTGGAAAGCACAGAGGGACTGTGGCTCAGCAGGTATCACAGAGGGGACAATGTCTGGGAAGGAAAAACAGAAGTGAGTAAGCTCCAGTGGGCTTTATCATTGACTAGTGTGCCAACTCTCACTTTCAAAGGCACACAAAAGAAATGGAATCTTTTGCACAAGGTGTCAGCATTCCTGAAATGTTACAATCTTCAGGAAAGGAAAGAAGGGGGAATATCAAAAAAAAGCTTAAACTACAACATTAAATCTTAAAGCAGTCTTAATTCCTGCATCCAAAATGATTGTTAAAGCTGGACTTTATTTTTAGGAATTCATTGGTATGATGAATTGTCTGTGGACATTGTGTATCGGGACGCCCAAAGGCAGCTGATGAGGTTCCACAGAAAAGATGGTGAAAATGAAGAGCATTAGATCCTATAACATGAGTTGGTTATTAGAAGGAAGGAGATTGAGAGTAGGAGTAAAGTTACTCCCTAGGATGTTATTCTAGGAAGTAAATTTACTCCTACTCTCAATGATTGTTATTCTCTAGGATGTACACTGGGATGTGAGATACACTAAGGTGTGAGGTACAGTGCATCAAGAGCAAGTGATTACTGAGGAATATAGACAAAACAATGGGACTACGGAAAACAATGGAAGGTGAAGTTTAGTTTGCAAGTCAAGAAAGTTAAACTGAAATAGTTTCTTCATAGAGAGCATGTCTTATGAGGATAGGTTGAGTGAGTTAGGGCTTTTCTCTTTGAAGAGGAGGAAGATGAGGTGACTTGATAGAGATCTACAAGATGATAAGAGGCATAGATCAAGTGGACAGTCAGGGACTTTTTCCCATTGTGACAATGGCTAACACAAGGGGGCATAATTTTAAGGTGATTAGAGGAAGGTATGGGGTAAGTTTTTGTTTTACACAAAGAGTGGTGGGTGCGTGGAACGCACTGCCGGCAGAGGTTGTGGGGGCAGATACATTAGGGACATTTAAAAGACTCTTTGATAGACACATAAATGATAGAGAAATGGAGGGCTATATGGAGGGAAAGGTTAGATAGATCCTGGAGCAGAATAAAATGTCGGCACAACGTTGTGGGCCAAAGGGCCTCTATTGTGCTGTAGTGTTCTATGTTCTATAGTGAAAAATTAGATCCAGACATACACAAATCACTGAAAGCTAGTGCATGAATACAAATGATGTTCAGAAAGGGTAAATGAAACATTTACTTCTATCTCAAGGAATTCAGAAGAGAAGTAGCAATGCCTTCAGTTCTGAGTACTGCAACCCAGCAAAGATGATTGGTACAGCAAAAATTCATCAGAACTACACAGCCAAAAGGAGTTTAATTAAGGGGATTTTCGATAATCCCGGTCTTACATTCACTTGAAATTAAAAAATGAGGGTATATTATCTATTTTGAACATTCAATGATTAATGGATTCAGTGGTATCTAATACTGAGAAACACTCTCCAACAATGGAGGGAGCATGGTCTTAGAGGTAGGCAAGTTAGCAATCAAATCAGGAAATGCTTTTTCTACACAGAGGGCTATGGAAATCTGAACTGTTCTCTCTAAAATAAACTTTGAATGCTTGTTCAATTCAAAGTTTAAATATTTTAATTGATAGCTTTGTTAACTATGGAGAATGGAGCTAAGGAAAATTCAACGGAGCTGACACACAGATCAGGTGGCTTTCTCCTGTTCCTATGTATAGAAAATGGCATACCGTCGGAATTCTGCATCTGTCAGAAGCTCCTCCACCATTGTCTGCTTTCTTTGTTTCTTAGGTAATCGAGAGTGATAGAAATCTACTGGATTGTCCAGAACTTCACCAACCTATGAAAGATTTATACAAGTGGTTACACAATACAGTAATCATAAGATACCTTCTAAGAAATTTCTGGAGCACATTTCATTGGATGAATTAATAGAGTCTAAAACATGTTAGTTAGACTGTAAAGTATTAATAAATTACTATATTTCATTTATTAGTGAAGAATTTTTCCTGCAATCCAAATTGCTTTTGGTTGGCCTTAGTTTTGTTTCTGGCCACTTCTACCGAAGGAATAACATTGCATGCGCTGTTCACAAATAGCTAATTGGACGAAATGCAGACAGACAGAACCAGTGAGCTAGTGCTAATGACCATGCTGACTGTATTGGAGATTGAAGAGACTTGAGTGATTCAGGGATTTGACAGAGCAAGAAGGGAAACATTATTTCCTTAGGTGTGGAGTTAATGAGGAGAGTATTATTTCATTGTTTTATGTCAAAAATGAAAGAGGAGGTTATAATAAATGTCTTTATATAGAACCACTACACCATGAAATGCTTTTCCATGAGAAGTAATGGAAAGAAGCCAATGTGTGTTTTTTTTTAATAAGGGGCACCCAACCCAGAATAATCAATAAGCAGCTGCAAGGAGAATGAAACCATGACTGACATTGTCCACACCAACCCTCCAAATCAGGGAACGTCTGTGACAATCCCAATGTGGGATAATCTAATTCGGTTCAACTCTATTAGTTCAAAACCAATACTTCAACTCTATTCCATAGAGATTTTCTAGCCCAGTCAGAACACAGCATACTTGCAAACTGGTTTTAAATTTCTTCCTACAATGTGACTGATGCTTTATTTAGAAACACCGGACCCTCTAAAGTCACTCACTCAAGTGGACAGGACAGCTTCAGTCCCTGGCATAATGCATTCCCCCTTGTTGCATTTGTGGGTAACTGTGGACTTGGTGTCCATCATGCTTTCAAATGAACCTGCATTTCCTGCTTCCAGGTAGATAAAGGTATAGGATTTGAGGTAATTTCTTTGAAACTCCCTGTAGTTCCTCTCCTGTGTCTATAGTGTTGTCTTAAATTGTGACTATCGGCAGATCAATACCAGGCATGAAATATACAGATATGGAGGTCCCATATGTCTTCCTGGAGGAGATTTCAGTCAGGGAAGTACTACTAAATTAGCTAGCTTGCATTAAAGGGGAAATATTGCCAGCTGCATACTGAAGCGACTGCAGAGTCATTAGTGGCTTCTGTCTAGTGTGCTAACAAACTCTGCTACATGTAATAAACAAAGCTTAATGTTTTAAACATTATGCAGCAAAGCTCTTCTATTGTGATCATACCTGGAAGTACTTAGGGAAACCATCTCTGTCATTCTTCTTGTAGAAGCGTTTGGGGTCAATAGCAGCCCTCATTTTTAAGACCCGCAGATCATTCTTCAACTCATCTGTTAAATCAGGAGCTTTCATGTTGTACCAGCTTTCTCCTGTGGTCTTTGCACGCTCTTTCTAAATACGCAAAAATAATCAACAACAGGATGCTATTAAGGAGCATAATGATCCAAAGGAACTAATTAGTTTTAATTTGAGGTTTAGAAAAGATGTCTTTATTAGTCACATGTACATTCAAACACACAATGAAATGCATCTTTTGCATAGAGTGTTCTGGGGCCAGCCCACAAGTGTCGCCACGCTTCCGGCGCCAACATAGCATGCCTACAACTTCCTAACCCGTACGTTTTTGGAATATGGGAGGAAACTGAAGCTCCCAGAGGAAACCCACACAGACACGGGGAGAACGTACAAACTCCTTACTGACAGCTGCAGGAATTGAACCCGGGTCGTTGGCACTGTAATAGCATTGTGCTAACCACTATTCTCTGAATAAGCAGTAGCTATACCTGGAAATCAGAATGTTACGGTCTCCAAACTTACCCTGCGCATTTTTTTCAGTTGGCGTTCAGGCACCTTTAAAGATGGTATGCTATGTTTTTTTTCAAATTCTGGTGTCAGGATGCTATTTGTTAATAGCTGAGGAACAGAAAGCACAAATTACAAAAATGTTCTTACAGAAACCACTGTTACTTACGCAAATACCGAAGTGCAACAAGGTGTATCATACAGCATCTTTAGCAAAGCAAAAGATCTTACGGTGTTTAACAAATAAAAGTTGACACTAACCACATAAGAAAGTTTTAGAATGGATGCTAAAAGCTTGGTCAGAGGAGGCCTGAAGAAGAATCACAAAAGGATGAAAGAAAGGTTGAAATAGGAAGAGGTTTGGTGGAGGAAGTTAGAATGAGAAGCTGAAAGTAAGATCACCAAAAGTGGACTATTTAAACTTGGAAAGGACCAAAGGTTGTAGGAGATTGTAGTGATAAAGAGGCATGGCCATGAGGGGTATTTAATAATGAGAAATCAAGGCTTTGACCAGAAGTCAACATTCGCAAGCACAAGGTTTGCCAAGGTCAGCAAGCACAAAGGGTGATTATGACTTGATGAAAGTTAGAACAGGGGCAGTGAAGTTTCTGTTGACATCAGATCTACGATGGGACTAAACGGGAGCCTTGCCAGGATTTATCTAAAATAGTCAAGACGAGGGGAATCAAATATGTGGGTGAGGATTTTAGCTACAGTTCAGCTGAGGAAAAGGTGGAGTCAAGGATTTTTACACAGGTATAACAAACATTGCTTAGGTCACAACTGGAGTTCTGGGCAGTACACAAAAGGAAAGGTGTGATTGCATTGGAGAGGGTGCTGGGATTGTTTTCCATGGAGAAGAGGAATCTGAGGGGGCCCTCACTGAGGTATACAAAATATAAAGTAGACAATATGAAATGTTTCCCCATAGCAGAGGTATCTAAAACTAGAGGGCACAGGTTTAGGGTCAGGGGTAAAAGGTTTGGAGGGAATCCGAGGATGAACTTTTATGCAGAGGATGGTTTGAATCTGGAACACAATCTCTTGAGCGGGTGGTTCTTGTGTCAAGTCCAACGCAGCAGAAATATCTTAATGCTTGGCGTGTGATTATGTACCATGGGTTGGCAGGAAAGCAGAAAATGTTGGAAATACTCAATAGATTGGGCAACATTTGAGGAAAGTGATACCGAGTTAACATTTCAGGTTGATAAACTGGGCGAAGTTAGAAAACAAACACAATTTAAGTTGCAGAGAAGGGGGAGGGGTGGAAAGAACAAGGGAAATATCTGTGATAGGGTTGAGACCAAGAGAGAATGTGATTACATGATGGTGGGGCCTACTGGGAGAGGGTGGTGAGTGCTTGCTCATTGCTATCTCATTGGAGATGATTAGCGACAGGAGAGACAAAGAAGCAAAATGGTGGAACTGTGAAATATAGAATACTGCAGATGCTAGAAATCTGAAATAAAAGAGAATTCTGGAAATAGCCAGCAGGGCAGGCAGCATCTGTGGAGAGAGGAGAATGGAACTGATGTTACAGATTGATAACCTTTATCAGAACAGGCTAGTTTTGATGACAAGTTGGAAAGGTTGATCATCTTAAATTGTTGAATTCTTCTCTCCATAGATGCTGTCTGACCTGCTGTCAACTAACAAACTTTTATCCCCTCTCACAGTTTGCATTTATATCACTGTCTCTTTGGTCTCCACCCCATCACAGACATTCTCTTTGTTCTCTTCACCATCCCCCTTCTCTGCAAATTAAAGCATTTGTATTGCAAGGTTATCAATCTGAATTTTCTCTCTCCACAGATGCCACCTGTCCTACTGAGCACTTCTTGCATTTTGTTTTTATTTCAGATTTCCAATACCTGCATTTGCTTTTCGATAAAATTGAATGGCAAAAGGGTCAGAATGCAGCAAAACATCTTACCTCATCTTTTTCATTTTGATCCTTTAGTTTTTTTATGACTTTTGAATTGGTACCTTTGTCAGCATTAAAGTTTATGTAAAGGCCACCTAGTTCCTTGAGATTTAGCCCTGTATCAATACTGCTTGAAGAGTTTATTCTGAAATATATAAATAAGATTCCATTGATAAACTTTGCCAAGTTTCCCAACACAACTTTACCTGTGAACTTCAAAACATTCCAAATGGGAACAAGATTTTAAGACATCATTGCTTGCATTAAAACTGAAGGCTATGGTTTTGTCACCTGTTAGTTTGCCTGGATATTAAAAGCATAGTGAGCCATCATGTACCCTGTTCAATGATTTTCTGCCTGCACTAATATCATGACTCTTTCCAATAGCACTGAATGTATAGGGCACATCCTGGTGGGAACAGGATGGAAATGTCATTCAGGATCAATCCCTGCATGCCTACTGTTGAACAATAATGCCAACTGCAGTACTTCTGCTGTTATTGTAGATACCAGTGGGCTTATTTTTCATCATTTATGAATTATTTTATTCTTTGATTTCTTCCAAAGGAAATTTAAGCAATTTCTCCCTAATATGTTTCACCAGAAATTAAACAGAATTGTTACTTGAGCTAATGTTTATGGGTTGAATTTTACTTTCAATACTCAAATGTAAAGATAGAAAAGTATTTTTAAATGACATTCCTTCAATTTACAGTAAAAGATCATGGTAATAACATAAAAGGCATTTTGTTCCCCCAAACTTCCAAGTCCATGAAGTTCATGGATAGCTTAAATGGGACACATTTGATTAGGATTTTGTGTACTGCAATACAAGGATCATTTAGGTTTGAATGCGGGACATAGTTAAAAAAAATATTCAGCTGTGATTTCTTAGTGTGCAATGATTGATTTTTTTTATATATATTAGCTCATTTCGTGCTTTTTGTTGGCCAAAATTTACTGACCTCTGGCCAGCGATTCTGTAGAGGACTGCAGGCAATTTCCTCATCACTCTGACTTCCACGATTGCACATCGCAACAGGGAAGTCAGAGGAGAGCTGGAGATCAGATGCTTGTGTTACGTTGATGGACTCAGCACTGTCTCAGCTCTGGGAAAGTGTGCAACAACTGGGGGCATTGGGTTGGACTGAGCACAATCCAGCCTGTAATCTACTTAACAAATGCCAATATAATTCACTGCTTTGCAAGTGTTAATGCAAATATTTAAACCTTTTTTATACTTACAGTCTAGACTTGGTTTTCAAAATGTCATCTTCTTCCTCCTCATCTTCATCAATAAAATCATCTTCTTCCCCTTCCTCTGATTCTTCTCCTCTGTCCCCAGTTTCTGCTTCACTTTCCTCACTATCTTCTTTTCCACTTGAGTCCAAGTAAAATTTTCTGTCTTGATCTATCCCAGGCTGAGTGTCAATCACAAACAGGTTGCTATCCTTTTCCAAAGGACTTCCTGCAGTTACAGAAGGAATGGTAGAGTCTCCTGGTATAACGTCCCTGCTGGATTCCTCCAGCAACACATCACAGTTGCCATCGCTCTGAGTACTTTTGTCTTCAACACTGCTAAGCAGTAAACTGATAACAGCGGGAGTCTCACTTAGAGTCTTGCAATCTAAATCACCTCCTTTATTCTCTTGATTGTTTGTCTCTTGATCTATTTCATTATCAATTTCATGACTTTCAGTCAAATTTTCCTTCTCTGTGTCTGCATTATTTTCTATATTAGAGCTCTCTGAGTCATCTAGTTCCAACTTATCGCTGAGTTCCTTTGACTGGATTGGACTGGGCTGCAATTCATCCTGCACAATTTGCTTCTCTTGATTTACTTCAATTGGTTCTATACAAATTTCATAAGTTTTTACTTCAGTCAAATTTTCCTTCTCAGTCTCTGCCTTATTTTCTACGACAACGCTCTTTGGGGACTGGTCATCGAATCTGAGTTCTGCTGGCTGCACCAGACTTGGTTGCGATTCAGCCTGAACAACGTGTTTCTCTTTCTCTCTCTCCTTGTTGTTGCATTGAGATTCAGTAAGGCTTCCTGAATTAGCTTCAGACCTTCTACTCTTGCTCTTCCTTTGACTGACAGGTGTTCTTGTTCTAGATACTGCCGCCTAAAAAAAATGACATATGGGTGCATTTTTAATTTTTCAGTGAAGATGAAAAATGAGTAACAGGCAAACTTCAGTATCTACAATCGCTGGCTCTTTTTTGAGAATGTGTCAACATGAACATTTTTGCATCTTACAAGAAACACCATTTTTTTGTACTTATTTGTTGGAGTGAGCAGAGCGAGCTCTTTCAGACTGAAACCATTACTTTGAGCACTTGTGAGGCAGGACTGGCCATTTAAGGACTGGGAGGAGGAGAGGTTTCTTCATGCAGAAGGTGGAATTCTCTACCCCAAAGGGTTGTGGAGGTTCAATCATTGAGTTCATTCTGAACGGAAACCAATAGCCGAGTGGTGTCGCAACAACAACCTCGCACTCAACGTCAGCAAGACCAAGGAACTGATTGTGGACTTCAGGAAGGGGAAGTCAGGAAAACACACACCAGTCCTCATTGAGGGGTCAGCGGTGGAAAGGGTCAGCAGCTTCAAGTTCCTGGGCGTCAACATCTCAGAGGATCTATCCTGGGCCCAACACATTGATATAATCACGAAGAAGGCACGCCAGCGGCTCTACTTCGTTAGGAGTTTCAGGAGATTCGGAATGTCACCAAAGACCCTTGCAAGTTTCTGCAGATGTACGGCAGAGAGCACTCTGACTGGTTGCATCACTGCCTGGTGTGGAGGCTCCAATGCACAGGATCAAAAGAGGCTGCAGAGGGTTGCAGACTCAGCCAGCTCCATCACGGGCACAACTGTCTCCACCACTGAGGACACCTTCACGAGGTGATGTCTCAAGGCAGCGGCATCCATCACCAAGGACCCTCACTGTCCGGGACATGCCCTCTTCACATTACTACCATCAGGGAGGAGTTGCAGGAGCCTGAGGACCCACACTCAATGATTTAGGAACAGCTTCTTCCCCTCCGCCATCAGATTTCTGAACAGTCCATGAACACTACTCTGTTATTCCCTTTTTTGCACTATTAATTTTGTAATTTATAGTAATTTTTATGTCTTGCACTGCAGTACTGCCACAAAACAACAAATTTCACAACATACATTAGTGATAACAAACCTGATACTGATTAAAAAAAAATGCCATTGGTATATTTGCCATGATTTTAAGCAATGGCAGAGTAGGTTTGAATGGTCAAATGGCCTCCTCCTACTTCTTATGCTCATTTATCTCATTGTTCCTTAAAAATTCTCATCCCACTTCACCCATAGCTCCAGTGCCCTGGGTTCAATCCTGATCTCTGCTGCTGTATGTGTGGAGTTCATATGTCTCCCTGTGACTGCATGCAGTCCAAAGGCATGTGGGCTGGTGGATTAAATGGCTACTGTAAAACAGTGTCTCATGTGTAAGTGAGGTGGGGAATCTGGGAGGAGTTCATGGGAATGTGGGGAGAATAAAATGGTATTACTGTTGGATTAGTGTAAATTGGTGCTTGGTGGATGGGACGCACTTGGTGTTTCTCTGCTGTAATACAATGAACAACTCATCTTCAGTGATTCATCAATCCATTGTCCTCTTACTCAGGAACAAAAATCTAGATTGATGTAGGAAGCAGAATGGGGCACATGGACCCCTGACTCTTTCCCACCACAACAAGAGTCACAAAAGGTACAACACAGACACAGGCCCTTTGGCCCAAGTCTGCGCCAACCAACTATCACCATTTACTCTAATCTTACATTAAACACATTTTTATATTTCCCCTCATTCTCATCAACTCCCCCCAGATTCTACCATTCATCTCTACACTAGGGATAATTTACAGTGGCCAATTAACTTGCCCACTCGCTCTTCTTTGGGATATTGAAGGAAACTAGAGCACCCAGAGGAAATACATGCAGTCACAGGGAGAACGAGTAAACTGCACACAGACAGCACCTGCTATCAACAAAATCAAAAGAGCTGGTCATTGATTTCAGGAAGGGGGCAGTGTACATGCACCTGTCTACATCAATGGTGCTGAGGTTGAGAGGGTTGAGAGTTCCAAGTTCCTAGGAGTGAACATCGCCAATAGCTGGTCCTGGTTAAATCACGTAGATGCCACAGCCAAGAAAGCTCACCAGCACCTCTACTTCCTCAGGAGGCTAAAGAAATTTGGTATGTCCCCTTTGACACTCACTAACTTTTATCGATGCACCATAGAAAGCATCCTGTCTGGATGCATCACAGTTTGGTACGGCAACTGCTCTGCCCAGGACCACAAGAAACTGCAGAGAGTTGTGGACACAGCCCAGCGCGTCACAGAAACCAGCCTCCCCTCCTTGGACTCTGTCTTTACCTCTTGCTGCCTTGGCGAAGCAGCCAGCATTATCAAAGACCCCACCCACCCAGGTCATTCTCTCTTCTCTCCTCTTCCATCAGGTAGAAGATACAGAAGCCTGAGGGCACATACCACCAGGCTTAAGGATAGCTTCTACCCCACTGTGATGACTATTGAACAGTTCCCTTATACAATGAGATGGACTCTGACCTCACGATCTACCTTGTTGTGACCTTGCACCTTACTGCACTGCACTTTCTCTGTAGCTGTGGCACTTTACTCTGTACACTACGGATAATTTACAGTGGCCAATTAACTTGCCCACTTGCTCTTCTTTGGGATATTGAAGGAAACTAGAACACCCAGTTTTTACCTCTACTACCTCAATGCACTCTGTACTAACTCAATGTAACTGCACCGTGTAATGAATTGACCTGTACGATCAGTATGTAAGACAAGTTTTTCACTGTACCTCGGTAAAGGTACAATAATAAACCAACACCCAAAGGTCAGGACTGGCAGCTCTACCACCTGTGTCATTGTGCCAGCCTGATTTTTTAAAGAGCCTTGACTCCACCCTGCCTGTCCCCCATGAACGTTAGTTCTCCCATGGTCCAAAAGTCATCTTGGCCGAAGCATGAAGCATTCTGCTCTCTGGGGTAGAAAATCCCAGATTCACAAGTTCAGAGAAAAGAATCCTCAAGTGGTGAATGGTCAACCCCCATGCTGAGGCCCCACCAACCCCCCCACCTGTTCTTGACTCTCTCACCAGAGGAAATACTTTTACAATATCAACCCTGCCAAACTCTCTCAAAACCATTCATTACATGCAAAATGCTGGAGGAACTCAGCAGGTCAGGCATCATCTATGGAGGGAAAGGAACAGTCGACATTTCAGGTCGAGACTCTTCATCAGGATAGAGAAGTCACATCTTCCCCTCCTCATCCCTTTCTGCTCCCTGTAAGCCCATTCTCTCCATGGCTCCCTCCTCACCCATCACACCCCCCCCCCCCCCCACCCATCCATCCCTTTCCAGGCACTTCAGCTTGCAACTGTAGGAGGTGTAACACTTGCCCCTGCACCTCCTCCTCCATCATCATACAAGGACCTACACAGCCCTTCCAGGTGAGGCAGACATTCACGTGCACCTCCTTCAATCTTGCCTATTGCATTCAGGGCTCTCGGTGTGGCCTCCTCTACGTTGGTGAGACCAAGCGCAGACTGGGTGACTGCTTTGACAAACACCTGAGCTCTGTGCACAGTGGCTCCCAAAGTTGCATGTCGTTTCAACTCCCATCCCCATCTGTCTGTCTTTGACCCCCTCCACTGCCAGAGTGAGGACAAATGCAAACTAGAGGAACAGCACCTCATATTTCGCCTGGGTAGTCTACAACCCAATGGCATAAGCAATGAACTGCCCAATTTCAGGCAGATGCACCCACCCCTCTGTTCCTTTCTCTATCCTTCTGACCCACCCTGGTCCCCTCACATATCCCCTTCTTTCCAAACCCCCCAAGTTTCCTGAGCAACAAACAATCTGCTGGAGGAATTCAGTGGGTCAAGCAGCATCCAGGGGTGGGGTGGGGGAGGGAATTGGTGACGTTTTGGGTCGAAACCCTACATGAGGGCAGCATCATTCCTCAAGATTCCAACATCTGCAGTCTTGTGTCTCCTGTTTCCCATTTCTTTCCCCTCCCTCACCTGGTTCCATTTGCCTAATCACCCACTCAGTCCCCTCTCATCCCCTCCAATCCCCAGCACCACCATCCTCGTGTCACCGTCATCACACCTCATTACGCTAAATTCTGTGCTACCAAGGAAGGAATGGGGGGAGCACATTGTTGTTTGGAGTCCCATCTTGGAGATCTTTGCCATTAAACTATGGCCCCCAAGTGCCGCCTCAGGTGATTATAGAAGATCCTAAGTCACCAGTTCAAGGAAGAGCGCTGTACAGATCGTTCCCAAGTTACAACAGGGTTCCATTTCTGTGAGGTGTTTGTAACCCAAGCAGTTTGCATGTTGGAAACCTCGATGCTCCAGGTCAAAACCCTGTATCAGGACCCGATGCAGAGTTTCAACCTGAAACGTTGACAATTCCTTCCTACCCCACAAATGCTGCTCAACCTGCTGAGTTCCTCCAGCAGATTGCCTGTCGCTCCAGATTCTAGCACCTGCAGTCTCTTGTGTCTTGCAAGTCGGAAATGCAGCAGCAAACTGAGTTCCCACAGGCAGAAGTTGCCTACGGCCTGGCTGCAGCCAGAAATCCATCCCGCTGGGCTCCCAAATGCTCGTTCGCATGTTAAGGCTGTCCATAAATTGGGTGTTCATAACCCAGGAGACAGACAGCTGCTTTAAATTCCTGGGCATTAACATATCGGATGACCTGTCCTGGGCCCAGCGCATAGATGCAATCATAAGGAAAGTGCTCCAGTGTCTTTACTTTCTTAGGAGGTTTGGCATGTCACTGAACATTCTAACAGACTTTGACAGATGTAATTTTGAAATATCCTGACTGGTTGCATCACGGTATGGTACGGCAATTCGAATGTGCAGGAACAGAAGAAGCTGAAGAGAGTAGTGGACTCTGCCTAATACATCACGGACCCATCCCTCCCCACCATCGAAAATATCCACATGTGGTGCTGTCTCAAAAAGGCAACATCTATCATCAATGATCCCCACCACCTGGGCCATACCATCTTCTCGCAGCTACCATCAGGAAGGAGGTACAGAGAGGCCTGAAGCCCCACAAAACCAGGTTCAAGAACGGCTACATCCCTTCAACCATTCTGTTCTTGAACCAACCGGCAAAACCCTAATCACTGCAGTTTAGCAACACTGTGACCACTTTGCACTAAAATGGACTTTTAAAAATTTTAATTGTGTTCTTTCTTGATAAAAATTTGTACAATTTTTCTTGTGAATACTGCTTATCTGATGCTATGTGCCTGTGATGCTGCTGCAAGGGAGTTTTTCATTGCACTTGTGCACACATGTACTTGTGCACATGGCAATAAATTCGACTTTGACCTTAACTATACCCTGTCCAATATTCACCGCCCAGACAGAGTCCCCTAGCACACTCCTGTGTGCAGGAGCTGGCTGTGGTTGAGGCTCCCACCTTTGCAGTGACCACACCAGGAGCTCCCTGGCTTCGGGGACACGCTGCAGCTTTCCGCCGCCGGCCCTGCCCCGTCCCACGGCCTCCCGCCGCCCCTCACACCCACCCCGGCTCCTGCCTGCGGTCCTTCCCTTCCCACCCCCCTCCCCACCCTGCGCCGGCAAGAAGCGCCAGGGCACCCCCACCCTTACCTCGGCGACCGCAGTCCGCCGGCCGCTCCGGGTCTGCACCATCCCGCCAGCCCCCCGCCCGCCACTTCCGCTCGGTGTCACACCGGGGGGGTTCCCTCGGACACTTCCGCTTGGTGTCACCACGAAACGGACACGGCACGGTCGACGCAGGGGAGCGCTGGAGGAACGCGGCGGGTCGGGCAGCATCCATGGAGGGGAACGGGGCAGTCGGCGACCCTTCACCCGGACTGCAGACCCTTCATCTGTTGCTCCGGTTTCCAGCATCTGCAGTCTCTTGTGTCTCCATTTTACTGCATCGCCAACGATTGATACCGAGGTGAAACAAGCCCCAACCAGCCGTGAGGATTCACGTTCTGGTTAAATAGTCTTACATCTATTCTAGTTCCATGCATATATGTATATTACTTAATTTAGTGGCGTTTAAAGCATTCAAGGGATATAGAGTTAACCCAGGAAAAAAGATCAAACCTTCCCAATTAACATTGCATCCTCCTCCTCCAAGGACACTGCAGCAGTCTGAGTATTGACTTGTTTCATCCTCTGCAGGTGGATTGGTCTGACGCGTTCTGCGCTTTTTACATTTAGCTTTTTCTTAATTTTCTTTAACTGGTGCAAACAAAAATGCGCACAGCCTCACAGATTGAGATACGTTAGTCATAATGTAGGCGATTATTCACAACCGAGGATGAACTTGGAGGTCACTGTGATTAGCCAAACCCTTGTTATTGCGTATGGACCAAGAATGTTTGTTAGTGGGGAGGTTATTGTCGTTTTGCATTTCTAACGATTAAGAACCATAGAACAATACGGCACAATACAGGCCCTTCGGCCCACCATGTTGTGCCGCCCTTGAAACCACACCTATGTCTATCTAACTCCTTCCTCCCACATATCCCTCTAACTTAAATTCCTCCATACTCTTATCTAACAATCTCTTGAATTTATCCAATGTATCAGCCTCCACTACCACCCCAGGCAGTGCATTCCATGCACAAACCACTCTCTGGGTGAAAAACCTCCCTCTGACATCACCTTTGAACTTCCCACCCAATACCTTAAAGCCATGTCCTCTTGTTTTGAGCATTGGCGCCCTGGGAAAGAGGCGTTGGCTGTCCACTCTATCTATTCCTCTCAATATCTTGTATACCTCTATCATGTCTCCCCTTATCCTCCTCCTCTCCAATGAGAACAGCCCTAGCTTCTTTAATCTCTCCCCATAATCCATACTCTCCAATCCAGACAGCATCCTGGTAAATCTCCTCTGCACCCTTTCCAACACCTCCACATCCTTCTTATAATGAGGCGACCAGAACTGGACACAGTACTCCAAGTGTGGCCTAACCAGAGTTTTGTAAAGCTGCATCATCACTTTGCGGCTCTTAAACTCGATCCCCCGACTTATGAAAGCTAACATCCCATAAGCTTTCTTAACTACCTTATCCACCTGCGAGGCAACTTTCAGTGATCTGTGGATATGAACCCCCAGATCCCTCTGCTCCTCTACGCTGTCCAGAATCCTGCCATTTACCTTGTACTCTGCCTTGGAGTTTATCCTTCCAAAGTGTACCACCTCACACTTCTCTGGATTGAACTCCATCTGCCACTTGTCAGCCCAGCTCTGCACCCTATCAACATCATTCTGCAAGCTTCTACAGCTCTCCACAACACCACCGATCTTTGTGTCATCTGCAAACTTGCTAACCCACCCCTCCACCCCCTCATTTAAGTCGTTAATAAATATCACAAAAAGCAGAGGTCCCAGACCGATCCCTGCGGGACACCACTAGTCACAGCCCTCCAATCTGAATGCCTCCACCACAACCCTCTGCTTTCTACAGGCTAGCCAATTTTGAATCCACACGGCCAAGCTTCCCCGGATCCCTTGGCCTCTGACCTTCTGAAGAAGCCTACCATTGCGGGACCTTGTCAAACGCCTTACTAAAATCCATGTAGACCACATCCACTGCACTACCCTCATCAATCTTCCTGGTCACCTCCTCAAAGAACCCTATCAGGATTGTAAGGCAAGATCTTCCCTTCACAAAACCATGCTGGCTGTCCCTAATCAGTCCATGTTTCTCCAAGTGCTTATAGATCCTATCTCTTAGAATTCTTTCCAACAGCTTACCCACCACAGATGTAAGCATCACCGGTTTGTAATTCCCTGGACTATCCCTACTACCTTTTTTGAATAAGGGGACAACATTCGCCACCCTCCAATCTTCCAGTACCATCCCCATTGACAATGAGGAGTCAAAGATCCTAACCAACGGTTCAGCAATCTCCTCCCTCGCCTCACGAAGCAGCCTGGGGAATATTCCGTCAGGCCTCGGGGACTTATCTGTCCTAATATTTTCTAACAACTCCACCACATCCTCTCTCTCAATATCTACATACTCCAGAACATTACCCTCACCTACACTGTTCTCAGCATCAAGACCTCTCTCCTTGGTGAATACCGAAGAGAAGTATTCATTGAGAACCTCACCCACTTCCACAGCTTCCAGGCACATCCTCCCACCTTTGTCTTTAATCGGACCTACCTTTACCCTAGCCACCCTTCTGCTCTTTACGTACGAGAAAAAAGCCTTGGGATTCTCCTTAACCCAGAAAATGCAATACATCTAACAGGTTTGCATCAAAGAGTATAGATGTCATTGAGGGGAGGGGAGATAAATGAACAGTTTAGATGAATGAGAGGTTCTGTCATGGGAACTTCCAAAATTCACTCATATTGGCTGGAGTGTCTAGAACTAGTGATCACAGTCTGAAATTGAGAGGTTGACCAGATCAGCGCACAGCTGAGAAGAAATTTCTTCACTCATAGGTTTGTGAAAATTTCAAATTCTCTTTCCTGGGGGACTGTGAAGGTTTTGTAAGTCCAAGATTTTTAAATATTAAGGCATTCAAGGGATATAGAGTTAACACAGGGAAAAAAAAAATCAAACCTGTATGCAACCCACCCTGTGTAATGCCACAATTGCAGCAAGAATTCCTTATTCTTGCACTCCATCTCCTTTGCGATGAGGGCTAACTTTCCACTTGCTTCCTTTGCTAACTTTGTTCCTTGTACAAGGACATACAGATCTCTCTGAACACCAATACTCAAGTCGCTCGCCAGTTAAATAGTTTGATAGGATATCTCCTCTGCCGATCAAAGACCTAAATGTTATTGGTTTTCATGGCCCTGTGCTTGACAGTTTGTAAATGTTTTTTATAGCCATCAAGACCTTTGAGGAACAAATTAAAATTAAACACTATAGAATCATAGTTGTGCCGACCTTTAAACCTTGCCTAAGACTATTTAACCCCTTCCTCCCACATATCCCTCTATTTTAAATTCCTCCTTATGCTTATCTAACAATCTCTTGAATTTGACCAATGTACCTGCCTCCACCACCACCCCAGGCAGCACATTCCATGCCCCAACCACTCTGGGTAAAAAACCTCCCTCATATCTCCCTTGAACTTCCCATCCATTACTTTAAAGCCATGCCCTCTTGTATTGGGCATGCTGCCCTGGGAAAGAGGTGCTGGCTGTCCACTCTATCTATTCTTCTTAATATTTTGTATACCTCTATCGTATCTCCTCTCATCCTCCTTCTCTCCAAAGAGTAAAGCCCTAGCTCCCTTAGTCTCTCTTCATAATCCATACTCCCTAATCCAGTCAGCATCCTGGTAAATCTCCTCTGCACCCTTTCCAAAACTTCCACATCCTTCCTATAATGAGGCAAGCAGAACTGGACACAGTACTCTAAGTGTGGTCTAACTAGAGTTTTGTAAAGCTGCAGCATTACCTTGCGGCTCTTAAACTCGATCCCACGATTTATGAATGCTAACATCCCATAAGCTTTATTAACTACCCTATCTACCTGTGAGGCAACTTTCAGGTATCTGTGGATATGAACCCCCAGATCCCTCTGCTCCTCCACACTACCCAGAATCCTGCCATTAACCTTGTACTCCACCTTGGAGTTTGTCCTTCCAAAGTGTACCACCTCACACTTCTCCAGATTGAACTCAATCTGCCACTTCTCAGCCCAGCTCTGCATCCTATCAATGTCCCTCTGCAATCTTTGACAGTCCTCCACACTATCCACACCACCACCAACCTTTGTGTCGTCTGCAAACTTGCCAACCCACCCTTCTACCCCCTCATCCAAGTCATTAATAAAAATCACGAAAAATAGAGGTCCCGGAACCGATCCTTGTGGGACACCGCTAGTCACAGCCCTCCAATCTGAATGCAGTCCCTCCACCACAACCCTCTGCTTTCTACAGGCAAGCCAATTCTGAATCCACATGGCCAAGCCTCCCTGGATCCCATGCCCTCTGAAGAAGTCTACCATGAGGAACCTTGTCGAATGCCTTACTAAAATCCATGTAGACCACATCTACTGCACTACCCTCATCAATCTGCCTGGTCACCTCTTCAAAGAACCCTTTATTGTAGCAAAGATTTGTTAAGCAAATATTTGCTAACCACACACCTGTACATACTTTTGAATATTCTTTGTCCTCATCACAACCCACTTTTGCATCTTCATAATCAGCAAATTTGCATACACTCAGTCTCTTCGTTTAAAAACAATAAGTTGTAGAGCTAAGGGTTTAGCATTCATCCCAGAACTAGTTACAGCTTGCCAAATTGAAAATGACCAGTTTATCTTGATTAACAGGATGAAAACAATCTATGCCAATAAGTTACTCTGAACTTCACAAACCCTTTTGCAGTAATCTTTCACATACACCTTATTAAATTCCTTTTCAATATCCAAATATACTACAGCCAATGGCTGCCTTTTATCTAGCTTGCTATCTACATCCTCAAAAGATGAAAAAGCTATTTCCCTTTCGTCATACCATGTTGACACTGCCTAATCACATTATACATTTTAAGTGCTCAATCATCATCGCCTTAATGACCTTCATAACCTTCTAAAGTATAGGCTTAGTCTTTTCCCATAAATGTTAGGCTGAACCACTTTCCCTCTTTCTTGAATAGTGAAATTACATTTGCACCTTTCCAGTTTGCTGGGATCCAGTTTCCAGCATCTAGGGAATTTAAGGTTACAACCAATGCTTTGCACCATCTCAGCAGCCACCTTTTCTAGAATCTTAGTTTGCATCAAGTTTAGAGGGCTTGCCAGCTTTCAGTCTATTAATTTGCTTAGATTTTTTTTTACTCAAATGATAATCATCTCATTCTTTTGCTGCTTGGTTACCAACTATTTTTGATACACCTAATTGTAAATTATAACAATTCCAGTATAATCCCTATTCCCAATTAAATATGCCATGTCAACTACTAAGGGACTTTAAACTCTTACATTTTGCATAAGTTCCAACAATCTGATTTTATATTTTCTACTTCATGTTCATTCTATTTTAGCAGCCTATTAGTTATCCTTTGCAGTTCTCTAAAATTCTCCTGATCCTCAGGACTGCCATTGTTCTTTGGAACCTTAAAAGCCTTTTCTATGTTACATCATCCTTAAACTTTAGTGAGCCTCAAATGGATTATTCCTTGAGTCGTTTCTGAATAGAATGCATGTTCTTGAAATTTGAGTTCTTTAACTGTTCTACTCTTTATCAAGTTTCAGCCAACTTGCCCCCATATCCACATTGACTGCAAGGCTCTAGTTTATGACAGAGTAGCACAAGAGCACAGCAGTTAGTGTAACGCTATTACAGCACCAGCAATTGGGGTTCAATTCCCGCTGCTATCTGTAAGGAGTTTGTACATTCTCCCCGTGTCTGCGTGGGTTTCCTCCAGGTGCTCCAGCTTCCTCCCACATTCCAAAGACATAGGGTTAGTAGGTTAATATGGGTGTAATTGGGCGGTGTGGGCTTGTTGGGCTGGAAGGGCCTGTTACAGTGCTGTATGAATTAAGTTTTAAAAGAGTTTAAAATTGTTACTTCCAAAATTAATGAAATACAATATTATGATCATTCTTCCCAAGATTTACCAGTTAATTCCATCATAATACAGTATGACTCACCAGCTCCTCTGTGTGAAGCTTTGAAGTGGAAGGATTTTATATAAAAGTTATTAGAACTTCAACTTGCCCTCATTACATGTTATCTCTCTACTTTGAAGAACTGCGCAAGGCAATTTTTTTTCCATATTCTCACATCGACTGAAGCCTTAGATCTGCAACTCAAAGTGATCTGATGATTGCTAAATTTGCATTACCATGCAATAGATTTTGATGAGTAATGCCCAGGAGACTCAAATACAGGCAGTCAAACGTTATGAGAAGCAGAAAGACAACATACAGAATAAAGAGGAAAATCAGTGAAGCATTTAGATCACACTTTTAATGTGCAAATCACTTAAAATGCATTACATGGCCAAGTAAACAAAATATAACATTTTCATAGATTTCACCATTTCCAAATATTTACTATTTCATTGGAACTATTGTACATTCAATCTTGTAATAGTACTTCAGCCTAAAATGTTAAGCACAAAATTGATTGCCTGTTTTAAAACTAGAAGTTATGGCCAAAGTGGCCCCAAGTTACAATTTCAATCAACTTTTAAGGATAATGCTGCAGTGTGCATCCCCATGATTTATGGTCAAAACTTTCAAGGGCAGAAAGTAGATGAATATGTAGGTTGAAGCCACTACTTGTGGTTAAATTATATTTGAACTTGGCCTTTACTCCAAAAGTCCTTGCCCACAAAAAAAAAGTGGCTAACATGATGCAATCATGCATGCAGAATGATGACAGCATTTTAAACTGTTACCTATTTCACCAATTATTGGTGGACAACACCACTGTATTTGACACAATGAAAAGAGCCCAGAGCAAATCCACTGCCACTTTACTCTGTCCCACTCAATATAACCTACATTATGACAACAAACTTGCCTCCAGTTCAGTGCATCACAGCCAAAATAGACATTGAACTTGCCAAAATGATAACATCAAGGACAGTAATGCTACATGCCAGGAAATACAATTTTGTGATGACCTTGTTTTTACACAAGAAAGAAATCTTAATTTTGAAGTTGAACAAAAAGTAATCAATATGGCATCACCAAGAGTCAGTGATTTGCAAAAAATTAACCACAGGTGAGTCTGGCCTGTTGTTGTTCTGCAAGCCTTTTCCAGGCAAGCACCAGAGTCCAGTTGTCTAATTTCTGCTTACCAATGAAATTCACACAATGAAACATCCTTTTGTTAGCAAATCTTAAGTTAGTGGAGAATGAGAGACAGGCATGTGGGAGAGAATTTAAAACATTTCACTCCATTACAAATAACTTCACGTCAAGGCTTTCTGGTTATAAGATAACAGTAAACCATCAAAACAAGATTTTCTGAAACATTACTGCCTTGTATGCCGTAACCCTAAACTTCATAGTATATTTAGTACAGTAGCACAGGTTCAGTTCTTGGAAAATTATATCAATAAAAACCACTTTGAAAATGTTTAATTGCATAAGTAGCAATAACTTAGCAATTTGCCAATTTATTTTGAACACAAAGGTTCAGACAGAGGCCAGTTCAGGTAGATTGTGTAAATAAATCTGCACCTACTTGAAGATTTTCTTGCATTGTATTAGTGTTTTTTTTAGAATGTACCCATGACTTGTTCCCAAAAAAATATGAACTACAAAAAATACATTCTTCACATATCTTTAAACCAGAAGTATTTTAAAAAGGAAAAAGTACTTAACAGAACAGTCAACTAAATCAACAGGTAAAAACCATATACAATATGCAAAACAATTTGGTTTTGCAATCTATTCTTTTCAGCTCATTTTTTTCATTTTTAAAATTTGTCTTGGACCCACTAATAGATCAAGAAAGATCAAAAGGCATTTGGTCAGTAGTGCAGCTTCCAGAAATTCCTCCTTTGCATATCATGCATAAAATGGTTCATAAAAGTGCTATTTCAACTAGCTGACTTGTCAAAGACGATGTTAATAATGAATTCTTTTAGCATATACAAAGTAGCCCTTTGATTTAATAATTCCTCTGCTTTTAACAATTACTGAATACCGTAGTACCCACTTAGTTATCCATTCATATGCCAGATTGTCTTGCATGCTGGCAATGACAGCCTCTTGAAAGCTTAACGTGGGTATCAATTCTTGAAAGAAAAAAAATAATCAGTGTAAAAATCATTTAAACTTCCAGCTTAGAAATTATGCTTTAGAGAATACATTGTTAAATAAAAATACTTAACATACAAGGACTTGATTCATCAAAAAAATCTAAACTGCTTCACTTGCAAATACTGCATTGTAGGAACATGTAATGATTACTGATTTATTACGATTACCCTTTGGATTGGAGTGTCATTATCAAGGCCTGGATTTATTACCCAATCCTTATTGCCCTTGAGATGTTGATGGTGAGCCTGCTATTTTTGTGCACAGTAAATGAGATACATTAATGGATCAAGTACTTCAGGATTATTTTTGGTGGTTTAGCTCAGGTTTCATTGTTGGCCGGATGTCCAACTGCTTGGTTCTGCATAGTGCCATTGGATTTTGAAGTCCACCCAAACTGCTATAACAAGCAGCTTATTACTGAACTTAAAACAAAACCCCTAAATTTAAATAATGTAAAGCTCCAATGACCAAAGAGAAATCTTGGACAGGATTTGCACATCACTGAGGGTCATTATGCTCCTGATTGTCAAATGGTATCTTGAGATTCACTTCCTCATCTCACACAATAATGATTTGGTTTGGCCAAATTCAAGGAAACCTACAGAAAAATATGTTTGCAGCATCAGGACAGGACAAAAGATGACAGTTGAGGTGGGAGGATGAAAGAAAGCAGAACCCCTGCTCACCTCCAAGAACAACCCACACACTGACTCCATCTCAAACACCAATCACACATTACAGAGAGTCTGCATTTCTGATATATAGACAATATACATGCAGTCTCACCTTTAGGGTCACTGTGAGTCAGTAACTGTATGTCATATTCTTTAGCAAAGGCAGTAAGCTCTGGTGGCATCACACAACAGGAAGCCAAATTTACCTGGTTGCTGCTAGGTTTCACCTAGGTCATGGGGGGGGTGGGTGGTGGTAGGGGGAAGAAAGTGATAGGTTACAGACAACACAAGGTAAAGATACACATGTATTTTGAAATTCTTGTGGAAGCTATTCTGAGTTCATGTATTTAAATGATTTTTTTTTCCCACCCACACGTCATGTATAATTTTTCTAATTAATCAAAATCACTGACAGAAATCCTCTTTTGAAAGAAGCATATCTGAATCATTTCTTGTTGGGAATGGCCACTATGTCTACCAAGACTCATGTTGAGCTTTTCCTCCTGCTGTGGAGCCCAGCAACAATGAGTTTAGTTGCAACTCATCCATCAGCCTTCCAGTTGAGATCAGACTGGGAATATTGAGGCAAGCCATTATTGCTCACTGATCACATACTTCAGGGATAGAGTCATATAGCACAGAAATAGGCCCTTCAGCTCTCCGAGTCTGTGCTGACCATCAAGTACCCACTTACACTAATCCTACAATAACCCCACTTTATATTCACTCCATCAACTCCCTCCCCCGATTCTCCTACTGAGGGGGAATTTAGAGCTGTCAATTAATTTACCAACTTGCACATCTTTGGGATGTGAGAGGAAACAAGCGGACCCAAAGGAAACCCGTGGTCATACACAGAATGTGCTAATTAAGTAGAAAACACTGGAGATCAGGATTGAACCTGGATCACTGGGGCTGAGGGAACAGCTCCATTAGCTCTGCCACTGTGCCTCTTAAGAATCAGGACTGGCATCTTAATCCACGGAATCTGGTGTACCATTTGGTTCATTTTAATTATTTTAATCAATTAATGCTGAATATTGAGTACAGAGTGCAGCTACTTCCAATAAGATTTCTCCTTTGAGATTTTTAAAATAAATCTAATCTAATAGTCTTCCTAAATCTACAAACAGAATTACATCTAAGAATTATTCAACCCAAAGTTACCTGAGCCCACTGATAAAGTTGCTCTAAAAGAGCTTTGTCCAAATCAGAGGTACCAATTGCTACAATGCTTTGACTTCGAACCAGAGTTTCCAGCTCTTCCCAATAAGGTTGCAGGTGTGCAAGAGAAAGACAGGCTCCATCTGCAAGTGGAGGGGGAGCAAGTATCACAGAGTCCAGCTGTGATACTGCAAGTGCCGAACAAGCTGCAATAAATACAAAATTCAGATTATTTCTTGGACAATAGCATTTTAAATCTCTAACAATCTTTTTTGTCTTATCAATGCAGCTAGGTAGTAAAAAAAAGAACTTCATTTGGATAAGGTGACAGCAAGAAACATTTTAGTGGAAAACTGCAGGCCATCAAGAGGAAGCTTACCATGCAAATAACTTTAGATGGCAGTAATCCCTGGGGGTGGGAGGAGACCTGGGGGAGGAGGAATGCCTCAAATGTTCCAGGCTTGACAATGTGGAGAAATGAATTTAGGTATTTAGCAAGCAGCTCAACAGATCACAGAAATACACAGGGCAGCACGGTAGCATAGTAGTTAGCGCAATGGTATTACAGTACCAGCGATCGGGGTTCGATTCCCGTCGCTGTCTGTAAGGAGTTTGTGCGTTCTCCTGTGTCTGCATGGGTTTCCTCCGGGTGCTCTGGTTTCCTCCCACATTCTAAAGACGTACGGATAGGTTAATTTGGGGGTTTAAAATGGACGGCGCGGACTCGTTGGGCCGGAAGGGCCTGTTACCATGCTGTAAATAAAAAAAAAATTTAAAAATTTAAAAAATATAGTAATGGCAGGCATCTTTTAACGAAGGGTGCATATTTACAAATGCCAAATCTGATCACATTTAAAATTCAGTGGATTTATATTTAACACATTAAAAACAATATTTTTCCAAATGCTACTGCATTAAATGGCTGATGAATTTGTCAGTGTGCAAAGACATCAGCCATTTAATGCGGTGGCATTAAATGCAAGCATGAGGTATAATAGTTTTCAATAAAAAAATTCATGGTTATTGATTAGCTTAACATTGCCATGAGTTCATACACATTTTCTATAATTGTGGTCATGTTAAACTATTGACATACATAACCAGGCATATAAAACACAAACGGAGCCATATAGTCCTGTACTCATATTTGGCTAAAATACCAACACATTTAATCCTGATCATCTTCAATGCCTATAGACATATCTTCTAGGGCAAAGCATTGCAAAATGATCAAGACCTTGGTTCCTTCAATTTAAACCTCCTGGATTAAAGTGAATATACCATTCAGGTAGTACATTGCAAAAAGATTCACACCATCCATTATAACCATAAATCCTCACTATTTCAAGGCAGTGGTGAAAGCTCAAGCTAGGAATTGTAAATAGAGTCATTAAACTCTTCTACTCAGAGTTTCTGATCTCAGCTATTCTGCGTTTTATGGATGTTCTCAAATTACATCAGCCTTGTTAATGTAGCAGAAACTACATCATTTGGCATCAAAATATTTAGGATTCAATTAGACCCAAGCTAGGTTCAGTGGCAGCTCCAACATACTGCAGTTTGCATTTGCAACAGATAGCAATACTGATTTGGCACAGGAATTGGGTTACAAACAAAATGGCAGAACCATGATTATTGAAAACCTACAGTTTCATGGCTCCTGTACATGTAGAAAGGGTGATGTCATGGTGGTAAAATTACTGGGCTAGAAACAGATCCAAGTTGAGGCCAGCATAGATCAGCCATAATCATATCAACAGTGGGGCAGGCTTCAGAGGCTGAAGTGGGCCTACTCCTGCTGCAATTTTCTTGTGAACCAGAAGGAAATGGCCCCAAGAACATCTCCATTCTCCTCAATAGCTGGGATCAGTAAGTAAGTGCCAAGAACAAAGATGGAGAATTCACAAACGTTCAGGTAGAATTGCTGAGTGAATGACCCATTTCAACTTTGTCCTGAGATCCCCACATCACAGAAGGCAGTTTTTAGCCCATTCAACCAAATCCAGCTATTTGTCAGGAAATGGCTGAAAGCACCAAATAAGCAAAGGATCTTGGTTCAGGCAACAACCCAGCTGTAGTAGTAAAGACCCGAACTTCCCCCTACTTAGGTAAATACAGTTCCAACAACATTCAAGCTTAACAGCATCCAGGTCAAAGTCTCTGTTTGATTGACACCTTATCCAACACCCTGAACATTCATTCTCTTCACAACCAATGTACTATTTTGCAGTGTATGCCATCTACAAAATGCAATGCAGTCACTTGCCTAGGCCACTCTTATAACACCTTTGAAACCATGACCCGTCACCAAGGCAGACAGACAGCAGGCACATCAGCAATGCAGGTTTCCCTCAGGTCAAATAACCCCTTAACTTCAAAATATATTGGAAAGCCATTTGCTGGATTGACTTTATAATTTATTCGTCAATCTATACTCTCTTCAATGTCATCCACCTGTATTTGACTTTGAAGGATTTATAAAGAGTAAATAAAGCAGAACTATTTCCTGCAGTTGAAAGTTCAGAGGCCACAGATTAAGGTGATGGGCCAAAGAGCCATGGGCAACAGATGCAAAAGTTGACAGTGAATGGCAAGAATTAAGAATATCATACCTGGTGGGACGGTTGGTTGTTTCAATATTGCCTTTCTAATGAAGACTGAATACATACTATACAGAGTGAAAGTGTTTGGGATTTGAGACCATGGCTAAGTATGACTAACTTGATTGTTTTCTATAAATACCAAAGCTGATTGATAGATCAAATTGGCTCCTTCTCCACTATACTATTCCGATTCTATGATATAGGCCTCTCATGTAACACCAAGCTCAAACAACAAGTGGACCTGGCTACAACACAAGTGAGGGAGGTTCCTCAAGTGTCACTCAAGTTGGATTTATTGGTTGCTTAAAAACAGCATCATGAAAAACCTGTGACGTTCCACTCGCTAGTCAACATTAGAAAACAAGGCTACTTAAACAAAAAAGGTCACTAACCTAGTTGAAACTTATCTACTGCTTAATAATTCATGATGATTTAATGCTACACTACCAGTTTAGGGTTAGATTGAAATGACACTCAAGATTGGATGTTTGTTATTTGTAAAGGGGGATCTATCTAATCTTTTCAATTAAAGAATTTTCGCTGTGTACCTTTGAGCCGTGAAAGATCTATTTTTCTGAAGATGGTTGTTTCCTTTGTCAATTTTCTTTTACGAGGGTAATTTAATCTTGAGGTCAGCAACAGTGCAATGAGAGCTTGGCATATCCATCAGCCCACAAGTGTCAAGAGCAGTCGTAACTACAAGTCCACAGCTATTGTATAAAAGCACATTAACCAGTAGCATCCAGCATGGATTATCCACATCACTGCATTCAGCGCTACTGAATATTGAATAAGTGCCAAGTGACCAGTGCTATAGTGGGCTTTATCATTTCTCATCTAAATGTGTGACTTTACATTAAAACAAAACATTCAAATATGCCAAAAAAGCACAGCAGAGCAGATAAAAATCCAACAGTAAATGCCTCATTTAGTGGCACATACCTTTTTCCACAGCGTCCTTAATGCCTGAGGAGTCGGGGTCATTGAGGAAAAGTTTGGCTGCATTAAAAAAAATAACTGATTGACTACAGAAACAATTAAGATTACTATAGAATAGATGTTTGTAGCTAACAAGTTATTTTGAAAATACAAATGCAAGAACAAAGCTGTAATGAATCCTGCCTCGAAATCATTTAACTCTGAAATATATTATTCACACGAAACAGCAGGTGCACCCGCAAGTCACAGCGCGTTATCAGTTACCTACTCAACATACTCCACAACACATTTAAGTTGCATCTTTGTAATTTGTGAGGCTGCCTGTGTTTGGTTCCATTTACTGACTAAGAGCAGCAATGGAACATTCCTACTTGGAAAATGCAGTTTAACAAATTGGTATGTTTTGGAGAAATCAGAAAAGGATGCAATCGTTCCCCTGAAGTAAATAGTGTGGAAAATGTAGACTGAACATTGAAGTACACAATAAAAAGGGAAAATGAATTTTATGGCATTGAAAATAGCAATGAGATGATAATGAACTTGAACAATGCATTTGTTAGGCCTTTGTTATACCACTGGGAGCAATGGACATGGAAAAGGGCAAAATAAATTCACCTGACAAGCAGTATCATAATGGGATTTGGAAAAAACTAGAACTACATTAACAAGGACAAGGAAGATGAAATGCTGCATTAAAGGTTATAAATCAGGCTCAAGGGTAAATACTGCAAGGTTTTCAGCAGTCAGTGAATTGGTAACAAGCAGCATAAATTTATTATCATTTCTGCAAGAATGAGAGAGGTATGTATTTTTCACAGAAATGAGAATTTATAGCAAACAGACTTTTTGAACTAAAAAGGATGTTAATGTTTATGCTCCACCTTCTTGCCCTATTCTTTCTAACTTATCTAGCTTCTTCGTGAAGGCAAAGTTATTGGAGTCATCAGAACCGCAACAAAAATGGAAAGTGAGCAGACTAGTTCCTTCCTCCATGATTTCCTGAATGTTTACAATTTAAGTTTAACAGAATGCCCATCCTGCTCTTTTAACTGAACCTGATGCTATTCATGTGCATTCTTTTTGCGTTGGAGAGGTGGAACGGTGATATTAATGTCAAAGGGGCTGGTTTCCTCAGATTTTGGTAGCTACTGAAATTTAATAGAGATATTGTACTGTACAGAAACAGGCTCTTCAGCCCACCACATGTGTGCCGATAATTAGTGGCCCAGATTTCCCAGGACTGATAAACCTGGCAGCTAAGATCTAGCTCCAAGCCTTTCCCAGCAGGTGGATCTGGAGGGCAGCTCAACCTAGGCCATAAGCAAAACTACCAATTCCCAGTCCCTATCCTACCCCATCACTGCTTCCTTGTTCTGAGCCATTGCCTTCCCATTGTTCAGTTAATAGGAGCAATTGCTTCCTATAGCCAGCTTTACTGTAGGAAATGCAGTGAAGAACATTCTGATATTCCTGCATTAAATTCAACAGGACACTGGCAAGCAACGCAAGTCTTTTATATTCCTATATTACCTGACACTTTCACTTCCTCCCTCTCCTCAGGGCTTATTGAGTCTACATCCTGAGAAATGGTACATTCCAATGTAGCAGGTGGATCCTGCAACAAATCAAAGGGAGACATTCAATTTGGGAGATTAGAAACACCCAGGAAACAACTAGAGATAAAGCAATCTGGCATTTGTTCAAATAAGCAAGGGTTTCAACTGGTATATTAGTAAAACCCTCATGATCTTTTCTGACTGGAATGGGTGAAGACAGTATATTAGAACATTGAATAGTACAGCACAGGAACAGGTCCTTTGGCCCACGATGTTTGTGCCGAGAATGATGCCAGATTAAACTAATCCCTTCTGCCTGTACATAGTCCATAACCCTCCATTCCCTGCATATTCATGTGCTATCTAGAAGCTTCTTGAACACCACTATCATATCTGCTTCTACTACCACCCCTGGCAGCACAATCCAGGAATTTAGCACTTGCCCTGCACATCCCGTTTTGACTTTCCTCCTACCTTAAACTATGCCCTCCAGTATTTGACTTTTCTACCCTAGGAAAAAGACTATCTACCGTATCTATGACTCTCAATTTCATAAACTTCCCTCAGCCCTCAGGTCTCCCCTCAGCCTCCAACGCTCCAGAGAAAACAATCCAAGTTTGTCCAACTTCTTGCATCTAATATGCTCTAATCCAGGCAGCAGCCTGGTGAACCTCTTTTGCACCCTGTCCAAAGCCTCCACATCTTTCTTGTAATGGGATGACCAGAACTACACGTCATATTCCAAGTGCTGCCTACCTAAAATTTTATACAACTGCAACATGACTTCCTGATTCTTATACTCTACGTCCCTAGTGATGAAAGCAAGCATGCCATAGGCCTTCCTCAACACCCTAATTGTGTGGCCACTTTCAGGCAGCTATGGATTTGCACCCAAGATCCTTCTGTACATCAATGCTGTTAAGGGTCCTGCCATTAGCTGTATACTTCCCCCCCCTCACATTTGACTTCCCAAAGTGCAACACCTCACACTTGCCTGGATGAAACCCCATCTGCCAATTCTCTGTCCATAACTGTAACTGATCTATATCCTGCTATATCCCTTGATGACTACCTTCTTCACTGCCTACAACTCCACCAATTTTTGTGTCATCTGCAAACTTACTAAACCACCCATCTACATTTCAAATAATTTATATACATCACAAACAGAGGTCCCAGCACTGATCTCAGCAGAACACTACTGGTCACAGACCTCCAGCCAGAATAACATCCTTCTACCACTATCCTGTCTTCAAGCTAATTCTGAATCTAATCTACCAATTCACTGTTAAGATCACTACCAATTACAGCTGCCTACACTGGAACATGCACCTTTATTCTGTGATATGGTCTCACATTTCCTCATTTGGCTCATACAATAGGACGACAAAGGTGATGTAACAATAATACTCCCTTGAGATATGACCCAGATTTGGTGGTGTACTTCAGTCCCTATGAAGCAAGACTGAGCCAAGATAGTGAAGCTCAGCACAAACCCTATTTCACACTGAATTAACTTTCTTATTTATACTCCACCCTAGTGCTTGAAACATACAGTAGGATGGAGTATAGGATGAATAAATAATGGGAGTTTGTTAAAAGGTACAGTGTTAATTATGGGAGATTTTAATCTATATATAGACTGGAAAAATCAGATGGGCAAAGATAATCAAAATGAGTTCACATTATTTTCAGGCTAGTATTTCTGAAATTAAACAGAGAGCAAGCTATTCAAGACCTGGTATGAAACAGAAAGTGCTGGAAAGATTCAGCAGGTAGGCAGCATCTGTGCAGAGAGAAACACAGTTAACATTCCAGGTCAATATGTGGAAAATTGAGAAAAGCAACATATTTTATGTTTTAAGTTGCGGAGAGGAGGGAATGTCTGTAATATGGTGGAGACCAAGAATGTTCAAGTGAA
Source organism: Pristis pectinata (assembly GCF_009764475.1). Taxonomy (NCBI): domain Eukaryota; kingdom Metazoa; phylum Chordata; class Chondrichthyes; order Rhinopristiformes; family Pristidae; genus Pristis; species Pristis pectinata. The sequence goes on from NC_067407.1 coordinate 15,620,903, forward strand.
AAATACTTTTAGAGCCACCGATATAATAGAAGAATGATGATAGTTAGAGAGAAGAAAAACATGAGAATACTGCAGTTACTGAAAATCTGAAACAAAAGTGTTGAAATTACCAAGCAGATGAGACATGTGGAGAGAGAAAGACTGAGTTAATATTACTGGCTTTGTATCAGAACTAGCTATTTCTGACAAAAGGAAAAAGTGGTTTTCTCAAACTGTTGAATTCAATATTGAGCTATGAGGGCTTCAGTGTGCAAAGACTGCTTAAAAGGTGACCAAGGGATGAAAAATTAAGAGCTTGAAATGACAAGGAATGTGGAAGCAGATAGTAAAGGTTTTCCATGGGCATTAAAAAATGAAAAGACAATGAGCAAATGAGCTTAGGGAATTAATGGAAAATAAAGGCAGATGATTTAAACATATCTGCACCAATCTTCACTACAGAGGGTCCAAGAAATAGCTCTGAATTGGGAGTTGGGAGGGAGGCGCTCAGGAAAATTATCAGGAAAGTGTACCAAGCAAACAGTTGGGAGTTACAGGCCAACAAGTTCAAGATCTGATGGACTTTATTCTAGAATCCTGAAAAAGTAGCCAGCAAGATAGTCGATCCATTGGATTTAAATTTTCCAAAGTTTCCTGGATTCACGAAAAGAGGGAAATAGAAAACAGGAAACTGCAGACCAGTCAGCTTAACATCAATCATTGGGAAAATGGTACAAGCTATTATAAAAAATGTTTCTTTGCAGGGCACTTTAAAGTAATCAGGCAAAGTCAGCATGGTTTTGTGAAAGGGTAATTTATTAGAGTTCTCTGGAGATGTTATATGGGTTGTAGTCTAAGAGGAACCAGTGATGTACTTTTACCTAGATTTTCAGAAAACATTTGATAAGATGTTACATCAAAGGTTTTTCTGAAAAATAAAATCTCATGGTGTAGAAGACAAAATATTGGCTGGCTAACAGTAAGCAGAGTACAGAAGTAAATGTTCTTTTTCTGGTCAGTATGAGTGGTGTGCCTCTGATCAATGCCAGAGCCTCAACTTCTACAATTTAAGTAAGTAACTTGGACAAAGGCACCAAAGATATGGCGGCTAAATTTCCTGAAGACACAAAGATAGTTACCAAAATAAGTTGTTAAGGTGACATAAGCCTATAAAGGAATGTAGATATGTTAAATGAGTGGGCAAATGGAAGATAGTGTGGGAAAATGTAAAATTGTGTGTCTTGGTAAGAAAAATAAACAAAGCATACTATTTAGTGAGAGAATGCGGTGCTGAGATACAGAGAGATCCAAGTATCCGAGTGCATGATTTGCAAAAGGCTAGTTTGCAAGTACAACATGCAATTAGGAAAGCTAACAGAACGTTAATATTTATTGCAAGGATAATTGAATGGAAAATTGTGGTGGTTATGCTTTGGTTATATAGACCATTGACGAGATCACATCTGAAGTATTGCTCTCCTTACTTGACAGACTGATACTTTTGAAGCAGTTTGGGGAGGCTTTACCAGACTGATATCTGGAAAGGGTGGGTTGTCTGAGTTAGGGTTGTATCTACTGAAATTTCAAAGACAGGGAACTTGATTAAAACATACAAGGCCCTAAGGCATCTTGACATGGTAAATGTGGAGAGGATGTTGCTTCTTGTGGGAGAATCTAGAACTAGGGTTCATTATTTTAAGATAAGGGATCACTCATTTAAGAGCAGATTAGGCAAAATGTTTTCTTTTGGGAGATCTTCAATTTTGGAATTCTCCTCAGAGGGCATGGAAGCATAGTCTTTGAATATTTAAGGCAGAAGTAGATAGAACTTTAATAAACAAATATGACGAAAAGGTAACAGGGGCTAAGCAGGAATGCAGAGTTGATGTTACAATCAGATCAACCACAATCATGTTAAATGGGCATCTCATCCTAATTTGTATGCTCCAGGCTATAATGCAGCTGACAAAAGAGGGAAGAGATATGGGTAGAAAACAGTAAAAAGTGTTGCAGTATTTACAAACTTAAATCAGCACAGGAACCATCCACCAGACTGATCTGCAGTTATGGCAGAATCAAGTAATGAATTTTGATCTGTGTTGGATTGGTGACTTCTGGCAGTTCGATACCAGAGCACTATAGTTGGCTTTTTTCTGTTTGTTGAGATTTGGATATCACTGGCAAGGCCACAGATTATTACCTACCAGGCAGTGGTGGTGAGCCACTTCCTTCAGCTGCTGGGGTCCTTCTGGTAAAGGTACTCCCACAATGTTGTTGGGAAGGAAGTTCCAGGATGTAGGCCCAGCAGTGAAGGAGTGGCAATATAATTTCAAAGTCAAGATAGTGTACAATTTGTAGGGGATCATGCAGGTGAATGGTGATCCTGTGCTCTGGTTCTCTCTGTTGGAAGATGTAGCAAATTTGGAAAGTACTGTTAGAATAGCCTTGGCAATACATTTCTCAGATATAACACTGCAGCTACAATGCACTGATGGTGGAGGAAATGAGTGTTTGGGGTAAAGGTAGGCTACAAGTTGGAGCTGCACTCATTCAGGCAGCGGAGTGTTTTTCATTATACTCTTGACTTGTGCCTTTGCTGATGGTGGAAATGTTTTGGAGGTGTTAGGAAATAACCAGTGGATACTCAGCCTCTGATCTATGACTGTAGCCACAATATTTTATCTAACTAGTCCGTTGAGTTTTGTTCAATTATGAACCACCCCACCCTTCCCCTAAGGCAGCTCTTCATTAGGTAATTTAGTTCTAAATTAGAACACTAATAACTCTTTCAGCAAACCGGTGTGCTTGAGTAGCAGAAGCAAAGAGTTTGGTCACTCCTGCTCTAACTCACAATGGGTGATCATTTAGGCAAAGTACAGGAGAATTATTAGTCAGTAAGGATAAAGAGGGGCATTTTACTCTGTGCACATCACATCTCCTCAAAATCTGCCAAGTTTGTCATGTCATTATATTTAGAGTTAACCAGGAAAGTTAATATAATACAATTCGTTACTTCATTGACAGCCAGGAGAAGAAGAAAAAAGAAACTTCCATTTACATTGCTTCAAATCTCAGGACATGAAAAAGCAATCAATATCCAATGAATTGTTTCAAAACTTGAGTCAAGGTCCCAAATACAGCCAAAATAAACTGACCATCTGTTTTTAAAGGTGTTAAGATAATAAGATATCTTAGCCAGGATTACTCAGAGAATAGCACATTATGATCTTTATATTTTGTTTCTTTAGAATGTCCAAGTGACCAAATAAAACCAGTAGACACCATCTCCAACAACACAGAATTCTTTTAGTGCCAAGCTGGAATGTCAGCTCTCAGGAATGTTGAACCGCTGGTAAGGATCTTTGAGTCCTCGTTGTCCACGGGGATGGTGCCGGAGGATTGGAGGGTGGCGAATGTTGTCCCCTTGTTCAAAAAAGGTAGTAGGGATAGTCCAGGGAATTACAGACCGGTGAGTCTCATGTCTGTGGTGGGTAAGCTGTTAGAAAGGATTCTAAGGGACAGGATCTATGAACACCTAGAGAATCATGGACTGATTAGGGACAGCCAGCATGGCTTTGTGAAGGGAAGATCTTGCCTCACAAGCCTAATAGAGTTCTTTGAGGAGGTGATGAGGAAGATTGATGAGGGTAGTGCAGTGGATGTGGTCTATATCGATTTTAGTAAGGTGTTTGATAAGGTTCCTCATGGTAGGCTTCTTCAGAAGGTCAGAGGCCAAGGGATCCAGGGAAGCTTGGCTGTGTGGATTAGGAATTGGCTTGCCTGTAGAAAGCAGAGGGTTGTGGTGGAGGGAGTGCCCTCGGATTGGAGGGCAGTGACTAGTGGTGTCCCGCAGGGATCGGTTCTGGGACCTCTACTTTTTGTGATATTTATAGATGACTTAGATGAGGGGGTGGAAGGCTGGGTTAGTAAGTTTGCGGACAACACTAAGATCGGCGGTGTTGTGGATAGTGTGGAGGGCTGTCGGAGCTTACAGAGGGATATTGATAGGATGCAGAGCTGGGCTGACAAATGGCAGATGGAGTTCAATCCGGAGAAGTGTGAGGTGGTACACTTTGGAAGGACAAACTCCAGAGCAGAGTACAAGGTAAATGGCAAGGTACTTGGCAGTGTAGAGGAGCAGAGGGATCTGGGGGTTCATATTCACAGTTCACTGAAAGTTGCCTCACAGGTGGATAGAGCAGTTAAGAAGGCCTATGGGATGATGGCTTTCATAAATCGCGGGATTGAGTTTAAGAGCCGTGAAGTGATGATGCAGCTTTACAAAACTCTGGTTAGGCCACACTTGGAGTACTGTGTCCAGTTCTGGTCGCCGCATTATAGGAAGGATGTGGAGGCGTTGGGGAGGGTGCAGAGGAGATTTACCAGGATGCTGCCTGGATTAGAGCGTATGGAATATGAGGAGAGGCTTAAGGTGCTAGGGCTTTATTCACTGGAAAGGAGAAGGATGAGAGGAGACATGATAGAGGTATATAAAATATTGAGAGGAATAGATAGAGTAGACAGTCAGCACCTCCTTCCCAGGGCACCAATGCTCAAGACAAGAGGGCATGGCTTTAAGGTTATGGGTCGGAGGTTCAGGGGAGATGTCAGGGGGAGGTTTTTCACCCAGAGAGTGGTTGGTGCATGGAATACACTGCCTGGGGTGGTGGTGGAGGCAGATACATTGAACAGGTTCAAGAGTTTGTTGGATAAGCATATGGAGGAATGTGGGATAGGGGGATATGTGGGAGGAAAGGGTTAGATAGTGTGAGGGTGGTTTGATGGATGGCACAACATGGTGGGCCGAAGGGCCTGTTTTGTGCTGTATGTTTCTATGGTTCAGTCTAGATTATATAAAAATATGGAGCAAGACTTGAATTTATAACCATCCAACTATAAATAAAAAACATCAAAGTGAAAACAAAAACTTATAAGCCATAAAAGTGTACAAAAAAAAACCACTGAAAAGCATGACTGGTTTATGGTTAATGTCCTGTAAACCACATTGGTCAAACTATTACCAGGTTTGGAAAGGACAAAATGTTATGGACAGTTAATCCTGAAAATGCCTTCCAGGAAAGCAAAAGAAAAGTGGAAATTAAAGTATCACATGAAAAGGCAACTCCCTACAAGATTTGTTTAGTGTGGAAAGGAAAACATTTTATTTCAGATGAGCAGAAGGCAGGGAGGTCAATGTAGCAAAAGAAGAACAAAATGCATTTATATGGTACCTTTCATGGTCTGATTGCACCATAGCCTTTTATAGCTAATGGAATACTTTCAAAGTGTACTGGTGTAATGTAGGAAGCACCACAGCAACTTCCCACAAATAGAAACATCACCAGATCATAATAATTTTTTGAAGTTAAAACATAAGTATTGGCCAGGACACCAGCAAAATTCCCTTCTTTGAAACAGTTCCACCAAATCTTTCACATTTACCCAAAAGGACAAAATGTACTCCCTCAAGTGAAATAGTGCCAGCCTAGATTTGTGTAACTCAGCTCTCTAGAGGCAAGTGTGTCAACTGTGGAAACAAAAGGGAGTGGAGGATTTTGAGCAGAAGTAAACTCCTACTGCTACAAATGGAGAGATACGCAGCCCCAAATATCAGCAAAGGGACTCAAAAAGGGTATAAAAGATGCACAAAAAAAATCAGATAACATTGACTTTAAGTACAATTAACAAAAATGCGTGCAACAGTGACCAGATCTTCCACTGGTTACAGTGAGCATGAAAATCCTAGAGAAAAACGGGACCCATGTTTGTGTTAACCCGGTTACATAGAAAGCACCTTCAGAGCCTAAGTGTCATGGCATGTCTCACCCTCTGAAAGGACTGTTTACCTCCCAGCACTGAACACAGCATCGCTTGAAAGCAGGTGGGTGTCGTCGCAAGCAAGCACTGGGGAATGTCAATGAAGAGACGCTCACCTTCAGCAGCTCTGGGTTGACCTGGGTGCACCACTTCTCCAGAGTCTCACGGATACAGTCCTGCAACTGCACGGAAGGAGGGAGAGAGTGAGTGAGTGCGTGCGGGGCTGGAGCAGACAGGCCCGGCACCAGGACACCGACACCACCACCTCCGCCCGCCAGCTTACGGCCTGAGCGGCGGCGAGGCCTGGACTGGGCTTCCCGCTCGGCAGTCACCCCCCCCCCCCCGGCTCACCTCCTCGCTCGGCGAGGTCGGGCACTTCTTCTTCAGCCGGCTCCAGTTGACGATGTTGCCGGTGTGAATAGAGACGGCGGACGCCTGAGCGAAGAGCTGCTTGCCGCCCTCCATCTGCACGCCGCGGGCCGACATCGCACCGCTCGCCGCCTCGCCGAGCCTTTCCCCCCCCCCCCCGTCACAAACTGCGCAGCCGCCGAGCTGGCCCCGCCCACCCCCGGCGCCAGCTGACAGCCGCCACTCTGTGACATGGCCACGCCCCTTCTGCCTGCAACAAAGCCCCGGCGCCGGCTGACGGTTTCCCACTCTTGTGACATGGCCACGCCCCCTGCAGCGCCACGGCCACGCCCCCTGCAGCGCCACGGCCACGCCCCTTCTGCCCGTAACAAAGCCCCGCCCACCGCGCAATGGAGATCAATCAACCGCAGCGCCTTAAGCCCCGCCCACTGCAGCGCCACGGCCCCGCCCATCGAAGCGAATGCAAGTCCGTCTGCTGCAATGTCAGTGGAGCTTTTGTTGCAGCCTGCTCCAAGTTCAAGTTCATTGTCATGGGCATGCATACCGAGGATATAAATGTCATAACATTAGCTTTCATGTGGCAGCAGCACAGTACATTACAAGCATGACAAACATAAGATATTTTTATTAGTCACATGTACATTGAAACACACTGTGAAATGCATCTTTTGTGTAGAGTGTTCTGGGGGCAGCCCGCAAGTGTCGCCACACTTCCAGCGCCAACATAGCATGCTCGCAACTTCCTAACCCATACGTCTCTGGAATGTGGGAGGAAACCAGAGCACCCGGAGGAACGTACAAACTCCTTACAGACAGCGACCGGAATTGAACTCGGTTTGCTGGCGCTGTAATAGCGTTACGCTAACCGCTACACTACCGTGCCTTAAACTTAAATTAACATAAATAATACATAACTCACATGACAAAATAAACAAAAGTAAACATAACGACATCAGTGCAAGTTGAGAGAGAAAAAAAAGAAATATAGTCCAAGGTAGTGTTAGGGTTATTCAGCTTAGTTCAAGAACCTCACGGCAGTGGGGAAGAAGCCGTTGTTGAACCTTGAGGTGTGGGTCTTCAGGCTCCTGTGCCTCTTTCCTGGTGACAGCAACGAGAAGAGGGCATGGCCTGGATGGTGAGTGTCTTTAATGATGTGTGTCATCTTCCTGAGACATTGCCTCTTGTAGATGTCCTTGATGGTGGGGATACCCCAAAACAATGCAATATAGCCTTAGCATTCAACATGGTGCAAACTAGACTCGCTCACTACAATAGTTATGGCTATCGCCTACTGCAACACCATGGTCTGGAAGCAGAATAAGGCAGATGCTGGAAATCTGAAATAAAAACAGAAAGTGCTGGAAATAATTTGTCAGGTCAAGTTGCATCTATGGAGAGAGAAACAGAGTTAACATTTCAGGTTGCTGATCTTCCAGCAGAAGTGGAAAAGGTCAGAAATGGGAAAAGTTTTGAGTTGCAGGGAAAGCAGTTTGGAGTGGCGAGAACAAAAGATGCATCTGTCACTACCCTTCCCCTTTCAGCCTTCTAAAGGGACTGTTTCTTGAAGGCCTGACTCACTCTTGCATCTCCATCAATAGCCATGCCTCTTCGCACAACAATTTCCCATTCAAACACTTGCTTTTTTATCTCCTACCTTCTGGTCATCCAGGGACCTAAACACTCTCAGTTGCCTGCCATTTTAACTCTCTGTCCCATTCCTGCTGTGACCTCTCCATTTTTGGTCTCCTGAACTCCTGAAGCTAAATGTGAGCACAAGGAACATCGTCTGACTTGGCCACCGGGACCCAATATTGAATTCAACAATTTCAATTAATGAGCCTCGTATCTCATGTTTCTATCACTCAGTGTCCATTCTCTCTCCTGGCATTTCAGATTTCATTTATCACCCCTATTTATACTCCTGCAAAGGATGGTGAATATCAGGAATTTTCCGTCCCAGGGAGTCATGGAGGCTAGATCACTGGGGTATTTAAAGAGGAGGTAGATTTTTGAAGGATCAGTGATATGAGAGCCATGGGTAACCAGGACAACAGAGGAGATGAGGCCTGGGGTAAGATAAGATAAGATATCTTTATTAGTCACATGCACATCGAAACACACAGTGAAATGCATCTTTTGCCTAGAGTGTTCTGGGGGCAGCCCACAAGTGTCACCAGGCTTCCAGCGCCAACATAGCATGCCCACAACTTCCTAACCCGTAGTCTTTGGAATGTGGGAGGAGACTGGAGCACCCGGAGGAAACCCATGCAGACGTGGGGGAAACATACAAACTCCTTACAGACAGCGGCCAGAATTGAACCCGGGTCACTGGCGCTGTAAAGTGTTACGCTAACCGCTACACTACCATGCCTGCCCAGCCATGATCACAATGAATAGCAGGGCAGATGTGAAGGGCTGAGTGGCCTACTTATGCTCCTATTTTCTTATCTTCTTACATTTCTTTCTGGAGGCATATCTTTGCTGACCTCTTTCAGATGGCACTACTGGTGTCATTCAATGTGTCCTGGGTCTCACCCTGTCACAGAGCTTCTCTTCATTCCCTCTGACCCTCCACATTTCCCTGGAACTTAAAACTTGTTTTATTTCTTACTTTCCCCTGATTTAATAAACACATTATTGATCTGAAACACTAACACTGTTTCTCTCTCCACAGATGCTGCCTGATCCACTGAGTATTTCCAGCATTTCCTGGTTTTATTTGCAGCACAATTACCCTATCAAACTCTGCTCAATATAGCTCATCCCTAGAGTGCAGATTAGTACTGATCCTTATCAGATTCAGATTAGTTTATTGTCAAATACACCAGGGTGTAATGAAATTCTTTGCTTGTGTGAAGCTTGCAGAGTAAACAGAATACATGGTAATAATACCTAGTATCAATACCGGTGCTATACCTATATATCTGTATAGCATCTGTTGGACTTCATATCAAAGCTGAACAATGCAACGATTATTGCTTCAGTTGTTGAAGGTGTCTATTGTGCCTATGTGGGTGGAGGGGAAATTAAAAACCCAACAGATGGAAGCACGACATGAGTACTCGAAGGCACATGGGGAAACTTCAGTGGTTATATCTGATACCTATGTCAATTAACATACAACTCGTTTCCAGCTGGTGACACAGTAACCGAGTTAATTATCTCTGCTTTGATTTTAGAGAAGATTAATGCCATATGCAGATTTTGTAGCCACCTTCCCAAACCATCTTGGCAGATAACTTTAGATCATTTAGGAGTGGCTTAGACAAAACATAAGCTTTCACAGAATTCTTGGGCCTGTTGGAAGAAATAACACGACAGAGATTGGTCCAAGTTACTGTGCAGGGTAACATCTAGATGAAGATCAAATAACTCATATATAAATTATTTTGTTTGCTGAATGACATTTACATTAAAATGATATTTTATGATGGTACAAGAATAAAACACTGCAGCTACTGGGAATGTGAAATAAGAACAGGTTAGAAATATTCAGCAGGTAACTCAACATTTATGACGAGAAACAGGATGATGACTTTTCATCAAACTGGAAAAAAATAGAGTAAGATGCAGAGAAAGGCGGTGGGGATAATGATAATCTAGATGAATGGAATGGCACTGACATGAATCCAATTTGGTAACTAATCTCTGGCCCTGCTGAGCAAGCATTACTTTGAAGTGACATCAAATTACTAACAAACAGAAGGAAGCCACAGTGGATGGGGATGAAGTAAATGCACAAATGATGAAGGAAGTTGAAAAGGAAAGCCAAGATAGGATTGGTCAGCCTCAAATTGACCCTGAAAAAAAAATAAACAAAGGCTTTGTTTAGCGCAGGAGAATGAGGGGTGGATCTTATAGAGGTGTATAAAATAATGAGGGGCATAGATAGGGTGAATGAGCACAGTCTGTTTCCCAGGGTTGGGAAATCAAGAACTAGAGAGCATAGGTTTAAGGTGAGGGGGGAGAAATTTAATAGGAACCTGAGAGGCAACTTTTTCACCTGGAGAGTGGTCAGTATATGGAATGAGCTGCCAGAGGAAGTGGTTGAGGCAGGTACATTAACAGCATTTAAAAGGTACTTGGATAAGTACATGGATAGGAAAGGGTTAGAGGGATATGGGCTAACACAGGCAAATGGGACTCGCTTTGATGGGAATCTTGGTCGGCACGGACCAGTTGGGCCAAAGAGCCTGTATCCGTGCTGTATGACTCCGTGACTTTAATTAACCTTTTCAAATTCTTCCAGAATAAGTCTTTTTTGAGTTGATTTGTTGACACTAGGTGGTTAGTATTAATGTGTAGATAATTATTATTTATCTTTCTCCATGCTGGTGTCAAATGATAGAAAAGAACAAAGATCACAAAATGTTGCTCAGGAAATTGCCTAGTAAAACAAATATGAGAATTACAGAGAAATGAACTTATGTTACAAAATAATGATAAAGTGGAAAATTAATGTATAACTGATAAAATGGCCAAGTCTGATGCCAGAGTACAGAAATCTTTACATGAGTCCCAACCTGGGAAAGGGTTAGAATTGATTGATTGTAAAATAAAACATTCTTTGAAAATTCTTTCAGCAAAATAGTATGTTGTTGAATCTTTTGAAAGCTCCTGAAAATAAAATGGACCATTGCATTCACTCTGACATTTTGCATGGATGTTGCACTTTATTGATTAAATATTATTTATTGACTAATGTACTTGAGTCCAAAATATTAGAATTGATGATTGATTCTGAAGTTGCAATGTAAGCTTGTACTTGAAAAGTAGGTAAGTTGGCAGGCATATTCTGACATTCGTTCATACAAGCTGATTTCCTTTCAATGTTGTCATGAAATTAAAAAGCTTCTTTACATATACTGTAGGAGGGTGTTTAGTTATTCCTCTGTGTTTGAATTAAATGCAATTTTTGTAGAATTATCTCTGAAAATTAGGAGCTGCACAATATCTTTTGCTCAGTTTTCTACTTTAAAAATATAGTTACATTTATGTCACTTGATAAATTGCCAAGCATTGAAATATTATACAAAAACATATAATCATTAAATAATCGCTGCAATTTGACAACCAGCAAAAGCTCTACTTGTAAAACCTGATCAAATGTTTCCTGTGGCACACTAGATAAGTTCGTAATGTATGTTTGATACATGTGCAGATTGCAGATTGGAAATTTTGATGGGTTTGCTACTTTCTATCCATTAAGGTTATGGGATTGAAATTATGAGAGTAAAAGACAAAGAGGCACAGTAGTTAATTCTCACAGAATGTACTGAGAATCCAGAGAATGGGACAATGGCAAAAGCAAAATACTGTGAATGGTTAAAATCTGAATTAATAATACAAAATACTGGAAATATCCAGCAGGTCAACAGGATAGGACAGTGGCACTGCGGGTAGTACAATTGCCTCACTGCTCCAACAATGCTGGTTTGATTCTGAACATTGGTGCTGCCTGTGTGGAGTCTGCACGTTCTCCCTACAACTGCGTGAATTTCCCCTGGGGACTCCAGTTTCTTCCCACATCTCTAAATGGGCAGGTTGTTAGGTTAGTTGGCTACTGTTAGTTACTCCTGGTATGGGTGGTTACTGGGAGAATCATTTGTTTCCCCAAAATCTATTCTTTCACACATAACTTTAATGGACATGTGTGAAAGAATAGACTGTGGGGAAATAAATGAATGGAATTGATGGGATTGACCCGAAAGCCCTATCCATGTTGTAAGGAAATATGGTAGGTTAGGTATTTATTGTGTGCAGTTCTGCTCACCCAACTATAGGAAGGATATCAGTAAGATTGAAAGAGTGCAGAGGAGATTTACTAGACTGTTGCTGGGTCTTCAGGAGTTGAGTTACAGGGAAAGATTGAACAGGTTAGGACTTTATTCCTTGGATCGTAAAAGAATGAGGGGAGATTTGATAGAGGTTTACAAAATTATGAGGGGTATAGACAGAGTTAATGCGAGTAGGGTCTTTCCACCTAGATTAGGAGAGATAAGTATGGGAGGACATGGCTATAGGGTAAAAGGGGAAAGGTTTAGGGGAATATTAGGGGGAACATCTTCAGTCAAAGGGTGGTGGGAGTGTGGAACGGGCTGCCATCTGATATAGTAAATGTGGGCTCAAGTTTTAAGAATAAATTGGATAGGTACTTGGACAGGAGAGGACTGGAGGGTTATGGACTGGGTGCAGGTAAATGGGACTAGCGGAATAAAGTTTTGGCACAGACTAGAAGGGCCAAATGGCCTGTTTTCTGTGCTGTAGTGTTCTATGGTTCTAGGTAGCATGTATGGAGAGCAGAATAGGTGATTAAGTTAATGTTTTAGATTGATGGGCTTTCATCAGAACTGGAAAAGATTGGAGCTTTTAAGATTGAGAAGAAGATAAGAGCAGAGAAGGGAACAAAAGAGAAAGTGTGAGATAGCATGGAAGGCAGAAAGGATTAAATGACAAAAGGATTGACATTGCAAGGTGTCAGAGAGTGTTAAGGACATGTATACAGAAGCCAAACGGTCAGTCTGGAGAGACAAATGAAGCAGAATCGTTATCTGAAACAAAAAGGTGTTGCATGTGCAATGACTGTGACTTGTGTACAAGGCACATGCTTTGAGTAATGATATCTTAACCTTGTATGATGCTGTTACAATTGGAGAGTGCATGCATGATGACATCAGCAAATGGCACTGGAGTGCCTGTTGTTCCTTGGACACCTAGCAGAAAGGAGACAAGTCCTGCTGGCTCAGTCTATAATATGCTGCAGTTAATGTTGATTTTGGTATTGGTTTATTATTGTCACGTGTACCGGGATACAGTGAAAAACTTAGTTTTGCAAGCCATCCATATGAATCATTTCAAAAACATAAGTACTTTGAGGAAGTACAAGGGAAAAGATAAGATAACATATCTTTTATTAGTCACATGTACATTGGAACACACAGTGAAATACACCTTTTTGCGTAGTGTGTTCTGGGGGCAGCCTGCAAGTGTCGCCATGCTTCTGGCACCAACATAACATGCCCACAATTTCCTAACCTTTACGTCTTTGGAAGGTGGGAGGAAACCTGAGCACCCGGAGGAAACCCATGCAGACAAGGGAAGAACGTATAAACTCCGTACAGCGGCTGGAATTGAACCCGGGTCACTGATGCTGTAATAGCATTACACTAACGCTACACTACCTTGCCTGTAACAGAATGCAGAACATAGTATTACAGTTACAGAGAAAATGCAGTGCAGGTAGACACTAAGGTTCAAGGGCCATGGTGAGGTAGATTGTGAGGTCAAGAGTTCATCTTCAACCTGCAAGAGTTGTTACTGTGGCACATACAATGAAAAGCCTGAGACCAGAGTTGGAGAAGGAGTTCTGCAAGCCCTGTTTCTTGCTCTTTGACATCCTGAATGGAATTCATATTGTTATTGGAAGGATCAATAATTAAAAATGTTCAGTGATCCACTTCCCAACATGAAGATATTCTGTAGTTTGTAGTCACAGAACCCAAGACTTTATGCTTGAGAATTGTGACCAATTAGATACAAGAGTCGAGCTAACTATACTTTTCAGTTTGCATTTAAATAGCAATTAAATATATTTATCAACATGCACTGAACACAGTTGTATTGGATACCAAAATAAAGAGTGATGAAGATCCCAGAAACTGTAGTATTTAAGAGGAACACACAAAAAGCTGGAGGAACTCAGCGGGTCGGGCAGCATCTACGGAGGGAAATGGGACAGTCAACGTTTCAGGTCGAGACCCTCCATCAAGACTCACTTGTAGCATTTAACTTTTCTTTCAGGTTGTATCGCGGGTGCATGTTTGATAACATTCCTGCAGAATGCTTCGGGGGTGTTCTCATTATATTAAAGACAGCAACTAATATAGATTCACATGCACAACAACTCAGACCTCTGAATCCCTAGAATTCAATGAATTTCTCAGCTCACTGCTTGGTCTCCCAGAAAACTTGCTGGACATGTGTCCAAGTTCTTATAATGGTCCCTAAAATTAAAATAGACCTCTAATATCCAACCCAATAGTAAAGCCTTCTGGTTTTAACCAGCCACATAGGATATGGAAGGCTTTACATCAGATCCCAGTGGGACATGGCGGATGGGGCCATTTGATGCACCAGAAGTGTCGTAGGAGTTGTTCACAAGTAGTGTATTAGGAGTTCTCCAGAACTGTGGCGGCCCTCATCAAACCATGAACCACACTCTGTCCTCCGGACAAGGTTGATGGTGACATTGGAGTACACTTCTTCTCCTCAAGGGCATTCAACTGGTTAATTTTGCTGATGCTGGATTTACAGTTTTTGCTTCCTCAGCGGTATGGAAGGCAGGGAAAGAGGGAAGTAGTGCAGTGTCTAAACATCAGAGCTCAACTTCAAGGGACGACAGGGATTAAAACTGAAAATAAATTGACCTCTTGGAGTCAGATCCCCTCCCCCTTCTATTACACAGCTGGTTTTGCAACCAACCGAAGTAAATAAGAAGCAGTTCCAATTTTCCCTTGTGTAGAGCAACGGGAATTGAAGACCGCTAAATTCTCCTGGAGTCATTGAGCCGTGGATGTGAGTGATGCTCCCATTCCTGGCCTTAAGTCACATTTCGTCCTTGGCTCCACCCTGTATAGAGTTTCCCAGGGCCCAGAAGGGAGATGGTCCGTGCGCGGTCCACTGCCAGACTCATTCTGGCTCCGGCTTCTGCTCCGTTAACTCAATCGAGCTGTCAGCGAGCGCAAGGCATCGGAGTCACTTCTCAGATCACACAGGGGGGGCCGACGCCTAACGCCCGGCAACTCCTGCAATCATGAGCCGGGTGAGCTTCTTCGAGGTAAGAAGGAATCAATGTAAAATGTCAAAATAGTGGTGCTTTTCTGCATGGTATTAATGAAAGAGATCCGCATAGGGAGTGCAGGGCTAATTTTCCATGTAAGGGACTATGGCTAAAAGTAGTGTACGGTTTACTGCTACGCCGTTTATCTTGGTGTTCTAAGTAAGATGCACATTGTAATTGTTTGCAACTATATCGTACTAATTATTGTTTGGAAATGAAAACAGTTTGTAGCACGGCTCTGTATTTCTGCATAGTGGGTGTCATGATGTCTTGTGTTCATTCAGACAGGAGTGTTCGCCTTCTAGTCGTGTATTAGCGATTTTTGCATTGATATTAGGTGTATCAAAGCATGGACCAGTTTATTAAAAATATCCATTCTTTCACAGCAGCAAATCCTAAATAGCACGAGAAAATATCTTGAATTATATGGGAGGATGGAAACTTGATGATATGGGACAATCACAATCAGTGCATGAGTAGAATCCATTGATTTGATTAATGCAAAAGAGTCACTGCCTCTTTCAGTCAGTCAAAGGATTTTGACTACATTGGAGTTTGGGGAAATGAGGCAGGGACTAGTTTGTAAATGACAGAAAAACTTATGGGCATTTGGAGAAGCATAGTGCCAGATGATTGGAGGGTGGCAAATGTTGTTCCTTTGTTTAAGAAAGGGAGTATGGATAACCCTGGGAATTCTAGGCCAGTGAGTCTTACTTCAGTGGTGGGCAAATTACTGGAGAAGATTCTTAGAGACAGGATTTATGGGCATTGGGAGAAGCATAGGTTGATTAGGGACAGTCAGCATGGCTTTGTGAGGGGCAGGTCATGCCTCATGAGCCCGACTGAATCCTTTGAGGATGTGACAAAGCACATTGGTGAAGGTAGAGCAGTGGATGTGGTGTACATAGATTTAAGTAAGGTGTTTGATAAGGTTCCTCATGGAAGGCTCATTCAGAAAGTCAGGACGCATGGGATCCAGGGAAACTTGGCTGTGTGGATTCAGAATTGGCTTGCCCATAGAAGGCAGAGGGTGGTGGTAGATGGAATGTATTCTGCCTGGAGGTCGGTGACCAGTGGAGTTCTGCAGGGATCTATTCTGGGACCCTACTCTTTGTGATTTTTATAAATGACTTGGATGAGGATGTGAAGGGTGGGTTAGTAAGTTTGCTGATGATGTGAAGGTTGGTGGTGTTGTGGATAGTGTGGAAGGTTGCTATAGGTTACAACAGGACATTGATAGGATGCAGAGCTGGGCTGAGAAGTGTCAGATGGAGTTCAACCCGGAAAAGTATGAAGTGATACACCTTGGAAGATCAAATTTGAAGCCAGAATACAAGGTTAATGGCAGGACTCTTAGCAGTGTGGAGGAACAGAGCGATCTTGGGGTCAATGTCCATAGATCCCTCAAGGTTGCCGCACAGGTTGATAGGGTTTTCAGAAGGCATATGGTGTGTTGGCATTCATTAATTGAGTTCAAGAGCCACGAGGTAATGTTGCAGCTTAATAAAAGTCTGGTTAGACCACACTTGGAGTATGGTGTTCAGTTCTGGTCGCCTCATTATAGAAAGGATGTGGAAGCTTTAGAGAGGGTGCAGAGGAGATTTACCAGGATGCTGCCTGGATTGGAGAGCACATCTTATGAGGATAGGTTGAGTGATCTAGGGCTTTTCTCTTTGGAGAGAAGGAGGATGAGAGGTGACTTGATAGAGGTGTACAAGATGATGAAGCATAGAGCGAGTGGACAGTCAGAGAATTTTTCCCAGAGCGAAAATGGCTAACATGAGGGGGCATAATTTTAAGATGATTGGAGGCAGGTATAAGGGGTATGTCAGAGGCAAATTTTTTACGTAAGGAATGATGGGTGCATGGAACGCACTGTCGGCAGAGGTGGTGGGGGCAGATACATTAGGGACATTTAAGAAACTCTTAGATAGCCACATGAATGATAGAAGAATGGAGGGCTATGTGGGAGGGAAGGGTTAGATAGAGTAAGATAATCTTAGAGCAGGATAAAATGTCGGTACAACATCATGAGCCGAAGGGCCTGTACTGTGCTGTAGTGTTCTATGTTCTAACTTCAGGATTGAAATTGACTTTAACTCTAGTTTCCATGTCTCAGGCACAATACAGTGTGTTCTATTAATTCCAGCCACTAACACTCTCTATGATCCTATTTCCTTTGATACAGAAACACAGAACCATGCAGTACACAAAAAACATTAGGCCTTTATTCTTTGCTAGTTTGATAAAAGACCCAATACCCTGCCATCTCCATCAATTTTATCCCCTGTAAGTGCTCATTCAATTCCCTTCAGATAGTTGGTGTTAAAGTCCATTCCCTTCACTCTCTCAGGCAGCACATTTCCTATCATGGATGAGGATTACAATATAAGGTGCCATATAACACATTATGTTATTGCCATTGCTCAATTTTATCCCCACATCCGCTCAGCTGAAATCTCATGCATCAACCATTCCAGAATACTCTGGGCTGGTTTTTCTCCTACTACTCACTGTAAACCAGATGTCATTCAAAACTTTTCTGCCCATAACCTAATGTCTTGTCTCATGAATCCAGTACTGAATTAGTAAGTAACCCCTTGATTATAAAAAATTCAGTCTCATCTTTACAACCTTTCATCCAGCCCTTTGACCCTCCGAGAGATCTATACGTCTCCATTTTTTGAGCACATGCACATTTAGATCATCAACCAGAACCAAACAACTGAAATTGATGGAAATCTGAAATAGAAGCAGAAAATGCCAGAAATACTCAGCAGGGAGCAGTGGCACAGATAGGAGAGTTGCTGCCTCACAGTTCCAGAGACCCGGGTTCAATCCTGACTTCCAGTGCTGTCTGTGTGGAGTTTATATGTTCTGTCTGTGGCCAGGTGGGCTTCTTCCAGTGCTCCAGTTTCCTCTCACACACCAAAGCTGTGCAGGTTGGGAAGTTAATTGGACACTGTAAATTGCCCCTAGTGTGTAGATGAGTGATAGAATCTTGGGGGAGTTGATGAGAATGTGGGGATGATAAAATGGGTTAGGGTAGGATTAGTATAAGTGGGTGCTTGGTGGTCTGCGCAGACTTGGTGGGCTGGAGGGCCTGTTCTCTGCTGTATCTCGCTGTGACTTGATGATTCTAGTGTATGTGGAGAGAGAAAAAGAATTAACTTTTCAGGTTATTGACCATTTAAAAATCATTGACCTGAGGCATCAACTCTTCTTCTTTTTCCACATATGCTGCCTGACCTGCTGAGTATCCCCAGCATTTCGTGTTTTGTTTAATCAACCAACGATTGGCAGCCATTTCTTCAGCTGTCAAGGATCTGAAGCTGTGGGATTCTCTGAAACATATCTGGCTTTCTAACTCATTCCTCTTTTAAGATGTTTCTTAAAACCTATGATTTTCTGTGCATCTGGCCTAATGGGTGAGATTTGGCACCAGTTATTTGTTTGACCAGACTCCTGTGCAGCACCTTGGCAATTATTTTCTATATCAGAGATATTATTTGAATTGAAGATAAACAAAGGATTGCTGATGCTGGAATCTGGATGAAAAACACAATGATGCTGGAGGAACTCAGCAGGCCAGGCAGCATCTGTGGAGAAAAGCAGGTGGTCAACGTTTCGGGTCAGGACCCTTCTTCCGGATGAAGAGTCCTGAGGAAGGGTCCTGACCTGTAACATTGACCGCCTGCATTTCTCCACAGATGCTGCCTGGCCTGCTGAGTTCCTCCAGCATCATCGTGTTTTTATATGAATTGAAGTTCTTGTTATTAGGTAAAAAATATTTTCATCTCATCACTGGCTCTTTTGTGAATTATCTTGACTTGGGGCACTCTAGTTACTGACCATTCTGCCAGTGGAAACAGCATTGTATGATTAATTATAGTCCTTAACTCTCCCTGCAGATCTTGTACCACATTACAGATGAGGATTAACATAAGTTCTGCATTTATCCAGTTACACCTGTGTAACTGTGTTGATGCCTATGTGAAGTCTTGTATGGATGGCAGTCACAAGTAGTTTAATAAATTATAATAGATAATTGAAATATCTTATGAATATTTACTTACAGAAAGAAAGGTACAAATAATCAGCTCCAGGATCAGATGTGAACAGCACAACTGATCATTATGGTCAGAATGTTTATGTCCTCTGTAACTTCTTCTGATCATCGTTTCATCTTGTGTGTTGCCACCTGGAAATACCGTTCACTTCAGGTCTAAATCCTATCATTTCTAGATAATGCAGTTTTATTTTTGTTTTGTATAATTGTGTACTCAATTAATTATTTTAAGTGTCCACATCCATTGAACCACAAAAGAAACAAATACTGGAAATCAGAAAGTGGTGATTATAAAGAACAATGCCAGAAATCCCAGAACAGTGTGAATGCTGGATCTTTGAACATATTCAAAGCTGAGATAGATAGAGATTTTATCAGTAAGGGAATCAAGGGTTGATGGGAGAGAGCAGGAAAGTGGACGAGGAATTTTGGATCAGCCCATGATCTTATTAAGTGGCAGAACAGGCTGGAGAGGCTGAGAGAGCTTTTTCCTGCTTGTGTCTTAATATACAAAAGATCTATGAGCGACCCTGTAAGTTTCTGTAAATAGTCAAGTTAGGTCAAGGTTTAGGCTGTGGATGGTTTGTTAACTTTGAAAATGTGCCTGTGTCTCCTCCCTAGTCGACATTTGTCATGCAAGCAAATCCAAGGTATGTTCCCACCATTTTCTGTTCTTAATTAAGTGCTCAATAGGATTTGGAAATGTCTGCTGTAAAGAATAACAGCTTTGATGATATGCCTATCTTGTACAAGCATGGATAAGCATCTCTCTGGTGTTAGCAGCATCACAAATCAATTTCTGAACATTCCTGCTGATTTGTGTTTGCATTAGTATGTTAGCACCATTTTAACATAAATCAATGAAAGATCAGCACAAAAATTACCAGTATGCTGAGTAATGGATGCTGAGAAATGTGTAGTAAGGAGGGAATCTTTTGAAGATTTGGGGAATATATAATTTGACGGTAAAGCTCACAAGATTCAGATATCTGGTCAGAGAGATATTACTGCTTTGAAGACATACCCCATGTGCTTGTCATTATTATACATGCAATTTGGAATGGGAACTTTATTTTATTATGGGCAGTTCACCCTAAAGCTTGGAAGAAGGATGACGAAAAGAATGTTCTGCTTTATTTTGCAGAGATCAGAGAATATGTGGGGCAAGTATTGATGGGACTAATTGATTCAAAAAGAAACAGATTAATAAAGTATTTTGTGGGACTTATTGAGGTTTCAGACCAGTCAAATGGACCCCACTGAAATCTGTATATTACTGCTTTTTATTTAGTTGGAGTTGGTTTCTGTGTTGGTCTCTGATGACCAGTATGTGATGTGTGAAAGAGTGGTGAACTTGATCCGATCATGAGAAGTTCCATCAAGTAAGAATCTATGATTGAATCAGAGACAGGAAGAGACATTCAAATGCCATTCAAATGCCACTGATTCTGGGTAAATATAACTTTTGAAGGCTATGGTCATGATCAGGAAAAGATCTTCTAGTCTATCAAGCCTGTTCCATCACAATGTAATTCGATCTTCATGTGCCATTAACTCCCCTGTTGCACAGTCATGAAGTCTTCTGGAAAAGGGAATATGATAGAAAATGAACTCTAGGCTAACTTATTTAAAGATTCTGTTGAAGTCCTTGCTAACATTGCTCCTTCACCCCCAGTACCCCTCTTCCATCCCTTACATTATCCAGAATCCAGAAGACCATCCAGTCAACCACCCAACTATAACTAATCTACAACTCATGTGGACTCATTCAGTTCCATTACAAAAGCCTGCAGCAGATTCATTACCATCATATGTACTGACACTCAGAAGTCATTAACTGTGAAAATACTTTGTGACATCTCGCCTGTCCATGTACTTATTATTTGTATTGATATCTTTATAGTCCTTATTTTACCCTATCTAAAAATTTCCTCTTGGACAAAATATAATACTTTAAACAACTATTTCCCCTCCACCTCTGTGCTAATTCAGACAAAATATACCCAATTTTCTAATCCTGGTTATTATTAACTATTAAAAAAGATACCAACCAAATGGTCCTCTTCTGAATCCAGCCTTTTCAATATCCCTGCCAAAGGAGGGAACCAAAACTGGACAACAATCTGGATTTGGCCAAGCCACAGCCTTGTACAAAGTATGATTGCATTGCTAGTTTTCTATTTTTTTGTTATAGCTATCCATTTTAACTCTCTCCAGTTTTGCAGCAACCCTATGACAGTAGCCCTGGAACTTGAATGTTTTATGAAATATAATCCCCATGACACTACAGGAAGTCCATTGTTGGTTTGGGACAGAATTTATCCAAGGCCTTTTTATCTGCAGTTAGAGCAGTGACTGGGATCAATTTCTGGCTCAAGTGCCATCTGATATATAGACCTTTTAAATACTTCAGTTAAAGCACTGGTGAACTCTCATAACTTTTGTCAAGTTTAGTATACTGATACTAATATAATGCTAATGTTCAGTCTGCTGCAATTTATAATTGTTAGCCATTAGTGAATTGATGCTAAAACATTTTATAGGAACAGATTGAGATCACCTTTATATTCTTATTAACATGTCTGTTAATGCGCTGCATTAGTACATTTACATGAATCTATCATTCAAATCAGTCTCTCCTTTCTGAAATAAAAACAGACATCCCAACACCTGCAATTATTTGATTTTCCTTTCTTCTCCTTCCTCCTATTTCCATCAATTCTTCTCCCACCTTCCCATCCTGAGGAGTTTCAAAGCTCCAAAGATGTCACCTACCATTTTGCATCAGGTCTAAGTTTCAATTATTCTTTGCATGAGTGCAGACATTGAGAATCAACCTCCCACTGGGCGTCTCAGCAAATCTGGGTCCTGTCCTAGACCAATGTGCAAATTGCCCTTTCCCAGCAGGGGTCACAGGGCTGTGACCAGGATGAGGAACTCTGGAGAAAAGAGTCCTCTACGTAGAGTAGGGTGATGAGGATAATTGTGGTCCAACCATCACCACTGTGGTTAAACTCAGGTAACACAACGCAAAACACAGTGTAAGTTTCTGATCTTCCTATTCTGAATAACTGAACTGCAATTGAGTCATTGGGGACGTTTAACATTTGATGTTTTTGCTTTATATTGCACTGCCCTTGGTTCAGCAGGTAAGTGCTTCTGCATCATCAAGCGTAGACTTTTGTGCTAGTTGGTGCTGATATAAAGTTCAAGGTGCCCCATCTGGCCCCTGCATCCTGAAGTTGTCCATTTTGGCAAAAAGTACATAAATATATTTATAAATGAAGCATATTTATACGTAAATGGTGAGAAGCTGCAGAGCTCTGAGGTGAAGAGAGATCTGGGTGTTCTGATGCATTATTCATAAAAATCTACTCTGCAGGCACAGCAAATAATTAGGAGAGCTAACAGAATGAGTTAAATTGTGTTTCAGTTAAGGGAGCATTGGCAAGACCACATATAGAGTACCATGTAAGTTAAGGAATGATATTGATGTATAGGAAGCATTTGGGACTTGACTAATACCTGGAATGTGTGGGTTGTCTCCTGAGGAAATGTTGGACCAGGTAGGCTTGTATCCTCTGGAGTTTAGAAGAGTGAGCGGGGACTTGATTGAAACATATAAGATCCTGAGGGGTCTTGACAGGGTGAATGTAGAGAGAATGTTCCCACTTGTGGGAGAATCTAGAACTAAGGGGAACACTGTATAAAAGTAATGGTTAAAAAAAATGACAGGAAGAGCATGAATCTAGATTTTAATATAGATTTATTGCAGCAGAATTAATTCAACAAATACAGTACAGAAACCTGGAGAACTCAAGAGGTTCTTCTTGTGAGTGCTTCAGAGTGTCAAGAAGCCTATTCCCACAGCTAGGATGTTATTTCCTGGAACTGCTTGGAACAGAAACTAGACAAGCTGAAAGAATCTACTGACGCAGCTTTCACTGCATTGAGTGGCAGCTTATTCTATAAGTCAATAACCAGACATGATCTATAATAAGCAGAAGTATCAGTTCAGCAGTAACTCCTATCTCAGTCGGCTCAGTTGCCTTGGATCTGGTGTACCAAGATCACTTTTGCTTATAATCAAATTGATTTTAATGCTCTAACGTTTGTACAAAGCTCATTGATCACTAACTGCTTTATTGAGAAAGTTATTCTGAGTTACGGCAAACTTTTAAAAAGTTGAAATCCATTGATATTTTTAGATATTTTTTCTTGGTTAGAAAAGCCAATTGAAATGTTGACACTTCTTTTACGTGGTTCCCTCTCCCCTGCATGTTGCAATGAATTAAAGTTACTCTTGAGTAAACAGGAATGAAATTTACAGGATTGCTGTATCATCACCTTCTTACATTAGATTCCGAATCAGAATCAGAATGTTTATTATCACTGACGTATGTTGTGAGATTTGTTGTGGTAGCAGTACAGTGTAAGACATAAAGACATAAAATTTACTATAATTTACAAAAATAAATAAATAGTGCAAAAGAGGAATAATGAGGTAGTGTTCATGGGTTCATGGACCATTTAGAAATCTGATGGCGGAGGAGAAGAGCTGGTGTGCCTTCCTCATGATTGCATTAATGTGTTAGGAATGCTGGAATGGAATAGGCTGTTCATTCTTCAAGCCTATTCCTCCAGTTGGGTTGAGAAGCTGATTGGCCTCTCAAATCCATTCAGCAACCTTTACATTTATTCATTCATTTAGAATGTGTGGGCATTTTTGGAAGGCCAGAGTTTATTGTCTATTCTCAACTGCCTTTGAGAAGGTGGGGCTAGGTGAGCCACTTTGATGGGACTTAAAAAGGCCAATTTGCTGTTAGCTTTCATCTGCATTTGGCTGGGGTGGTGGGGAGGGGAGAGCAGGGAAGGGGAACTTTCATTGCCTCTATACAGGGATTGGGTAAGACCCCAATGGAGTAAAGCATTCAGTTCTGGGCAACACATTTCAGGAAGGATATATTGGCCTTGGAATGGTGTGACTCAGCTTCCTCAGCATGAAATTCGGACTAGAAAGTTAGTCAATGAAGATAATTTACAACAATGAGGACTGTATGCTCTTGATAATAGATTAAGAGGCGATCTACTTGGTGTTTTATTTTAATTAATTTTACGGGGTAGGAGCATTGCTGGTAAGGCCAGTATTTATTGACCCTAATTCTACCGTGGGCTATGTTTCCCTCAACTTGCACTGATGTTGTTATGTTATTTTAGTTTATTATGTCATGTAAGTTATGTATAATTTATGTTAATTTAAGTTTATGTAATTTATGTTTGTTACATTTGTAATATACTGTGCTGCTGCTGCAAAAAGCTAACTTTCCTGGCAGTTATACCCCAGGTATGTGTGCCCATGACAATAAACTTGAACTAGTCCTTGAGGATGTGATGGTGTGCCACCATCTTGAACATGACAGTCCTCTTCATGAGGCAGTCCCACAGTGATGATGAGTAGAGAGTTCTGGATTTAGACCCAGCAACAATGAAGGATGGGGGATGTATTTTCTATTCATAATAGTGTGCGACTAGGAGAGAGACCTGTAGATAGGGGTGTTCCGATGCCCTTGCTGCCACTGGTAGAGGGTTGTGGGTTTGTGAGGTGCTTTCAGAATAGCCTAGGTGAAATTCATTTTGTAAATGGTCACACTGTAACCACCATACACTGGTGGTGGAGGGAATGAATGCTTGGTTGAGAGGGGAGCCAATCAGATGGGCTGAATGTCCTGAATGTTAAGAGTTGCCGAGGTTGTATTCTTCCAGGCAAGTGCAGAGTATCCCATCAGACTCCTGCTCCCGACTAGTACCCTGTTGAAGGCATTAAAGTGTCATGACAATGATTCTCCCTCTGACCTGCTCTTGTAGTTATGGTATTTTTGTGGCTGGTCCAGTTGAGTTTCTGGTCTTTGGTGACCGAAGGGATGTTGATGGAGGGGGACTCAACAAATGGTAATGCCACTGAATGTCAAGGGTAGGTGTTTAGATTGTTGGAGATGGTCATTGCCTGACACTTCTGAGGCCTGAATGTTACTTTCCACTTGCCAGCCCCCGACTGAATATTGCCTAAGTCTTGTTGTATGCAGGCATGGGCTGCTTCATTTGCTCAGGAACTGAACATTGCAAAATCATCAGTGAACCTCTTCACTTCTGATCTCATGAAGGAAGGAAGGTCATGGATGAAACAACTGAAGATGGTTGAACCCAAGACACTATCCTGAGGAAGTCTTGCAGTGATGTCCTAGAACTGGGATGATTGACTTCCAACAACCACATGCATCTTACTTTGTGTGAGGTATGGCTCCAACCACTGGAATGTTTTCCTTTTAATGCCCATTGACTTCAGTTTTACCAGGGTGCCTTGATCCCACATTTGGTCATTGCCTTTAGTGTTAAGGGCAGTCCCTGTCACTTCACCTCTGGACTTCAGCTCAGTGCTGCATGCTTGAATGAGGTCTGTAATGAGGTCTGAAGGTGAGTGGTTCTGGTAAAATCCAAACTGGGCATCAATGAGGTTGTTATTGTTAAGTAAGTGCTGCTTGATAGTAATGTCGATGACAGCTTCCATCACTTTGCAGATGATTAAATGTTAACTTATTGAGCACTAATCAGAGAGATTGGATTTGTTCTGCTATTTGTGAATGCACCATACCTGGGCAATCTTCCATATTGTTGGGGAAATGCCAGTGTTATAACTGTACTGATAAAAATGTGTAATAGATTCTATATAGTAAACAGAGAGAAACTGGTGAGAGAGTTTAGAATGAGCGGGCATAACCTTCAACTCAGAGTGAGATTGTATAGGGCCGATGACAGAAAGCACCTTTCCTTTCACACGAAGAGTAGTAGAAGTCTGGAACTCTTTTCCCTAAAAAGCAGGGAACCTGTTGAAAATGTAAGCACTGAAATTGATGTATTTCAGTTAGCCAAGTGTAAGGGCTGTAGAACCAAGTCTAGTTAATGGGTTTAAGAAATAGATCAACTATGATCTAACTGAGTGGTGGAACTGTCTTTAGGTGCAGAGTGGTCTACTACCATACTTCCCTGATACCCTCACTGAATTAGAATCACAGTCTTAAATGCTTCAGTTGTCCCTGTATCTACTGTAAGCACCGAGTTCTGTTCTTTATTTACTGCCCCCACTTAACTCTCCATGGTGATGAATTTACTGTTCAGTTACAGTGAAACTTTCCACATTGTAGGTATTAACATAATTATAGCATTTTATACCTAATGCCATACCAAAAACTGATCGTGATGTTTGACAGACCATATTATGAATGTCCAACTTTACATAATGTTATGTTAAATATAATCAACAAGTTACTCATGTCCAGTAACCAAAATACTTCAGAGCAGAAAACTGTCCCCTATTGCCAACCCTAAGTGGTGGTATAATATTGGTTATGTTGCTTCTACATCACCCACCCACCCACACCACCCCACAATACTTTAACTCAAATATTACTTTGTGTGTTGCAATTGAAAATGATGGCAAAAGGGAGCTATACCAGAACAAAAACACGCAAAAAAGGGATGATATTAAACTACTTCATAGAAAATATATCGTTATCAAACACAAATTCTGCAAAATACAGAGATCTTCGGTGTGAGTACTGTATGAAGTACCATTTGCAATGGAGTAAGAAGAGGCTCTATGCCTTAGCTGAGTTATGATGGACTTCAGTCATGACCATGTTTCCATTGCTTGAACATGCTTCTATTGCAGTAGCTGGTTCAACAAACTACCTCATGCACAACTGACCCCAGCTGACGTGGTACAATTAACATCCGCATAGTTTGTAGATATTTTTAGTTGGTCATACTACTAATTAAGTTGGAGGCTCAGTTGTTAACAGTAAACATAGCTGTACACAAAGTCTAGCAGAAGTGCCAAAGGGTTCTGGAAAACTGAGCTGGTCCCAGAATTGCTACCTCAATAAAGCAGCATGTTGTTGGAAAATAGCCCTGAATAAAGGTTCCCATCAGGGCCACAGCTTCAAGGCAACATAATAATCTTGAGAGCTAGGGGGAGCTGGCACAGATCCACAGGTATTGTCTGATCCGCTGGACATTTCCTGCATTCCCCTTTATTTCATAGTTCCAGCGGCTGCAATGTTTTTTATCTCACAGTTGCAGCATGTTTTGTTTTCTGCCTCCCCCGTCCTCATTTATCTCCCTCTGTTATCATCTCCTTCAGACCAGCTGCGAGTAGCAAACCTTCACCACTCTCTCTCAGCCAGCACCACCACCACTGGTGTCATTCAGTCAGTCTCGGCGTCCACCATGTCACAGACATTCCTTCTGTTCTCTTTGCTCTTGCCCCATCTCTGCAACTTAAAACATAATGGTTTTCCAACATTTCCCAGTTCTGATGAAAAGTTATCGATCTGAAATGTTGACTTTATTTCTCTCTCCACTAATATTACCTGACCTGCTGTGTGTTTCCAGCATTTTCTGTCTTTTGTAATAAGCTAGATACATTTTTATCATTTTCCTTCAATTCATTTGTGGGATATGGTCGTCATTGGCAGGGACGGCATTTACTGCCCTGTTGAAGGTGAACTGCACTAGTGCTTGTATCAATGATTCTCCCATTGTTAGTTGAGGAATTTCAGGATGTTGATGGGACAGCGGTATATTTCCAAGTCAGGATTATAGATTTCACAATCACATATTGAGCGATTCAGCTACTTTTTACTGACACCCACTGAATTTATGAATGGCCCGTGAAAAAAGATAAGTCTTGACAAGCTGCAGCCAGTATCATTCATTATGTTATGGTGAAAAAAGGGACAAACATAAATGATTTCAGTGAGGTTTTATGCACAATGTCTCTATCCTAAAGGGTATGTGGGCGCACGCATGTGTGCATGTGTTATTGTTTATGAAAGCACATGTACAAGTGTGTGTGTGTGTGTGTGTGTGTGTGTGTGTGTGTGTGTGTGTGTGTGTGTGTGTGTGTGTGTGTCTGGGGTGGGGGAAATGGAAAACCTTGCTAGGGAATTTAATATTCTTTTATTTTGCTTTCTCTTTACCATATGTATTAACTAATTGCCTTGTGAGTTAGCACCTTCGCAAACACACTATTTCTGCCACTTGGATCGGTGGCTTAACTTTTACACCCACTTTTTCCCTCACGTCCCTGATATCTTTGGTCAACAGAATATGCAAATCTCACTTTTCAAACTAACAATGGGTCTACCATCAAATACAATTTTCAGCAAAGAGCTCCAAACCACTGTAACCCTTTGTATGAAATTTCTAAACTTTATTCTGGGAAGTTCTAGCTCCAATTTTTAGACCATGTTCCCTGGGTTCTAGAATCCTGAATCTGTGGCAGTAGTTTCTCTGCCATATCCATTCCACACTTCCTGAAGAAGTTTTACTAAATTGATCCTAAATCTTCCAAACTCCGGGGTGTATTACAGTTTCTGTAAGCTCTCCTTGTAATTAATCCTTGGTGTCCAGGTATCATTCAAATAAATCAATATTCCATTCCTTCCAAGGAAGTACATCATTCCTAAAGTTTGGTGTCTGGAAGTTAACATGGTGATCAGGCGTGGTCTTTGTATAGCTGCAACACGACTTCCAATTCTTCATAATCCAGCTCTGCAGATACAAAGACGAGCTTTGTTGATTTTTTTTAACCTTGTCATTTTAATAATCTAAGTAGTTGGGCTCCTAAGTCCCCAGTGCTTCTATCATTTCAACAATTAGAGAGTATGCTCTTTTATATTTTTCATATCCCAAGCAGATAACCTCACCCTCAATTACGTGAAAATCCATTTGTGAGAGTGTTGTATATATTCACTTAATTTATTAGCACTGCGCCAGAAATTCTGTCGGAAAATGAATGATTTTGCGCACTATGCAGTAGAATTTTTTCAAGAGCCTGACTCTGTTCACTTGATGCACACTTCCAGATTTTTGTTCCAGATCCTTTATGAAATGACATTTGCTAATATGGACACTGTTGGGAATGCCCAGTGACATTGTCAATCATTTAGATATGACCTATACAAATTTATTCTGTATAGACAAGGCCCACATTACAGTGTGGGCCTTGTGTAAAGAAGTAGCCCTGTTTATACATTAACATTGCTACCAACAATCAAGATCCATGGCAAAAACCTGGAAAAAGTGGTTCACTTTCTATATCCTGAGAATCACCTCTAGGCAATTTCTATTGTTAGAGGATTTGAGTGTGATAGTAAATGTGTCCTACTGCAATTATATAGGGATTTGATGAGGCCATACTTGGAGTATTGTGCACAATTTTGTCTTCCTTATTCTTTACAATATTTTTATTAAATCCATGAAAAAAATACAGAGTACATGCATCAAAAAAGAAAGTAAAAATACTACTGAGTACATTGTAATAAGTCGTACTTAGGATACTCTAAATCAATAATCACATATAGTAGTTAGTTAATAAGGAAAGAAAAAATTGAAATATTTTATTACAAGAAAAAATCTACCCCCACTACCAAAACCCGAAGCTGTTAGATAGAAGAAACAGCAAGGAAAAACCTTAAAAAACGTAAGTGTCAGCCAATATCTGCATTTTAGTCCCCAAATCAGAGATTTTGAAAATAATTCAAAAAGGGTCCCCACAGGGTTTGAAAGTCTAGGTTAGATTCAAAAACTGAACAGCGAATCTTCTCTAGATTCAAGTATGACATAACATCCCGTAACCATTGAGCATGAGTAGGCGGAGTAACTTCCTTCCACTTAAGCAACATAGCTCTCCTGGCTATAAGAGAAATAAAAGCCAGAATATGTAAATCAGAAGCCTTCAAAGTTATATCTTTTTCTCCAACGATCCCAAATAGTGCAGTCAAAGGATTAAGTTTAAAGTTTATTTTAAAAAGTACAGAAAAAGTATGAAAGACCTCTGTCCAATTTTTTTTAAGACTCTGACATGTCCAAAACAGTCTTCCTTATTTAAAAAGGATATATTTGTTATAGTCAGGGTGCAGCAAATTCATCAGACTGGTTCCTGGAATGGTGGATCCGTCATGCAAGGAGAGATTTTAAACTCTATTCTTTACAGTTTAAAAGAATGAGAGGTAACCTCACTGAAACACAAAACAAGGGGCTCGAGAGTGTAAATATGGGAAGGATACTTCCTCTGGTTGAGGAGACTAGAACTATCATTCCCGGTCTCAAAGTAAGGAGTACAGTACCTAGAAATGAAATGAGGAGAAATGCCTTCAGGGGGTGGTGAATCTTTGGAATTTTTTTGCACCAGAGGGCTGTGGAGGCTCAGTCACATTGCATTCAAAGATCAATAGATTTCCAGTTGTTAGAGGATTTGAAGGACATAGGGGAGTGTGGGAAAGTGGCATTGAGATAGATCAGTCATGATCTTGAATGGTGAAGTGAGCTCGAAGGACCAAATGGCCAACTCTTGTTCCTCCTATATTTTTAAAATTATCTGCTCTTTTTAAGATGGCCCTTAAAATATATCTCTTGGACAAAGTTTTTGTTCATCTCTCTTAGTAGTTCTTTCTTTAAGACATTTCACAATGCTAACAGCACGACAGAAATACAAATTGTCTTCAGGATCCCACTTTTGCTGTGTTTTAAGGCCTGTGTTGGCTGATCATTGCTGCAAACTCAGAAACTCTGGGAATCTGGTAATTTTGTCAAATTTGCTCTTGGCTCTTCCTGATTGATACTTGTTCTATAAAGCTTCTTAATTTGCTTCCTCCCCTCACTTGCAGACAAATTAAATATTCTGAAATGTGATTCAGAACCAGAAATTAAGGCATCACTTTTAAAACCTTCAGCTCCATCTGATTCGCTTTTTAGTCGAAACCTTAAATCAGTCTAATCACTGAGGTGGAGAATTAAAGATTCAGTAGCACTATTCAAAGAAGAGCAGGGCAGCACTCTTTGGGGTCTTGTCTAATACCAAGCCCTCAACCATCATCATAAAACAGAAAATGAAGTTCAAAAATACTGCAGATGCTGGAAATCTAAAGTAAATACAGAAAATTCTTGAAATACTTAGCAGGTCTGTCCATATCTGTG
Organism: Pristis pectinata; assembly: GCF_009764475.1. NCBI lineage: Eukaryota > Metazoa > Chordata > Chondrichthyes > Rhinopristiformes > Pristidae > Pristis > Pristis pectinata. The sequence goes on from NC_067407.1 coordinate 15,652,012, forward strand.
GGAAGAGAAACAGTTAACTTTTCAGGTCAAAGATCCTTTGTCAGAACTCAGGTTTCCAAATTCTATCCATAGGCCTTATTTTTATGGAAATTCATAGAGTTCTACAGCACAGAAACAGACCCTTTGGTTCAACTTGTCCTTGCTTAAACCTGTGCCCTCTAGTTTTAGACTCCCCAGCCCTGGGAAAAAGACTGTGACCTTATCTATGCACCTCACGATTTTATAAATCTCTGTAAGGTCACCCCTCAGCCTCCTTTGTTCCAGGGAAAAGAATCCCAGCCTATACAGTCTCTCCTTCTAACTAATCCAGGGTGGCACAGTAGTATAGATCTAGGGCAGCACGGTAGTGTAGCGGTTAGTGTAATGCTATTACAATGCCAGCGACCCGGGTTCAGTTCCACCGCTGTCTGTAAGGAGTTTGTATGTTCTCCCAGTGACTGTGTGGGTTTCCTCAGGATGATCCGGTTTCCTCCCACATTCCAAAGATGTACAGGTTAGGAGCTGTGGGCGTGCCATGTTGGCGCGCGGAAGAGTGGCGACACTTGCGGGCTGCCCCCAGCACATTATCAGTAACGCAAAAAGACGCATTTCACTGTGTGTTTCGACGTACAGGTGACTAATAAATAAATATCCATATCTTAACTCGAGCCCTCCGGTCCCGACAACATTCCTGTCGATCTTTTCTGCACCGTTTCTCATCACGTTCTTCCTGTAGTGTAGCGACCGGAATTGCAAATGATACTCCAGCTGCAGTCTTACCAATGAGTTGTGCAACTGTAACGTGACGTCCCAACTCCTATACTCAGTGGCTCGGCCGATGAAGGCAAGCGTACCACATCTCCTTCACCACTCTGTCCACCTGTGTCGCCTCTTGTAAGTAACACTCCCTGCCCTTCACTGCGTATATCCTTCCCTGGTTTAACTTCCCAAAATGCATGACTTCGCATTTGTCTGAGCTAAGATTCACCTGCCTCCTTTTTCCACCTTCCCAGTTGATCTAATTCCTGTTGTAACCTTAGACAACATTCTTCGCTGTCTACTGTATCACCAATTTTCAAACTTACTAATCATGTCATCTTCACTCGTTTCCAAATCATTAATATATATATATGTGACAAATAATGATGGACTCAGCACCAATCCCTGAGGTACACCACTGGTTATAGGTCTCCAATCTGAATAGCAACCCTCCACCACCACCCTCTGCCTCCTACCACCAAGCCAATTTTGTATCCAGTTTGCCAGCTCGTCCATAATTCATTCATTCATGTGATAAGGACATTGTCAGAAAGGTCAGCTTTTATTTCCTATCCCAAATTATTCTTTAATTCTGTGGCTTGTTGGGACATTTCAGAACACAGTAAAGAATCAACCAGATTGCTGTGGTCTGGAGTCACGTATAAACTACTTAGCACAGCTGGGCTGATCAAAGACAATTACGTCAAGCCGATGGTTTCGTGGTCAGCATTATGAGCATAAATAATTGTAGTTCCAGAATTAATTAGATGAATTTAAATGTCCAGCTGCTGTGGTGGGATTTGAATTCACATCCCATGATCATCGGCCCAGGCCTCCGATTATAAGTCTTGTATTTTAACCCACGTGCTTGTACCAGAGATTTTGGTGCACATTTTGACCGCTGCTTTCCTCTATTTTATTACATTCCAAAAAATATTTATCTGGCTGTATAATCCTTTGAGATTAAGGATGAGAAAAGCACCATATAAATGCAAATTTATTCCTTATTGATCAACACTTGTACATATGGCTTCTTCAGCAAGAACTGGCAACTCTAAGGGATTTGTTAATTCAGCTTTGATTGCAGATGCTAGCCAATGCCTGTATATCTGAGAAGCTTCTATTCTTATTTTTGCATTCCCAGGATTTATGGTTTTCTCTGCCATCCCAAAAATCAGGCAACTTGGCTTGACTCTTCCTCTGTGCTCAATAACATTTCATCACTGTTTACTTGATTCTGGTTCCTACCTTGTACAAATACAAATGGACACTCATCGGAGAAAATCTCTATTTATAGCTGCCTTCTCCTTATAAACACGTTCATAATTTTTCTGTGATATGCACATAGTGGGAATCTTTTCCTATCATCGCTGTTGCACTTAGTCCAATGATATTCATAGCCTGCCAAGAAAAGAAGTTGTATATGTTACAAGACTTAAGATGATCAAAGTTTCAGAAGATTATATAAACATAAGAGCCAAGCTTGCACTTTGTGCAAATCATTTGAACCCGGAGGTTATGTTACATTCAATAGCATGCCCCTGCTTAACTGCTATTTGATATAATAATTAACAGCGAGATTATTTCTGTCCATAGAAATATTTCCAGTCCTCTGTTGGCTATGGAGGTTGGCATTAGCTGCAAAAATATGTATGATTTTTGTTCCAAAGGCTTTTGAATAGGAAAAAAGATTAAAACAAAATCTTTGATTAAAACCAAGGTATTGGGCTATTTCAGGAAGAAAGGTATGCATCACTATGAAACAGTTCTGTTTAAGATTTAGCCAGGTATATTTCTATTTAATACATAAGGTCTTTGAAACAAGCTTCAATGTTTATTCTGTTATGATAAGTAAGTTTCCTTGATCCACAGATGTGCAGGGAAGGATGAAACATGCTGTTCAAATGCAACATTAATATTTAATTTATTCAAACATGCAATTGATTGACAGCTCTACCAGAATTGAACAAACAGTTATTTCAAATCTGTTTGGTTGAGGTGACTGAGGAATTTAACAGGCTTGTGCTGGGACCTCCCCACTGTCACAGTGGATGTCACAGCGTTCTTTGTCCGTATTCACACACTGGAATATTTTTTTCTTCAGAGTATAAAGTTAAATGGAAAGGAATTTATGGAATGATTTATAGTGGTAGTGATTTTTTTTGCCCTCTGAATTTACACCCACACCAAAACATCCCTTGTTGTTTCATTATATAAGTTTGTGGCAATGGACCATCTGAAAGTTTCTGTTCAATTATTGCAGAACAGTATATCAGTGCTGCTGAAAACATTCACTGTGGCAAAAATCAATCAATGGCATGAATCAAACACGATTCAGCTCACTACCCCTTCCCAGGACTCTCTCTTCGCCTGTACTAATTGGGTATGAATGCAAGGCCTCTGTTTTTACCCAATTTTTATCAATCCTCCATTGCCTGGTTAGAGCTGCAGAGACTCTACAACAACAAGAATAATATACACATGTGGCATGATGTCAAATGAGTGTGTGACAGGTCTTGGTGTGTTTTACTACATTATGGCAGCTATAAAAGCATACATTGTTGTTGTTTTCCATGCCTTAAGCAATAGAGTTCTATCCATAACCTCTGACCCTTGTCCTCCTCCCCTGCATAAAACTTACTGCTTTGGCTAAGCTTTTGGCTATCTTCCTCACTTTGCATTTATATGGCATGTTAACAATGTGTTATATAAATGCAACCTATCATTATAGCCAAAGTTGATCTAGGCCTTTGGAAATCAGGCTTTTAATTGGTTGGGAGTGCTGCAGTCTAAAACTTGTCTCCAGCTAACAAAAACCCTTTTATAAAACATTTAACAAGTATCCTAAATGGATTGTAGGAACAGTCAAGCTGGGAATAGGGATTGGTGAAAATTCTTAAGTTTAAAAAAATGTAGTTGAAGATTTTTGTTTAGTAAAATATTTTTTAGACTTTCTACCTTAAAAGAAAGTCTTACATTTATCTAGGTCCTTTTACAAATTCCTGCAGTCCTCAACCACTTTACAGGTGGTGAAGCATTTTGAAGGATTGTCACTGTTGTAGGAAACATTGGAACCAACTTGGAAGCAGTAAGGTCCCACCAACAGCAATGGGATAATAACCTGATAATCTGTTCCTAGGCATCTTGGTTGAGGATTTAATCTTGGTCAGGACATTAGGGAGATTTACCCTGTTTGACGAAACGTGTTGTTCTCAGTTGAAACACGGGAGCTGTACTATTCAGCATGTTTCAGTGACAAGCTCACAGCACCAATAAGAACAGTACTTTGGCTTCAATAAAGGGGAAGTAATTGACTCCTCCTGATGAGTAAGAGCAGTCATTGGGGAGGAATTGAAGAAGCAATAAAACTATCCTGCCGCTAGGGATTAAAAGTGCAGCAATAAACCTCTCGTAAGCACTTTCATCTCTGGGGGGGGGGGGGGGGAGGGAAAGTCATTGAAGCTCGTATTTCTTCCAAGTCAACGTGTAAGTTCAACATTGCACTCCAGCCAAAGTGTTCAATGATCCTGTGTCATTTATTTAGATTCTCTGCAAAAGATGCAGCTATTATACAAATGCTTAATAGACTTGCAGCAAATTCCTCTTACTGTTATTTCAGCAAGGGAATTATCTGTTCATTTTGAACTCCCTACTGAAGTAGCAAAGGGGAAAGTTTGACACGACCTGGTGATTGTACAGTAATAATGATGGCAGTCACTTCTACTTCTGTATCTTTCCAGCCAGCTTCCTCTGTACATCAACAGGACCGCCAGGCTCCTCTGTCCCCTTATAACGTACTCACATTGATCCATGATGTCCTTATCGTTTGCCTTCCTCAGAGAATAATAAACCAAACCTCTTTATTCAATCAAAATAGATGAGAGAGGTAATTTCTACAAAGTGCATTAGATCTTAAACTTCTCTCAATTGATCAAGGAATAAACATCAGCCTTAGTAATGCTGAACATCCATTTGCTATCACTTTAATTCTCTATCCCATTCCCTCTCTGAACTCTATGACTTTGTCTGCCGACAAAGCTTGACTTAAGGAACAGTACTCGACTAGACACACCACAGCCTTGAGAACTCAACATTAAATTCAACAATTCCAACATTTGTGGTCTTTCTCACCACCCTCTTCAGGAATCTCAGATTTCACTCATCTCCTTTTAAACCTCCGTGCAACATATTTTTAACGTCCTCTTTCAGTGGATACCATCTCTGGAGGAGGTATTAATGGGAGCAGAGAAATGAAATCTGCATCGGAAATGATTACTTGAATTTGTTGAAATTCATTGTTAAGCCCAGAAGGCCGATAAATACCCCCTCCCTCTCGCTCCCACACATTTACATACACCATCTCACTTACTTTCACACTCAACTTTAATATCACACACTCTCACAAACTTACCTACACCCACTTATTTACCCCATGCACACATAAACACAAATGCACTTGCATTTTCAAAAAATATACCTTATTTGCAAAAAAAGCATATACAAGAAATACAATGCAATCAGCACACATCTTTCATTACATTCATTGTGTCATCAGACCAATACATATTCTTACAGTGCAGCAACACCACTCATGTTTTCTCGTTAAACAATACATCCATGAAGTGTTTGAGAGGTTATTACACAGGAGCCAGCCACTCAGTGTCCAGTGGCAGCAGGACCTTAGACCGTGGTCTTTCCCCACAAAGCCTTTGTGGTGCTGCACCAAGCTTCAGCGCATCCCTCATGACGGACTCCTGGAATGTGCCAGTCAGCAACATTTGCTTGCAGGTAGCTTGTTACACTGGAAGAACAACAAGTTTCGGACAGACCAAAGTGCATCTTTCACCGAGTTGATGATTTTCCAGCAGCAATTAATGTTTGTCTTGGTATGCATCCTTGGGAACAGCCCATAGATCAAAGAGTCCCCTGTTTCGCAGTTGCTCAGGACATACCTCGACAAGAACCATTGCATCCTTTTTTCAGGCCTTCTTGGCAAGTGCACAGTCCACAAGGAAGTGGACGATTGCCTCATCGGCACTGCATCCATCTTGAGGGTAATGCACATTGGGAGTCAGATTCTAACTGTGCAGGAAGGATCTGATGGGGAAAGCCCCTCTCAGTGTCAGCCAAGCACACAAACACACACACACATTGACACATACTTTCACTCGTGCAATCTCACAATTACGCTCTCTCACATTTAATCCCTTACACATGTACACTTTGAGTGAAGGCCACTGGGCAATGATGAACCACAAATTAATTTTTTAGGACAGTGCTTCTATTGGATCATCTGTGCCTCTGTGACCTGTACAGCACCTGATTTTCACTTGCATTGGTATTGGTATCGGTTTATCACTGTCACTTGAAAAACTTGTCTTGCATACCGTTCGTACAGATCAATTCATGACACAGTGCACTGCAGTAGTACAGGTAGTAAAAACAATAACAGAATACAGAGTAAAGTGTCAAGCTACAGCAAAGTGCATTGCAGGTAGACAATAAGGTGCAAGATCATAACAAGGTAGATTGTGAGGTCGAGAGTCCATCTCATCATATAAGGGAACTGTTCAATAGTCTTATCACAGTAAGAGAGAAGCTGTCCTTGAGCCTGGTGGTATGTGCCCTCAGGCTCCTGTATCTTCACATTGATGACAGCTACTCCCATATTACCAAATCCAAGAGGAATCTTCACTCTCTTATCTCTAACTTGAAATCAACTGTAGCACACAAAATGCTGGAGGAACTTGGCAGGTCAGGCAGCACCTATGGACAGAAATGAACAGTCAATGTTTTGGGTCGAGACCCTCCATCAGGACTGGAAATAAAGAGGCAGAAGCCAGAATAAAAGGGTGGGGGGAGGGGGAGGAGCCCAAGCTAAGGGGTGATAGGTGTGTCCAGGTGAGGGGGAAAGGTAGGTAGGTGGGGGAGGGGAGTGAAGTGGGAACGATGTGAGAACCTGGGATGTAATAGGTGGAAGAGGCAAAGGGCTGAAGAAGATAGAAGCTGATAGGAGAGGACAGTAGACCATGGAATAAAAGGAAGGAGGTGGGGAACCAGAGGGAGGAAGAGCCAGTGGGTGATGGGCAGGTTGTGAGGGCTGGGGAGGGGAAAGAGAAGGGGTAAAAGGGACAGAAGATAAGGGAAGACAAAGGTGGGGGGGGGGGGGAACAGATGGGAGGGGTTACCAAAAGTTAGAGAAATCGATGTTGATGCCGTCAGGTTGGAGACTACCAAGACGGAATATGAGGAGTTGTCCCTCTAATCTGCATCTCGCCTCAGTTTGGCAGTAGAGGAGGCCGTGGATGGACATGTCAGTATGGGAATGGGAGGTAGAATTAAAATGGCTGACCACCAGGAGATCCGGGCTGTTATGGCAGACTAGCTCCTAGATGTTACTGCTTTTGGACAGAGCACTGAATCAATGTTTAATGTTCTACCTCACCAACAATGACCATAATTCAGGAGTGAATCACTGGCTGTGTTACAACACCCTAAGGCCATGGAATAAAATGCAAGTCCTTTTTGTTTCCCTAAACTGGGAATTTCATCCACTCACTGGTCTGATATTGAAACATTGCAGGGGTGGGTGGGGACATACAAACATGCAAATTAGGAGCAGGAGTTGGCCATTCAACATCTCCAGTTAATAAGGGCGCAGCTAATCTGATTGTAAATTCAACTTCACATTTTTGTTTTCCCACTATAACCTGAACCCCTTGCTTGTCAAGTACCTGTTAACTTTGCCTTAAAAATATTCAAAGAGACCTGCTTCCACCAACTTTCGAGGAAGAGTTTCAAAGACTCACGGGCCTTGGTGATGTAAAAAAAATTGCCTCATCTCTGTCTAAAATGAGCAACCCCTTATTTTTAAACATTGACCGCAAGATTGAGATTTTCCGACAGGGATGGGGACTTTAAAACTAGAGGACATAGATTTAAGGTGGGGAGGGTGTTAAAGATTTAAAGGATAAGATAAGATATCTTTATTAGTCACATGCACATCGAAACACACAGTGAGATGCATCTTTTGCATAGTGTTCTGGGGGCAGCCCACAAGTGTCGCCATGCTTCCGGCGCCAACATAGCATGCCCACAGCTCCTAACCAGTACGTGTTTCTTTGGAATGTGGGAGGAAACCGGAGCACCCGGAGGAAACCCACGCAGACACGGGGAGAACTCCTTACAGACAGCGGTGGAAATTGAACCCGGGTCGCTGGCGCTGTAATAGTGTTACGCTAACCACTACACTACTGTGTCTGAGAGGCAAGTTTTTCCATACAGAGAATGCTGGGTATGTGGAACAAACAGTCAGAGGAGGTGGTAGAGTTGGGTACAATCACAGCATTTACAAAGTATCTTGACAGATACATGGATAGGAAAGGAATAGAAGGATAGAGGCCGAATGCAGGAAAATGGGATCAACATAGATAGGCATCTTGGTTGGCATGGACAAGCTGGGCCGATTGGGCCTGTTTCTGTGCGGATTACTCTATTTCTATTTCTAAGAAAAAACTTCCTCTGCACATCCACCGTGTCAAGAACCTCCGACAGGAAGGATGGATCGTTGTGGGCGTGGGGGAGGAGGTGGGCTACGGTGCATGAAAGGCGCTACTTCAACACCGTCATAGGACCCCTTGACGTTTTCCCTTTCTTGCCTCTGTAGTGGCACTCTGAAGGACGTATTTAATATTTCTGAAGAGCTGCCAGTGGAGTGAGAGCAATCTTGTGGAACTAAAATGCCGACAGACAGTGACACGGGGAGCAGGGAGGCTGCGTGCCTCTTCTGAAATTGAGACAATAAAAATTGCTGAGGCAGGCAGATCGGTCAGATTAAAAATGTGAGGCACAAGCACTGAGGGGCAGTGATCAATTATAATGCAGCAACGGTTTTGTGTCCGGTTACTAGACTTAATTAGACATTATTTATTTTTCGAGTTTGTCTCTTTCTCGAGCAGTGTTGAGACGTACAACTATAGAGGGAGCTCCACCTGTTCTCAGCTGGGCTATGGGAGGGGGTGGGGCGTTGCCCTAGGGGCAAGTAAATAGTCTCACCATGGGGCAGCAGATCAAGTGTGTTTAATTGACTGCTTGAAAGGTGCCTGACAGGTTTTACACCAGAGCAGCTGACCCCATCAATGTTGACATCCATGGTCTTGTACAGGCTGGAGGTGGGAGGGAGGGAACCTGAGTAAAGACACAACAATCTCTCTCTCTCCCTCTGGCACATACACTTTCACACTTTACGCAGACACACACAGGGATATACACTTTCACGCAGAGACACACACACACACACACACACAGTCAGAGTTTTACAGCATGGAAACAAGTCCTTTGGCCTAACTTGTCCAAAAATGTCTTTCTGAGCGAGTCCTATTTGCCTGCATTTGGCCCATATACCTCCAAAACTTTTCTATCCATGTACGGTCTAAATGTCTTTTAAACACTGTAATTGTACCCGCCTCTACAGCTCCCTCTAGCAGCTAGATTCCATATACCCACTGCCCTCTGTGTAAAAAAGATCCCCCTCAGTTCCCTTTTAAATCTTTCCCCTCTCACTTTAAATCTATGTCCTCCTGTTTTAGACTCACGTACCACCAGACTTAAGGACAGCTTCTACCCCACTGTGATAAGACTATTGAATGGTTCCCTTATTCGATGAGATGGACTTTGACCTCATGATCTACCTTGTTGTGACCTTGCACTGCACTTTCTCTATCACTGTGACACTTTACTCTGTACTGTTATTGTTTTTACTTGTACTACATCAATGCACTCTGTACTAACTCAATGTAATTGCCCTGTGTAATGAATTGACCATTACGATCGGTATGCAAGACAAGTTTTTCACTGTACCTCGGTACAAGTGACAATAATAAACCAATATCAACACCCTGGGAAAAGGATTGTGACCATCCACCTTATCTATGCCCCTCATGACTTTATATACCTCTATGATGTCACCCCTCAGCCTCCTACGATTCCGAGAAGAAAGTCTCAGCTTATCCAGCCTCTCCTTATAACTCAGGTCCTCCAGTCCCGGTAACATCCTCGTGGATCTTTTCTGCACCCTTTCCACTCTTCTGTACCCTTCCTATTTGTGAATGAAATAAAATTTGGGCTGATTGAGTGGGGTAGAGAGTTAAACCGCAGAGAGAAAGTCAAACTAAAAAGGAAGGCGCTCTGAGCTTTGAACAAGTATGTATCCGTAAGAGTTAGAGAATGATGCCACATCTCCCAATCTTCCAGAAACAGACTGACTGTCACTGAGAGGTGTCAGGAACAGCCAGCCTCAATCCAATGTAAAATCTCTGGACACTTACACTCAGGTTAATGTTCTTTCTATTCACATGCAAGTGATCATTCAGTAATGTGGTGATGGTCCATCATAAATATCTTTGGACAGTCAGTCCATTGAGCTTGTGCCCAAAGAAGCAATGAGGCAGCAGGACTTGCATCTTGAGTGGCTTCATGTCAAGACTATTTTATTAATAACTGACAGAGGTCATGGGAATACCCCTTTGGTCCATCCGTCTATTTATACTCAGCAAAGAAATGAAATACGTGGGGGCTCTGAGACTAGTGATGATTGATCTCACTCTTTGGAACACACGTGTTGAAGGGGAACCCTCTATTTGCCATGACTCCGGCTCACCAGCTGCCAGCCAGCTGAAATGGTTCTAAGGGCAGCTCCACACAGAGGTGGTTTTCTGTTTGCAAGTCAGCGAATGTCCAGCAAGTGAAAAGCAGCATCTCCACAATAAATAACTCGGTGTGGAAAGGTCACTGCTGTTGGTGCCTGTCTGAGCCAATTACCTGTGGCTGGTAGGTCAGCACACCTGCAGTAGCAGGAGGTGCAGGTGTGTTGGAGGACAAGAACCCCACGTGTACTGATGAATCAGCATCAGAGAGAGAATTGAGAGAATCAGGGGTCATTTATCAGGAGTGCAAGGATCAGGAGGTGGGGTAGAACTGGATGCAGATTGGGTGGAGGGGGGGTGGAAGGGTAGCTCGGGGGGGGAATGCTTCCAGAAGTAAGAGGATGACAAGAGAGCTGGCAGTAATGGCAGTAGCCCATTTGAAAGGAAAGGAATGAATGGCAAGTGGGAGGCTTTGAAGAGGGTGATATCAAGAGTCCAGGAGCAGCATGTTCTTGTTAGGGTGAAGGGTAAACCTGGCAAGTTCAGGGAACCTTGGCTGATGAGAGATATTGAGGCTCTGGTCAAGAAAAAGAAGGAAGCATATATTGGGTTTAGGAGGTTGGGGACAAGTGAATCCCTTGATAACTATAAAAAGATTAAGAATACTCTTAAAAGGGAAATCAGGAGGGCAAAGAGAGGGTATGAGATGGATCTGGCAGGTAAGGTTAAGGAAAAGGAGGTTCTATAGCTATATTAAGAGTGAAAGGGTGGCCTGGGAGAGAATAGGTCCCCTTAGAGAACAGCAGGGCCGCCTATGTCTTGAGCCACAGGAGACGGGTGGGATATTTAACAAATTACAGAAAGTTACAGTTACATTGGAAAGACATCGGGGCAGAAGAACCAGTCACAGAAACTGGGAAACAGTTTCCCTCCCGACCTCCTGCTCCACTGTCTTTCTCATTCCTGATAGTCGCTTTAGATGTTGGCTGGGATTTTCCCAGTGGTACTGGTAATGGGCTTGTCTGTGGAATGTTATAGATAGCAGCCCATTTCCTAAACCGGTAGATGAGACCACGTGCTTAGACCAACTTTGGTCTTAATTTGCAGGGGTGGGATGGCTTTCTGCCCCAGACTGGATTGTGTCAATATCTGGGACAGGTGTTTGCATCAGTACAGCATGGCATCCTCAAGGGGCACTGCTGACCCTGTACGGTGTTCACTGGGTAGATCATAACACCTTCATCTTCTTCTCAGGCAGTCCCCTCGAGTCAAGAGTTATTTGCTTCCTCTCCAGTTCAGTGGATTCTGAGGTGGCAGATGAGGCTGTTGTGGACTTTGCAGACTCTGCCACATATGTGGGACAGGAGGTGCCAGTGGGGTAGTTTGAGAGGAGGTGCATTACATCCACCATTTACGGTGGGCTTCTGTGTGCTCCCCATGCATGGCCTTGAGGTTCTTGAATGCTCCTCCTTTGAGTGGTTATGGGCCAGGGTTTCCCATGCATTAGGAAGTTACCAGGGTACTGTCATATCACGAATATTGCAGGTTTAACCCTTTTGTACTGACTGTGCTGGCCACTTCTCTATCGGGGTGCTGTTTTCCACCACTGGATGTTACACCAATATATTGTAAACTGAAGTTTCCAAAACTTGTGCCACATAATTGAGTCTGTGCCCAAGATGCTGTTTTGGTACACAAATGCACCAATGGTGCACATACAATAGGTGCTCCTTATCCAAATTTCATATCAATTGGCAGTCAGTAATGTGCCGCACTTAGACAGGAGCAAAATTCAAGCAAAAGTCACTGTCATCGTGGATATGACATTGATTAAGAAAAAGAAAGTAGGCAGGGTTATTTTTCAGACTGGATGGATGAGTGTATATACTGATGTTCCTTAGGGGTCAGATTTAGGACCACTGCTCTTTTGGATGTATGCTAATGAGGTGGACTTGGGTATAGAGGTCTACATTTCAAAGATTGTAAATGACAAAATGCTTTGAAGTAGTGAGGAGTACACTGGCATTGACAAACAGGCGAACATGCACACCAAATTTGGTGCAGAGTGTTAGGAAGTGATGTATCTTGGCAGGAACAATGAAGAGAGGCATTGTACACTGGACTGTAGAATGGAGATAAAGGAACATTGGAGCTCACATACTTAAGTCTCCAAAGGTGACAGGATAGGTTGAGAAAGATATTAACAAAGTGCTCAGGATTCTTATCTTTATTAATAGAGGCACAGAGTTCAAATGTAAGGAAGTTAAGCCAAAGCTTTAGGCTTGGTTAGACCCTAACCGCAATATAATGTCCAATTCTTGGTGGCACACTTTGGAAGGATCTCAAAGCCTTGGAGAGGTGTATGTCAGGTTTCCTAGAATGATACCAAGGTTATTAGATCCCGTTAGTTGAAGGGATTATAGAAGCTTGGATTATTCTCTGAAAGCAAAATACTGCACATGCTGGAAATCTGAAATGAATAACTAAAATGCTGGAAATACCCAACTCAGGCAGCATGTGTGCAGAGAGATTTTCAAGGCTGATGACCCTCTGCAAGTTTTACCATTAATATTCCTTGCTCTAATGAAAGGTAATTGATCTGCAAGGTTTCTGATGCTGTTGGACTTGCTAAGTACTTCCAGCATCTTCAGTTTTTTTTGTTATCTGTAGGATCAAGGGAGACGCTAAGAACTGAGATGTTTTGATAAAGTCGACAGGGAGAAATGAATTGAATTGACAGGAAGGTCCGTGGTCAGGGGATATAGGTTTAAGATAACAATGGGCAAAACTGGGGGAGATGACGAACCTTTTATAATGCAGCAAATTGTCATGCTTTGGCTGTTCTGCTTGAAAGGTTGGAGACAGATCCAGTCGTAACTTTCATTGTGACATATGGTTAAAAAGGAAAATAATTACAGCGATGTGAAAAAGGAAAAGACTAATTAGAAACTTCTGCAGGGAGCTGACACTGGAAAAGTACACCTCATTGGGTGCAATCTGATTCTATGATTCCATGCACTTACTCTGCCTTGTTTTTGCTCTTTCTTCCCTCGCTGGAGGCTGGGGCTACGTTTGAATGGACAGGCTTATATCCCGGCTCAGGAGGTGCTCAGTGTTAACCACAATAAGCACATCCTACACCAGAGCTTCGAAAATGGCTGATGTTCATTTTATTGCATCATGTGCTTGAGATATTGCCAAATGTCATCAAGTCATGGAATCAGAGTCGTACTGCACAGAAACAGGCCCTTTGGCCCACCAAGCCCATGCCAACCTTTTTGTCCACCTACACTAGTCCCTTTTGCCTGCATTAAGACCCTATCCTTCTATGCCTTGAGTGTCCTCCTAAATGCTTCTTAACCGTGGTGACTGTATCTGATACCTCCTCCAGCAGTGCATTCCAGATATCAGTCATTCTCTATGTAAAAAAACTTCCTCCTCAAATCTCCTTTAAAGCTCCTCCCTCTCCCCTTAAACCTATGACCTCTTGTTTTTGATGCCCCTACCATCGGAAAAAGATTCTGACTAATGAGCCAATCTGTGTCTCTCTTAATTTTATGTACCTCACCCCTCAGTCTCCTTCGCTCCTGGGAAAACGAGCTCAGTGTATCCAAACTTTCCCCATCACTAAAATTCTCCAATCCAGGCAGCATCCTGATGAACCTCTGCGCTTGCTCCACTGAAACCCAAGATGGTTTACTTGGTACAGGGGAATATTGTATATATCCAAATGTTGCTTTATTTCTCTCTTTCTCTCCACAAAGTCAAAGTCACATTTATTGTCATGTGCACAAGTACATGTATGCACAGGTGCAATGAAAAACATAGCTGTAGCAGTATCACAGGCACATAGCATTAGAGACACAACATTCACAAGAAAAACATAAATTACAGATAAAGTATACAAGAAAGAACAAAATTAGAACAAAAAAAAGTCCATTGTAGAGCAAAGCGTTCAAAGTGGTCATAGTGTTGCTGTACTGAGGTAGTGATTAGGCTTGTGCAGGTTGGTTCAAGAACTGAAGGGAAGTAACTGTTCTTGAACCTGGTGGTGTGGGACTTCAGGCGTCTGTACCTCCTGCCCGATGTAGCTGCGAGAAGATGGCATGGCCCGGATGGTGGGGATCTTTGATGACAGACGTTGCCTTCTTGAGGCGGCGCCACATGTAGATATTTTCAATGGTGGGGAGGGATGCGCACGTGATACAATGGGCTGAGTCTCTGCAGCTTCTTACATTCCTGCGCAGACCATGTTACAGCCAGTCTATATATGTTCAACAGTACATCTGTAGGAGTTTGGAGAGTGTTCAGTGACATGCTGAACCTCCTTAACCTTCTAAGAAAGATGCTGGGCACCTTTCTTGTGATTGTATCTATGTGCTAGGCCCAGTACAGGTCAACTGATATGTTGATTCCCAAGAATGGAAAGCTGCTGTCCCTTTCCACTGCCGATCCACCAATTTGGACTGTGCATCTTCCCCCTCCTTCCCCTTCCTGAAGTCAGCAATCAGTACACACACTGTCTGTTCTGTTTTCCAATGGTTTCTACTTTTATTTCAGACTTCCAACATGTGCAGTAATTTACTTTTGTTGCTGTGTTTCAGCCTCAAAACCATATGACTCTTCATTCAGTATTTTACACTGAGAGCAGAGGTCTTTTCACCTACTTTTCCAAAGCCGCATAGCATTTCACCAGAAGTCATGGGATCATAGCACAGAAAGGAGGCCTTTCAGCCCACCTCGTCCATGCCGACTGTGAATGCTGGAAATGCCCAGCGGATCAGGCAGCAGCTGTGCTGGGAGAAGCAGAGTTAATGTTGCAGGTGGATGACCTTGCAATGGAACTGGCCAGTCCTTACAGCAGCTGTTGAATGTTTACAAATGCCAGAGACTAGGATTCAGGTTCAGCCTGGAGGCACAGATTAATTGGCTGTCAAAGCATTCCTGTGGGGTTTACAGCCGGACAGCCTGGCACTGATCAGGACTGAGCCGGCTTTCTTGAAGAATTTTGCGCTGGGGATCTGCTGAAGGGAAGAGTGGGTTTAGTGCGTTGCTTGGTGACGATCATGGATAGCAAATCACTCCAGGGAAATTCCAGATCTTTGTTCTGGACCAGTAAAGCTTAAGGTCAGAATGGAATTGTGAAAGTCCAGCAAGGAGTGACGTTTGCAGAGATTAATTGTGTTCATTTCTGGTTGATTGTGTTCAGTTCTGGTCACCTCATTATAGGAAGGATGTGGAACATTTAGAGAGGGTGCAGAGGAGGTTTACCAGGATGCTGCCTGTATTAGAGAGTATGTCTTACGAGGATAGGTTGAGTGAGCTAGGGCTTTTCTCCTTGGAGAGAAGGAGGATGAGAGATGACTTGATAGAGGTGTACAAGATGATAAGAGGCATAGATCGAGTGGACAGTCAGAGAATTTTTCCGAGGGCAAAAATGGCTAACACGAGGGGGCATAATTTTAAGATGATTGGAGGAAGGTATAAGGGGGGTGTCAGGGGTAAGTTTTTTTACACAGAGAGTGGTGGGTGCATGGAACGTACTGCCGGCAGAGGTTGTGGGGGCAGATACATTAGGGACGTTGAAGAGACTCTTAGATAGGCACATGAATGATAGAAAAATGGAGGGCTATGTGGGAGGGAAGGGTTAGATAGATCTTAGAGCAGGATAAAATGTCGGCACAACATTGTGGGCCGTAGGTCCTGTACTGTGCTGTAGTGTTCTATGTTCTAAATTCAGACAAAAATAAAGGAAGAGGCCATGGGGAGTGGGTGCAACCCAGGCTTGAGCTGTGAAAAGTATTGGAGGTGATGGGGGGAGGATGTGGAACTGAGGATCCGGGCAGTTGTGGAGTGAATTCACTTTGAAGGAGAAGGGTTCAGAGTGCATGTGGGGCATGTGGTGGATTACATCAAAATATGAAAGCAATGACCAGGCGAATATTCAATATCACAAAGCATCAATCATGACTGTCTCTGGAAGAAAAATATTAGCTGGAATCCATTTGTAACAAGTCAGCACTGGAAGCAGGTGCAGAGGAAAGACATACAGCCATGAAAGCTAATCTTGACCAAAGCATAATGCAAACGGGAAACGAATAGAAAATAATGAGAATGGGAACGCTGGAAGAGAATAATGTTCATGACAAGAGGAGCAAAACTGACGTAGTTCACAGCGCTATTCTGTGTCGCCACAGAGAAGTAAAGATCAACAGGAAATACTGGAGATGCACAGCAGGGAAGTCAGCAACTGGAAAGAGAAATGTTGGGTTAACACTTGTCTGTGTAAACTTTGTAAGAACTAGAGACTGGAAGGTAAGCTAACATTTGAAAGCTGGTTAACACCAAGCCTCTTCAGATGAATGTGCTTATTGAGAAGCATCCTGTTGCTCTTGTATCCTACTATATATGTGATTGTATTATTTAAGTTTCTAATATAGGCTCTCTTAATTCCTGCATCACTCACTGCAGTTAAAATTAAATCAGAATTAAATAGTACAGAAGCTGGGATATTTTTGCATGTCAAACCTTGATATCTGTTACATGCACATGTTCTTTCTGAACTAGTGGTTTAAGGAATGTTTGACAACAGGTCTGTAAAATGCCTTGGCTCATGTTACTATGTTCTAGGCACTACGTTGTTGCAAGCTGACGGCGTTGTCTGAAGATGATTGGTACTATCAACAGCCCTGGTAGATGTGAGGTCCATTGGGATTTTGTTGCAAATTCCTTGTACACAAGGAAAAAGATGAATTATTAATGACCTTGAGTTAAGCTATCTGCGTCAATACTGCGGAACTAACCTGGGGTGTATGCAGAATGGGAGCCAGGTCAGAAATGTATGTTGAGTTTGCTGGTGAGACAAACAATTTTAGCAGCCTGTATTTTATCCATTGCATAAAAATAACTACAAATGCAAAGCATATGTGTGTATTGGTAAAGGTGACAGTGAAATTACTGGATTGTCTTTAAAACAAATCCATTTCACTAAAGTCATCCAGGGAAGGAATTCTGCCCCCTTTACCTGGTTTAGTCTATGTATAATTCAAGACCCAACAACTAACTCACCTCTGAAATTGTCCAGTAAGCCACTCAGTTCATGAATGAGTAAATGCATGTGAATAAATAATCACTGTGCCATTGAAGCACAGGCACAACTTAAGACAAAGCAACAATAACATTGGGACTCACTGGCATCGTTGCTCACTTGTGTGGGAAACAGGTGTGCATTTTGATGAGAAGAGGGCAAACACATACCAGTCTGCATTGGCAGTGGGGAGGGTCAGCAGCTTTAAATTCCTGGGCGTTAACATATTCGATGACCTATCCTGGGCTCAGCGCATCGGTGCAATCATAATGAAGGCACACCAGCATCTTTACTTTCCTAGAAGGTTAAGGAGGTTCAGCATGTCACCAAACCCCCTTCTGTTCTACATGATGTGCTGCCTCAAGAAGGCAACATCTATCATCAAAGATCCCACCATCCAGGCCATGCCATCTTCTCGCAGCTACTATTGGGTAGGAGGTAGAGAAGCCTAAAGTCCCACACCGCCACGTTCAAGAACAGCTACTTCCCTTCAACCATTCAGTTCTTGAACCAACCGGCACAACCCTAATCACTACCTCAGTATAGCAACACTATGACCAATTTAACCACTTTGCACTATAATGGACTTTTTGTTTGTTCTAATTGTTTCTTTCTTGTAAACATTTTTGTATAATTTATGTTTAATTTATGTTTTTCTTGTGAATGTTGTGTATCTAATGCAATGTGCCTGTGATACTGCTGCAAGTAAGTTTTTCATTGCACCTGTGCATACATGCACTTGTATATGCGACAATAAACTCAACTTTGATTTTGACTACCTGGAAAATCGGCTGCAGGTTCCTCCTGGAATATCACCTGGATTTCTTTCAATTGCTGTTCCACCTCATTCCATTGCAACAAAACTCCAGGCCTTTAAGTAACTCAGAAACATCATAGCACAGGACAGCTCAATGACATAATCAATGTTAAAAACCAAAGGCAGCAATCACGACAAACAATGCAATTTGCTTTAACACTGCACTTAAAATTAGCAGTGCTATCAAAAAGCACTTAAGGAATTGCAATGTAATAGATCTCCCACAACTGTAAATCACTCTGCACGTCAGGTCAATTTTTAAGGGTGACTATTTATCCGTATTTCCAGAGGACAATCCTGAAATAGGAGACTTTGTAGAATATGAAATCTAAGCCAGAAAAGATTAGTTTTACAGACTTGTAATGAGTTGAAATACTGATCCACAAACCCTCTATGGAATGTCGAATGGATCAACTGAAATTTGATGCCCAAGCTGAAGATTCTTTCAGTGATATTGTTTAGCAGCTTGACTATTCCAACATACTTGTGGCTAGCCCCCCCCCCGTTCTACTCTCTGTAAACTTAAGGTCTTCCTAAGCTCTGCGACCTTTATCCTAGTTCACACTCAATTTCACTGCTGCACTATTGGTAGCTGTGCCATTAGCTGCCAAGGCACTAAACTCTGAAATTCTTTGTCAAATCAACTTTGGGACAATTTGGTTTGGATTTGAACTGAGGAAAAATCTGCTTCTCTTTTAGAATCATTTGGATTGATTACTTCACATCCTGATGTCTATATGAGATCCAACTCAGACACAACTTCATGGTTGAGTGGTTCACATCCAGACCTACCTCTGGCAGCAATCGTTTGCTCTGAGTTCAGCCTCAGGACTCAGTGCTGAGTCCAAAGGTGGAGGGACTTCCAGATGTATCTGACTTGTAATAGAATTGGATTCATTCTTGGCTTCTGTGTTGCAAAGCATAGACATGGAAGCCAGGATCGAGCTGACCAATACGCCACACTAGTTGGCAGCTCTCTACAGGGCAGGCATGGTAGTGTAGCAGTTAGCGTAATGCTTTACAGTGCCAACGACCTGGGTTCAATTCTGGCCACTGTTTGTAAGGAGTTTGTACGTTCTCCCTGGGTCTGCATGGGTTTCCGCTGGGTACTCCGGTTTCCTCCCACATTCCAAAGACATAAAGGTTAGGAAGTTGTGGGCATGCTATGTTGGCGCCGGAAGTGTGGCGACACTTGCAGGCTGCCCCCAGAACACTCTACGCAAAAGATTCATTTCACTGTGTGTTTCAATGTACATGTGACTAATAAAGATATCTTATCTTAAAAGCTGGCTAGTCAGCAGTGTGACCTGCTGCATCGTATTTGAAGTGGTTACATACTGCTATATTTTTGTCCACCTAAAACCGTAATTTTATTCTATCTCTGCTTCCATGGACTAAGAATTCACTATCATGCATGTGGCAGGTGATAATGTAAGCTTGACATAGTTATGTTTCTGTAATAGAATTGGATTCATGACTGAGCAGTGCGGTACGTTATACTAAAACTTATGATTGTGTGGTTATCTCAGACCATCTTTATGGGATTATTGACATTGTGTTGCATCATTCTATAGGCATCTTTATGCCTGTGCAGGAAATATATTTGGATCAGAAGAATGATCTTGTTTCAGAATAACAGTAGTTATCTCACATCAAAAGAGTTGCAGAATTTCAGTTTCCGTGAGTCTTGCCATTCTTGCTGTCAAGATGTTGGTGTTTGATATCAGGCCCTCCAGGTACTTGGTAGTGCTGTGAGTTATCACCTTCCTCAACTATTACCCAAGGTCCAAACTACCACTGCCCTCCTCCCGCCCCCCCCCCCCCCCCATGTTTGTAGAGACTGTAGTTTTCTCACTAATAGCTCCTTGCAAAAATATTTGTTGTCTTTATCAGGAAACGAGAAGATTCAGTGTAAGTCTTCATCTGGCTAGATCCTATGGTCTGGAATTCTGAGTCTGCCTACCTCTCACTATCACTCTCTCTTTCTCTCCCTTTCTTTAAGACGCTCTTTAAAATCTCCCTCTTGATTAATCTTTTCTTACTTATGTAATATCACCTTATTTGGCTTGGTGCCCAGTTTTGTTTGATTAAGCTCCTATGTGGGCTGTTTTACTGTGTTAGAGTTGCTATAAAAATTGTTATTGTGAGTATTAAATAGAGCTGTAGTCATAAAGTCACCCAATGTAGCACTGCAGTAAAGTCTGGGACACTAAGAGCGTATTGTACAGGGATCAGTATATTAGCAGGAGGTCAGTGTTTGATGTGTACACTACCCTCCAATCCACATTTCACATGCACATTCTGTAAAAGTCACCGCAAAACTCTTTACAATATGGATCTCAAATTCACCTAAAATGAGCATCCAATATTTTCATTTATAAATATCTGAAAACAAATATTTTCTTTTAAAATATCAAACTCTGGTTTCATTTTATTATCTGTTAACTTATCCTTAGACCCAAGGTCTCTAGATTTTTACTGTCCAGTTCGGTTATCAAACTTACGTAAAGCATTAGTTTGTTTATATAATGTGCAGAGAATTGTGTTGATATATATATGATATTCAGTCCCACAATGCTGGATATTTTGGAATGTGTGGTACACTATGTTTCAGTTGCTCCACATTCAGTTTTTGAAGTGAAAGAGCTTTACAGATGAATTTTCTTTTCTGATATTATAGTTTCCTGTGACTGTAACATAGCATTGGTTTGAAGGATGAATATTCAGGCAGTGAAACAGCTGGATGAGAAGAAAATGGATCTGCTTTACTACAACTGTGGCTGATGGAGTAAACTATCTGGATTATCAAATTACAAGGACATTTCCATCAGTTGGGTTCTTCTGTCATGCTGCTGTCATGATCCCTCTTTACAATTATTGTCATATGGAAATGTCAAGGACATGCGTAGTTGCCACTTTCTTCACATCCAGACTGTTGGTGCCTCTGTGCAACATTTAGGATCACCCGTGCGCCCACTGCAAAACAATGGCGTCACTGCAGACCATCGACTTAACAGCTGTATTCACTGCATCTAGTTTTAAAAAGAAAACGGTCACTACTAATGTCACACAGCAAGCAAGAGATTCCTCAACCTCAACTAAAAAAGTAAAATCGTTTGTTTTCTTTGAGGTGGAAATCCTTGATGCCAAGAACAAAGAGCAACTCTGCTTCCTGGACAAGGTGAGAGCCTAAATGCTTAAAATCATGCCCTAGGTATAACTGTAGCCTAAAGAACTCCTACACTATTAAGGCTTATTTTAAAAAAAATGCAGCTTTGCAACTTAAAGCATCTAACTCGCGCGGTCTTTAATAGCTGGCAGCATTTATTGAGGATCCAGCTAAACCTCTCACCTATTGCAAGATTCCTAATTGATTTGAAGGCTAGTTTTGAAGTGGCTTGGCTAATACGTGCAAGATGAATAAAGAATCATGTGCTTTTGTGAATAGTTGCTCTTGTAAAGGACTTGACTTTGTTGCAGGGCGGTGGAATTGACTTTCAGTGCTGTGATGCCACCTGGGATTAGAATGTCATATTCACAAATATTTATGTCCTTAGTGGCGAAGAGTGCATTCCTGGGTCATGTGCAGCTCAACTAGGTGCTTTCTCATAAAAGTACAATTGCAAAAGCCAGCATTCTTTCCTTCTCAGAGTCTCTGGTAAGCAGTATTACTGAACGTATTTCATTTGCCTCTCAATCAGGTCGAACCAAATGCGACAGTTGGAGAAATAAAATCTATGTTCCATAAATCATGTAAGTCAAACCTTTGTCAATAATTTTAGTGAACTTTAGTTTGAGTATACGTGTTGTTTTTGAAATTAATTTGACTCTTGCTTGCTTTTAGTTTATCTGTTGGTTTTCTTTCTTCTGTCAAGACTCATGTTTTTTTGCTACATCAGTCTTTTTAGAGCAGAAAGGTTTATTCGCTATATTAAAGCTAAACAATGGGACCCCTGGTTTGGTATGGGAACTTGTAAATCATTTCATGCAAATCCATTTTACACGGATGACAATTCCCAGATCTGTGTTATTTATTTCTCCACCAGCTGCCCTGAAGGATAAATTTAATAATAATTATAATGAGGATGTACACAGTGAAATCTTATACTCAGAAAAAGCATCAAGAAATGCAGGTAAACACAGAATGAGCAATGGGAGACATTTAAAGATGAGGTGGTTTAGGTACAGACTCATTCCTGAGAGGGCATCCAGAGTTAAAGCTCCATGGATGACTGGAGATTTGAAGATTAAGATGAACGAGAAAAAGGGGGTTAGGATGAATGTCAGGCTCACATTAAAGTGGAGAGCCAAGCATAAACATAGAATAGAATTGAAAGGGAAATATGACTTTCAAAGACTGAATGAGAATAGATTAGCCGGTAACTTGAAAGGGAGCACAGAAGTTTTCTATAGTTTTATATATTGTATAAGGGTAGTCAAATGAAGTGAAGACTAATTTGAGGGCCTAAAGGTGTCAGTTACCTTAAAATCTCCCAGGCACAGGCATTGGGAGATCTGCTCTTTTTGATAGGAATATTAATATTGGGAATGCAAGTCATGATTTCAAAGTTGCCCAAGTCAATGCATTTCCCTACCTCTCTCTCCTTTAAGGGAGTGGAGTTTGCATGTTCTCCCTGTGACTGTGTGGGTTCCTCCCTGGTGCCCCTGTTTCCTCTCACATCTGGAAGATGAATGGCTGCTGAAAATTGCCCTGGGTGTGGGTGGGTGGCAGGAGAAGCAGGCATTAATGGACATGTGAGAGAGAATAGGTTACAGGGAAGGAGGACTGATGGAAGTGCTCTGAGAGCCGGAATGGACTTAATGGGCCAAATGGTCTCTGATGTTGTGAGGAAATATAAAGATATGAAGACACTCTTTCAAACCTGCTTTTTTATTGTAGCTTTTGTTGATCTACCCTAATGTGTCTTCATGTGTCAAATTTTGTTTGAGGGCACAAAACTCGAAAATGGTGGTGAAATGGATGAGATTTTGTGCAGAGAAGTATAGAGCAATCTTTTTGGAAGGAAGAATAAGGAATGGGAAGAGGCAATGTATATTAAACGGTGCAATTTTAATGAGGGTACCTGAACAGAGAGAACTACTGGTACAGATAGACTGAATTTTGCAGTGGCAGAGGAGAGTCTGTACTGGGCGAAGGAGAGGGAAGGTTCAGCGACCTGGGTCCCCACACCCAATAGTTAATAAGAATGTTGAGGAAACCGATATATGCACAAATGTGTTCAATAGTTATGTACAGTTAATTGCCCCTCCAAAACTGGTCATATTTAAAGTTCTATGCATGCCCCTGGTGGCAGGTCACGTTGAGAAGTCTTTTAAAAGGATACAGGATCTTTGCTGCTATTAATAGTACACAAGCAAGGAAGTTATGCCAAGCATTTCTAAATGACTGGTTGACTGAAGCACTGTGTTGAATTCATACGACCACACTTGATGAAGGTTGTCAAATCCTTGGAGAGGGTACAGACAATACTTAGTATAATGGAAACAGGAGTGTGAGCCTTCAGTTGTTTGGAGAAACTTCAGAGTTAGAGTTGGTCCCTGATGACTAGATGACAGTAAAGGAATTTTTAACAGAGGACTTCAAAATTGATTGTGTGTGCAGGGAGAAAATGTCCCTAATGTTAGGTGTGCAAAAGCCATGGGCTACAGATCTAATTTAATTGGCAAGTGATTAGAGGGGGTTGAGTATAATATTTGTTATGAATGAAGTTGCATTTTCTGAAACTAGCTCCAGGAATATCTTTGGAAAGGGAATTTGTTAAGTATTTCCAAAGAGTGGTGAAAAAACCAAGAGGTGACACTAATTGGAAAACTCCTAGAAAGAGCCAGCACAGGCATGATGACATGAATTGCCTTATTTGGCACTGCCTCATTCTGATAAGACTGGGAGAGCAATATTATCATATTGGTGATACCAGGTCCTATTTCCTCGGATGGGCACATTGAAGGAATGACATCATTTGTCCTGTTTCCCGTCATTACCTCTTCAATTATGTCTAGAACAAAATGGGTAGCCAGTAATACTGGGCATCACAAAAAGACCCTTCCTCAATCTTTCAGGGCATGCTAATTCTAGTCTTCAGCTAGACCACCTCCACACAGAGAGCTCTTCACAACATTTACATGGATTATACTAACCATGGAAAATAAGGCAGATGAGCAGAAGTGAGTTTGGGTCAGCAGAATTCATTTGCATCATAGGAATAATGTTCTAGTGGGAAATTTAGTCTCCTCATTCCAGAACCTATCCATTAAAAGCTCTTTACTGCTATGTGACACTTTGCAATAACAGATGAATTCTATTTTTGCATCTCCTTTTTTTTAGACCCCAAGTGGTATCCAGCAAGACAATCCATCAGGTTAGATCCCAGTAAGTACCATGCAGCTATCAATGATCCTTTTTGGCTTTATTCCATCTGAAATCACCCAATTTGAACAATGTGAGATTAGACATGGTTAATTTACCAGCAAAAGACACCATTAAATCCCAGAAATAATTGGAGATTTGGTGTATACTGAGTACTACTAAACTTCTATGAAATGCAATTTTAATTGCAAAGGCAAGCTAAAATTGAATTAGGAAACCATAAAATAGTCTGGCATCTGTTTTTTACAATTTACCTACTTGTTTAAGGGTGTTTCAGAAGTATTATGCAGAGTTTTTTTGAAAGTTTCCACTTATTTCACACAAATGTGAAACCTCCATGCTGTATTGCTCTGTGATTCTGTGATTCTGCAAAGGTTTGCATTTATATAATGCCTTTCATGTTCCCGGGATGCCCCCTTGTGCTGCACAGCTAAACAATGATGCTTGTTTTGATGTGTGGATGCTGCTGTAATGCAGGAAACAGTGAGTGCACAGCAAGCTCCCATGCAAAGGGATAATGACTGGGAATTCAGGAGGAGAAATATTAATATCTGTGTTGGTTTAAACTTGGAATTTTCCAATGGGAATTTACATCATGTGAGTGACATAGGAACTGGACTGACTGACTGTATACACAGGTTGAGGAAATCCTTTACATCAGCATTTACAAAAGTACTTGTCTAGTCCAGTCTGTCAGTACCTTGAGATAGTTTCGGGAAACATTTAATATCAAATTTCAAAAGGGAAATGAGGATATGCTGAAGAGAAAAAACATTTATAGGGCAATGGAAAATGAAAGGAGAGTGGAACTACATGCATACCTCTTTAAAAAAAGCCAGCACAATCTCCATGGGCTGAATAGCCTTCTTCTGTGCTGTATAATTCTACTTGTTCCGTCGCTGGTGATTCTAATTGTAGGAGATGTGGGCGCAGTGATATTCTCCAACCTTTTTAGCTTATTTTTGTCTCTTTTATGTGAGCTGGTGCAGATACAAGCAAAACTTGAACATTAAAGCAAGTGCTGGAAACACTCATTTTCAGATTTCCAGTGCCCATAGTTTTCTGATTGTCCAACATGAAGATGATGCAACTTCACTGTCCCTTGCACTTGATTTACTTCACAGGGCTAGGACAAGAATTTGGTTTCCTTTTACAGATTCATGGAGGATGAAGGGATTGAATGTGGTGCCTTACTGACTTACAGATAACACGCACTGTTTATCTACCTTAATAGTTCTGGAATTTCAGAAATGCTCACTGCTGAAAGAATCTGCTTGTGATGGCATGTTCAGCGTCCAGTGGATGTGACAGGGAGATTCTGATTACGGGGCGAAAATTAATACTGATTGAGTGACAGTTCAATCCACCTTCCACTGTGCAGGGTCAAATCTTACTGGCTCTCCACTATGCTTTGGAGCACCTAGACAATGGCAAGGCATACGTCAGGCTGCTGTTTATCGATTACAGCTCAGCGTTCAACACCATCATCCCCTCAGTACTAATCAACAAGCTTCAAAACCTGAGCCTCTGTACCTCCCTCTGCAACTGGATCCTCGACTTCCTTATCGGGAGACCATAGTCAGTGCGGATCAGTAATAACATCTCCTCCTCCCTGACAATCAACAGAGGTGCACCTCAAGGATGTGTGCTTAACCCACTGCTCTACTCTCTCTACACTCACGACTGTGCAGCTAAGCATAGCTCAAGTGCCATCTATAAATTTGCCAATGACACTACTGTTGTTGGCAGAATCTCAGACAGTGACAATGAAGCATACAGGAGTGAGATAGATCGGCTGGTTGAGTGGTGTTGCAAAAACAACCTCACACTCAACATCAGCAAGACCAAGGAACTGATTGTGGACTTCAGGAAGGGGAAGTCGGGAGAACACACACCAGTCCCCATTGAGGATCAGCGGTGGAAAGGGTGAGCAGCTTCAAGTTCCTGGATGTCAACATCTCAGAGGGTCTATCCTGGGCCCAACATATTGAAACAATCATGAAGAAGGCACGCCAATGGCTCTACTTCGTTAGGAGTTTGAAGAGATTCAGTATGTCACTAAAGACTCTTATGATTTTCTATAGATGTATGGTGGAGAGCATTCTAACCGGTTGCATCACAACCTGATAGGATCGCAAGAGGCTGCAGAGGGTTATAGACTCAGCCAGCTCCATCACGGGCACAGCCCTCTCCACCATGGAAGACATCTTCAAGAGGAGGTGCTTTAAGAAGGTGGCATCCATCAGAATAAGAATCAGGTTTATTATCACTGACATATGTTGTGAAATTTGTTGTTTTGTGGCAGCAGTACAGTGCTAGACATAAAGACATAAAAATTACTAGTCCCCATGATGGATCATTAAGAACCGTCACACCTGGAATATGCCCTCTACTCGTTACTACCACTGGGGAGGAGGTACAAGAGCCTGAAGACCCACACTCAATGATTTAGGAACAGCTTCTTCCCGTTTGCCATCAGATTTCTGAACGGTCCATGAACCCATGAACACTACTTCATTATTCCTTTTTTATTTGCACTAATTATTTATTTTTATAATTTATAGATTTTTATGTCTTTGCACTGTACTGTTGCCACAAAACAAGAAATGTTTCATTACATGTCAGTGATAATAAACCTGATCTGATTCTGAATCACATCCTGCTCAGATGCTGTGCCAGTATAACAGCAGCCCACTAGCCCGTCAACCCAGCCAAATCCTTGATAGAAGTAGATCAATCTTTCGCAATCCCAGCTCATCCCGAAACTTTTTTCTGTAGTTTTTAGGATCTGGACATTGCTACAAGGGCAGCATTTATTGCCCATCCCTAATTGTCTTTGGGAAGGTGGTGGTGAGCTGCCTCCTTGAACTGCTGTCGTCCTTCTGGTGAAGGGTGGGAAGTTCCAGGTTTCAGACCCAGTGACGATAAAGGAACAGCTGATGCAGTACACTTGTGCTATGGTTGTGATGTTTGTTTTTATTCTTCTGTGGGATGTGGCCGTCATTGTCAAGGCCAGCATCTATTGGCTGTCATTAACCACCCTGGAGAAGGAGGTGATGAACCGTTTGCATGTTGAAGTGGTGTTAGGTAAGGAGTTGGATTTGACCCAGTGGCAGTGAAAGGACTTTGATATTTGTCCAAGTCAGGATAACGTTGACCTGGATGGGAGTTTACAGCTGGTGGTCTCATATATGCCTGTTTCCCTCTTCCTGGGTGGTAGAGTTTGCAGGTGAGGAAGGCTGTCAAAGAAGCCTGGTGAATTATGTTCCGCTCCTTGTAATCCCACTGCAACCACAGTGCGCTTGTGACAGAGAGAATGAAAACTCAGGGTGTCAAAGGAGGTGCCAGTCAAGCAGCTGCTTTACCCTGCTTGATATTGAGCTTGTTGACTGTTAGAGCCATAGAGCTGTACAGCATGGAAGCCGGCCATTCGACACACCACATCCATGCCAACCTTTTTGTCTATCTACACTAATCCCATTTGCCCAGACTTGGTCCATATCCTTCTGTGCCGTCAGAGCTAACTCATGTAGAAAGGAGTGTTTTGTCACACCAACATGTGACTGGTGGTGAATCACCCGACAAAGGTTGCCCAGTCACTAGGAGCGAGAGTGAGCCAGTGTAGGTCAGTACTCCATACCAGTAAGAAAGTGGCCAATGCAATGAGTACACATGGGTTAAAGTAGTAATGTTAGTAATACAACATTAATCACTCTAGGGGTGAACGCAACTTAAATTAAGTTACTTTCACCCTAAGAGTCATTGATCTGTTTTTGTAGCCACTGTGTCTGTTTGGCTGGCCCAGTTAAGGTTCTGTCACCGTTGAAGCCCTGGATGCTGGTGGAGGAGTCAGAGATGAGAGTGCTGTTGGAAGCCAATGGGATGATGTGAGACTCTGTTGGAGATGGTCCACGTCCAGCACTTGGGTGGCACAGGTGCTGCTTGCTGCATATCAGCCCAGGACTGAACGTCATCCAGATCTTGTGTGTACATGTGATTCTCCATTATCTGAGGAGTTGTAAATAAAGCCGACAGTTACATAAACATCAACAAACATCCCTACATCTGTGCTTGTGCTGGATGGCAGGGCACAGCTGAAGGCTGTGTCCCTGAAGAACTCTACAGTGATGCCTTGGAGTTGGGATGCAGCGTGCCGGAGCCTGAGGACACATTCCACAAGGCTCAAGGACAGTTTCTATCCCACTGTGATAAGACTATTGAATGGTTCCCTTATATGATAAGATGGACTCTTGACCTCACAATCTAACTTATTTGGCCTTGCACCTTATTGTCTACCTGCAATGTACTTCCCTGTAGCTGTGACATTTTACTCTGTACTCTGTTATTGTTTTTACCTTGTACTAATTCAATGCACTGTGTAATGAATTGGTCTGTAGGAACAGTATGCAAGAAAAGTTTTTCATTGTACCTCGGTACAAGTGACAATAATAAACCAATACCAATACCAATGATTGACTTTCAAAAACTACAACCATCTTCCTTCATAGAACCATAGAACACTACAGCACAGAAAACAGGCCATTCGGCCCTTCTAGTCTGTGCCAAAATGGTATTCCGCTCGTCCCATTTACCTGCACCCAGTCCATAACCCTCCAGACCTCTCCCGTCCATGTATCTATTCAATTTATACTTAAAACACAAGAGTGAGCCCACATTTACTACATCAGATGGCAGCCCGTTCCATACTCCCACCACTCTGAATGAAGAAGTTCCCCCTTATGTTCCCCCTAAACTTTTCCCCTTTCACCCTAAAGCCACGTCCTCTCGTACTTATCTCTCCTAATCTAGGTGGAAAGAGCCTACTCACATTAACTCTGTCTATACCCCTCATAATTTTGTAAACCTCTATCAAATCTCAATATCAATTATTGAGCTACAAAATCAAATATCAATATTATGTATAACTCCAGTAAGTGGAGAGATTGCCTCTTGATGCCCATTGAATTCAGTTTTACCAGGTCTCCTTGATGCCACATCCAGTCAAAGGCAGCCGTAGTGTCGAGGGCAGACGCTCTCACCTCACCTCTGGAATTCAGCTCGTTGCCTTGTGTTTGTACCAAGTCAGTAATTTTCTCTGGAGACTCATGGCTCTGGTGGAACTCAAACTAAGAACCTCTGAGCAGGTGCCACTTGTTAGCAGTTGGATGAAGATTGTAGATTGGGGTTGGGATGACTGACTTCCAACACCCATCTTTCTGGTGAATTACCCTGCTCTTGCAAATTAACCATACCTGGACAATTTCTGGGTCTACATTACTACAGCCAGAATATTGTTCGGTTCCGAAGCCTTTGCTGTATCCGGTGATCTCATCTACTTCTTGAAATGGATTGAACATGTGGAGAACTGGCCTTTGTGGTGGTGGTATCTCAGGAGGGAGCCTTCTCTTTGCATTCAGAGGTTGCTTCCACTTTCACCGAGGAATAAACTTCCTCCTCCCATAAGCTATTTCATTTCCCACTGCCATTTACCACTGGATGTGGCACAAGTGCTGAGCTCAGAGGATTAGGAAGATGGTCGCAGGAGGAAGATTCGACAGAGAGCAGTCTGACACTGACTGTGGATATATATCGGGCTAGGAGACTGACATGGGAGCCTGGGAGAACAGATGCAGCACCAGCCCCATCCTGTAGGGGGAGAGGCTATGTGATGAGCATCTGCCTAAGAGGCAGTCCTGTCCCAACGTGCATGGGGCAAGATCAAGAGGCTGTGCCTTGAACACTGACCACTGATCAAATCCCACCATGCACCCGGGACATTTAATGACATAAAACTGGAATGAGTGATAGTGACCATGGATTATTGTTAAAACCCATCTATTCCTATTGGTATTGGTATTGGTTTATTATTGTCACTTGTACCGAGATACAGTGAAAAACTTGCCTTGCATACTGATCGTACAGGTCAATTCATTACACAGTGCAGTTATATTGAGTTAGTACAGAGTGCATTGAGGTAGTACAGGTAAAAACAATAACAGTACAGAGTAAAGTGTCACAGCTACAGAGAAAGTGCAGTGCAATAAGGTGCAAGGTCACAACAAGGTAGATCGTGAGGTCAGAGTCCATCTCATTGTTGTCACGAACCAGCAACAAAAGAAACACACTGAGCATGATTTAGTGTTAAAAACTATTTTATTAATCACTACTTATGATAATATGTAAAATAAAAGTAAAAATGTTAGTATGTTAGAATTCAAAAATGTTAAACCTCGAACGTTAACCCCAAAACTAAACTCTTTGTGTGTGTGTGGGTGGCAAAGTCCAAAACTCCCAGTTCTGGAATGGTTCTTAAAGTTCAGTTCCGCAAGCCATAAGGTGAAACATGAGCAAGGGCTTCTTCAACAACCACTGTTGTCTGAAGATAAGACGTAGACGTAGAGAAATATAGAGAGAGTAAATACGAAATCCAAATGTTCCATGATGGAACCCAAACGACACTTCAGTGTTTACTCGGTAGTGACTTCCTCACCCCGAAAAGCATCCGAATCATGGTCGTCCACACACAAATACCTGTTTCCTTCTACAGGTCAGCAACAAAGTGAACTCCACCGGATTACTTCCAACTTCCATACATGGATTTCAGTGGCAAACACAGTTATTGTTTCTCATCCATCAATAGAGAAAACAAGCAGGCTGGTGTCTCTCTCCCTTCTCTCTCTCTCTCCTTCTTCTTCTGGCTTCTTCAACAACGTCATTACGTCCTTTATCTTCTATTGACATAAGCACGCCCCACACACACATACACACACACACTCTATCTTAAAGGGACTCGTAACATCGTATAAGGGAACCGTTCAATAGTCTTATCACAGTGGGGTAGAAGATGTCCTTAAGCCTGGTGGTATGTGCCCTCAGGCTCCTGTATCTTCTACCTGATGGAAGAGAAGAGAAGAGAGAATGGCCTGGGTGGGTGAGGTCTTTGATTATGCTGGCTGCTTCACCAAGACAGTGAGAGGTAAAGACAAGAGTCCAAGGAGGGGAGGCTGGTGTCTGTGATGTGCTGGGCTGTATCCACAACTCTCTGCAGTTTCTTGCAGTCCTGGGCAGAGCAGTTGCTGTACCAAGCCTTGATGCATCCAGATAGGATGCTTTCTATGGTGCATCGATAAAAGTTAGTGAGTGTCAAAGGGGACAAACCGAATTTCTTTAGCCTCCTGAGGAAGTAGAAGTGCTGGTGAGCTTTCTTGGCCGTGGCATCTTCGTGATTTGACCAGGACAGGCTGTTGGTGATGTTCACACAGGCTATTGGTGATGTTCACTCCCAGGAACATGAAGCACTCAATCCTCTCTCAACCATCTAATGCCCTTCATTGCAGGAAATCTGACATCCTTACTCACTCTGGTCTTTATGTGACTCCAGACCCACAAATGTGATTACCTCCTAACTGCTTTCTCAGTTCATGGACAAATAGGGATGGCCAATAAAGGTTGGCATCGGCAGTGACTTCCACCCCTTGGGACCAGCGGCCCTTAGGACCCAGAAGCCTCAAAGGGATAGGAGGAGGCGATCCCTTGGGCCCTGTGTCAGTCCCACCTGCAGTACACAGACCTTCTGAGTCTCGTAGGTGCCTGAATCCAGATTCTGGCCTGCCAACCAGCTCTTGGGATGGGATCTGACACTGATATGCCTGCTGGTAACCTGAGACTATACCAACAATAAAACCTACCATTATGTAATTCCCCCTGCTCCTCCCCTTTCTCCCAGAGGTGATGCATCCCACAGGAATACATCTAGTACAGCTAGGACCCTCTAGAGCAGATCAGCTCCTCAGGGGATTTGGAAACATACCTGAGCTAACCTATACCATCTATCTATTTTATTAATGCTTGGTTCTTGCGTACATATTAGTTACCTTGCAACGTCTCACGTTCTGTTCCCCAGTACAACATTAAAACACAGGATCATTACAAGGTATCCTTGGTGAAACACAACCACCTTCTGACACTCTCACCTTTATAACAAATGGAAATCAAAAACACAGCAGATGCTGGAAATCTGAAATAAAAATGGATTTTTAGCACCCACAGTAGTTTTTATTTCCAGGTGTCTCCAGATCTGCTGAGTGTTTCCGTGATTTTCTGCTTTTATAACCTTTACAATAAGTGTGTTGCCCTTGCGGGTGGGGGGGAGGGGTGGGGGAGAAGGGGGGGAGTTGGACTCTATGCTTTCTGCTCTGGAATTTAGGCTTAGCTTGGTCCCTTCTGAATGGATGCAGTTTGGACCCAAGTGCCAACATAACCAACTGTCTCTTGCTGCTGTTAATTTATTCTGCAGAGGGCAAATGTGTCAGGGATGAAGAAGTACTGCAGACCCTCCCGGTTGGCACCACCGCAACCTTCTACTTCAAAGATCTTGGCCCACAGGTCGGCTGGACTACGGTGAGTCTTCCTGCCATCTGGCAGTGATTAGAGCATTCCATGCTCAGCGGCATCTCAGTCTGAGGTAGAGCAGAAAGGCACAGAACCGTCAAATCTGGAAGGGAGGTGAGGAGACTTTTCACTCAGGGTTAATAAGGAAAGTTATGTTTATCGTAGGTCCCCTCTCAGAGAGCCCCGAACTGTTTTTAGCCAACATCGTTGTATAGAAGGCAACACGGCAGCCATTTTGTTCACAGCAAACTCCCACAAACAGCACTGTGATAAATAACCAACACCACTGGGATCCAAAACACTCTGCCTGAAGAGATGGTGGAAGATGACCTGAAAAATAGCAAGGGAGTTATTTAAGTTAACATGTCCTTGACAAAAAAAAATTGAGGACTTGGGATTGATCATAGAACATAGAACATTATAGCACAGTACAGGCCTTTTGGCCCACTATGTTGTGCTGACATTTTATCCTGCTCTAAGATCTATCTAACCCTTCTCTCCCACATAGCCCTCCATTTTTCTATCATTAATGTGGCTGTCTAAGGGTCTCTTAAATGTACCTAATGTATCCGCCTCCACCACCACTGCTGGCGGTGTGTTCCACGCACCCACCACTCTCTGTGTAAAAAAACTTGCCTCTGACAAAATTATGCCCTCTCGTGTGAGCCATTTTCGCCCTGGGAAAAAGTCTCTGACTGTCCACTCAATCTATGCCTCTTATCATCTTATAGACCTCTATCAAGTCACTTCTCATCCTCCTTCTCTCCAAAGAGAAAAGCCCTAGCTCACTCAACCTATCCTCATAAGATGTGCTCTCCAATCCAGACAGCATCCTGGTAAATCTCCTCTGCACCCTCTCCAAAGCTTCCACAACCTTCCTATAATGAGGCGACCAGAACTGGACACAATACTCCAAGTGTGGTCTAACCAGAGTTTTATAGAGCTGCAACATCACCTTGCGGCTCTTGAGCTCAGTATCCTGATGGATGAAGGCCAACACACCATACGCCTTCTTAACAACCCTATCAACCTGTGTGGCAACCTTGAGATATCATGAATGCTTTTTCAAAGAATTCATAGAGTCAGAGAGTTATGCAGTACAGGAACAGGCCCTTCAGCCCAACTCATCCATGCTGACCAAGGTGCCTACGTGAGTCAGTGCCATTTGCCTGCATCTGGGTCGTATCCTTCTAAACCTTCCCTATCCATGAACGTGTCCAAACGTCTTTTAAACATTGTAATTGTAACCATCTCTACCACCTCCTCCAGGCTGCTCGTTCTATTTACCCTCCACCCTCTCTGTGAAAAACTTGCCCGCTCAGGTCCTCTTTAAATCTAAAGCGGGCGCAGACATGATGGACTGAATGGTCTCCTTCTCTGCCACAAGCTTCTATTTTTTTGGTGGGAAGGAGTTTCATTTTCATTGACGACTTTTCATTTCACATCTCCTGCCCATTCACTGAGCCCTGTCCAGGCCTGACACCTCTGCATTTCACTCCAATCACCCACCTCAATTGCCTCCTTTCCCCGAGGAAAGGAGTAACCAGGGTGGAGGGTTAAGGGTGGCAAAGTGGTGCTGCTGCCTCTCAGCTCCAGCAAACCGGCCTCAATCCTGTCCGTGTGGAGTTCGCACGTTCTCCCTGCGACTGAGCGGATTTCCTCCGTCTGCTCCAGTTTCCTCCCACATCCCAAAGGTGTGCTGGTTGGTAATTAGTTGGCTGCTGTAAATAGTTCCCAGTGTGTAGGTGAGTGATAGAATCTGAGAGGGAGGTAATGGGAATGTGGGGTGAAGACGTCACAGGGAAAGTTAGTGGAGAATGTGATTGGTCCATGAGAAAGCACACACTGAATGGGCTGAATGGCCACCTTCTATATCATAAGGAGATACAGTTATGGTGTATGGTTACAGAAGAGGGTATTGATAGACCCAGCGTGGTGAGGGGGATGGTCTTGTTCTCCGTACATTGGGTCAGACTCTGCTTCCTCTTCCTACAATCTGCACCCCTCTGCCCCCTCCTCTATCCACCTCCCACCCTCTTCCTGGGGAGTCCAGAGGCTGTAATGAGTGAAGTGAGGGAGCACCTTTAGGAGGTCGGTTCTGGGCCGAGGAGGAGAAGGTACAGCATGGACACAGAGTAGGGGGAGACCACGTGTCTCTTGGGGTGAACCATAGGTAGACAGAGAATGGTGGAGACACGCTAGGATGGTGGGGGTGGTTAGAGGGAAGGGAGGGGGGAGTGTGGAAGTGGGGACTGGTGGGGGAGCTGCAGAGTGGGGGGCGAGAACAAAGGGCAGAAGGAGCAGAGGGCAGGGAGGCAGGAAGAACAGAAAGAGAAGGCAGGAGAGGGGAGAGGAGAGTGTGCAAGTGGGAGAGAGGAGGAAGAGGAGTAAGGGAGCAATGGGGTGGGGAGAGGAGGAAGAGGAGTTTGCGTTGGTGCTGTTTACCCTGGTGTCTCGAATGACAGGAACTTCTCTTTCCCTGTGGAAACAATATCAATTATCATTATTTAATGAATAAAATGCACAGGTCTTGATAAAAGAGATTGAACAGATCTAAATCGAAACCCAAACAATACGTATGAACTGTTTTGACTTTCAAAAATGTTATCAGGATGAGACTGCGACATGTCTGAAGACAAGTTACTCAAATACCTATCAACTACACTCAGATTGTGCCCTCGTGATGAGTTATTTACTACACAGACTATCGTCAGTGGTCTGACCTCTATTCTCCCCTCTTACAGAAAGCAGGGTGCTGTTTTGCATGAATTAAATAAGACTAACATCCCACCATATGAAAAATAATAAAGCAACATTCATGAATGGAAATATGAGCTCGAGGCCCATAGATCCCTCAAAGTTGTCACGCAAGTTGGTAGGGTGGTTAAGAAGGCGTATGGTGTGCTATCCTTCATTAGTCGGGTGATTGAGTTCAAGAGCCGTGAGATAACATTGCAATTCTATAAAACTCTGGTTAGACCACACTTAGAGTACTGTTCTGTTCTGGTCACCTCATTATAAGAAGGATGTGGAAGCTTTAGAGGTGCAGAGGAGATTTACCAGTTTGCTGCCTGGATTAGAGAGCATGTCTTATGAGGAAAGGGTGAGCAAGCTAGGGCTTTTCTCTTTGAAGCGAGAGAGACGACGATAGAGGCATATAAGATCATGAAGAGAATAGATCGAGTGGACAGCCAGCACCTATTCCCCAGGGTGGCAATGGCTAATACCAGAGGACATCCGTTTAAGGTGAGTGGAGGAAAGTTTAGGGGAGATGTCAGAGGTAGGTTATTTGCACAGAGAGTGGTGGGTGCCTGGAACACTGGTGGTAGAGGCTGATACAATAGAGACATTTAAAAGACTCCTAGATATGCACATGGATGTAAGAAAAATGGAGGATTATGGGCTGTGTAAGAGGGAAGGGTTAAATTGATCATGAAGTAGGTTTATATTGATCTGCACAACATTGTGGGCTGAAGGGCCTGCACTGTGGTCTGGTGAACCTTTGCTGAACACCCTCAATTGCAAGAGTATCCTTCCTTGGGGAGGGA
The DNA here is from genome assembly GCF_009764475.1 of Pristis pectinata. Lineage (NCBI taxonomy): Eukaryota > Metazoa > Chordata > Chondrichthyes > Rhinopristiformes > Pristidae > Pristis > Pristis pectinata. The sequence goes on from NC_067407.1 coordinate 15,688,625, forward strand.
GATAAAGTCCTGATGAAGGGGCTCGGCCCGAAACGTCGACTGTTTATTTCCCTCCATGGATGCTGCCTGACCTGCTGAGTTCCTCCAGCACTTCTTGTCTATTGCTCAATATTCCAGGTCTCAGCGGGATGATCTGCAGCAAGATGATTCTTCCCTTCTACTCAACTCCTCTTGCAATGTCGTCCATTTGGCTTCCTAGTTGTTTGCTCTACCTGGACATTAATCTGCAGTGAGTTGTGTACAAGGATATTCGGTTCTTAGAGTCATAGGGTAATACAGCACCAAAACGGGCCCTTCAGCCCAACTGGTCCATGCCAATCACAGCATCCTCCCTGCTAGTCCCGGTTGCCCATGCTCGGCCCCTAACCCTTTGAGCCCCTCCCCTCCGTGTACCTATCCAAATGCATCTTAACTGTTGCAACTGTACCCGCCTCGACCGCTTCCTCTGGCAGCTCATTCCAGGCACTCACTACCCTCTGCGTGAAGAAGTTATACCTCTCCAAGCTCTTCTAAATCTCTCTCCTCTTATCTTGTATCTGTGCCCTCTAGTTGTGGACTCCCCAACCCTGGGGAAAAGACTATGACCGTCCACCTTATCCATACCCCTCATGATCTTATAGACTTCTATGAGGTCACCCCTCATTCTCCTATGCTCCAAGGAATAAAGATCCAGCGTGGCCAACCTCTCCCTATAACTCAGGCCCTCCAGTCCAGGCAGCACCCTCGTAAGGCTCTTCTGCACCCTCTCCAGCTTGACAATGTCTTTCCTCATGAACACTAAATCCTTTCGATCTCTCACCATTTAGAAAGCACTCCAGTACAACCTCCAGGCCAGGCACAAGCACCTGTTAGATTTTGTCATCATCCCTGTGAGAGTTCACAAGGAGCTCTACATCGCCCATGTCATGGCAGATGCTGATGACCGCTGGGCTGGCCTATTCTGTTCTATTATCTCCTTCAGTCCATCTTCAAATCAATAGCAGCAACAGAAGTGCCACCACAAGAAAATTAATGTTGAGAATCCTGCAAGGAAAGCTCTTCAGACAACAGCACACAGGTAACCTGATCCCAATCAGCAGGAGCCACAGTGTGTTCACAATGCCCGCACTGCGCTGAAGTCCACCAGAACTAGAACCTGTGCAGAGATTCATTACCAAAAAACACTAGTGTTGGTTTACCGAGAGTGACCAAGGAAAAAAATAAAGAGGCAACTGAAGTCCGAGCCATAACAAAAATCCTGTGATTAAAGAATACAGGGTGGTGAAAAGAGTGAGCAGGTCTAGCAACTCGATGATAGCTATGAAGCGGGTAATTCTCAATCATACATAAAACACTGATGTGAGGCAAGTACAGAGGAGAGATTGTCAAGGACAGAGGCCGTCAGGGAGTATTTTGAAGTCCTCAATTGAGACCCTGTCCTTGACTCCATCCCACAGTAGACTACCTTCTCCAGCCTCACTGCCATATGTTGGCTGAGAAACCACAAGGCCTTGGGTGTGGATGGCATCTAAAACTTGGTGGAGAAAGATCCTCGGCCTCATCTCCTATGTTTGGGAAGTGGAGGACTTGCCAGGGGACCTCTCCTCCAATATCGTGAGGGCCACATCTCAGTGAAGACTGACATTGATGGTGAAATTCACCATTCCCCGGAGGACCCTGCCACAACCTTTGGCCAAGTGAGGAAAAGAGTGCTTGAAGATCAAGGCCTTAAACCTGGGGAAAGCTCATGGACTAATGGGCAGCAGTGGTCCCTGCCCTCTCGTACACTTCTCGCTGCCTCGGTAAAGCGGCCAACATAAACAAAGACCCCTCCCACCCCGGACATTCTCTCCCGTCCTCCCTCCCATCGGGCAGAAGGTGCAAAAACCTGAAAGCACATCCCACCAGGCTCAAGGGCAGCTTCTGTCCCGCTGTTATAAGACTCTTGAACGGACCGCTTGTACGATAAAATGGACTCTTGACCACACAATCAACCTCGTCATGGTCTTGCACCATAGTGTCTACCTGCACTGCATTTTCTCTGTAACTGTAACATTTTATTCTGCATTCTGTTATTGCTTTTCCCTTGTACTGCCTCGATGTACTGATGCTGTGAAATAATCTGTATGGATGGCATGCAAAACAAAGTTTTTCACTGTACCTTGGTACATGTGACCAAAATAAGCCAATTACTAGGCATGGATTATCAACAGAAGCCACCACAAAGCACTGGAGAGGTGATGTCTCTGCAAAATCCTCCCGATCCACTGGTAGGAAAAGCAAACCCGTGTCAGCAAACTCTCCCAGTCTAACATCCCCAGCACTGAGATCCTAATTACACTCATCCAGTTCTGAAGGGAAGGCCATGTCATTCACATGCCCAACACCAGGTTCCCTAAACAGAGACTCTGCTTCAAACTCCATCATGGGAAGAGATTACCAGGAGTACAGGGGATATTGTCAAAGCCTAATGTAGTAGCCCTCCTGGCTCGTAGCCCATGACCTCTCAAATGGATAGTGTTGGAAACTTGGAGCCCATTTGCTGGGAGCACACAGAAGCCCGGTGTAAACAGGAGAAGGGGCACATGGCTTCGTAACCAACACATCGCTGATCCTGTCAGATACGTCTTGCTCCACCTATGGCAGAGTCTGAAGATCCCACACCAGCTTCATCAGAACCCACAGAACAGTGGAAGCGAGTCATCCTGGATCCTGAGGGACTGACCGGGGAGAAGAGAACGATGGTGTGGACTGCACTACCACCTATTGGCTATGGACTGCAATTGCAACCAGCGAAAAAGTTCTCCCAAAAACTGGCGTTGCCCACTTGAAACAGGATGCAAACAATTTGTCTGAAAGGAATCCTAGAAGGGCTTGGACTGTTGTAGCACGTTGGTTCTCAGGAGGGGTGCTTTGTTCAGGGAAATCAGGATTAGGGGAGATTAAGAACTCGAATAGTTTCCTGTTCTTCCCCAATATTCCATAGAGCTGTACAAGCAGGGGAAAGGTGGAGGCAGATGGAATAGAACAGCAGGAATGGAAGACGAAGTGTGAGGAAATGTTGGGGGTTTGCGACGGAAGGAAGATGAAAAAGAATGAGGGAAGGGCAAGGAATGGAAGTGGAAAGAACGGAGAGGAGAAAAGGGGAGGGGGTTAAGGTGTGGAAAGGAAGAGGCGGGGAGAGAAGGTGGGGGTGGAGGAGAGGAGGGAGGGAGGATGGGGAGCAGGGATGTAACAGGTGATAGCTGGAAAGGAAGATGGAATGAGGAAAGGGAAAGTAAAAGGGAGAGAAGAATAAAGTCTCCAGGAGAGCAGGAAATGGGAAGGGGGTGGTGTAGGAGCAGGGAAAAGTGGGAACGAACAGGATGTGATCAGAGTAGGGAGAAGGATGACCCTGGAGATTCCAGTGTGAATCCGATCAATAATCCATGCTCTTGAGCACCAGGATGTTGAGAGCAGGAGGTGGGGAGGGGGCCAGAGGTCCGTGACATGGCAGGGGCTTCCAATCCATCTTTGGTGTGCTTAAATATGTCCACGCCTGTCATCTCCAAAACCTTACCCAGAAGGGTGGAGGGTATCCCCATTGGCCTTGGGACTATCTGACCGGGGGAACCATCTTGCTGGGAATTCCTGCTTTACTTCTATCTGATGGTCAGTGGACCCAGCGTCCAGCTGTCGGCCGTGGGTGAGGTCTGGGTGCGGCTACGATGCTCCACTTCAACAGGTTGCAGGACAGACAAGTAGAAGAAACTGGGACCCCGGCCCAATCTATGCATCCGCATCTCAGGGTGCAAGGCCAGGGGACACGGTGGGGGAAAGCAACTGAGACTTCGACTTGTGTTGGTGGCAAACGCTACGGGAGGTTATCCCATTTATCAGAAGCAGAATCAGGCTTATTATTACTGTCTCGGCATGAAATTTGTTGTTTTGAGGCAGCAGTGCAGTGCAAGACATAAAATTACAATAAATTACAAAATAAGTAAATAGTGCAAAAAAAAGGAACAACAAGGTAATGTTCATGGGTTCATGGACCATTCAGAAATCTGATGGCGGAGGGGAAGAAGCTGTTCCTGAATCGTTGAGTGTGGGTCTTCAGGCTCCTGTACCTCCTCCCTGATGGTAGTAACGTGAAGTCATGTCCCGGATGGTGAGGATCCTTGATGATGGATGTCGCCTTCCTGAGGAACTACCTCTTGAAGGCGTCCTCGATGGCGGGGAGGGTTGTGCCTGTGATGGAGCTGGCTGAATCTACAACCCTCTGCAGCGTCTTGTGATCCTGCACATTAGAGCCTCCATACCAGTCAGGATGCTCTCCACCGTACATCTGTAGAAATTTGTAAGAGTCTTTGGTGACATACCATATCTCCTCAAACTCCTAACGAGGTAGAGCCACTGGCTTCCTTCCCCTTAGTTCTTCAGCATCTGAATGGGGAGGTGGTTGCATGGTACAACAGTGACTATGGTTTAGGGCACGTGATCAAGAAATTTCTACCTTACATCATCCGCATTCCTTTTGGTCGCCATGTCCAGCTGCCCTCTTCAGATAAGATTTATTAGTCACATGTACATTGAAACACACAGTGAAATGCATCTTTTGCATAGAGTGTTCTGGGGGCAGCCCACAAGTGTTGCTACGCTTCCAGCGCCAACATAGCATCCCCACAATTTCCTAACCCGTATGTCTCTGGAATGTGGGAGGAAACCGGATCACCCAGAGGAAACCCATGCAGACACGGGGGGAACGTACAAACTCCTTACAGACAGTGGCCGGTATTGAACCCAGGTCACTGGCGCTGTAATAGCCTTACACTAACCGCTACACAACCATGCCTGTTTGCACATCAATGAATCCCATTTGTGCTTTGACTGCAGGTGTTCCTGACAGAGTACGCAGGTCCGCTCTTTATCTACCTGCTGTTCTATTCTCGCCTGCCTTTTATCTACGAGGAAGAGTATGAATTTACCACCAGCCCTCATACCGTGGTGCAGTAAGTACACAGGGTGTCTGGTGCTCACAGCGTTTCTACATCACAGTCTATGACAGGTATGGAGAGGGAGGAAGAGTTAGTAACCCTGATCTTGGGAGTTCTGAAGGGAGGTGAGGAAACCCAGTGTTCCAGCTTTCTCTGGGTCTGGCTGAGCCCCTGAAACAACTCTGCCTGACAGGTTTGGCTCTCCTTCAGGAGATGGGTTCATCCAGGTGCCCTTGGTGGGTCTGGGTTACTGATGGTGCTGGGGAGGGGATCCAGCATCGGGTGGCCTTCAGGTTGCCCGGAGCAGGTCTGACCCTGTAGGGCATTGGACCTGAACCCTGTGGGGAAGGCTGAGGGAGAAGGTCATAACTCTGTGGTGAGGTGGCATCTATGCTGAGTGAGGGGAGATGGGAGAGGCAGGAAATCTGGGAGGGGGAGCATCGCCGCTCTTCCAGAAACTGCACTGTAAGGCCATTTGGCTCTTTCCTCCTCCCCTTCCCCAGCCCGTCCCCACCCCACTGCCCCCCCCCCACCCGTCGGCTCTCTCAGTCCTCTGAACTCAGCAGCCAGATGAAGCCTCACTGTAATGTTTCAGCAGCCGCCCTGCTTCAGACGGCAGGTTAGTTTCCTGACACTCTCTCCCCCGCCACTGAAGTGACTGGATGTTGCCTTTGGGTTTGGGAACTTATAACCATCCCGCACCCTCTCCCACCCAACTGGCCCTCCTTTACCCAGTCCTCCCCAACCCCGTGCCCCCCCCCCCCAACCCCCACACCACCCAGTCTCCTGCTCCTTCCCCACTGGTTCAGGTTGTTGACCTATCATCAGAACTGGCGGTAGTTCAGAGCTTTACTAACCGGGCTCTTCAGCTCTCCACCAGGTGGAGGGCGTGAACATCAGCATTGCCGTAGGATTTCCCTGCCTGTGCCCATATTGCACTCTTCCTTGTCTCTTCCAGCTTGGCTGGTTTTTGCCATTCTTTCCACTACGTCAAAAGACTGATCGAAACACTGTTTGTGCATCGGTTTTCTCACGGCACAATGCCTCTTCGCAACACCATTAAGGTAAGCACTCCCAAGCTGTTGATCTGTAATAAACTCTCTTTCCAACCTGACTCCAAGTGTTACCCTGTGAACGGATGGATTTGGAAGTATTTTATGTGGTTGGCGCAGATCACTGAAGCAACGCCATCGAAGTGACAGAGTGTTGCTTACAATTAATTTGGTTTATTCGTGTTTAGAGGACAGCCAGCTGAAAATATATCATTAAGCTTTACGTAGAGGGAGCCAGTGTTGGGAACTGCAGGGGCTGCCCACTAATCCCTCTCTGCATGAGATTAGCACCATATCCTGTTTAAACAGTGAGAGACTTTCAGGGATCTGGAGAGAAAATGCTGCCATGGCAATCATTCTGAGAGAGTCCACTGTAAGTCGATGGTTATGCACACCTTTGATACAGGGAGAGAATCCTCCCTAGGGTTAAAGGAAGGTGAGAGTCTCTGCCTGTGGCTTTACTCACTTTGCACATGTCACTTCTTTTGATCTCATTACAATTGAAGGTACAGGAGGTGAGTCCAATCAGCCACCGATACTCCGGTGGCCAAAGGCAATCTTCTGTACACCACATAAACCATTCAGATAGAGTGATAAAGAATGTGTATGGCATGCTTGCCTTCATTGGTTGGAGCATTGAGTACAAGAGTAAGGAAGTCATGTTGCAGCTATAGAAAACTTTGGTTAGGCCACACTTAGGGTATTGTGTGCAGTTCTGGTTGGCTCCATTACAGGAAGGTTGTGGAGGCTTTGGAAAGGGTGTAGATAGGGTTTACCAGGACGCTGCTTGGATTAGAAGATATGAGCTATAAGGAGAGGTTGGACAAACAGAGACTGAGGGGAGATCTTCTAGAAGTTTATAAAATTATGAGAGGCATAGATAGGGTAGACAGTTAGAATCTTTTTCTCAGGATAGAAATGTCAAGTACTCGAGGATATTCATTTAAGGGGAAAGTTTAAAGGAGATATGCAGGGCCAGTTTTTTACACAGAGAGTGGTAGGTGCCCGGAATGGGCTGCTGGGGGGAGTGGTGGAAGCAGATACAATACTGGGATTTAAGAGGCTTTTAGATGGACACATGAACATACGGGGGAAGGAGGGATGGGGATCATGTGCAGGCAGAAGAGATTTAGTTTAATTTGGCATCATGTTTGGCCCAGACATTGTGGGTTGAAGACCCTAATCCCGTGCTGTGCTCTTCTGTGTTCTATGTAAGATGATCAGAGGAATTGGTCAGACAAATAGAGAGAAACTACCATCTTTGGAGGGGTTGGTATTGATTTATTATTGTCACTTGTACCGAGGTACAGTGAAAAACTTGTCTTGCATACCGTTCGTACAGATCAATTCATTACACAGTGCATTGAGGTAGTACAGGGTAAAAACAATAACAGAATATAGAGTAAAGTGTCACAGCTACAGAGAAAGTGCAGCGCAGGTAGACAATAAGGTGCAAGGTCATAACAAGGTAGATTGTTAGGCCAAGAGTCCATCTCATCATATAAAGGAACCGTTCAATAGTCTTATTCACAATGAGGAATGTAGCCTTACAGATGGAGCATTTAGGAACTCTGAGAGAGGAAATCTGGAAACCACTCCCCTAGAGTTGCTGGGGCCTGTGGGTCAATTGGAACTAAGATTGGTAGGCTTTAGTTAGGCAAAGGTGTGAAGAGTTATGGATACAAGGCAGGAGATAGAGTTGAAGCATGGATCCGTTAGGATCTAATTGGGCTTGTGGGGTGAATGACCTAGACCCATTGTATATCATGTGAGGACAGCCCTGAGAGACAGCTTTGGATGATTATTTCTAGCAGGCAAAAGATTTTTAACAACTCCTGTGTACATGATGGCGAACCACACCCATGAAAGCTAAAGAGGTCCATCCATGTCTACAGATCCCTCAAGGTTGCCGCGCAGGTCGATGGGGTTGTTAAGAAGGCGTATGGTGCGTTGGCCTTCATTAGTCAGGGTATTGAGTTCAAGAGCCGCAAAGTAATGTTGCAGCTCTATAGAGCTCTGGTTAGACCACACTTGGAGTCGAGTGCATTGAGTGGTAGTGGTGCTACCTGCTGTCTGAATGTCATCCTTTGCCTCCACAGAACTGTTTCTATTATTGGGGTTTCACTGCGTGGCTGGCTTATTTCATCAACCACCCCCTCTATACACCTCCCTGTAAGTAACAATATATTGTGCACTCCACATCCCAACAGCTGTCAATAGTCCATTTTAAGCTGCACTTGGTCCTAATTTGCTTTATTGTTTTTTACAGTATATGGTGACCAACAAGTCAATCTGGCTCTGGGCACTTTTCTGGTAGGTCACGCTATCCAGTAACACCTAATGTTTGCACTGCCTCCACTTCCATTCAAATTCGAGGCATGAAGTTATCAGTCTGTAGGATAAAGACATCTTTAGTGGTTAGAATTTACTTTATGCTGTCATAAAGGTAATCAATAATTACACCAACCAGATGTAAGGTGATGATAACAAAATAGATTAAACTCACTCCTGTGCAGCTTCTCTTACTCAGTTCCTTGGGATCAAGGATGACTTTCTTCCCTACAGTTCTGAGGCGGCTGATGAGGCCACTGTGGAACCCACATGACCTCTCCATTTTAAGCAGTCATGGACCAGGGATTCACAGAAGTCAGGGATGATGTGACTTAATTTTCAAGGAGAGTTTGAGATCATTCTTGAACTGGTTCCTCTGCACACCTGCTAATCCCTTGCTTGTGACAGTGCTCAGTTGGGCATGTAAATGATGTGTCCTACTTATTGGTCCCAGAGTAATTAGGGCCTCAGTGCTGGGGATGTTTGCCTGGGAGAGGATGCTAGTGTCGAATTCACTTATCCTTCCAGTGCATTTGGAGGATTTTGTGGGGACAGAATGGTTGGGATCTCTCCAGTACTTTGAGGTACTTGCTGTTGGAAGTGCACATCTCAGAAGAGTGTATGAGCACTGTTGCCTGTTGGACCAAGAGCTTTGTGCTGGGTTTGAGGTCTTAACCTTCACTCTTTCCCCCAGACAGCCAAAGGATGTACTGGCATACTGGAACCAGTGGGAAACTTTGTCATTAATGCCCGTCTTTGCTGAAGCTACAGAGAGACTGCATTATCTCTCATTCTTTATTGTCGAGCATATGGTGTTGTACAGTGAAGGCAAGCTGTAGATGTATTGTGTAAAGTTCACCATCTGATATACTTCAATGAATGAGTCAATGACAATTTAGGATTTGGTGTCTAAATATGCGCATACACAAATGTGGTCTACATACAGCACCTCAATGACTGAAGTTGGAGTAACCTTGGGGTGGAAGCAGCAAAGGCTGAACAGTTTGTTCTTGTCTTGTAGATTAGCTCCAATCCAGCTGGGAGACGGTTAAAGGTGACATGCAATATTGTGGCAAGAAGGATAGAGGGAAGTATTGGGGCAATGATGCACTCTTGCTGAACACCAGTCTGCACTGAGATTGGGACACTGTGGACCCATTGATTAAAATCATGGTTTACATGTCATCATGTAGCAGACATAAACTGGAGATGAATTTCTGAGGACAACAAATTTTGAGAAGAATATTCCACTGTCTCTCTTCTATGCTATAACACCTCTGGGGTCCCCCGACATGTCCTCCTCTTTCCAGATGAGGACAATCTGGTTGTGAATTTGTAACTGAAGTTTCTCTCTGTCATGTTTTAGAATTTCAGCAAGGACACCATCTGGTCCCAAGGCCCTGTTATTTTTCAGCTGGTGAATGGACACTTGGTTTCTTGTTGGTCTTGGGTGGCAGTGAGGCTGGACTGGATATTTTCTGTAGGATGGAGCCAAGGACACATGTATCAAACACAGAGTCATTGACTGCATCTGTGTTCTTGATAATCTCTCCTCCATTCTTGGCTGTCAGTGGCTGGGGCTGGAGGTGGTCTTAAGAACATAAGAACATAAGAAATAGGAGCAGGAGGAGGTCATCTGGCCCAACAAGCCTGCTCTGCCATTCAATAAGATCAAGGATGTTCTGGCCATGGACTCAGATCCACCAACCTGCTTTTTCCCTATAACCCTTAATTCCTCTACTAAAGCAAACATCTATCTAACTGTGTCTTAAATATATGTAATGAGGTAGCCTCTACTGCTTCCCTGGGCAGAGAATTCCACAGATTCACTAGTCTCTGGGAAAAGCAGTTTCTCCTCATCTCCGTCCTAAATCTATTTCCCCAAATCTTGAGGCCATGTCCCCTAGTTCTAATCTCACCTACCAGTGGAAACAACCTTCCTGCCTCTATCTTATCTATCCCTTTCGTGATGTTGTATGTTTCTATAAGATCCCCTCTCACTCTTCTGAATTCCAGCGTTGTCCAGCGTTGTCTTGACAGTGTTGTAAAATTTGTGCGTGTTGTGATTTTCAGTGAGTTTCTGGACCTCGTGCACCCTTTCCAACCACCACTTGTTCTTTGGGCCATGGGTTTCTGTGGGACCTCTAGTGTCTATATAGCTGTTTCTTCTCCCTTGAAGCACGGTGGAGCTTCCAGTCCAAAAACACCTTGCGTTCTGGATTTCCTGGCCATTTTTATGAAACCAGTCCTTGTTCTTTCTGGTGGAGAAGCCAAGAGCCTCTTCACGTTAAGGTGGACTTATGGCAGTGCAGGTGCTGTGGACACTCTGTTACTCTTGTTAGTTGGGAGTTGTCAGGTTGTCTCTGAGGTGAAATCTGAGAAGAGATTTCTTTGGGAGGGCCTTGGTAGCTTTGACATTGTCTTCTTTGTGGTAGTGTTGCTGTTGCTGGTGCTGTTTCGGGGCAAGATGATGGAGAGAGCAGAGCAGATAAGGCAGTGGTCAGTCCGACAGTCATCAGCACCTGTGAAATCCTTGTGGTCTTTCACTCAGGTGATGACGTAATCTACCAAGGGCAACGCCTGGACCAGTGGTGTCGTCATGAGTTCTTGTGTGGCGCTGGTGATGACCAGATGGTGTTGCAAACATTTCATCAGCCGAGGACATGTTGGGGTTAGCTTTCTCTACTCCCTCCATGCTTATCATACCTCCCCAGAGGATTGCATCCTTTCTATCCCTGGCACTACAACTGTCCAGGAGAATCAGTTTGTCTCCCTCTGGGACACAGGCCTGGAGTTTCTTGAGGTCAGTGCAGAAGTCCTCCTTGGCCAGAGTATGTTCGTTCCAGAGGGCAATGAGATGTTACTTCTCACACAGGGCTTGCTGCTGAGACACCAGATTAGCCTGTACTTGTCGACAAAACTTGTCCCATGAAGATGTGTTCCTCCAGTCTGCCCTTCTAAAAGGTGGGCTTGTTCCTTGAGCTGGCCATGTCCTGCACTTGATAATGGAAGCGGCACAGTGGCACAGGAAATAGAACTGCTGCCTCATAGTTCCAGTAATCTGAATTTGATTCTGACCTCAGACGCTGTCTATGTGGAATTGCATATTCTCCCTGTGACCGTGTGGGTTTCCCCTGGGTGCTCTGGTCTCCTCCTGCACCCCAAAGGCACATGAGTTGGTAGGTTGATTGGTGAGAGGGTCAGGATCAAGTTGATGGACAAGTGAGAGAGAGTAGGTGAGAAGTAAGATAAAGGGGCTTGTGATTGATGGGATTGCTCTCAGAGCCAGTATAGACTCAGTGGGCCAAATGGCCACCTAGTATGTTGTAAGGAAAGGTGAGAACAGTGCGCTGCAGACGATGAGCTGTCTATTACCATATCGTTGTGTTTTATGCATCATTGTAGGTGTGTGAAGTTGGGAATTTCTCGATCCACATCGCCCTGAGAAACCTGCGTTCAGAGGGTAAGCACCTGCCACACTGTCTGTGGCCTTTCCATTTGTCACCTACTTCTGTCCATGTGATTCCATGTAAGGAGCTCAAGTTAAAAAAAATTCAGCCTTGAAATTGGATTTTACCCATTTTTGATTTTGCCTCAGCACCAAATCAGGAGTCACTAAAAAATCTGTAAAATCAGGGCAACCCCATTTTAAGGAATCACTTTCGTGATTTTATCCCCCTTAGAACTGCTAGAACTTGGTAGACTGGTGTGTGTGTGTCTGTGTGTGTGTGTGTGTGTGTGTGTGTGTGTGTGTGTGTGTGTGTGTGTGTGTGTGTGTGTGTGTGTGTGTGTGTGTGTGTGTGTGTGTGTGTGTGAGTGAAAGGAGAATTAAACTGTCCCTGCTGGGACATCATTTGCAAGAACGACTTCCAACCTGCCGTGTGACTTGTACCTTCTTTCCTTCTTTTACGGCAACTGAAACATAAAGGGTACAAGTTGCAACCTTTCAATCCAATTTCCATCAAAAAGTGCGCTGTGCACATTACTGAAGTCATCATGTGCGGGAAATACAATGGGGAATGGACACCAGTGTGAGATCAGTGATGGGCTGGACTTCTTGAAACAGGGCAAACACTTCAAAATGTAAGAAAAATGCTTCTTGTGGGAGTATTAGGCATAAAATAAAATGATGCAGATGTTTTATTTTAATCCAATTTCTAGGCTCACTTTTTGAATCTGGTTTGAATCTGGCCCCACCTCATCCTACATGTACCTACTATTGGCATTCCCATATTCCTATTGGGAATCATTTTGTACATTCACCATTCAGTTGGAACAGAGGAGGCAGAAGAGATGTTCAGCAATTAAATGAAATTAACTCCCTTGTATGTATCACCCATCACAGCCTCAGAATGATCTGCTTCCCAGCTAATTTACTATATTAATCAACAAAGTGCACTCAGTAAGGTCTTGCAGACATGGATGGGAAAAAGAGATTGTGCTTTTGTGTAGTATAATGGTTAGTGTAACGCCATTACAGCAATAGGGTTCAATTCCACCGCTGTCTGTAAGGAGTTTGTACGTTCTCTCTGTGTCTCCGGGTGCTCCGGTTTCCTCCCACATTCCAAAAAAAGATGTACAGGGGTTAGGAGCTGTGAGCCTGCTGTGTTAGCGCTGGAAGATTGGCGACGCTTGCGGGCTGCCCCTAGCACATTCTCAGTAATGCAAAAAGATGCATTTCTCTGTGTGTTTTGATGCAAGTGTGACTAATAAATAAATATCTTATCTAATGTGGTGGTGGCCAGCACATTTAACAGAACTGTTTTGGTGTCTGAGAATCTTTCTGTCTATCCGAGAAGGCAGATGAGGATGTGGTTCATTCTCTCGTCCCACTGGGCAGAACAGAAATATCAGCCTGGGTTCTGGGTTCACACACTAGAGCAAGAGCTGAATCCAAATCCTCCTGACTCAGCTACCACCAAAACATGGCAGGCAGTGGGATTTCTGCTCCTCCATTTTCTTGTGTCTTCCCTTCTTCTTAGGGATTGAGGGTGACTGGCTTCCATTCCAGTTCTGTGGATATTGAGGTGACTGATGAGGCCAATGTGGGACACGCCGACTCTGCCATGAGTGGGCAGGAGGTGCTGACAAAGGTGGGTGGGTGGGTACTGTGGGTGGTGGGTTTAAACTGGGCTTCTGCATGCTCCTGGTGAACAGGCTTCAGGTTCCCAATGCCATTCCAAATGCTTCCTCTCCAGTTTGAGCAGTCATAGAGTTACACAGCATGGAAAACAGGCCCTTTGGCCCAACTTGTCCATGCGGACAAGTTCCCTAACTGAGCTGGTCCCATTTGCCCGTATTTGGCCCATATCCCTCTGGACCTTTCCTATCCACGTACCTGCCCAAGTGTCTTTTAAATATCGTAATTGTACCCGCCCCTACCACTTCCTCTGGTAGCTCGTTCCATATACCCAGCACCCTCTGTGTGAAGAAGTTGCCCCTCAGGTCCCTTTTAAATCTTTCCCCTCTCACTTCAAACCCATTCCCTCTAGCTTTGGATTCTTCTACACTGGGGAAAAAAATCCTTATCTATCCCCTTCATGATTTCATAAACCTCTATAAGGTTACCCCTCAGCCTCCTATGCTCCAGGGAGAAAAGTCGTAGCCCATCCAATTTCGCCCTGTCCGGTCCTGGTAACATCCTCGTGAATCTTTTGTGCACCCTTTCCAGCTTAGTGACATCCTTCCTGTAGCTGAGTGACTAGAGTTGTACACAGTCCTGGGATAGAGATTCCTAGGGGTTGTTGGGATTTACACCTTTTTAAGGAGAGCTTGAGAACATCCGTGAATCTTTTCCTCTGTCTGCCTGGTAATGTTTCCCTGTAGTGGAGTTCAGGATAGAGTGTCTGTTTCAGGAGTCTGGTGTGAGGTGTGCAAATGAAATGATCTACCCAACAGAACTGACCGAGTGTAATTGGAGCCTCAGTGCTGGGGAATGTTGGCCCAGGGGAGGATGCCAATACTGGATTTGTTTATTCTACCAGTGGATTTGGAGGACTTAGCAGAGGTAACGTTGGCCATATTTTTCCAGTGATTTGAGGTGCCTGTTCTAGTTTGTCCATGTCTCAGAAGGACACAGAAAGACAGGGATCATTTGATCTTCAAACTGTCTTTTGGCCGAAGACTGTGCTGGCACACTGCGGGTAATGGTGAATTTCTTGATTGATACCTGCCGTTGCTCTGATGTGGCTCCTGAGATATTGGAAGTGGCCCATATTTTTCAGGGTCCTTTCGTGGACATTTATTGTCAGAGAGCTGTGGTGGGCAGTTTGCGGTAGAGGACCTTTGTTCTGCAGATGTTTGTTGGAGGGCCCCTCCTCTCACACTTTCAGTGAGTGAGTTGACAATGATTTGGAGCTCAGCCCCTGACCATGTGCATCTGCAAGCAATCTCTACTTACTGCAGCCTGATAAGTGAATTTGGGCTGATCTTGATTCTGGACTGCAAGTTGAACAGCCTCTGACTTGATCTGTAAATTAGCTCTCACCAGTGGTAACTTATCGGAGATGAGGTGCAGGATTGCCGCAAGAAAGATACCTCTGTACATCTTCCATTATAAGCAAACAAATGGCACGTAACCATTTCCCACTGTGAACTCTACTCAGAAAACTAACCTATACTTTTTATGGAACATTGTAAGATTAAGCAACAAACAATGTGCTGGAGGAACTCAGCTGGTGGAGCAGCATCTGTGGCAGGAAAGAAATTGTCGACGTTTCAGGTCGAAACCCTGCATCAGATTGTAAGATTAAGCTTGCTAGAATGGAACACTTGCAAAAATAAAGCTGGTTTCTTTACCCTTACATGTGAGCTAACAGTAACTTGCTCTCATCCATTAATTTAGAGTCATAGAGTGACACAGAACAGAACTTTGGCCTGCCGAGTCTGCACTGATCATCAAACACCCATTTACACTAATCCTACACTAATCCCATGTTATTCTCCCCACAATTTATTGGGGGTTGTGAGCCCCTCGCTCCCACTGCTTGCTCTGCTGCTTAGGCTCTAGTGCTCAATGAGACTAGTTTGCTGCAATTAATACTTCAAGGGATTTCAAAAAAATGTTACTTAAACCAACAGGAAAGTCTTAATCTTAGCGTGAAATTGGGAAATACATCACACAGGAAACCTTTCTGGAGTCTCAGGGTGATCGGGCAGTCTGCTGTTGTTTGGAAGTACTCATGATCTATGTGCACCCATCTCCTCCCCAGGATCCAAGATGCGCAGGATTCCTCACCCGACGAAGAACCCTTTTACCTGGCTCTTCTTCTTTGTCTCCTGTCCCAATTACACTTATGAGGTACGTTCTGTGCCAGGAGCTCTCACACATTTGTTACGATTTGAACCCAGCAGAGATGCCACTTGTAATCAGTAGTGCAAATTGCCTTCATTGATGTGTTTCAATCAGAGTATGAGAAGTACTATTGCAGGGATGGTGATAAGGTTTGTGTTAACATGCTGGATGTAAAACATACCTCCCCCATTCAGTGCTGAACCTTATTGCCGGGTACTATCCATATCAAGGGCTGGCAGTATCAAGATCTCACTGCCAGAGCTCAAAGTGATCATAGTTTTAGCACTTAAAGCTCAGATCCTACATTTAAAGAAATACAAGTGATAGGCAAGAGACCCTCTCAGGTGTTAGAAGCTCAATTCCTAGAACACCACATGAACCTGGTGCCTCCATCTGACAGGAGCTGAGAACTGAGTTGGACAGGGTCACAGTGTGAGAGTTTGCATCCACTTTGTATCCAGTGAAGGGGGAAAATACTGTTATTTAATATTTTTTTATGTCATAATCCTGAGTCCTTTATTACAGATATTATTTCTTCTTTATTGTAAATGTAGTCTTTAATGCTTACTAAAGTATCAGTGAGTGGGTTAGTAATTTGCCTTTCATTATATCATTATCTCTAGCGTAACTTACATATGTGAATGTGTAACCTGCTGTGTTGCAGTTAAAAGTAACTACTGTGCTGTAGTTACTCAGATGGCCAGTGTTTCCAAATCAGTCTGTCATCATCTCAATCTGTTCGCCTTCTCTAGGTAGGATCTTGGATTGGTTTCACTATAATGACACAGTGTCTTCCAGGTAGGGTGGGTTTTGCATTCCTGATAAAAAATAGTCAATGTAAATGTAATAACAAAGTCTCCAAGAGCATCAACCTAATTCTCATTTAACACTTTCTTTCCGTTGTCTTTCAGTTGGACTGTTCACCCTAATAGGTTTCTTTCAGATGACTGTCTGGGCTAAAGGGAAGCATCACATGTATCTGAAGGAGTTTAAGGATTATCCCACCATGCGCATGCCAATAATTCCTTTCTTGCTATAACGTAGAAAACTGGATGCCACAAAGACAGAGTCCTCTTGGCAGAAGTTTTTATCTTTGTTGCTGGTCTTTCAGTGCATGCCATCTTTCAATATTGTTTTGCAGTTGAAACCCCATAAAATGATGTTATTGACTCAAATCTCTGGCTGCAGTGAACTGTCCCAAATCAAGAACATTATTGGCTGATTATTTTAGTACTCCTCTTCATTGCATTATAAATCAGGTTGATCCAAGCGTTGAGTCTCCCCTGTTCTCTCACACTAACTTGGTCTCACACTGGTGCTCGAATGCTCACTCTGTGCACTTGCACTGTTTGATATCTTACTGTCTGCTGAAGGCAGAGAGCTTTGCTGTTATAAAGATTTTGTTTCTAAATAAACACAAATGCGGACAGCAAATTGGCATCATGTGTGTTATTTTGCAGATCTTTATTAATGCAGTTTATTTCTGATCAAAATGTTTAGCTGAAATGTTTTCTGCTCTTTTAAGATTAAGAAGTTCCAAGAGAAGGATGCAGCTCTATAAAACTCTGGTTAGACCACACTTGGAGTACTGTGTCCAGTTCTGGTCGCCTCATTATAGGAAGGAAGTGGAAGCGTTGGAAAGGGTGCAGAGGAGATTTACCAGGATGCTGCCTGGTTTAGAGGGTATGCATTATGAGGAGAGACTAAGGGAGCTAGGGCTTTACTCTCTGGAGAGAAGGAGGATGAGGGGAGACATGATAGAGGTGTACAAAATATTAAGAGGAATAGATAGAGTAGACAGCCAGCGCCTCTTTCCCAGGGCACCAGTGCTCAATACAAGAGGGCATGGCTTTAAAGTAGTGGGTGGGAAGTTCAAGGGAGATATCAGAGGAAGGTTTTTTACCCAGAGAGTGGTTGGGGCATGGAATGCGCTGCCTGGGGCGGTGGTGGAGGCAGGTACATCGGTCAAATTCAAGAGATTACTAGATAAGCATATGGAGGAATTTAAAATACAGGGATATGTGGGAGGAAGGGGTTAGATAGTCTTAGGTGAGGTTTAAAGGTCGGCACAACATTGTGGGCTGAAGGGCCCGTATTGTGCTGTACTGTTCTATGTTCTAATGGGATGCTTTAGAACAGGGATGCCCAAACCTGCTGCTTATGGTGGGTGGGGGAATTACAACATACTAGAATTGTTGCAGACACTTCCACTCACTTGACATGCTAATGCATACAGATCACAGGACATGCAGAGTGACATCAAATAGCGTACAAGTCTCATTAGATATAACTCCCATTTAATTCTGCCAGGCACAAGACTGGAGCAAAAAATAAAAACTGTTGAAGGAACTCAGTGGGTCAAATAGCATCTGTGGAGGCAAAGGGATAGTCAACGTTTTGGGTTGAGACCCTGAATCGGTTTGTTTTTTGGCTCTGGATTCCAGCACCTGCAGTCTCCTGTGTCTCCAGGGTCACAGACTGTGTGTGCCTCAAACTCAGGAGCAAATCCTAAGCAAAGGGCAGAGTTTTGATTGGGAGTTACCATACCTGGGGCTCTGCTGGGCAGTCAGTGCTCCCCATCATCCTGGGGGTGGACATCTCCATTAACATTTCTTCCTTAGAGGTCACTACCAGCCGCCCTATCATTGCTGATGTTCCAGGTACCTCCCTACCAAATTGCCTGCCCGAGCCCCAACCCATCCATCCAATGTCCGTTCCTTCCATCTGCCTACTCCTCCCTCCCCTCAATCTTCTCCCCAATGCCCGCCCTGTCATCTGCCAACCTGCCAACCTTCTCTCCAACACTTTCCTTCACCCCTCGGCTGCAGGGGGATGTCCTGTGTGGTGGATGTCTGAGCCTGGGAGCCAAGTCAAGAGCTGCCCATGGGTCAAGGTCGGAGCACTGCTGGTCTATGGCTTCCCTTGAGTTAGGCGCTGGTGACAAACACATAGAAAATATCACTGACCTAACTGTGCACATAATGTAAGAAAGATTTGCATTTGTACAGTGCCCATCACATTCTTGGGACATCACCAAGCATTTTACAGTTCATGAAATACTTTTGAAAGAATCGCTGCTGTAATTCAGGAAATACAGCCGCAGCTTGGTTCTTAGGAAGCTCCCTCTAACAGTAGAGGGATAATAGTCAGATAATCCATCTAAGTGGTGATGGTTGAGGGATAGCTATTGACCAACATACCGAGGCTAACCTGTCTCCATGCCGTATGAAGTTACATTACACAATTCAGAGTGTGCGCTATTTTATGATCTATTTAATTCCATTTTAGACTTTGAGTTGTGCATGTTTCAGACCCTATATATGTAATTCAGAGTCTTGGCTGTATAATTCATACTGTGGGGTGTACAACATTCAGGTTTGTATTCCACTTGTCTCATGAGGTGATCCCAGGGTGAAGGGAACCTGAGGAACCTGAGGGTTATGATTTGCTCAACAGTAATTGCATCCACTACCAGTTCTTTGATCAGAAGTTTCAGACCCTGTCCCCCAGGGCTGCTGCAGCTAGTACTCATATAAAGAGCAAAGAGAAAACTATTATGTTCTACACGAGCTATTGCATTATGCTCATACTTGCTGTGGGGAGAAGCGATTAATGAAAGGACTGTCTCAGATGGCATTTGCTCTTCCTTTTCCCTGTAGCTTTGGAGCTGCTATCAAGCCACTGTTCGAAGGAACTTCACTACACTAAGAATTTATAAATTGCCGATCTGGGAGTAGAGGACAGCAGAGTCTGCAGTGTAATCAGCAACCAGTCATGGGTATTTGCACTGAATGCATCAGAAAGACTTGTAAGTTTTTCAAATGCCAGATGTCACTTTGGATAACACACAGCATTTACCACCATCATATCACCGCTGATGTTGCTGATTGTTCAGCATTTCTGGGCTCAAACTCTTTAAAGAATGACCTCATAAAAGCACTGACTTTGCATTTTCAGATGCTCAGGTATATAATAACTCTTACAGTTAATAAAAGGACATATTAGCAGTGACCTATTCCATGTCCAAGTAAATAGCACAATGTCTCAGCATTTCTCCAGAGTACTCAGCTTTGATTGCTTCATTTATCCTCACAAGGATCTCTCAAAGTGCAATGAGTTTGTCTGTCTCTGTGTGGCCATGTGGTCCTGTGTGTTTCTGTGTGTCTGGTTTTGTGTGAGTGTATGTGTGTATGTTTCTTTATTCCTCTGTGTGTGTGTGTGTGTGTGTGTGTGTGTGTCTCTGTCTGTCTGTGTCTGTGTGTGTGTGTGTGTGTGCGCGCGCCTGTCTCTGTAGTATGTGTGTCTGCTACCATGCATGTCTGCTTCTGTGTTTGTGTTTTTCCCTCTGTCCGTGTCTGTGTGAGTTTTGCTGCATTTGTCCATAAATGACTGTGTGTCTGTTTCTGTGTGTCTCTGTTTCTCTGCGTCCGTGTGACTGTTTCTGTCTATGTGTGTGGTGGTGGGGGAATGGTGGGACAAATGTTTGTATGTGGTAGAGGGATATTTCTGGGTCAGGAGCAGAGATCCTTGGTCCTATTCCTGTTAGCTAATTATAATTGACAATGTCGGGTAATCACCAGTGTGGTTGAAGTTGGAATTTTATTTGTAATCTTATGGCATCAAATCTATTATTTTTTGACTCATTCTAATGGTTACCACTAAAGACCTAAAATAGAACTTAAATCACTTTTTATTAGATAGTATGATCTTTGAAAATTCTCTTGGTGCCACAGGTTTATGGGACTAATGTTGGGCCATTGTCAGTCAGGGTCTAACAGTGCAGGATCTGGAGTACAAACACTCCCATATACATGTCAATTGTGGCACCACAAATTATGGGAACAAGCTTTAGTACTGAGAATCCTATCAAGGCAGAACTGTAGAGGAAGAATTCATCTAGCATGGCTGCAGCAAAGTCATAAACCTATTTTTTAATATAAAAGAAACAGACTTGCATTTGTATAGTGCCTTTTATGCCCCTTTTTACAACTAATGAAGTACTTTAAATGTGTTGCAACAAAGGAAATGGCAGCCAGTTAAAGGATTATAAACGAAAACAGAAAATGTTGTAAATACTCTGCAGGACAGGTAACATCTATTGAGACAGAAACAGTGTTAGCATTTTAGATGCTGCCTGACCTGCTGAATATCTCCAACATTTTCTGTCTGGGTTTCAGTTTTCCAGCATCTGTGGTTTTATGCATTTTGGGAGGGTTCACAATGTAGTGTGCAGAGGAAATCTAACTCCCTCCCACTAGTT
Organism: Pristis pectinata; assembly: GCF_009764475.1. Lineage (NCBI taxonomy): Eukaryota > Metazoa > Chordata > Chondrichthyes > Rhinopristiformes > Pristidae > Pristis > Pristis pectinata. The sequence goes on from NC_067407.1 coordinate 15,709,514, forward strand.
ATCTTTTATTTAGGTCCAGTCTGACAATGTGTGTTATTGCACACCATCAAGGTCTATTTTGAAGTATTAGATATCAAATGGGTACAGAAACACCCACTTTTAACAATGTTGAATAACATGGAATGTTGTTAACAGACTTTTAATATGTAAAGGTTTAATTACTATGTTCCTGCATTTTGCCTGCTGGGAGCAATGCACAGGCATCTACGTTATGACTGTGAAAAACGGTGACAGCCCTGTGCAAATTATAGCTATTGTACTCAGTCACAGATAGACCTTCCTTTAGAGTTAGACGTACATGATGTTGAGATTAGCAGCTCACTATCCAGCAAGTCACAAAACCTGGCTTCCAAGTTTTGCAACTCCTGTTAGTTGCAGCCACATTGATAATATAGAGTTATCACATGTGGGGTCTCTCTTTTTGAAACCACCAGAGGAGAGATGTCAGAGTCAGAACCTTTGCGATTCAGTCCACACGGTGCAATCTGATCACTGTGGCTTTGTTGGCACTTCCTCAAGATTTCTCCTTGTTCGACTCGTTGACAGTAGAGTTGGGAGTGGATTCCACCGGAGCTGGCGTTACTTTCACCTCCCACCGTGCCCCAGCAGCACGGGGATGGAGAGTGAGATTTTCATCTTCAGCTGTTTGCTGTTTGGCAAAGTTCACAAATACCTGGGCATAGGTAAATCAATCATGAATGGTCAGAGTGTGACAAACAACCAATGCCAACAAGTACAGGAGCCTGCAAGTAAGTGTATAACACTTTAACACTTATACCATCCTTGTTAGACAAAGCAACAATTTGTATTTATATATGTCAGCTTTGGTGGGGGGAGATTCATTGGCGCATTAAAGTAAAATGGATGCCGAACCACAGAGTTAAAAATGTAGTGAACTCAGTCAAAATGGTGGGCTTTAAATAGGGGCGAGGGGGAGGGGTGTCTGAAGGGAAGGGAGGGAAAAGTGGAGCAGGGCTCATGGAAAGAGCTCAGGAAACTGGTCTACACCACAGGCATAGAGAGAGGAAGAGCACAGGGAAAGCTCAGGAGTTATTGAGCTGGAGCAGGCTCTACAGATGCTGCATAATCTGAAATAAAAACAGAAAACACTGGAAGCACTCTGTGGAAAAAAGGAACTAAGTTAATGTCTCGGGTTGAAGATCTGAGTTTGGTGGATGCAAGGCAATCTGAGGCACTAGGCACACCAACGAGAATTTTAAATTGGAGGCGTAGCTGGGTAGGGAGCCAGTATTTATCAAGAAGGGCACAGCTGAGGGAGGAACAGGAGCTGGAGAAGAATGGATCCAGGGATTCTTGGATGAGCTAAAGTTCAGAAGGAGGAATTAGAAGGCTGAGCAGAAAAGCACGTGGCTCATCAAGTGTGGCAATGAATAAGGCCTGGGGTAAAAGTTTCAGCCACAGAGAAGCTGAACATGAGGCTGTGGTGTGTGATGCTTCTTCCTGGGCTATGACAGTGGATGCAGGATGGTGTTGTTATGGAGGGATATGACATTGGAAACAGCTCCACAGTTGGAAGGTTGTTAAAATGCTGCTTCATTCTGAGATGGTGCTGAGGAGGCAGCAGACTTTGGATTGAAGGGATGGAATTTATGGTTGGTTGGAAGATGCTGGCAGTGGTCTTTCTTACGTTCAGTTGGGGTAAACTATGGATTATCCAGGGGTGGAAATCAGGTAAGTAACCTGATTGCTTGGAAGTTGAGAACTATGCCACAGACATGCGGCAGGGTGTCACTGCAATACAGGAGGAAGCCTGCATGATCAACAAGTCACCAAGAAGCAGCATGTGGTTGAGGCAAAAGAAGAGCCAAAGATGCAGCTTTGGAAGATTTCAAAGTTTGCGAAAGAGAAGTGAGTCACAGAGAGTTATAAAGTCATACAGCATTGAAGCAGGCTCTTTGGCCCACCAAGTCCACACCCACCATAGACTATTGTTTATTGACTACAGATCTGCCTTCAATACAATAATTCCAAGCAAGCTTGTCACCAAACTCCGAGACCTAGGACTCAACACCTCCCTCGGTAACTGGATCCTTGACTTTCTAACAAACAGACCGCAATCAGTGAGAATAGGCAGCAATACCTCCGGCACGATTATTCTCAACACTGGTGCCCCCACAAGGCTATGTCCTCAGCCCTCTACTCTACTCCCTATACACTCACGACTGTGTGGCTAGATCCTGCTCTAACTCCACCTACAAGTTTGCAGATAGTACCACCGTTGTAGGCCGTATCTCAAACAGTGATGAGTCGGAGTACAGGAAGGAGATAGAGAGCTTAGTGGAATGGTGTCATGACAACAACCTTTCCCTCAATGTCAACAAAACAAAAGAGCTGGTCATTGACTTCAGGAAAGGGGGTGGTGTACATGCACCCGTCTACATCAATGGTGCTGAGGTCAAGCGGGTTGAGAGCTTCAAGTTCCTGGGAGTGAACATCACCAACAGCCTGTCCTGGTCAAATCACGTAGATGCCACGGCCAAGATAGCTCACCAGTGCCTCTACTTCCTCAGGAGGCTAAAGAAATTTGGTTTGTCCCCTTTGATTCTCACCAACTTTTACCGATGCACCATAGAAAGCATCCTATCTGGATGTATCACGGCTTGGTATGGCAACTGCTCTGCCCAGGACCGCAAGAAGCTGCAGAGAGTTGTGGACACAGCCCAGCGTATCACGGATACCAGCCTCCCCTCCTTGGACTCTTGTCTTTACCTCTCATTGTCTTGGTGTAGCAGCCAGCATAATCAAAGACCCCACCCATCCGGGACATTCTCTCTTCTCTCCTCTTCCATTGGGTAGAAGATACAGGTGCCTGAGGGCACATACCACCAGACTTAAGGACAGCTTCTACCCCACTGTGATAAGACTATTGAACAGTTCCCTTATACGATGAGATGGACTATGACCTCACAATCTACCTTGTTGTGACCTTGCACCTTATTGCACTGCACTTTCTCTATAGCTATGACACTTTACTCTGTGCTGTTACTGTTTTTACCTGCACTACATCAATGCACTTTGTACTAACTCAATGTAACTGCACTGTGTAATGAATTGACCTGTACGATCGGTTTATAAGACAAGTTTTTCACTGTACCTCGGTACAAGTGACAATAATAAACCAATACCAATACCAATACACTAATCCCGTATTTTATTCTCCTCACAGTCTGAACAACTTCCCCACCTACACCACCAGGGACAATTCACAGTGGCTATCTTTGGATGTGGGAGGAAATCTGAGTACCCGGAGCAAACCCATGTGGTCAGAGGGAGAACGTGCAAACTCCATGCGGACAGCATGCAGTCAGGATTAAAGCCGGGTCACTGGAGCGGGGAGGCACAGCCCTGCTATCTGTACCACTGTGCTGCCCAAATTGATCAGGAAATAGTTTGAAGAGATGACTAACAAGTACATTTAATTGGAAATTAATTCTTTTTTCATTTGGATAGATGTAGTGTTGCTGTTTGATGGAACAATTTACATAATGCTTTGTGGTCAGAGTGAAACCTGCTCTGCAATAAAGAAGTCATGGCAAATATCTCATGTGTCTGTGACTGTTTAACTGCAGGAAATTACCTTAAGGAAGCAGAATGAAGAGCCTAACCAAAATGATTTTGTGCCAAAAGAACAGAACCAACTGTTGGTTTGTAGCATCCCACCCCATCCAAGAACCTTAGCTTCATTTCCCAGTGAAAATAACCTAGATAAGAGCTGAAGACCATAAGACAAAGGAGCAGAAGTCGGCCATTCGGCCCATCAAGTCTGCTCCGCCATTCTATCGTGAGCTGATCCATTCTCCCATTTAGCCCCACTCCCCCGTCTTCTCACCATAACCTTTGATGCCCTGGCTACTCAGATACCTATCAATCTCTGCCTTAAATACACCCAATGACTTTGCCTGCATGGCTGCCTGTGGCAACAAATTCCACAGATTCACCACTCTCTGGCTAAAGAAATTTCTCCGCTTCTCTGTTCTGAATGGGCGCCCTTAAATCCTGAAGTTGTGCCCTCTTGTACTAGATTCCCCTACCATGGGAAACAACTTTACCACATCTACTCTGTCCAGGTCTTTTAACATTCGAAATGTTTCTATGAGGTCCCCCCTCATTCTTCTGAACTCCAAAGAGTACAGCCCAAGAACCAGCAAATGTTCCTCATATGTTAACCCTCTCATTCCTGGAATCATTCTAGTGAATCTTCTCTGAACCTTCTCCAACATCAGCACATCCTTTCTTAAATAAGGAGCCCAAAACTGCACACAGTACTCCAAGTGAGGTCTTACCAATGCCTTATAGAGTCTCAACATAACATCCCTGCTCTTATATTCTATTCCTCTAGAAATGATGCCAACATTGCATTCACCTTCTTCACCACTGGCTCAACCTGAAGGTTAACTTTTAGGGTATCCTGCATGAGGACTCCCAAGTCCCTTTGCATCTCTGAATTTTGAATTTTCTCCCCATTTAAGTAATACTCTGCCCATTTATGTCTTCTACCAAAGTGCATGACCATACACTTTCCAACATTGTATTTCATTTGCCACTTCTTTGCCCATTCTCCGAGTCTATCCAAGTCTCTCTGCAGACTTTCCATTTCCTCAACACAACCCACCTATCTTTGTATCATCAGCAAACTTAGCCACAAAACCATTTATTCCATAATCCAAATCATTGATATACAATGTAAAAAAGAAGCGGCCCCAACACAGACCCCTGCGGAACACCACTGGTAACCGGCAGCCAACCAGAATGGGATCCCTTTATTCCCACTCTCCTTTTCCTGCCAATCAGCCAATGCTCTATCCATGCTCGTAACTTTCCTGTAATTCCATGGGCTCTTATCTTGTTTAGCAGCCTCATGTGCGGCACCTTGTCAAAGGCCTTCTGAAAATCCAAATACACAACATCCACTGCATCTCCTTTGTCCAGCCTGCTTGTAATTTCCTCAAAGAATTGCAATAGGTTTGTCAGGCAGGATTTTCCTTTAAGGAAACCATGCTGAGTCTGGCCTATCTTGTCATGTGCCTCCAGGTACTCAGTAACCTCATCCTTGACAATCGACTCCAACGACTTCCCAACCACCGATGTCAGGCTAACAGGTCTATAACTTCCTTTTTGCTGCCTCGCACCCTTCTTAAAAAGCAGAGTGACATTTGCAATTTTCCAGTCCTCCGGAACCATGTCAGAATCTATTGATTCTTAAAAGATCGTTACTAAAGCCTCCGCAATCTCTACAGCTACTTCCTTCAGAACACGAGGATGCATCCCATCTGGTCCTGGAGATTTATCCACCCTTAGACCATTCAGCTTCCTGAGTACCTTCTCTGTTGTAATTGTGACTGAACACACTTCTCTTCCCTGACACCCTTGAGTATCCGGTATACTGCTGATGTCTTCCTCAGTGAAGACTGATGCAAAATACTCATTCAGTTCCTCTGCCATCTCCTTGTCTCCCATTACAATTTCTCCAGCATTGTTTACTATCGGTCCTATATCTACCCTCACCTGTCTTTTACTCTTTATATACTTGAGAAAGCTTTTAGTATCCTGTTTGATATTATTTGCCAGCTTCCTTTCATAGTTCAGCTTTTCCTTCCTAATGACCTTCTTAGTTGCCTTTTTAAAGTTTTTAAAAGCTTCCCAACCCTCTATCTTCCCACTAATTTTTGCTTCCTTGTATGCCCTCTCCTTTGCTTTGACTTCTTTTGTCAGCCAAGGTTGTGTCCTTTTTACATTCGAAAATTTCTTCTTGTTTGGAATATATCTGTCTTGCACTTACCTCACTTCTCGCAGAAACTCCAGCCATTTCTGCTCTGCCGTCCTTCCCACTAGTGTCCCTTTCCAGTCAACTTTGGCCAGTTCCTCTCTCATGCCACTGGAATTTCCTTTATTCCACTGAAATACCGACACATCAGATTTCGGCTTCTCCTTCTCAAATTTCAAAGTGAACTCAATCATGTTGTGATCACTGCCTCCTAAGGGTTTCTTCACCTTAAGCTCTCTAATCACCTCTGGTTCATTACACAATACCCAATCCAGTACAGCTGATCCCCTAGTGAGCTCAACAACAAGCTGTTCTAAAAAGCCATCTCGTAGACATTCTACAAATTCTCTCTCTTGAGATCCAGTACCAACCTGATTTTCCCAATCCACTCACATGTTAAAATCCTCCACGATTATCATAACATTGCCCTCCTGACAAGCCTTTTCTATTTTCTGTTGTAATTTGTAGTCCACATCACAGCAGCTGTTTGGAGGCCTGTATATAACTGCCGTCAGGGTCCTTTTACCCTTGCGATTTCTTAACTCATCCCATAAAGATTCTACACCTTCGGATCCTATGTCACCTCTTTCTAATGATTTAATATTATTTCTTACCAGCAAAGCCACGCCACCCCCTCTGCCTACCTGCCTATCCTTCCGATACACCGTGTATCCTTGGACGTTCAGCTCCCAAAGACATCCATCCTTTAGCCATGTCTCAGTGATGGCCACAACATCATACCTGCCAATCTGTAGCTGTATTTCAAGATCATCCACTTTATTTCTTATGCTGTGTGCATTTAAGTATAATACTTTAAGTCCAGTGTTTGGTACTTTTTGCTTTGATTGCACTGCAACTCTATTGCACTGCAACTCATCCCACTGGTTGCAAATTTGCCAAATCACCTGCCTGTCCTTCCTGTCCTCTTTACTGCGTACTATCTTTAATATATTACTGTTTTCCCCTTCCTCAGCCCTATCACTCCAGTTCCCATCTCCCTGCCAAATTAGTTTAAACCTTCCCTAACAGCTCTATTAAACCTGCCTGCTAGGATATTGGTCCCCTTCGGGTTCAGGTGTAACCCGTATCATAATATGCAGAAATGGGGACTGGTAATTCTGCTATTGTATCAAAGAAGCTGGTTTTAGTTGCAGCTAGCACTTGATTATTCCCAGCTAACTCCACATAAGAAGAGGGAGATCCAATATACCAACAGAGAAACCCAATTTCCACTCGTCAAATAGATAACACAGGATTTGCTGACATCATTTGCCTTAGACAAAATGCACTGCCCTTACTGTCCACTTGTAACTTCAGTTCACCGTAAGAAACTGTTCAATGTTGTTAATGTCATGAGACTGCACATGAGATCTGCTGGAAAGGATACAGGTTTAATTTGGTGGTGAATCTGTAGAATTCGTTGCCATGGAGGGCTGTGGAGGCCAAGTCATTGGGTGTATTTAAGGAAGAGATTGACAGGTTCTTGATTGGTTAAAGGGGTTAAGGGTCATGGGGAGAAGGTGGAAGAATGGAGTTGAAATAAAAATCAGTCATAATTGAGTGGTGGAGCAGACTCAATGGGCTGAATGGCCTAATTCTGTTCCTCGATCTTATGGAAGTCACAATATATCGGAGGGATACCAAGCACTAATTTACAAGAAGCTGAACAATTCACCCATGGAAATGATTACCTGGTCTAAAGTTGTTTGAGAGACTGAATATTCATCTATTCTCAGCTGCTCCTTGTTGGAGATGAGTAACTGGAAGATTTTGGCTAACGATGACGAAGATAGCTGGTACTGGATGGTGCTGTGATGCTTCTCTATTTGCAGACTGTCGGGGAAGTTGCTCTTGATAAATGTTTCCGCTGCATTCAGGTCGGGTGAAACTCCAGGCTGACTACCTTTAATCTTCAGAGTCACCACGTAGCCGTCTCCAAACCTATTAAACAGAAAATGAATCAGCAGTTTATAAAATTCTTTCCCATTGTACGGACTCACTCTTGATCAATGAGTGACATGTTACTCTTTAAGAAAATGTCATTGTGTAACCAATAGGTGGAATAAAACATAATAAGCAAACAGTCAATTTTCCTTGATCTAACTTTTCCCAGATTGATGAGTTAGGATGAACTGACTGAGCAAGTTATCCATAGTAACCTAGCGAGCCTGTGAAATGCATTACTGGAACGTCAGTCACTCTCTGCTCCAAATATTTACAAGTGCCGGACATCCGATTTACACCCTTGTCCTGCCAATACAGGGAAGAGTTGTACATCCATCATTTAAGATCACAGGTTTTACTCTCCAGGACGAAGATTTTAAGAATTTAAAGAATGGGGTACAAGTTCTCATCTTGTTAAAGAGCACTGAGATAACAGCCTGAATACTTATGGATTCAACCGGGTAGCAACACAGCTAGAGAAGATGACAGGAATTTGGACGTACTTATACTTCAGGTGCTGTATGGTGCCAAGACACTTGAACTGGCCATTCACCATGATAGCCAATCGCGTGCAGAGAGCTTCACATTCTTCCATGCTGTAAGTGAGCAGAGAATTCAGTCACTTCTAAGTATCCAGTGCAAAGGGATTTATTTAACAAATGGTTACCAAGCAGCTCCGTCACCTGTGTGAGGTCAACACCACAGCTCTTCCTTCTCGGATAACACCAAGGAGACAGTTCCAGAGGAATCGCCGAGTCTTTGGATCCATCCCAGTAGTTGGTTCATCCTAATGGCACATATAAATGTCTTAGACGTATGCACACTAACCATGATGCAGATACCATTTGATGATTACCTGACTGAGAAAGAATGGAAGAACAGCTGGACAATTGTTATAAACGTCATGTGCCAGAAGTGGTTGCTACCACAAAATTAACTTGGTTTTTGAAATTGAGGATTTTTTTATTCGAAGTCTTGATTAGAAACATTAGGTGGGCCCCACAGTACAGGCTGGCTGTTATATCCCCCTCCTGGAATTCAGTTCCACTGAAGTTTACAAACTTCTCCCCTTTGCTCTCAGCTTGTGGGGGATTCTGGCAAGTCCTCTTTTGTTGCTCACTCCTACTTACTAAACAAAGCTGTTGAGGTTGAACCTTCCCCTTGACCTACTGCCAAGGGTGGTGGTGGAGTCCCCAAAATAGTATCCAGCAAGGAATTTCAGAAGACTAACCCAATGACAATGTAGGAACAGCAATAATTGTCCCTGTGCTAAATGGAGTGGAACTTGTGCGTGTTCCCATGACATTGTACAACAGGTGTACAAGATGATAAGAGGCATAGATCGAGTAGACAGTCAGAGACTTCTTCCCAGGGCAACAATAGCTAACATGAGGGGACATAATTTTAAAGTGATTGGAGGAAGGTATAGGGGGGATGTCAGGGGTAAGTTTTTTACACAGAGAGTGGTGGGTGCGTGGAACGCACTGCCGGCAGAGGTTGTGGGGGCAAATATGTTAGGGACATTTAAGAGACTCTTGGATAGACACATGAATGGTAGAAAAATAAGGGGCTATGTGGGAGGGAAGGGTTAGATAGATCTTAGAGCAGGATAAAATGTCGGCACAACATCGTGGGCCGAAGGGCCTGTACTGTGCTGTAGTGTTCTATGTTCTACGTTCTATTGTTGCTCCAGTTCTTTGAAGAGACACAAGATTGTCTTAAGCACACCTGTACTTATCACAATAACAGCCTGATTGCTATCAGAACATTGCTTATTGGGAATATTTTATTTCTTTCTATAGGAGAGATTCCAAATGTCTTAAAACCCAACTTTGAAGGTGGTAAGGTTTTGTTATAATCTATTTGGATATTTTAACAGAGATGGAAAAATATATAGTGTAGTCCTGGTGTGGAGTCTTTAGTGCAGTAACATCTTTTTTTTAATGGTCCAATTCCCATCTTGCAACTTCACACACAGGACAGTTGATGCCATTATTGCCTCAGTTCAAGTAGTTTATCTCAGCCAGTTTGTGGCTGAAGGGCTGAGGTTTACTTCAATAGGTGTCCCCCTTATCTATTCCCTGGCCCACACCTGCCCCCCAGACTACTTCCAACCTGACACCACCCCCACCCCACTCCAAATAATACACCCACTCCACTTCACAGCCCACCCAACACCCACCTCACCCACCCCACTCCCCCATCTCCCACTCCACCCCCACATGCCCTAGTCCATGGCACCTATTTTCTTTCCACTTAATCAAATTTCCTTCATGCAAGTTACTGGAAGTTCAATTTCATACTTGGACACCCACAATTGAGGTTCGCTACTGACGGAGTGCTGCTCTGTTGGGATTGCATCTTTCAGATGAGATGTTAAACTAAGGCCCAGCCTGCCCTTCCAGATGAATGTAACAGATCCCACAGCACTCTTTTGAAGGCTCCTGGTGTCCTGGCTAACACTTCTCTCTTCATGAGCTCCAATAAATCAACTGATCATATGGTCATTATCAGATTTCTGCTTGTGGGAACTTGCTGTGCACAGCTTGGCAGAAGTGTTTCCTACATGAACATACTTCTCAAACGTACTTCTCAAGCTGTAGGGAGCATTGGGGCATCCTGAGATTGTGAAAGGCTCTACATAAATGGAAGTTTTTCTTCTTACTGAGCTGTCAGTCAAATAGTTTAATTCTGGTGCCAGTTCTGAGATGCTGAAATGTTGGAATGGAAAAAGACACAGAGTTTCCTACCAGCAGCACCACCGGAGGGCAGCCGATGAGGGCGATGGCTGTGGAGAGTTTGCGCTTGTTGCCTCCGCTGTACGTGCCAGCTGTCTGATCGGCGTACTCCGTGAGGTCCAGTTTCTCAATTGCCCAGTTGGCCACCTGGAAATGGATTGACAGAGACTGAGCACCTTATATTTCAGTGCTGCAGGCAGTGATCCTTCTCTGAGGAATGCAGGACTGCCCTCATTCAAGCCCATAGGCTTGTACCTACTATGGGATGGAAGTCACATTTTATTCACTGTAGTCTGCTGTTGTGCATGTGTGTGGTTGTGTGTACGTGTGTGTGTGTATGTGTGTGTGTGTGTGTGTGTATGTGTGTGTTTGTGTGTATGTGTGTGTACGTACATGTTTGTGTGTGTGTATGTACATGTGTTTGTGTGTGTGTGTACATGTGTGTGTGTGTGTGTGTGTGGGTGTGTGTGTGGGTGTGTGTGTGGGGGGTGCTGTGGGCGTATTCAGTCAGCATCGGTAGAGGTTTTACTTCATTAACACTGCTTATACAGATGTAACTTGTTCTAATTTAACATATAAAGTGGGTCTTAATCATTGTTGCTTTTGGAAGAGGCACATCAACAGGAGATCGCAGAGTGAGCAACAAATATACTGCTGGAGGAATTCAGAGGGTCGAGCAGCATCTGTGGGAGGGAGGGAATTGTCGACATTTCAGGTCGAAACCCTGCATCAGGACCCTACGAGCCCGAATGCAGGGCTTCAGCCTGAAAGGTTTCTGATTTGGGACCTTCATCAGAACTTCAGTTCTGGTGAAGGGTTCCTGGACCTGAAATGTTAACTGTTTCTCTTTCCACAGATGCTCCCTGACCTGCTGAGTTTTTCGTTTTTATTTCAACATATCTCACGCCTTCCTCTAATGAACAAGTAAATTGAAAGGACTAAAGCATTATTTCATTAATAAAGTTTCTGGACATTTGAATATTAATGCGGAATGGCCAGACTTTGTCAAAAATATTTGTAAAGCACACACTCATTTCTGGTTTGCACCCTCCATGGGCTCACACCTCTCCACTACTGTAAACCTCTTCAGGACTGTGACCTTCCAGATCAATTCTGCTTTCATGCAGAGACTTTAATTGCTGCACCACTGGTGGCTGCTCTTTCTGCCTGGATGTTAAAGTCTAGCGTTCCTTTCCTATAGCTCCACTCCATTGCTCTCTTTCTTCCTTTTACTATGTTTCTTGAAACGTATCTCTTCGGCCCGAGTCACCTAACCTAACATTTTTTATGTGATGGAAAAGCAAAAAAAAACTGCAGATGCTGAAAATCTGAAATGAAAACAGAAAATGCTGGAAATACTCTGCAGGTCAGGCAACATTTATAGAGAGAGAAACAAGAGTTAACCTTTCGGACTGATAACCTTTCATCATAGAACATTGAACAGTACAGCGCAGGAACAGGCCCTTCGGCCCACAATGTCTGTGCCGACCATGATGCCAAATTAAACTAAACCTATCTCCCTGCAAACGAGACACCAAAACTGGAAAAGTTAGAAATCAAAGATGTTTTAGGTTGTTGAGTAGGGGGAGTAGTAAGTAGAGAGAACAACGAGAATGTTTGTGATAGGTGGAGACACAAAAAGACTGAATGACCATAAGACATAGGAGCAGAATTAGGCCATTCGGCCCATCAAGTTTGCTCCGCCATTCAATCATGGCTGATTTATTTTTCCCTCCCAACCCCATTCTCCTGCCTTCTCCCCATAACCTTTGATGCCCTTACTAATCAAGAACCTATCAACCTCCGCTTTAAATGTACCCAATGACTTGGCCTCCACAGCCATCTGTGACAATGAATTCCACAGATTTACCATCCTCTGGTTATAGAAGTTCCTCCTCATCTAGTACTAATGGGACATCCTTTTATTCTGAGGCTGTGCCCTCTGGTCATAAGCTCTTCCACTACTGGATACATCACATCCACTCTATCCAGGCCTTTTAATATTCAATAGGTTTCAATGAGATCCCCCCTCATCCTTCTAAACTCCAGCGAGTACAGGCCCAGAGCCATTAAAATGCTCCTGTCTACATCAATGGTGCTGAGTTCAAGAGGGTTGAGAGCTTCAACTTCCTTAGAGTGAACATCACCAATAGCCTGTCCTGGTCCAACCACATAGATGCCACGGCCAGGAAAGCTCACCAGTGCCTTTGCTTCCTTAGGAGGCTAAAGAAATTTGGCATGTTCCCTTTGACATTCACCAACATTTATGGATGCTCCATAGAAAGCATCCTATCTGGATGCATCATGGCTTGGTATGGCAACTGCTTTGCCCAGGACCGCAAGAAACTGCAGAGTTGTGGACACAGCCCAGTACATCACGGAAACCAGCCTCCCCTCCATGGACTCTGTCTATACCTCTCACTGCCTTGGTGAAGCAACCAGCATAATCAAAGACCCCACCCACCCAGGTCATTCTCTCTTCTCCCCTCTCCCATAAGGCAGAAGATGCAGGAGCCTGAGGGCACATACCACCAAACTCAAGGACAGCTTCTATCCCACTGTGATAAGACTATTGAACGGTTCACTTATACGATGAGATGGACTCTTGACCTCACAATCTACCTTGTTATGACCTTGCACCTTATTGTCTACCTGCATTGCACTTTCTCTGTAGCTGTGACACATTACTCTGTATTCGGTTATTGTTTTTACCCTGTACTACCTCAATGCACTGTGTAATGAATTAATCTGTACGATCGGCATGCGAGACAAGTTTTTCACTGTACCTCGGTACAAGTGACAACAGTAAACCAATACCGATGCCAATACCCTTTCATCTCCAGGATCATTCTCGTAAACCTCCTCTGGACCCTCTCCAATGCCAGCACATCCTTCCTTAGATATGCAGCCCAAAATTGCTGACAATACTCCAAACGTGGTCTGACCAACGCCTCATAAAGCCTCAGCATTACATCCTTGCTTTTATATTTTAGTCCTCTCGAAATGAATGCTAACATTGCATTTGCCTTCCTGGCAAATGGCACAAATGATGTTGAGCTGAGGTTGGTGTTATCGTTTTTCATCCTTTCAATAGAGCTGACAAGTATTGAGCTTTATTTACAACCCCATACGCCTGTCCCATCCCCGCCCTCCTTCCCACTCCCCCACAGCCCAAAGTACATCAAGCTCTCTTTCCTGCAATGTCACCCTTCCACATCTGCCATAATCTGCACAATAATAATCATCGGGCAAATTACCTGCTCGATCTCATCTTCTGGAACTCCGCGCAGGCGTGCGTAGAGCAGGAGGTGTTCGCGGCCTGTGAGGAGGTCATCGACTGCATCAAACTGAGGGCAGTATCCCATGTTCTGGTGAACATCTTCAATGTGTGTGAGAATACTGGGGGCCAGGTTCACAAAACAGAGAGGGAGTGCGATGAAACAGCAAGGTTCAGGACAAAGCAAAATTATTAAAGGCAGCACATTTTTTCTTCTAAGTGCTCAGTTCCCAAGAAACAGCCTACATAATGAGGATTCAGTTGTAAAATACCAAGGTTTCATTTCCAACATCAGCTCGGAATGCACAGAGACGTACCTGTAGCCTGCTATTGAAGCTTCACCAGATGTGGGATGTATGTCACCAGTCAGTACTTTGAAGGTAGTTGTTTTTCCAGCACCATTGACACCCAGAAGCCCAAAGCACTGAAGTCCAGTGGAAAAGATAATGAACAAATGTAAAGAACAGTTTGTAAACCTGTGCAAATAGCTTTAACGTATTTATTTGGAGGATGAAACCTACCTCTCCAGGACGAACACCTACGCTGATCCTATCAACGGCAGGCTGGGTTTTCCCTGCGTAATACTGTGGGAACACAATTCAACCTTAGTTCAAGGGGTTACTGCCTCACATCCATCCCCACCAATAAGCAGACCGGGTTCCACTCACCTTGGTAAGTTCCTTTATTTTCAGAATGTCGTGCTTGCTTTTACCCTGAATTCTTTCACGCTCCTTTGTCACATCATCATCTTCTTCAATGGCAGGCAAGTTGCTGAAAGTTGTTGGCCTGTATCAAAACAGGAAGACATTCAACTGGAGCTAGTGACTGCAACCATTAAGAGCTGATGTACCTGGCCAAGGAGTGTCAGGAATGTGTGGAGGATTTCCTGATATGTATAGTGGGTGTGCATGAGTGAACTCCGGCCTCTGCTTAATGTCTCAGTAGTCATCAGTGAACCCATAGTGAAAGCAGTTGTGACAGTTTGCCAAACCGAGCATAGACAGGAATATCAACAGGTAGTAAACTAAAGGCTGGAAGGATGAGCTTGGGTAGTTTTCAGCTTAGCTGATAAGGCAGAGGAGACACAGAGGACTGAGGGGTCAATCATGTAAAATGGGCTGATTGCAAACCCTCAGCACATTTTGCATTAAAGCCTATTTTCTTTTCCTCTGTTGAAGCCACTTTTGTGTTACTGTGGTAAAGCAGTTTCTCCTTGCTAATGTCCACGTCCGAACGTACGTCGGCTTCTAGTTCCCCGGCACTTCCAAATTAAAATTCTCAAACATGCAATTAGATCCCACCCTGGCCCATCCCCTTCCTGGCCCTGTTATATCCTCTGGAACTACAACTCTTCCAGAGAACCGCATTTCTTCAAATCTGGAGTCTCCCTCACAACTTTGTTCCTCGACTGGCAGGTATCCCTCCAGCCGCCATGATCCTGTGCCTTGGAACCTCCCCCTAAAACCCTCCTCTCCTTCCTAAATCCCACCTCCAGCCCTCCTAAAATAGCCATGGTGGGCTTGGTGTCCATTATTTTTCAATATGATCCAGGAGGTTGCTCATTTTAAATGAGCAAACAAATCCATGATGCTATTATTGTTAAAGTGTTACAGTTTTCAGGGGTTTAAAATCCTTTGATCAATATTCCTCAGTTTCAGTAATCCCTCGCATAAGAAGGCTATAGAACAATTGTAAATGCCCAATGTAGATTCATGTGTCATCTTATGAATGAATGTTAGAATTGTGAATGGGGTTGTTAGCACCCTGCTCCCTGCTGTTGAGACTGTTATGGAATGATCTGATGAAGGCCCTTCAAAGTTCACTGGATTGACTACTTTTCATCTGGTGACAGATCATCAAACTGAAACATTCACTCTGTTTCTCTCTCCACAGCTGCTGCCTGACCTGCAAAGTATTTCCTGGAGGTTCTGTATTTTTTTCAGATTTTGGCTTTGAGTCTTACATTGACTCCAGGGATGAAGGGGTTGTCTAATGAGGGAGGGTTGAGCAGGTTAGGCCTATAGTCAATAGAATTTAGGAGAATGAGAGGTGATATTATTGAAAGGGTATATGCTGAGCGGGTGATTCCCCTTATGGAGGGATTTAGAACTAAAGGGATATAGTTCAGAACAATGGGGCGCCCAATTGGGATGGAGATGAGGAGGAATTTTTTCCCCAAGGGCTTTGTGAATGTTTGTGATTCTGTATCTGAGAGAGCTGTGGACGTGGAGTCATTAAATACATTCAAGGATGAGATGGACAGGTTTTTGGACTCTAAAGAATCAAAGGTTTTGGGGAACAAGCAGGAAAATGGAGTTGGGGTCAAGCTTGGATCAGCCATGATCTTACTGAAAGGCAAAGCATGCTTGAAGGACAGACTGACCTATACCTGCTCCTGCGGATAAAGTTGTTTTGTTGTTACAGATAATTTCTACACTGAGCAGTTGATTAATGCAATTCTCATCACTTAAGCTTTATTGAAACAAAATCCATAAATCCTTCCAAAAAGGAATCAGCTGCCTGAAGAAAAGAAATATTAAGGAATATGTGGAGTGAGTGCAGATAAATGCACTGCTTTTGGTGTGAGTAGCAGACAGAGGAAGGATTTTCTCAGCTGAGGAAAGCGATGTACGTACATGTGGCTGAGGAAGAAGCGGTGTTGGAAGAGGAGGTTCAGAGCGAAGTACGCAACGCCCTCGATTGCCAGGGCTGTTAGGTTCTTGCCGATGAACTCCCAATGGAATGGGTTAAAATAAAAATCTTCACCTGCAAGACAAGATTCAACATATTAACTAATTAGCTTATTAACATCAGTCCAATGAGAACAACTCTAAACCTGTATCCAGAAGTAAATATTGACTGACTCTTAACACTGATGAGTTGGGTCTAGGGGCCTGTTTCCCTGTTGTGTAACTCTATGACTCGATAATGCTTAACATTCTCATTTCCAAGCCCCATTGTACACTGAATTAGCTTAACTGTGTATGTCGAGAAAGGCACACGGTGAACCTCTAAATAGGGATAATCCAATCAAGATTTTTATTCTGGAATGTTCTCCGGCACAAGCACAACGAGTGAGTTGGGGGGGAGGGGGATGGGTTGGTGGTGACGAGGTGGGCAGCAAGGGTGCCATGGGGCTACAAACGTTTTCTGGCGATACCCAGGACTGTCCCAACTAGGAGCAGAGGTTGATCTCAAATTCTACCCCCCTCCCCCCCCATCTCCTGTTGCCTACCTAGGTCCCACCTGAAAATGGGCCTGGAGCCAGCTACTCAATGACCATATGGGACACCCATCCATGTCCAACTCTAGACAAGGCTATATAATACAGATGAACACGGGTCTGTTACTGTCACACTCGGGTAGAGTACCAGTAGGCAGGTGTATAAAACACTGGAATACACTGCTGGTGGGTACAGGTCCGTCACTGTAACAGTGGGGTAGAGGTATAAAACACTAACAGTAGTGGTGGCTACTTGTCAGTAACTATAACACTGAGGTACGATACTGGTGGGTACAGGTCTGTAACTATAACACTGGGGTAGATTACTGTTGGGTAGAGGTATAAAACACCAGGATACAGTGGATACAGATGGTGGGTACTGGTCTGTCAGTGTATAACACTGGGAGATGGTGTGGATGGACACAGGTCTCTCAATGTATAACGCCATGGTCAGTACTGCTGGGTACAGGTCTGTCAGTGTATAACACTGGGAGATGGTGCTGATGGATACACATCTGTCACTGAATAACGCCATGGTACAGTACTGCTGGGTACAGGTCTGTCAGTGTGTAACACTGGGCGATAGTGTTGATGGACACAAGTTGGTCACTGTATAACACCATGGTCAGTACTGCTGGGTACAGGCCTGTCAGTGTATAACACTGGGAGATGGTGCTGATGGACACACACCTGTCACTGTATAACACCATTATACAGTACTGCTGGGTACAAGTCTGTCACAGTGCATCATCGAGATACAGGGCCAGTATGCAGAGGTCTGTTAGACCAATGCCCATCAGTACTGTACCCTAGTGTTCTGATAACCAACCTGTGCAATACTGGATACAATATAAGGGTGGGGGTAATTTGTCACTGGGGTACACAGTGCTTTTGTGTACAGGTCTGTTGCTGTATAACACTGGGGTAAGAATACTGCTAAGTCCAGGTCTGTCATTATAAAAATTGGGTATAGTACTGCTAGGTAAAAGTATAACTGGTGTTACTGCATACTAATGGGAACAGGTCTGTCAATGTACATTGCTGAGGTACAATTGTTTACAACTGAGTTCTTAGGTTATTTGAAAGTTTATTAGTTATTATTTTAGCTTGGCTATAGCTTCACAATTCTATTCTATGTCTATCAGTGTTCCATGATATAATGATTAAGCACTTTACTGAAACTGCTATGTTTCAGTAAAGAGTAGGGTTAAAACACAGCTACTTTAACAGTAGGTACCTCGTGTAAAATTTGCCCACCCTGGCATAAGAAGCTAGCTCCACCAATGGGCTCCTGTGTCTCCTCTTTGAAAATCTCAGCAAGGACGTTTTCACAACACTTCAATGAAAAACTTCCTGACCCTCACTGCCAGGACTCACACCAAGAACCGGCCCAGCATTAAACAGCTGCCAGTGACTGCGCAATTGTATTCCAGCTTAAGACACACACTTCAGGGAACAACCCTATTAGTTCCCAAAGCTTCACTCTTTCCATAGAACCCCGCAATGGTTTTTATCTTCAGCTATTTATCCAATTTTCTTTTGAAGAGAAGCACTCAACTGATATGGGCTTATTTTCCTCCACTCTTGTCCTCAATATGTGCATTTCCCAGGGTAACAGACTGGAAAAGATTGGGAGTTACAAGGCTACACCCCTTCCCTTTACGTCGAATGCACCTTGTAATGGGCACCTGATCAAAATGGACATTTCAGACTGGAGGATCTTTAAGGTGGCTATCAATTATCTCCAGGGGCGTCAGGAAGCACGTTTTGGTTTGTAGAGTGAGATATGGCTGTACAGTGAGCATGGGTTGTCCAGCTGCCGCTCCTCAGCCCTGAATGTACTGTTGTGGATGTGAGAAATACATTGTCCCTTCTTCATTCCTGTGCTGGCACCCAATCATTGACCAGCACCGTACAATTATTAAGACTTATAAAGCAGGGTGGAATCAGGGCAGTTCCAGAGAGTGTGTGTGTAAAGCTGGGGGATGTATTTAACTGTACATTTTTTCTGGGATCCACCAACCAACAACTGGTAACAATGTGGAACCCGTTATCACAGTGACTGGTTGGATGATGACCACAGATACATTTAATGGGAAGCTGGTAACTTCATGAAGGACAAAGGAATAGATGGATGTGAGGTTGGTGCAATGAAGAGGAGTGGGAACAGCCTCACGTTGAACATAAACACTGGCACGCTGGGACAAGTGGCCCTCTCTGTGCTGCAGTCTGGATGTAAAACTGGCAAGACAACATTGTTTTGTCAGTCCCTGGTTGGGTGAAGTGATGGCAAATCTTGCTCTTGAACCACAGACACCTGCTCAGTCTACTTGTTCTTCCCAGTGTAAATTATAATCAGTCAAAACGCTGCTACCCATGTCCTACCATACACAAAGTTCTGTTCATCCATCATCTCTGACCTAAGATGGTTCCCATGCAACACTTGAATATTAAAATTCCCATCCTCATTTCCAAATTGCCTCATACTTTTATTCCTCTATATCTCTGTAATTTCTTCTAGCCTTGGAATCCTTTGAGATCTCCTTGCTCCAACAATTCTGGTCTCTTCAGTATCCCCAGCTCTAATCACTCCACCAATGATGGCTCTGCCTACAGCAACCAAACCCATAAGTCCTGAAACTCCCTAACTTTCAGATCATAAATCTCAGATGCAACTTTTCTTTTACTGAACATATTATTACAAGGTTTGCAGCAGAGTATGTGTGGAAAACAAAAACCCATGTCTATACACTGCAAAACAGAGAATGCAAGTATTTCTGATTCTGCAGTTCCCTGAATGGTTCACTTACAACTTCAAAACTTAATAACTATTGAAGATTTAGTTCTTTCACCCTGAGGTAGTTGTGAGCAGGCTTACTAAAACATTTTGGAAAGCTGCTCTGTAGGGAGTATTATGCCCTAATAATATGTTAACAAGTTGGATTCTGACAACAGGAAACCAGTGATGCAGGCAATAGTTGCTCTGCTCTTGCAGTAACCACGTAAACACGAGTCACTGAATATTTGTACTTTCAGTATGCGGTTAGCAGAGGAATCGGTGCACTACAGCAAGTTCCAAATTAGTAAAGCTAACCACAACCATCTCCTTTCCAGTAAAAGCACATTTCAACTCATTTCTTAAACCAAAAAGATTAGATGGGTTTTAGATATTTCTTCTTTATCATTAGATTATTTTCTGAAACTGCTATCAAGTGACAGCACTTATGACTTGCTGGTATCACAAATGTTAAACAGTTTGGTGTCCAGATATCTACTCGTCCAATGGGTGCTGACATTTGCTGCCACAAGTTGATGCAGTTTAACTGTGGCAGGTGAGGAATTACCTGATTGGTCACAAATACCCAGGATGGTAAGTCCGAATCTTCAGAAAACATCTGACTTAAGGACTCGAGCATTTTCCATGGACATTCACAATACTGCTTCATTGGGTGGATGGTAAAATAGAGAGAGTGCTAATGATTGTTACATTTATACCTTCTCACAGGTAAATCAAAAGTGAGGTTGATAATGAGTAATGAGTCCGTGGCTGCAGTTTCTCTATTGACAAATGGTGCATTGAGGGGACTTAAAATAAGGTGAAAATTTGTCTTAAAATGGTGATTTCATTTTCAGCATAATAATCACCCTCCACAATAATATCTTCAACATTTCACTTATGATCACTTAGAATAACAGAATCTGAGGACAGAGAAACTTTTACTATCGTGAGGACTTACCAAACCTTGCGTATACTTCGGTCACTGCCTGATTCATGGCCATGTCAATCAGACCTCGTCCCAAGCAGAAATGTGGAAATACTATCAGAACATTTTTTAACATTGAATTGAACATCTGTAGAAACTGGAATAGAAAAAAACAAACTGTACTGACCTCTGGCTGACAGCAAATAAGACACACCTGCGGAACCACCGCAGAACCTACAAGCTTACTGTGTATTTCCCTATCAGTTGTCACCCGACATCCTTATGAGCCATCCAATGCCCTACATCACTGGCACCTTTCATTACGTTATGCTCTTGCCAGTTATTTATCACCCTGCGTCCTTTCCAGCTACCCATTACTTTATCTCACTGCCAGCTATTTATCATACTGCATTATTCCCAATCATTTCTCTTCCTGTGTAACTACTGGCCATCAATCAGACTGTACCTTTGCTCATGATCTCTGTTGAATTCCTGTGGATTTTCACAGATACCCTTGTAGAACCAATAATATCTTTATAAAAATGTAACAGATTGTATATTTTTGTGAACAAAATGAATTAAAGACTCATTCATTTGATTTTAAATATCTAGTCTCTCATTCCACCAATAATTAACTTTAACAGAGAAATCACCAAAGCAGAAGTATCTCTACATCGCCAGGACTACCCCTCATCCCACTCCACCATCCTCCCAGAGAAAAGAATAAAAAGAAATGTCTAATTAGTAGGCACACAAAAGCTCAAAGAAAACCCACCCTGCTATTTTCAAACAAGTCGAGAACAAAGGTAACAGCACTGCCGTTGATGCCAATGAAGAGATTGATGCAGGACAGAGCCACATAGGCAGTGCTGGGAACACTGAACACAAACGATGCTGGGTACATCATGGGGGTCACAGCCCACCTGGAACAGAAGGGAACAAGTGTTTGACGCTTGATGCTAGTGTTAATTTTGGAGTCAAAAATGTAACTAATGGATACCTGAGAAAACAAATAATGGAGGCGCTGATTTTATGCCTTACCCATAGAGCAGTAACAGAGCTACAAATGCAGGCAGGTTTTGTGAAGAGGTGTATGCTTTCTTCTTGAAGCCGATGAAGATCAAGACCACCATTACTGTGGTCACTGAATAGTTACACTGAGGAATAGGGAAACAATCACATTTCATTGTCAGGTGAAATGTTACAAATGCTGCAAGATAACACATCAATTAAAAGTGACAATCACTCATTCTTAACTTTTTCACTTTAGTTTTGACCATCAATATACTAAGGATGACTCACCCAGTCCAGTAAGGCTTCAGATAATATGGTGTGATATTACATAAATAACATTACATTTTTAGACATTCATTACGCCTTTCCCTCCAGTCAGTCAACATGTACTGCTTCCGAGGGCTATTCACAGAGTAACGCTGACAGGCCATTTCTCATCGGGTCATAGAGAGATACAGCACAGAAACAGGCCCTTTGGTCCACTAAGTCCAACCATCCATTCACACGAATCCTACATTAATCCCATTCTCCCTGCATTCTCATCAACTGCCCCCAATTCTACCACTCATCTGCAAACCAAGGGCAATTTACAGTAGCTAATTAATCTACTGACTGGGAGGAAACTTGGAGCATCAGGAAGAAACCTACACAGTCACAGGGAGATCATTCAAATTCCACACAGACAACACTGGAGGTCAGGATCGAACCCAGGTCTCTGGCAATGTGAGGCAGCAGTTGTACTAGCTGAGCCACTGCCCCACCCACACTGGCCAACAAGCCCAGAACCAGAGTCATAGTTAATTTAGAATTGAGGCAAGAAAGAAATGTCTTCATTCAGAGGATTGTGAATGTGATTCCTTTCTCCATAGAATTTTGGTTTTTTTGGTCATCAAGTTCAAACTGGAGATTGATAGCATCTGGGGTTGTAGAAGAATAGATATTGGAATATCACAGAAAAGAATGAGCTGTCTTTATCAATGAGTCATTGTATTTATTCAAAAGTGGCATCCTCTCCCAGGTCAACAACCTCTCCCAGGTTAATAACCACAGCATTGAGGCTCTGGTCACACTTAACTAACTTTGATGGACAGGCCACATGGTCTACATTCCTGACACCATTCTGCTGAAAGCACTCTACTTCAGGCAGGAGATTTCCAGGAGATCAAAGGAAATGGTTCGAGGATGTTTGCATAACCTCTTCGAAAAAGTATAACTGACTCATGGAAATCCCTGACCAATGACTGATCAAAATGGAGAAGGAATATCCAGGAAGGTACTGAGCACCTTGAGTCTCAATGATGGGAAAACATGGGTACCGCACATAAACAGTGGACGGAGCGACCAACATCAGCGTCCTTCAAACACCAGCTGCTCCATCTGAGGCAGTATCTGCAGATTCCACATGGGACTCTTGAACTACCACAGAACCCACAGAACTGGAGTTGAAAAAACTCATCTTTGACCATGAGGGACAGCTTAAGAAAAGAAGATATCCAAGGCCAAAACAGCAAGATCTTTGGATTATAAGGGAGATTTTTGTCACAGGGAACAGGCAGGTAGATGGAGCTGGGGTCAAGGTTACATCAGCCATAACCTTTAAGAATTGTGAAGGAGGTCCGAGGGGCATATGGTTAACTCCTGCTGCTATTTCTTATTTCTTTTTGCTTTTTAGCAGGTTTGTGTCCCTCCCAAGATGTTCCAAAGCACTTTATGGCTAATGAAGTACTAATGTAGTGTAGTCATGATTGTAATATGGGAAACTACCATGCATCAAGCTTGGGTTGAAGGCATCTGGAGACAGCGGACACTGCATTGTAGTTGTCACAACAGAAATTTCCTATTTCTTTACAACATAAGGCTCAACAGTATATCATCTTAAGAAGTACTTAGAGAAGCAAGTGAATCACCAAGGTCATAGAAGGCTGTAGAAGAAGTGCTGGTGAATGGGATTAATATCGCAATCAAAGAGAGGGATTGCAAGAGAAGAAGGCACAACCTATATTAACAAAGGAGGTAAAGGGTAATGTAAAATTGAAAACTAGGGTGTACAAGGTGGCAAGGGCTAGTGGGAAGTTTTTAGGATCCAGCAGCAGAAGATTAAAAAAGCTCATAAGAAGGGAGAAAATGAAAAATAAGAATTTTGAGAGAGAACTTGCACATAGGTATAAAAACAAACAGTAAAAGTTTCTATGGATAGATAAATAGGAAGAAGGAAGCTAGGGTAAATGAGGGACCTCTAGGGAGGAGGGTGATGAATTAATAACAGCAAATAAATAAAGGGCAGACTTGTTGAATAAATATTTTGCATCAGTCTTCACCATGGAAGATATTGCTAATATCACAAAGATATCAGACGGGCTAATTCCAAATAAAATGGTGGAACTTACAAAAATCTCAATTACAAGGAATAAAATGTCGGAGAAACTCAGGGGGCTAAAGGCAGCAAGTCATCAGGACCTGATGGACTACACGCGAGGGGTTGAAAGGAAGTGGCTGCAGAGGTAGTGGGCCCATTGACTGAAATTTTTCATAACTCGCGAAAATCTGGGAAGGTGCCAGAAGATTGGAAAACAGCCAGTGCAAATCCCTTGTTCAAAAAAAGGAGAAAGGCAAAAGGCAGGAAAGTAAAGGTCAACTAGTTTAACAGCTATTATTGACAAGATACTAATCATTAATCAAAGGGGAAATTGCTAACCATTTAGGAAAGCTGAGTACTATTAAACTTGGTCAACATCGTTTTATGAAAGGTAAATCATGTTTGACTAATTTGCTTGAAGTCTTTGAGTTTGTAGGTTTCATATCATTTCCTCTGGAAATGCAAAATTATAAATAATTGTTTAAATTTTGGCATGTTGCAATTATCTCTTTCCATTGTGCTACTGAACTGTATTATATTTTGGACATTTCATCTGTATTGTAAGACGTCTTCAGGTGAAGAACATTGCTAACAGCTGTTACTGCCTACTTGCGCTTGCTTTTCCTTTGAACAGCGGGTTATGACATACCATATCCCAAAGAAAGTTGGACACCCAGTAGGTGGTTGAGCTCATTCCACTGACAAACTG
This sequence comes from Pristis pectinata, assembly GCF_009764475.1. Classification (NCBI taxonomy): domain Eukaryota; kingdom Metazoa; phylum Chordata; class Chondrichthyes; order Rhinopristiformes; family Pristidae; genus Pristis; species Pristis pectinata. Next base: position 15,734,264 of record NC_067407.1, read on the forward strand.
CAGGTGCTTAGCATTCGAAACCCTCTCCTGTATCAGGTAGATCACAAAGCTGGCTGGGACAAATGACATGGCGAAGACCACACTGATCGCAATCACTGCATCCACTGAAGTAGTAAGGCTGAAATCACATATCCAATTGGACGTTAATGGCAGCAAGAAACATCAGTAAACCTGACACAGTTACAACAGGGAGGGAGAATCAAAGAGATGATTGTTGTATTGTTAACGCTTTCAGAGGTTACTTTCCAAATATCAAAACTACTAATTGGTTGCAAGCGTTAAATATTGATACTGTTTAAAAATAAGGGGTCAACCATTTAAAAATCAGATGAGGAAAATTTATTTTCTCTCGTGAGTGTTTGGAGAACTCTTCTTCAAATTGTGGTGGAAGCAGTGTCTTTGAATATTTTTAAAGCAGATTCTTGATAAGCAAGGAAGTGAAAGTTCACTGGGTGTCAGCGAGATTATGGAGTTAAGGTTATAACTGGATCATCCATGAACCTATGGAATAGCAGAGCAGGATCAGGGGGCTCAGTGGCCCACTCCTGTGACTAATGTCCGTGGTCATATGTCGTTCAATAAACGTGACCTCAGCTGTCACCAACTTACACAGTAACTTCTGAAAGTTGCTCCTTTGTGAGGTTGAGCGGATGATTAATGATGGTAATGCCATAGTCCTCTGTGTGATGCTGCTTGGGAAGGTTTGCCCGAAGAATTGCATTGTTGGCCACGTTCGTGAAGGCAACCATGGCGTGCCAGCCTTTGTTATTGAACCACACCTGGAATGGATTGTTACATTTATACGTTAACATCGGGAGGCAGACCTCTTGGCAGTAAACCAAGCATCAGTTTTGTGGTTTCACTTTAGCAGTGAAATCCTAAAAGAGGGCAGATGTTTTGATGTCGAGTACAGTTTTACATCAGATTCGTGTGGAACCCAGTTGATTTTATTCCCATATGGTGAACAATATGAGTCATACTACAGATCGGTGTGCACACATTACACAGAACAGTCAAAGCAAACTATTGCCATAACACCCAAACTATGAGCACAACAAAGAGAATTTTGTGGTCTTTATATCAGAATCCATGACTCACCTTAATATTTTCTTCAGTCTCCAAATACTTAAGGAAATCATTCAGATCGCTAAACACCATCTGTGCATTATTACCCTAGTGCAAAAAAAAGAATTAAGCAATACAACCAAGAATTCTACATGAACGTTACAAAAAGAATTGGATGGAAGAAGCAGTATTTTTTGTATCACTAGAGGGAGCAATGACCACATGGAATTAAATTATTCACTGACTGCTGCAAGATGGCCTTGCTGTTTGATCATGTCTATAAACTTATTCAACAGTGAATTACTTTTGTTTTTTTCTCTTCATTTGGAGATAATCAGTCTTCAGCTGTATGTGTGTGAAAAACCTTTACACCCTGTACGGTGGTGATACATTTCCCTGGGAATGGAATTCTGACCATCTGCAGACCAACTATGAGCTGGATCCACCCCCAAGGACAGACAATCCAGGAGAGACCAAATGCCATATCTTTGGATGGCAGTTCAGCACTTTTACATCCTTTGCAGCAACAACACTTCACCAGAGAAGGTAAGAGGAGAAAATAAGCTCAGGTGGCCTATAAGATGAGTCCTGGAGGATCAAAGAACTTCATTGTTAAAACTATGTGATCATCAACAAATAGTAGACTCCTTAGACTTGGTATTCAGAACTGTCAACTCAATCAGCCTTACAGAAAGCCTAACAGTGAACTAACATTGACAACTTTATACCTATCGTGCTCTTGGTGATGTTAAGCCCAAGTGATGCCACAACCAGTATCAAGACCAATACCAATACTTCCGTTGAATTTATTCATTCCATCAGCTAGTTACATCCGCCAAAGTACCTTGTTTACTTCTAACTTTTAGTACTAAAATGGTACTAGTTGTGTACTATATATGCTAATTAATAAATATGCTAATAAAAGTTCATGATTTTGCTATAATCTTTCTTTGATAATGTGGCTTGGTTATTTCATTCATTCAGAGTCTCTGGAATGGAGAGGACGAGTCAGGTTGGCTTCTCTGTTGAATGAGTTCATCAGGACTGAGCTAGGCATCTGGTAATGCCTAAACCCAGATGGAAGATTGTCTGACAGCTACACTATGAAACATTAAGAACCCATTGGGTTCCTTTTAATTAATTTTCCCTTATTGTTTCATTAACCAGAGTATTTCTCTTCCTGAGGATGGTAGAGTGTGAATAGTTAGCTGCAGTGAAGCGTTGAGTCGTGACAACTTCATCTGTCAAAGGGAAAATTGGATAAGTAGAGAAACATTCAGGCCCAGGGAAATAGTAGTGGATTAGCTTTTGCAATGAAACTGACTAAAACAAGAGTATTGTTCAGTTACAACTTCCTCACTTAGGTAAACCACATCACGTGAAGTGTAACACAATAAAACTACTGAATTAGGTGAAAGAAAAAACTACTTTGCAATGGTAGAAAACGGATGTTTGTGCAGCCTACCCCAGTGATATTCAGCATGCGGCCCAACTGAGTGAAAAAGCTCTTTATCTGTTTATGGTTGAGGGGTAGGCCTGGAAGTTTTCCTCCGATAGAAATCCCGCCGTACCTGGAATGATGAAACAGCAAAAAGATCAAGTTTGTATGTTGGAATGTACAAGCAATCGCAAGAAAGAGGCCAATCAGCTCAGCCTCAGGGCTTCCCTGCAGGAGTTGCTCAGGACAGCACCCTCAGCCCTACCAGATTCAGTGACCTGCTCTTATTCAAAAGGTCAGTGTGGGAATGTTCCACAAAGACTGCACAATGTTCAGTTCCATTTGCAACCCTCAGAAAATTAAGCAGAACATGTCAGCACATGGCAGCATCTGGATAACATTCAAGCCTGGGCTAACAGCGTAAGTAATAGTCACTCTACGCAAGACAATGACCATCTCCCCAGATAAGCCATTTGCCTCCCTAGTACGTTTAACAGCATCATTCACATGAAGAATCCTCTCACATGAAGATCCCAAGGTGCCCACAGATTCTGTGACTACCAGAGGTTGGCAATTCTGCTATGAATGTCTAACCTCCCGACTCCTAAAAACTTCTCTAGCATCTTCAAGGCACTTTAGGGGTGTGCTGAAATGCTATCCACAAGTGAAGTTGCACTATCAGTCAAGCAGCATGTTTGCCATTAAGCACAAAACAGACTGTTTGATTGACACAATTTCTAACCCCTAACGTTCACTCCGTCCACTACTAAATGTGGTGTGGTTGGGTGTGTAATACCTATACGATGTACTGCAGCAATTCACCAGGACTTCCCAACATCTCAGGAGCCTCTATTACCTATGTACCAAGTGCATGGAAACACCATTAACTCCAGATTCCCCTCCAAGTCATGTGGGATTAAGACCAGAAATACAATGTCTTTCTTTCGTTGACACCAGGCCAAAATCTGGGACTGACAGCCTAATTGTGGGACTACCTTCACCAGATGAGAGGCAGTGCTTCAAAGGGCAACTCACCATCTTCTAGTCAAGGGCAATTACGTGTAGGCAATCAATCCTGGCAATGTCTGAAGCTTAAGAACGAATTTTAAAATGATCCTTTTATTCACAGGAACACAAGAAAACAGAAGCAGGAACAGGCAACATGGCCCTTCACGCTCACCACACCATTCAATATGATCACAGCTGATCTACCCAAGGTGTCAACTCGTCCTCTAAGCCAGATCCCCAAAGATCTCATTTCACCAATGGCAGAGAGTCATAGGATAATACAGCATGGAAACAGGCCCTTCAGCCCAAATCATCCATGCCGACCAAGATACCCATCTAAGCTAGTCCCATTTGCCTGCATTTGGCCCATATGTCTCTATATCCCTCCCACGACCTATTTGTCCCACTGCCGTCTGGCAAGTGGTACCGGAGCATCTGGGCCAGAACTACTAGATTGCACAATAGTTTTTTCCCCCAGGCTGTCAGGCTCCTGAATACCCTGGTAGACAAATGCCACGTCAAAAGCTCTGGTTTGTACAACAGCGTATAAGAACTTTGGCTGCTGCTGAACATGTTTATACAATGAGTACAACACACTGAGCTTGTATTTCTCTTGTCCAACTCGGTTTTGCACTAACTCTGCACTACATTTGTATTTTGTATATACCGTGTTTTTGCACTATTTGTACTTGCACTATTTTATGTTTATTTTTTGTTTTTTGTTTGTGTTTATTGTATGTCTTCTGTTCTATGTATGTCCTCTGTTGTGTGAGTCTGGGGGAAACGACATTTCGTTCAAGTTCTTTAACTAATCCTTTCTTATCCATGTACCTGTCCAATGTATTCACCTCGACTTTAAATACTTCTAATGACCCAGCCTCCACAACTCTATGAGGCAGGGAATTCCAGAGATTTATTTCTTGTTATGCCACCTAAAATCCCATTGTCACAAGGACTACCTGACCCATTACTGAACAGTAGTGAGCTTGTTCTGTTTCAGGTTTCCAGATTCTGATGCTTCTGCGTTTGTTCTCTGTGTTTAATATTGAAGCTGATCTGGTTGCATTTTGCAAAATAAGCCTGGAACTTGTGCACTGACAATAAGGCAGGAATGGCCACAATGAAGTTTCAGAGAAACATAACCTAGACATTTTAAGTGAGATCATCTCACACAGGTTAATTTTTCAGCTATAATTATAAGACTTTAAAGCATTGTGAATTGTTTTAATCAACAAGGAGTGCTTCAACGGGACCAAATAGCTTACAAAACAGACAAAAAACTTTTATTATTTAAATAGGTTCACTTCTAGGTTGCCTTCAGTTCTGTGGCCTGGAGGAGGTTGTGTTCCACATCTACATGGCTGGCAAGAGATTGTAGATCATGTTTGGGTTCTTAAAGGGACTGCTTCTCATGCTTTTGTTGCACTTCAGTCTCAAGCTCCTGATCTTTGAGCACTTGATGCAGAGAGGGACGGGCTGGTCGAGGGACCTACTCATCAGACTGCTCCTGGGTCTGATTAAGGTGACCACCTACAGTTCCAGGCAACGGGGCCTTGGAAGTCTGTCCATTCTGACTGCCTGCCCGTCTTCCAAGGCGGAAGGCGGGTTTGTGCCTGGATGTCATGGAGACAGAGAACCCACTATCCAATGGTCTCCCATAACTGGTGGGCACTGCAGGGGCTGGAGTGCATCTTTGAGGGAAGGAACAATATCTTGATGTAATTTTTTTTACCTTACTTTGTGGAATAAAGTTATTTTGGAAAGAAAGCACACAAAGCACTCTTTGGAGAGAAGGAGGATGAGAGGTGACTTGATAGAGGAATGCAAGTTGATAAGAGGCGTAGATCGAGTGGACAGTCAGAGACATTTTCCCAGTGTGACAATGGCTAACACGTGGGGACATAATTTTAAGGTGACTGGAGGAAGGTATAAGGGGGATGTCAGGGGTAAGTTTTTTTACACAGAGAGTGGTGGGTGCGTGGAACGCACTGCCGGCAGAGGTTGTTGGGGCAGATATATTAGGGACATTTAAGAAACTCTTAGATAGCCACATGAATGATAGAGAAATGGGGGGCTATGTGGGAGGGAAGGGTTAGATAGATCTTAGAGCAGGATAAAATGTTGGCACAACACTGTGGGCCGAAGGGCCTGTACCGTGCTGTAATGTTCTATGCTCTATGTTCTAAAAACACCACTACCACTCTGATAACCCCTGGTTTTACAGAATATTGGATGTAGCACATTCACTTTGTGGTTCTCCTTCTCTCAGTTTCATACAAACACCTCAAACCCCTGGGATTTACATCAGTTAAAATGATTCCATACCTGCGTTCATTCACCCAGTACTTGCTCTGCATGCTGAAAACACACAAACAAAGGGAGAAAGGTTAAATCTTAGAAATGATTAGAGATCTTTTTGAGGTGACGACTAGACACTGTTTAGTTTGGCTAATAATATGTTACTTGGGCATGAAGGGATCCTATTTATGAATGCTGAGTTCTAAATGTGGAGATGCCTGACGGCATGTAGAATGAGCCCCACCTGCTCTTTATCAGTTTGGGGTACGTTTTAACCAGGAAATCCGTAATGTTCCTTTGGGTGAGATTCTGCAGGATGTCCGTCGAGCCCTGAACCCTCTGAAATGGAGAAAGCAACTTAATTTGTGTCAATGGCTAAAACTTGCACCAAATATTAACATTAAAATAGGTATAGCCACACAAAACAAAACTAGCAGCTAAATTAATCTTATTTTTGTTAGCAGAGTTAATCTCAAAGCAGTTTACAATAAGATATTGTTATAATGGATGAAATTCCCTTTCTCAGCTATATCTGATTCGAACAACAACAAATTCACACGCACAGATGCATATTCACTTGCAGACTAACACATAAGGTCATCTCGCACAGGTTACTTTTCCAGCTATAATTATAAGACTTCAATGCACCATGGGTTGTTTTAATCAGCAAGGAGTGCTTCATCAGGACCAAATAATAACATGACACAGACACAGACACAAAGACATAAACATGTAGGTTCAAGCAGAGACTGATACACACCCACATCCAAACATTTTCCTAGGCAGTCGCTTGAGGTTGAGGATGAAGGATGACTTGTTTCCGCTCCGGTTCTGTGGGTTCTGAGGCCAATATTGGACCCACAGACTCTGCAACCAATGGGGCAGGAGGTGCTAAAGGGGGCAAGTGGATGCACAGTTTGGGAGCTAGTGCTCACTTACTGCCTTTTATATCGGGCTTCTGTGTGCTCCTAACAAAGGAACTTAGGTTATTACTGCTGTTCCGAATGTTCCTCATCCAATTAAGGGGTCATGGGCCACGTGTCAATTGGGGTTTTGCACCCCAAAGGAGGCTTTGAAAACACCCTTGAATCTTTTTGTCTGTACATTTGGTAATCTCTTCCTGTGGTGGAACTTGGAATCGAGTGTCTGTTCAGAGAGTTTGTTGAGCAATGTAGCCTGCCAGCTGAGGGTAGTTAGCATCTCACTACTGGGGATGTTGGTTTAGGAGAGGACACTAATGTTGGTTCACTTATCCTGTTTGTGGATCTGGAAGATTTTGCAGAGACACCATTGGTGGTACCTGTCCAGAGGATTTTGCAGAGACAGCGTTGGTAGTATCTATCCAGTGTTTTGAGGCACTTTCTATAAGTAGATTGTGACTCATAAGAACATAAGCGATAGAATCAGACAGCCTGGGTTGCCTGCTCTGCATTCAGTAATACCTTGGCTAACCTTTTACAACGTTCCTGCATTAACCATATATCCCTGGATTTCCTTAATATCTAAAACCCATCAATGTTTGAACATACTCAGTGACTGACCCTCCACTGCCCCTTAGGTAGAGAATTCACAAGGTTTGCCACCTCTGGCTGAAGAAACGTCTTCTCATCCTCATCCTGAATGACTTGTCCTAGACAAACCAGCCAGAGCAGACATCATCCCTGAATCTGCCCTGTCAGGCCTTGTATGAATTTTCTGCACTTCAGTGGGATCATCTCACAGTTTTCCTTAACCCAGGGGAGCATAAGCCCACCTTATGGAGACATTCCTTAGACCTGCGTGCAAAATTTCAGATTTGATCTCACAACGTAAATTTCCTCATATCTTCTCACAATAAAGACCAACGTACCACCTGCCATCTTAATTGGTTATTGTACCTGAATGTTGACTTCTATTGATTCATGTTCAAGGCCACTTTAATTCCCCATCCCACTCCCAGTCTGACCTTCCTGTCTGCGACCTTCTGCACTGTTATAATGAGGCCCAATGTAAGTTTGAGAAACACCTCATCTTTCAGCTGGGCACATTGCAGCCATCCAGGTTCGATATTGAATTCTTCAATTTTAGGTAACTTACTCTTTTGGTCTGTCTCTGTCAGAACCAGCCATATCAGTTTTCCCTTTTCTACCAGTATAGTCTGGCCTGCTGGTCATGTCCCACAGACTTGCTATTAGCAACACAGACAAAGCAACATAACAGAGACACAAGAGATTCTGCAGATGTTGGAAGTCTGGAACAACATACATAAAATGCTGGAGGAACTCAGCAAGTCAGGCGGCATCTACGGAGGGAAACCATGATGAAAGGTCTTGGCCCGAAATGTCAACTGTTCATTTCCCTCCATATAGATGCTGCCTGACCTGCAGAGTTCTTCCAGAATTTTATGTGCATTGCTAAAGAAGCATAATGTTCCTAAATGGTACATTGACTTATTTGGTCTCACTCTATCAAAGATATTCTCTTTGTTCTCTCCATCCCTCCCCCACCTTCTCTGCTACTGAAAACTAACTTGTTCTTCTCTCTTTCCCAGTTCTGATGAAGGATCCCTGATCTGAGACATTAACTGTTTATCTTTCCACAGATACTGCCTGATCTGCTGTGTCTTTCCAATATTTTCTATTGTTATTTTTTTTGGATTTGTAGCAAATGCAATTTTTTGATTTTTAATTACAAGGATAGCCAGGTCCCCCTGTCTAACATCTTCCAAGTATTCAACCTTTAAAAAAATGTCTTGTCCTTCTATTTTCTCTCCCAAATTGGATGATCTCACTTTTTTCCACATTACGTTCCAACTGCCATGTCCTTGCTCATCCACGTAATCTGGCAATATCTCCCTAAAGCCTTTCAACATCCTTTTCACAGCCCACTCCACCTCTGAAGGGCAGGGATCACTGCTGCCTGACAGACCATGAGTTTTATGCTGGGTTTCTGGTTTTTATCAATTCTTCATCGATGTCTGCCTTGATATGAGAATGATCCACATAATTCAGGAGCTCTTCATGGACCTTCATTGTCAGGGGACAGTGCCGTATAATGCAGACAGATTGGTAACGGACCTTTCTTTGCAGACGTGGAGGAGCAGAGGGATCTTGGGGTCCACGTCCATAGATCCCTCAAGATTGCTGCGCAGGTTGATAGGGTTGTTAAGAAGGCGTATGGTGTGTTGGCCTTCATTAGTCTGGGTATTGAGTTCAAGAGCCGCGAGGTAATGTTGCAGCTCTATAAAACCCTGGTTAGACCACACTTGGAATATTGTGTTCAGTTCTGGTCGCCTCATTATAGAAGGGATGTGGAAGCTTTAGAGAGGGTGCAGAGGAGATTTACCAGGATGCTGCCTGGATTGGAGAGCATGTCTTATGAGGATAGGTTGAGTGAGCTCGGGCTTTTCTCTTTGGAGAGAAGGAGGATGAGAGGTGACCTGATGGAGGTGTACAAGATGATAAGAGGCATAGATCGAGTGGACAGTCAGAGACTTTTTCCCAGGGTGAAAATGGCTAACACGAGAGGGCATAATTTTAAGATGATTGGAGGAAGATATAAGGGGAATGTCAGAGGTAAGATTTTTACACGGAGAGTGGTGGGTGCGTGGAACGCACTGCCGGCAGAGGTGGTGGAGGCAGATACATTAGGGACATTTAAGAGACTCTTAGATAGCCATATGAATGATAGAGAAATGGGGGGCTATGTGGGAAGGAAGGGTTAGATAGATCTTACAGCAGGATAAAATGTCGGCACAACATTGTGGGCCAAAGGGCCTGTGCTGTTCTGTAATGTTCTATGTTCTATGTTGAGTGTAGGGCTGTTCTCTCACACAGCTCAGTGAAGGGTTGAAGCTGACTTGGAGCTTAGTGTCTGAATGCGTGCTGTGTAGTACAACTCAGTGACTGTGGTTAGAGTCTGTTTGGTCTTGTAGTGGAGGTTGACGCAGATTGGCTCCCCACAGAAACTTGCATTCATCTTACCTCTGCTACATGATGGCATACAAGCCGTGATCTTAACCACAACAGACCCAATCACAGTGCAGAGCAACTCAAGCAAGGCTGTGTCATTACCTCAACAACTCTGTTTTTTTATCTTGCTTGCCACAATGCTGCACCTCACCTCAAATAATCTAACAGCAGGAATGGAGCTAATCTACAGGTACTTGTATATAAACACACACACACACACACACACACACACACACACACACACACGTACACAGATGACGCACCCACATACAAACACATGCATGCAGAAACATACATGTGTGCGCGCACACAGATGCATAATGCACATGATCTCACATACACACACAACACACACACTAGACACACATATACACACACAGACTACACACACGCACTACACACACACACACACACACACACACACACACACACACACACACACACACACACACACACACACACTCACTTAGGTCTGTTTCATTCATTCGGAAGCATTCACATAGACATGGTTAATACCTGTGGTGGAGGAAGGCCACCAGCCGCTGGAGGGCAGTCGGGGAGCATAATGAGCCGGCTTCTTGTGCTGCATTGGCATGGCGGGGAAGGGTTGTTGTTGGTATAGAATGGGGATTTCAGCAGGTTGGCAACCGTGAGGTCAGGTCGCGGGATTTCCCAGTCAGTGGAGCGGTTACTGCAGGGGTAGCCCCTGTTTCAAAATAAGACATAAATCTTGTTGGAGGATGAACACTGAATGTTAAAGCAGGATTTTTCTTTCATGTACATGTGACTTGATATTGCACGCAGAACTGATTTTGAAGCAGGACATCAGAAAGGCAACACTAATCTCACTTAAATTGATCAAGTGGCAATGTGAATACAAGAAAATAATCAGTCTTACTCGATGGGGCTACCCTTCATACACCGGGTCCCAAATCCAGGCTTGTTCACCAGTACCTCTGTCATATGGCTCAGCTTCTTATCAGATGGGCGTTCATTGCTGTTGAGATGCAGGAAAAGAACATATTACCCAGTATTTAGGTCATGACAATCAGTTTGTTTGGAGCCTTCTCTCTATAGCTTCATCCCAAAATAATATAGACATATACTGTAACGTAAAATGTATATTGTGAACCAGGGGTACCCAGATGTGGTTTCTGTACCTGGTTTGTGCTTAATATTCACTGGTTTGTGTTTTACACAGCTGAAGGTTTATAAAGAACTGCTTCTGACACTCTTGTTTACTGATAAATTAATCCTTTGTCACAACAACATAGTACACTGTTGTCAGCCACTTGAGACATGCTGATCAATGGGAATGTGATGTAAACTTTGTATGTTGCGGCCATTTGCACCTGAATGAATTTTAGTCACTGCTGCAATAAAACGTGGAAGCTTTTCATTCACAGGATGTGGTTGTCACTTGGCAGGCAAGCATTGATTCCTTCAATATGTTGAAGTTCCAAATTATGTATCTGCATTATGTTGCAAAATCATAATATGAATAAAACACTTATTAATCACCAAAAGAGTGGATGTTGTGGAAATCCTGTTTGTATTTTATAAAATGTACTTCTAATTTAAAGATGGAACCAATTATTCCAATTATAAATGACAGTTTTTAAGGAATTAAAGATGATTTTGCAATTTTGGTATTTGAAATGGGCTGGAGGTGCTGCAGGAATATGACTTGCATTTATATAGCTTCTTCCACATCCTCAGGGTTTCCTGAGAGCTTCACAGGTCATTGAATGTGTTCTCAGCTATAGCTGTGGTGGTAATTCAAATGCACTATTTATACATGACAAGGTTCCACAAACTGCAGATGGTTGAAGATCCAGTTAATCTGTTTTGGAAGTGTTGAGCCTGTGGCGAATAATGGTCAGGAGTCTAAAAAGGCAGCTGGGACCATAGTTTACTGCTTCAACTGAAAGGTGGCACCTTGGACAACATAGAACTCCCTCAAGTCCTGCACCTTGTCAGTCTTCCTTAAGTACTGCATTCAAATCCTGGAAGGTCATAAATGTACCACCAGCTATCTCAGGCAAGGGAACTACTATCAAGACAAACTGCCAGATCTTTAGCTACTAGTCTAATTTATATAAATTAAACTGTGCACAATAATAATATAATATTTATACATAATGCTATATATTATGTAGTATAATGGGCAATACAATAAAATGTATTATATTCTAACAGAATAAAGATATAATATGAAATCGTCAAAAGCAGCTGACCTACCTGAAGAAGGTGTATTGTTTACCGTACATCCATGGGTGGATTGTTAAACTTTTATACTCTCCAAATGGAGGGATTATAAGTGAGAAGAAAAGAGCCAATAGCACAAAGTTCGCAGGGAGGAGAAACTGTTAAAAAGAAAGAAGTTTAATTTTGTACAGAATTGGTTCCAGACCTGGGAGATAACAAAATCATAGCATAAGTTTTACATCACTGAATCTGCCTTCACATCTCTTTGCAGGCTGTCAAGTAATGTTAAGATTTAAAAACTGACTATAATATGTGTGTATAATTATGTATACAGATGTTATTCAGATTTGAGTGTGGAAAGCACTATTCTTTGCTCACTTTCAGAGGCTCACTGTAGACCCTCCAAAAGCTACAGAGCCCACCACTGAAACAGCAGTGATCCACACATCTCTGAAGTATGGTGTCATGGCTTGGAGCAAATCTGAATGTTCCCTAATTGGTTTAAAATAAAACTTGCATTTATATAACCCTGACATTCTTAATGTAGGAAAGGTGGCAGTTTGCACAGTGTAATTCCACAAACAGTGTAACAATGACCACTTTTAATGATGTTAATTGAAAGGGACAAATATTGGCCAAGACACAGGATAATCACCCTGCCCTTCCTCAAACTTGCATCATCTGAAAGACAGCACTCCCTCAGTACTGCATTAGAGTGTCCGCATTGATTTTTGTGTTCAGAAGTAGGGGTTGAACCCAGAAAACCCTGGCCAAAATCACTTCAGAAAATACTTACTGCACTCAAACTAAAGCAGACAAATTGAAAAGAAACTTGGATACAGCAACTACCAGCTAATTTGGGGATCTGTGAGTTGATAGTGATTTAAGAGTAGAACAGTGATTTAAGACTGTAATAAACTTATATAAACAAACAATCTGCTGGAGGAACTCAGCAGGTCGAGCAGCGTCGAGGTTTCGACACTGAGCATTGATAATTCCTTTCCCCTTCCAGATGCTGCTCGAACCATTGAGTTCCTCCAACAATGTGTTTGTTTCTCCAGATTCCAGCATCTGCAGCCCCTTGGGTCTCCATAAAGAACTTACTTATGGTTTTCACAATCTCAGGATATCATAACACTTTATAGTCAATGACATGTTATTTCACAGTGCTGTAGGATTATCCTCCTGGAGATATGTGGTGAAATGGAGAAGTAAAACTTTGAGAGGAAATGTGCAGCTGTGGAAAGTTAACAGGCAAAACCCTTTAATTATGTAAATCAGAAAAACCCTGCAGATTCTGGAAATCTAAAATAAAAACAGAAATGCTGTAAATACTCAGCAGGTCAGGCCGTACCTATGGGAAGAGAAACAGAGATAATGTTTCAGGTCAATGATTCTTTACAAGAACTGAATTATGTGGGTCTCAGTTACAACAAGCAGTAGCTCAAAACTTCTGAAAGACAGTATAGGTTGATAAATTGGAGTCTCATAGATATATTAAAAGCAAAGCTTTTCACAGGAGCTGACAAACCAGGCCTACATAAGGAGAAAACAACAAAGATACAAGGTATAGATCGAATATCTGTAATCAAATTTTGGGAAGAGCAGGGCCTCGATGGTCAATCAGGTAGCTGATCTTACATCTCCAGCAGTGAATGATGAGGATAAAGAGCAGAACGTACGAACAATGAGGGCTGTGGTCAAAGGGGGAGTTGATTAAGTCAGTTAGCCTGAAGACCCACACTCAACGTGTCAGGAACAGCTTCTTCCCCCTCCGCCATCAGATTTCTGAATGGTCCGTGGACCCATGAACACTATCTCATTATTCCTCTTCTGCACTATTTATTCATTTTTGTAACTTATAGCAACTTTTATGTCTTGCACTGTACTGCTGCTGCAAAAGAACAAACTTCACGACATATGTCAGTGATAATAAACCTGATTCTGATTTTGATTCTGATTCTGATTCTGAAAGTCAATACATAGAACACTCAGACAGAACAGCTAACAGTTCACTTTGAGACCAGGGAGTTGATTGCAGCATGAGTGATTTGCGAGTAGAGGGGTAACATGATCTTGAAGTAGTTTAGTGTTTTGAGAAGAGGAGTGATGGTATCATTGAAAGGTATACCTCATGAACTCAATAACGCTATAAATTTAAAGCTCCGAGTCATTTGCCTTGTTAAGAATTGCAACCTCAAAGTCCTACCCGGGACAGAAGGATTGGGAAGAACTCGGCCTCTGCAGTGTTAGTTATTGTTGTAATGGAAGAACCTGGCAGTCAAGTTGCACAGAGGAGGATCCCACAAAGAGGAATGACAAAATCATCTATTTTAATGATGTTGGCCAGAGCAATGGGGAGATATTCAATGCTTCTCACCCTTCCCATCAACCCCCCACCCCCGAACCCCACCAAGGCCCTATAGGATGCCTTGTATCCACCTGAAAAGGCAGGTTGGTTTATCAGGAGCAGTACCTCAGTCCAAACCAAAGTGCTCTTGACTGCTTCCAGTCCACTGAGCTGCTTACAATCACAGTCCTTTGGGCTGCTTATGCTCTTACTGGGGTGTTCAGTCCGCTGGGCCACCCACTGTTCACTGGTAAAAGATCCCATGAATTACACAATTAAAAACTTGTTGTCAGCTCTCCCAGTACCCTGACCAGTACTTATTCCTCAACCTTGATCATAAAACAATCCACCGGGCTGCTTGCAGTCCACTGAAATAAAGAAAGATATGGAGTAAAGCTTCCTCTAATTTGTCTAAAGCAATGAGTCCCAGCTTCTGAAGAGCACGACTTATTTTCTACATTGGTCATCCTGTGGCCAATAGCATAAAATTCTTGGCTTATACTCCAGTACAATACTGAGATGGTGCTGCACCTCGACTCTGGATGAGATATTAAACTGCTCACTTATTGGGCATACTAGATCCCAGACCATGGTTCCAATGACCAGGACGGTTAATGCAAGCATCTGGAAAATATTTAACTCGCACTGACCTTGGTATTGTTATCACACTGCTGCTTACACTGTACAAATTGGGTGTCGTCACCACAGTGACTATACTTTCAAAATACTGTTTGTTGATTGTATAAGCACTTTGAGACATGCTGAAAGCAGAGAGAAAGGATCTATATAAATGCAAACCTTTCACTTTGAAAGTGAGACTATTAATTAGTGCTGAATTACGTTCACTTGGGTGATATTAGCCCATGTCCACCAAAAGCTGGATTGAGCAAGTCTTTCGAAACAGATTTAAATTCCTTTTAAAAGCTGGATCTGAATTGAGGTCCCAGAAACAGAAAATGCTGGACACATTCAACATCCGTGGGGGATACAAACCATGGCTACCTGGTTTGCTGGCATCAAGAAAACATGCAGAAGAAGCATTGTCCAAAGCAGTGGTTTTATTTGACAAGGTTTGTTCACAATTGAATTAGAGTTTGGAATTGTACTGATAAGATTAAAACTTGGTTATTTCTACCTCTGGTTTCATGTGGGATCATTGCACAGTGTGACATTGAAGCACACGCACAAGGAAACCAGTTGTGATATTTGCTCTGTAACCAGTGAGGTGACCTCTGGCAGATTGAGCTGGAGCTGGGGTGGTGGGAGAACCTTCTCACGTTGGGGTATAACCTAGCTATTCCTATGGACAGTGAACATGTTTGGACATCATCAGGAACAGCTTGTGTTGGTAGTGGGGGCAGGTTCAGGATAGACAGTGCGTTATATGTCATATGGTGCTTCAGATGAAATACTCTAATGCTCAGATTTGGGAAGGTTGTCTCAGGAGAGGTGGAGGAAAATTGGGACATTCAATAAAATAAACACTGACAAGCAACTTTACTGTGCATTTGGAAGCTCCTTCAGTGTTAGTTTGTTCAGTCCTAATCCTATGTTTGATGCTATGTCCAGGTATGGATAAACTATAATCAGAAAACAACTTAAGTCAGTCAGGCCTGATAGTTTCACTCTACCTGTGCCAGGAAATCCTTCTGACTACGGGTAGCATGGTTGAATCTTTTGATGAACAATGCTTTGAACTGCTGCTTTAGAAGACCTGTGCCTTTGATTTGCCTGGAGCCCTTGCCATCACTCCCCGGCACTGGCTGGTGGTCGGTGGGGTTGGATGGCACCTCAGCAGCGGCCGGATCCAAGCTCTCCACTGCCGGCTGTCCGTTTGGCTTCACCTCAGAAGCAGATGTTTTCCTTGTAATGTTTTGTGTGTTCTCCGCAGCTTGGCTGTTCCTGGAGCTCTCTTTGGCTGCTACGAACATTCAGAGTGAAGACAGTATTTAAACCTTTGCACAAAGCACTGAAAATAAGCTGGCTTTATTTATGAAAAGTGATCTTATTGAACAGTAGGCTTTCACTGATCTCAAAATCTTGTTACCGATCTATAAATCACTCAACCTGGCTGTACCCTGGCTCCAACACCACCCCGCTCTCTGCACAATTCCTTCACTTCTTAATTGGTAGGAGAGCTTTCCGTCTTTGTCTAGTCCAGTGAGACTCCTTCCCCTTTTTATCTTCATCTGCCTGCTGACTTTTAAACACACTTTGTAAACCTACTTGACCACTTCCCCCAGCTCCTTACTTGATGGACTTTTTACACTATGTAGAGTCATATAGTGGGCAGTATACAGGGCAGGCATGGTATATAGTGTAGCAGTTAGTGTGATGCTATTACAGTGCTAGCGACCTGGGTTCAATTCCGGCCACTGTCTGTAAGGAGTTTGTAAGTTCTCCCTATGTCTGTGTGGGTTTCCTCCGGGTGCTCTGGTTTCCTTCCACATTCCAAAGGTGTATGGGTTAGGAAGTTGTGGGCATGCTGTGTTGGCACCGGAAGTGTGGTGACACTTGCTGGCTGCCCCTAAAACACTCTACGCAAAAGATGAATTTCACTGTGTGTTTCGATGTACATGTGACTAATAAAGAAATCTTATCTTTTCTTATATAGTTATACAGCACAGAAACAGGCCCCTTTACCCAACTCATTCATATCGATGCCTCCTGTGCTCATCCCATTTGCCTGCATTTGGCCCATAACCTTCTAAACTGAAACACTTGCCCCTCAGGTCCCCTTTCAATCTTTCTCCTCTCGCCTTAACCCTATGCCCTCTAATGTTAGACTCCCATTCCCTGAGAAAAAGTCTGTGACCATCCACCTTATCTATGCCCTGCATGATGTTATATACCTCTACAATGTATTAACACCCCTCAGCCTCCTTCCTCCAGAGAACAATGTCCTAGCCTATTCAGTCTCTCTTTATAACTCAAGCCCTTCAGTTCCGGCAACATCCTTGTGAATCTTTTAATCACATCCTTCCTATAGTTGGGCGAACAGAATTGCACACAATACTCCATGTGTGGCCTCACCAATGTCTTGTACAGGTGTAACATGATGTCCCAACCCTTGTACTCAGTGCCCTGACTAATGAAGGCAAGCGTGCCACGTGTCTTCTTCACCACCCTATCCACCTGTGTCACCACTTTCAGGAAACTATGTACCTGTACTCTTAGGTCTCTCTGTTCTACGACACTCTCCAGGCCCCTACCATTCACTGTGTACGTCCCACCCTGGTTTAACTTCCCAAAATGCATCGCTCTGCACTTGTCTGAGGTAAATTCCATCTGCCATTCCCTTGCCCACTTTCCCAGTTGATCTAGATCCTGTTGTAACCACCTTCACTGTCCGCTACACCATCAATTTTGGCGTCATCCACAAATGTACTAATTATGCCACCTACGTTCTCATCCAAATCATTAATATATATGAGAAACAACAAGGGACCCAGCTCTGATTCCTGTGACACACTACTGGTCACAGGACTCCATTCTGAATAACAGCCCTCCACTATAACCCTCTGCATCCTACCACCAAACCAATTTTGTATCCAATTGGCTAGTTCGCCCTGGATCCCATGTGATCTCATCCTCTGGACCAGCCTATCAAGTGGGTCCTTGTCAAGGGCCTTGCTAAAGTCCACGTAGAAGACGTCTACTACCCTGCCCTCATCAATCCTCATGGTCATCTCTTCAAAAAACTCAATCAAAGTTGCAAGACATGATTTCCCATGCACCAAGCTGCACTGACTGTCCATAATCAGTTCAACGCTGGTAGATCCTGTTCCTCAGATTCCTCTCCTCACCTATCCATTCACCTATCTATGTGTCTCATGATTTTATAAACCTTTATTAAGTCACCCCTCAACCTTCTACATGCCAGGGAAAAAAGCTTATCCAGTTTTTCTTCATAAATAAAGCCTTCCAGTCCCGGTAACATCCTTGTGAGTCAGAAGTTATGGTCCACATCGGTACCAGAGCTGTAGTCATAGAGCTGTGCAGCACAGAAATAGGCCAATCAGTCCACCACATCCATGTAATCCCTTTTGCCCATCTTCACTAATCTCATTTGCCCACAATAGGACGGTATCCTTCTATGCCTTGCCCATTGAAATGTGGGTCTAAATGCCTCTTAAACATAGTGATTGCATCTGATACCACCACCTCCTCAGGCAGCATGTTCCAGATATCAACCACTCTCTACGTAAAAAGCTTTCCCCTCAGATCTCCTTGAAAGCTCCTTCCTCTCACCTTAAACCTATGTCCTCTTGTTTCTGATGCTCCCACCATGGGAAAAGGATTCTGACTATCTCCCCCATCTATGCCTCTCACAATTTTTTATACCTCTATCAGTTCACCCCTCAGCCTCCTTCACTCCAGGGAAAACAAGCCCAGCCTGTCCAATCTCTCCTCATAACTAAAGTCCTCCAATCCAGGTCACATTCTGGTGAATCTCCTCTGCACTCTCTCCAGTGCAATGCACGATCATATAACAGGATGTAGATGGAAGAATTTAGGGAGCTAGGAAGGAGGTTAAAAGCAGAAGCTCAGAGGCAGTAATCTCAGAACTGCTCCCAGTACCACATGCTAACAACTTCACAAACAGCCAATGAGTATGTGGCTGGAGAAATGCTGCCTGGAGGGAAGATTTTAGCGTGCTGAGACTTTGGGAACTTATCTGGGGCAGATGGGCCATGTACAAGTTGGACGGGCTGCACCTCAGCGGGACCAGGACCAATATCCTTGTGGAGTGGAACAGTGTGCTGGGGCTCGGGGGCAGGGATTTGCTGGTGCTTTTCGGGAGTGTTTAAGTTAGCTTGACAGGGAAATGAGAAGTGACAGGAGAGTCAGGAAGGAGTGAAACAAAACAGGAAGTTGGAGTTGGAAACGTGCTAAGCAAAATAAAGAGGCTGTGGAAACAAAGGGACGTAGGTCAGGGTAGGGAAAAATGATAGAATGCCAAATTTAAAGAGAGTACAAACTAAATGCATTCTGTACAAAGTGGATACAAAAATAGTTTAAATGAGTATGATCTAATTGCCACAACAGAACTTCTGTTGTTGCCTGGATTGGACAGCATATCCAATCCAGCATATATTGGACAGCGAGCTCGGGCTTTTCTCTTTGGAGAGAAGGAGGATGAGAGGGGACTTGATAGAGGTGTACAAGATGATAAGAGGCATAGATCGAGTGGACGATCAGAGACTTTTTCCCAGAGTGAAAGTGGCTAACACGAGGGGGCATAATTTTAAGGTGATTGGAGGAAGGTATAAGGGGGATGTCAGGGGTAATTTTTTTACACAGAGTGGTGGGTGCGTGGAACGCACTGCCTGCAGAGGTTGTGGGGACAGATACATTAAGGACGTTTAAGAGTCTATTAGATAGACACATGAATGATAGAAAAATAGGGGGCTATGTGAGAGGGAAGGATTAGATAGATCTTAGAGCAGGATAAAATGTTGGCACAACATTGTGGACTGAAGGGTCTGTACTGTGCTGTAATGTTCTATGTTCTATGTTCTATGTGCTGTTGCAGGCAACCAAAGATGGGAACTAAGTATCCAAGGTATTTGACATTTAGGGAGCGCAGGGAGAAAGGGAAAGGAGGAGAGGGTGGTGGTGGTGCAACTATTAGTAAGAGATGACATCAATTCACAGGGGTCTTGGCTCAGCAAATTGAGGTGTAGAATGGCTATCAATCTGGGTGGAGCTGAGAAGCTGTAGTCAGCAGGAAACATTGGTAAGGGTTGCTGACAGGTCTCTGAAGAGTAGCTGTGTTGTAGGACGTGGTACAAGTGAGATAGTCAGAGGTTCACGTCACAGAAATAATACAGAAATTTTAATCTACGTATAGACCGGACAAACCAAATTAGGAGATTTGAAGGAGGAATTCATGGAATGTATAAGAGATAGTTCTCTAAAAAGAGAAGTTGAGGAATCAGCAAGGGAACAGGCTGCTTTAGATCGAGTATGGTGTTCTGACAGAGCGTTAATTGGAGATCTGGTAGTTAAAGCCTTGTGGGGAACAGTTATCAAAAATAATGTTATTTCATATAAATATTGAAAGTAACTTAGTTCATTCTGAAACCAAGGACTTAAATCTAAGTAAAACAAAATACGAAAATATGAGGAGTGAGTTGGCTAGGGTAGAATGGGAAATGACATGAAAATGCTTGACAGTAAATAAACAATGACTAACATTTAAAGAGTTAGTGCATGGTTTACCAGTGATAAACATCTCTTTAAGGCCAAAAATCAGGCAGGAAAGGAGATTCAGCTATGGCTATCAAAAGAAGTTAAAAATAGTATTAGATCGAAGGAAAAGACATAAAGATGTCACAAACAGGAAACCCGAGTTTTGGAAACAGTTCTGCACCAAACACAAAACACCCAAGAAATCGGTAAGGGAAAATAAATTATATGAGGGAGAAACATAAGAATAGATTGTAAGAGCTTCATAAGTTAGTAAAAAGGAAAACACTAGTGAGGGCAAATGTTGGTCTTTTACAGATAGGTACAGGAGAATTTAAAATGGGAGGAGGGGCTCAGGAAATACCAGAGGGATTAAACAAATATTTTTTGTCTGCATTACAGAAGAAAATCCATGAAAAATCTCCCAGAAATACCAGTGATCCAAGGATTCGGTGCAAATGAGGAAATAAGAGAAATAAATATTAGTAAAGAAATAGAAGTTAATGAGCCTGAAAAGTGCTAAATTCCAAGGAGCTACACCCCAGACTTTTGAAAGAGCTGGTTGTGGAGATAGTGGATGCTGTGGATATCATCTTCCAAAATTCTATGGATTCTGGAATGGTTCCTGCAGGTTGGAGGGTAGGAAATGTAACTCCATTACTTAAGAAAGGAGGGGAAAACAGGGAACCATTGATATGTTAGACTGGTGTAGGTAGAAGGGAAAATGCTGACATCTATAATAAAGAGTGTTATATCAATGCACTTAAAAATAATAATACGATTGAGCAGAGTCAACATAGATTTACGAAAGGAAAGTCATATTTGCATGATCTATTGGAATTCTTGGAGGATCTATTTCGTAGAGTAATCAGGGAGAACCAGTCAATGCGATGTACTTGGATTTTCAGGCTTTTGGTAAGGTCCCACACAGAGTATAACATGTTTAATTTGTTTTCCTTGTGAATGTTTTGCCTCTAATGCTATGTGCCTAAATAACTTCTTCATCGCACCTGTGCATACATGCACTTGTGCATGTGACAATAAACTTGACTTTGACCTTGACAAGGTTAGGTCACGTAATATTGAGTAGCCTGGTGGATATTGAGCAGCCCATTGAAATAGTTAGCAGCCCAATGGACCATGATTAGCCGTGCAGAATGTAAGCAGACCAGTACACTGTGAGCAGAGCAGTGGACCATGAAAAGTCCAGTGGGCCAGAAGCAGTCCAGTGAACTGTGAAGAGCCCATTGGACTATGAGAAATCCAGTTGCTTTCCCAAGCCCAGGACCAAGGCGGCAGCAAAGATGTATGTTATTGTGACCATCAGAACCAGAAAGTTCATGACAAACTGCTTGCTCTAACACAAGCAAATGGTTGTTGATGTCCTCTACCTCAGCAAACCTACAGTTCCCAAAACAGAAATCAGGGAAAAGTTGGCAAAAATGTACAAAACAACACTGGATGTTGTGTTCGTTTTTGGCTTCAGGACACAGTTTGGTGGTGGCAAGACAACAGGATTCGCCATGGTCCACGATCCCTTGGATTACGCCAAGACGAATGAAACAAAGCACAGGTTAGCAGGGAATGGTCTGTTAGAGAGGAAGAAAGTTTTCCAGGGAACAGTGAAAGGAACAAAAGAACAGAATGAAGAAAGTTTGCGGTACGGCTAAAGCTAACGTTAGTGCTGGCAAGGAGAAATGAAGCACCAGTGGCAGTAATGCGGCAAAACACATGAAGGTCCATTGAAATGCTGAGTTAACCATGGATCACCACCTCTGATTATTTGTCCTCATGCTCAAATAAATGTTATAAAAAGTGAAAAAAAAGAGAAATCCATTGACTGCGTCATCCTATGGATAGTGA
Source organism: Pristis pectinata (assembly GCF_009764475.1). NCBI lineage: Eukaryota > Metazoa > Chordata > Chondrichthyes > Rhinopristiformes > Pristidae > Pristis > Pristis pectinata. Next base: position 15,756,636 of record NC_067407.1, read on the forward strand.
GCATCCCTGAACATCAAGCAGCCCATTGGATTATAAGCAGCCAATAAGACGGTGCACGATCCCCAGCGGACTGCTCACAGCCCAAAGGACCATGAGTAGGGGAGTGGTCTTTATACAGCATAGGGCATCAGTAGCCCTGGGATCTTTGCAGTGCTTAGAGCACAGCCCAGTTGACAGGGCTCAGGCGATCTATAGTGCTGCTCATGGTCCACTGGACTGCTTAGTCTACACTGGGTTATGCATTGCCCACCAGATTGCTTAGCCACTGGGCTACTGGCCTTCCACTGCACTGCTCCTGGCCCACTGGACTGTCCATCTTCCACTTAGTTCTACTCTGTCCAATTGGCTGCTTATTAGTCAATGGGCTGTGTGCTGTTCGATGGAATGCTTCTCATTCACAAGGCTGCTCACAATCCACTGGATTACTTACAGTCCACTGGATTTCCCAGAGTCCATTCAGATCTTCACATTTCACTGGACCACTGGACTGTCCATTTTCCACTGCTCTCCTCACAGCCTACTGGGCTGCTTGCAGTCTGCTGGGCTAAATATGGTCCATTGGGCTGCTAAGTATCTATTGCCCCCCAAAAAAATCACACATTTGGCAATAACTTAATATTAAAGTAAGGGGTTTCACAATGGAACTTGGGAATGAATGAGAAATTGTCCAGAAATTGAAGCAAATGATACTTATAGAACGGTACCAATCTGACTGCTTTTCATTCATATTAACCCTTGGGATTCAATCCCAATCTGAGCTGGTTGAATCCACAGCTGAAGCAGTGTGGAGACAAACAAGGGCACTGTCCAGTTGCATCAATAGACTGAGTTGGAAAAATTTGGGCCATTTGACCTTGAAACGAGGTCATTAAAAGGTATCCACCTAGTTAAAACAAAACAATCATGGGGCAGTGTTCCAAGCTAACCAACGATAAAGATTCAAATCAGTAATTTGGAACTGATCTCAGGAAGGTGGTCCAACAAAACAATTATAGATGAATAAAGATAAGGCCATTAAAATCATGCAAGAATTGTGATGGGGAACATTGTTCCTTCTGGATACTTGAGTTATCTCTTTATCCAAGACTCATTGTGAATTAATGGGAAAAAGATGGAGTAATTATATCACCAGAGCTGCCCTCACTCAAGAAAATGCGCTTCGTGAAATAAAGTTAACTATTTCTATTTAAAGTTATGTACTTTGAAGCAAAAGCATCTTTCCCAGTTGACAAGAAACCTTCCCCTTTAACGAGAAAATTAGAGTTTTGAATTTCAGTGTAATTATATTTGCAGGATGCAGAAAAGGTTATTTAGTGATTCCATGAGAGTACACACCTGGAGTCCTGGTAATTAGATCTAATTACACATCTGCACATCAATGAGACATCAGAGGTTCATAACCCATGTACCTTCTCTGTAACCTGTATATTATTTGAAAGTATCTTCTGCACCAGCCTTCTTAAATGATTACTTTCTGGATGATGATAAGAGGATGCTGTTGCTGCAGCAAAGAGCTGTGGATAATGACTGAGAAGCAAGCACTCTGACTGATGTTTCAGTGAATTTATTCAGAGGACATGAGCTAAATGGCGTAGGACATTCTGAACTAAGTCACCTCAGCCCAGAGAGGGTGTGTTGGTTTTTTTGGATCAATGCTGCATTGGGAGTGGGGGGATGGAAATTGTCCAGGACTTTCACTCTACATGACTGTACAAGTGAGTCTTGTGGTAATTGCATGCATCTGGACATCAGGCTTGTCTCCGCGATCCAATGCTCACTGCCAAGATTCAATACACAGATGCTGGCCTCTTGACTAAGACATAGTTGGATACTCAGCATGTGTCTAATTGCACCCAGCCTGATCTATAGGTTCAGTGAAGTAAGAAGAGGCTGATAAACGGCAGAGGGAAAAGGAGCAAGAGGACACTTCATTACATTTACAACAACAAATGCATCATCACATCAACTTGGCAGCTGCAGTCTATTCCAGAATCTCCTACATAGCCTGCTGTGATAGGCATAAAGAGGTTGTAGTTCAGTACCTAAATTAAACTCATGCAGAAACTCTTTAATTGGGAAACAGTTGCTCTGAAGCTTATGTAGTGATTCTATAATTTTTTTCAGACTCATTGGTTTATTAATTAGCATCCTTTATCTAATGCGTTGTATCATTTCTACTCTCTCCTGATAATATTAATGTACAATGGGGCTACATTTCTCACATGCCCAGCGTCAAACTCCCAAATAAGACAATCTATTCTGAGCTCAGTTTTTGGAGGGAATACCAGGTGGAGAGGGCACGGTAGTGTAGCGGTTAGCGTAACGTTATTACAGCGCCAGCGACCAAGGTTCAATTCCAGCCGCTGTCTGCAAGGAGTTTGTACGCTTTTCCCGTGTCTGCGTGTGTTTCCTCCTGGTGTTCCGGTTTCCTCCCACGTTCCAAAGACGTACGGGTTAGGAAGTTGTGGGCACGCTATGTTGGCGCCGGAAGCGTGGCGACACTTGTGGGCTGCCCCCACAACACTCTACGCAAAAGATGCATTTCACTGTGTGTTTCGATGTACATGTGACTAATAAAGCTATCTTATCTTATCTTATCCCCACTGAATCCAGGGAATCTCTGGCCCTTGACCCCTCAAAGTAGAGAAGGAGCATTTGGGGTGGTATTGAGGACTTCAAGGGCATGCATCAAATGCATATAGAAGACATGCGTAAGCAGTGAAAGAAGTCCACCACCTCACAAACTACACACCCACCCTGTCAGGTACTTCCTGCCCCATCTGAGAGACTAATAAAACCAGTTCCCACACTGGCTTTATTAGTCACTCAAAACCCACAAACCTGGAGTGGGAGCAAGTCTTCCTTGATCCCAAGAGACTCCCTATGAAGAAGAAGGGGATATAAAATACACAGAGCAGATTGCTAGCTGGGCCATGGGTACTGATGGCCCACACCTGCTCTTAGATTGTCTGTTCGTATTTTTAATGGGCATTCTTTGACATTCATGTACAATGTGAAAATCTATGAATTATCAACTCATATATGTGAATATTTTTGGTTCTGTTCACCATCTGGTTTCTTATGCAGATGGTGAACTATACTCCACTGTTTCTGGTCCATTTGTACAATTGGCAACCTTTTTTCCACTGGGTGTTGCTACAGTATGTGATATCCAGGGAATAGCATATTCCAGTTTTGATTTTTTTTATCCTTTAAGGTAAATGTTGATTTTTTTTTAACTTGAAGACCAAAATTATTAACTTGAAGCAGAGATTAGTTTCTGTGTTAATAATGTGGAAGTTATTAAATTTAATGTCTAATAATTACTATTTGTATTCTGTGGGCAGATTAGGTTTAAAGAACCTTTTCTGTGAGAAGGTAGAGAAGGGGAGAGGAAATCACACACATAATATGGTTTATTGTGAAGGTATTTATTTGACTTCTGTAGTCAATCCAGAGATTGTGGAACTGTAATATCGCAATGACTTTTGATCTCTCAATCTTTGTTCTATCAAAGGTAGGGCCAAGAACTAGTTAAAAGGCAAGATCAGCAATGTAAGTAACTGGAACTTCAAAAATATAAACTGTCTATTGAATCTGGAATACAGCCACTTACTTCAAGTTCAGTTGTGAAATATTAATTAACTATGAGGCTACAGGGGCTTTCTCAGTCTATGCAGTGGAACTGAAGGCATAAGGACTGGAATTTATAATAATGAAACAATGGGGGGGGGGGTCAACAAGCTGAGTGGAGCAACAGAAACTGACTGAAATTGCAGCAAAGTTGCTATGTGTCTGTAGTTATTCCCCAGGTATCAGATAGCAACATCCTGTGGAAGAAACATATCCAGTCATGTGAATGAACCAGAGATAAAAGAAACTTGCAAACACAAGGAACTAGATGGTAACAAGAACCAAAAATATTCTTATATATGAGCTAATTATTCAGAGATTTCCACGTAATGAATGAATGTCAAGGACTGCAAATTAAAAATATGAACTTATTAATTAGGAGAAAGAGTGGAACGTTTCACCTCTCAAGCCTGTTCTACCACATGGTTGATTTGACTGTAACCTCATCTCTACATTCCTGTATACCTGTGGTAACCTTTCACCCCTTTCAAACAAAACCTTTCCACATCCACCCTGTGAAGGCCCTTCAGGATCTTACATGTTTCAATCAAGTTCCCTCGCACTCTTCTAAGATCCACTGGATACAAACCTAGCCTATCCAACCTTTCCTCGTAAGACAACTGTCCCATTCCAGGTATTATTCTAGTAAACTCTTTCTGCACAGATTCCAATGCATCAACTTCCTCCCTTAAGTAGGAGAACAATAACTACACACAGTGGTGTAGAGGTAGTTTCATTAATGCCCGATATAACTGAAGCATAACCTCTCTACTTTTACATTCAATTCCTTAGCAATAAACAATAATACTTTGCTGGCTTCCCTGACTACTTGCAATGCCTGTATCATAGCCTTTTACCTATCTTTGTGTCATCAACAAAATTAATAAATACAATAAAATGGAATATCTGAGAAGGTTCTGATTGTACTGGTGGTTAAAGATTCATATCCACATCAGTTCTAGTGTCACAGAGGCTTCTGCTACAGTGATTTAGGGGTGCAATTTATTTTTGGTCTCCAATACTGAAAGTATGCAGGAGTGTTGGTTGAAGCTCCATATGTTCAGTTCCAATAAAATCAGTGGCTATAAATGTCGGGAGGGAACGCTACCCACAGCTGGTATTCTCACATCCAGTTGGCACCAAAGATCAGAGGGAGGTACTTCTCCTCCCAGGCTTTCTTTGGTCTGAATGTAGAATACAAGGATAGGGAGAATGTTCCCTCATGCTCACCATCCTTTGCTTCAATATCGACAACTGTTGCCTTCTGTTCCACTCCAAGGCCCGCTTCTGACTTTCTTGGGATCAGACGGCCTTGCAGAGATCATGATTAACAAAGGGAAAAAAAAACAAAAATAAAAATTTAGTAACTTAAAAAATATTTTGGCCCTGGTGAAGTTTATATGCTGGGACAGGTCTTTCTTGAGTGGGATATCTCACAGAAAACTTTATTAAAGAGTTTGCAGTACCCTTTACAATGTGACCCATGATAGTGTATCTAAGGCATTGGGAGATCAGTGAATGATAGGAACAACAATGTATCTCTTAACCAATGACAGAAGAGAAGGAAACACAGAACATATTGTAATGGAAGGTGAATTAAAATTACACACACAAAATGGTGGGAAAGAGAGTGATTTGGATTAAGACAGTAAGAAGAGTCCAAAGGGAAAAAAAATCAAGACTTTTACAAGAAATTAACATTTAAAGAATTTCTTCAGAACAATTCACTAGTGCTCTAGTCAGATTAAATTAATCAGGTTTCTATCGAAAAAGTTGTTTGGCATTATATTAACTGATACTAAGTTTTCAAAAAGCTACTTACTCTGTCAGTTACCAGACTTAAATTTCCATCCTTCCAAGTGTTACTTGCCTAAACTTTGCATAACCAAAAAAGCATCTATAATTTCTGAATTGGAAGAATATACATGTGTTGCAGATAATATTTCTACCCTATAAACCTCACCAAAATTACAATTCTGTAACCATAATGTTCCATGTGAATCATATTTTTCAGATTTTTTTGAGAATTCTGATTTACCTGATTTGAGAGCAGAATCTTCAGTAGCCTTTAGGAATATCTGCAGGTTAGAAAATAATTACATTGAATTACTGGCAGCAGATGAAATACAGGTAGTAGGTGAGATACAGGTGGCAGATGAAGTGCCATTGGTAAGGAATGGAGAATGGGTGAAGTACAATGAAGGTGACCTCCAGGAAGCAGGTAAAGTACAGGCAGTAGGTTAAGAAAGGAGAAAGGTGAAGCACATGAGGATAAAGTACAATGACAGGTGATCTACAGGCAGAAAGTAGATTACAGAGGGTAGGTGAAGCACAGTTGGCAGGTGAACTGAAGAGATTAGGTGAAGTACAAACAGATGAAGAACTACAGGTGGTACAGGCAGCGTGAAAAACAGGTGGCAAAGATATGGAGCATAAGGCCCAATAATTCCACAATCCAATGACTGAATTGCTTGCTCTTATCTGGTGAAGTAGTGAAACAGATACTGCAGAAATTAGTAGCCTTTCACAGCATTCTGTGCACTTGAATTAGTTATTTCTGCACTTTGATAGATTAACAACAGCAAATGATTATCCCGTATAAATGTAGCAGACTACCAAATAGTATTAATGCTATTAAATTTTGTTGCGTTTACCCACTTGCTGCCATAATCCCAGCAAGGATATGCGAGAACCTCAAGCAGGCAAGATAATTTTACTTCTATTGATGATGTAGTCCCACCCAATGGACTAGCAGAAGTGCTGAAAGCAAGTCTGGAGGGGTGTGGAACAGGTAACTGATTCATGAGCAGATATCCTACAATATTCACAATAATGAAAAATGATCCCTAAAACATTATGGGGATACAGAAGCGCAGCGGTTAAGTTACTAGGCAAGTACCCAGAGGGGTGGACTTATGGTTGTGAAGACATGAGTTCAAATCTTACCATTGTAGTTGGGGAACTTAAACTGAAGTAATTAAATAAATCTAGAATTAAAAAGTTGTCATCAGGAACAATAACCATGAACATGTTGGATCATTGCAAAAGTCCATCTGGTTCACAGGTATGTTCAGGGAAGGAATCTACTGTCCCTAACCAGTCTGCCTGATATGTGACTCCTATGGTATTGACTGTTATTCACCTCCTGAAGTCGGTCACTCAGTTCAGAGATCAATCAGAGAAGAGCGATAAATGTTGGCTGCATCTCATGAAGAAATAAAAAGAAATCTTTCATGTGGCCATGGTAGACTGGTGTGTGAACTCCCACTGAAATTTGTGTCCAACACAAAGATGATTCACTCAAGCCCACAGCTGCTGGTTGGAAATCCCAGGGCTCACAACTGAGCTGTCAAAACTCTATTTCTGAAAGTGTTTGAATCATTAGGAAACTCCTAGCATGGGTGTGAAGAGTTCAAAACAAGAAAATAGATGTAACATGCATAACTTATTCGCTTGTTTTGGAGTGTAGATTAGGCACTGTGGCTGAGGGTTTTGTCACAAGTATCTGGGGGGCTGGACAAATGATTCACTGATATGAGTTTGCATCCTGACGTGGCAGCTGGAGAATTTAAATTCATATAGCACAGAAAAGGCCATTTGGCCATTGAGTCTGCATCCACCATCAACATTAATTCTACCCTACTCCCATTTTAATCTCCCCTTATTCCCATTTCCTCCTCCCAGATTCTACTGCTCACCTACACACTAGGGGCAATCTACAGAATCCAATTAACCTAGTAATCTGCACATTTTTGACATGTGGGAAGAAACCGGAGGACCCAGAGGGAAACCACATGGTCACAGGAGAACATACAAACTCCACACTGGCAGCACCCAAGGTGAGGATTGAACTGGGGACGCTGGAGCTGTGAGGTGGCAGCTCTTCTGGCTGTGCCATTGTGCAGTCCAGCTAATCGAGAATAAAAACACTAGCACCAACAATGGTGACAGTTAAACCACTGGACGACTGTACCTAATACTATTTGGTAGTCTGCTACATTTGTACTGGATAATTATTTGCTGTTGTTAATCTATCAAAGTGCAGAAATAACTAGATCAAGAGCACAGAATGCTGTGAAAGGCAATTAATTTCTGCACTATCTGTTTCACTACTTCACTTCAGATAGGAGCAAGCAATTCAGTCATTGGTTTGTGGAACAACTGACCATCTGATTCTCTGATTTCCCTCAGGAAAGGAAGTGTGACATATTAACCATTCTGGCCCATGTGTCCCTCTAAATCCACTGCAGTGTGCTTGACTTTTAACTACCCTCTGGCATGGCTCAGCAAGGTCAAATACCCATGAATGAATTTTTAAAAATAACTTTGCAGATAATGACGGAAAAACACTGGCTGTAATGTTCAGTAGTTTTTAAAAAAAATTCAAAAACAACAATATCAGTTTAACGATAAAACGTTTGATGAGGAGGCATGGAATGAATGTTGGGATCAACTAGCGATGTAAGTGAAAAGCTTCTACTATTCCCCAATCACATCTAGGATATTCACAGGAGATCAGAAACAAATTAACAAGTCGGAAGTTCACCACTGCCTACAATCTCAATGCACACTTACATATAAGAGTTATCATTCCATAAATTACTTAAAATACCTTTAAAAGTAGTGAGGGATAGGAGGGAATGCAATTTCTTTCAAAGGCTGAGCTGCTTTAAAGCACAAGCTTCTTATGTTCAATAATCAGTGGTGAATACAATGTGAACAATTTAGTCCTGTTTCGATCTTTCATCTTGCTTTCCAAATCAAGTTATGCGGAGTTTTGGTGCTTGCTTCAGAATCTTTCAATACTTGCTTCAGAATCTTTCCACTAACAGACAAGGCAGTCCTACCTGCTGATGGCATGCACAAGAACATAAGAAAATAGGAGCAGGGGTAGGTCACCTGGGCCCTCAAGCCTGCTCCACCATTCAATATGACCTGTGTTAGTCTTGCTTCCTCTGCTGTGCCAGTTCCCCCACAACCCTCAGTTCTATGATCTGTCAAATACTTATTTATTTCCACCTTAAATATTTCTAATGGTCTGACCTCCACTACCCTCAGAGGCTGAGAATTCCAGAGATTCATCTCAGCTTTAAATGACTGTTGGGTGGTTGGTGGTCAGCTTGGACTTGGTGTGCTGAAGGTCCTGTTTCCATGCAATATCTCTCTATAGTTCTATGACTGGCCCCTTATTTTGTAGTTATGTCCCCTTGTTCATGATTTTTCCACTTGTGAGGACATCTCAGTATCGACCCTGTCAATTCCCTTTAGGATCTTATATGTTTGATAAGGTCACCCTTCATTCTTCTAGACTCCAAGGAATACAGGCCCACACTGCCTAGCCACTCTTGATAGGACAACCCTCACATTCCAAGAATTAGCCTGGTAAATCTCCTTTGGACAGCCTCCAATGCTATATTATCCTTTTTCGGGTAAGGGGACCAAAACTGGGCACAGTATTCCAGGTGCGACCTCACCAACACTCTGTGCGACGCTAACAAAACCTCCCTATCCTTAAATGCCAACCTCTTTGCAATAAAGGTCAAACGTTATTTGCCTTATTAACTACTTGTTGGACCTGCCTGCTAACTTTTTGTGATTCATGCACTAGAACATGAACTTCACTCATTAGCCATCAGTCTCCATTTAGATAATAATCTGCCTTTTGATTTCTCTTACTGGAGTACATGACCTCACACTTCCCCACATTAAACAGCATTTGCCACAGTTTTGCCCAATCACTCAGTCTATCTATATCCTGTCACAGAATCACAATGCCCTTGTCACAAAATGCCCTTTGACCTATTTACGTATCATTGGCAAACTTGGAAATCTTGCATTTCCCTCTTCCTCCAGGTCATTAATTGTAAACAATTGAGGGCCAAGAACTGATCCCTGGGGTAATCCACTAGTTACGTCCCTTCAGCCTGAAAAGGGCCCCTTTATTCCAAATCTTTCTTTTCTATGTGACAGCCGGTTTTCAATCCATGCTAGTTCACTTCCTCCATGATCGTGGATTTTAATTTATGCACCAGCCTCTTACGTGGCACCTTGTCAAATTCCTTTTGGAAATTTAAATACACAACATCCACAGTGTACCCTCTATCAACTCTCTCTGTCACATCCTCAAAGAGTTCGAGGAAATTTGTTGATTTACCTTCTATAAAATCACATTGACGTGGTGTGATTACATTCAACTTTCCTAAATGATTAGTTACTTCCTCTTTGATTATTGACTCCAACGTTTTGCCAACAATAGGCACCAATCTAGCTGGCCTGTAGTTCCCCAACTTCTGTTTCCCTTCTTTTTTGAACAAGAAGGTCGCATTAGCTATTCTCTAACCTTCCGCTACCCTCCCAGAATTTAGCGAGTTTTAAAAAATGTAAGCCAGTGGATCCACTATCCCTGTAGCCAGTTCCTTAAGACCCTTAAGTGTGGGCCATTGGGTCCCGGTGATTTGTCCATTTCTAGCCCTGTGACTTTATCTAATACTTTATCCCTTGTGACTGGGATTTGTACAAGTTCCTGCATGTTATTTGAAATTAGCCCATCTGTCATCTTTGCAGTATCCTCCATGGTGAAGATTGCTGCAAAGAATTGGTTTAACATATCTGCCATTTCTTTGCTTCCTGTTATTAATTCACCAGGCTGGTTCTCTAATGGTCCCATACTTACCTTCCTCTCCTTCTTCCTATTTACATACTTATGGAAACTCTTACTGTTTGTTTTGATATTCCATGCAAGTTTTCTCTCAAAATCATTGTTCTCCCTCCTTATGAACTCTTTAATCTTTCATTGCTGGATCCTAAAAACTTCCCAGTCCTCTGGCCTACCACCAGTCCTTGCCACTTTGTATGCCCTATTTTTCAGTGTAACCTTATCCTTGACCTCCTTTGTTAACCACAGACTGTGCCTCTTTCTCAGAGAATCCCTCCTTCTAATTGGGATAAATTCCTGATGGGTGTTATCCACCAGCTGATTAAATATTTGCCATTGTTCATCTACCGACCTGTCTCTTAGCTTAATATCCCAGTCCACCACTGCCCTCATACCTTTATAATTGCCCTTAAATAAGTTGAAGATTTATGGTGTGGTTTCACTCTCAAATTCCATGTGGAATTCTATCATATTGTGCTCACTGCCTCCTAGGGGATCTTTAGCCACAAGGTCTCTTATTAATCCTTCCTCATTTTTCATAATCTGAAATAGCCTGTTACCAGGAAGATTCCATAACATACTGCTCTAAGGTATATTCCTTGATGTACTCCACAAATTCTTCCATGAAACCCTTGCCAATTTGGTTTATCCAATCAATATGTTTATTAAAATCTCCCATTACAATTGCAGTTGGCTTCGAACATGCCCTAGATGTTTCTTCATTTATGTTCTGCCCTATCAAAAGGTCACATTTAGGGAGCCTACAGTCTACTCCCACCCATGTCTTCTCACCCCTGCTATTCATGATTTCAACCCAAACTAATTCCACATTGTGTTGGATGTCATTGTGCTCTTTTGCTCTTACATTCAATATTACAACCATTTCAATAAAACTATTTAGCTTAAGCTATTGATGGAAGCTCATGCATAGCACAGCTGTGAGATCACATGTTCCAGACTTTGTCACTGAAATCATTCGGTAACAATGCTACAAATGTCCACATAGAATTCCTTAAACCAATTTGCTTGCCACTGTCGAGACACACGACACTGCAGATACTGGAATCTGAAGCAACAAATAATCTGCTGGAGGAACACAGAGGGCTGAGCAGCATCTGTGGGAGGAAAGGAATTGTCAACAATTCTTTTCCCCCCACAGATGCTGCTTGACCCGCTGAGTTCCTCCAGCAGATTGTTTGTTGTTTGGAATTGTCCACATCTTTGTCGAAATTTTGAAAGAAACATTATTTGTATTGCCATCTGAGAATGCTAATATTCTCAGACAGTAATATGAACATGTAAATATACAAATAAGGGGCAGGAGTAGGCCACTCGGCCCCTCAAATCTGCTCCTCAATTTAATAAGGTCATGGCCGATCTGATCATAATCTCAGTTTGGCATTGCTGTCTACCTTTCACCTCCTTGCTTCTAAATTGTCCATCTATTTCTGTCATTGAAACATTTAAAGACTTTGCTTCCATTTCTGCTTGGGGAAGACATTTCCAAAGACCCATGATCTTCTGAGAGAAAAATCTTCGTCTGATCCCTGTCTTAAAGGTGCATCCCATTATTTTTAAAAGGCGACATCTCCTTCCCCATGTTAAATTAGTGATCTCCTAGTTCTAGGAGTTAGAGGCTTTGTATTTTGTTTGCAAGTAGCTTATCTAATGGTTAACCACATTTTTCTGCAGATACAACTCTGGGGAAAACTGTTTCAGTTCAGATGCCAAATAACTTGGTTTCAAGGGATATGGGCCAAATGCAGGCAAATGGGACTAGCTCAGGTAGGCAACTTGGTTGGCATGGACAAGTTGGGCTGAAGGGCCTGCTTCCATGCTGTACAATGCTATGACTCTATAAGTCTAGTTGCAAGTAACAACACTTCCTGGAATAAGTGATAATCAGCCTCACCTCCTCCAGCGAGGTATCAGACACACCAAAGCTGCTGAGGCCTAAATCTTGCAGCGTCTCTTCAATTTCTCGGAACAGGCTGGCGTAAGCCCGGTGCTTGATGTCTTTACTAGGCAGCAGGTAGTATAGCTCTTGACCAACATTCTCTATCAGCTCGGCCTCAGGGACATGGTGCTGAATGAGCTTTGTTAATGTGTTTACATCACCTGGAGAGAGACATCAACAAGAGGTACAGGAAGAGATTGCAGGCTGCCATTTGTTGCAAGTGTACAAAACACAGTAAATTTCCTTCCAACAGACCTAATCTATTGTCATTAGTGATTTACATTTAAAGGCCTCTGATTAAACTCAAAGGAGTTTAGAACAGTGAGAGATAATTTCATTGAGACTCAAGATGCTGAGAGTCTGTTTCTCCAGGCGGGAGAATCCAGAAATGGGGGCTGCTGTCTCAGGAATTCTCAGCCCATTCAGCTGAGGATGTGCAGTTGTTGAGGTGATACAAGGCTCATATTGATACGTTATCGGACATGGGGAAAATGAAGGGCCAAAGGGATTGGGCGGGAGAAGAATTTGAGTTAACATGATCGGCTGCGATCTTATCAAGCGATGGGGCAGGTTGGTGTGACCACTCGACCTTCCTCTACCTCTATTTCTTGTGTTCTAAGTGGAGCCAAGAAATATTAGCCTAGAAACACGTCGTGGAGGTGGTGGGTTGAGTGCCCTGTTTCCCTGCTGAATGACTCTTGAACTGCAATGTTAGCATTCACATGCTGATATGACATTCTGTAATGCATGCTATATTAACAAAATCATTCATCCTTAGTTTTTTAAAAATGTCAATGTCTGTTAAAGTAGCAAATGTTAGAATGCCATGTGAAAGGGAATGCATTGGTTTGGATGCTAATTTCTCACACAGTTATTTCTGGACGATACTCGTTATAGTGTGATAATCGATGATTGAAAATGGGTGCAAGTCCAATGAATGATAAACAATGCAAGGGACACTTTGGAGGGTTACTAAGAGATACGAAACCCTTTTCTACTGCAGCCTTATATAAAATGGTGTTGTGGTTGTCAACCTAATGTTGTTTCCTCTTGGCTAATCTCGCAAATTTAACCTTTCAAATGTTGAAAAAAATAGTCCTTTTCCTGTCAAAACAACAACAGCAAATGGAAATTCTTGTAATGGAGGCAAGGAACTAACAACGTTACAGTGAGGGATAAATCTGAAGCAGTACATTAAAAATGTCACTGGACTACTGCATGCATGCTTTGTGACATCATTTCCTTAGCAGTGCCCTCATTTGAGGATAAACAGACATAGAACATAGAACAGTACAGCACAGGAACAGACCCTTTGGCCCATGATGTCTGTGCCGACCATGATGCCAATCCAAACTAATCCCATCTGCCAGCACCTGGTCTATATCCCTTCATTCGCTGCCCGTTCATGTGCCTGTCTAAATGCCTCTTAAACATTTCCATTGTATCTGCTTCCACCACTTCCCCTGGCAGTGCGTTCCAGACACCTACCACTCTCTGTGTAAAAAATTTGCTTCGCAAACCTCCTTTAAATTTTCCTCCTCTCACCTTAAACCTATGCCCTTTGGTATTTGACATTTCCACCCTGGAAAAAAGACCCTGACTAGCTATGCTATCTATTTCTCTCAATTTTATATACTTTCGTCAGGTTGTCCCTCAGCCTCTGACTCTCCAGAGAAAATAATCCAAGTCTGTCCAACCTCTCATCATAGCTAATACTCTTAATCCAGGCAACATCCTTGTGAACCTCTTCTGTTCCCTCTCCAAAGCCTCCACATCCTTCTTGTGTGACCAGATCTGCACACAATACTTCAAATGTCACCTAACCAAAGTTTTATACAGCTGCAACATGACTTTCCAACCTTTCTTCTCAACACCCCAACCAATGAAAGCAAGTATGCCATACACCTTCTTTACCACCCTATCTACTTGTGTTGCCATTTTCAGGGAGCTATGGACTTGCACCCCAAGATCCCTCTGTACATTTGACTTCCCAAAGTGCAACACTCATATGTGTATAGATTAAACTCCATCCGCCATTTCCCTGCCCACACTCTCAACTGATCTACATCCTGCTGAATCTTTCAACAACATTCCTCATTATCCTCAACTTCATCAATTTTTGTGCCATTTGCAAACTTATTAATCAGCCCACCTACATTTTCATCCAAGTCATTTATATATATCACAGACAACAAGAGGTCCCAGCGCTGATCCTTGCAGAACACCACTGGTCACAGACTTCCAGCCAGAATAGCACACCTCCACCACTTCCCTCTGTCTTCCATGGCCGAGCCAGTTTTGAATCCAAGCTAATAAGTCTCCATGTATCCCATGTGCCTTAATCTCCTGGATCAGCCTGCCACAAAGGACCTTGTCAAATGCCTTACTAAAGATGTGGGAACACAAATGTTTGAGAATCTACAAGATTCTCAGAATTAACTAGCAGTCTGGACCTGTCGACCAGAGGTCTGAAATAGATTCAGGCAGCTGACAACACAGCAGAGAGAAATGATCCCACTCGCATACATAGATGGAATTATCTAACACTAACAAGGGGGGAGGAGGGGGAATGTAAACCGTACCATCCAGTTCTTCTTCTGGAAGGGTCTCATCAATGGGGAAGCAGTTGGAACAGGAACAGGAGCAGCCTGGTGGACAGGTGCAGGTCGGCTATGGTAGTTGGTGGGTAAAAGAACAGCAGACATCAGTCGAACTACAGAGCAGCAAACACAATTCACTATACAGGATGATCTTACATCTGTGTGAGAGAAACTCCTTGATCTGTTCCTATTTTAGCTTCACATTTCTGACCCATTTCCCTGAAGCCGGTTATATTGTTTCTGTGGCAATGTTTCCCTTGGGTAATTTCCTGCTTCATGTGAGGCTGCGTTACCAATAATGATCAGGAAAAGATTCAGGGAAATACCTTTCCATTGACATGTGCACTAAAGATGAAAGTACATTCTCAACAGTCTGCTCCTTAATGAAGTATGACCTAACCTGAGAAAATGAATGATCTTTAGAGCTGCTTTGCTGCCCTTCTAGAGTGCGTGATCTGTCCTGTTTGTACACAGTGGTCCACCAACTTACCGCTGCATCTTGTTTCCTTTGCTTTGCTTTCTTCATCCTGCGGACTAAGGTGAGATAGAACCCAGAGCCAAAGCTGTTCTTCAGAAATAAGGAGGAGCCACAGCACTGCAGTTTTCCCCGGGAAATGATTGCGATCCTGTCACCAAGAAGGTCTGCTTCATCCATGTGATGTGTGGAGAGGATGATGGTTCTTCCTGCGTGCAAGAGCATGGGAATTTTTTTATCTTTCTTGGGTTGTTACTGGAAGTCAACACTACCCACTAGAGGGAGCTTTCATTCCAGCCAGAGACTTGTGATGCTTGACTCATTGCTCTCTGCACCATTCCTCAGGTAGAATGAATCACACATTTTCTCAATAGTTTCACCATCCAAAGTGACTACAAGAAGTTCAATAATTTAGGGTATTGTTGAGCAAGTCTTCGGGTTGGTGTAAGTATAATTAAATATACACAAAATAAAGACATAACCCTATACAATATTACATCTTTCAAAGCCCTTTCAGAACATCCTTGAACATGCTAGAGCTGATTAAGTATTTACTTGAAGTGTAGTCCATGTTGTGATGTTGGAAATGTGCCCTCCAATTTTCCCACAGCAAGCTCAAACAAACAATGAGATACCCGATAATTTGCTTTAGTGATGTAGTTTGAGGGATGGATACTGGGCACCAAGCCCTCTTCCCTATCTCCTTTTCATTTCCACTTCACCCCAGTCCCCATCCAGTTGTTTTACTTGTTAGGACCAAAGCCACAAGCAAGACTTTGCGCATCAAGGTGCAGATCAAATCTGGCACGTGTTTGTGTTTGACTATCAGCAAATTAAGTTGTTTGAATTCCTTTGCTCTTTACAGAGTAAATATTAATCTGGTTACCTCCTCCTGTTACCTTCCAGTACACATAATGAAGGAAGAGTCACTCCTGAAACATTGCATATTGAATTCTGTTTCATGGTGTCGCGGGACTTTTGCAGTCACCTGAGAGAGCAGATGAGCCCTTGGTACAAGGAAACATTTCCAGCAGTGCAACACTAGAACGCAACATCTATCTGGAGTTTATTACACACACACAATCTTCAGATTCAGAGGTGAGAGAACTACCACTGAGTCACAAGAAGACTGGACAAACTATTTACTGGAAATATTGGGAATGTTTCAAGAATTCAAAAGCTTTGGTTAGTCATAAATTCCATACCTATCCAGTTTCATATAAAATATTTAATTATTCTTTGTTTATTAGTATAGGTGCAACTATGTACAATAAAACTGTGGGCAATTACCAGAAAAAAGGGTGGTTGGAAGATGTAGTATCGGTATATTCTGCCTTGTGGTTCTTTGGCCATATTTTGACTCCAGATGTCCTCATGCATGAAGTTACTAATCACAGCTGAATAATCTATGTTCCAGCTGAGAGGTTGTGCTGGCCAGACTCTGTACGTTTCGGCCCAAGAGTGGCATATAAAACAGCAAAGGCACAGAACTAATTTACAGCGAACTGCAGGGGAGAGGCCTTCTGAAAATGTGACATAATAGCATAGGCATCTCTACTCAGGAAGAGAACATATTTCACAAGAATATTACCACATGGATGCCTGTCACGTCTGTGTGGAATTCTTTGTCCACTCTATTTGCAAGAGGCCATAATTGAATTCATTTAAATGGCTAACACATCTGTCAAACTGGTATTATAAGGGATTGCATAAAGGCAATCTACATGTTTGTACACTGATATCCATGTACTGCAAACTTCGGAGCCTTGTATTTTTTTAACCTCTGGTGTAAACTATTTCAAGTCAGTGTCCAAGAAGTAGTGTCAAAGGAGAAGATTCCTTCCTTTTAAGCTCTCTTCTTCCACTGCCTCCCCCCACTTACCTCATCCCTTGTACATCACTACCCCTCTATCTCGTCAACCCACTCTGCCAAGCAAACCCACAATCTAGACTCTGCGCAACACGGCACAGATCAAGCCAAGCAGACTCCCCCAGGTTTGCTTTTGACTACCAGCAGCATTAAGTCACCTCATTTCCTCTGCTCCTTACAGCGTCAACATTAACCTCCAAACATTATGTTGTGAATTCTGTTTCATTCACTTGCCGGGGGCATCATTGAAGGGTGGATCTGCTCCTTGTTGAAATGCCTGATGATAGTGTGCCTATGAGCAACTCACAGCGAAACTGAAAATTTTTGCTGGAGTTTCCCTTCATTTTACCGTTAACAGGGGAACAGCAAAGCAACAAAAACAAATGGCTTCAGAACTTACAGTTAAAGGGTGACAAAGGTCACAGGCCTGAGCTGGAGTGAAACCTCAGAATCAGTCTGGTGAAATTTGTGATTTGAGAAGTTTTCAATTAAGTAACTCATCATTTCATCAACTGCGCTTGTCACTGTATTCCCACCCCATCACCCCCCCACCCCCATACAGAAACTCATGTTGTCAAAACTGGGCTCACAACAGACATGCAGCTGAGCTTGAGAAGATGCCCTTTCAGGAATTAGCATGGTGGGGATACTCTGATGAGGTTTCTTTAATGGATTCCATGAAGAACAAGAACATTGTTTGATGTAATCACAGTTAAAGATATCTAAAATTCCTTTTCCTGCCCAAATTATAGGTATGGGGCTGTACAAGTCACAATGTCAGTGACAGACACGGGTATTCAGGTCCCATAGGATTCATTCATGTTAACGGAGAGGGAGTCTTGTCAGCAGTGCTAACCACACTGCTCAATGGCCCCCAGTGTGTGCTGGGTGTGCAAAGTTCCATGTCAGCAGTGTGAATTATAGAGTCATATTCAGCATTCCTGAAATTCATCACTCCACCGCAGGCGGTTGTGCCTTCAGCTGCCGAGACACTAGGCTGTGGAATTCTACTGAACCTCTCCACCCCGACCTCTCTCTTTTTCTTTATGATTCTCCTTAAGACCAGCCCCTTTGACTATGATTGTTGACATCTGTCGTAACATTTACTCAAGGGGCTTGGGGTCAAATTTTGTTTAACAATGGTCCTATGAATGCTTCAGATGTTTTCATCTGTCAAAGAAGTAACATAAATGCTCTTTACCACAGCAGAATTTAACATGATGTACAAGTCCAATATATGTATAGCAGAATCCAAAGTGATATATAGTTGAGACATCATAGTGAATTTTAAGTATATCTATTAATGTGTGTCATTATATATATTGTAGCACCCAGTATTATTTATATACCAGCATTCTAGCATCCAATGTCATGTCGAGTCATAAAAGTAATAGAGTGGACAGCCAGCACCTCTTTCCCAGGGCACCTATGCTCAATACAAGAGGCCATGGCTTTAAAGTAATAGGTGGGAAGTTCAAGGGAGATATCAGAGGAAGGTTTTTTACCCAGAGAGTGGTTGGGGAATGGAATGCGCTGCCTGGGGTGGTGGTGGAGGCAGGTACATTGGTCAAATTCAAGAGATTGTTAGATAAGCATATGGAGGAATTTAAAATACAGGGATCAATGGGAGGAAGGGGTTAGATAGTCTTAGGTGAGGTTTAAAGGTCGGCACAACATTGTGGGCCGAAGGGCCTGTATTGTGCTGTACTGTTCTATGTTCTATGTTCTAACAGAGTAGAGTAATACAGCATGGAAATAGGCCTTTTGGCCCAACTTGTCCATGCCAAACAAGGTGCCCATCTAAGCTAGTCCTATTTGCCCGTGTTTGGCCCATATCCCTCTAAATCTTTCCTATCCAGGTCTAGTAAAGTCTATCATTATATATCTACAGTACA
The DNA here is from genome assembly GCF_009764475.1 of Pristis pectinata. Lineage (NCBI taxonomy): Eukaryota > Metazoa > Chordata > Chondrichthyes > Rhinopristiformes > Pristidae > Pristis > Pristis pectinata. The sequence goes on from NC_067407.1 coordinate 15,775,721, forward strand.
AATACAACATTGTATGTATTGTGTATTTAATGCTATGTATACTTTCAAAGAAGCTTATGAGAGGACGGGTCTTACACTCAACATCTGTATGGTAAAAGTCCGCTATTAAACACCACTGCTGTACAACACAGTAAAGAGTCAATGGCAAGACCTTGGAAAATGTGGGCCACTTCTCATATGTCAGGAGCCGCCTCTCAGCAAAGACAGGCGTCGATGGTGAAATTCACCGCTTCGCCCTTTGGTCGATTATGGGAAAGGACATTTGACAATCAAGATGTCAGACCTGGCACAAAACCTATGGTCTACTGGACAGCAGTGATCCCTGCCCTCCTGTATGTTTCTGGGACATGGACTACCTACAGCAGGCACCTCAAGATATCACCAAATCCTCCAAATTCACTGGAAGAATAAACAAGTTAATGTCCGTGTCCTCCCTCAGGTCAAGACCCCAGCATTGAGGCCCTAGTTACACTCTGTCGGCACTGTTGGGCCACATCGTTCACGTGTCCAATACAGAGATACAGGAGCCTGAGAGCACGTACTACCAGGCTCACGGACAGCTTCCATCTCACTGTGATAAGACTATTGAATGGTTCCCTTATACGATGAGATGGACTCTGACCTCACGATCTACCTTGTTGTGACTTTGCACCTTATTGCACTGCACTTTTCCTGTAGCTGTGACACTTTACTCAGTACTGTTATTGTTTTTACCTGTACTACCTCAATGCGCTCTGTACTAACTCAATGTAACTGCACTGTGTAATGAATTGACCTGTACGGTCGGTATGCAAGACATGTTTTTTACTATACCTCGGTACAAGTGACAATAATAAACCAATACCAATACATTCTACTCTGAGCTCTGTACTGGGAAGAGGTTACTAGACAGACAGAGGGAAAGACTCAAGAATGTGCTTAAAGCCTCCTTGAAAAAATTGCAATATCCCTACTGAATCCTGGCAATCTTTGGTCCATGACCACCCAAAGTTGAGAAGGACCATTCAGGATAGCATCAAGAACCTTGTGTAAAGAGTGGAAGAGGTGCACTAGCTCACAAGATACCAGCCTGTCCCATCAGGAACCTCCTGCCCCATCTATAGAAGAGTTTGCAGTTCCCACATCGGCCCCATCAGTCACCTCAAAACCTACGTATTCAGAGTCGAAGTCATCCTCAGTTCCAAGTTGGTGCAGGTGATGGGGGTGAAGTTGCTGGAGCTGGTAAAGGTAGAGGTGGTGAAGGTGAAGGTAATAAAAGTAATGGAGGTCATAGAGGTGAATGCAGTGGAGATGGTACAGGTGGAGGTGAATGCAGTGGAGATGGTGCAGGTGGAGGTGAATGCAGTGGAGGTGGTGCAGGTGGAGGTGAATGCAGTGGAGGTGGTACAGGTGGAGGTGAATGCAGTGGAGGTGGTGGGAGGTGGTGCAGGTGCAGGTGAATGCAGTGGAGGTGGTGGGAGGTGGAGGTGAATGCAGTGGAGGTGGTGCAGGTGGAGGTGAATGCAGTGGAGGGGGTGCAGTGGAGGTGAATGCAGTGGAGGTGGTGCAGGTGGAGGTGAATGCAGTGGAGGTGGTACAGGTGGAGGTGAATGCAGTGGAGGTGGTGGGAGGTGGTGCAGGTGCAGGTGAATGCAGTGGAGGTGGTGGGAGGTGGAGGTGAATGCAGTGGAGGTGGTGCAGGTGGAGGTGAATGCAGTGGAGGGGGTGCAGTGGAGGTGAATGCAGTGGAGGGGGTGCAGTGGAGGTGAATGCAGCGGAGGTGGTACAGGTGGAGGTGAATGCAGTGGAGGTGGTGCAGGTGGAGGTGAATGCAGTGGAGGTGGTGCAGGTGGAGGTGAATGCAGTGGAGGGGGTGCAGGTGGAGGTGAATGCAGTGGAGGTGGTGCAGGTGGTGCAGGTGGAGGTGAATGCAGTGGAGGTGGTGCAGGTGGAGGTGAATGCAGTGGAGGTGGTGCAGGTGGTGCAGGTGGAGGTGAATGCAGTGGAGGGGGTGCAGGTGGAGGTGAATGCAGTGGAGGTGAATGCAGTGGAGGGGGTGCAGGTGGAGGTGAATGCAGTGGAGGTGGTGCAGGTGGAGGTGAATGCAGTGGAGGTGGTGCAGGTGGAGGTGAATGCAGTGGAGGGGGTGCAGGTGGAGGTGAATGCAGTGGAGGTGGTGCAGGTGGAGGTGAATGCAGTGGAGGTGAATGCAGTGGAGGGGGTGCAGGTGGAGGTGAATGCAGTGGAGGTGGTGCAGGTGGAGGTGAATGCAGTGGAGGGGGTGCAGGTGGTGCAGGTGGAGGTGAATGCAGTGGAGGTGAATGCAGTGGAGGGGGTGCAGGTGGAGGTGAATGCAGTGGAGGTGGTGCAGGTGGAGGTGAATGCAGTGGAGGGGGTGCAGGTGGAGGTGAATGCAGTGGAGGTGGTGCAGGTGGAGGTGAATGCAGTGGAGGGGGTGCAGGTGGAGGTGAATGCAGTGGAGGTGGTGCAGGTGGAGGTGAATGCAGTGGAGGTGAATGCAGTGGAGGTGGTGCAGGTGGAGGTGAATGCAGTGGAGGGGGTGCAGGTGGAGGTGAATGCAGTGGAGGTGGTGCAGGTGGAGGTGAATGCAGTGGAGGTGGTACAGGTGGAGGTGAATGCAGTGGAGGTGGTACAGGTGGAGGTGGTGCAGGTGCAGGTGAATGCAGTGGAGGTGGTGGGAGGTGGAGGTGAATGCAGTGGAGGTGGTGCAGGTGGAGGTGAATGCAGTGGAGGGGGTGCAGTGGAGGTGAATGCAGTGGAGGTGGTGCAGGTGGAGGTGAATGCAGTGGAGGTGGTACAGGTGGAGGTGAATGCAGTGGAGGTGGTGGGAGGTGGTGCAGGTGGAGGTGAATGCAGTGGAGGTGGTGGGAGGTGGAGGTGAATGCAGTGGAGGTGGTGCAGGTGGAGGTGAATGCAGTGGAGGGGGTGCAGTGGAGGTGAATGCAGTGGAGGGGGTGCAGTGGAGGTGAATGCAGTGGAGGTGGTACAGGTGGAGGTGAATGCAGTGGAGGTGGTGCAGGTGGAGGTGAATGCAGTGGAGGGGGTGCAGGTGGAGGTGAATGCAGTGGAGGTGGTGCAGGTGGAGGTGAATGCAGTGGAGGTGGTGCAGGTGGAGGTGAATGCAGTGGAGGGGGTGCAGGTGGAGGTGAATGCAGTGGAGGTGGTGCAGGTGGTGCAGGTGGAGGTGAATGCAGTGGAGGGGGTGCAGGTGGAGGTGAATGCAGTGGAGGTGGTGCAGGTGGAGGTGAATGCAGTGGAGGTGGTGCAGGTGGTGCAGGTGGAGGTGAATGCAGTGGAGGGGGTGCAGGTGGAGGTGAATGCAGTGGAGGTGAATGCAGTGGAGGGGGTGCAGGTGGAGGTGAATGCAGTGGAGGTGGTGCAGGTGGAGGTGAATGCAGTGGAGGTGGTGCAGGTGGAGGTGAATGCAGTGGAGGGGGTGCAGGTGGAGGTGAATGCAGTGGAGGTGGTGCAGGTGGAGGTGAATGCAGTGGAGGGGGTGCAGGTGGAGGTGAATGCAGTGGAGGTGAATGCAGTGGAGGGGGTGCAGGTGGAGGTGAATGCAGTGGAGGTGGTGCAGGTGGAGGTGAATGCAGTGGAGGTGAATGCAGTGGAGGGGGTGCAGGTGGAGGTGAATGCAATGGAGGTGGTGCAGGTGGAGGTGAATGCAGTGGAGGGGGTGCAGGTGGAGGTGAATGCAGTGGAGGTGGTGCAGGTGGAGGTGAATGCAGTGGAGGTGAATGCAGTGGAGGTGGTGCAGGTGGAGGTGAATGCAGTGGAGGTGGTGCAGGTGGAGGTGAATGCAGTGGAGGTGAATGCAGTGGAGGTGGTGCAGGTGGAGGTGAATGCAGTGGAGGTGGTGCAGGTGGAGGTGAATGCAGTGGAGGTGGTGCAGGTGGAGGTGAATGCAGTGGAGGGGTGCAGGTGGAGGTGAATGCAGTGGAGGGGTGCAGGTGGAGGTGAATGCAGTGGAGGTGGTGCAGGTGGAGGTGAATGCAGTGGAGGTGAATGCAGTGGAGGTGGTGCAGGTGGAGGTGAATGCAGTGGAGGTGGTGCAGGTGGAGGTGAATGCAGTGGAGGTGAATGCAGTGGAGGTGGTGCAGGTGGAGGTGAATGCAGTGGAGGTGAATGCAGTGGAGGGGGTGCAGGTGGAGGTGAATGCAGTGGAGGTGGTGCAGGTGGAGGTGAATGCAGTGGAGGTGAATGCAGTGGAGGGGGTGCAGGTGGAGGTGAATGCAGTGGAGGTGGTGCAGGTGGAGGTGAATGCAGTGGAGGTGGTGGGAGGTGGTGCAGGTGGAGGTGAATGCAGTGGAGATGGTGCAGGTGAAGGTGAATGCAGTGGAGGTGGTGCAGGTGGAGGTGAATGCAGTGGAGGTGGTGCAGGTGGAGGTGAATGCAGTGGAGATGGTGCAGGTGGAGGTGAATGCAGTGGAGGTGGTGCAGGTGGAGGTGAATGCAGTGGAGGTGGTGCAGGTGGAGGTGAATGCAGTGGAGGTGAATGCAGTGGAGGGGGTGCAGGTGGAGGTGAATGCAGTGGAGGTGGTGCAGGTGGAGGTGAATGCAGTGGAGGTGGTGGGAGGTGGTGCAGGTGGAGGTGAATGCAGTGGAGGTGGTGCAGGTGGAGGTGAATGCAGTGGAGGTGGTGCAGGTGGAGGTGAATGCAGTGGAGATGGTGCAGGTGGAGGTGAATGCAGTGGAGGTGGTGCAGGTGGAGGTGAATGCAGTGGAGGTGGTGCAGGTGGAGGTGAATGCAGTGGAGGTGGTGGGAGGTGAATGCAGTGGAGGTGAATGCAGTGGAGGTGGTGCAGGTGGAGGTGAATGCAGTGGAGGTGGTGCAGGTGGAGGTGAATGCAGTGGAGATGGTGCAGGTGGAGGTGAATGCAGTGGAGGTGGTGCAGGTGGAGGTGAATGCAGTGGAGATGGTGCAGGTGGAGGTGAATGCAGTGGAGGTGGTGCAGGTGGAGGTGAATGCAGTGGAGGTGGTGCAGGTGGAGGTGAATGCAGTGGAGGGGGTGCAGGTGGTGCAGGTGGAGGTGAATGCAGTGGAGGTGAATGCAGTGGAGGGGGTGCAGGTGGAGGTGATTGCAGTGGAGGGGGTGCAGGTGGAGGTGGTGGAGCTGGTAAAGGTGGAGGTGAAGGTGGAGATGGTGAGGATGAAGCTGGTAAAGGGAAGGATGAAGGTAGAGGTGTTGAAGGTGGTGAAGGTGAAGGTGGTGGCGGAGGTGCTGGAGCTGGATGGAGGTAGTAAAGGTGAAAATGGCTGGAGTGAAGGTGAAGAAAAAGAAAAAGGAGCAGGAGTATATTTTTGAAGCAACACACAAGCTGCTGGAGGAACTCAGCGAGACAGGCAGCATCTGTGGAGGGAAGTGGACAGTCGACGGTTCGGGTCGAGACCCTTCACCTGATTCCAGCATCTGCAGTTTCTTGTGTCTCCATATATTTCGGAAGACTTAGTTTACAGTTTGCAGTCACTTTTCTGAATAGGTTACCAGCTCTGGTGCTGCACATGGCTGAGGAGGGGTGAGGAATGTTCCTAGGACTTTGGCTTTATCCGTGATGGAATGGTCTGACCTCGCTGCATAATGTGAAGTCAGCTCAATAACAACTTTACTGTGCTTGCACAGTGTAGGATCCACAGTTTACTCAAAAACACTATCAGCTGATCAGGCACGGTAGTGTAGCGGTTAGCATAATGCTTTACAGTGCCAGCGACCGGGGTTCAATTCTGGCCACTGTCTGTAATGAGTTTGTACGTTCTCCCCGTGTCTGCGTGGGTTTCCTCTGGGTGCTCCGGTTTCCTCCCACATTCCAAAGACGTACGGGTTAGGAAGTTGTGGGCATGCTATGTTGGTGCTGGAAGCGTGGCGACCTTGCGGGCTGCCCCCAGAACACTCTACGCAAAAGATGCATTTCACTGTGTGTTTCAATGTACATGTGACTAATAAAGATATCTTAAAAATTGCCCTCTTATGATCACCGTGTGGTCGGCTGCTCAGACCCATTTATAGAGAGATTGCCCCTGAGAAAAAAATGATAACCGTTTTACCGTTGCACTGGTTGGGCGGTGCTGAGGGACCGGAGTGTTGCCCTGGTGGTGTAGTTATAATGTGAGGGTTGCACCTCATTTAAGTGAAAGCATCTTGTGTGTGAGCTCAGGCTGTGAACCACAGTTATCACACTGTGACAGCAGCACCCAGCAACACTGCATGTCAACCCCTGATACACTCACCGCAGTGCAATACCCACTGGATGTCCCCTGTTTGGCCCCTTAGTCTACACCTGGTTCAGAGACACCCCAGGCAAACTCCTGCAACAATGACGCTCTTCTCTCAGAGCTGGGAAATCATCATCAAGCGTTGACTAATGCCAGAAGAGAATCAAATCATTGCAGATGCAGGAAATCTGAAATCAGATGTCATTGATCTGAGATGTTAACTCCTTCCTGTGGAAGATCTCTGGGCTGTTGCTGGATTTCTTCCAGCATTTGCTGTTTCAACCTTTGGATTCCCCTGTATAAAGCTCCCATTGTGGAAGAGGAGATTGACATCCAGCACAAGAACACTCTGTTGCTGAGACAAGTGGCATTGTGGATGAGATCGGAACAAGGAGCCAAGATCAGACGAGTCCATCGGTTGTTCCAATCGTTCGTGGAGCAGCTGCTGAGGCACTCTCCAGGTTTCATTCATCAGCTTCCAATCTCTGGACGTTTAACATGTGTGTGTGGGACAGTGGGAGGCTTTCACCTACCCAAGCAAAATAACCCTCGACTCTGTGCACCTTCCTTGGCAGTGACCCAGTGACATCCAGCCATGGAGGGGAGACAAGTCGGGTAAGTGGTCAGTGCAGTCTTGTATTCCTGATGCTTTGCTTAATGTCAAAGTCGATTTCAAAGATTCATAGGAATGTTTCCAGGACTGGAGAGTTTGAGTTATAGGGAGAGACTGGAGAGGCTGAGACTTTTTGCCCTTGAGCATAGGGGGCTGAGGTGTGACCTTATGGAGGTATATAGAACATAGAATGTTACAGTACAGTACAGGCCCTTCAGCCCACAATGTTGTGCTGACATTTTATCCTGCTCTAAAATCTATCTAACCCTTCCCTCCTACATAGCCCTCCATTTCTCTCATTCATGTGGCTATCTAAGAGAATTATGAGGGGCATGGATGATGTCAATGGTCACAGTCTTTTTCCCAGGGTAGGGGAGACTAAAACTAGAGGGCATCGATTTAAGATGACAGGGGAAAGATTTAAAGGGGACCTGATGGGCAACTTCTTCACATAGAGGGTGGTGGGTATGTGGAACAAGCTGCCAGAGGAAGTGGTTGAGGTGGGTACAATTACGACTTTTAAAAGACAGGTACATGAATAGGAAAGGTTTGGAGGAATCTGGGCCAAATGCAGGCAAATGGGACTAGCTCAGATAGAGACCTTGGTCAGCATGGATGAGTTGGGCCGAAGGGCCTGTCTTCATGCTGTACAACTCAATGACTCTAAAGCTACCTGTGATACCCCCAGAAAATTTTAATGCTCCAATTATACCTCTCCTTGCCCACCCCCAACCATTATGTTTAAACGAAAGTTGTTCTTGCTCTGAGACCACCATTATATCAACATTAACAACACCTCCTTCCATTTATATAGGATGTTTGAGGTAGTAAAATGTCTCAAGAGTACTGAAGCTGACTCATTCTTGGGACTTAGGAGGCAGATGACTGAAAGCCTAGTCAAAGACGTGCATTATAAGGAAATTTAAGGAAGGTCTTAAATGAGGTAAGAGGGGTCGATAGTGAATTTAAGGGAGGGAATTCCATTACTTTCAATGGCAGCAGTTCAACTCGGTGATGAGTAAAAGAGCAGAATTAAAGGAACACAGATATCTCAGATAATTATAAGGTTGGAGGAGGTGAGAGGGAATGGGAGGCGAAAGACTACAGAGGAATTTGAAAACAAAATGATAACTTTAAGAAGTAATTTTCAATGGGCAATAATATAGGTCAGTAAGCTCAGGGCTGAGCAAGACTTGGTGCAAGTTAGAGCATTAAGCGTTTAAGTTTACAGAGAATGGAGCAAGAGGCCTGACAGAACAGTTAAGTCCAGGAACTCAGCAGCAGATAAGCTGAGACAGGGTGGAATCAGTGACAAAATGATGGAACTGACTGATGGTTAATGTTGGCATGGAGTATGGTTAATGATGATACAGGTTATGGCCAATAATGGCATGGATTAAGATTAATGTGGGCGCCAACCATAACTGAAAGCCTAAATCGGGGCCAGGTGAAAACAATCTCTTTCACTTTTAGATGGCTGTTTAGAGAGAATCCATTCCGGATCCAATCAAACATCTGCTGAACAGCCTAATTTTTAGGTGTATTTCAGCTTTTACTAATCTTTACTTTCATGTATGCCTGCTTACTCTTTTACTGAAGACATTCATTCACCTGGTGTTACAGTTGCCTGGGTTCTCACAACTTTCAGACCTTCAGACAAAACTTCCAGTGTGATCCTGGATGGTGAATGTTGGGAGGAGATTTGGCGATTGGGAACATCACACAAACACACACACACACACACACACACACACACACACACACACACACACACACGAGCACACAGACAAGCACACAATACACACACACACGAACACAGACAAGCAGACACATAGACACACAGACGCACACAGACACACACACACACACACAAACATATACGGTAGAATTCTAATACATTTGTTGATTAAACAGTCTGAAGAAATACCTTTTCATACCCAGGATACAATACAGAAAGAAGTTTCACAGTAACTTCATCACATGCTTTACACTTCGTTTTCTTGCTGAAGTTATAGAAGGGGCAAAGGGGCACTGTACCTGAACGATATTTAAGAAGGAGATCCCAGATGGATCGCCTGGAATATGGATCTACTCCAGACGTTGGTTCATCCAAAATGATCACTTTAGCTCCTCCAATGAATGCTAAGGCGACTGATAATTTCCTCTGCATTCCACCTGTGGAAGGAAGGAGGAAACCTTTCATCAAGTTGATAACATGGCAACAAGTTATCAAGTCTTCATAATAGTTATCCTTGGATTTATAAAGGTAAACAGTGCACAACACATCCACTGGCCAATGGGTTAATAACTCAGCGTTAATATAATGCAAAATCCTACTGATATCCTAAAACAGGTAAGACTCACCCAATACCAACACTTGCTGCCTGCACCATAAGGAAATGGCAGAGAAATTAAACAAATATTTTGTGTCTACCTTTGTGGAGGATGATTTTGGTACAAGAGTAACGATATTCAACTGCAATAACATAAAGCCTCAGCGAGACTGCACCATGGATAGTGTGTACACGTTTGGTCTCTCCCTACACAGGGAAGGATATATTTGCAATAATAGGAACGCAATGATTTGACTAGTTCGGTGGGTTTGTCACATGAGGAGGGAGTAAGCAGACAAGGCCTATAACCTCCAGAGTTTAGAAGAATGAGCGGTGACCTCTCAGAAACCTACACAATTCTCATGGGGCTTGACAGGGCAGATGCAGGGATGATGTTTCCCCTGGTTGGAGTGGCTCAAGCCAGGGGTCACTGCCTCAAACTTGGGGGTCAGTCATTCAGGATGGAAGTGTGAAGAATTTTTTTCACCTAGAAGGTAGTGAATTTTTGGAATTCTCCAGTCAAGGGGGTTGTCAAGCTTCAGTGATTGATGGATTTTTGGATATGAAGGGAATCAAGGTTTAAATGGGCAAGTGACAATGAGGGAAAAAGATCACCTATCATCTTATTGGATTGTGTGAGCAGCCTTGCTTCTATTTCTTATGCTCTATTTCTTATTTCTTATGTCTTGAGAACATTCCAACATGCCTCACAGCCAATGAAATACTTTCTGAATTGCAGGTAGTCTTGTTTGGTCAGATGCATGCCAACCAAATTTGTGCTCTGCAAATCCCACAAACAGCAATACCAGATGACCCACTCAAAACAGACTGTTGGAGCAGGGCTAAGTAAACTACTACTAATATCGTCCACCAAGTCGCTTCATCTGAGTCTATTGAGGCAACATATGGGCTGTTACCTGATAAATTCTGAGCCAACTCATCTCTTTTGTGAATTAATCCAATTTCATCCAGCATTACTTCTGTCTGTTTTTCTGCCTCTTCAACTTCATGGCCTTTGAGTTGAGTGTAAAATAAAATGTGTTCTGCCACAGTTAGACTGCAAGAAAGATAAATGTAAAAATAAGATGATTCCGCTCACAGTGTCCTTCAAACTCTGGGCTCAGGAGTAATATTCCAGTCTTAACACGAGAGAGACACAAACGTCCCCAGGCCAACATACCAAGCATTCCCCAGTATTTATTGACCAGCTCGTGAGCTCACTCTGATGGTGGACCAGATTCCCTGACTGATACACTGGGCTTATCTTGATGGATATGCAGCCCTGCACAATGCAGAATCGTTCTACAGGACTGCTAAGTATTAAATGCTCCATGCATTGATTATCTTCCTGGACAGATTCCAGGTTTAAAGAAAGGTCTGCATTCTATAGCATACCAGTATTTTTGTCAGAAGAATTTAAGTGATGTTTTGTGGACAAGATCCTATCTTTGTAGCTTTGTCCAAGGTGCAGCCATATTCATTATTGCTTTCTTGTCTGTCAGTTGTTACAAGCAACTATGTTATCCTGCAAACCTTTCACAGCTAACAGAATGTTTGACCATTGTATAACATGATGGCTATCAACTTGAATGGGGGGAAGTAATTCACTGAGTGCAACTTATTGTCCAGCTGCACTTATTGACTCAATACCCATTATGGATGGGAATGAATTGCATCTATTTTATGTGCCTTACATCAATGATGAAAAGTAGGACATATTAGTGCGAACATTCATGCACAATGAAATCTAATTAGCAGGCATGGTAGTGTAGCATGGTAATGCTTTACAGCGCCAGCGACCCGGGTTCAAATCCGGCCACTGTCTGTAAGGAGTTTGTACGTTCTCCCCGTGCCTGCGTTGGTTTCCTCCAGGTGCTCTGGTTTCCTCCCACATTCCAAAGATGTACGGGTTAGGAAGTTGTGGGCATGCTATGTTGGCGCTGGAAGCGTGGTGACACTTGCAGGCTGCCCCCAGAACACTACACAAAAAAGATGTATTTCACTGTGTGTTTCTATTTACATGTGACTAATAAAGATATCTTATCTTATCTAGAAGCAGGTGTCTACAAAATGGATATCACACCCTTTTGGTGTGCTAAGTACAGTATGTGCAGGAAATAGCGCAAACACCCATTCAGATCTCTGAAGAAGATCTATGCCACTGGACAACAGTGCATTAAAAACAGCGCTGTAACGTTTAGCTCACAGGTGCATGCATTAAAACTGCATCACTGTGGCTCCTGCCAGGAGTCGTATCCAAAGCTTGTGGCCATGACTGCTCTGAACTCTGGGAAGTGAGTCCGAGCTCAAAGAGTGCTCCCCGTGACGGGTGTAGTACAGTGGATGAGGTTACTGTGGAAGTGAAGGGAAACACGGGAGCAGTGAGTTGTGGCGGGAGAATGGTATAGGCACTCCACATGCAATGTATTGGCATAATTAACTCTTATGCCACATATGACTCTTATCCCAGGCTTGGCCTGATCATGGGGCCAGTAATCACAGCATGCAGCTTGCAAGTGAAGAGTCCAATCACTAAAAGGAGAATCACTGATTAATTCTCCAGAATGCTGCTTATGGGTCATTAGTAATTGGTTTATTATTGCCATGTGTACTTTGGTACAGTGGAAAACTCTGTTTTGCATGCCATCCATACAGATCATTTCACAACATCAGTACGTCGAGGTAGTACAAGGGAAAAGCAGTAACAGACTGCACACTGAGGCTGGGAGATGCTCTCTGCAAAATATCATGTTTGATTGACTTTGATTGGCGTCTTATTCCCAAACCCCACACAAAGTGCTCCTAGTTTTATTTGTGAGAGAACAGCAAAGATTGTAGGTTTCTCCCGGTAACTCTGATTTCTGTTGGCAGTGGAGGAATCTTTAGCTGTGCTGCTGATATCTGCCGTGTTAGGGTGAATTGCTCATGGAAGCACCTAGCCCAATATCCCAATGAATGAAATTTCCCCTAGAAATGAGCAGTAGCTCAACCTAATGTCACATCTGTCCGTCTAGTAATAATGCCCACTTCCGCATTTGCTTTCTGTATGGCGTTGCTACCTGTGGTGCCACTTTTACTGATTGGTGTATTTGTACTCCAGGCTCTCTTTGATACTCTACACTAGCACCTTCTAAGTACTAAGTGACCTTTGCTTACTTATTGAACAAAATATTGTGCTGGGGGCATATGCCGATGTTCTGTCGAATTGCTTCAATTTCTGTGCGGATGTCCTTGCCATTGATGAACGCAGTACCAGATGTGGGTGGAAACAAACCAATCAGCATTGACCTGTTAAATATAAGGAGAAGTTCATTAAACCCAGCAGCAACACATCTTGTGGACATAATACCGTGCACTTTGAAAACTGAGTACCCATGAAAAAGGTGACACACATCTTAAGAGATAATTACACAACTTTGCTCAAATTCAATTGATATTAAAAGGAGTTTGATATCCATAACAAATTAAAACCACCATCAAGCATCCCCTTCCCTTCCCCTCCACTTCTTCCCCTCTGCCGTCAGATTTCTGAACAGTCCATGAACCCCATGAACACTACTTCATTATTCTTTCTTTATGCACGATTTATTTATTTTGTAATTTATTGTAATTTTTATGTCTTTGCACTGTACTGTTGCTGCAAAACAACAAATTTCACGATGTATGTCAGTGATAATAAACCTGATTCTGATTCTTGCATACAATGCTGTTTCCTCCTGTAGGAATTAAGTTGCATTGATAAGTTCCTTTTCTTTTCACAGTTCTTCACCCGCCCTGATTATGTTGACACTTTCCACTAGCACCGTCACTGTTGCCGAGGAAGCGTGGACTATGAATAACAAGTGTGGCCAGACTATTTCAATACGAGCGGCCCCACAGACAAACCACAACCAGACCTTGACGCAGCCTCTACAAATACTCATGTCCAGGACGGCAATGATCTGAGAAGAGAAGGAGGGTCAGGGGATGGGGATGGGGAGGGGGAGGCAAAGAGGGGAGAGTTGGAGGTGGGTAGGAGGAGGATAGTTTGTTCCAACACAGGGGGCCTGAGTAAATTATCTTTAACTACAGAAACCAGCTAACTCAGCACAGACATTAAGGGGTGGGGAGTGAGATTGCTAGTAAGCAAGGGTGGGGGGAGAAGGAGGTCGGAGTAATGTGCTGATACTTTTCCACTCTCTACTGCACTACATGTCACTCCATTGCATGAACTGGAATGGTAATTTGTTTTCATCCTCCAGCTGACTGCCTCAGCATCGGAACACTACAAACCACCCCGAACTACCATGGACTTGTTTCCAACTGTGGTTTTTTTTGCACTAAAGTCTTGTTTTGCACAGTCTGTTTTCTTCACTGCCTTGTGTAATTTATGTCTAATTTATGTTCTGTGTGTTGTCTGAATCTGCATGCTGCTGCAAGCAAGATTTTCAGTACCTGCGACGCTAGTGCCAGCAAGGTTTTCACTGCACCTGTACCTCACTGTACTTGTGCACGTGACTATAAACTTGACTCAACTTGACTTAACTTAGTTTTTGAGGAAAAAAAAGCTGAACTATGATACTGTTAGCAGTACCTTCCCTCAAAGTGCTAACTTGTTGGTTGGAGTTGGATCAGCAACTTAATGCTCTGATTAATGAATAGGTAGTTATTAACCTATGTACACTGTGCAAAGAAGAAAGAAGTGTCACTTGCTATGTGGAGAATGAATAGTAAGTTAGAAGCTGACTCCCTGCAAATCAAAACATGTTCAATTATTCCATTAAATTCACTTAAGTTTATGGCATTTTCTTAAAGACTGCTTTTTGATTCAATTCAATAATTTGAAAATAAGAGTTTAGGCTCCAGCAATAAACTTTAGCTAAGGGGTTTAGGGAAACGTATAATAAGTCTTAAAGGTGTTTGTGCACAGTTTTAACCATCATTGTGAATCCCTTCATTCATTGCCTATCTATGGCAGGTCAGTTCTTGAGAACCCATTTCATTTCCATAAGTTGATCATATTTCAACATTTAGATAAAGAAATGGTGTACCTATGTTTTCCTGTAACATTTATTCTGATTGTCTCTCATTCTGATTTATTCTGTCTCTCATTATTCATGCTTCCCCTCTGAAAGTGCTTTGGGATGTCCCAGGGGCACAGAGGGCGTTATGCTGTATAAATGCTTGTTATTCATTTTTTACTTTCCTTACTTGGACCTTTCAAGTTTTGGTAAACTTGCCGGAGTCTGAAATTGTTTGCTCCCAGTGATGAATTTCATTGTTATAGCAATTAAGGTTATTATAAACAGTTACTAAGCAGAGTGCTAAATTTCATTTCAGAGACAGGATTTCTGTTCACTTGGAAAGGCAGGGACTGATTAGACAGAGTCAGCATGGTATTGTGCAGGGGAAATGCTGTCTCACAAATCTGATTGAGTTTTTTGAGCAGGTAATGAAGAAAACCGATGAATGCAGGGCAGTAGATGTGGTATACACAGACCTTAGCAAGGCTTTTGACAAGGTGCCACGTGGTAGGCTGATCCAGAAGGTTAAGGCACAAGGGATCCAAGGCGCATTGGCAAACTGGATCCAAAGTTGGCATGGTGATAGAAGGCAGAATATAGTGGTGGAGTGTTGCTTTTCTGACTGGAAATCTATAACCAGTGGTGTACCACAGGGATTAGTGCTGGGCCCTTTGTTGTTTGTCATATGTATAAGTGACTTGGATAAGAACGTAGGTGGTCTGATTAGTAAGTTTGCTGAGGGGTGACCTTATCGAGGTTTGTAAGATTATGAGGGGCATAGATAGGGTAGATTGACAGAGTCTTTTTTCCCAGTGTAGGGAAGTCTAAAATTAGAGGGCATAGGTTTAAGGTGAGAGGAGAAAAAAATTAAATGAGATCTGAGGGGCAAGTCTTTCACACAGAGGGTGGTGATTATATGGAACAAGCTGCCAGAGGAGGTAGTGGAGGCAAATATAATTACAACATTTAAAAGACATTTGGACAGGTACATGGATAGGAAATGAATAGAGGGATATGAGCCTAATGCTGGGAAATTGGATTAGTATTGCTAATCATGGTTGGCATGGATGACTTGGGCCAAAGGGACCATTTCTGTCCTGTACATCTCTATGGCTCTATTATCTTATAACAGTTATTGAGCTAAATTTCTTGGAAAACTGAAAATGCTCAGCCAGTTTAATTGGTAGCTCTGCACTCTTGTTTATTTCTTTTATTATCTTTTAAGGAGCGGTCTAATCTGATACACGTGATCTAAGAAATTTTCCTGCTCCTGGTTTCTGAGGTCTGGCTCAAAACAGTTTGATTCAGAGGAGCTGGAGCCGGCCTTTGGTGCCTGTTTGATTGGAGCAGGCAAGTGAACCACTCAGATGGAACGTGTTTGCGGACTGCGTAATATGATTTTAACAGCAGCTATTATTCTAGTTCAGTGAATAGCCACGTGTGTTCCTTTGACAGGGAATGCCTAGCTTTCCAAGGTTTACATTGCACTGGGTGATTAGAGTGAATTAATAAATCATCTGCACTGAACTGTGAAAAGGCATAAGGCTGAAGTGAATTAAACTGAAATTCCTTCCAATAAAACACGTTGTACGTGTAGCAGCAAATATCTATCATTTTTTTAAATTTGCCTTTCTCTATTCCTTCTTACTTGTCATTGTTCTGTTCAGTACCCATCTTACAATCCCCTGTATTCTTTTGCTGTTGGTTTGGGTCTCAGGAACTCAAATGAAGTAACTTTACAGGTGGTCAGCAGCAAGTCATGTTCTAATGATGCTGCTCAGTAACATATGATTTAAATGACACTTCATTAGTTACAGAGGAGCCATTGTGCAGAGCAATTATTTTCGCTATGCAGATGGCCAAAAGCCTTTTATTCTACTGCCTTCAGCTTGAGCAGGGATGTAAACAGAACTGCATGAACCTGGCTTGTTTCCACACTTCAGCTGGGTAGTGATTATTTTCGTTCTTGCAAGAAATGGAACGCAAACTCTTACATTGTGGTGGTTTTTCCAGCTCCGTTGTGACCCAGAAAGGAAGTGATCTGCCCTTCAAAGAAGTTAATGCTCAGCCCGTCCACAGCTGGCTTCTGCCCCTCTCCAAAAGTCTTCACAAGGTTCTGAATGGACACTCCCAGAGTCAGACTAGAAGGCTCCAACTCATAGAGCGGGTTTCCTGCCATTGCTGCTGTCACTGCCAACAGATAAAAACAGACATAGTCAACATCTGGGAATGGATGCAAAGACAATTTTAAAGTGTGACTGATTTGAATTACTACCGGGGTTGATTTTTTCCTTCTCCTTCTCGAGTCTCTCCTTCTCCTGCCTCTCCTTTTCCTGCTTCTCCTTCTCGAGTCTCTCCTTCTCCTGCCTCTCCTTCTCCTGCTTTTCCTTCTCGAGTCTCTCCTTCTCCTGCCTTTCCTTCTCAAGCTTCTCCTTCACCTCTTTCTCCTTTAGTTTGCAGATTTTCTTGCCATCTTTCAGTTTGTCATCATCTCCCGGTTTGTCTGACGCTTCCTTTGGTTGCTCTGCTGAATTCTCTTTTGGTTTCTCTTCCTTTGCCTCTCCAGATTGCTCCACTTTCTCTTCCTTTACATCCTCTTCTTTTACAGCCTCTTTGATTTCCTTTTTGTCTTAGCAAAGATTAAAAGTAAATTTTGATTAATGTTCACTTTGGGTGCTGAATGGAATAAAATAGTTTACATTAAAAACGTTTAAAGTATCTCCCAAGTTAATTAGTCCATATTGTTAACATTTTACAAGGAGTTTCTTCACTCAAGAACATAACCTCAGGGCAGTTAGATAGTCTGAAAACACTGATAATGTGGCTGACTTTGTTAACTTTCCCCAGTTTTCTCCCCACTGGAAGGCAGTATTGAGTGTGTGCACAGAAGACTTCATCATTACAGTGGATGGCGACGAGGAATAGGATCCTGAAGGATTTTTTGGGTGGACACTGAAGGCTGGAGAATCTGGAATGTAGGGGGGCATAGACTCAGTATCAGAGGCTGTCAACTACATGGCCTAAATTCATTAATCCATTCACCTTAGCCTCAGGATAAGGTGTTGACCACTGTAGGGGTCCATACGGAAAATGCATAAATCCATTCGTCTTACCTCACCTGCAGTGAGGAGAGATGTTTTTACTCAGGGGATTGTAGATCTTGCTCTCGCCAGAAGTGATGGGGATACTCAGTTATTGGATGTATTTAAGGGATAAGAGAATCAGGTGGGAATGTATGCCTGAGGTGTAGGACTGATCTTACTGAATGGGTAATTCTACAGGCTCAAGGGGCTGTATGGCCAACTACTGCTTCCACTTTCTATGTTATGAAATTATTTATTTTGTATCCTTCATTACAATGAAGATGAATTGTACACAAGCTCATTCAAGTCACATTCAGTGTTGCCCTCTTAACACTGAGCTATTATACTGCCACCCATCAAAAGTTGGCAGTTTGCCATTGAAATGAAAACACCTTTGAAGCTGTGCATTGACAGAAATTTAAATGCAGTCAACACAAGCCTTTAATTTTAACAGGAGCATAGACAGCATGCCGAGTCTTTTTTAAGTCTCTGGTAATAATAGGAAAGAGCTGGCTAAGTCATCAGAGACTTATAAGTGTAGCTTTTAAGTGTATAACTCTGCCTTCATGAACCCAGATGTGATCAGGTTAAGTAATCACAGGGTGCCCACTCTGACTGTCTCAGACATACTCCAACATACTAAGTCACTGCCAATAAGGAGAAACGGAATTGGGAAAGATGGGAGAAATGCTGCTCTGTTGTCTTAGGTTCTTAACTTGTAAATTAACTCACCCTCTGTGGCGGCTTGTGGTTTATCAGCACCAAACCAGTAAGAAAACTGGAGTGGAAAATACCAGGGGGCTGGTACTCCATACTGACCTAACACATGGGAAAGAACCACACAGTGAATTAAAGAGGTGATGCAACACCATGGGGCACATTACCTCTAACTGGTAATTAACAATGCAACAGAAACACAGTGGTTCGACTGAACTGGTATCCAGAGGCAAGGACTATTGATCCAGAATTATGAGTTCCAATCCCACCACTGCAAACTGGGAATTTAAATTCAAGTAATTAAATACCTCTGGAGTTAAATGTTGGGAATGGGAATGGGAATGGTGAGGCAAGGTTCATATTTCCCACGGTCCTCAAATACAACATTATAAATATACAATTTTTTAAATGCAGAATTATTAAAAAAAACACTGGTTAAGCACAGATGAGGTAAACAATTCAACCCGTCTTGATCATCCTGCCACAGAATCTCCCTTTTGGAACACCATTACTGATTTGGAACATCATTACTGACGGCACGGTAGCGTAGCGGTTAGTGCGACGCTATTACAGCGCCAGCGATTGGGGTTCGATTCCTGTCGCTGTCTGTAAGGAATTTGTACGTTCTCCCGTGTCTGTGTGGGTTTCCTCCGGGTGCTCCGGTTTCCTCCCATGTTCTAAAAGATGTACGGGTAGGTTAATTTGGGTTTAAAATGGGCGGCGCGGACTCGTTGGGCCGGAAGGACCTGTTACCATGTTGTAAATAAAATTTTTTAAAAAATTAAACTTATCCTGATGTGATTTCAATGTGAGTGACCAGAGGAAATTGGCATCTTTAACTTGCTTCTCCTAAGGACATGAAGATTGGAGTGAAATAAAGTAACTTTTTCCACATAATGTGTAGAGTACACATTATGTAAAAAATGTGTAGACACATTTAGACATTACACATTAGAGTACACTCAATCAATGTAATCTCCCATTTCATATCTTCTTTACAGATAAATATAAATTCAAGCAGTCTTTAATCCTGCATTGGCTCACAGTTTCCCCAGGAATGCTGGCATTTCCATGAGGAACTGCCAGCACTTATTTCCATAACAGAGGGAAGTTTGGGACCCTGTTCAAGTGAGCATGCACACAGATGTTCTAAGCATCACACAATTGATTGCTGCTGGAAGTGTGGAACCCTGTTCAAGTGGACATGCATACATTGTTCTAAGCATCATACAATTGATTGCGGCTTCAAGGTCTCTGCTCTGATATGTGTTTCCTGGCAGTTAAGGCGAGAAATCTTCATGCTGACCTTGCACCAGGTTGGACCAGCATAGATTCAGTTCTTTTCTTTTAAAACCCAGCAGCATGAAAGGGGCTCATTGAGGTTTCTCATCAATGAGCTCCTTTGATTCAGAGAGGAGGGGTCATTGGAGGTTACTCATCTGAAATAAGATCCCAAAAAGTAAAAGTGTGTTTGTATTCAAATACCTTAGTTCTTGCCTTACAGCCTAGGGTGACACTGTGGCTGCCTCACAGTTCCAATGACCTGGGTTCGATCCTGACCTGGGGTGCTGTCTGTGTGGATTTTGCATATTCTCCCTCTGAAGTTATGGGATTCCTCCAGGTGCTCTGGTTTCCTTCCACATCCCAACGATGTGCCAGTTGGTAGGTTTGTCAGCTACTACAAACTACCCTTAATGTGTAGGTGGGTGATTGGAGAGAGTTAATCGCATGCATGAGAAGGGGACTGCTCTATTGCCACCATAAACTTAATGGCCTGAATGGTCCTACCATGTTATAAGGAAATAAGAGAAATCTCCTCACATCAGTGAAACCTGGTTGATGGCACCTATCACTCCTCTTTCCCCTAATAGTGGCTTCTTGTCTCCATACTATCTGACAGATTCTGTTATGAATCCCAGAACTGGCTGATAATTAACCATATTGTGCCCATTTGCATTTAATTTACTATAATAGAAAGCACACAAGAGGTTTAAAATGCAGGATGTTGAGGATGCACTTCTCAAAAAATGAACGCAATCACATTTGATAACCAAATATTACCCGCAGTGCTTCTGCAATCAAACAGTTGAACCCAGCAGTGACTGCGATCCTTTCTGTGATTTAGGCGTAATTTAGGGACAGGGAGAAACATTGTCGGAATAAAAGGTGCAATCAATAACAATTCTTTACAAATCATCACTGTAACAAAATCTTGAGACTTCTTGAAAAAAGTATCTCCTGTAAAATCTATATTTTCCACAATGTCAGCATACCTGGAAACACAGCATCAAGGTACCAGGCAAGAATTCCGTACAGAAAAGCATCAAACAGCATCATCTCGATGGAGAGCAGCAGACTATACTCATCTCCTTCAACAGGGCTGTCACGGATATTGCCCCACTGTAGACCAAGGCCCTGTTCCTCGTATCGAGAGAGGTACTCAGACCCAAAGCCGAAGGCCACTGGAGACAATAGGCTCTGAAACGTTAAGGAAGACACAGAAAATTCAGTTATGGTCACGTCACATCGCTCTTTAAGTTCCAGCTGGCAGCTTTTGACACAACTGGAGTGAAAGCTTTTACTGTTATGTTTCTGGGCTTTTAAATGACATTGCTGCAAATTGTGGCCTTAACGAAGAGGGTGTTCTCAAGTGTTCCAGCAAAGTCCAGAGTAAGATCAAGAAACAGCACCTCACCTTCTGTTCTGAGCTTTGCTATAGCTCTCGGGACTCTTTCTTATTACGACCCAGGGGGAGGCCATTTGGCCCATGCTGGCTCCCAACTGAGCAACTTTGCCTGACCCATTCCTCCACCATTATTCACCCTTATTTTCCCTGTAGCCATCTCTCTCTCTCTCTCTCTCCCTCTCTCTCTCCCTCCCTCTCTCCCTCTCTCTCTCCCTCTCTCTCTCCCTCTCCCTCTCTCTCTCATGCCTGTTAACTTTCCCTTGGTTCTCTAAGTATGCTAAGTACCCCTAAGTACACTAAGGGGTAATTTACAGAAGCCAGTTAAACTACCAGCACGTCTTTTGGAAGTGGGAGAAAACTAGGACATCCAGGGAAAAACCACACGGTCACAGGGAGAGTGTAGAAACTCCACACAGACAGCCTTGGAGGTCAGGATTAAACCTCAGTCCCTGGAGCTGTGGGGCAGTAGCCCTCACTGCTGCACCACTGAACAATGAATTCAACAATTTCAGACAACCTGCCTTTCCAGGTGATGCCATAACTGGCCTGTAGTAATGACATCGACCTCTAATGTTAACTCAGTTTTGCTCTCTCCACAGATGCTGTTTGACCTGCTGATATTGCTAGCATTCTCCCCTTTTTCCAGAATTCTAATAGCTGCTATGTTTTGTGTCTTACAGACCCAGCACTTTCTTCTCTTTTATTCTCATTCACTTCCCTCTTGTGTATACTTCCTCCAGACAGATGATCTGCCGTTATCAAGCCTTCACCGATCTCTCTTCAGCCAACACCAGCACTGTCTGTGTTGGTTCCCTTCCTGGCACAGACTCTCTTTTTTTCTCTCTATCCCCTCCCCCCTCCCCTTTCACTGTAATGTAGAAGATACCTGTTTTCCAAATTCTGATGAAGGATCATCAACTTGAAAAATACCTCTATTTCTCTCTCTACAGATGCTGCTGGACTCACTGAGTATTTTCAGCATTGTTGATTCTTATTCCATTTTCTCAAATGCCATTGTTCCATTTTCCTCTGCTGATCGGCACTGGAGGATGTTACCAGTTCACTCTTATAATTGGTCTATTTTCTGCTCTTTACACAACATTGTTTGGATTGAAAAGTTGAAAGTCAGGTTTTGTGGTTATCCCGAGATAGAAAGAGCTTGGATTTATATTGAACAGGACATCCCCCAAAGCAATTTACAGCTGGTGAAGCACCTTCCAACTATTGTTCCAGATAAAATATATCCAGTTTGTACAATCTGAGGTCTGATTTTAGTTTGTGCTTGGGATAAATCCATTACACTTTGTTGAAATAAGGGCATTTATAATCCAAATAAGAGAGTGAAGGAAACTGTGGTTTAAAATCTCAAGTGAAATAAGACCATATGACCATAAGACATAGGAGCAGAATTAGGCCATCTGACCCATTGAGTCTGCTCTGCCATTCAATCATGGCTGATTTTTTTTCTCAACCCCATTGAGGCACCCCGAATGAAGAAGAACTCCCTTATCGCTTTCTGCAGTGTCAGCCTAGGTTTTGTGCCGATGGAGAGATTGGACGATCTTGGATTGTTTTCTCTGGGGCGTTGGTGGCCAAGGGGTGATCTGATAGAAGTTTATAAAATTATGAGAGGCATATATGGAGGCATAGAGAGTCAGGGTCCTTTTCCCAGGGTGGAAATGTCAAATACTAGAGGGCATAGATTTAAGGTGAGAAGGGGAAAGTTTAAAAGAGATTTATGAGACAAGTTTTTTTTTTACGCAGAGAGTGGTAGGTACCAGGAGCGTGCTGCCAGGGGAAGTGGTGAAGGCAGATACAACAGCAACATTTAAAAGGCATTTAGACATGCATATGAACAGGCAGGGAATGGAGGGATATAGAGCATGTGCAAGCAGATGGTATTAGTTTAGGTTGGCATAATGGCTAGCACACACATCTTGAGCTAAAGGACTTGTTCCTGTGCTGCGCTGTCCTACGTTCTATGTCACTGTACTGGGGTATCAAGTTCAAGTTACTTTATTGTCATTCATCCGTGCTATAAAAACACATGGCGGAACAGAATGTCATTTCCCCCAGACTCACACAACAGAGGACATACATAGAACAGAAGACATACAATAAACACAAACGAAAAACAAAAAAATCAAAAAAAATAGTGCAAGTACAAATAGTGCAAAAAAACGGTATATACAAGATACAAATTTAGTGCAAAGTTAGTGCAAAACCGAGTTGGACAAGAGAAATACAAGCTCAGTGTGTTGTACTCATTGTATAAACATTTTCAACAGCAGCCAAAGTTCTTATACGCTGTTGTGCAAACCAGAGCTTTTGACGCGGCATTTGTCTACCAGTGTATTCAGGAGCCTGACAGCCTGGGGGAAAAAACTGTTGTGCAGTCTAGTAGTTCTGGCCCGGATGCTCCGGTACCGCTTGCCAGACGGCAGTGGGACGAATAGGTCGTGGGAGGGATGAGAAGGGTCGTCTATAATTCTATAAACCTTACGTGTGCATCGTGTATTGTAAGTATCTGAGATGGTATGAACTTGCAACCCATCTGAGATCAGAGGTTTGACACTGAGTCACATGAGAAGATATTGACGTCAATATCTGATAGCTTAAAAAAAGAGGAAGGCAAGGAGAACATAGAAATAGTTAAGTTTTCACTTAACATAAGGATGTAAGAAATAGAAGCAGTAGTAGGCATATTGGAAGATACTTCAGCACCATTTTCTTGCACTAACCCTCTGTTCCTTAATTTCCTTAATATCTGAATCGTAGTGGGTTTATCTGGAACTATGGGACAAGGGGATAAGGGGTGTCCATTTCATATGGAAATAAGAGGAATTTCATCTCTTTCTCTTATGTTCTCACATTCTATGAGAGAGAACCACTGGCTATGACTGATGGGAATATCTGTCAATAGAAGATAACATACCTATAATATTCATTATGCAATAATATTAATACCGGAATTTACAACACCAACTCTGGATTATGATGCAGGTTCACCTACTGCACTGAACTTTTCTTCTCTTATACGTGCAGAAATTTTTCAGAGTAATGTTGAGATTGTTTAGCCATCACCTTGTATCAGTGATAAACTGATAGTTGTCCTTCAGGACCTAGCTACTGAATGAAGAGATTGCTCAGAGATAATGAGCTCCATCATTTGTGATAGAGAATCATAAGTGTTTGCCTCATTTTCAACGTGAAGAGAGTGTGGCCACACGTCCCATGAGATGTTCTAAAGGGGCTGGTTGTTCCTCAAAGGGATGAACAATGAGATATTTCTTTCTAGTGGGCAAAACATTTCACAAGGACCTCCACTGTGACTCAGTGTCAAAGTTCAGTGTAAAAGTCCTGAGTTAGTTCTTGAAAGGGTTGCGAGATTGTTTCTTGTTTACCTTGATTAGAATATTGCATATTGTACTTTATAGTGATCTGTATCTTGAAAATCCTTGTATATTAGTTAATGTGAACCAGTGATGGCCTATTCAAAGAGGTAAGAATTTCACCCCATTAAACTTACCATTGCCAGCTTCATATTTCTGGTCATCCTGTCCTGCCAAGCATAGCAGAGAATGTGAGGCAGATAGAGGGTGAAGTAAATGATCCCACTGCAAGCAGCTGCCACGTTAGCCTTGGAGAAGAACACACTCAGCAGGAAACACTGCATAATGGTGGCTATGGTAAAGACCAGGAGGAAGACAAAGAGGAGGAAAGGGTTGCTATAGTGGAGCACATTTCCTCTCTGGAAACAAAAGCAAAAGAGATGCAAATAATTAAAATCATAAAGAATTATATGCAAGAAAGACAAACTTCTGGAGGACATGAGAAAGAGCTAATTACATCAGCAAATAGTCTGGCCAATGACAAGAACTCTGATAGTCTTTAATGATGATACACAATAAGCTTCATGGGCATCTTAAATAAAGGCATAAACAGTGGATTGATAGTACTAATGGTGTAATTAAAATCTGGAGCCTGGAAGTACTCAGCAGGATTGAGTATAGAGTACAGATCTATGGAGGTGGACTGAGAAAATTCTGATGGACCTGAAACATTAAATCTGCTTCTCTCTCCACAGATTCTCCCTGGCCTGCTGAGTATTTCCAGCATTGTCTGGTTTAATTTCAGATATCCAGCATCCGCAGTTACTTGTTTTTCTAACATATTCCATAATGTTATTTAATGAAGAAAAGTGAACCAACATATAATCCTCAAACAGAGCCACAAAAAATTGATTAACTAGTCACTTATTTAATTTCATTTTCATGGGACCATTTGTGTTGTGAGGTGCTTTAGTGCGTTGTGAATATTTTGAGCTTCAATATAAATACAACGTCTCGAAACATTACTTTAAGACATAAATAACTTTAATGCCCTGGGGTTTCCTGCAGTCCCGATGAACACAACAAAAAGTACTGGTGATAAACATCTGTCCAAATAAAGTGACTGTGCAATCCAGTCTCCTTCAGTGTCACAGCTGACCCAGCAACTAAAATATTCCCATGCCCTATCTTGACCTAATCCCATGTTTTGTCATTTTAAATGAGTATATTGCAAAAGAAAGGTAACCTTGAGTCTGCAGTCTCTTGTAATTAGGACAATGTGCAGTGCTTGTGATATTTGTCTGACTTGAATCACTTCTTGGCCAACCTCTCCTCCCCACTTCCAATGGAGCACCTGAAGTTTTTCCCCAAGAAGGTATCTCTGAACACTTCTTAACATGTTTACCACTAGATCACATTCCACAATCTGAAGTGATCCAGTGACACATTTCTTCTATTAAAGCATCAAAAAGATAAATTGATTTTCAGACACAGGAAGGTCCAGGAAGTGTAAGCATGAATAAAGATGACTCTCCAGTTGAGGTAGTTACTCATACACCCATTAATTGGTGAGAGTTTTTGTAGCAGACTAATTAAAATCAGGTTCCAAATCAAAGAACCCTTTGTGCAAACATTAAATTATGTGTAACATAGGGATGCAACTGGTTACCACTATATTTGATCACTGCCTGCATTCATGGTCATGCTGATTTCTGAGGGTGAATGCCAAATGCTGGGGTGGTGCTTATTTCTGAATTCTTACCATGATCACCACGGTCACCAGCACTGTACTGGCTGCCATCATGAAGAAGCTGTCGATGAACCATGTGACCCAATGCACCCAGTTAGTGACTCCCATGATTTTCAGGGTCTCCTTCAGCCTCATCTCCTTTTCAAGAACAATACTCTTCACAGTCATGGAGACAGAGTAGATCCAGGAGAGCACCGTGAACATTGGGAAGCAGCGAGTCAGTGCTAGCATGAAGCTTCGGGTGGGGAAAGAATCAACAGGCAGAAGGGGTGAGAAGGGGAATGGGCAGATACGGCAGATAAATTGCAGTAAAAATTTAAGGTATTAGAAGCAAAGAAATAACACAACATTTATGCTGATGTCAGATTGTAAACATTGCTGATTCACATCCCTTCCTCACCCTTTGATGTTGAAGCCCTGCTTTATTACTGCAAGAATTGAATTCTCAAATGCTCTCCTTATCAGCCTTTATACAATCCAGACTCAAGCAAGTCATTTCATTATCACACCAGTGTATATGCAATGTTTAGATGCAAGCTGTCACATTTATAATCAATTCAAACTAAATCTGATGAAAGTTTATCAACCTGAAAGCTTAACTTCATTTCTCTCTCTAAAGATGCTGCTTGACTTGTTATTTCCAGCATTTTCTGTCCTTATTTCAGATTTCCAGCATCTGCAGATTTTTGCTTTTCAAGCTAGATTACACATGAATTAAACCTTAAGAAAATGATCAATTTTTTTCTGGACTCAAAACACAAAACTGTAAATTGTGCCCATATTATCACAGGGAAATTCACCTTTGGTGGCTGGTAATAAATGTATGCACCAAGGATGAACCTTGAGCTTATTCACCTCCACACATTGGGCCCATTCACCTCAACACTGAGTGGAACTGGAAGCTGATATTCATGCATGAGTTTCATCTCTTTAACTCCTTAACTCTTAGTTAAGGTGTGTTTAAGGTTACTTTACATTTATTCTCTATATCCCAGGACATGTACTGCAGAATTTAAAGCCTCTCACAGCAAGGATGGTTTATTTGTGGTAACGATCAATGACTAATTTTGTGTTGTTTGTGGGGAACGACGTGTTGGAAATTTAGGCTCGAAAGTCTTAGAAAGCTTTCACCGAATTATCCAACATGTAATCCAATGTGTAAAATTTTCCATGAGCATCCCATTCCAAGTTGCTGAAGCTAAATCAGCTTTAAAAAAGATAAAGTTTTAAGAGAATATCAATTATTAAATCACTTACATGTCATCAACAAAACAGGGATATGGCATTTGCTGGACATAGATCCCAGATGGGACCTCTGTGTTGGTATGAGTCCTGATAATTCCATGTTCAATCATGTCTTGTAAGTAAGCAAAACCTCCCCAGATATAGCGCAAATCCTCTATTGGATCGGCTCTGGGTCCTGGGTCCCAGTACCTGTGGGAGAAGCACGTAATGAGTTTACACAAGATATTGGTATTTGGTAATTGGTTTATTATTGTCACATGTACCGAGATATAGTGAACAGCTTTTGTCTGCATGCTGTCCAGACAGATCATTCCATACATAAGTACATTGAGGTAGTACAAAAAGAAAAAAAACAGAATATGGAGTATATTGTTACAGTTAAAGAGAAAGTGCAGTGCAGGTAGACAAATAAAGTGCAAGGAAATAATTGATCCCAGTAATGATGTGAATAGGAAGCTCCATGCAGGCAAATTTTCAAAGTAATAAACTGAAAATGAAACAAGCTTCACCTGCAGCATCTACAGTCTCTTGTGTCTCCAACTGAAAATAAAAGATTGATGTCAGCTCTCCTTTACACAGTCGCTGACCAACACATGGATCAACAAAGGGACAGAAACAAAACAGAAATCACTACTAATTGAAGGAGGTTCAGAGGAATTGTAGGCAGTGCTTTTAATTGTTAATCATTGGAGGCTGTGCCTTCACCTGCTTCTGTCCTAAGCTCTGGAATTCCTTCCCTAACTTGCTCTTCCCACCTTTCTTTCCTCCCTCCTATAATGATATCATTAAGACTTCTTGCATCTTAGTTCTTTGAACTTTTGGAAAATGTCCCCTAATATTGCTCTAAGCTAGATAAGGTAACATTTCTTTATTAGTCACATGTACATCGAAACACACAGTGTTCATCTTTTGCGTAGTGTTCTGGGGGGCAGCCCGCAAGTGTCGCCACGCTTCCGGCGCCAACATAGCATGCCCACAACTTCCTAACCTGTACGTCTTTGGAATGTGGGAGGAAACCGGAGCACCCGGAGGAGACCCATGCAGACAGGGAGAATGTACAAACTCCTTACAGACAGCAGCGGGAATTGAACCCAGGTCGCTGGCACTGTAATAATGTTATGCTAACCACTACACTACCGTGCCTGATTCAATGGCAAACTTTGCTTGCTAACACTTGTGTGAAGCACCTTGGTACACTTACTACATTAAAGCTGATTTATAAATGCAACTTGTTATGAGTGTTCTACTTTGGCTGTGGAAGTTACATACAATTTAACCGAGAGCTTTCAGAGAGAAAAATAACAAGAAAAGTTCAATCAGTTCATGGATGCCTGAGATTGAAAAATAGACCTTGTGGTCATTTAAAGGGAACATAACTGGAAGTTTGCCCATTCTTTACATCACTGTGTTGAAAACCTGGGCTTACTGCTTGAGAATCAAACAACACTTCACCTATCTTGTTAATGGATTAACAGAGAGTAATATATTAAACAAATTAAGCATAGCTATCTTGACAAGTTAAGCAGATTTTCTTCCATTATCACTTACCATTGTGAAACAATAAACTAATTTTTAATGTTTTGTAGATAATTACCACCTGCCTATCGTTACAGAAGAGTTAGGGAGACACAATGCACCTTATGCATCTCAAGTGTCTGAATCAACAGTTACTACCACTGCTGGCCCATCAGAAGGTACAAACGGTCTTTAAGGCAGGGAGCAGTGCTGAAGTGCCCAAAGGCTCTCACTAATGATGGACTGGGGAGCATCGAGGAAGCAGGTACAGGACATGCAGGTCACAGATCAAAAGAGCACGGGTGGCAATAGAAGTGGACAAAGTTACATAGTAAAAGTGAATGGAACTGTGGAAGGATTTGTAGATAAAGGAAAGAGGTAAATTCAGGTTTAACAAGGTCATTAAACATGTGGCATGATGTTTGGGAATGGACCAATTTTGTGGGTATGGACAATCCTTTGGTACTTTCTCCAACTGACCAATTTGGACCAATTTCTCCATTTGCTGATGATGCATTCTGATGCCCATGAAAAGATCAGATTGTATAGCTCAGCAGCTTATTCCATCTTGGGTTCACTTCTATATGCAAGAGGCACTGTAACTTTGCTAGGCGCTGCTGGAGTGGCCTGGGGGATAGTAAGGGAGTGTAACATCCCATCGCAAGTGAAGACAGAGTTTCAATGAAGCGGAATGAAACTTAGGTTGCTCTTTAAAGAGTGGCCAAACCACACTGTTGGATTACTGCCCAGTCAATGTAGATGAAAGTACTCACAATTAGCCTTGTACAGGCCCTGGAACAGGGTGGGGTATGCACGAGGTAAAACAATCCGCAGTCAGACAGAGAGGAATGACAAGGAAATAGCTACACCAAAGCTCTGTGGAATGATGAGCAGTGGGAATCACTCAACATCTCCCATGGACACTGTGCTCCCACTGTGCAAAACAATCTCCCATTGTGTAAGTGTTACAGTTGTAGGAGAGAATGTGCACATTTAATTTCAATACCTCAAGCTCTTGTGGTTACACTTCATAGCACAGCCAAGTGAAACAATTGGAGAGATGCCTATTAATGAAACAAGCTCAACATCATTGCCAGCTATTTCTAAAATAATTGTTCAAGCAACCGAGGGGAGCACTCATTTGCATTGTGCAAGTGGTGTGGACGGTGAGGTAGACTCCATGGGGTCTTTGCCATTTCCACTTCAACTATAAAAGGCAATCTCTCTGCCAGCAATGTTTTTGTTGTTGTGTGTTTTAACTGAGAGTTGTATCCATTGCCATTTAACTCTCTCAGTATTGTGTGCTGGTTTCTGATGGCAGGTCATTGACTGAAACATTAGCTCTGAGTTTCCACAGAGGCTGCCTGCCCTGCTGAACATTTTCAGCATTTTCTGTCTTATTTCAGATATTTTCCTTCTGTGCACAATACAAAGCATTGATTTCAAGAGTGGTTGGGGAAATCAAACAACTTGTGCTACACCTACCTTCCCTCCTGGTCAAGCTATTGCAGACATGATTTCAAAATGGATCCCTGTAATTTGAAATACACACATACTTTGCCAATTCCATTCAGAGGAAGGTTGGAGGAGGGCAGGTCAGATGGACCGCGCTTGCAGCCTGAGTCCTGCCAGCAGGACACGCCACAAACATTTGGGAAGAAATTCCGTCAATGATATCTTTGAAACTTGCTGAGAGTTTGCAGTTGATAATGAGTTTTATTTTGGGAACTTATTATCCTCTTTCCTCTGGAGCGTCGGAGTCTGAGGGGAAACCTGATAGAAGTTTATAAAATTTGATAAGCATAGATAGGGTAGACAGTCAGAATCTATTTCCCAGTGTAGAACTACTGAATACTGGAGGACATGCATTTACAGTGAGAGGGGGAGAGTTTAATAGAGATATGTGGGGCAAGTTGGTTTTTACACAGGTGCCTGGAACGGGCTGCGAGGGGTAGTTGTGGAAGCAGATATGATAGTGGTGTTTAAAAGGCTGTTAGATAGACACACGAATATGCAGGGAATGGAGGGGCATGGATCAGGTACAGGCAGAAGAGATTTAGTTTAATTCGACATTGTGTTTGGTGCAGACACTGTGGGCCAAAGGGCCTGTTCCTGTATTATGCTATGTTCTATGATTGAAACTGACCTGTCTTTTATTTTATTTGTTCGCTCTACTGCATCAATGTCCATTCGGATTTTATACTTGACATGAGTTGGAAGCTTGTTTGACCACGGATGCAAGTCTGGAAACACAATCCCAGCCCAAAACTTGTTTTCTTCCAGAAGATAAAGTGCTCTGTGTGTGAGCTGCCCTTCATCAGAATGACCTTCAAATTTATCCAGGTTTAAACACTGCAAATAATCAAAGAGTTTACAACAAGAGAATGGCTTCGTAAATAGCAGGGTGAGAAGATAACAGCTTATGGTGTCTATAATTATTTGCTTGAAATGTAAACAGTAATTTATACTTTAGAGGACTCTTCAGCACCTGCAGTAAGCAACCGCAGATGTCCAGATAAAAATTGTCTTTTGTCGAGTTATTGTGTAATGAACAAAATACTTAAATGAAGATACAAAGTTCAGCAAAACAGCACCAGAACACAAGCAATCCTTAACCCTTGCCATCCCATCAGGCTTTCACTGATAAAACAGCCAACACAATTTGGAAAGCACTTTAAATATCAACTGGGAGAGAAGGAGAAAATGGCACAGGCTTCAAACTTGCAAAAGATTGGCCCTGGAAAATGATTCTCACAAAAATTGATCAACCCACGACACTTTTTACTTCTAAGGAAAAGAACAAAGGCCATAATCCCCAAAACTTTTAATAAACAGCTGGACTCTACACTGGCAACAATATGGGATTTGTTCAGATGAATAATCTAACGTGACTTTATTGGTCTATTTCACCCAGTCTCTGGGCATATCTTCTAGAAGTTAAAATACTGCAAGAAAATGAACATTTAAAAGTATAGCGAGGCCTAAAAACAATATCTGTTAGTTGTCAAATGTTGCATATTTGGAGTTAGGTAATGTTAGGTGTTTTCCTCAATGAACTATAAAGAAACACTAACTCTCAACGACTTTTCTTCAAAATCTTGATAATATTTTTAATCCCTTGTGTCAGACTGCTATAACAATGCCAAGACATCTTATCTCCTGAGTGGATGGATTCTGAAACAAATGTGGTTGCCAGGGAATGAAGTTAGATCACAGAGCTGATTCAATCTTTATTTTGAAAAATTCCCAAAGCTATTTAAACATGCTGATAACAGTGAAATGTGTTGGTAATGACCAGATTAGTGTTCCCTATAATGTTAACCAAACCAACAGCAGTAACAGGGAAGATGGAACCCAATGCATTCAAATCTCAGCATTCCACTAAATCTCCAGCTTCATGGCTAAACTAGTGTTGGTTATTGTAATGGTTTCACAAATACATTGAGGCATAGTGTATATTGGGACATGCCCATAGAGGTACTGGTTTATTTACAAGGCAAAACACAAAGACCCCACCCGCCTGAGTCATTTTCTCTTCTCCCCTCTCCCATCAGGCAGAAGATAAAAAGCTGAGAAAAATAGACGGCTATGGGTAAGCCTAGTAATTTCTAGGGTAGGGACATGTTCGGCACAGCTTCGTGGACTGAAGGGCCTGAATTGTGCTGTAGTTTTTCTATGTTTCTATGTTTCTAAGATACAGGAGCCTGAGGGCACACACCACCAGGCTCAAGGACAGCTTCTATCCCACTGTGATAAGACTATTGCATGATTCCCTTATATGATGAGATGGATTCTTGACCTCACAATCTACCTTGTTATGACCTTGCACCTTATTGTCTACCTGCAATGCACTTCTCTGTAGCTGTGACACTTTGCTCTGTACTTTTTTATTGTTTTTACCTGTACTACCCCGATGCACTCCGTACTAATTCAATGTATCTGCACTGTGTAATGAATTGATCTGTACAAACTGTATGCAAGACGTTTTTCACTGTACCTCGGTACAAGTGACAATAATAAACCAATACCAATACCAATATATATGTGGAGACTACAGGGTTCCTGTTGTAGATAGAATGTTTCTGTCAGTGTTACATTGTTACAAAGCAGACACATCACGTGATTCTTCTGTCCAATAGGATCACAGTACACCCATACATTTGGATACTCTCATTTATCAACTGAACTGCGATAGGAAGGAAACAATTGGTCACAACAACACCAACACGGCCTCCTAGATTGCCTTTAATACATTAAAACAGCCAAGACTCATTATGGGAGCTTTAGCAGATAAAAACTCACATGGGTGAGCAAATATTTGGTCAGAGATTGGCTATAGGCAGTATCTTAAAGGAGGAGATAGGGATGGAGAGGCATTGATGTTTGGAAATGGAACTACAAAGCATGGGACCGGGATAAAGCATGGCATCAACAGTGGGACAACAAAAGTGGCTGACCATTGGTAGAGGGAGGAAGACATTATAGAACTGGAGGAGATGACTGAGATTGGGAGAGGTGTGGCCAAGGAGGGGTTTGAACAAGAGGGCAAGATTTTTAAAATTGAGTGTGAAAGGGACCCAATGAGTGTGAATGGTTCTACCTGTCCCTGGTATTGGAAGAGAGGCCTGGCCCCGTTACCGCACAACGTCCCAGTCAGCTGGGTGTTGCCGCACTACCTGTCCTTTGTGGAAGAGTACCTCCAAGCAAACACCTTTGACCACAAGAAAGGTAGAAAATAAGAGCCCAGCCAGGAGATGGGGCCAGCTGGTGCATGGGGACACCAGAGCCTCGAAGTTCCAGACCAACCAGAAATACTTTGCTTTTCCTTCATTGTGACTGCGGCAATGTTGTGGGGCATACTCATTACAAGAGCTGCAGTTCAAAAAGGTGGCTCACAACCCACTCACCCCCACCACCCCATCTCCCTCTCATGAGCGATTTGGGATGGTGATATAAATGCTGGTCTAAAACATGAATAAATTGTCCTGAAAAATGAATAAATTAACAAATAGTTTCTGTACAATGCTGAGCTACCTAATTTGTCAAAATGTAATTGTGTACTTTACTGAGTCCAGCAATAATTGCAAACAGATGCAGAAAAACGTGAAGGATTTAACCTCTGCAACACAATCCGAGCCTGATTTAATTCTCCTGTTCTCTTACCTCCATATAGTCATTGAATGTGGTGAGGATCTGATCGGTTACATTATAAATATTCTGCCAGGAGAAGTTTGGCACTCCGTCTTCACTATCACTGAATGGTCTGTTGTTTAGGAAGTTTATGATGTCATTGGCTGTCAAGTCCATGTCTTCCAGTTGCTTGTTTATGAAATATGACACTGTGGGGTTTTTTATTGAATCCTGTGGGAAATAAAAGGCAAGGAATGTAGTGAATAAACATACTGAGGAATAAAACACTTTCCATTACAGGTTAGCTCCAAATATTCCCAGGCCTGGTAGACAGGGGCGCGGATGGAAATTTAGATTACTTTTGAAGGGGCACATATTGTATGCACATGTGCATATATGCACTTGTTTAACGGGCATGATGAGATAGAGTACGGTAATGTGAAGCAAAGCCAACTGAATCCCAACAATGTGCCTCAGCTGAAAGATCAGCAAATCACCCCCTTCTGCAATGTTTTAACTATTAGTCATTTCCCACACTAATTCTCCAATGACAACTCAGAGGAGTGTGCGAATTAATGCCATGTCAGGGGCAAGTTTGTACACTAGGTACATGGCCTCCTGGAAGTGGATTAAAGTTACCCAAATTCATATCATACATCACTCCACATAGTTAAACTTCCACGTGTCAATCCTCAGGAATGCAGAAAGTTCATTGAGAAGTATTAGGGCATCATAGGCATTGTACGAATCTTGCATTCCTTTGTAGACTATTAATTTTTAAAACAATCTCTGGTAAGTTTAAGATTATAATTTGACACTATGAAAGTGTGCATTATACACACTGAGAGAGGGAAAAATCCTCAATACCAGATAGAGAAGACAATGAAAGTATAAATGTGTTAAAAATCTACTGTAATCTGCTGTTATCACCGTCAGAGACAATTGGCCATTTCAGATAAACATGGTGACAAAAAGTTAATGAGCTGAGAGATAACTGCTTGGCATTGGGGAAACATTTCGTTCCCTTGTTCTTGTGGCCAACACTTACTCGTATTATGTTCATTTGGACACTGTTTTGGAAGAAGTTCCAAAGCTGAGACTTCACTTCCTCCCAGATCTTTCCGATCTGCTTAAGTCTGTGCAGTTCCTCAAAAGTGACATTAGCCTGTGAAGAAAATTCCATCAACATGTATCAGTGTGTGCTCCATTTAACTATTTCAAGGCCACATATCTGCAAGAGTGGCTTGGACAAATTCTCCTTTTAAATAACACAGGCTTGTCTTTGACAGGAGCTGCTAAACATTTGGTGATCAAATATAATGTATATATGAGTGATATTGTGAGAACATGGAGTCAGTAAAATAAATCTGGGGAATCAAAAACAGCCAGATGAAAATTTTCAGTAAAACCAAGGCATGATCCTGTATCTTCTAGTGCTTTGAAAGCATTTGAGCTGGTTGGGAGTTGTACTTTGAAACACAATACTGTATTGAGTGTTTAAGGAGATCCACTGAATGTTGGCTTGGAACCGGTGACCATAGACTGTGTTCCTCTATTTTCCAGTTTCTCTCTGTCTAATCGAGGACAACATCTTTGAAAGTTTGTGTAACATGTACAAGATGATTTTAATCACTCTTCAAAACCGAAAGCAGAATTTGACACACAATGCAAAATCTGGAATTTGAAAATTTATCTGACAAATATTCATCAGCATTTCCAAAGGTATTGCTTGTTTGGACAAGCATATGAGTTCAACTCTTTCATGTCCTCTGGAGAAGCAATAATTGGTTTGTGTTTAACAACGTAAGGCTGACTGCAGCCAGTAGGCTGTTGGGGGTAAATCTTGGCTTTCAGTTGACTTTCCAATCCTCAGTACACTGCAAAATCCAGGTTAATCCATCATTGCTGATTTATATCTTACCTTATCCAAAGTTAACATTCTCACTGGCAGAGTAAGACACCAGCAAATTAACACACTGTCCTCAAATGATTATATTATTGTGCAGTCTGAAATTAATAATGGTAACTGTGAAACGAGTGGGCTGTCTTGGAACCACATTTGGTTAATCAAAGGGAAGGGAATCTGCTGTTTCACCCAGTTTGGCCCAATCATGAGTCTGGATCCACAGCAATATGATTAACTCTTAAAGACCATCTGATGTGACCCAGCAGGTCACTCAATTCAAGAGCAATCAGGAATGGGCAATAAATGGGCAATAAAATAAGGTGGACTCTTGACCTCATAATCTACCTCATTGTGGCCTTGCACCTTCTGCACTTTCTCTGTAACTATAACACTTCATTCTGCATTCTTTTATTGCTCTTTCCCTGTACTACCTCAATGCACTGATGTGATGAAATGCCCTGCACGGACAGTATGCAAAACAAAGTTTCTCACTGTACCTCAGCACATGTGACAATAATAAACCAATTTACCAAATTTGAAAGCTAGTCTGGGCAGTGACATCTATTCCCTCTGTATGAATAAATTTTAAAAACTCACACAACTTATTTAGCCATAGGCAGCAAAGTAATGGTGCTCACTCTTCACCTCAAAGAGAGCTGCCTACATGACATTTGTTGTGTGGATTTCCCCTGTTCTGACATTAATGGTGTCCGGGATAGAGGATCTCTAGACTTCAGCAACAGTGATGTCATCAAGCAGGTTGAGCAACCAATCACATTGAAGAATTCCCACAGGCACAAACTCAGAAGTAACAAGTGGATGTTATCATTCTTGTTTTATAACTGAATAGAAATTAAGCTCAGACTTACATATCTACCATAGATTAAATTGAAGCTTAAGTACCATAGCCACACATCTTAATAAAAAAAGCATTTTTTACTGTGGATTGGAAAAATCCATAAATATAAAATTAGTTTTTCAGACTTAGAGAGTCTGGTCACAATAATAATGGTTTAATGTGCCATTAAAAATCTAGTTACAGTTTATTCAACAAAGCCTGGCTCTTTCAAGAGCTTTTAACCGTGAGAATAACACATTAAAAATTTGAGGCTTAAATCAATTCAATACTTTCAAATAATTTCCACATTTGAGAACCTCCAAACAGCACAAGCTGTGGAAGAGCAGACATCGTTGACAATAGTTTATGGATTTCTCCATTGAAATATCTAATGCATACTCCAGGAGTTGCAGTGGCTTTACAGTTTTGCCATATGACACACCAATTGCAAAATCCAGGCCAGTTGGTATCAGACAATTTTTCCTTACCCATCTCTATGTAGAGAATAGGATTTCATAATGTAATAATGCATCGAGTTATTTAGATTCAGTGTATGCAATGATTTGAATTAGAGGGCTCATCCTGTGAGGCCATGTGAATAGAGCTCAGGAATAAGAAAGGTGCAATCACTATGATGGGATTATACAATAGGCCTCCCATTGGCCATTGGGAGACAGAGGAACAGATATCCAGGGGTGGGTAGGTAGGGGGTGGTTTTAACTTCCTAAATATTGATGACATTCCCTTAATGCCAGGGACTTAGATGGGGCAGAATCTGTTAGGTGTATCCACGAGTGTTTCTTGAAATTATGCAGATAGTCCAGCTAGAGAAGGGGCCATACCAGACCTCATACTGGGCAATGAGCCTGACCAGGTGATTGAAATTTTTGTATTAGGCAGGAACTGAGGAAAGTTGATTGAGTGTGGCTGTTTGGGGGTAAATCCACATATGACATGTGGAAATCTTTGTAAGGCTGGCTCGTTAGAGCTTAGGACCAGCATGTTCCTGTGAAGACGAAAGATGAGGATGGCAAGGTTCAGGGATGACAAGAGATATTGTAAGGTTAGTCAAAAAGAATAAGGAAGCACATGTAAGATTTAGGAAGCTGAAATCGGACAAGGCCCTTGAGGAATACAAAGGAAGCAGGAAAGAACTTAAACAAGGAATTAGGAAGGCTAAAAGGGCCCATGAAATGACCTTGGCAAGTAGGATTAAGAATCCCAAGGCATTTTATATGTCTATTAAAAGCAAGAGAGTAGCTAGGAAAAGGGTAGGTCCACTCAAGGTCAAAGGAGGGAACCTATGCCTGGTGCAAGAGGAAGTTGGCGATGTAATAAATAACTACTTCACATCGGTATTCACCAAAGAGAAGGCAGTGGATGATGGTGACATCAGGGAGGGGTATGTTTATATTCTAGTGCATGTCGATATTGAGATGGAGGAGTTGTTGAGTATATTGAAAAACATTAAGATGGATGAGTCCCCAAGACTTAATGGAATCTACCCCAGGACTCTGAGGGAGGAAAGGAAGGACATTGCTGGGGCCTTGACCGAGATCTTTGTATCCTCTTTGGCTAAGGTGAGGTGCCAGAAGACAGAAAATAGCCAAAGTTGTTCCTGCGTTTAAGAAGGGTAACAAGGATAATCCAGGAAATTATAGGACAATACATCGGTGGTAGGGAAATAATTGGAGAAGGTTCCTGGATTTAGTAACATTTGGAAAAACATGGATTGTTAGGGAAAGTCAGCATGGCTTTGTGCAGGGGAGGTCCTGTCTCACAAATTTAGTTGAGTTTTTTGAGGAGGTGACAAAGATGATTGATGAGTGTAGGATAGTGGAGGTTACCTTTTAAAGAGGCATTTAGGCAGATACATGAACAGGCAGGGAATCGAGGGATATGGACCATGTGCAGGCAAATGGAATCAGTTTAGATTGGCATCATGGTCAGCATAGAAATGGTGGGCCGAAGGGCCTGTTCCTGTGCTGTACTGTTTTATGTTCTATGTTCAATGTTCTATGTTCTATGAATTGCTCAGATTTTAATGAAATTATCCTAACAATCCCGTGAACTCACATTTTTCATCAGCTGTCGTGTTGCGGGAGAATCTGGAGAAAACAGAACCTTCCCCATTAATAGCGGCTTCAGCACACTCCAGACTATCTTGGTTGCAGGGTTGGACTCCATGTTTTGATTAAGTGCATTACAGAATGGAGCTACAGAAAATGTTATCAAGCATTAGTAATTTGACCATCATAGACTGCTACTTATTCCGATAAAGATGACCACAATAAAACAAAATCCTCCCAAATATACTGTATATTTGATTGATACACACTCCCAGCACCTTGTCCCATTAATTCACAACGCATGGGCACTACTGTCCAGGGTGGGTACCCTGGACAGTAGTGCCCATGTGCTGCAAATTAATGGGACAAGTCCTTTATTCCACATTAAAGTTTCCACATTATTGTTCGGTAAGGAGTTCCAGGATTTAGACCCGATGATGAATGATGAAGTAGCAACTTTATAATTCCATGAGGGGCATAGATATGGTGAATGGTCACAGTCTTTTTGCAAGGGAGTCTAACACTAGAGGTTTAAGGTGATAAGGGAAAGATTTAAAGGGGACCTGAGGGGCAGGTTTTTCACATAGAGGGCGATGGGTAAATGGAATGAACTGCCAGAGAAAGTGGTAGAGGCATATGCAATTACAATATTTAAAAGAAGCTTGGACAGATTCATGGATAGGAACAGTTTAGAGAGATATGGGCCAAATGCAGGCAAGTGGGACTACCTGTGGTAGGCACCTTGGTCTGCATGGACAAGTTGGGCTGAAGAGCTTGTTTCAGTGCTGTATGACTCTATGACTCTAGTTCAGAATGGTGTGTTACTTGGAGTGGGATCTGCAGGTGGTAGTGCTCCCATATATTTGTTGCCCCTGTTTATCGTGATGATAGAGATCATGGATTGGAGAGGTGTGACTGAAGTAACCTAGGTGAGTATCTGCAGTGCATTTTGTAGGTGGTACTTCGAAGCATTAATATTCTCCCCTCACAATGACAGGTACTAGACTAACAGTTCTTACTCTCCAAATTGGCTGTTATTCATACTTGATACACAATTGAAAACATTGCAAGCGAGGGAAGAGGGGGAGAGCCGCAGGAATCACCTTCAAACCCAGTCTTGAATTCACTCAAAGTCTACACTTCTAATAGGGGCTGACTGACTAGAACAGATGATCCCAGCTGGTGTTTCCCTTCTCCTTGCCATGAGGATTTAACTCCACTCACCCCCACGTCAACCCAGCTAAAACTTGTGGTCAAACTGTTACCTTCTCTGACCCTTTGAATCAGTTATACATGACGTGATGAACTCATCAATTAAGTTAATCTTCACATTACTCGATATTAGACCTGCTTCCATTAGTCCAAGAATTTTCACATGGAAGATGTCAGAGGCTAGAAATCTTTTGCAAGAACAGTTGTAGCAGTTAATATATACATTTTCCCCATTGAACTTACAGATAACTCACTAGTTTTTGTTCATTATGGGGAAATACTGAATTATAAAGGCTGTATGTCCAACCTGCTATGGTTTGTTGGGTATATGGTATCTATTTTGTTTTGGCAATTTCTGTTGTATGGTTTGGGGAAAGGGGCAATTCAGGTTTGTGGTTGTCCAATGATCTACACACCCCAGTCAATGGCAACCCTCTGCCTGTCTGGGTTGGTGCTGGTGGGCACACCAGCCATGTAGACTTTAAACTTAAATTCAAATTATTCACATTTTGGTCTTTCTGAATCCAAT
The DNA here is from genome assembly GCF_009764475.1 of Pristis pectinata. Taxonomy (NCBI): domain Eukaryota; kingdom Metazoa; phylum Chordata; class Chondrichthyes; order Rhinopristiformes; family Pristidae; genus Pristis; species Pristis pectinata. The sequence goes on from NC_067407.1 coordinate 15,815,893, forward strand.
GTCCAAATATTTATCCCAATCTAATGTTTCGTTAATTCCTTTTGTTTAAGGAGGATGTAAGCATCACTGGCAATACCAACATTTAATGAACATCCCTAATTGCCCTTGAAAAGGTGGTGGTGAGTTGCCTCTTGAATCATTGCAGTCCTTCTAATGAAGGTACTCCCATCATGCTTTATAAGATAAGATAAAGTACAGAGAGTTCCAGGATTTAGATGTAATAATGACGAAGGCAGGATAATGGAAGGGAACGTGTAGGTGGTCTTGTTTCCATCCAACGTTGCCCTTGAACCTCTTGGTGATAGAGGTTGTGGGCTTGGGTGGTGCTGTTAGAGTAGGCGGGTGAGTACATGCGATACATTTCACGATTGTACACACTGCAGCCACTGTGTACTGATGGTGGAATGAATGAATATTTATCTCTTTAGAAAATACAATGCTTTATGGAAAATACTTACTTGTCGCATAATCGTACGCATACTTAGTCTCTTTCTTTGTGTTATTAATTCCCAGGAAAGCCTTGTAATTGTTATCTTCATACCAGTTAAACGAGAAAACCCTGGAGCCTCCTTTCTCGGGATACCCACAGATTAGATTTGACAACAGGTCCGTCAGCTGACTGAATGAAGCTGGACCGCCCTCAGTAAACAATGGGTAAACCACCTGAAGAAGATCCCGAACGCTATCCTGTGCAGTGAACTGTGTGGAAACCATTTGAAAAGTATATGATTATATCAGTCAACTACGCACATGGTTTGATTAAATAAATAAAGCAATGAAAATAGAAAATTGTGAATCCTGGAAACTTGAAGCTGATCCATCAATACATGGAAGGGAAACCAGAGGTAATTTCGGGGAGGTCCTTCAGGAAGCAGTGAGGAGACCTACCAGCTCATTTTCAAACAGTGGCATGGGAAGATTCTGGTTCTTATTTCCATAGTAACACACAAGTTCTCATCATCACTGTTCTAATGGTAACAGCACATAGTGTTCAAACAAGTACAAGTAAATAAATAGATAGATATCTATTTATTTTAGTCACATGTACATTGAACCACACAGTGAAATGTGTCTTTTTGCGTTTACTGAGAATATGCTGGGGGCAGCCCACAAGAGTCAACAACATAGCATGCCCACAACTCCTAACCTGTACGTCTCTGGAATGTGGGAGGAAACCAGAGCACCCAGAGGAAATCCACGCAGACACTGGGAGAACGTACAAACTCCTTACAGACAGGGACGGGATTTGAACCCGGGTCGCTGGTGCTGTAATAACGTTATGCTAACCGCTACACTACTGTACTGCTACTACACTACCATGCAGGCAGGTATGACTTTAAGGTGAAAATGAGTATTCTAAATGGCATTGAGAATCTCAAGACTGTGCAATGGGAGCACACAGAGGCCTTGTGAAAGCAGCAGACCACCTTACAAACTACGCATCCACCCATGCACTCCATCATCTACCACCTGCCCCGTCTATACAAGAGTTTGTCATTCCCACATTGACTTCATCAGCCACCTCAGGACCCACAAAACAGGAGAGGAAGTAAATCATCCTCAACCCCACGGAAATGCCTGAAAAGAAGGCGGCAATACAAGGATTCAGTAGGGTAGAGAGAAATTATTTCTTTTTTTGGAATAAGGATTTTTCAAGTGCCTTCAGGAATTAAAAACTAATTTTTAGGAGGCTGCTCCAAACAACCCAGGAGATAAGTCATTGGCACTGAGCAAAAAGCTTTTACTTTTCCAATTTTTCTGGACATTTTTGCGTATTAAGTATAAAAGAAATATTTGCAGCGTGTAGGCAAGCTATTTGAATGGCCATCAAGGATCATCTGATCAGGAGGAGCTTGTATGTTTTCCTATTAGGGCAGGAAGAAACTGAAGGCTTGCCCTCATCAGCCAGGACATTGAGTACAGGACTTGGGACGTCAAGTTACAACTGTACAAGACTTTGGTGAGACCACACTTGGAGTACTGTGTGTAGTTCTCATCACCCAACTATGGGAAGGATGTTATTAAAGCTGGTGGACAAGTTGCAGAAAAGATTCACAAGGATGTAACTGGGACTGCAGGGCCTGAGTTATAAGGAGGGACTGGACAGGCTGGGACTTTTTTCCCTGGAGCATAAGAGGCTGAGGGGTGAGCCTATAGAGGTATATAAAATCATGTGGGGATAGATAAGGTGAATGGTCACAGTCTTTTTCCCGGGGCTGGGGAGTCTAAAACTAGAGGGCATAGATTTAAGGTGAGAGAGGAAAGATTTAAAAGGGACTTGAGGAGAAATTTTCACATGGAGGGTGGTGGGTATATGGAACAAGGTATCAGAGGCAGGTGCAGCTCAAAGACATTCAGACAGGTACAAGGATAGGAAAGGTCTGCTGGGATATGGGGCAAACACAGGCAAATGGGACTTGCTCAGGTAGATAACTTGGTCGGTATAGATGAGTTGAGCTGAAGGGCCTGTTTCCGTGCTGTATAACTCTGCGACTCTCTGAGCTTTGAAGACTGATGGGTTGGGTGACCAATAGTGGGAAGGATGGAGGTGGGGTGGAGGAGGGTTACCTGAGACAAAACCACCTGGACTGCATCCAGGCAGAGTCGGTAACCTGGCAATGACCTCCTACTTTAGTTTTAGTTGCCTAGAGAGGTTGAAAGGGTATTGGGAAAGATTGTTACATCCATCATGGCTAATGCCATAAAGTCAGTCTACAACAACTGCACTGCTGTAAGAAAAATTGAGTCCCAGTATAAAACCTGTGGATTTTCCAATACAAAATTAACGTTAACTAATTTTACTCAGTTTCAAATGAGTGGTGAACCATTTCACATACTTCAAGGCGTTCTGAAGTGAGCCTGACTATCCAGCTCAGTGCGAGACACATTTGGATAAGGGGAGCACAGATCCTTTCTTTTTATAGCAGTGATTGGATACTTTATACAGACGTTCTTGAACACAAACTCTTAATTCCTTACCTCTTCTAGGACTGATGATGCATCATTTAAAATTCTTATCCAAAAACGCAAGTCTATTCCATCTGCATGATTGTTTAGCACTTTTGGAAGCTGAAAAGAAAACAGAGCTTATTTTGGTTATTTTCATTCTTATACAAGAAATACAACTCAATATCAAACAGGGCACTAAGGTTACCAGCAGCTTGATTCAGTGTCATCCTGTTTCTGAGTTCCTGCTTAACCACCACCAGCTCTCTCCATTCCTCCAGATCTAGTCTCTTGTGTCTCGCATCCTCCCTTCAACTAGCCAGGTCTTCAGCCCTCCATGTTGCATGCTCTGGATTTTCAGCTTCTCCCAAACCCTCTCACCTCTCCCCTGCCCTCCCCTCCTTTAAGACGTTCCTTAAAACCCGATAACCATCCCCGACACCTACTTCTGCCTAATTCCATGAAGATGTTAACCTAGGCTGCCTCAAAAGTACTGTCAGTATTGGGATGAAGAAGACTAATGCATTTTCTCTCTATTTATTTTCCATTTACCTGCCGGGTAATATTCAAATCTAAGCTGTTCAGAAAATTCATAAAGAATGCATGGATTACTGAAAATCAACAAATGGGTGACTTAAAACAAGTAATTTCATCCTGAAGTTAATGTAAGTACGAAACCAGGCAAAAAATACATGTGATGAAGGTGTTTAGCAGCAAATAACTACATTCCAGCAATGATAAACAAGTAAAATAATGGACCTACTGCTTCAAAGAGTTTAAAGAAATCCACATTTGCATAAAGTGCATCCTCTACCCTCTGGAGCCGTTGCTGAGAGAGGACACACATTCCGTTCAGGACAGTGCGCAGTCCTCGCCAACTCGAGAAGATGATGAAGCGGTCAAGGAGGGCCTGGCTACATGCTATTTCTTTGAGGGATAGATCTGGAATTCCATAAGCAAACTGGGAGAAAGGAAAACAAGCAGTGTTACGTTTAACATTCCCAAGTGCTTCCCACAATCCATGAACAAACAATTGCATGAGAGCTCTCCTGTGTAAGTAAAAGGAGTTGGGAATGGAATAAAGTCAAATCCTTTGGAATATTCAAAATGTTTCACTTTTGGAAGCGTCATGTATATTTGTATAAAGAGCTTATAGATTTTATAGATTAGTACGAAAGGAGGCTATTCTAATGCTGCCCTGGATGGACTCCCACAATTCACTCTCTGAAAACCTGAGCTTATCCAAAACTGTACTGCCTATACCACATTAATTCATCCATCAACCTGCACTGAGTGGCCCATATTAGCTCCTTGATTGACACTGCCATTACTTTAATATTCTCACCCTTGTGTGCAAATCGCCCCAGGCCCATTGCCCTCCACACCTTTGTAGCCCTATTCAACGCAACAACCCTCCTGAAGAGATAAGGTATCTTTATTAGTCACATGTACATCGAAACACACAGTGAAATGCATCTTTTTCGTAGAGTGTTCTGGGGGCAGCCCGCAAGTGTTGCCATGCTTCGGGCACCAACTTAGCATGCCCACAACTTCCTAACCCGTACGTCTTTAGAATGTGGGAGGAAACTGGAGCACCCGGAGGAAACCCACGCAGACACTGGGAGAACGTACAAACTCCTTACAGATGGTCACCAGAATTGAACCTGGGTCGCTGGTGCTGTGATAGTGTTTTGCTAACCGCTACACCAGCGTTCCTGCCACTCTACACTCTATACTACTGTGCCTGCCAATCTCTAAAGTCTTCCATTTCTTGTATTTTGTACATCCCTGACTGGTTTGGGGATGTTAAATATAGAGCAATGTTGACGATAACTTGCAACTGAACCTCTGTATGGGGCTATAGCCAAGCGAGATCTGCAGAATGTGGCTCACCTCTTCATCTCAGGCAGTCCCTCAGAGTGAGGACGACTTGCTTCCACTTTGATTTTATACAATCGGAGGGGACTAATGAGGTAGCTGGTTCCAAGTAGAGTGGGCAGGTGAGTGGTTTGTGAGTTAGCATGTTAACCTTTTGCCTCTTCTACTTATCACCTCTCAGCTTATCTTCCCCCCTCACCTGGACTCACTTATCACCTGCCTGTGTGTACTCCTCCCACTCCCCCCACCTTCTTATTCTGGCTTCTGCCATCTTCCTTTCCAGTCCTGATGAAGGGTCTCGGCCCGAAACGTCGACTGTTTATTTCCCTCCATGGATGCTGCCTGACCTGCTGAGTTCCTCCAGCATTTGTTATGTATTGCTCCAGATTCCAGCATCAGCAGAACGTTTTGTGTCTGCAGCATGTTCCTTCTGCTGGCTACACAGGGCCTCTGGTTGAGCCACATTTGGAGTAATATTTGCAGTTCTGGTTGCCCCATTACAGGAAGGAGGTGGAGGCTGTGGAGAGGGTGCAGGGGAGGTTCACCAGGATGTTGCTTGGATAAGAGCATATTAGCTTTTTAAGAGAGGTTGAACAGACTTGGATTGTTTTCTCTGGACCATCGGAGGCTGAGGGGAGACCTTATGGAAGTTTATAAACTCATGAGGGGCATAGATAGAGTAGATAATCAGAGTCTCTATCCCAGGGTAAAAATGTCAAATACTAGAGGGCATAGCTTTAAGGTGAGAGGGTGAAATTTTAAAGGAGATTTATGAAGCAAATTATTTTACACAGAGGGTGGTGGGTGTCGGGATCGTGCAGCCATGGGTGGTGGTGGAAGCAGACATGATGGTGGTGTTTAAGAGGCTTTAGATGGGCATGTGAATATACAGGGAATGGAGGGACATGGACCATGTGCAGGCAGAAGGGATTAGTTTAACTTGGCATCATGGTCAGCAGAGACATTGTGGGCCAAAGGGCCTGTTCCTGTGCTGTACTGTTCTATGTTCTATGTATTCCCAACACATGGCTGTGAGGTTCTTAAGACCAACCCAAATGCTCCTTCTCGACTTTGAGTAGTCAAGGGCCAGAGATTCAAGGAGTCAGTGGATATGTTTCACTTCTTTGCGGAGGCTCTCAGTGCATTATTGAATCTTTTTCTCATGACCTCCTGGTAATCCCTTCCCATGACAGTGCTCAAAATAGAACATCTGTTTCAGGAGTCTGGTGTTGGACATGTCAACAATGTGGCCAGCCCAACATAGCTGACTGGGTGTAACTAGGACCTCAATGCTGGGATTGTTGGTCTGGGAGACAATGCTGACTTGGTTCACTCATGCTTCAAGTGAATCAGGAGGATTTTGCGAAGATATCGTTGATGGTATTTTCCAGTACCTTGAGGTGCCTATGGTAGGTGGTCTAGGTCTCAGGAGCAGAGATCATTGCTGTTCAGTAGATCATGAGTTTTGTTCCAGATCTGAGGTGATCTTCAAACACTCTTTTCCTTAATCAATCATAGGTTGTGATGGAGCATTGAAGGTTGTAATGAATTTCAGCATTACTGTCTGCCTTTGCCCAGACATAGCCCCCACTGCCTGCAGAGGTTGTCGGGGCAGATATATTAGGGACATATAAGAGACTCTTAGATAGACACATGAATGATAGAAAAATAGGGGGCTATGTGGGAGGGAAGGGTTAGATAGATCTTAAAGCAGGATAAAATGTTGGCACAACATCATGGGCCAAAGGGCCTGTACTGTGCTGTAGTGTTCTATGTTCTATAGCTCTCAAAGTGATTCACATTTTCCAGGCTCTTGCTATGAACCTTTAAACTTGGAGGACAGTGTGGTGCAGTGGGGTCAGGATGGTAGCGGACGTTTCTTCTGCAAGTGTTGCGTGTAAGGCCATCGTCTTCTACGCTTCAGTGAGCAACTCAGCTGACACTTGGAATTTGGCCTCCAAGCATGCACAATCTCAAGCATCATCTGCAGCTTGCCAATAGAGGTTCATGTGACCGTGGTTCAGGAGTTCAGTTGCAGTACATTGAAGATTTTCCCATTAGTTCTGAAGATTAGTTCCACTTTCATATGAAGTTTGTTGGAGGTGAGGTGCAAAACTGCAGTGGGAAAGTTTGAGAAGTGTTGGGGCAAAGACTTAGCCCAGTTTAATACCAGTCTTCAGTGAGATTGGCTATGTTGTAGACCAATTGGCTTGCGACATGGTTGCATGCCATAATGGAGCAAGCATAAGATGGAGATGAACTTCTGCGGGCTGCTGATTTTGAGGAGGGCATTCCGTTGTCCATCCTGAATCAAAGTCTTTAGTGAGGTTGAAAGAGGCCATGTATAGTGGCTGGTGGTTTTGCTCTCTGTAATTTTCTTGGAAGTGTCATGCTCTGAAGATCATGTCCACTGTGTTTCTAGGTGGATATGATTCAGGACGAAGTGGGTTGAGGAGGGCCCAAGTGACCACTTTCCCCATGGCATATGGCAGGGAGACCCCTCTGTAGTTACCACAGTCGTCGGACTTGCCTCCTTCCTTGAAGATGGTCGCTATTACAGCATTTCTGAGCGTGCTTGGTACATTTTGCTTGTCCCAGGTGTGGATTTGTGGATTTGTGGATTTGTGACAGCAACTCTTCACTGACAGATCTTCTGGTTTCTGCTGGGTGGCTCTCTGTTCCTGAGGCTTTGTTATTTTTGTAGAAGGATCTGACCTCTCTGACTTTTGTCAGTCCGGACTGAAGGCAAGTCTGGCCTGAATAGCTTGCCGTAGAATGTAGGCCAGGGAGCTCTCATCAAGAAGAGAGTTGCAGTAGGGAAGTAGGCACAAGAGACTGCAGATGCTGGAACCTGGAGCAACAAGCAAGATGCTGGAGGAACTCAGGAGGTCAGGCAGCATCTGTGGAGGGAAATGGACAGTTGACGTTTCTGTCCGAGACCCTTCACCTGGACTGGTTTTCAAAGTGTTCCTTTTAGTGGGTGTTAACTGCTTCTCAGTCCCTAATGAGTTTGCCCCATTCTTGGTTCTAGGTGGGGGAGGGCTTTAGGTGTTTGTTCTCTGGATGGCCTTGACAGTGTTGAAGAACCTGAGCACGCCGTGGATATCAGTGAGTTGCTGAGACTTCTGAGCCATCCACAATCTGTTCTTTAGGTCACGGGCTTTCTGCTGGACATCTGCCTTCAGGCAACTCTAGAGCTGCTCCTTGTCTCTCGAGGAATGGTGGTACTTCTGGTCCAGGAACTCTTTATGTTTGTGGTTAATAGGTCCTCAGTGTCTTGGTCGTTCTCACCAAACCTGCAACTTTTACCGATGCACCATAGAAAGCATCCTATCTGGATGTATCACAGCTTGGTACAGCAACTGCTCTGCCCAGGACCGCAAGAAACTGCAGAGAGTTGTGGACACAGCCCAGAGCATCACAGACACTCGCTTTCCCTCCTTGGACTCTGGCTTTACCTCTCGTTGTCGTGGTGTAGCAGTCAGCATAATCAAGGACCCCACCCACCGGGGACATTCTCTCTTCTCTCCTCTTCCATCGGGTAGAAGATACAGGAGCCTGAGGGCACGTACCACCAGACTTAAGGACAGCTTCTACCCCATTGTGATAAGACTATTGAACGGTTCCATTATACAATGAGATGGACTATGACCTCACGATCTACCTTGTTGTGACCTTACACTTTATTGCACTGCACTTTCTCTGTAGCTGTGACACTTTACTCTGTACTGTTATTGTTTTTACCTGTACTACATCAATGCACTCTGTACTAACTCAATGTAACTGCACTGTGTAATGAATTGACCTGTATGGTCGGTCTGTAAGACAAGCTTTTCACTGTACCTCAGTACAAGTGACAATGATAAACGAATACCAATACCAATGAGACCCCTGGCTGTTTGACTACTAGGGCTGGGGTAAGGTTGATTCTGGGGTGGAGACTGGGAGCTTGTTGGAGCTAAATAAGAATTTAGGGAACAGAGACTCACTAGTTAATCACAATGTGTAACCCATGTACATTAGATGATCAAGTTTTCTTCTGCTACACCCATCATTAACATCCAAACTGAGATCAGAAGTGTAACGACAAAGCAGCCCTGTGCTGGATCTATTGTAACACATTGCCACAATCTCAGCCATTACATTTTCCATCGATCTTAATCTATTAAATTGATGTCTCTCACAGAGTTGCTGTTTTCGGACAAAAGCAACTCAGGAAATTTACCAAGCTTACAACTCCTATCTAACTGAAGTTGACAAATACTTGGTAACTAAGCAACCAACATCAGAAGCTTGTGGATGCCATTGGTTTAATCAGAGAATCAAGGTTAGCTTTTCAAATATTATCAATGTATCATTCTTCAACCTGTCTGACTGCTGGCCTGAGATCCCTTTAATCTAATGAAGGCACATGGTTGTGCTGCTGCGGATTCACTGATAACTGAACTTCAACAAATATTTTGTGACTAATTATAATTCAGTGTCAGGGTAATTGGATTTCTGACTTGGCAAAAGACTAATTATATGAATGCCTGCAACAGGCTAGGCAAATACTTCCAAGATGTTGAAAGAGCAGGCTGAGAAGAGCCATGATCTTATTTGTTGAAATGTGTCCAGCTCATTTTTGTTTTGAATTCTTCTTGAATCGATGAATAACAAACCCCCTCCTCCCCAACCCACCCGACTGAAAGCAGATTACCAGAACCACAGGTCCTGTGGGACTGCTCTGCTCTGCGAAACAGCTGCCATGAAGCACACACCCACCCAAAGGGAGATGTGGGTTATGTGGTTACCTCCCTGTTTTTCCAAGCTACCCAGCCAACAGCACAGTAATGTTATACTGAACTCCCCAAGCAGGCTGCAGTCTTGGCTGTTCAAGCACTCCAACATGTCCCACTACAGCTGTATTCTTGTACGTCACCGAGTTTTAATGTTTACTTGCATTAAATGCATTTTTTAATATAATGAAACTTTTTTAATAGCTTACAGGTTGAATTTGTTGAAATGAATGCATTCTACTTTGAAATGTTTATTGGTTTGAAGAAGCTCATTTAAAAATCTCGTCTCTTCTTGCAGCTATTCAGCTATAATAATATATTCAAGTGGTAACAGCTGTGTGAAAGTAGTTTTGCACCAATTATTCTAATCAGGGAACAAATGCTGCAATTGGGAAAGGGGATAGATTGAACAATAACCTCAGCATCATCTGAACCTATGCAATTGTTTTACTTTAGAGGGGAAGAGGAAGTCAATGAAGAGTAGTTCTTCTAATTGCAGGCTGACATTGGGAATACTGAGAAACAGGACGTAAATAGCAGAGGAATGTTGTAAACAATGTTACAGGCGTCAGGAGTAGGTAAAGTGGTGGGAAAGGCAGTTGCCTTGGACTTGAAAGTTAGCAAAAGAAAGTGTGAACTGACAATTTGATAGGGAGAATGCGTGGAGACAATCCAACTAAATACTATTTTAAAGGGGAATGAGAGAAATTTGGGGATACATGTAGACATTTTTTGAAGGCAATAAAGCTGTTAAAAATCAAACAGAGCTACAGAATACAAAAGGAAGGAAGTTATGCTAACCCGTTAGAAAAAAACTTGATTCTCTGCTGAGATATTGTGTTCATTTCTGAGAACTGCACTTTAGGTAGGAGAAGTACTTGAATGGAAATAAAGTACAGGAGAGACTGGGGAGAATAGAGGATATCAGGACTCAATGGGCTGAATGGCTTCCTTCCATGCTGTGACATTACAGGGCTATGGGGAAAGAGCAGGAGAATGGGAGCACAACAGATTCAGTGGGATGAATGGTCTCTCTCCATGCTCCATCAGTCTATGATCCCATCATTCAAGATCTATTGTGATCCATCAAGAACATGAATATGTTTTTATAAGTACAATGTCTGCATTATAAGCAGCATTTGACACAGCAACCTAAGTAGGTGTGGTTTATAAGATTTTAATGAAAGTTCATTTTGTGAACGATTTTTCCCTGGTGGCCCGGAGGATGGAGGGTGTGTACAAGTTCAAATTATTCAGGAGTCAGTTTCCCTCCACCACCCCTGCCCTGCTGCCTGAGCTTTAGGGGATTGCAGATGATTCAAGTCCTAGAATCATCGAGTTATACAGCACAGAAACTTTGACCCAACTCATCCATACCAACCAAGTTGTCCACCTGAGCTTGTCCCACTTGCCTGCATTTTGCCCATATGCCTCTAAACCTTTACTATCCATGTACATGGCTAAATGTCTTTTGGACATTGTAATTGTACCTGTCTCTACAGTTTCCTCCAGCAGCTCCTTACATATACCCATCACCCTCCGTGTGAAAAAGTTGCTCCTCGGGTCCCTTTTAAATCTTTCTTCTCTCACCTTAAACCTATGCCCTCTAGTTTTAGACACCCCTACCCTGGGTAAAAGACATTCGTTCATCTTATCGGTGCCTCTCATGAATTTACATACCTCTATAAGATCAGTCTTCTACGCTCCAGAGAAAAATGTCCCAGCCTCTCCTTGTAACTCAAGCCCTCCAGTCTCAGCGACATTCGTGTTAATCTTTTCTGCACTTTATCCAGCTTAATGACTGGGTTACCAGGTCTCTCTGTTCTATAACACTCTCCAGGGCCCTACCATTTACTGTGTAAGTCCTACCCTGGTTTAACTTACCAAAGTGCAACACTTCACACTTGTCCGAGTTAAATTCCATCTGCCATTCTTTGGCCCATTTCCCCAGTTCATCTAGATCTCGTTGTAACCTTAGACAACCTTCTTCACTATCCACTATACCACCACTTTTGGTGTCATCCGCAAATTTACCAACTAATCCTCAGTGTGAGAAAATGAAAACAAATTAAGAAAAAAAATATCTAGAATCAGCCGTGGCTTCATGATATCTCAAAGTGCTTTACATCCAATGAAGAATCTTTGAATTGTGGTATAGGAAACACACCACTTAATCTGCATATAGCAAGATCTCTCAGATTGCTTCGAGATGAATGATCAGATAATGAGCCTTTTTAGAGGTGTTAGTTGACAGAACTATGCTGGCCACAGCATGGAGAGAACGCCTTCTTTTCTTCATACACTTCTACAGGATCTTTAACATTCACCTGAGAAGGCTGTGTGCTTGGTGGGTCATCACACCACGTTACAAAGTCTCATTGATAGCAGCTTTGCATTGCTCTTTGGGCACTGGCATCACAATCTGATAGCTTGACAGCAGAACTGCTTTAGTGCAATGCAGGTTACATTATGTCCTTTGACTTCAAAGGAAAGCTATGTTTGACATATATGTAGCAGCTCTCACTTCCCTTTCAGGATACACCAAAATGCTTTGCACCTAACTTAGATACCTTTGAAGTGTCGTTACTGCTGTAATATGGGAAACTGTTATACTTCAGCCTATCTACCAACAACAAACCCCCACCAACTACAACAGGATAAAGACCAAATAAACCAGGCAATTTTTTAGAAAATCTGATTGAGGGATAAAAGTCAGCTTGGACACTGAAATGGCTCCCCTGCTCTTCTTTGCAATATTAGGACCTGTATAAGTGGAAGGTTCCTTGGTTAACATCTCATCTCACAGAGTGCACAGTGTCAGCCTAAATTTTTGTGCTTAGGAGTGGGGCTTGAACCCAGAACCTTCTGATTCAATTACACCATAGCAGACAGTATCTCTTCAGTTTATTTATGTCAGCCATACACCCTTCCAGGTGATATCAATTTTTGGAACATATATTTTAATTTAATCACATGGTAAATAACCCACTTTATTCCTAAAATGTAAAGCTAAAACAAAAGAAACAAAAAGTCCAAGTTTATCCTTTGCAAACTTCTGCGAACCTTCAACGTTCTAGCAGACACACGTGAATCGAGAAGACATTGTGCTATTTGTTTGCTGGAATACTATTCAGGACTTAGCCATTTGTCATAACCACAAACACACAGCAATACACACTGGTCAAAGAACCATGTCACGAAAATACTGACAGTTCTTTAGGAAGTCTCTGTTTGAAGCTTTTAACGAAAGTTAAGATGGTTAAGTCTGGGTAATTTTGAATCAAGGCATACTTGGATGTTTTGTCATTGTTTTATTATTTGCATATGAAAAGGACTTTTAGCACTGTGTTCCAATGTTATTATTATCCTGGCACTGTCAGTCAACGTTGCTTCCCACACTAGTGCATTCCATCTGTTAAAGAATTTGAGGCCACACACCGAAACCAAAAGGAACATTCTGATGCAGATTGCAATTACTTCAACACTCAGATATTCAGTGGGTAAAGGGCTGCTCTGTGCCTTAATTTTTTTGGTTAAGGGCGTGTACTGCACTTGCAGATAAATCTGTTCTAACAGATTCTCTTCAATGTTGTTTCTAAACTTCATTTTTTTTAATTAAAAAGTGTTTTGATTTCAGTTATATAGTGCTTTTGTGTGGGTTTGTGTGAAGTATCTAGGGACTTCTTGCGATGTTAAAGGTGCCACATAAATGCACAACATTGTTGTTGTTAAACACAGAACATAGAACAGTACAGCACAGGAACAGGCCCTTCAGCCCACGATGTCTGTGCCGAACACAATACCAAACAAATAATTTTTTCTTCCCTGCTCTCAGACTTCCCAGTTTATGTAGCATTTACAAATGAAGCAGATGACCTCGGCGACCAGGCTGCTCCAAGCTCAATCTATTCCATTCCTCCAGGAGATCCATGGCTTAGGGATGAGGTTTTCTTTCATATTTCCCAGTACTGGGAGGAAGTGCAGAGGGACGGGGGAAGTAGGATGCCGGGGAAATGCACCAACCCTGCTCTGAACACCTGAGTGATGAAGCCCTTGGGGCTTGGATGCATCAAAGCCAAACACCAACAAATTGTCCCCACCACAAAAGGCAGGGTAGAAATTTGTATCGTGTGATGATGGATCAGTTGTCATTGCCAGCAGTGCTTGATATTTAATGCCTCTGCAGGAAATACCAGTAAATGACCTGGCATTGCCTAAGGTGAACCTCAACTCCTAGTTTTCTATTAAACACTGAACACACCCTCACATTCTGGATTTGGGATGTTATGAGTCAGATTAAGACAGTGATTGAATCAGCATTTTGTGCTTGCTCAAGAAAAAGTCTTCTGAAGTACATGTTATCTTTAAAAACCGAGCTCTTTATTGAGAAGGGAGTTTAAAATAACATATCTGTAAATAATTTGATTCATACTCGGCTGTATAGGATGAAAAAGCCTGAGGTATAGGTGAATAGAAGGAAACATAGGCACAGAGGGCCTTTTTGCATTCCCAGTTTTCTTATATTATTTTGAAGGGGGCAGTCCCAACAACACTTACCTGCTCAGGTCGCACTTGGGCATTGATCAACTGATGAACAACAGAGTCTGAGAGCTCAATTTCCTTGAGTAGAAATGAGGTAAGTATTTCATCATCCTTCAGAATATCTTTGATTCGAATACCTTTCCCTGAAAATGAAACAGGAAGTTCATGAAAGTAACAAATTAGAGAAGTTAAGGTCTTCTTCACCCTTCAACGTAGTGAGTTTCTAACTTTGTTATGTTAGTCAGAATGTAAGACTGGAGATCATAGGAAGTTCCTGACCAGGAGGCCACCTGAACCATTTGGCCTGTGCATATTCTTCAAGCTGCTCTAAAACATTTTGGTTATTCATTTTATTAAAACTCTTGGAATTTTGAAGACCCTCTTCCTTGACAACCATTCTTATTATTCCCCTCTGCACCTTCTCCATGGGTGTGACAGTGTGGTGCCCAGAACTGAACACAATTCTTCAGCTGAGGGAATTTATGAATTTTAACTCAACTGCCCTGCTTTTTTGGACCTTATGCCTCTGTTTGTGCTTGTCCCACCAAAAAGCAACATAAAATCAATACAGCAAATAGATTTTATTCACTATGTATTATGTTATATTCAAAAGGCTCTGCCAGCTACGTAAACACTGGGCATTGAATAAGGTAAAACTAAAGATGAAGTACTATAAAAGTTGGCAATACTTAAACTGGTTAAGTCACTTGGTCCAGATGGAATGCACCCTATGTTCATTGAAAGAAGGGTAGAAATTACAAGTGTGCTACCTGCTATCTTCCTTACCATGGTGGTGCCAGAGGAAAGGAGCATTGCAATGTTACATTTTTTAACCAAACCATGGCTTTCTGATGCATAAGCAAAATCACCTCCCACTGAGTCATGTTAACACTATACCTTGAAATTCCTCTCTGGACAGAGGGCTTGTCTGGTCATTAGTGATGGACCAGTATTTGTAGATGTGCTGTCACAACTCCACCTGTTCCATAAAATCTCACCTTTGCTGCCCTGCAGATTCGAGCATGTATATTCCCAAGCTTCTTTGTACTATCAATGCTTTGCATAAGAGGTTAAACCGAGGCCTTGGCAGTGTACTCTAGTGGGTATAAAACATAATAACTTGGACAAAATTTCTCCTGAGATCAATGGTATTGGTATTAGATTAAAATGCTATTTATCTGGTTTGTTAAGTGCATGACATTGGTATTTCTTTTGACTTTTTGACAACAGCAACTAAACTTCAACAGTGTTTAATGGATGTGATCCTTTTGGACATTCTGACAATGCATCACTGTGTAAAATAGATGCATGTCCTTTCTTGTTTTTATTGCAGTTAATGACACATTACTTGACCCCCTTATTCATTAACTCAGAGCTTTAGAGGTGCATTGTTTTATTCCACACTTCAAAGCAATGACTTCATCTAGTCATAATCCACTTTACATTCATAACTCATCCTGATCGCAATGGCTTAACCACTATCTACATCTCCTCTGTGCCCTTCAATGGAACAATTGTACAGTAGTGGATCCGCCCCACAGAGCTATGCCCTGGATTGTGCAGTGACAGTCCTAAGCCCTCGAGTGTGCCCTGAGGTATGCCCTGGGGTGCAGCACTGATGGGGGTGGACCTGTTGCTGTGTGGTGCTGGGGTGCAGTGCTGGTTTGGACAGTGACCACTGAGAAATGGTTTACTGTCCACACCAGCACTGCACCCCAACAGTCTGATAAATGTGAGGTGATGCACTTTTGGAGCACTAATGAGGCTAGGACTTACACCACAAATGGAACAGCCAAACAGAGGGACATTGGTGTGCAAGTCCAATGATCCTTGAAGATGGCAGGTGGATATCGTGCTTAAGAAGGCATATGGGATAATGGCCTTCATTAGTCAGGACTTTGAATGTCAGAGTTACAAGAAAATAAAAGAATAACACATGTTATCTGGTCTTTGTTGGACTTTGTTTACTGTCGTATATTCCAAATTACATCTGTGGCTTCACTTCAGAAGTACTTTGTTTACAAGGTGCTTGGAGATGTGCTGAGTTCACAAAAGGGTATTAATATATAAATGCATATCTTCTTGCCTGCAACTCTCCTGGGATTGGTTCTGAGTATATCCATGAAGTCAGATAAAAAGCGTACATCATCCCAGATTATGCGCAGTTTATGAATTTCAGGTTTATCAAACAGCATTTCCTGAGCATCTGTATATATTCGTGCAAGTCTAGGAAGAAGTCCAGAAGAACACAAACATGTTAGGTTTTCCACACAAGATCCAGACTGCACTAAGTATTTAACTGCCACCTTTTAACAACATGCATGGAAAGTACCAGTGCTCAAGCAGAAATATAGGTAACACCTGAGGTCCTTGGTTTACTCAGAGTTAGCCAGTCTCAGCCCTGCAAGCATTTGGAGGGCCATGCTTACCACATTAATAAAAATAATCAACTTTCCCAGTTCCTGTTGGAAAATATGGAGGTTTGGATATTTATTTCTCATATTTCCTTACAATATAGAAGTTCACCATTCAGATCAATGAGTCTATGTTGGCTTTCAGAGCAATGCCATCAACTCACTTCCCTCACTTTTTTCCCCTGTAACCCACACTCTCTCCCCTGATTCTACAACCATTCACTTGCACTAAAGTAATTTACAGCAGCCAATTAATCAACCAATCAGCATGTCTCTGGGATTTGGGAGGAAACCAGACAATCCAAGGGAAATCCATGCAGTTATAGGGAGAATGGGCAAACTCAACCACACAGCACCAGAGCTCAGGATCAGAGCCAGGTTGCTAGAGGTATGAGGGCAGGGGTGCATCAGCTACAATGTTCCTCATTGCTAAGTATCTGTCCTGATGCTCAGTAATGTGGGTCAAATATGGCCATAACAATGAGGAATTAGAAGGAACCGTACTCCTGAAGGAGTCAGAACTTTCAGAAGAGGAACATGAATGAACTATGATCAACTCTGCCCCTCATCCCATAAATATCTACATGAAAGTGCTGGCGGTAAGTTGTATAATGGAAGCATTAAAATATGATTCCTTAAGTGAACCTTGTGGCACAGGAGTATTTAATATGCATTAATGTATTAGTTAGCAATAAATCTTTTGAACCTGATACAAAGCTTAATGCATTTAAGCGGATCAATTTGACAATAAAGTAAAAATATTTATGGTTAAATCCACAATCAGACTTGCTCAGGGACCAGGTAACCAGTAATAACCCCAAACCTGGAGATTTGATTGGTGCCACTGTTGAAGTGACAACTAAACTTCATCTGGTCATTGGTTATAATAACAAACTTCATGGAGCCATTGGGAGGAGGAAAGCTAATCAGAGTGAAGTAATTGATGTACATCACCTCTTCACCCCTTCATGGTTTCCCCACACACATCTCCCTGTTGCCGGATGACATGGAATGACACAACACCACGAGTCACAACCAGTGGTTGACAGATCAAAATAGGGATTGGGGATGTGTCGAAAAATGGGAGAAAAGAGAGGAAAGGACATCTGAAATATCTCTAGCTTTAAGATGTTGAAATTTTAATACTATTTTTAATAATCTGTGCACAAATAGGTGATTTTTCTTCAATTATTTGATTGGCACACACACAGATGTTATTAAATTTAGAGTTAAAAATCTCAAAACTACCAGAATACAGTCCCTATCTAAGGTTTTGAGGGGATTTCAAATGAGTGGTTATTATTGTTATGAGTTCTTAAATTATACTTACATGGAATTTCTGTAGTTTGAAACCAGACCAGGAGATTCTCCGTAGGTAGGGTACTGGAAGCAGGGGTTGTTGAGGTTACAGAAAATTCCCTGTAACCATGGCAACATTCCCGCAGAGGGCATCGCTTTATTGGGAAAATGGCCTAAATAGGGAAAAAAATGCAAAGTAATTTCAAAAGACTGTTGTCTCTAAGTTTATTTAATGACTCTTTCTTAGAAACTTGTTTAAGTACTCTTTTAAAAACAAAGGTGGTGTATCCAAAGAAAGGAGCTCTGTTTTTCCCTCTGCTTCTTGCGATTGTACAAATACTTCAGTCAAACTAAGTGGTTTGGAACCATGTCAACTATTCAGCTTCAGCTGAAACACCAGAGAGCTGGTCCAGCCCCACTGTTGGTATTCTTTGTCCATGAAATCTGCACCACTTGGGGAAAGAGATTGATGAATTAGGGCAGCTTATGGGTCTGGAGGCAGGGACACCAGCCAACAATATTCATTTTATAAATTTTACTCTCAGCAGCTTATGGGTCTGGAGTTTCAAAAGCAATGACTCTATCTTTTCACCATTGAGGTGCATGTTGGTGATTCAGACATAGCAATAAAGCTAACAATGTACATAAGCTTTGCTATTACTCACATTCATGTTGTTGGTAGAGAGGATTTGATTTCCGCAGCCAAACCAAAACAAGGAAGAGAGAGAGAGGCCAGACAAGTTCCACCAGGAAGCGGAGCTGGTTAAAGATTAGAAATTGGTTGTCAGTAAACAGTAGCATTAAAATCTGATAGACTTGTGTTTGAAACAAAGCTTTAAGAAACAGCTTAGTACGTTGTTTAGAATCTGGACCTCATCCAGTTTACCCTATATTGAATTTAATTTGGTCATAAGGGTTGTCATTTCATTAACAATTGGGTGAGCAGTGATCACATCAACAATCAATTCACCACTCTGTAAACTACTGACCACCAGTGTTGTGTAATTTTATCAGTGTGCAGGATGATTGTGTTGGGAATGTATCAGGTTGGGTTTCCTGTTGGGAAAATCTCAGAACCTCCCCTCAAATACTGCAACAGATCCACAACCTTAGAACTCACTGTGGAAGTTGACCATGTACAACAAATTATGTTGTATTTCAGAACTGATAAGTGGATTGTTCATAATTACTCAAAGCTGCATCAAGTGTAATTAGAAGGATGACCCCCTCAACTATGATTAGTTTAACACCTAGAAGAAAAATAATAATCTTTGACTGATAAATGACAAACTCTAGATGAAGGGTCAGGATTAAATCCTGCTCCTTGTTTTAATTGACCTTCTGCAGCACTGACTGCAGCATTGTTCTTGCCAAGCTCAGGCAGTACAGAAGTAATAATAGATGGGTTATCAAACCAGCCATTTATCTGTCTAAGTCAATAATTACCATATTCCTTATCCTTTGTTGCTGTTATTAAGTTGCTCCTCTGCCTTAATTACTGGAAGCAGCATGTTAAAGATATGCCATGGTTAATGAATTCCCCTGTTTATGGGTGACTCTTCATTAAAATGTTTTGCCTCTATGTTAAAACTAACTTAAGGATAAATGAATATGACACTCACCATGAAAAACGAGACTGAGCTCATGGTGTTGATGCACCAAAGTTGACTCAACAAACAGCTAACTCCTTCAGTAAAAAACAGCTCAAGAATATATCATGTTGATCAGTAAGGCTGAAAGTTCAGCAAACCAAGAAAATTGTTTTTTCTCGAAACTCTGAGTAAGGTGCCCATCAACTGAACTTTGTAGTTGTGGATCAATTAAGCAGGAGAGGAGAGCAGATTTCCTTCCCCGTGGGACCTCCATGAACCAGAACGTAAGAAGTTTGTACGTTCTCCACGTGTCTGTGTGGGTTTCCTCTGGATGCTCCGGTTTCCTCCCACATTCCAAAGGTGTATGGGTTAGGAAGTTGTGGGCATGTTGTGTTGGCGCCGGAAGCGTGGCGATACTTGCAGGCTGCCCCCAGAACACTCTACGCAAAGATGCATTTCACTGTGTGTTTCGATGTACATGTGACTAATAAAGATCTTAATCTAATCTTAAACTTTATGGGAATCTGGTAGCTTGGTGGTTACGATTGCCAATACCAGCATTTTTTTTTTGGATTTATTTATTTCCTTGGACTTCAATTCCCAAACTGCCATGGTGGGATTTGAACTTGCATCTGTAGTCTAGTTTTCTGGTTGGAAGACTGGAAGCTTAATCACTATGTAAAGGCACCCTTAAACATACATTTAAACACATCAAAATCTCATTTTGCTCTCTCTTGACTTTAATTTCATCTCAGTCTTAGTTATATTGATTTTGGTTTGAAGGACCAGAGGAAAGCTAGAATGGTGTGAATACTTGCATTGCATTCACAATCCCCAGTCCAGTGTCCAATGTCCAGAAGAAACATAACTGCTAAACAAGATGACAAATGGGAGAGTTTTGTACTCTCGCAGTGGATAACTTGGCAATGCCAACTCTTGATCGTAGAGCAATGCCAAATTCCATCATTGGTGACTGACATCTGCCGCCAAAGAATGGAGTGGAGGCCATTTGCTATCATTTCCAGAACTGAACTCTGTACACAAGCTGGCTTGCAAATATACGAATGAAATAAAGCCCATGTCTACTGAAAGCACAAGGCACTGAAGTAAAAAAGGCAACCTGAACTTGGTGAATATCTGCAAGCTCAGTCCCTGAACTTGTTTATGTAACATTTGATCCCATATTAATAGCCTCCCTGTGCTATTTCCTTTCTACTGTTCAGTGGTGTGGGAATGAATGCAGACTGTTGGCTTTGTTCACTCACTGACCTTTTGTCTCTTCCTGAGAGTCCAGTTCTTCCACAGCAGGAGAGTGATTTGATTGGAGGAACTCATTCTTCTGCCTCTCTCCCACTACAATAATTTAACATGTGCAGTTCTAAAAAGTAAACAGCAATGCCTTGACATTAGACAATTGAATTATTTTTAAAAACAGGAAGGAACAGCAATTCAGGAGATGATGGTGTCTGACTCAGAGTTCCTTAGCTTCTTCAAATAGCTCAGTTTGTAAAGGCAGTGATTAGCTGAGCCATCCAGGCCAGGATAGTCCCCAAGCTTCTGGCTGGTGCTGTGATGGCTGATTTTAGTAACGATGTTATAATTAAAAATCAATGAAAATCTGAAGTAAAAGCAAATAATGCTGGAAGTACACAGCAGGTTGGTCAAAATATGTGAAATAGAAAGGCAAGGTGACATTTCAGAAGTGTATATTTCGTCCAAACCAGACAGAATGGTTTCTTGGTTCTGATTAAGGGCGCATACTCAAAATATCTGATCCAGCCCTTTACAGAGGCTGATCAACCTGCCTTCCATTTCCAAAATTGTGAGTTTTGCAGATTACAGACATAATAATTAGACCAATGGAGACACAAGCAACTGCAGATGCTGGAATCTGGAGCAACACACAGGATGCTGGAGGAACTCAGCCTGACCTGCTGAGTTCTTCCAGTATCTTGTTTGATGCTGATAGATAGACAACCCGGAGAAAAAGGGTAAAATCAATTCCTGATCAATTTCTGGTGATTGCAATTTGTGACAGTGATCCAGCGATATGATCTTAAGCCAGGCTAGGCTTGGTTGACATGTGCTGCCAGCAGAGGTTGTGGGGGCAGATACATTAAGGATATTTAAGAGACTCTTAGATAGACACATGAATGATAGAAAAATAAGGAGCTATGTGGGAGGGAAGGGTTAGATAGATCTTAGAGCGGGATAAAATGTCGGCACAACATTGTGGGCCAAAGGGCCTGTATTGTGCCATAGTGTTCTATGTTCTATGTGCTCCAGTTATGCAATAATCTCAGACATTCACTACTTAATGACAACTACTCACTTGTATATTGAGCAGGAGGTTGATGATATCTGCCTGCAGAACCACTTAATAATAATTCCCTAGCATCATTAGGAGAGGAGAAAGGATAAAGCAGATGCGTAAGTAACTGAGAAAGAACAGCCCTCCTCCTTTATGCAAGGGAAGTGCCTGTAAATACACTTCACTTTACACCAAACCTGAGCCCTTACCTGGAGTACCAGTCACAATGTCCTCTCAAGTAGTGCATTGCGGGGAATGCCCTCTCTTGCAAAGAAATTGTAATGCAAAAGGAGGCTGCTGCATCTGTGTAAGGACAAGATCACACTGGAGCCAGCCAGATCTCCTACTTTTAATCATTATTATGGATTCATAAAATGCAACTCACGAATGGGCCGTTCAGTTCATCATGGGTAGGGCTGTCCAATTAGCCCCACCATTCTGCTATTTCCCCAAGGCCCTCTATTGTTTCCCTTCATTTCCTTTTTGAAACTTGCTTTTGGATTCGATTCCACTGGCCCGTTTCAGGCATCACATTCCTGACCATGACTACTCTTTGGGTAAATGTTTCCTCGCGTACCTCTCTTTGCAGCTTACAATCACCTTTAAGTCTGCGAAGGCAAGGGGATAGTTGACATTTTGGGTCAAGATGGGCTACTGACTACTGTCAGGACTCACTACCACACAGAATCAGGACTCACTACTACAGCCATGTGTCTTTCTTGCCTTTGCCACCATCTTGTCCCATGTGGCTTCTACCTCTGTTCAGTCCTGATGCAGGGACTCAACCCAAAATGTCAACTATCCCTTTCTCTCCGCAGATGCTGCTTGACCCGCTGAGTTGCTCTAGCAGTTTTTGTTTTGCTTCAGATTCCACCATCTGCCATCTCTTGTGTTTCCACCTTTAAATCTGTGTCCCTTGGTTAACAATCATTTTGCCACTGTGAATACTTACTCTTATTTGATCTACCTAAACCCTTCAAGATTCTGAGGACCTTTTGCTCAGACTTGACTACTATACTTCATTTAAGCTTTAGCCAAGGTTTTATAATGGTTGGGCATAGCAGTCATAACTATACTTCAGTTAAGTTTTAACCAGTTGGTTGGCAAAATGGCATAATTAGTAGAACTGCTGCCTCAGAACGTCAGCAAACCTGGTTCAATCCTATCATTCAATGTGTACTCTGACCTCACGATCTAGCTTGTTGTGACCTTGCACCTTATTGCACTGGACTTTCTCTGTAGCTGTGACACTTTACTCTGTACTGTTATTGTTTTTACCTGTACTACATCAATGCACTCTGTACTGACTCAATGTAACTGCATTGTGTAATGGATTGACCTGTACGATCGGTATGCAAGACAAAATTTTCACTGTACTTCGGTACAAGTGACAATAATAAACCAATACCATCTGTGTGTCCTGTGACTGCGTGGGTTTCCTCCGTGTGCTGCAATAACCGCCACCCCACCCCTTATCCCAAAGGCATGCTGATTGGTAGATTAATTGCCACTAGTGTGTAATTAAGTGATAGAATCTTTGACGTAGGGGTGGGGTGGGATGTGATGGGAATGTAGGGAGAATAGGTTATATGGAGAATTAGTAGGGGAAATGGGAAGCCTCCTTCTATGTTGTAAGGAAGTATAGAAGCTTCTTAACTTTATTTCTCCACCCCCTTTTAATAAAGCCAATGGTCTCATATACAGTACATTTTAAAAGACATTTCAACATCAAAGATCAGTGTAAAAACACTTCCTGAACCTGCAGTCTCTTTAAAATTGCACTATTTATTTCATATTATTTCTCTTCATAATTCCGATAGAAATATATCACTTCACAGTACTCTGTGTTAAATTTCATCTGTACGTTTTACTAAACCTTTTCCTCCAAATTCTGACTTTTTCTTTCTTTCTTTTTCAATCTTTTTATTAGTTTTCAAATTAATACAGATTAATATATCAATGTTTATACATGTAATACAAAGAGATCAGGAGAACAATCATGACATGGACAATCATAAAGAACAATAGAGTATAAAAAAAATCTGTAGATCCAATGATCTGTTAGTGAATGAATATAATATAAAAGAAAAAGATTTATTATAAAATATAAAAAAAAGAAAAAAACCCAAAACAATAAGAAAAATTATAAACAATATATCAAACCAAACTAAGCAAAAGAAAAAAGAAATTTTTAAAAAACAGAAAAAAAACTGGACTAAAATTTCTCAATAGAAACAGAGCAATATTATGTCATCAACTCCGTTCCTCTAAATTGAAAGGTTATTACAAGGGGATCTATATCATGTGAAAATATTGAATAAATGGACTCCAAACTTCCTCAAATTTAAGTGAAGGATCAACAGTAGCACTCCTAATTTTTTCCAAGTTTAAACATGATATAGTTTGAGAGAACCATTGAAAAGTAGTAGGGGGTATTGGATCCTTCCATTTAAGCAAAATGGATCGTTTGGCCAGCCTTTTTGTTTCCTACATTTTTGAGGCTTTTTTTTAATCTTATGTAAACTTTCATAATGTGCCTCCTATACTTGAGTCAAAGTCATTAAATATATTAAAAAGAGCAGTGGGCCTAATAATGACCCTTGGGGAACACCACTGTATAGCTCCCTACAATGTAAATGACAACTGTTCACCATTTTCTGCCTTTCAGACAAATCTGTATCCCTGCCACTAGAATCCCTGTAATCCAAGGGGCTTTAATTTTGTTTGCACATCTATTACATGGTATATTGCGAAATGCCTTTTGAAAGTTCAAATCCATGTCAGCAACAGCACTCTCATCAGTCTGGTTGGTTATTTTATCAAAGAACTTGATCAAATTAGATTTTAATAAATGCAAGCTGTTTTTCATTTTTAGCTAATATTTATTGAAACTCCATTAACATTTTTCTCAGAAATTGTCTTTATAAATTTCTTCTGCACTGACATCTGGCTGACTGGCCAGCAGTTGCTGAGTTTATCTCTCTCCCATATTTTAAATCAGAGTGCAACTCTCTGATCCTCTGCTTGCACCACTCCCATCCCTAAGGAGGACTGAAAGTATGTTATAGAGTCATAGAGCAACACAGCACAGAAACTGCCCCAACATCTATGACGACCAAGATGCCCATCTTAGCTAGTCCCATTTGTCTGCAGTTGGCCCATATCCCTCTAAATCTTTCCTGTCTATGTACCTGTCCAAGTGTCTTTTAAATGTTGTTATTGTACCTGCCTCAACCACTTCCTCTGGCAGCTCATTCCATATATGCACTACCCTCTGTGTGAAGAAGTTGCCCCTCGGGTCCCTTTTAAATTCTTCCCCTCTCACCTTAAACCTATGCCCACTAGTTTTTGATTCTCTTTCCCTGGAAAAAAAAATTGTGTGCATTCACTCTATCTATGCCCCTCATGATTTTATACATCTCGATAGGGTCACCCCTCAGTCATGACCCTGTTAGTAGAGCTTCAACAATTTCCCCATTAAAAAACACCAACAAAATTGCTTTAATGTTGCAAAATATCTCAAGGTATGTTATCAAACAAAAATAGATATTGAGCATTATGGGGAGATATGTCGACTGTTTATTTCTCTCCATGGATGCTGCCTGACCTGCTGAGTTCCTCTAGCACTTTTTGTGTATTGCTCCAGATTCCAGCATCCGCAGAATTTCTTTTGTCTCTGGGAGATATTCGTGCAGGTCAAAACCTTGTTCAAGGAGAGAGATTTTAAGAAGCATCTTAAAGGCAGAAAGAGAAAGGCAGAGAAGTGTGGAGGGGAAAGCTTCAGCGCTTAGCTCTGCTGAAGGATTGCGCCCCTAACTGGAACAATTAATTCAAAGCAGAACAGGAGGCCAAAATTAGAGGAGTACAAGTATTGTGGAGGGTTATAGATCTGGAGATTATTGCAGAGATCAGGAGGGATGGGGGCTTGGATTGCTAGCTAAGAAATTTAAAATCAATGTGTTGTTTGACTGTGAGCCTGTGCAGCAAGCACAGGGTAATAGGTTAGCAAGACTTGCTATGAGTTAGGATATGTACAGCAGAGTTTTTTAAAATTAATTTCTGGGACATAGACATCACTGACCAGTGCTTTTTGTCCAATCCTATGTGCCCTTGAAGAGGTGGTGAAGAGCTATCTTCCTGAATTGTGCAGCCTTTCTGATGAAAGGCCTCTTCAAGATTTCCACCTTATCTCTTCAACTCACTTATTTTGTTCATGGTTGGAGCGAGGCTGGTATTGGTATTGGTTTATTATTGTCACTTGTACCGAGGTACAGTGAAAAACTTGTCTTGCATACCGTTCATACAGGTTAATTCATTACACAGTGCAGTTACATTGAGTTAGTACAGAGTGCATTGAGGTAGTACAGGTAAAAACAATAGTAGTACAGAGTAAAGTACTGAGGTCAGGAATGAAATAGTGTTGGAAAAACGCAGACTGAGTAGCAGTGAGCAGGTTATTAGAGTAACTGCTGTTTGATAACATTCTCGACAAAACTTCCCATCATTTTATTGATAACTGAGGGATGATGGGAGGAACAGTAATTAGTTGCATTGATTATTTTGTGGACAGGACTTACCCAAATGATTTTCATATTGTCAGGTAAATGCTAGTTTTGCAACTCTACTGGAATAGATTGGCTGGAAGAATGGCTAGTTTTGGAATGCAGTCTTCAGTGCAACAGCTAGGTTATGGTCTGGTTCCATAACCATTGCTGCATTCAATGCTTTTAGCTTAGAGTGAATTAAGTTGTTTGAAGGCAGGCTTCAGTGATGGCAGAGTCCACAGAAGGAGATAGATATGGATGTTAAGAAGCCAGGGTCCTGGATGAGTTTGTTAATGAAGAGCAAAATGGGGAAGAATGGTCAGAAAGGTGTTGAAATAGTCAAGTATCAAGGTAAAGCCAGCATGAATGAGAGTTTCAGCAGCACAAGGGCTTCTCTCAGTTACTTAAAAACCTGTATTCATACAGCACCCACAACACTCTCAGATTATCCCAAAGCATTCTAGAGCCAACACAATTCTGTTTAAGTTCTACTCCTACAGATGTACTGTTGAAAGAATCCTGACTGATTGCATCATGGTCTGGTATGGCAATTCGAATGCACAGGAACATAAGAAACTGCAGAGAGTAGTGGGCTCAGCCCAATACATCACTGGCACGTCCCTCCCCACCACTGGAAGTATCTACAGGAGAAGCTGCCTCAAGAAGAGAACATCTATCAACAAAAATCCCCACCATCTGGGCCGTGCCATCTCCTCGCAGCTACCATTGGGCAGGAGGTACAGAAGCCTGAAGTCCCACACCACCAGGTTCAAGAATAGATACTTCCCTTCAACCATCCGGTTCTTGAACCAACCTGCACAACCCTAATCACTACCTCAGTATAGCAACACTATCGCCACTTTGACCACTTTGCACTACAATGGACCTTTTTTTGTTCTAATTGCATTCTTTCTTGTCTATTTTTGTATAATTTATGTTTAATTTATGTTGTGAATGCTGCTTCTCTGATCCTATGTGCTTGTGATGGTGCTGCAAGTATGCACTTGTTTTATATGACAATAAACTCGACTTTGGTTCACTGTGGTACCATAGTAAACGTTACAGCCAATTGATACGCTGCACATTCTCACAAAGAGAAACGTTCTTGAGAGGTAAACATTGGGAATAATTCTGCCGCTCTCCTCTATACCAGTGCCATCTTGGGTTGCATCCCCTTGGATCAGATTAATTTTCTACCTTGAGGATTGGCAAGCTATTAAGTAATATTTTATCTATTTTTATATTAATTAATATTTCCACCATCTCACGATGGCAGTGCCCTCTCTTCTAATGAAGACAAATGTAAATTCCTCATTTAGAAACTCAGCCATGTCCACTCTCTGCAGAAGAATATCTCCTTTTTGCCCTGTTTAGACTCTTTTCTTTATTAATACTTATGAAATGAAAGATACTTGGATTTTCTATAGTGCTACCAGTTAATTATCCCCTTGTTATATTATTTTCCCATTCAATCCCATTTTCATTTCCTATGTACTTTCAACATTCAACTTGGATCTCTACTCTTAAAGAAAGGACATATTTGCCATAAGGCTCCTTTTACTCCTTTGGTCATCCAGAAAGCTATTGCATTGAAAGTCTTGGGTCCCTATCATGGATCCACATCTATCCTGTACCTGAACTTGCCCTCTCATTGTTTATTCTTCTGTTTAGGCACCCCTGTGGGGTTAAGATGATTTGTGTCCACTTTGAAGTAGCTAATGAGGCCGATGTGGGAACCACAGACTCTTCCGCAGATGGAGCAGGTTGTGGTCAACGGGACAGCTGAATGGATAGTTTGTGAGGAGGTGCACTCCTTTTGCTACTTACATGCAGGGCTTCTGTGTGCTCCCAATGTGTCTTGAGGTTCCCAATACCATCCTGAATGCTTCTTCCCCTCTGAGTATCATGGGCTGGAGATCACCAAGAGTCAGTGAGGATGTTACATTTCTTCAGGCAGGCTTTGAGCATATCCTTGAATCTTTTCCTCTGTAAACCTCGCAATGACTTCCGATGACAGAGCTCAGAATAGAATGTGTGTTTTGGCCAGGTCTCAGAAGTTTGTAGAAGGGAAGGGATAACAGCTGCCAAATAGATTATGGGTTTTGAGCCAGGTTTGGTCTTGATCTTCAAATCCTCTTTTCCTCAGTCAACCAAAGGCAGTGATAGTGCATTGAAAGCAGTGGTGAATATCATAATCAATGTCTGCCTTTGCCAAGTCGTTGCTCCCAAGATATGGGATATTGTTCATTGTTTTATTGCTATTCATTTTTTTTAATCTAATGTGCCAGGGCAACTCTCTTTTCACCTTACTGAAGTTAACTCTGTTCCATTTAAGCACTTAATTGAACCTTTATTCCATAACTGTTCTGAATCTCATGATATTATGATCACTGCTAAACAAATGGCCTCTCTTGGAAATATACTCTGCTCATTCTGCTCATCTCCAGAAGTTTGAGGTATCTATTTTCCAGTTAGCTGTTTTGTAATTTGCCTGCAAATCTGCTTCCCTATCACATTCCCATTAGTTGGAGGTCTGAAGTATATGTCCAGCAGCATAACAACTCCTTTATTGTTGTTTAATTCTAACCAAATGCATTCTGTCTTTGACCCTTAAATTTCAATTTCATTCTCCAGTACTATAAAAGACTTCTTAATCATTGGACCAACCCCTGATCTTCTCCCCCTCCCAAGCACCTTGAATTTAGGAATATTCATTTCTCAATCCTTCCCTTCTTTTATCATTTGATATTCTCTAAATTTTTGCCTGAATTCTTCTGAAACATGATGGGGATCACTTTGAATAACCACATATTGCAATAATTTGACATTAGGGAACATAAATTCTGCCTTTCTATTTCTAAAATTATACTGATTTCATAACCATTTGTTACTGATAGAAATAAACTTACAGTTTTTAATCATCTCTGAAATATTTAGATCTTTCAACACAGTAATTAATTCACGGCCTTCTTTGTTCCAGTGTTGTAAAACTATATTCTCTCATTGCTTGTAAATATGAATTATCATTAAAGACACCATAACCATTGCATTGAAAAGCAAAAAGACTGCAGATCCTGCAATTCTGAAATGAAAAACAAAAGGAGATTCTCAGCAGGTCAGGCAGCATCTGTGGAGAGAAAAGTAGAATTATCATTTCAGGTCAGTGACCTGAAGAAGAGTAATTTTCTGTTTTTATATTCATTGCGTTGCTCCCTGTGCCCTAGAACCACGATTCCAAATGTGTATTCAACAGTTTAAAGATCTACATATACACACATATTTTATATTGCACATTCAAACCCTCAGTCCTCCTTTACTTAACAGCAACTTATTAATTTCAGAAATAATTCAATGTCCTTTTCATTATCCAAAATGTATTAATTCAGTTACTTACATAGTAGGAACCACCTTTAATCACTTTAAGCTTTGCTCATTTAAGGAAGTCTCTTATATTATTAAATCTATTGCATTTGCTGCATTCCTTTTGTCTATACAGTAATTTCAATTAAGTTATTGAGATAGGGATTTTCCTTCACTTTTGATCCTGCCAGCCTGTTTTGACCCTGAAACTGATTGGACCTATTCCCAAAGGAGATGAGGCTAGAAGGAAAGCAGGTTTTGTAGTTATCACTCAACCTCAAACCATAAAAACAATTAAGTATTTATCATTCCTTAATTCAGATAAGGGAATGGTCACAGTCTTTTTTCCGGGGTAATGGAGTCTAAAACTAGAGGGCATAGATTTAAGGTGAGAGTGAAAAAATTCAAAGGGGACCTGAGGGGCAAGTTTTTCACACACAGGGGTGGGTGGGTATGTGGAACGAGCCACCACAGGAAGTGGTAGAAGCAGGCACAATTACAATGTTTAAAAGACATGTATACAGGTCCATGGATAGAAGAGACCTAAAGAAATATAGGCCAAACAAGGACAAGTGGGACTAGATCAGGTAGGTGACTTTGTCAGCATGGGCGAGTTGGGCCAAAGGGCCTGTTTCCATGCTATATAACTCTATGATTCTAGGACTCTAATCGCCAGCCAACATTCGTTGTCAATGGCCACACTATGAATACCCTGAGAGTAACTCATTCTGGAATCATAGGGGTAATTTTGGCATTGTGCAAAATTGCAAATCAGTCATGATTACTAGAGAGAAGGTGCTCGGGAAGCTAAATGGACTAAAGACAGATAAGTCTCCCGGACCAGATGAAGTGCACCCTCGGGTTCTAAAGGAGGTGGCTTTAGAGATTGTGGAGGCATTGGTGATAATTTTCCAGGTATCAATAGACTCTGGCATGGTTCCGGATGACTGGAGGGTCGCAAATGTAGTTCCACTGTATAAGAAAGGTGGGAGGCAGCATAAAGGAAATTACAGACCTATTAGTCTGACATCGGTGGTTGGAAAGTTATTGGAATTGATCCTCAAGGATGGGGTTATGGAATACCTAGAGGTGCAAGGCAAGATAGGTCCAAGCCAGCATGGTTTCATGAAGGGAAGATTCTGCCTGACCAACCTATTGGAGTTTTTTGAGGAAATCTCAGGTAGGGTGGATAGGGGAGAGGCTGTGGATGTTGTGTATTTAGACTTTCAAAAGGCCTTCGACAAGGTGCTGCACAAGACCCTGATTAATAAAATGAGAGCTCATGGGATTACAAGTAGGATATTAGAATGGGTGGACCATTGGCTGGTAGGCAGAAAGCAAAGGGTGAGAATAAAGGGATCCTGTTCTGGTTGGCTACCAGTTACTAGTGGTGTTCCGCAGGGGTCAGTGTAGGGGTCGCTTCTTTTTACATGGTACATCAATGATTTGGATGATGGAGTTAATGGTTTTGTGGCTAAATTTGCAGACGACACCAAGATAGGTGGAGGAGTAGGGAGTATTGAAGAAATAGGAAGGTTGCAGAGAGAATTAGATAGTTTAGGAGAATGGGCAAGGAAATGGCAGATGAGATTCAATGTTGAGAAATGTGCGGTTGTACACTTTGTAAAAAGAAATAAATGGGCAGATTATTATCTAGATGGGGAGAAAATTCAAAGTACAGAAGTGCAAAGGAACTTGGGGGTACTCGGGCAGGATACTCTAAAGGTTAACCACCAGGTCGGATCAGCGGTAAAAAAAAACGAATACTATGTTGGCATTCATTTCAAGAGGTATAACGTATAAAAGTAAGGAAGTGTTGATGAGGTTCTATGGGGCATTGGTGAGGCCTCATTTGGAATACTGTGTGCAGTTTTGGGCCCCTTAACTTAGGAAGGATGTACTGATGTTGGAGAGGGTTCAGAAAAGATTTACGAGGATGATTCCCGGAATGAAAGGGCTTACATATGATGAGCGTTTGTCGGCACTTGGACTGTACTCACTGGAGTACAGAAGGATGAGAGGGGACCTCATAGAAACATTTAGAATGTTGAAAGGACTGGACAGAGTAGATGTGGCTAAACTGTTTCCCTTGGTGGGTGAGTCCAGGACTAGAGGGCATAGTCTTAGAATTGGAGGGTACCAGATTAAAACAGAAGAGGAGAAATTTCTTTAGCCAGAGGGTAGTGAACTTATGGAATTCTTTGCCACATACAGCTGTGGAGGCCCGATCATTGGGGGCGTTTAAGGAGGAGATTGATAGGTATCTAATTAGTCAAGCTATCAAGGGATATGGGGATAAGGCCGGAAATTGGGGCTAGATAGGAATAGTTTAGCTCATGGAGCAGACTCGATGGGCCAAATGGCCTACTTCTGCTCCTTTGTCTTGTGATCTTGTTGTCTTGTGATCTTGTGAAGTGAAAGTGAATTAGCAGTTTGTATTACATCTTCCTAGATCTTATTTTCACAAAACTCAGGAGAAGGACACAGAGAAACTTGGTGAGAAATGTTTTGGTCCTTATTGATGCTGGTTCTTGGTATGGATGAGGAGTCGCTTTACTGACTAGTTTCCTTCCTACCATTCCTTTATCAATCACAGATAACCTAATGAAGAGACAGCTTGTGCCACTGGTCCAGGTTAACACTCAAGATTATGGTCATGCGAACCACAGAAATCACTTCATGCCTGGTGTAAATTTAAGGTATTTAGCTTTAAAAGACCCATGCACATATAAGTTAAAGTATGTGAATATAATTGAAATTCTATTCCCTCATGGGAATAGCTTTCTTATTATATCTATAATGTAAGTACTACAAACATTTTCACATACAATTCACTAATGAGGTTTACAATGGAACTTTAGTGCTAACATCAAAATCTAAGTTTATATTTTCAGTTTATATACACAATACTTGATTAATTCTGAATTGAAAAATCAAAACAAAAATGGCAGATGCTTGAAAACTAAAAATGTTGAAAATACTCAGGAGGTCAGGCAACATCCTTGGAGCAAGAAACATTGATATTTCATATCAATGACCAGTTCTAATGAAGAGTCATTGACCTGAAACGTTAACTCTGTTTCGCTCTTCACAGAAGCTGCCTCATCTGCTGAGTATTTCCTGAACTTTACAGTCATAGTTTATCAAAATCAAACTTTGTTTTGATTTGATTAATTCTACATTGTGTAATTCATGTAAGTGACTTTATGGAATATACATTCTAATTTTAAAATTTTTGTTAAATGCTGAAAAGTTATTTCTGTGCCTAATGACAACAATACCAGTTTTTTTTCTTTGGCAATACTAAAATTAATTAAAATTAGTTCATTATATTATCCAAGTTTCACATTTTATTATGTTAGTATTAGAACATTTGTAATTGCATTATCTGCCATAATGTTTATTCCACATCTACTACAAAGAATATACAATTCACAAAAATAGTTACTAATATCTAACATTACACCATTTTCCTATCTTATATTCTATAATCCAAATCTCATTAACTGGTTCAGAATTGAAATGGATCAACAGATCTAGTGCGCATGCTCTCATGCTTGCGCATGTCGAGCCATCATATTCATAAAACTGAAGCATTAGCAGTTTGTCCCTGCTCTATGATAATACTTAATCCAATTAATAAAAAGGATTTTAATTTGCTGACAGATCCAGAAATGTGGACTGACTAACATTAGATCCTGATAGAAAACTACTAATACCTCAAGGTGGCCAGACAACATTACACATCTCGTTGTCTTGGTGAAGCAGCCAGCGTAGTCAAGACCCCACACACCCCGGACATTCTCTTTTCCCCCTCCCCATCCCATTGGGCAGAAGATACAAAAGCCTGAAAGCACATACCACCAGGCTCAAGGACAGCTTCTATCCCACTGTTATAAGACTATTGAATGGTCCCCTAGTAAGATAAGGATGGACTCTTGACCTCACAGTCTACCTCGTTATGGCTTTGCACCTTATTGTCTGCCTGCACTGCACTTTCTCTGTAACTGTAACTTTCTGCATTCTGTTATTGTTTTTTCTTGTACTACCTCAATGCACTATTGTGATGGAATGATCTGTATTGATGGCATGCAAAACAAAGTGTTTCACTGTACCTCGGGACATGTGATAATAATAGACCAATTTACTATTTAAGAGATTGAGATTGTATTCAGGATTTTGCTAAATGCTGCTTCATAACCTTTACAAAATTCAGCCACATAAACGGACAAAATAGACAAAGTAAAATCATTTGTACTTCAGTTAAAAAAACTGCAACCAACAACCTTTGTGCTTTCACCGAGGTGGTCAAGAGATCTGCAGATTATTTGCTCGTACCAAATTATCAAAACGCAATGAAGTAAATTTTGGTATATTCATTGCTTCACCTCAAGTACTTCAAATAATGAAGATTTGTTATTTGCTCATTTACTAAATCGTGTGTAATATTTATCATCTTTTATGGAAAATCTTAGTTTGCATTGTAGTGGGCAACTTTAAAGTGAGAATAAGTAGCCTAGAAATTCGATCATGCTGTGCCCATTTCTAGGCATGGACATTGTGGGTGATGTGTGATCACCACACTGTTCCGGATTGCTCAGCAGCTGAGCTGGCCATGAACCTGAAACAATTGTTAGGCCAAATGCATACAAGTGGGAGTTTTAAACCCTAGTTTTAGGTCCCTTTGATAAACTTTTCTTTGAATAATCGCAGCAGATGCTCAGCAGCCAAATCAGTGATCCTTAAATTGACTACTAGAAACTGCCATCCAAACAATTGCTTTTAAGTTTGTTACTAGGATTTAGAACTACCTTTCTTGATGTATATTGATTTAACCTGGAGCATTATGATTTCCCACTCTCAGCTGTTAAAACAAATTGCATCCATGTTCCCACTAAACTAAGATGGTCTTTCCAGAAACTTAAAAGGCTTCATTTCTAAGTGTACGAACATGATAATTTTTACATTCCAACTGTTATTAGGTATGACTGGCACGATAATGATCGAGGCTCAGCAATAAGGCCTGAAACGGATTAACAAGAACCTTAAGGAGAAAGCAGAGCATACAAAAGAAGAACTACTTGTTGAATGTAAAAGCAGGAGAAAATACATTTTAGCTTACCTTAGACAGAGAACCGACATACGGAAGAAATATCGAAGGGAAACAAGCTCTTCTTTAGAGAATACATTTCTACATGAGATCCTAACGATGGTGCTGCTCCAAACTACACAGCTCAAATGTAATCTGCTTGTTTTAATCCCCTACTCAAAATGGAACATCTGAATTTGTGCAAGAAAGACTGGTTAATGTTGAATTGCTTTTCCCATCGACTTTGTTGAATTTAAATAATTTGATCAACTTACATTTTCACTAACTTCTGAATAAAAAATTGAAACAAAGCATGAAGTAAATTCACTAACAGGAGAATTCGTTAATACATGACCTACATTTCAGGGCCCTCTATGATGACATCCTTATTAAATTGTAGCAAATCATATGCAAGGCTGTCATTATTAATTAGTCCAAGATGCAGATCACTAAAACCTCTATTGACCGAGTAACAGAACAAATTGGATAAAAGCACAATACTTTTAAGCTAACTACCAAAATCATATCAACTTATCGAAATTGTGAATTTAATTACTCTTGTTTGATAAGCTGTTCTATATTTTAACTGTACAAAAATCAAAATATTTAATATGAAGTAGTAAATAACTTGAATTTCATGAGGATATTCTAATTGAATTTGCTGTTCCTTTTAACTAAACCATTGGGTTGTTAAATTAATAATTGAGTTCACAATATCAACAAGTTGATGTGATTTTGGAGTTAGGTCATTATTGTGCATCACTGCATGCATTGATATTGAGTAACAGTTACAAAGGCAGACTGTATTATATTCTCTTCCTATATGTGGCACGGTAGTGTAGCGATTAGCATAACGCTATTACAGAGCCAGCAACCCGGGTTTAATTCTGCCACTGTCTGTAAGGAGTCAGTATGTTCTCCTCGCGTCCACGTGGGTTTCCTCCGGATACTTCAGTTTCCTCCCACACTCCAAAGACGTACAGGTTAGGAGCTGTGGGCATGCTATGTTGGTCCCGGAAGAGTGGTGACACTTGCGGGCTGCCCCCAGCACATTCTCAGTAATGCAAAAAGACGCATTTCATTGTGTGTTTCGATGTGCATGTGACTGATAAATAAATACCTTATCTTATCTTATACCTTTCACTGCCAAGTGTCATTTCATTGCTGGTTATGTCACTGCAAAGCTCCTTAACTTGGTTTGGTCCAAGGGAATAGCTGAAAGAATTAGGAAATATAATTGAACTGGTAAGGTGTTCCAACAATTCAAACAAAATGGCTATTGTTTACATAAATATCTTTTAATTTTTGGATTTCTAGTATTTGTAATTATATCAGTAAAATTAAGATTTACTGTCTGGGCTCTGGATTAAATGAAACACATGCACATTTATGGGCCATCACTTGGGCTACTTATTTTCACTTTCACCACATTACTAGAGTCTGCCCACCTGATATCATCTGTGGTTGAAATCCTCAGGCATCCTCTTATTATCTCTGATTATCCCAATGCACTCCTATCTGGCCTTCCTTTCACTACTATGTAAACTCAAGTGGACTCAAAATTCTGCTGCCCATGTATTTGATGAGCTAAATTTGCATCCAGTTATACAATGCCTGAATTTTAATATTATCACTCTTGCCCTCAAATTTTTCCACAACCCCTCCTCTCCTTATCTGTAACGTCCTCCTTTAATTCCTTCCTCTGGTCTGAATTTAATTATTCCACCATTAGCACTTGTGCCTTTGGCTACCAAGGCCCAAAACTCTAGAACTGACTTCCTAAATCTCTACATCACCAAGTTTCTCTTTTTTGAATGATTTTGGGTCACTTTCCCTAATTTTTCCTAATATTCTTTGTGTCAGATTTTTGTGGTACAACTTCTGTGAAGCAACTTGAGTCATTTTAGAACATAGAACGTAGAACTTGGAACAGTACAGCACAGTACGGGCCCTTCGGCCCACGATGTTGTGCTGACCTATATTGACCTTATCCACATTCAATCTATCCCCCTCTCTACTTCACCTCCCATAACCCTCTATTTTTCTTTCATCCACATGCCTATCTAATAGTCTCTTAAATGACCCTATCGTATTGGCCCCTACCACTAGTGCATTCCAGGCACCCACCACTCTCTGTGTAAAAAACCTACATCTTCCCTGAACTTTCCTCCACGCACCTTAAACAGGAGACCTCCAGTATTGGCCATTGCCACCCTGGGGAAAAGATGCTGGCTGTCCACTCTGTCTATGTCTCTCATAATCTTAAACATCTCTATCAAGTCCCCTCTCATCCTCTGTTGCTCCAAAGAGAAGAGCCCTAACTTGCTCAACATCTCCTCATAAGACATGCTCTCCAACCCAGGTAGTAGTCTTGTAAATCTCCTCTGCATCCTCTCCAAAACTTCCATATCCTTCCTCTAATGTAGTGACCAGAACTGAACACAATATTCCAAGTGTGGTCTAACCAGAGTCTTATAGAGTTGCAACATTACCTCTTGGCCCTTGAACTCAATACCCCGACTAATGAAGGCCAGCACACCATACACCTTCTTAACTGCCCTATCCACTTGTGAGGCAACATTGAGGGATCTATGTACTTGGACCCCAAGATCTCTCTGTTCCTCCGCTGCTAAGAATCCTGCCATTAACCATGTACTCTGCCTTCAAGTTTGTTCTTCCAAAGTGTATCACTTCACACTTCGATGGATTGAACTCCATCTGCCACTTCTCTGCCCAGCTCTGCATCCTGTCTAAATCCCATTGCAACCTACGACAACCTTCTTCACTATCTACTCCACCACCGACCTTCGTGTCATCTGCAAAATTCCCAACCCATCCCTCCACTTCCTCATCCAAATCATTTATAAAAATCACAAAGAGCAGGGATCCCAGCACAGATCCCTGTGGACACCACTAGTCACCGACCTCCAGGTCGAATACTCCCCTTCTACAATCACCCTCTGTCTTCTGTGGGCATAACAATTTCAAATCCACACAACCAATTTTCTATGGATCCCATACCTCATGACTGTCAAATGAGCATACCATGGGGAACCTTGTCACATGCCTTGCTAAAATCCCTATATACCACATCACATCCACCACACTACCTTCATCAATTTGTCTTGTCACTTACTCGAAAAACTCTATTAGGCTTGTGAGGCACGACCTATCCTTCACAAAGCCATGTTGACTATGCTTCTCCAAATGTTCATAAATCCTGTCCCTAAAAATCCTCTCCAGTAGTTTGCCCACCACTGACATAAGACTCACTGGTCTATAATTCCCCGGATTATCCCTTTTACCTTTCTTGAACAACGAAACAATGTTTACCATCCTCCAATCCTCTGGTGGCCAGGGAGGACTCAAAGGTCATTGTTAACGCTCCAGCATTCTTTTCCCTCACTTCCCCATAGTAACCTGGGGTATATCCTGTCCGACCCCGAGCACTTATCTTTCCTAATGCTTTTTATTAGCTCCAACTCTGCTTCTTTCTTAACCTCAACATGCCCCAACACATTTGCCTGTTCTACACTAACCTCACATTTGTCTAATTCCCTCTCACTGCTGACCACTGAAGCAAAGTATTTACTCAGGACCTCCCCTACCTCCTTCGCCTCCAGACACATTTTTCCCTCCTCATCCCTGAGCAGTCATAGCCTCGCCCAAGTCATCTTCTTGTTCCTCACATATGTGTGGAATGCCTTACGGTCTTCTTTAAACCTACTTGCCAAGGCCTTCTCATGTCCCCTTCTAGTTCTCCTAAGTCCCATATTAAGCTCCTTCCTGGCTACCTTATATCTCTCAAGAGCCATCTGATTTTTGCTTCCTAATCCTTAAATATGCTTCCTTCTTCCTCTTGACTAAACCTTCCACCTCTCTTGTTAACCATGGTTCCTGCACCCTAACATGCTTTCCTTGTCTCAACGGGACAAACCTATCTAGAACCCCATGTAAGTGGTCCCTAAACAGCTCCACATTTGTGCAGTGCATTTACCAGAGAAGATCTGTTCCCAAGTTCTTGCCTAATACCATAATAATTTGCCCTCCCCCAATTAAATACTTTCCCATAATGTCTGCTCCTATCTTTGTCCATGGCTATGCTAGAGGTCAGGGAGTTGTAGTCACTATCCCTGAAATGCTCGCCCACCGAGAGGTCTTTCACCTGACCGGGTTCATTGCCTAATACCAGATCCAGCATGGCCTCTCCTCTAGTTGGCCGGTCTACAGACTGTGTCAGGAATCCTTCCTGTACACACCTAACAAATGCTGCCCCATCTAAACGTTTTGCACTACTTTTATCTTACTTTCTAAGTTTCCATATAAGTGGAGGTTGTATAACAAACAGGAAACAAAACTTTCACTATAATAGAAATATTTATAGACTATATGCAAACATTTAGAGGGTTCAGGAAAAGTTTGTCAATATTTGTTTAAAGGCAAATCTATACCACCCCGCCTTGAAATTCCTTCTGCTAAATATTAACATTTCTATGAAAAAAATCTTGCAAGAATGCCCCAGAGCACTTCATACCTAATTAATCACTTTTGTAATGTAACTACAGTTGCTGTATGGTCAACAGTCTTGTCGCAAGGTCTCGACCCAAAATGTCAACAGTTCCTTTCCTCCCACAAATGCTGCTCAACCTGCTGAGTTCCTCCAACAGTCAATAAGCTAATGCTTTAGTTGAAGTAATAGATAGAGGCATTTCAGGTCAATAGATGAACTGCTGAACTGGAAGGCACTCATTCACATAGGATACAGGTTTTACAACATTCTACTCCAGATATTGCTGGTCTAATTTCAAGCATTTTACTTTACTGCTCAGTATTACGTACCAGTCCAGGATGACACACACAGGGCTGCAGCCATTAGAGATTCTTGTTATATTTGTGAATTTGAGTTAATTTAATGAGATAAATTCTGGATTAAAAAAGCTCACATCAGTAACGGTAACCATGACAATATTGTTGAAGAAGAACATCTCTCCTTACCCTGTCTGACACATATGTGACCCACAGGCATGTGATGATTATAGTCTTTGAAAAGCCTCTTGGTTCAAGGTCAATTTGAGATGGGTATTAAACGCTGGCCTTGCCAGAAACACCATGTCTTGTGAATGAATAAATAAATAATACAGCAGCATTTAGTCACTGGGAGACGAGTGTGGCTGCATATTCTTATGCCACGGGAGGAGGTTGCATTCGCCATTATTACAGCAACCATTGCTGATGGATAGTGAAGCCAAAATGATGCATGATGTTATTGTCATACGTAATCCCACAATCTCTTCTGCTTCACAAGCTGCAGATTAGCATAAGCACATTTCTCTTACTTTCTCCATCCCTTGTTCACAATCCTACTCCTGTGTCTTCCTTGTTTCAGTCAACAATGTAACCTGTCCAAGTCAGGATGGTGGGAGGAGGGAAAACAACAAAAATGAAGGAATACTTTCACGTGATTTCAAGCTTATGGTCACCAGCTCAGATACTGGCACCACAGGTCATTTAGTTCATACTTAGTGGCTGGAGCTGCGAGTGTTGCGGCACTGGAATAAGGCAGGAGGCAAAGGGGAGTTTAGTCATAGGCCGAGAAAGATGAAGTTACATGAGTCATAGCATAGAAGACTTGGATGAGTCATGCAATTGGGCAAGCTATACGTTGTTGGGTGAGTACAATTAATTACTGACGAATTTGCAAGCCTGACAGGAAGCCTGCATGCAAAGTCAAGAACCGTGCAGTAGGCAGCACAAAGTCTGGATAGGACTTTCTGCATTGCTTGGAGACTAACTTTCCCAGCATGGAAGTAGTGGGCATATCATTAACATATCTGATGCAGCCATAATTCAGCTTCAATTGCAGCATGAGAGAATAGATTCTGGCTGCTACACTGGAAGTTTACACTCTTATCATGAAAGTTCAGGCTGTTGGCATTGTGGCTCTGGATGTTAGATGTCAAGAGCTGACTCTCTCCTATCTCAGGAGCCACCTTTTGGTGAAGGCAGACATCACTGATTAAATTCATCAATGCATTCAATTTGCCAGCACTATCTTTGGTCAATAGGAGGAAAAGGTATTTGAAGATCAACCCCTCAGACCTAGCATAACACTCATGGTCTACCTTTCAGCAGTGATCCCTGCACTGTGCTTTCTACAGCATCTCAAGGAACTGGTAAAAACAGTCTCCATGAAATCCTCCAAATTCATTGGGAGGACAAGTGAACTAAAATCAGTGTCCTCTCCCAGGCCAACATCCGCAGTATAGATGCCCTTTTTTAACCCAATCAGCTACGCTGGGCAGGCTTGGAGAGATTAACAGGTTAATGAGGGGAGGGGGCATATGTATTCAGAAACTTGCCCAAAAGCTCCTTGAAGAAAATCATCATCCCCGCCGACTCCCGCCTAGGACAGCTCAAAGTAGAAGAGCAGCATTTGGGATCATATTGAGGACCTTGAGGGCCTGTATAAGTGGTGGAAGCAGCAGCTCACCTCACTAAAAACCCATCCAGCCACCTTCTCCCTCCTCTGCTATTCCCACACTGGCCTTGTTAACTACTTCATAACCCATAAAATCAGAGTGGGGAGTCAGTTAACCATTGTCCCAAAAGATCACCCAATGACACTAGTGCTCAATAGTGCTAAAAGGGAGTCCAGGAATCCAGCAATCTGTTCTCCAACAATTAGATGGATTGCTGAGTATCTGTGGAGAGACAGAAGCCATCCTGAAGCCTTTGTTCTCACATCTCTACCCCCCGGTAATGTCAGTGACGGGATTTCTTTTTTATTTATTTACATGAATTGGCATCACTAACAAAGAGCAGTTTATATTTCCTATTTCCAATTACCCTTGGAAGAAAATGAGTGGTGAGCTGTCTCCTTGTACTGGTGCTCTTGGGTGGTTGGAATTCCAGGATATAGGTCCAACATAAATGAAGCAAAGACCTTCCATTTCAAAATCAAGGAGCATGTGTGACATTGAATGAGAACATGCAAGTCTAATGTTCGTATGTGCCTGCAGCTGTTAGACTACTTGGTGCTAAAGGAGTTGGACGGTGCAATGAGAAAAGAACTGCAACCTGGCCAGTAGAAACAAGTGAAAAAATTAGTCCACCAGCCAGCCACTAAACTGAAGCTGCCTAGAGGTAACTGCATCAGCCAATCATGCTGCTGGGAATACAATCCTGAGAAGTCGCAACAGCATGGATGTGGAGATGTTTCATCTTGAGGGAGAATTTAGAACTAGAGGTATAATTTTCTCTCAGGTCAGGGATCATTGGAACTCTCTTCCTCAGTGAATAATGAAAGCAGTCCTTGAATATTGAGAGATTTTTGATAAGCAAGGGGGTGAAAGGTACCAGTACAGGCAGGAATAGAGTGAATGTTATAATCAGATCTGCCTTGATCTTACTGAATGAGAACAGGCATACTGGGCCTACTCCTGCTCCTAATTCATATACAACATTGAAGTAATGGGGGCAAAGTAATACAGAAGGAAGGTAGAAAGAACTGCCCAAGGGTAATAAGGTGCATTTAATGGATCGCTCTACCACTTTTTGTGTGATAATGCTTCTTGCATTATGGCCACACATGCTTATGTAATGCATATCAATATGTACCACAATGTCTGTGGTAGTCTTAAGTCTTAAGCAGCTATTATTTGGCTTTGATGTGATGTTCATATGCACATTAGTTTAGTGTACTCCTACAGATTAAAGGCATCATGACTCTGGCCAATACCCTGACTGGAATGACTTGGCTCCCAAGGAATCTGAATGCCTTTCAATTACAGTACATTGGAGTTGTGTTTGGTG
Source organism: Pristis pectinata (assembly GCF_009764475.1). NCBI lineage: Eukaryota > Metazoa > Chordata > Chondrichthyes > Rhinopristiformes > Pristidae > Pristis > Pristis pectinata. Next base: position 15,858,458 of record NC_067407.1, read on the forward strand.
TTAGGTCTTTGAGTTGTGAACAGTGACCTTTTGCATGCAAGTGGACAACGCAATGTGAAAGGGAAAAGACAGGTGCATAAAAATTCTAGGCCTATATCACCTTGAGAGATGATGGTGAAGATGCAGTTTTTGCCTTCCTCTACAATAGCATTTGGATTCAGACTGCAATTATTCTTATGAAAGCACAGATTTTCTACACACGGTAGTAGGAAAAGTAGCCAAATTGCTTTTTGTACCTACTGGGTGAATAGATTCTCCTGCTAAGAACTCTTTCAATGCATAAAGCTTTACCTTCTCTCCAGACACCCCCCAGCACCAGTTATAATAGATTATCCTGCTATGCATGTCTTCTGCTCAGTCTGTCATGCTATGGGAGCAACTGGTTTGTTGCGGTGGAATCAAATATGTCTGCAGTCAACACATGCAAGAAAACTATATATTGACTCTAGAAAGTACCAAACATTTACACAATTATAACACCCTGTAGAAACCAGTCAGCAATTAACTTGCAAGTAGTCTAAAACCCTTTTTAATGTTCTAGAGACCTTGCTCCATCTGTGCAGGAAGAATTTGAGCTCCAAAATTTTGCTGACAGCAAATCAAAAATGATAAAATCTGCTTACCTTGTGCATTTTTGACAGGAGTTAGTTGCACTCATTAATGCTCCTACAATGTGGAATTTGCACTGCACATGTCAATTCCAAAATGGGAAAAACAGAACAGCTAGAAAAATAAAGACACAGGAGAATCTACTCCTGGATCTACCCAGTTCAACTTACACATCCAACAACCCCACAGCCCCTCCATCTATCATCCCTCACCTGAATCCACATATTGCTTGCTAGTTCTTGCTCCACCCCTTTCACTCCCTCTAAACTGGCCATCTCCCCTCTACTCTTTCAGTCCAGATGAATGGTCTTAACCCAAAATGTCGACTGTCTGTTTCCCTTCACTAATGCTCCTGACCTGCTAAGTTCCTCTAGCAGTTTGTTTACTGAGCTTGAAAAATAAATTTTCTTCATTAATACAATGTGAGACCAATCTCAGAAAAAACAATTAGTGTACACAAGCATCCAAAAAGGTAGCATCCAAATAAAATCATCTTCCTCCCTCCCCCCACACTCTGAAATTTGACTTTCTAATTGGATATAGCTGATAGAGATTGTGTGAAAGTGATTGAGCATATGGAATTTTCTAACAGAATTTTTTCAAACCAATAATCTAGAAAAACAAAGGAACATTTATTACAATCGAATGCCATACAAAGAGATGGTGGTTCAGAAATTCCAATATAGCAACATAGTAGAATGATAGGACACAACAAAAACAATTTGACTTAGTTCTGCAACATTACCAGCATTTCCATTATCCAAGGAAAAAGTCTCAACTGTAAACACAAGGCACATTTAACAAATGCATCATCCCAAATTTAAGTAATAATGTCCCATCCTTTCTACATTCATTTAAAGATCTTTATAACATTGGAGGTCTCCCACTCAAAGAGCCAACAACAGTGCATCACCAGTAAAAGTTCCTATAAAAATGCCTTAAGTACAAAGCAGAAAAACTCTGGCATTCTTGAAGTAACTATTTAAAACACTGATGAAAAATATTGCCCATTCACACCTCAGTCAAATTTCCCAAGGCTTATGTAATCCACCTAAAAGCATTGCAAGTATAAAATATCATAACTGATCTTATGCAGATGGATGCCCAGTTAGTTTACATAAATTCAACATTTATAAAATACACAAAACCTAAATTTTAATAAATTACATAAGGCAACTTTCCAAAGGTTAAGGCATTTCATGTAATTCATGACATTATATATAGGAATTAATATATTTGCTTTAAGAAACATAGCTTAGTGTCTTGTGTACAAAGTAATGTAAACAAAGCATACATGCAACAAAATGAACATAATATAAATAAACTTATGCACAATTTACAAAGGTAATTCACATTTTAAGACAGAACCCCCAATGAGTACATTGCCTGGTCATGGACCACATTACATACACCAATAAAAAATGACAAGTTATTCATTTTGAAAATCACTTGGCTTCCAAATGCAAACGATTAATATGGATATATTTGAGGGCTTTTGCACATTAAAGAACAAGGGCTCTGGCATTTCTGTGCAGTTTTTAAGACTCATAGAAAGCTTTGATTGCACAATTAAGAATGGCAGTTGAGAATATAAATTTTGCAAAACTTTGGATAACTGCAAAAAAAAATCTAGAAGTACTAACATATTACTATTGCCACAAAATAAATTTATGCTGTGCTGCATATTTAGCAGTTGTCTCTTTTTTTCTGGGAAAAGATACACTTAAGTTGCATGCTACCATAAGATTTTAAATTCAATTCATTTACAACTCAATAGTAACTACAGCTTTTGTTAGGAAGCTTGGGAAGTTTAAGAAATATGAAAATTGCAACATTCTACATTAATAATAGCGACTGAGAAAATTGAAGTTCACTTCAATCACCGTCAAAGTTTTGCATTTAGATTGTGTTATGGCTTCTCACGTGGAAAAATAGAACATTTTTAAATAATATTAAAAAGTAGCTTGGCAGATTAACACTTTTAAGAGTTCACTTAATTCTCATTTAAACAAAATGGGCTTCTCTGTATTCATAGTCTGGTGGAATTCGTTTTGATCGCAGTCTTTGAAATGCCAGTTTACGTTCTCCTTGGGTTTCTTTGGCTGCAGATGCTGAACCTTCCGATTCCTTAGCTCCATTATTCTCATTATCTTCAGAAGTAATTGTTCCATTGCTGTCTTGTACAGAATCCGAGTTATTAGCTAATGCTACAATAGGTTTGAGCAAATAACCTCCTGCATGTTTGACTGCATTAGTGGGAGGTTTGTAGAAAGTGCCAGGTGGAGGCTGCAGGGTTCGTGGAGATCGAAATGCATAAGGAAGTGCAGAATCTAATGAGTTTCCATTAATCTTAGTGGCCTTTACTTGTCTAACAGTTGCTGTGTTTGGTTTATTGGGAAGCAAGCTACTTGTAAAGCTATTGCCAGAACCTTGAGCATAGGGTGGAGAGAGAGAATTGTCAATGGTTTTATTTTCTGGAGCAACATTTGCCACAATCTTGGCTGTCTTTTGAGTTATATCATAACACTTATACTGCTTGTCCCAAGTCCGACGCAGAGACTGGGTATCGTAGTATGAATGTCTGCAGCACGTAGGGGAACGAGATGGAATTTGCATCTCTGGAACTTCTTCAACAATAGTACTCCTTTCATTGTTTGTTTTGCTACACACTTTCAAACTTTTGTCATTCAAAGAAAGCATTTCAGGAACAGGAAGGCTAGCAGGTCTTGGAATAATTGGCTTTGGCCTGGGAGGCCGCATATTAACTTTAACAAGCTGCTGACCAGCTTTTTCACTCGATGACAACTTGTTGGTCTTCTGTATTTCGGAAGCTTGCGTAGTTGGCAATTCCTTCAGCAGTTCAGATTTTTCTGGGTTGAGGGAAATATCTGGACCTGAAATATTGTACAATTCACACATTAGTATTCTCAACAGATTTTAAAATGTTAATCCCAAGAAAAACTTCAGTCATTTCAATGATGAATCATTTATTATTTGAGAAACAAAGCACTGCTCCCCTTGTTACTCTACACTGGCATCCCCAGTGCAGTAATGTGCAAAATTTGCTTTCACTCAATTCTTGAAATCTCCAAAACAAATCATTTCTTTTATAAATATACACCAAGATACAAACCTAATTCATCAATTTTTTTGCTCCATTTTAGATCCTTTCCTTCACTTATGGTCTTATTGGAAGATGCCTTCTGTGAAGATTCCTTTTCATGTCCAGACAACCCGAAGCCCTGCCAACATCAAGAATGTCCGTTATTTTTTTTAAATATACACACACACTTAGGCAGTAATAATACATTAAGTAATAACACTGCATCCCTATTTTACTTCAACTTTTGTTCAAAGGTTTTCTGTAACAGTTGGAATTTAACACAAAGGTATCAGTGCAAGCTATAGTACATTTACAACAGTCAGGGATTTCTGTAAGTATCATGCCAGCTTTAAAAGGTGGAATTATATTCACTTCATGTAACTGCACATATTAATGACATCAATATAGTAGCTAACAGGACATCTTTTTACTTTTTAGGAAAGTCAGCACCACTGGCAAGGCCATCATTTACTGCTTAACCCTAACTAAGAAAGATGTAGCTGGTCCAGTTGAGTTTCTGGTCAATGGTGATCCCCATGATGTTGCCAAGGTCATAACATAGAATGTCAAGGTTAGGTGACCATCTCTTATTGGAAAGACACTGCCAGGCATCTTTGTGGTATGAATGCTACTTGCCATATATTGACACAGACCTGAATATTATTGAAGACTTATTGCATGCAAATATAGACCGCTGAGGAGTTGTGAACAGAATTGAGTGTTGTGAAATCAGTGAAAATATCCAATTATGATGGCAAGAAGCTCATTGATGTAGTTGAAGATAGTTGGGCTAGGACACTCCTTAGAGAAACTCCTGCACTCACGTCTGGGGGCAGGTACGATTAGTCAACAACCACAGCAACCTTCCTTAGTATGTGGTATGACTGCAACCACTGGAGTATTTCCCCATGATGCCACTGACTTCAGTTTAACCAAAGCTCCTTAACGTTACACTTAGTCAAATGCTGCCTTGATTATCAACAGTAGTCACTCTCACTACTGGAGTTCAATTCTTTGGTTCACATCTGAAGCAAGGCTGTGATGAGGTCTAAAGTTGAGCAACCTTGGCAAAACCCAAAATAGGCACTGGTAAACAGGTTACTGAAGAGTAAGTCGTGATTGAAAACATTGTCAGTGACACCTTTATCCTTTTGCTGATGGTAGAGTGTAGGCTGATTGTGCAGTAATTAGCTGGATTGGAATTGTTATGCTTTTCACGAAAACAATGTACTTGGTCAATTTTCCATATTGTCCTGTGGATGCCACGGTTGTAACTGCACTGAAACAGCTTGGCTGGTGGCATAGCTAGTTCTGGAGAGCAAGTCTTCAGGAATTCAGTTGAGTATTCTGGGTTGCAAATGTTTCAGCTTCATCTTTTAACACTTACACTTGGGGATCTACTAACACTGAAGATGGGGATGATCTTGAAGCCACCTCCTCCCATTAGTTGTGAACTGTCCACCACTATTCACAACTATATTTGGCAGGACTGCAGAGCTTTGATCTGATCCAATGGTCGTGGAATTGCTTAGTTCTTTGATTTCTACTGTATATCTTGCAAATCCTGTGTTGCAGCTTCCACCAGGTTGCTACCTAATTTTTAGGTATGCATACAGTGGTAAAATGAAGGATGTTCTGAACCAAGAAGTCAAAGATTTCTGCTGCTGTTGGTGGTGTACAGAGCTTCATGAATACCCAGTTTTGAACTGGCAGATCTGTTCCAGGTTCATCCCATTTGGCATTATTGTAGTGCCATACAACACAGCTTGTACATCTAATTAATGATTTATACAGTTGCATTATAGCCTCCTTACCCTTACATTCTATGCCCTCTTGACAATCTTATCTGCCTTTACAGGATCCTTGGACATGCACACCAAGTCCCTGTTGTTCCACAGTACTTCTTAGGGCTCTATCATTCATTGCGTACATCTTGGTCCTCCCAAAATACATTATATCAGTTTTCAGAATTAAATACCATGTGCCATTGCTCTGCCATCTTACCAACTCATCAATATTGTTCAGTAGCCCAAGACTACCCCCATTACTAATAACATCACACATTTTTGCATCAGGACTTGAACTCATATCTCTGCAATGTGGAGCAGGAGTCTAGCATGTTTCTGTAAGATTCTGTGAGTGCAACTAAAAGTCAGGATATTGCTTCACTAGTCCAGTTTAGAAATCATTTAAGAGTAAATCACATAGCACTGGATCTATCACACACAGGCCAGATTGGTCAAGGATGGCAGAGATTCCTCCAGAATGATTTTAATAAACCAGATTGTCATGAGGGGAAAAAAAAACAAATCTGGTAGTTTAGTGATCTTTACTGAAACTAATTCCAGATTATGAATTGAACCAAAATTCCTTAGCTAGTAGGATTTGAACTATCATCTCTAGATTGTTGAGCTATATAACTTCTTTCTGTTCATATTTTCAAGTGTTGTGCAAGCTGCCATCAAGTCTCTAAGTAAATTAAAAAAGCTATTTCCTTCACACCTAACAAAGAGAATTAAATCTCCTGACTTGATTACAAGCTAAGCCTAAGGTAATTAAGGTTGAACCCACTTTGTTCCATGGTCTCATTTCATCCTACTTCATAGACTTCCCCCCACTATTTATCCATCTCACATAGCCAACATAACTGCCACTTAAGTAAACAACATTAAAGTAATGCCCCTATCATCAAAAATCTCTCCATGTTTCAATATCCAAAGTTTTCGTAAGCTTCCCTGCCTACCTTCTCTTCAACCTCGTCCTCATCCCCTACTCAGCTTCAACTCACCCACAGTGGGAGTGTTAAAAACTCCCCCCTTTACAGAAATTCAAATTGCAATGTATTTTTGTTTTCTCACCTGATGCTATGTGGATTTTATATAAATTAATTCTAGATTCAAGTTTGCAAATACACTTTGTCAAAAACAAAAAGTTTTTGGCACGGTACTGTAGCGGTTAGCGCGACGCTATTACAGCGCCAGCGATCGGGGTTCGATTCCCGTCGCTGTCTGTAAGGAGTTTGTACGTTCTCCCGTGCCCGCGTGGGTTTCCTCCGGATGCTCCGGTTTCCTCCCACATTCCAAAGACGTATGGGTAGGTTAATCTGGGTTTAAAATGGGCGGCGCGGACTCGTTGGGCCAGAAGGGCCTGTTACCACACTGTAAATAAAATTTAGAATATGGTCTTTTTTGTTATAGGGTTAATAATCATGAGCTTGGGGGAGAGAAATACAAACTGGCAAGAGCTTCAAAATAACCAAACTAAGAAACAAGAAAAAAACGTAGATTATGGAAATCTGAAATAAAAATGAAAGGGTCTTCAAATGGAAACGTTAACCCCATTTCTCTTTACCCCATCTACCTGACTTGCTGAGTGTTACCAACAACTTGTGTTTTTATTCCTAAATTGGGATCTTTGTTGAATCCAATGCAAAAGAGACATTTATTCCTGATTTTTGCTGGAAGTGCATTTCTAGAGAAGACAGAGAGAGAAGCAGCAAAATTCCTAAAAGTATTACAAAACAGTTTAACTAACACTTACTTCTTTGTTAGCTTTTGGATGACCTTTGTTTTTTGTGATACCTTCCTCGGGTGACAAAGAAATAGCCTTATCTTTCTCATCAAATGATGTCTTTCCAGTTTGTGAAGATGGAGTCAGTGAAAAAACAAATACATTTTCATAATGGTTAATGAGTAGTTCCACCATTTGAGCCTGATATGGATAATCAACAAGAGAAGATAATGAAGCAGTAGCATCAGTTTGTTTTGGTCGAATTAGAGTGGGTCCAAATATTATCCCAAGGTTGCTAGGTGACATTTTATTTTCTTCTTCTTTTTCTGCTACCCTGTTGAGGAAACATGCAAATGTGTGAATCTGTATCAGCAATGTTTTTAGTTGATAGCACTTTTGGCTTCTAACTCTGGAAGTTGTCTATCCAAGTATCAAGTGACACTATTATGCAGTACTGAGAAAATGTTACACTGTCAGAAGTGCTAATTTCAGATGAAACATTCAGCTTGTTTGCCTTCTTAAAGTGGATTATGGTACCATGTTGAAGAGAAGCGAGTCAGTTATCCTGGTGCACAAGCCAATATTTATCCTTTGGTTAAACGTTAATAAAAATAAGTAGGAGTTTGCTTTATGAAAATTGGCTGTCGTTACTATCAAGATTACAAGTAAAGTGCATCGAAATGCAAAAAGATACAGCTCAACTTGTACTGAAATAATGGAAATGACCAGTCTTGGGTGGCGAATTTCTGCAATTCTGTATCTCAGCAGATTGTGGAGGCTAGATTATTGGGAGGTATTTAAAGAGGAGGTAGATCATTTTATTTTTCAAGGTCAGGGAATTGAGGGCTATGGAGAACTGGCAAAAAAGAGTTGGGGGCTGGAGCAGATCAACCATGATAATACTGAAAGATGGAGCAGGCCTGAGGCACCAGGTAGCCTACTCCTGCTCCCATTTTCTTGTGTTCAACAAATAAGGCATAAAATAAATATGGAAACAAAGCTTTAAAAATAAAAGGTAAATTCAGAAGGTATTTTAAAAAAGCTTCATGAGTTATTGAATTCTGCATGTCAATTATGATTAGGACACAACTGTTTAATTTATAGTTACATCCAGTGGATAACATAATTGTCAAGTTGCCAGAGGTAAGCCATTTAAGTAATATAGTAATGATGTTGAACACAACACAGTCAAGATGTAGAACCTTATCAGGATTTATGACAGCACAGAAGGCAAATTCTTTTCAGATTTTATTTGATGCCCGTAATGCATCTTTGTGAAGGAGAATGCTCCAAAGAAAAATGTTCACAAAACTGCCAGTTGGATGAAACTTCTTTCTCAAAGACATCATAAGATCAAGAACAATGTCAGCTTTTGAAGCTGGTACATTGAAAGCCCATGCTGAAAAATTGCACAAACTTGACTGATAACTGACAAATTGCATCATAAAACTGAAAAGGCACAGAAAAATTAAGGGATTCTACAATCACAAACAATATCACTGTTTAAATGGCCTTTGGAAATCAATGCGAAACCTGGGTTGCATAGCACCGTGACATACTAATGTTGAGTGAGCAAGTAGGGAAATGAATGACAAATTAATTCCACCATTAACCTTCACTTTGAGGGACAAATGTGATTCTGGTTCTCAAGCTGTTCAGCGCCTAAATGGTACGTCTTTCAGCCAGGGACAAATCACATGTATAAAGCTCCTTGCAGCTGATAATAAAACTCATGGGACTGTGGAAGCACGCCATAAACCCAGTATCTTGATGCAATGTTTTAATCAGGTGCAAAAAGAAGCATCTTTTGGCAGGTTGGGTAAATGTGACACATGGAGATTTTGGTAAACAGCAATATTCAAGAGCTTCAATATATTACAACTGTAAAGTGCTCAAAAATGTTTACTTTTACGCACCTGCGAAGGTGGCTTATGAGGTACCGCACAGTGTTGTAATTTGGTTGTGGCAATTGCCCAAGTAGATCTTTGACTTTAGAAAGAATTTGTTTTCTTCCTATATTGGTTGACCACTTGCGTGCTGCCAGACCTTTTTGTTTTTCCTCATCTTCAGTGATAACATTATGGCATTCCTTGGCCAAGCCAATAAATTCATTATAAAGACGAAACAACATCAGTGGCTCTGGAAGCTATTGGACAAAAAAATAATGATGATTTCACTCCAATAAAAACTAGCTATTTTAAAGGACTGATGTGTGCTGTCTTATAGATGGACTTACCTGACGAAGGAACAGTTTTAACACATTGCTAATATCATGGGGATACAAATCTGAGAGTTCCACTAAGTCCTTTCCATTTTCAAAAGCTTGGCACAACTTTTCAACTCTAGATTTTGCTCCATTTACTCGATAAATACCCTTGAACAAAGAATAATCTAAGTGAATAAACATTGCTAATTCACTGTGTGCCAAGAATAAATAGAATATGGGTACTGATAAAAGGTGATAATGCATTATTAGAAAATTGTCAGAGTAGATTTGGAGACCAAGGCTTTAGGCAATTTTAAGTTTATACTTAAATTCTAGGAGCAAATAATGTACTTTTTCCGATTTAACCACAGCTGGATTTTCTCCACATTAACTAACATAGCCACTTGATCTGAACTTCACCCAGCTTTAAACCTACATTACATACTTGAATGCTAGCAGCACAATACTTCATTATATGATGATTCACCACTTTTAACAGGACAAAGTAGTAAATGTGGCCTTACCAGCATTACCCATATCCAAAAGAACCAAACAGAATGCTGCAAATTCCTTTTTAAACAGGAATTCTGGTTTTACTTGTGTTGGTAACGATGACTGCCATGCAGAGCAGGTATTAAATTCTTAATATTCTTAAATTACTATAAATGTTATTTTGAAGACAACATCTTGATTATTGAATGATATATTGCTATCATGTGCTTGTTTCTAAGAAGACATTTCCTTCATAGTAAAATCCTGAGCTAAACAGAGTAGTATATCAATTATTGCAGAATATCTTCCACAAACAGTAATTCTATCAGTGATCAACAATAAGTGCCAAGTGCAATTGTAACTGATAATACAAACAATTCTACCTAAGAGATTACTTGCTCATTATTGTACTTTTGACTTGAGTTGTACAATTTTTACCCCATTTTCTTATCTCAGATAATTGGAATAAAGGCATCGAACAGCCATGCTCTTAAATACATGCACTGACTTAAGAAAGTTGGTTGAATTTAAACAAGAATGAAGATGTCAGAGTACGATGGGCAACCAAACTGAAAAAGTTCGCAATTGCAGAACGCATGGCAAATCTTACCTTTATGCATAAAGCTCGGTTTTCAATCTCCGAAGTGCATTTTTTAATAATAAAGGGAATTCCATCAGAACAATCTTTTGCAGTTTGAATAAAGTCCACTCCAAACAGGTGCAATCGACCATGAAGTTTCTTATGACCGCACTGTATAGCTAGAGTCTCGAGGCACTTTTTGTGGCATGCCAAAGTACACTGCCAAGTGAAATTAATTGCAAGTATTAACTCACTACATTAATTTCAGTTCAAGACAAATTATAAGACTCAAACATATAGGGAGCAAATTTCCATTTCTTTAAACAGATAACAGTGGAATCAGCTAAACTAGTGTAAATGATTAGAGAGCTATAAAGTGTAAATTATGCTTCAAAATTACTTATGCTTGGGTTAAATTGTGCTGGTTGCACCTGGCTGTTCTCATGCAATTAAAGTCTCAGACTGACACAGGTCTTCTGTATATCTGTATGGAGCAGCAGATGTGGTCACAATTGTCATTTGGCTTGATTGCAGGACTCCACATATAATCCAGTAGCAGAGCCAAATCTTGCTGAGATTCTCAGCACTAAGATAGGGAATCCACCTCTCTGATGCGATGGCAAAAAAGACCTATGTTTTCCACAGGGGACAAATCTCCAGCTCACCCTCATTTCCTATTGAAGGCTCTTAGGGCAATCCAGCAGCAGGGATTTTCCTGCAAAAAGTCGAAACTGATGAAACCTCGTGACAACTCTCTGGAACAGAAAGATCAGCTAGTTCGGCCTACACATCCAAGTTAGCCATGTGCAGGCAGGCAGGGAGGAAATGGGGTGGGATTTTGACTTAGAAGTGTTCAGTCATAATCCCATGGATGGTAGCTTCATACCATTGGATCCTCAGCCAAGCACATACATCAAATATCTGAACCTGCAGTTCCTCTCATATTGAGCATTATGCAACAACACATCATCAGTAGCAAATGGGGCCAGCTGGCTAGGTCCAACTTGATTTGGCCACCCATGTTTTCTGCAATTTCTTTTTTTATTAAATTGAATCTTGAGCCTTAGTGAATAACAACCTACATCAATTGTATTTCCTTCTTTGCACGTCAACCTACCCGAGCCAGTTATGATCACCTGCAAGATGACAAATGCTGGTAACATTTTATCATCTGATGCTCTCAATCAAAAAACAGCCAATAGAATTACCCAGTTTGCAGTAAGTGAAGCGGCTGTTTCCCTTTTAACTCATAATTATTTAAAATTATGCTTTGATAGTTGATGAAATTTCAGTATTCAACATCATTATGCTGTGAAACTGCCAGCAATTTCTGGAATCCTCACATTCACAGAAAAATGCACACATCTGGAGATTTCTGTCAGCATTGTCGCTGCTGTGGGCTTTGATGGGTCAAGCCACAGAACAGAGTGAACTGATGTGAACTTTTATACCTTTTGTACACTATTATCATTGTAAAAGTTACATTAAAAAGTAGAGCTTTCTACTTTGGAGATAAGGGACTGCAGATGCTGGAATCTGAAGCAACAAAGAGCTTTCTACTTCTTGCTTAAAAGTGCTTAAACCTGAATGGCTGAACAACTAACTTCACAACATCCTTACTTCTGGACATTCCCTATAAAAGTTGCCTGACAGCATAGGCAAAGAGAAAATTCAGACCAAAATTTTGTGGAGAGGATTGTTTAACGCTACTAGTGTATATCTACCAAAAAAATTCAGAAAGTTATTAAACCAGAGATAAAAATTCTTACTTTGCCCCCACATACTTGCACTTTTAGCTATCATCTTTTTCTATGCACAATTAAATGTTAAAAGAATAGATGAATTAAAGGCAATACACAAAAAATTGCACTGATTTTCACAAATCAGTGCTTCTCTTCATTCATGAGAAAGAGAATCTTTCGCACATAAAATTTTAATATGGAAAAATAACCATCTAGTTACAGATACTTTACCTCCTCACATTCAGCACCATGAAACACCACAAGGCTGTCACATTCTCTACATTTTGATGGAGCTCGTAGTTTTCGCAGTTTGTGGGTTTGCGCTGCCTTTGACATTACAGTATTGCGGAAGGGCCCTGGAGAACTTGCCATCTCCACGACAATCTCATTTAGGCCTACGTTTCAAGAAAGTACAGCACAATTAAGCTTATTCTGAAATATCAATAATCTTATTTTCTGCCACATAGCACGTAGATATCAAACTCAAAGAACTGTGCATGTCAATCTTTGGACAATGTCAGCACCCGAATGATGTTGACCAAGGAATCTTAAAAATTGGATCTCAAATTTCATGAAAGCTGATTTGGCAGGAGCCAGACAGACAGATAAAACAGATTGGACGACTGCTAGGATTGCAGCCGCTCTCAAGAAAATGAAAGCTGGTTGGATGGGAACATTTCAGTGGCGAAAGGCAGTATTAGTGAGCAATTAGATGTCAGCTCTTGCATGGAACCTACAATCTACACAATGCTTTGGATCCTAAATAAACTTTCCTGCACCAAGCTCATCATCCTTATTGCATACTACCTGCCAGAAATGTGTTTTTCTTTCCTGGCTGACATACTTGGAAGCTGCCTAATGTCTGAAAATTGTGCAAGAGAATTCTGAAGTGGCTTCTTGTAAACAAATGTTATAAATCTAAAAATACTTCAGATTTTGAAGAATATGTTAATAAATTATATGTTAACAACACAACCTTATACCTCAACCTCTGCTGGTGCCCACTGGAAACAGTAAAATTAATAGAAAGAAAAATTAATTTACATAGCATATGATGACATAATTTACAATAGTAAACTAGAAAATATTACTTGCAATTAGAACCTCAAACACATCAGAACACAATGCACAGGGGAACTAAATACACACCATTGTCTGACAAAGATGGTGGTTCTCTTTCATCCAAGTCATCTGCTGAAGACATGGTGCCTGTTGAAGGTGTTCGGGGCAGCCTTCTTTTAAAATCACCTAGGTCAAACAAAGTAACATCTATAACTTCTTCATTCATGGCAACAAAACCTACTTAGATTGACACAATGAATCATGATTGGATTTCTAGATTTCTTGGATTGGTCGTTATTTGAATGCAAGTGTGGCTTCTACACACTCTTCCCCTATTTCCATCTCTTCACTTGGAGAATATTGGCTTCCATACCCTAATAGCAGAATTTCTAATTTTTTTGTAGAAAGGCTGCATAACCTAAAATGAAACTAATGTTTTTAAGGGTAGATAAATAACAGCAAGTTTAGAAATCTTTCCCTTAAATGGGCTAAATAACAAGCAGAGACAAAGGTGTCTATGAACTTCATTGATTTCACGAGGGACAAATGGAAAGATAATTTGAATGTGATTGGCTAAAGCAACAACTGTGAACATGGATCATTTCCATGAATATGAACTTTTCAAAATAAAGTAGATTTCTTGATGTTCAGGGAAGAGGAGATCATTAAACTAGCCTAAATTTTATGTGAAAATCAGGCAAATTACCTCTTGGGGAGAGAATTCCAAAGATTCATCACCCTCAGAGAAGAAATTCTTCCTCCTCTGAATTAAATAGGAACTCCTTATTTTGAAACAATAGAGCATGGAACAGCATAGCACAGGAAAAGCCCTTCGGCCCACCATGATGCCAATCTAACTAATACTATCTGCCTGCACAGGGTCCATATCCCTATATCCCTTGTGAGTTCACGTGTCTGTCTAAATACCTCTTAAACGTTGCTACTGTATCTGCGTCTATCACCTCCCTGTCAGCATGTTCCAGGTACCTACAACTCTGTGTAACACAAAATTTGCCTCGCACATCTACTTTAAACTTTCTCCCTCTGACCGTAAAACTATGCCCTATGTATTTGACATTTCCAACCTGGGAAAAAGACTATCCACCCCATCAATGCCCCTTACAATTGTATGTATTTCTATCAGATCCCACCCACCCCCCCCCCCCCCCCCCCCCCCAACCTCTGATGCTCCCAAGAAAACAGTCCAAGTTTGTTCAAACTCTCCTTATAGCTAATACACTCCAATCCTGATGAATCACATCTGCACCCTCTCCAAAGCCTACACATCCTTCCTATAGTGTGGCAACCTGAACTGCATACGATACTCCAAATGTGGCTGAACCAGAGTTTTATACAACTGCAACATGATTTACTGACTTTTCTATTCAGTGCTCTGACTGATGAAGGCAAGTATGGGGTATGCCTTCTTTACCAGTCTACCCACTTGTATTGCCACTTTCAGGGGACTATGGACTTGCACCTCAACTTCCCTCTGTACGTCAATGTTCTTAAGGGTCCTGCTGTTTACTGTATACTTTACTCTTGCATTCGACCTCCCAAAAGGCATCATCTCAGAATCTTGTTTCAATAGGATTATCTCACATTCTTCTAAGCTCCAATACATGTAGGCCCATCTGCTTTTCACTTATTCTATACTGCCCATTCTCCAAAAACTCCAGGAGTGATCATAAGCATAATACTAGACAAAATTATTTTTTTTATAAAATCTTCTCAACCTAAAGGACACTGATACCAAGACCAGTATCCCTACTATGCCCTGGATGGATCAAGTAAATGAGCATAGATGGAAATTAAATCTATGTCTCTTCCACTACTCGGTTTTATTTTAAGCAGTGCACTAACTGAATATCGAGCAAGCACTCCTTCAAATTCCTTTGAGTCTAATATGCACAAAAATGATCCATGTCCACAGGTACAATGTTAATGGTGTTTCCCCCTTTCTACCAACAACCATTGACATGATCACCTTCTCTTTTCAGAAATTTTTTTTGTGGTAGGGTGTAGCAAATAACTTTGTAACATCTAATGTTCATGTTCCTACCATATGAAACAAAATGGTGATTTGAAATAATTTTTAGTGATAGCAAATTGCCTTTACTAGTGAATGAGCACCAGTAAAGCAATCAAAATAATGAGCTTAAAGAATTACATTACCACAAGTATCTCAGAATACAGTAATCATCACTAAAAGTTTTGTTTCCATACCTGGGCTAGCAGAAGGAGAATCCATGGACCGTGACTCACTGCTTCCGCCTCCACTTTCTGAATCACTGCACATACCGTTCCCTTGTGTTCCTAAGGGCCAAGCTCTAAATGGCCCATGACTCTGGACTGTTGCAAAAAAAAAGGAAACCGGAAATACTGGTTAGACTGTAAAAAATGTCAGAAGCATTTACCTATTGACAACAAACCACCTAAACCACAGGATGAAATCATAGAATGATGCAGGACTGAATTAGGATTATGGCACTCAAGGGGGTGGCTCTCTGCACAAACAATCTCATATTTTCTTTCAACACAAATGGCGGCCATTTGGCCCAGTAAGTCTATGCTGGTGCTCAGAGCAACCCCATCAGTCTCATTCTCCCACTTATTTTCCTCTAACATATCGTCTTTCACATGCTAATCAATCAACTCCCTCCATCCTCAAACTCCAGACAATCAGAGGGAGAGCTTGCAAATTCCAGAGTTAGTACCAAAGATAGCTCTAACCTAGGATGCTGGAACAGCACTACTATACCACCTTACTAGTCAATTTTTATTTTGCCAATTAAAACAAAAAATGTCATGTATACAGTAAAAAGCATGAACATAAAAAAAAAGTGATGGGTCTGCACTGGTGCAAGATATAAAATGATGACAAAAATTTCTTAGAAATAGGCATCCTACTACTTTTGTAGTAATGTTTCAAATTATCATCTTTTGGAGAGCAAGGATGAAATTATTTAAATAATTGGTAACGATCCCCAGTAGCAACATATGATTGGCAGTCTCTGAACTTCTGAATATCACAAGTTTTTCTCTTAAATTTAACCATTTTTTGCTTCCTACACCTTGTGACTTCCTTCAGCAACAATAGCCCAGATACACAGATACTCAATATTTAATTTGATAACATGTACTGGTAGAAAGTTAGTATGCAAACTATTTTCTACATAGTTCCAAGTGTTTAATCTGGCAATGAAATATGGAAATCATAGCACATCATTAAAACTGGATAAAAGCAATTATTGTTCAAAACAATCCATTCACCACAGTTTATAGGAAGCTGCAAGATCCAATGTACAATAATTAAATAACAATTTTTTAAGATGTTGAACACAGTGCCTGAGAAAGAAAATATTGTATTCCTTTTAAATACCTTGAAGGTCAATGCTATTCAACGGCTTCTCTTCCAAGTTATTTGACTTGATATGAAGGGGACTTTCCACATCAGGTGACTGAAGTGGAATATCCCCTGAGGTACCAGAGGTCTGTGACAAATTTCCTTGCGATGAATGTGGACTATTTGTTGCTTTTTTAGTAACTGGAAGCCTGCAGGGGGAATATAAAAAAAGGAATTATTTTAAGAAATTATTTCAAATTAACAACACAGTCAAACTCTTAATCCAGCATAATTGGTACTTTGGTGCTGCCAGACTAGATTTTCTGGACTACTGGATGTTATTTAATTAATACTCCAACACATCTTTTTATTAAAAAAAAGGTGAATTAAAGGTGTTACACAGAAACATTTCAGTGAACCCAGCAAGTTTCAAGGGAGCATGGGGAGCCAGGGCTCCAGCAAGTGGTGGGGGAAATGCAACAAATGTTACCCGGTGAGCTTGATGCTGAACCATCGGGATTACTGAATGGTCAAATAATGGGAGTTTTACTACATTAGGTGGGGTGGACAAGAGGAGGGGAAAAAGATTACTGGAAGATAGCCTTATCCCCTTGTGAATGAGAATTTAGTACTGGAGAGATAATCCATGAGCCTTAATCTATATTATGCATCTCAAAATCCTTACAGATTTAGGTAAGCATTGTGTTTCAAGAAAATAATGTTAATAACTGCTATATTGTAAAGTCCAGGCAAAATGCATTAGTGCATTCTTATGGAGTGAGAGTGAATGTTTCTTGTTATAACAAAAATTCATCAATAGTATGTTCATAAATAAAGTATACACACCAAGCTATTGTATCACTGCCTTCATCCTTTTATATAGGCACACAAAGGAAAATACTTCAAGGCCAACAGTCAAATACATACCCTCCACTGGACGAAACTGAAAATGGCAAGAAGTATGGCTCCATTGGAACTTCCTCCTTTGGTAAACTTTTGACAAATTCTGAATACTGTTGTCCTGGCTCATACAACTTGGTATTTTCACAAAGAGATTGATAATTAACAGGAAGGGAGACCACTTGTGCATGCTGCATCTGAAACAAGTTGACCGTCACCTGAAAAAGTCGCATTTTAAATCGATGGAGTACATGCAGAGAAAGTCAATGGTTGCTAAGTTAAATTCCACTTTTTTTTAAAAAAATGTAAAGTATAGAGATATTCTCAGTACTTACTAATTCTGGGGAAAAGAATGTTAAACATAGGAGGAAAGATATTGTCATGCTGCAAATAATTATAATATTTAATTCAATGCCTGAAAGTGTGGAAACAGATTCAATCACGTTTTTCAAATACGTAGCATTTGAAGGAAAACAATTTTCAGAACTACAGGATAATACACAAGGAAACTAAATGAATTTTTCCTATAGAAAGCTGGCAAAGGCCCAATAAGTCAAATGAACGACTTCTCTGCTGTAACAACTCCATGACTATGTTTCAAATTTTCCTTTGGTAGCTAGTGTTAAATGTGGGAAAGAAAATTAGTCCCTGGTCTCACTTTAACACATTTAGTCCCACTAAGGTCAAAAGAACAGATGTGCAGAGAAAACAGTCAATATTCTTGGGAAACACCACAATCAAAGACAAACTCTTCCATACCACCATGCCCAACCCAGTCCTTTAAGTTGAAAGGAATTTCATAGAAGTTTTAACTATGCAAGCATGATTTGCAGAAAAAAGTCTTACTGATTTTAAGGTGAGATCACATTGGTAGACAAGTTCACGTAGTTGTGTCAGTATTTCACTCTTGATGCTTTCCATATTGCTTCTTTTTTCATTGGCATCTGATATAGAGGCTTTAAAATTCTCTCCAGCTTCTTCTGCCTACAAAAGAAATTTCAAAATTTTAATTAGCCTATGTGAATTCTAATTTCAGTAATTCTCCCAAATGTAAAATAAGCAAACAAATCAAAAATCACTCCATAGGCAACTTAAATACTGTGGTACTACAACACTTTAAAATAAGGAAATTTGGAAGACAGCCATACAGTATTAATTAACTGAGTTTAAAAAATAATTGATACAATTCATTATTGCCAATCAAACAGCAACTTTCACTTCCAAGAAAATGTTTCATGTATGCAATTACAACAAGCAATGATTGCAATTGAAGTACCAGAAATCAATCATCAAGATTGCGACTACAGAATAGAGAGAAAATCAATTTATTTTTATTAACAGCGTTTAGCATAATTTCATGCACCAGATGAGTCAAATTTTGAAGTGTTCAAATTAGTTCATGACTTTGAGTTAAAAATTGTAGCACTCAACACTGATAGCAAAAAGATGACACTTCAATGGAAGACTACATCTTAAAGATTTCAAAATGACTTAAAAATTACTTTTTGTAAAGCATCTTCTTCCAGTTTTCGTTTTTTCTCAAGATGCTTGCTGTGATTTCCAGTTAGTCCACTACTTGAAGTTACATGTTCTTCCTCAGCTCGAATTGTAGAAGATTTTGCTTTTTCATATTCTTCCTGGCGCTGAATGTACAACAGATTTGCCTTCCTGTAGGTTGCTTCTGCCTCATGCTGTCAAATATATAAAAGATTGTTACAACATTGATAGATTGGGCTTTATATCAAAAGCATGAATGATGAGCAAGTCCAAATTTTTTTTTATTTTTAAAAAGAGCATGAAAAACGGTACCATTTTTCTTTGCTCTCTTTGCCACTGTTCTTTAATTTCTTTACGCTGCTTATCCAGCTCGTTTCTTCGTAGCAGAAGTGGCTGTAAAATATTTAAATCAAAATGTCATTTTATACCATTACCTCACTTGCTACTAAAATTAACTTGTATTTATGGATTCAAATCAAATTAAACAAGTAAAACAGCAATTTCAAATACTGCATCTGAAATAATCCCATGTTCAAGTTTGCACAGGAAGATAATCTTGCATATCTAATTCTATATAATGTGCGTAATCTAAATTGCGCAGAAATGATGAATAAAGGGAACATAAAGAGTAGTCAGTTCTTGTTTATGTATATCTAGCAGAACTCTCCTGTCCACCCAAGGAGTAAGATCATGAATACTAAAAAGCAGAGGAAGAAAAATCTGAGACAAATGAGAATCACATTCTCAGAAGCACAAAATACAGGCAATATTTTGATAAACCAAGGAGGAACCAAAAGAATTCTATTTGTGGGAAATAAATGCAAACAAAAAGTCACAATTCAATTACTGTCATCTATAAACTGGAATTTGTGCTTCAATGAGGGAACTGTTGTCGTGAAATACAAGTGAATATTATAGGTTAGTTTTTGAATTTGTGAAAGTGATGCAATAACATCTCTCTACAATGATTCGTGCAAAAAAAGGATTTTTGTCAGGAAAAGAAAAAAAATTGTAAAGAACTCACCTGAATAAATTTATTTGACTGGAGGCCTGCTCCAGTTTGAAGGACGGCCTGACAGTACTCCATATCACATTCAAAAGCAGACATATACACTGAATGAAATGGCATGTGTACCTGTTGGAAAATACTAAAATAAGAACATAGCTCTTCTACTTATTGAATTAATTTTCTTTTCTAAGGGTTGCTTTACCATTCATAGAATGTAATAGTGGTAAATTTGAATGTATTAACTGTTCATATCCTTTGACACCTTACAAGTTCCCATTTGCCTGCCTACTCTTAAAATTTCTCATGTGTTGATACATTTGCTCAACAAATCTGATTCTTGTATTTTTTTAAAAAAACCTACCTTGTCCTGAATTTAAGCCCTACCCCAATCGTCTGCACGTGGCAGGAACAGCAAGAAAAAAAGCTTTGACTTCCCAAACATTCTATTTTGTAGTAATATTTGCAATAATACATTCCCTTAATAGAAGCCATTGTGGCGACTCACCGTCTAGTCGGGCCGCGCGGCGTCGGAGCGACGAGGCCCAAGATGGCGGCGGGCCTCGTCTTTCCGAGCGACGGGGAGAACCCGCGCGCGGGAAAGTCCTGATGACGTAGGACTTACGTCATTGCCGGTTTTTTTGGGCGGGAGTTTTTCTCCCTTAAAGGGCCCGCACAAGGCGGGAAAATAAACCAGTTCTGTTTGGCAATCCTCCGAGTAGAGTCTTGTTTTATTCCGCGGTAGCCACCGCTACACCATCATATTTACCTGTTGGCCAATAAATGTCTTAGCTGACTCTGCCAATTTTGAAAAACTTCTTGCATATTCCATATCTGCATAAGTTTAAAAAAAATTGTTAGAAATATACACTCTATAAAGGATGGTAAAAGGATAATCAAATGAGAGTGTCGGGTGGGGTCGCAGAGTTAGGGACCAAAATGGAGATTTCATAAAGTCAGGGGGTATAACTGGGGCATTAAATGAGTTCTTTTCACCCATCTCCAGTGTGGAAGAAGATGGCATAGAAAAAGTGACAAGGCTGGCAGCATTAATAGAAATCTACCTTATTTGGATGGGATGCAAACTAAGTTGCAGAGGGAAACAAGTGAAATAATTGAAAACTTGACCAGAATCATTCAGTCCATTATCAGATATGGAAGCAATACCAGAGGATTAATGACTTGCAAATGTTATACCATGTTCAAAAAAAAGGTATTATAAACCTGATAATTACAGGCCTGTCAACCTAACATTTATGGTGGGGGCAACTTTCAGACAGAGCAATCCAGGACAAAATTAACCAGCACTTGGAAAAATAATGCACTATTGGAAAAGCGTGCAAGGTATTGGTATATCATTGTCATTTGTACTGAAGTACAGTGAAAAACTTGTCTTGCATACCGATCGTACAGGTCAATTCATTACACAGTGCAGTTACATTGAGTAAGTACAGAGTGCATTTAAAAATCAAATTGTGATTGCCTATGAGTTGAGCTCTTTGGTAAAGAAACAGAGTTTACGATGCCATGTGTATGGACTTAAAAGAAGCCTGAAATTTTAAATCCATATTATGCAACTTTAAACCCATGAAATTAAAGGGATTGTGGTTGCATAAATAGAAAATTGGTGAAGGGAAAGAAAGAAGGGCATCAGTGAACAGCAGTTTTACATATTGGAGGAATGTGCACTGCAAGGTCCCAAAAGGGGTGAATGTCAGCTTTCTGGGATATCTCTTAATAAGATGAACTTATGTATAGTTGCAAAGTTACTGGATGACCTGAAATTCAAATCTAGTCAACAATTAAAATAGTATCAAATTTCACACAATTTGGGATGGGCAATAAATATAGCCCGAGCCTGCGATGCCAACATCCCATGAACAAATGAGACAAATGGATAGCTCCTTCAGAGAAGTGGCACTGACACAATGGGAGCAATGTCTTCCCTTGAACTGTTTTGACTCTAGAACTAGGAAAAAAAGTGATTAACCAAATGAATATGTCTGCAGAAGTTCAAATAATATTTTAAATTCAATGGAGAATTTAATACAACTAGCCACTAACAGGATACAAAACAAAAATTCATAAACAAGCAGGCACAAGTTAGACAAAATGTTATTTACATATGCAAATCAAAAATGTAACATAGATACTGCAGCACCTTTCAGCCAACTGATTAAAACGACTTTGGCTAAAAAGGTAAAACGGTTGCCTGAAGAACTCACCCAGATTGAGCCGCTTTTCCAACCAGGCCAGAATATCTTTGGTATATTTTGACCAATTTTTTGCATACATTAAAGCTGACTCTATCCCACTGTCATTTTTAAGTAGCATGTTATCAACTTCCTCTGCTCGGAGAGCCCCTGAAAACAGGAAATGAAACACAAGAATAAAAATGAAACATAAATCAAGTCCAAACAACAAACTGAAACCTATAAAGTTGTAACCTTGTAATATGGGTTAATGCAGGTTGATGTCAAATAACATGGTGGTCCTGTAGTGATGGAGACTATGGACCCAGAACAATTAAAAAAAACTTGTAGGTGAGTTGATGCTTTCCAAATCACTGACAAGTCTAATAGTTTCTTTACAGCTATTGGCTGCTCAACTTGAAAATACGAGATAAAGTTGTTAGGTGATTGTATACAAATTCTGCATTTCATTAAGATGGCAACACATTATTCATGCATTATAACAGCATTCTCTTAGAATTAGGTGTACAGTTTTTTTTAAATCTGTCATCAATTGTGAAATATTTGATCTTTTCCATTCCATTATTCTCCAGCAAAAATGTCTGATTTTTAATAGGCTCGAAATAATGTGTTTGTGATTTGGTGATCAAACTCACTTATTAATTTAACCAAGCAAATCCAGCCAACTTTGTTTTTAGCCAAGAGAAAACTAAAACAGTTGCATAATGGCTGACACCTGGTGGTGGTATGGAGGATGAAACATTCAGCATACCTTGTCACTGGTAATGTACTTCAGTATTCAGTATGTATTTTAAAAAGAAAACCTGAACTTAAGGGTGCCTTTCATAACACCAAAATCTCCCAATACATTTCACAGCCAACAAATTACTTAATGAAATTTAGGCTTCTGATGTACTGTAGGGAAAAGGTGCCACCAATTTACATGCTGCAAGATCATTAAAACAGGATACCACATGAGCTCCTCTATTCTTCAAACAAAATTATGAGATCTTTACATCTATTCAAGGATACTTGTAGAACTCCTACCCAACTAAAAGCAGCACTACTTACAGTGCACTATGTACTAGAGCAACAACTGAACTCACATGCCGAAGTCTTTGGAGTGGTGCCCAAATTCACAAAGGAAAGTGTGCTACCGCTGAATCAAAACAGCCATTTGAATTTTAACCAAAATCTGATCTTATAATGTGCATTTTTCATTTTAGACCTTGCACGAGCTATCACTACTTGCGGTATCTTCCACTTGATCTGGAGGTCATTTTCAAATGATTATGCAGATCTCAACTACAAAGTCTGATGCAGCCTACAAGCTAAACAAAACTGGAAAATATTATTTATTGATATTTCAAATCTAGATCTATTAAAATGGCAACTATAACCTATTATAGGAAGAATTCCCATAAATTCCAAGGTGGCTTTGGTTATTTTTACTATTAATTCTTTTTGAATAAAGTACATTTTTTCCTTGAATTCAAGTAAACAACATTCCTGAAATTTTAGACCATAAGACCTAAGAGCAGAATTAGGCCATTTGGCCCATTGAGTCTGTGCCTCCTGTTTCTAAAAAAAAGGTGAAAAATGTAGTCAAGATGCACACTGCATCCACCTCAGAACACATACTGAAAGAGAATTATTACAACAATGATCATGGAAACCTCAATAATACCACTTTTGAAAATGCCAGAGATCTATGAAAGTTGCATTTACTCAGTTTGCAAAACATTAATAATCACCATTTAGCTTAACTATTGCTCTGGTGGTCTGTTTGCTTGTTTTAATGAGGTTTTAAATGCAAGCTGATTCTTTCAAAGTTACCCTAGTCTCATCTCTGGACAAGATATGCGACTTTCTGATGTCCAAGTGTTTTACTCACTGGCTCAAAGCACAGTATATGCTCTCAATCAATCTCAATAATCGGTAAATAAATGCTTATCTCAATCTATTACTCCCTTTATTGTTCATCCTATTTATACAAAGAAACGAATAGTCATTCTCTCTGCAATCATCAAATTATTGCTTGGCAGCTGATGAGCACAGTGAAATGAAATCACTGGGTAGCAGCGAATTTCCTCTGAGTTTTTGCTCCCCTAATCCTTAAATAATATATTTCGTACCCTGATGAAACTACCTGAAGGATAACATTTCCATCAGTGTTCCCCTGAAATCCAAAGCTGGGCATTGACTTTGGTGGGGGCAAATATCAACACATGAAATGTTTTAATGGTGATGTGAGTAAATTAAAGATGCTCCTTTGGTATTTTCTTTGTTGTCTTCTGATTGTCTTCTGACAGGATGAGGAACGCCCTTGAGATTCCAAGCCACATGAATCAACACCTGGGTGGTTGACCTCACATTAGAGTCATGAGCTATACAGTACAGAAACAGACCCTTCGGCCCAACTCTTCCATGCCAATCGAGTTGTTTACTTGAGCTACTCCCATTTCCCTGCATTTGGCCCATATCCCTCTAAACCTTTCCTATCCACGTACCTGTTTAAATGTCTTTTAAATAGTGTAATTGTACCCACCTCTACGCTTCCTCTGGAAGCTTGTTCAATATGCCCACCACCCCGTGTAGGAAAAAAAACTGCCCCTCAGATCCTTTTAACTCTTTCCTCTCATTTTAAATGTATGCCCTCTAGTTTGAGATTCGCCAGCAAAAAGACCATGACATTAGTCTTTATTAGACATTAGTCTTCAAAGATTATGGTAGATAATGAAAATTGCGTTCTACCTTATCACACTACATGCTTTCCATCAAAAATTATGCAGTGAGAAAACAGATTTGGATGAACTGTAAACAAATTAATCCTAAAATCCAATAGGAAACAATCCACATCTAGAATGGGCTTGTGTTTACAAACTCCTGATCCAAGGATTGATCTAAGAATTTAAGCCTAGACTCCCTGATATTCCAGGCAGATACAAGGCAATTTCATTGCAGTATGTATTTGTTACACTTGTAATTAAACCATCAGCAGAATGTAGTTAAGTGGGCCACATCTGATCACTCTGTATTGAGCATGGTACAAACCTTCTGGATGACATCGCTGTGGGTTTTCACACAAGAGCTTATCCTGTATGATATTGTCTGCTGTTCACACAGTGGGAAAATAATAGGCGACAGGCTAGAATAGTAAAATCTTTGTAGATGGAAAGATCCATTTACATTCAGGATTCAATTCACATTCTGGGCTGCAACCACTTGACAGGGTGAGACATGGGACACAGTGGAATAGAAAGATGTACATGCTGCCCCAGGCATTCCTCTCACACAATGATGCAAGACAATGAAGAGCTGTTGAAAATAGGCCAAGCCTATATTTGTCATCATTTGGGTGAGTTTTACATTGGAACCATGTTTTTAATACTAACGAAAATTCCTGAATTGAGAGATTAAATTTTGTAGTGGATTCTAAGATGTCTGAAAATGGGCTCAGTTTTTGTTCTATTCCCATTTCCCAGTCTCAGAATCCAGAGGGAAATTTAATCCCCTAATCTTCAAGTGGGATTTTTGTTAACACAAGTATTTTTTCCATCGTAAAATTCCACAATTGTCATCAATAATAATATGATGCCCAAAATTCCTCTCTAGTGTGAATTGCCTATTGCTGAAGTCAGCTTTTATTAACCCTGATTTAAAAAGGGACCATGTTCACACTATATTCTTTGCCAAGCTGCTCTACCACACTGCAATTTTCCTACTTACACCTCATTCTTACAACAGAATCTTCCTTGTACCTTCAAGTTTTCTTCACTTAAACCTGACCCAAGGATCTGTCTGCACAATACTTCCCTTGTTGGATAGAATGGAAATGGGCCATAGATGTCAAAATATTACTGATGGTCACAGGAACCATGTGGGAGAAAACGCTGATGAGCTCTTGACCCAAGACATTATCAATCCAGAGCTTACAGGGACCTTTGCTCATAGCAAAATGTATCCAAGCCAAGCTTCACCAAGGCAGTCCTCACCAAGTCTGGTAAACTCCTGCCCCCTTAAATCCAGTATTGCACACATGCCTGTAGTGGAAAGTCACAATTAACATCACTGTCAATGTTGCACTCAGCCTTCAAGCTGCTGATGCATTTCACAGTATATTTCACATTGCTGTACAGAAGTCACCCAAGGACAGAAGAGTTCATCCACTTTCGCTTCAGCCCACTGAGGCAGGCAGTGGCAATAGAAATTTGCCACTATTGCTGAATGTGCCAAAATACAGCCATAGACTGTACTCCTTATGTCCTACTGACACCTCCCTGGCAATCTCTTTACAGAAGCACCTGGCTGTATCCCTGGAGGTTCACTATGACTCCCTTGCACAAGAATGTGCCTCTTGAGTGTAATGTTCTTCACAAGCTGCCCCCACCTCATCAATGCATCAGGCATTTTGAAGCAGCAGTGCTCTTGTAGATGATAGCACACTGCTTGTACTGTGTGCAAGGGCTCCCTGGGTTATGGAAGACTTCACGGAAATCTGACTGCGCAAATTCTCTCACAGAACTCTAAATATGTACAAACAAACGATGTCTTGGTGAAAACAAACCTGTCAATTGTACGACAAATATCATGATCAAATAGATTAAAGTTTAAAATAACATTGGGTAATTTTGCTAAAAGTGTCCATATGGGCAAATATCCAAGTGTTTAAACTGTTGCTTGATTAAAAAGAAATGTCTTTTTGGAATTTTGTTGCCTCTACTGGCGCTCTGACTCTTATGACCCTATCTGTGACAACTGGCTGCAAATGAGTGTAATTTCTGTCACCCACTTGTTCTCCCTTACTGAGAAATTGTTAGTTTCCGACTTATAGATAAATCGGTTTACAGACAGTTCTCAGGAACAGAACTCTTACGCAACCCAGATGTGCCTGTATGTGTCCTTTTAGCATCTGCTACCACTGTAAAGGGAAACTCAACAACACTGCTGTGGGAACTTCTCATTAGAAGATTGTGACATAAGGAACTTTTTAAGAAAACAAAATGACATTAGCATGTCACATATACCTTCGACAAGGGCTAGTACACAAGAAACTTCTAGCCTATTTAATCCATCCTTTTCTCAGAATAAAGTAGCTAGCCATAGACAATGCTCAAGCAGGCAGAGGAATCTTGGGTCACAATGAGGAAAACTAGAACACAAAACAGTTGCAAGAAGACAAACTTAGCAGTTCTCTAACCATAGATGAGCATGTGTGACTGCAATATAAAGCTCATCTTATTGAGCCAGATCCTGTACAGGTTGGAGGAAGGGAATAAGAGGGAAAAATATTGGAATCTAGCCTAGGCACCAAGAACTTGGTAGGCACCAAACGCATTGATAAGTTTATCCAAGGATCACAAAACTGTCAAAGTTTCTGATCTATCTGGAAAAACATTATTTCTTACAAAAAGAAAAAGGACACCCCAAGATAGGTAGGTCAAAAGCTGTTTGGAATAAGTACTTTGCCAAGTGTATTTACTAATGTAAAACAGGAAATTTGGCAGTCAATAACATTTCTCAGGTCATTAAATTTTAAAACAATTTCAACAACTCATTTATACCTTGCAGGTCATTCTTTTCCTGAATAGATCCTCTTGATCCCAATGACAGGTTTTCATAGGACTTAAATGAATAAAAAGACAAATTAATAATTACTAATTGCACAGAACCAGAGAAATATTAAATGAAGAATGCTTCATATTTGAACTATAAAACTCCAAATCATTGGAAACAACAAACAGCAGGAGATTGCTGAAGCTTGCTTTCTTTTAATAGCTATAATTTATTTCTCAATAAATAAGCCTAGAACACACATACATTTAAAGTATTTTGCAAGAACAGCACCAAACCAACAAAAACAAATCTAGTTTTAGTTTATAAAGAAGTGTGATATAAACAAGAGCATGCCCCATCTTATTAAATGCTCAGGCATCAATTCTGTATTCAACAAATTACACATGGTACGTAGATTCCTAAAAGCATTCACAGCAAGCAAGCTGGTATACAGAACTGTGCAACAAACTAATGTTTGAAAATGCTTCCTGATCATCACACTAAGCATGCTCCAATCAATACTGATGTGTTGCATACAAAAGCTGGAGCTATTTTCCTCAGAAGATTAAAAGGAGACTTGAGGAATAATGAACAATGAAGGGCTTTGATAGAGTAGAAAACTGGCAAACTGTTTCTAATAATATGTAACCAGAGATAAAAGATAATTCTCAAAAGACCAAGAGGTAAGATGAGAATTTAAATAAACATATAAAGCAAGTTATTGTGTGGAATAAAAATTTTAAAATTGTAGAAATACTCAACAGGTTAGGCAGCTTTGGTGGAGAGAGAAATGGGAAGGACATTTTACATTGATGACTTGGAACGTAACTGGGAAAAGTTGGAAATGAAACAAGTTTCAAGTTACAGAGAAAGGGGAGAGGCAGAGAGAAAACACTGAAGATCTGTGATAGGGTGGAGACTAGTGGAGATTGAATGACATACATTTAATGTAAGAGACACATGGGGAAAGGAAGGAGGAATTTTTTTAAAAAACGCAGAGGCTAAGAGTGACCCTACTGCATGGAAAGGACAGCAAAACTAGACTAATTACTTTCAAAAAGCTGCACAGTCAGCCAGGCATCTCTTTCTGTTCCGCAGGAGTCTTTATTATAAATATGCTATTCTGGAATATAACTGCTTCTAAATAAGATGAATTTTCCATGGACTTACGCGGCTTCTTCCACTGATTGGGAGTCCCACAGATGAACTATAGTCCACGTCTCCCATAAGAAAGTCTGAAATGCTGCAAGTCAAAAATCGGTTGGTTTAAAATTACAATTACCTTTTCATTAAGTTGACTTGCATTCCCCTTGATTTACTTTCTGCTTTTAAAATTCTTGCCAAGAAAAAAAAAGTGGAGATTCTAAATCTTATCCCTTAAAAACTCCCTTTTATAATTTCAGCCACATTACTCCTCACCAATTTTGGACACCCCATATTCCCAGATATATGGTGTAAATTAGAGAAAGTCAAAAGTTTAAACACAAAACACAATGGGAGTTGGGGGCATGATGCAAATTTTCTATCACACCTACTTAAACTGTAGATTCAGTATGAATATGGTTCTAGTCACTGCAAACACAGGTCGTCACAAGAGCAATCTGAACAATGTAATACGGATACAATACTCAGCAGTTATTTCACTGGTAGACATCACTAGAAGCAATTTCAAATTTTGAATTGGAATATTAGGCAATGAACAAAGCTCCAATGCTTAATGGAAATCAAGAGGGAGTATTAGCAATCTAGATACTACATTAGAAACAAAATATATTTACAAAAATAAGGTACTTTTATTAGTAACTTGAATTTTATTTGAAAAAAAATGTTTACTGCTAAGGCTCTGGCTGGTTTAACCACACTAAAAGTTGCAGAAGGGCCCAATGATTTTACTTTTGCGGATATATACAGGACAAGATTAAGGAACAGTCTGATTAGCCATTTACAAAAGGCACACATGAAATAACAATGGAAGAGGGCATTCTTACAGAGAAAAAAAAGTTTCTTCACCCTAAAGAGCTGATTTGCTTTACTTTAAATTTGCTTTACTATCAAACAAGCAATTTGTGGTAATCATAATCCAATAAACTCAAATAATTTTCATTTAATTCATATAATAGCTCATACATTTTTAAAACAAATGGCATTGGTAGGCTGAAACACACACACACAAAAGGCAACCTTTAGCACTGAAGCAAAGATTTCATTAGGTACCACTTTTCAGTTTCTAAACCCAAGCACACTTGCAGATGCACATTAAATTCAAGTGCAATTGCCCTAACGGTAGTACAGATAGAAGCACCAAATGAGGCACTAAGGCTCAGACCAGAGGTAGTGGTTCATTTTGCAATTTTACATTTCAATAGCAATTGAGGCACTATAACTAGTTAGATACAAAGCAGGTTTTTGGGTTGGGGGGGGGGGGGGGCGGGTGGTGGTTAGTGAAGGTTCACACCCCTGGCTGCTGAACAATGACCAGCATTAAGATTGTCAAATACAGATTTAGATTTAGAACAGGTTTGAGCTTGGCTGCAACTGCTGAAAACACCGCCGGCTTTCATTGTGTAAACTCACATTAGACTTGTAAGAACTACTGGAAGGATATTAATGCTGGTATAACTATATTCCAGCAAGAATTAGAAAATTCTTGAAATACTTGGGGGGGGGGTGGAGGAGAGAGCTGGAAAATCTGAGGGAATAGAAAGGAGTAGGAAAAAAAGCACCACAGCTAAAATTTAAGAGTTAATGAATAAAGCAATCCAATACAATTTTTAATTGAATTAGTTTTAAAGGCATACTTAAGCTACTACATTAATTCAGTTTTGATAATATTTTAGCTAAAATTCCCATAAGAGGTACAGCAGATTAGTTGTATTACTTACACATTACCAAATGTGAATGCCAATGTGTCAATAGAAGCAAATATTTCACTGAAATGCTCTCTTTTCTCTTCATTTACTTCATTGTAGTTGGCACCTAAGAGGAAATTATACTTCAGTACAACAGTACAATGTAGGTATTCACTCCACAAATATGAAGTAAATCATGTGCATCTCAATTAATGTAAACCAACTGAACAAGCCCAAGGATTTCCAGTAGTAAATATGCACATACCAAGCTGATTTAATATAATTTTAAAAATAACTACCTCAAATAGCACAGCCCAACAACAGATGTAACTGCTGAACAGAATCTACCGACACAGCTATTACAAATTCCACAGGCAAAATGCACCAAATCATTCTTTGTCCAAGCATAAACAAAATGCTCAGACCCACTTGGAACTTCTGTCATACTGAAATTCAAACTGAAATCTTGTCAAGACATCAATTTCCTGTGCTGTTAAACACACTAATGGGGTGAACATACTGTAAATAAGCCATAACAAAGTACGTTTTAATTAACTTCTTTTGAAGAAACTATAACATAATCTTCTCAGAACAATCGTTCCAAAAAAAAGCAAAATTGTGCGAATAAAAAAAGTTTCTCGTGGTTCAATAAACCTGCATAAAATTTCTCTGCAAAGACCTCACTCCCCCAGGAGTTGGCAACTACAATCCAACGTTTCAGTTCCTTCCCCTCCTTCCCCCACAAAGAGAAAACTCTGAAGTTTGGAATAAACCTCAAAAGTATACCACAAATTACCTAAATAATTGTCTTCATTACCAACTCAGACCCAAAATGCACAAAATGAACTTAAATACTCAAAATTTTATCACTGCAGTGAATTATACAATTATTAAAGAACCCTGAAGAATTACAAAAGCCTTTATCAAAATCCTGATTTAGTACTTCAGTAATGTTAACATTAGCTTTTCTGTGCAAACTAAGTAAACTGGGAAATATTTTCCTGTTGCAGGAAGGCTTCTGTTAAAAGATTTTGCTTTTAGTCTTTTGATCTCATCAAGTTTTAAGGAAACAAACTTCCTGCAGTTTTTGTTCACATCAAGTCACAAACATTAGTAGTAAGTTTGGACAATAACTTCAGCAAGAATTTTAAAGACAACGGCAATTTGAGGTGGATACTTCGTCACATCTTTACAACTAGGAAACTTAAGATTAAAGGAAGTTCCAGTAACTCCTTCCAAATCTTTCTGTAACTTCGAATAGCAGACTATCAATAGCAAACTTCATAATAAAAAAAATGGGTGTGGTTACAAGATATATTTACACTGCATAAAAGTTTACCACTTACAAGAACACCTTTCTCCAAGTCTACCCTTTTCTTAGCTTATCCCCCTCCTTTCCTGTTTTCTGGTGTGAACAGCACATCAAAGGATTACAGCAATATATTAAGACCAACAGGTCTTGAAATAAATAGGAAAGGCTTAAAAGAGAATCTAACTTCTAATGACATACAATGCAAAAAGTCTTGCACCGAATGCTTTATTAACTGCATCAGTTTGTAAATGCTTCAAACATGAAAATGTGATTCCAGAAACTTCACAATAGTTACACTGAGAGATATTTTATCTGGCAAGCTTTGCCTGAAAAGCAGAACACTTGATTGACTCAAATAACAAGTTTTATAATAGGCAATAGCAGACAAGCCTGTTAAGTAGAGCAAATCAAAAGTACAATAAAACTACTACTGAGAAATGAACAGTATGCCGAAAACTGTTCAAACCCCTCAGCTTTCCCTCAGACTAATAAAATGGCTCATTTACTAGGTGGAAGACAATTATGAACTTTTCACCCAAAATGAGAGAATAGAGCAACAACACTTCAAACATAGTAAAACATCGCAGCACCCTGGGATCAGAGGAAGAATTTTTATGACCTGGAAGGTAGCTAGAATCTGGAACGTGCTGCTTGAGTGGGTGATAGAGACAGGTACTTTTACAACATTTAAGTATTTAAATCAGCACTTAAATCTCTAAGAAATAGAAGATTATGGACCAAGTGCTGGTAAATGGGATTAGTATAGATGGGGTTATTGATGGTCAGCATGGATATGGTGGACTGAGGTGTTTCTTTCTGTGCTGTAAGACTCAAAAAATTCTCACCAGCACTTTCAAGTTTCACCAGATAGATATGATTATACCAAAGGCACAAGCTTAACATTTTTGGCAGGTGGGGAAAATAAAAAAAAGAGGGGGAAGAACAAAAAGGTGGTGCAGTGAGGTGGGGGAGGGGGAGTAACATCAGAGGGGGCAGGAAGACATCAGCAGGCATGGAGGGTAGTCTAACTGAACATTGCTGTGTCTGCACGACTCTGGCAAGCTGAGGCATTTAACTATATAGCCCCTACACAGCAGCTAAGCCAGAGGTGAGGAGGAGCAGGTGGCTCAGCAGATCTTGTTTCTGTCTTACGGCTCCAATGAGCTGGGTTCAGTCATGATCTTGGGTGGTGTTTGCATGTTCTCCTTGTGACCATACAGTTTCCTCCCACATTTAAAAGATGTGCTGGTTGATAAATTAACTGGCTATGTAAATGAACTCTAGCATAGGCAGGTGGGAGGAAAATCAGGTTGGAGTTGAAAAGCATGTGAGAGTCAATAGGTCACAGAGAAGCAAGTGGGGATGTGGGATTGATCTAAATGCTGGTATAGGTTTGATACACTGAAAGGTCTCCTAAATTGGGAAAAATATGAGCAAGTATGCTATTATCGCAAGAACAACATGGAGCTTGCCCATGAAACAATTACTACTGTTGTGCACTCATGTCTACATTTCCAGTGATCAATACAAACAGAGAACGAGGCAGTGCAGTGATGTCCTGCAAGCCATCTTTGAATCATAGATTGAAAGAAAAAGTGAAAAAATGCTAAACTCTGGATTATGACAGCATTAGCCCGAGTTCCCAACATAGCAATTATTGGGTAACTCATAGCAACTCATCTTTCCACAGCAATGAGCAATGCATTTTGTTGGTGGTTGGCTGCATGGTCTGAACAATCCCACACAAACCGGACCTGGATTCCTCCACGTTCTATCTATTCATTACGGTAGGTTGCCCAATACACTTAAAAAAACATTCGATGAGTTCCAATGTATGCTATGCCCTCGCACTCTTAATCTGTGGCACTCATAAAATGCAGTCACTTTAACCAGCTGGTCTCTGTCAAAGATCTTTATTGTAATACAACATGGAAAAACATCCTTTGGCCCAACTTGTCCATGCCATCAAAGATGCCCATCTAAGCTAGCCCCATTTGCCCACATATGGCCCATAATCTGTCAAAACCTTTCCTATTCATGCACTTGGCCAAATGTCTTTTAAGTGTCATATATGTAACTGCCTCTACCACTTCCTCTGGCAGCTCATTCCATACATACGCATCACCCTCTGCATGAAGAAGTTGCCCCTCAGGTCCCCTTTAAATCTTTCTCCTCTCATCTTAAATCTATGCCGTCCAGTTTTAGACTCCCCTATCCAGAGAACAGGACTGATTATTCACCTTATCTATGCCCCTCATGATTTTATATACCTCTGAGGTCACCCACCAGCCACTCCAGGAAAAAGGTCCCAGCTTATCCAGTCCCTCCTTATAACCCAAGCTGCCCAGTTCCAGTAACATCCTCAAATCTTTTGTGCACCCTTTCTAGCTTAATGACATCCTTCCAATAGCTAGGTGAACAGAACTGCACACAATACTCCAAATGTGGTCTTATCAACGTGTTGTACAGTTGTAACTTGACATCCCAACTCTTGAACTCAATGCCCTGACCGATGAAGCAAGTGTACCAAATGCCTTCTTCACCACCCTGTCCACTGTGTTGCCTCTTTCAGGGAACTGTGTTCTTGTACCCCTAAGGCCTTTCTGTTCTACAACACTCTCCAGGGCCCTGCCATTTAGTGTGCAAGTCCTTTCTCAGTGGCCCACTTTCCCAGTTGATCTGGATCCTGTTGTAACCTTAGACAAACCTTCTTCACCGTCAATTATACCACTAATTTTGGTGTCATCCACAAACTTACTAACCAGCCCAACTACACTCTCATTCAAATCATTAATATAATGAACAGTGGACCCAACACTGATCCCTATGGCACACCACTAGTCATAGTTATCGAATCTGGAAAAAAAAAGGCAGTATCGCCTTCTGACTCCTCCTACCAAGTCGATTGGCTAGCTCACTCCAGATCCCATATGATCTAACCTTCCCAATCAGCCTACCATGTGGGACTTTGTCATAGACCTTGCTAATAAATCCACATAGACAACATCTACTGCCCTGTCTTCATCAATCCTCTTGGTCACCTCTTCAATAAACTCAATCAAATTTGAGAGACATGATTTTCCATGAGTAAGCTGACTATTCCTATTCAGTCCTCACCTTTCCAATTACAGGTAGACCCTGTCTCTTCAGGATTCCTTCCAGTAATTTTACCACCAGCTAACCAGCACATAGTTCCCTGGATTCTTAAATACAGGCACAACATTAACCACCCTCCAAGTTCCCAGTACCTCACCCATGGTTAGTACATGGTTATACAAACATCTCTGCCAGGGCCTGAGCAATTTCTTCCCTACCTTCCCAAAATATCCTAGAATACACCCGGTCAGGCCTCAGTAATTTATCCACCTTCATGTGCTTTTAAGACTGCCTGCACCTCTTTTGTAATGCAGATATGTTCCAAGAAATTATTCTCTTCCCTGAATTTCCTAGCTTCCATGACCTTCTCCACAGTAAATACCCCATCTCCTGTGGCTCTACACATAGATGACCACTTGTTTGCCATTATCCCTTGTGTTAGTGATATAGTAGTAAAATGTGTTAAGAATACTCAAGGTTAAATTGTGTAAGGGGAGCAGAGATGAAAGGAGGTTAAGGCATTATACAGGAAAGTTAAATATTTTGTCAACATATCCAACATTTATAATTCCACATTTCATGATTTGGATTCAAATCCACCAGGTGGTGCTATTTTAATTCAGGAATGCTTCTATTACCTATATTTCACTGTACAAAATTTCTCTTTCTATCAACTATATATTTTATTTGAATTGTCAAGCTACAACTTCAGCCACCCTTCAATGTAGTGTGACATTCACAAACATAAATATAGACACTAGAATTTATAATGAAAAACATGAGCATAACATTTAATTTAATAATAGGTATCAAATTCATGTGCTAATTATTACAGCATCTTATTCCACTTAATCTAAGAAATGGGAGAAAATAAGAGCACAGGAGACCAAGTAGTAAGAAATATATGTATCCTGTTAAATAAAGCTTTTGTTCACATACAGTATATTTTAATATATATATTTCAAACACAGCTCAGTCACATTAAATATTTTTCTAAATAATTCCACATATTGTTATGCAATTGAATGTTCAATCTTACCTTTTACTTTAGAAATCACTGTCCCCGTCGCACTTAGAATATCCACAGAATTTAACGACTGATGTTTGCTAATCACCAACTTTAAAACTCTTAACAGCTCTCCTAGACGTTCATGGGCCATTTGATGTAAACTTTTATTTTCTGGGGAAAAAAAAAATTACGTTAACAGACAAGAACTTTCCTTAAAAAAAAGCAAAGCCATGCCCAATAATGTTTAAAGCATTTATAAGCACTACTCAGGGCATCACCAACAATTTTACAAATTAACTCTGAAAAATGAAACTTTAAAGTTGAAAAAACTAAAAATCAAATACATGTAAAATTAAAAATTGGATACAAAAAATATGTACATGTTTACAAACACCCAGGTTAGAAGTGAGGGGTCCCTTGGGCAGCAAATAGAATGCAACTTTTGTTTTTGTTTACAAAACAGAGGATCCCAAATGCGTAAGTAACCACACTCTCAACATGCCCTACCACTTTCAAAAATTATGTGCATATACACCCCATGTTCCCACACACCCTTCAGAACTGTCTCATTTAACCTGTTTACCTAGAAAGTGAACTTTAGGCAAACATAGCACACTACATGGTGATGAGTTGGTGTACAGAGGTGAGATAGATCGGCTGGTTGTGTGGTGACGCAACAACAACCTCACACTCAACATCAGCAAGAACAAGGAATTGTTTGTGGACTTCAGGAAGGAGAAGTGGGGAGAACACACACCAGTCCTCATTGAAAGGTCAGCAGTGGAAAGGGTGAGCAGCTTCAAGTTCCTGGGCGCCAACAACTCAGGATCTATCCTGGGCCCCAACACATTGACGCAATCACAAAGGCGGCACACCAGCAGCTCTACTTCATTAGGAGTTTGAGGAGATTTGGTATGTCACAAAAGACTCTTGCAAATTTCTACAGACGTACAGTGGAAAGCATTCTGACTGGTTGCATCGCTGCCTGGTATGGAGGCTCCAATGTGCAAGATTGAAAGAGGCTGCAGAGGGTTGTAGACTCAGCCAGCTCCATCACAAGCACAACCCTTCCCACCATTGGGGACATCTTCAAGCGGTGGTGCCTCAAGAAGGCAGCAGCCATCATTAAGGACCCTCACCATTCAGGACATGCCCTCTTCTCATTACTACCATCAGGGAGGAGGTACAGGAGCCTGAAGACCCACACTCAATGTTTCAGTAACAGCTACTTCCCCTCCGCCATCAGATTTCTGAACGGTCCATGAACTCTACCCCATTATTCCTCTTTCGCGCTAATTATTTTTTCATATAACTTGTAGTAATTTTAATGTCTTGCACTGTATTGCTGCTGCAAAACAGCAAATTTCATGACATACGTCAGTGATATAAACCTGATTCTAAATGGTGCTGCATATTGCATTAGTCCAAAAAAGTCCAAAATTTGGCAAACACTTTCTGGAAGAAACTGTTATAATACTGTGGTTAAATCCCCTTAAGGACATTTAAAAAAAACCTGCACATTTTACAGATGGCAGCTGCCTGTTAGGTTTGCAGCTACATGTCATTTCTGCAGATCTGAGGGAAAGGAATGGAGGTGGGAGAAATTGTGGAAAATAGGGTAGAAGAGAAAAATGGGGGTCGGAGGTAGGGAGTGATAATACGTCAGTGATATAAACCTGATTCTAAATGGTGCTGCATATTGCATTAGTCCAAAAAAGTCCAAAATTTGGCAAACACTTTCTGGAAGAAACTGTTATAATACTGTGGTTAAATCCCCTTAAGGACATTTAAAAAAAACCTGCACATTTTACAGATGGCAGCTGCCTGTTAGGTTTGCAGCTACATGTCATTTCTGCAGATCTGAGGGAAAGGAATGGAGGTGGGAGAAATTGTGGAAAATAGGGTAGAAGAGAAAAATGGGGGTCGGAGGTAGGGAGTGATAGCACAATAGGGGAGACTTCCTAATAGCTGGAACAGGCTAAATGTGCCCTGCCCTTGGGTGAATCAGGCTCAGAGATGGAGGGATTTGAGAGCTGCAGTTAGCAATTTAGATCACCCTCTACCTAAAGAGGGCTGCTGGTACCAATTTTGTTTTTAAATAAAAATTACAAGGAATGCATATTTACATCTTAAAATTATGTCTGGTGAATGAGGATAAGGTGGGAGGGGGCAGAGGAGTGATAAATTAATTTACACATAGTATATTTTCATCATTTGTGACTTTGTAAATAACTCACAATAAATCAATCTTTTGATCCAAACTTTGTCATTAATTAAAATGAGCCACACACATCCAAGAACTACAACAGGGAAATAAAGCTTGTGTTAAGCTGAACCACAACAAGAGTGTTGGTCAAATATCTCCACTGCAGGGCTTCAACAGGAAATAGGCACAAACAATCATGACAGGCACAAATGCGTCTTTTTTTTTAGGCAATTGTTGTTCCTCTGCTTCTGCCGAAATGTATGTCTTTATAACTCTCTGCATTAAGTATCATCTGCCTAGCCTATATACCCATGTAAGCTGTGATGCCCCTCACTATTTTCCATTTGCACAATTGCAAATTTGGTGCTATCCATAAATTTAGAACTCTTAACCCCTTCAAAAATATTCAAAATATTTTTAGATATATAGTCCTAGCATTGACCTTTGGGAAATACTATTGTTTGCCATCCTCTATTTTGAAAAACGACCATTTGACCATTTAGTATGTCAATCAAATACAGTTCTGATGAAGAGTCTTTCACCAGAAACACAGTTTCTCTTTCCCAGAGGCTGCTTGACCTGCTGAGATTTTCCAGCATTTTGTTTTTAATTCATTCTGTATAACGTTATTTTCTGTTCTTAAGCCACTTGGATATCCACAGTACCACTCATTCCTTTATTCTATGGGTCTCACTTTGACCTTTCACATGGAACTTTATCAAAGGCTTGGAAAAAAAACTGCTAAAAGGTGATAGCTACTTCATTTCTTTCATCAAAAAAAAATCAGCTTAGTCAAATACTATTTGCCTTTAGTAAATCCACGTCGATTCTACATTTACTTAAACCTCCCAAGGCACCCAAAACTCCCACCCATCCCCCATTGTTTCTGAAAGCTTTCCAGGTAGTAGAGGTTAAACTAAACAGCTGAGTTGCTTGGGATGCCCTTGTATCACTTTTTGAACGATGATGCCAGATTTCCCTTTCTCCAGTTCTCTAGCATCTCCTGTGTTTTAGAAGGGATTGGAAGATCCCAGTGAGTCCTTCAATTACATTTCCCTCAAGATGCATCCTATCAAAACTTAAAGCATATCCAGCCTTCCAAGTGCTTCTCCCCATCAGTTTCCCCTCTTCCACCATCTCTACTACTGCCACATTTACTGAAAGATTGATAGCAGTACTTTCCTTAGGAAAGTGATCCTGAGATCTTTTCTATCTGCCAGCAGTCAACAATCAAGTAAACACAGACCTACAAGAAGAGAACATGAAGGATTTATAGCCCTCCATGTGAAAAAGTTTCTTCTCATCTCAATCTTAAATAACCAACCTCATTCCCTAAGACTATGACCCCTTGTTCCAAACCCTCCAGGATGGCGTTGAAGTTCTTGAATGTTACAGCTACATATATCCAGGGAAGTGGAAATTATTCCATCACATGCTGATAATACAAGAAAGGTAATGGGAAGTCAGGTGCCAAACTACATCATTAATAATAATGTTATTTAATGGCAAAGAGTTTGTCAAGGTACTCTTGGCAAAAGAGGTAGTTAATAGCTGGCACTACCAGTATGAATATTGCTTGCAATTCAGCTCATTTAGATGTATTTCATGTCCTGTTGCTTGTAACCACAGATTGTGTTTCCTTTATTTAAAAAGACAACTTGAGGCTATGTCAGACTGTTTGCAAAGATTACTGAAGCAACTAGTTTTAACTAGGCCTAAAGAGGATGAGATGAGGCAGTTTATTCCCTCAATGGTTTTCTCAGTATCTGCCACTAGTTTAGTCTTGGAGAGTTATGTATTAACCATCGCTAGTGCCAATTGGTTTTTGTGACCATGTCAATAATTTGGGTTTAAAAACAGGATCCATGATTAAGAAGTTTGAATATGATACAGACATGGTGATGTGGCTGCCAGGGAGGAATAAGGTTGTATGTTTCTGGAACATATTGATGGACCAGTCAGGTAGGCAAAATAATGGCAAGTGGAAGTAAATTTAGAGAAGTGTAATGTAGTGCATTAGGGAATGACAAAAAGGAATACACAATAAATAGGATACTGAAAAGTGCATTGGAACAGAGGGACTTCCATTGTAACAATATGGGTCAGTATTTATCATTCTTGCCACCGTTGACTAAGGCATTAAATAAATAGCAGGAAGTTCACAATAACATTGTTTAAGCTACTTGTTATCCTTTAGCTGCAGTAGAGTGTACAAGTTCTAGCCATTCTATTACAGGAACAGAGTAATAAGGGAGATTCCAGAACGTTGCAAGGGTTGGACAATTTTAATTGTGACAGGGATCCACCATGCTGTGAAAATTAAAACAAAACTGCAGATGCTGGAAATCTAAAACAAAGACAGAAAATCCTAGAAATACTCAGCAGGTCTGACCATAGGAAGAGGAACAGTTAACATTTCAGGTTGAAGACCCTTTTTTATTTGTTTTTTGCCTTCAACCATATTGGTTATTTCTGCAATTCTATGGTGGTTATACCAAATCATACATTTTGATTTACAGGTCTGCAAACCAGAGTACATTCTATACCTCAATCTTCGGTCTCTCTTCAAGTAGTGTCCAATATAAAAAAATACTGATTCATCAGGCTTGGAAAGCAGTAGGTGATAAACAGAAGTTTCCTTGCTCATATTAAGTCTGAAGCTGAGATTTCTGGGGAACTGAATTCTAAAGACAATTTCCACCGGATAATGGATCCGTCCCACGAGTGAGTCAGGGCACATTCATGTGGGGATGGAAGAGTCTAAGATGTTAAGTACTAGGCGTGATTCTAACTAGATTGAGTTTCTTGCATAGTCCCTTGGAATTAAGGATGACTCATCTCCATACCAGTCTTAAAGGTTTTAAGGTGACTAATCAGACCACTGTGGGAAAACAGAATCTTCCACAGATGTGGCAGCTGGATGCGTAGTTTGCAAGGTGGTTCACTTTCTTCCATCTCTTACACAGGGCTTCTCTGTGCTCCCAGCACACGGCTGCAAGGTTCAATTCCATCCCAAATGCTCCTTCTCCATTTTGAGCTGTCATAGGCCAGTTTTCCAGGAGTCAGTGGGGAAGTTGCATTTCAAGTAGGGTTTATGAACACGTCATGTGCACACCCAACACTGGACTCCCGAAACAGATAGTCCATTCCCATGACATAACTCGGAAGAGAATGCCAGGTGGACAGGAGGAAAAGATTCAAGGATATCAAAATCAGGTTTATTATCACTGACTTATTTGATGTGAAATTTGTTGTTTTGCTGCAGCAGTACAGTGCAGAGACATAAAAATTACTAAATAGTGCAAAAAAAAGGAATAATGAGGTAGTGTTCATGGACCACTCAGAAATCTGATGGCAGAGGGGAAGAAGCTGTTCAGAAATTGTTGAGTGTGCGTCTTCAGGCTCCTGTACCTCCTCCCTGATGGTAGTAACGAGAAGAGGGTATGTCCCAGATGGCGAGGGTCCTTAGTGATGGATGCTGTCTTCTTGAGCCACTACTTGAGGGTGTCCTCGATGGTGGGGAGCCAGTTTAACTCACTTGGCACATCTCTCTCAACTTTGGCATTAATACTTGCATGTTATTGAGGACTGCACAAATTCTGAATGTGTGTCCAAATTCAGAGTTAGCTGTTGAGTGGTCCATTCTTTGTAATGCTTTTACACAACCAAGTGACTGAGGTTGGAACATAAGGGTGTTTCTTATTCCTTCAATCCTTATGCTGTGTAAAAACAAATCATAATGTAGTGTCAGTCTCTTTAGTAGTAAAAACTGGTGAAATTTCTAGAGGTCCTGATTTGAAATGGTTACTACAGAACACCAGAATCAACAGCTGCCCTATCATTATGAACTCTAACAGTTCCCTTTTAGAAAGATTGGCCTGTAGTATTTGCCTCCCACCACTAATTCCGAACCTCTACCACCATATCCATCTCATTTTTCTGGCCACAAAGTTCTACTTCAAAGTTGGTCACAACCTCTGACTCAATTAACTAATTTAAGTTTGAAACCTGCATGTTCTCCATCTCAAAGATCAGTTTCATCTTCATAACATCACCCATTTGTGGTCCTAATCCAACACATCTCCTACTGAAATCTTCTGCTGAAGACTCTGCCTTCACCTGTAGACTCCTTTAATCTTAATCACATCTAAATCTCAGCTGGCCAAATCATTTCTTGCATCAATGATAATTACTCATTCCTCTATTTCCTAGATAAATATGATCTACTTTTGGTTAAATTAGTTCATGACCTACCACTCCCCTTCTTTAACACCCATCAATCCTATAAATCTATTCCACATTCTTTCCATTCAGCTCTCTTCAACACAAGCTCAATCTGCTCCATTTGCCTCACTACTGAAAGCTGAGCTATCAGCCCTAATTAAACCTCTCTCCCACCTTATCACCGCTCTTTTAAGGTTATTAAACTCCACTCTGACCAAGCCTATAGTTATCCCTTCACACATCAATTTTTGCTCAGTATTCATTTTACATTACGACTTCATGAGGCCTCTTGGAATACTTCTCATAAATGTAGGTTATGCCTGTTTGCTGTGCCATTTAATGAGTTTTCCCATACAATTCATTTTAATTTAATGCAAGGACAAATGAGGTGGAGAAAAGGAGCAATCGTTGCACAGAAACAAAAGTAGAAATCTGGATTAGATTTGAACTTACTACAGGAAACAAAAGTTCTCTGAATGGATGTGTGTGGTTTAAGGTGCAGGCAATTTTAGTGCAATGATCATTTTTGATGTGTGCCACGATGTTATTCTATCCTTTTGCTTGAGGCTCAAAGCATCTTTCCTCAACAGTCAGTGTATGCAGTGATCCAATATGCCTACATCCACTGAAAGAACAGAGAATATTACAGCACAGTACAGCCCCTTTGGCCCACAATGTTGTGCCAACCTTTTAACCTACTCTAAGATCAATCTAACCATTCCCTCATACGTACCCTTCCATTTATAATAGGTTCCACGCACCCACCACTCTCTGTGAAAAAAACTTACCTCTAATATCCCTTCTGTACTTTCCTCCAATCACCTTAAAATTATGCCCCCTTGTGTTAGCCATTTCCATCCTGGGAAAAAGTCTCTGACTGTCCACTCGATCTGTGCCTCTCATCATCTTGTACACCTCCATCAGGTTACCTCTCATCCTCCTCCACTCCGAAGAGAAAAGCCCTAGCTCGCTCAACCTATCCTCATGAGACATGCTCTCCAATCCAGGTAGCATCCTGGTAAATCTCCAAGGAGAGCCAAAGATAGTTGTGTTTTTTCAAACTCATGCTGTGCAGCTACCTTATCATACTAAATCAATTCATCACTGTATTTTGTAGTAACCTCTACATTAATGAAACAGGACCTTTCAAGTCATATGCCATGCCACAGCAGCATTCTAATTAGTCTCCATCAGTTGTCAGCAAACATAGTTACAAGTCAATCACCTGTTGTTTTCCAATTAAAAATCAGCTTCATTTCAATAAGGAACATACAAGAATCGGCAGTAACATCAGCAACTATAATTAATAGTCTAAATTTGATATTTTAGAAATATGCATGACTTCAGCTAAAATCTTAGTTTTGCTCATGAGAGAATGTATAAGCAGAGCTCACACTGATGCAAAACTGGTTGTGTGGAATTATTCAGTTAATAGATTTGCAGACTACTTAACTTAAAAACTTCAAAATGACTGATTCCAGAACTATATTGCTTTTCTACAGAAAATGATGCGTGTTTAGCTGGAGGATATGCCAATTTAAAGCCAGTCTTCATCTTGTTAGAGGTGTTAAACAGTTTTAAGACTACATAATGCACTAAGTGATATTAGTAATTAAACTGCCACAGCCAAAAAATGACATGTACCACATTGCTCCAAACATGAAAATGAATCTGATAGGGTAAGTGGATAGGATAGAAAGAAATTAAAGGTTTGGGTTTAAACAGTGATGGAGAGGACACAAGAAAATAGGAGTAGGCACTCAGCCCAAGTCTGCCCTGCCATTCAATATGATCATGGCTCATCTGCCCCAATCCTCAACTCCCCTTCTGTACCAATTCCCCATAATCCTCAATTCCCTGATCTTTCAAAATTATCTCCTTCTCTTTATATAATGATCTAGCCTCCAGAACCCTCAACATCACAGAACTCCAGAGATTCACCAGTCTCTGCAAGAAATTTACTTTGCACCTACATTTTAAATGACAACCCCCA
The DNA here is from genome assembly GCF_009764475.1 of Pristis pectinata. Lineage (NCBI taxonomy): Eukaryota > Metazoa > Chordata > Chondrichthyes > Rhinopristiformes > Pristidae > Pristis > Pristis pectinata. The sequence goes on from NC_067407.1 coordinate 15,902,948, forward strand.
ATTTTGCAACCATTTCCCCTCATTTGAGATTCTCTCACTAGTAGACAGGCACAAAGGAGTAGTTTTCATGATGGATTTGTTTGGCATGTGATGCAGTTCATATTTGAATTAACCATGTCTGTTGCACATATCTTGGCTGCCCCTTGCCTATTATCCAGTAGTTAGCATTTACTGATATTATGTAGGTGTATTTCAAGACTGCAAAGATCTACAAGACATCAAATGACACTTAGTCACATTCATCCCTGCAAATGGCAATAGATAAATTAGTAAGAGAAGGAAGAAATATAGATCTGCACTGATTTAGTGCCTTTCACAACCTCAGGATTTAACAAAATAGATCACAGTCGATAAAGTACTTCTGCAGTGTAGTTATTTTGTTTGCTTGCTCAGAGCTCATCAAGGAGAGGAGGCAGGCAGCCAACTGCGAGAACATCCACCCCTCTAATGACAGAACCTAAGTGACCTCCAAAGCATAAGCATTCAAAACTACCTCAGCAGTCACATGCCAATGATCAATTTTTGCTTCCACCAGTGGTCCTTTTAATCACAGAAACCAGTCTTTAATTTGTTTGTTTACTACCACGTGATATCAACAAAAGGCTGAGAACACTAGACACAAACTGGAACCCAATCACTTTCTGACTACTGTGCTGAAAACTTGCGTTCCAGAATAAGCTGCATTTCTAGTACAGCTGTAATCCTAACATTTGCCTTTGGAAAACTGTCCAAACTTTCCTGCTCACAAACAAACAGGTCAAATTCAATCTAGGATCTGGACATAAATGCAAGACCAGCATTTATTCCCCATCCCTTTGAGGAAGTGTGGGTGAGCTGTCTTGAAATGCTGCAGTCCTTCTGGAGAAGGCACTCACATAGTGCTGCTGGGGAAAGAGTTAAGGATTCCAATGCAGCTGCTGCATTTAGTGGTAAAGGACTGCATCTTGCAAATGTGGGAGGAAAGCCCTAAGGTCACAAGGAGAAAATGCAAACTCCACACAGACTGCACTGAGAGCTGCAATCGAACTGCCTAAGTAACTGTCATGCATTTTATGACTGGTACAAACAGAATCCATGGTCTGCCAGTGGTGGAGGGAATAAATGTGTAGGGTGTTGGATAGGTTACCAATTAAGCTGATTTTTGTCCTGGATGGTGTGGAGCTTCGAGTTGGAGGAGCTGCACTCAACCAGGTAAGCAGACGGTATTCAATCACACTCTTCACTCATGTCTTGTAGATGGTGAAAAGGTTTTGGGAAGTCAGAAAGCAAGTGACTCATAGGATATTGAGCCTTGACCATTGCCAAATTCCCCAGCATCAACTTCCTGGGAGTCACCATTAACAAGATGCCCAAGTTGACTAGCTATATAAATACCACAGCTATGAGAGCAGGTTAATGCAATTCAACATCAAAGGTACGTTGTTAGATTTGCCCATACCTAAATTCTGTCCAAGTCTTGTGGTACGATGGCACAAACTGGGATTTAGCCAAGGATTTACAAATGGAATTAATGTTATGCAGTTATCAATAAATGTACCCATTTCTGACCTTGTGATGGAAGGTAGGTCATTGATGCAGTAGCTGAAGATGCTTGGGCCCAATACCCTCCCATAAGCAAAATCTGGAGTGATATCTAGGTCGGCACAGTGGCGAAATTGGCAGTGCCAAACCCAGGTTCAACGATGACCCTCAGTGTGGTCTGTGTGGAGTTCACATGTTCTCCTTGTGACCTTATGGCTTTCCTCCCACATTCGAAAGATGTGGGAGTTATTAGCATTTATTGGCTACGGTAAATTACTCCCAGTGGGCAGGCAAGTGCTAGAATCCAGGGGAAATTATTGAATGTTGAAAGATTAGGTTATAGGGAATAGCAGTGGGGGAGTGGAATTGCTCTGAGAGCCAGAATAGACTCAGTGGGCCAAGTAGCCTCCTCCTGTGTTATAAGGAGAATATAGAAAAAAATTATGGATAATTAATCAAAGTGATGGAAAGTGATACTTGGGTGTTATCAGTAACCTCCTCTTTGATACTGTTTGCATAACCCTAGGATTATTCAGCTCATTGCAGTCATGGTGCAAAATGATCAAAAAGGTTGTATACTGGGGTGAAGTAAGAAAATGTCAAGATAGCATTTAACCAAGTATAGCATGAAGAAACCTTAGTAAAATTGAAGTCAATGGAATCAAAAGGAAAATCCCCCACTGATCATAGCACAAAAGGAAGACAGTTGTGGTTCTTGCTTGTCAGAGGCCAATCATAGCCCAAGGATATTGCTCTAAGATCTTCAGCTGCCTCAAATGACTATTATAGCCTGGATGCTCATTCTATCTACAATTCCTCAGATAATGACAGTCTAGGCCTACACGCAACTTTCAAGCTAGGTCTGATAAGTAACAGATTTTGCCTGATATATCTGTAGTGTAAATATCTCCAACAAGGCACACGTGTACAAACAATCCCTCTGACATTCAGCAGCATACCCATTGCTGAATCTCTACTGTCAACATCCTAGGGTACAAAGCCAACTAGAAACTTAATCTGATTGTCCATATTAATTCTATAGCTGTAAACGTAAAAACTAAAATCTTAATGGAATATTCCATCTGCCTGATGAGTTCAGTTCCAAGAATTGATAGATTGCACCCCTAACATTTTAAACATTCACTCCCCTCACCATTGGTGGACTGTACTGACGTCCCATGCCACAGACAAAGTACAAAGCAGCAACTCATCACAGCTTCAAAAGCACCTGCCAAACCTGTGATGTTTAGCACCCAGGACAAGAAAAGCAAGTTCATTGGAATGCCACCACCTCTAGGTTTCCCTCCCAAGTTAACACTGTGATTTAAAAAAATACAATCACCATTCTTTCTTCACTGGGTTGAAACACTCAAACTGCTTAGACTGGGAATAGCTTAGGTGAGAGGAGTTCCCCAACAACTCCACATTGTATGAAAGAATATATAAAATAGTTCAACTTAAGAACCAACTGGTGAAAACATTCTTGAGATAAAAATTGAAAAGTGGAAGACAATTTAATTGTTAAACATTTTTCGTAGTTCATTTCAGTATGAAAATGTTTTGGGTTTTAAAATCATAGAAAACTTAAGATGAAAGTGATGAAGTTAGATGCACAGAATATATTTCATTGTTTGCAAAGGAGGATATTCAGTTCATTGAGTCCATGTTTGCAATGCTGTCCGATTCATTCCTCACAGCTCCACAAATTATGCATTAGTCTGCTCGTTTTGCTGTAATTCCTAAAGTCTTAAGGCCTAAGTTTTATGGGAAGGAGGAGAAGGAGAAAGCAATGTACATTAGGCTGGAAGCCAGGCATGGACAAGTAGCTGAAAGACTGCATTGTGGTTGGTTGAGGTGGTATGATTTGGCCTATTATGTTTACAGAATTAACTATTTGATAGAAACTTAAGATTATCTAAAATATACAACTGCTTGTTAACATTTTAGGCACTATCATGTGCAACATTACTGGTGTGTGATGAATATGAAAGATACAACAAAATGGACAAATGTAATACTATGAATTCCATGAATTTTGCCACATGAAACAAAATTAACAAACTGTCAAATGAAAGTACAATGTTGAAATATTGTGCAATTAAATTAATACAGCTAGGGTCTAGGGTCCTTCCTCAATTGCAATATCAACTTCAAACCACTGTGACCGAGTTGCAGACAAAGCTACAGAAAGGTAATAGTTGTGTTATTATGTATGGCAGCTTGCAGAAGTCAGTTGGCTTATTCAGGAAAACATTAAACATGGGTAAAAAAAACTCCATAAATACTGATTTAAATAAATAATTTTAGCTATGTAACTATAGTTTTGTTTACTTATAAACACTCCTCAGTGCAGAGTAGATCATTGCTCCACTCCAGGGATACAGGTTGAGCTTGTGGGATCTGACACAGGAAAAAAGATTGTCTGAGATATGGGATTGGATGGCAGAAGCCAAACCCCAGGAATAGTGGAGAGGGAAACAAAGCACTGGGAGCAAGAACTCATTAGACAATCCAGCCAATTGCTGTTGAGGTCTGATATTGTGGGATCAGGTTTGGAGTGCAGACCCTTCATTGTCCCCAAGTCAAAATCCTGGAATTCCCTTTCCAAAAGCATTGTGGGGGACCCTTGACAATATATTGCAAAAGTCCCCACTACCTTCTACAAATTAATAACAAATGGCTATTAAGTGAACTTCTTGCCTGTGTTACCCAAAGCATAAGCTCCAAGGTGGAAACCATGCAAGTGAAAGACCCGGATGCTGCAAAGCACCACAAAATCAAATACTTGCAAATTTAAGTGACATCTGCACAGGCAAAGGTAGTAGCACAGCAAGGTCTCACCAAGTGATTATAAAATGTCAAAATGCATGGTTCAGTGATACTGCTTGAGGAATATTTGTTTTTCAAAAGGCTGGGAGTTTGCACATTCTCACTGTGACCACATGGGTTTTCCCAGGATGCTCTAGTTTCCTCTCACATTCCAGAGAGACGTTGGTAAATGAATGAGCTACTGTTACATTAACCCAGGTGTATGTAGATAGTGCAGAATCAGGAAGGTCGTAGGGAAGTAAGTGGGGAAAATGGACTGGTGGGATTGTTCTATGACCCAGCAAAGATTCAATGGGCTGAATGGAATATAGCAATACAAAATAAAACACTACATATTTTGTATTATATGAACCCAGAAACCACAACTTCACATATCATCTAAAAAACAGAACATCCTGCACTGCAGCAATCTTTCAGTGCTACCGTGGAGTGTCAGCTAATGTAATGTGGTCAAGTCTCTGAAATGGGGTTTATAAATGAGAATGCCAGAGAGCTAAAGCTATTAAACCATGCCTAGGCATATTTAAATGCAGATATGCACTCATAAAACATTCCAATATTGAAGTAATATAAAGATAATTAATATTACCAAAGATATGCTGAGAACACCCTGATGACAGTGAAGAACCAACACAGCAGGCAGGAATGAATCAGTGGCAAAGAAATTATAAAAACATTTCCTTTGGGATTCCAATTGTGTAACATGGAGAGCAAATGGAGTGCAAAGATTTGGCTGGTATGCTCTAAAGGGGAATGCAATTTTACAGATCTAGATACTAAAATGATTGCTGAAACAATTCTGAAATGAAGAACTCCCCAACAGGAGATATCATAAGAGTCACACAACATTGGCCTACCAAGGCCACACCAAGCACCCATTTGCACTAATCCTATACCAATTCCATTTTATTCCCCCCACATTCTATCAAACACCTACACACTAGGGCTATTTACAGTGGCATGTCTTTGGAATGTAGAAAGCAATCAAAGTACTTATAGGAAACCCAAGTGGTCACAGGAAGAACATGCAAACTTCACACAGACTGTAGACTTCAAGACTGCAGCTGCAAGGCAATAGCTCTACTAACTGCACCACTGTGGCATCCTGACATTTGTAGCCAACATTTGTTGTGAATCCTACTACATGGGGAGAAGTATAACCATCCTCACGTTCTTCGTCAGTAAGTTAAAAAAGCAGAACATACTTTCAACCAGGAAATGCAGTGTCAGAGATCAAGAGAAATAAAAAATGGGTTTAAATTTTGCATGAACATAACAGAATTATCTATGAACAGGTTTCTGATGTATATTTTGCTTAAAATGAGAGCAGCCAATCTGTTAGAATAACATCCATAATCCTTTATTTTGTTTCAGTCCTTCTATGGCCTCCCATCTCTATCTCTGATCTCAAGCCTTTTAATCTGCTAAGATATCTAGGCTCTTCCTTTCTCAATGTTCCCAAGGCTCTGGAATTACCTCCTTCAACCTTTTCTTTTTTAAGATCCATCTTTCTTTCCATCTCAGTATCAAATTTTCTTAGGTAAATGCTCCTGTGTAGTACCACGTGAATTTGACTGCAATGAAGCTGCTACACAAATAATTGATATTACAACCCCACTGTGATAAGACTATTGAACGGTTCCCTTATACAATGAGATGGACTATGACCTCACGACCTACCTTGTGACCTTGCACCTTATTGCACTGCACTCTCTCTGTAGCTGTGACACTTTACTCTGTACTGTTATTGATTTTACCTGCACTACATCAATGCACTCTGTACTAACTCAATGTAACTGCACTGTGTAATGAATTGACCTGTATGATCGGTTTGTAAGACAAGCTTTTCACTGTACCTCAGTACAAGTGACAATAATAAACCAATACCAAATACTTGTAGTCTCCTGCCATCAGTACATCAAAACATGTTACATAATTCACATCAGACATTATCCCACTGATGTTTTATGAGTTGACAGCTGAAATATTGGAGAAGCACATACCATCCAAACAATCCATTTAATTAGTACCCTAACCACCATTTGAAAACATTCATTCCCTTCACCAAAAACAGAGCAAGGCTGCAAGACATTTTCTACAAGGACTGTAGCACCTTACCAAAATGTCTTAATAGCCAAACTCACACATTCCACCACGAATTATAAGATCAAGTATGGAAGAACTTCAGTGCAATAATTTGATAGAAATAAATGAGGAAAGACTAAATTGCACAATCTAAAGATTGTGTAAGGAACCTGGGGGTATGTGTGCAAAAGTCTTTGAAAGTGATAGGACATGTTGAGAGAATAGTTAGTAAAGGATATGGGACATAGGTGTTAATAAATAGAGGCACAGGATACAAAACCAGAGAAGTTACGTTGAATCTTCATAAAAACAATTTACATCAGAAATGGAGTACATAGAACATAACAGCACAGTACAGGCCCTTCGGCCCATGATGTTGTGACGACCTTTTAACCTACTCTACTATTCCCTCCCACATATCCCTCCATTTTTCTCTCATCCATGTGCCTACCTAAGAGTCTCTTAAATGTCCCTAACGTGCCTGCCTCAACCAGCACCCCGGTAGCGTGTTCCACGCACCCACCACTCTCTGTGGGAAAAAAACTTACCTCTGATATCCCTTCTGTACTTTCCTCTAATCACCTTAAAATTATGCCCCCTTGTGTTAGCCATTTCCATCCTGGGAAAAGGTCTCTGTCCACTTGATCTATGCCTCTCATCATCTTGTACACCTCTATCAGGTCACCTATCATCCTCCTTCGCTCCGAAGACAAAAGCCCTAGCTTGTTCAACCTATAAGACATGCTCTCCAATCCAGGTAGCATTCTGGTAAATCTCCTCTGCACCCTTTCTAAAGCTTCCACATCTTCCTTATAGTGAGGCAACCAGAACTGAACACAGAGTATTTCGAGTTTCGGAATTACGTGAATGCCTTAAGGGGTGAAAAAAAGGATTTACTAGAAATGGTACCAGGGATGAGATATTTTGGATATAAAGTCAAACTGGAGAAACCTGGATTGCTTCCCTTTAAGCAAACAAGGTTGAGAGGTTATTTGGTGGTGCCATACAAGATCATGAGAGGCATAGACAGGGAAAATGCAGTTGTCGTTAGCTGGGAATTCAAGGATCGGGAAGGAAATAAAAAAATACACAGAGAGGATGTGAGAAAAAACACTTTTTAAAAGTGCAGAGAAACAGTGATGATCTAAAACTCAATGATTAAGGTGGTGGCAATATTGCCAATCAGTATTTTTCAAATGGGAGCTGGATAGACATGGGGGAAAACAATTAAGGGTTATAATAGCAAGGAATGTCTCTGAACAGACTGCTCTAAATGGAGTGAAATGGACCTGATGACCAAATAGCACCATTGTGTCACAACAATTCAATGTTAAGTCACACATAATCTTCTGAATATTTTATGGAATCATTGTTAATTTCTGAAGAGGTGAGCAAACTCATTAAATACACAAAGGGTGAAATTTGTATTCCTACTCTGCTGAAATACAGAAAATTAAACATCCACAGCTGAGATTATACATCCAAATTTCTGCTTTTGTGCACTGAACCAGTGCCAGAGCAGAGGCAAAAATATATATATTTAAATTCATAGAGTCAAGAACCAGTATTGGGAAAAGAATAGTGGAAGAACCTAGGTATGCAGAAGGCATTCTGAACAGTTCAGGAGAGGTAGCTCATTGTTGGAAAGCTTGCTGAAAAGTGCAAAATGATAGCAAAAAGTAAGATTAATTTCTCCCAGACTCGATAAATGAACACTATGATCAATTTTCCACAAGAAAGGTACTGTCCAATCTCAGTTACTAGCTTAGCTTCCTAATTAAGCTATTATGTTTAAGAGGAAGAATTAGGGAATCAAAAACTGCAGATGGTGGAAATCAGAAATAAAAACAGAATACAGGTATATGGGAAGCAATCAGGCAGCCCAGCATTTGTGGAAAGAGAAATTGTTAAATACGTTAACAAATTCTGGACACTTCACGAGAACAGAGAAAGAAAGAGGAAAAGCTAGCTAGTTATCAGTAGCAACAAAGTTTGGGGGGGGGGGGTAGAGGGAGGAGGGAATGCAATCATTTGATTTTCTGCTTTGGCCAGACTGCTTAATAAAGCAGTAATAAAATGATGACAGATATTATCCAGAAACCATCTTAAACATGGGATCCTGCTTAGATAAGTACCCTGCTTCATATTGTTAAGATGAAGGTTTTCAACTTCATACACAGCAACTTTCAGGTTCAAAGTTCACTTTTCAAAAAGGAATAAAGTAAGGCTGAAGTTCACGAGTAATGAGTATACTACTATGCCAATGCGCGCACATGCATGTGTGTGCTCAATAGAAGAATCAAACAGACACAGCTAGTATGGTATATATTAACAATTTTGTCACAAATGCACCTAACATTTTGTTCATACACATTGTAGTTGTAATTTTCCTGTCCACAAACAGCTAATAATAAAAGTTACATTTCCACGGTACATCAATTGACAATCTCCATCATAAATTTGAACATTAAAAAAGCAATGTGAGGAAAAAACTCCCTTTCCATTTTATTCTAATAGATACATGACGAAAAAAATCCAGCCCATTGATTTCCAAGGCTACCTTTAGTACACTTTCTCCCAATTTCCAGCAAGGGCACCATTTCATTCTCCCTGTTTTATCTGCTCTAAAGATACATCTTTGATAACCATGCTTCTGCTAAGTCTTCGTTTTCCTTCAGCTGGGAAGTCTTCTCCATCAAGAGCTGACCATGTCCTTTCCAACCCCCACACTTCCCAGTCTCACCTCTTCCTTCCAGAACCAGGATATTTTTTCTTTGCTCTTCTGTTTCATCATGCTGGCCTACACATTCATATTATCCTCTGCCATTTTTGACACCAAACACATCTTCCTTTCCTAGAACTTCAACGAGACCACTGCAGCTGGGATGTTGTTGTGCAATCTTTCATCTCCACCAAAGCTTGTACTACACCTTATCTCCTGTTCACTTGACAAATATGGCCCCCCTGAATAATGGGGAGAACACATACTGGATAGCTGTTTTGCAGATTTTTCTGTTCAGTCCTTATGTGTGATTCAAGCTTGCCGTCACCTCTCGGTTTAATGCCCCACTTCATTTCCAATCTGAACCCAGTCCTTGGCCTCTTATGTGATGAAATTCAACAGCCACTGATTGATTCTTTATTTACAGTAAAGTTATGGTATTTGGTATTACTATTACCTGCCCATTTTTAATAGGTACAGGAGTTTTAATTTTAAGAACCATAACACTAAACTCAAACCTTAAAACCAGGAACAAAAACAGAACTTTGGAAGAACTCAGCAGCTCAAGCAACATCCAAGGAGGCAAAAGGTGCAAGTTGACAGCTCAGGTCAAAACTCTGCACCAGGACTGAGAGGGAAGAGGAAAGATGGCCAGTATACCAGCACAAAGGGCTGGGGTGGAATAGAGGTTGGTAGGTGGAACCTAACAGGGGAAGGGCAGATGGGCTGATGGTACCAGGTGGGTGGAAGGGATGGGAAAGGTGTACAAGGAGAGAAGAAAATTAACTGGATAACTGTGGGAAGAGAACACAGGGGGTGTTTCAGCTAATTATTAAGCTACCCAAGTAGAATGCAAGATGTTGTTCTTCCCATCCTCAGACTCTCTACAGCAAAGGACAAACAGGTTGGTGTGGGAGTGGGAGAGAGTGTTAAAACGACATGCAACTGGAAGCTCAAGATGGCTATTGCAGACAATACAGGTGCTTCGCAAAATGGTTGCCTAGTTTACAGTTGGTTTCACCAATGTAGAGGAGGTACGGGCATAGTGGTACAAATGAGAGGCCTCTGCTGAGCACTGGCTGCTCAGCATCAGAGAAGTGCAGGGATGATAAAGAAACCAGAGGGGTCAGAGCTGAGGTGAGGCATTGGGTCAGAGAGGGGGAGTGAAGAGAGGTGGTGAGAAGAGAGAGGGGAAGGAGAAAGGTCAGGGGTAGTATTGGGGCTGCAGTGGGATATAGGACCAGAGGAGGCTTGGGGTTGGAGAGATGGGTGGGAGAGAGACACCTCCATCAAGAATCAGCGGGCCTGGAACTAGGTGGGAGAAAGAGGCAGCCCTCATCAAGTTTATACTAGGAATATGGTAAAAGTAGGTTTCATGAGTTAAGAAGTGACTTAAGGGACAGTAAGGAATTGATACTGGATGCCCAAAATGGAAAAGCGATTTCAACTATTTAACCAATTTGTGCACACAACTATGTAAATATGATTTCCATTACCCAACTGAATGCGATCAAGAATTGACATAGAAGGCAAACTTTAAAATCACCAAAAATATACCAAAATGCTGTTCAGTTCACCCGTTTTCTTTTGTGCTCTTTCACCCACATTGGTGAATTAAAATACACTGCATAAAATCCCAATGGGTTCAACAGGCAGCACTGATCAAATCCACAACATCCATTACACAGCAAAACATGTGCAAATGGTGTATTGGCTTCAGCATTGGCTCCAAACCCCATACCAATTAGATTTGGTCACTTAATCAGCATATTTCAATCACTGCTGAACAAAAGACCTCAAAACTCCTTAGTAACAATATAGTGGGAGCCACCTCCACCTCTCAAAGACTACTGTAATTCCACATGGCCCTGCTTCTCAAGGCAACTAGGAATGTCACTCTTTCAGTAAAGCCCATATCCAGGGATTGAAAAATCAACACTAGGAGGTAATTTTATGAATGGTGACACAAGATGAAGGATCAAGGCACATACATGACCTAAAGCACGTTTTGCTTTTAAAGAGAAAGGTTCCGCTATACAAGAACATAAGCAATAACACCAAAACTATATTGTTGTTGGTCAAGTTGCTACTTGCAAAAGTTGTCACTATCTCTCTATGCTGTTTGTTTCAAGTTACTAAATCAAGCTTATCCATAGGAAGTTCAGAGATGAATGTTAAGTAAATAACCCACCTTCTGAAAGAAAGGCTTCTTTCAAATGCTCCAGTACATCTGCAAATTTCCTGACATCATTCACCAACTGCATTATGTATTCTGGGTCCACAACTGGATTGTCATAACAATCTGAGTTAGAGCTGATGCTGCTGACGGAACCACTTTTGACACTTCGGCCCATACTCCAGTTTCCTGAGCTGGGCAATGCAAAGAAATTTGAATTGGATAAACGGGAGAAACCCAAACCACGTTTATTACTTCCAACAGTCTGTCGCAACATCCCAACTGTTGCAATGCTTGCAAATTTTTCGGGATGATCTGAAGACAAGGCTAAAAGATCATTTGCAGAAGTTTAGGATGACAGATCCTAGAAAGATAATAGAAAAGCATTTAGTTAACGTGCTCAAGATAACCTCAAAACATTTCACTGGAAAGTTGGTTTCATTAAATCTCAACATGACCCCAACAATACCTTGCAGTCATATAGTACTATATTTGTTGCAAAACATGCCCAAAACACTGAAATAAAGGTTATTAACTGGGAGTTGAAAAATTATTTTCCCTCACCCACAACAATAAGTTTGCTTCATTAAAGAATTATTCATAAATCTTTAATTGCCTTTCAGTACAATAACCCACTAACTTGTTGCTTAAATTAATGACTCAAGTCATTTGCTTATTATACTATCAGCCATTCACTGGATGCTCTGAGAGATGTCCAGTATCTCAACCTGTTAGATCTTGCTTTGCAACAGGCAACAAAGCTTCAAGTCCCAGTTGACCCAAATACCCACTATTATCTATTTTGTCCTCAATGGCAAAATACTGTTACAGCCACGAGAATTAAGATTAAGGTTCATTAAATTATTAGCTGAAATATTTACATACAAGTGAGGGTATACAAGCTTATTTACAATTCTGTAGCACAGAAAGAATGGATGGAAATCAAAGCAGATTGCAAAAGCAATGTTAAGAGAACAGATGAAAATTCATTTAAATTAATGCACAAAATATCTCATAGAAACAACACAACTCTCAAATATTTCTGAAGTGGTAACCCACATCAACATAATCTGTCGCAAGAGACTTTCCTGTTTTGTGCTGAGAATAGTACATGAGTAAACTTCAGCTTTTACAGAGCACATTTTACCAGTATTGCATCAGAAATTTAATGTATAATAAAACCCTGTACTATTCATTAAAAACAGGTGATCAATTGCATTTCAGAAAAAGAAAGCCACCTTAGAAATCAAATGTTTGTGACAGTCATATAAACCATTTTCTTTGCTGTATGCAACAGAACACAAACTGGGTCAAAATGGCATTCAACAGAAACAAGTGCAGAAGAAGTTTTTTTTTAAAAAAGCACCTAGTGAAAAAAAAACCAGATCCATGGTTGATAACCCTACTTATGATGTATGGCATCTTTATCTTGCAGTGAATACTTGCATTCCTTGATTAAATAACCCACACCCAATCCATCCAACTACTGCTACTGACACAACTTGAGGATAGTTTGACAGAAAGCACTATGCATGGCCCAAGCAGCAGAAGCCCCATTGCATTCTTAGATCCAATGTGGAAGATAAAGACACAAGGGGTGTCGGAGATGAAGGGGACAATGGGTTCAGAAGAAAAAGTGTGCGAGAGATCCACTTGATACTAGAAGGGGCAAAGAGTTCAGTGCGATAGATGCAGAGAGTTTGGGGGGGGCAACTGATGCAGAGAGTTTGGTGGGCGGGGTTGGGGGAGGTGGCTGAGGGAGATGGTATGATGGGCGCCGAGAGTTTTGGGTGGAGAGTGGAAGAGATGGTGCAGCGGGTGCCTACAAGGGTGGAGCATGGAACAAGGCAGGGAGTTGGGGGTGTTGGAGGCGCTGATGCACTGAGTTGGGGGAGGGGTGTTGGCGGCACTGGTGCACCGAGTTGGGGGAGGGGAAGGGTGTTGGATTCGCAGGTGCATAGTATTTGTTGGGGGGGGGGGGGGGGAAGAAGGATTGTTGGAGACACCAGTGCACAGAGTGGGTGGTGTACTGGGAAGCACTGGTGCACCGAGTTGGGGAAGGGGAGGAGTGTTGGGAGCACCCATGCACAGTTTGGGGGAGGGGGGATTGTTGGACGCGCCGGTACACAGAGTTGGGAAAGGGAAGGGAAGGAAAGGAAAGGGAAGGGGGGGGGGGGTGTTGGACGCGCCAGTGCACGGAGTTGGGACGGGGGGTGGAGTTGGGACGTTGGACCCGCCGGTGCACGGAGTTGGGACAGGGGGAGGGGGGGGGTGTTGGAGCTGCCAGTGCACGGAGTTGGGATTGGGGGGTGGGTGTTGCAGGCGCCGGTGCACGGAGTTGGGACGGGGGGGTGGGAGTGGTGTTGGACCCACCGGTGCACGGAGTTGGGACGGGGGGGTGGGGGTAGGTGTTGAACCCGCCGATGCACTGAGTGGGGGGGGGGGGTTGTTGCAGGCGCTGGCGCACGGAGTTGGGACGGGGGGGGGGGGGGAATGTGGCAGGCGCCGGTGCACGGAGTTGGGACGGGGGGGGGGGGGGGGGGAATGTGGCAGGCGCCGGTGCACGGAGTTGGGACGGGGGGGGGGGGGGGGAATGTGGCAGGCGCCGGTGCACGGAGTTGGGACTGGGGGGGGGGAATGTGGCAGGCGCCGGTGCACGGAATTGGGACGGGGGGGGGGTAGGTGTTGCAGGCGCCGGTGCACGGAGTTGGGACGGGGAGGGGGGGGTGGGTGTTGCAGGCGCCGGTGCACGGAGTTGGGACGGGGGGGTGGGGGTGGTGTTGGACCCACCGGTGCACGGAGTTGGGACGGGGGAGGGGTAGGTGTTGAACCCGCCGATGCACTGAGTGGGGGGAGGGTTGTTGTTGCAGGCGCCGGTGCACAGAGTTGGGACGGGGGGGGGGGGGGAATGTGGCAGGCGCCGGTGCACGGAGTTGGGACGGGGGGGGGGGGGTAGGTGTTGCAGGCGCCGGTGCACGGAGGTGGGACGGGGGGGGGGTGTTGCAGGCGCCGCCGCCGCGAGCCGGCCGGAAGGAGCGCGCGCCGCCCGCCCGCCGGGCTCCGCTCCTCGCTCCACGAGCCCGAGTAACGGTCACTTTCTTTTCTTTAGGAAAGAGGGAGAGAGAAGCAAACGGGGTGAAGCGGACCAGCACCGAGACCCTCTCAGGGCTCCGGAGACTTGCAGACGGTAAGTCCGAACCTCCAGAAGCGTTCCCAGCCGGCGGGCACGAAAAACAACCCCGCAGTGGGGTCGGCAGCAGAAAATCAGCACTCACCCGCTTCACCGAGCTGGGCGTCGATCCCGCTGATGTTTTGGCTGCCATTGCTTTTATTTCTCTCTCTTTTTCTCTTCCACAGCTGCGAAAGGCAGCGCTTTGACGTCTCGCCTCTCCGTCGCTGAGGAAGGAGGGGGGGGAGAGAAAAAAAACCTCATCCGCCGCCGTTTACCTTCACAACTTGTCCGGCGCCCTCCCCGCCCCCACGTGACCACAGCCCGGGCAGGCGATTGGCCGAGCGCCGCTCCCTCCTCCCGCCCCCTTACCCCCGGGGCAAAAATCTGGTGCAGCCGCAACAGGTGAAGGGAGAGGCGTCGGGTTGCATTGGCATCTGAGAGGTGGGCTGCCGAAGTTTTTTTTCCCCTCCCCCAGGAAAGTTCTGAGTGCGTCAACGTCCGAGGGAAGAAATCCAATGGAAATGCAAGCATTTGGGGAAAACTGCACTGGCGGAGCAATTCAGTGGAAATAAATGAGCTGTTTTATCATCTGCCAGCACTTTTGCTTGCATGCATGGATTTAAACACTTATATATCCTAATATCCACGGAAGTACTGCCGTGATCCAGGTCTTGCAAATAACACGAATGATAAATAAGATCCTGCCACGTTTACTCCCAAGGTTTGCAATTCAGGATGGTTTAGCTTCTCTTTGAAACCAGAAGTCTAGGATTTGTACATTTAGACGTCTGTGAGAGCAGCACAGTAATATTATCACTGACTGACGCGTGGACTTGTGGCTCGGAAGCTCACGCTGTTGGGGAAGAGGGCAATAGTAAAACTAAGCTGGAAATAATCACTGGATATTTCTTGTTAACCGACGCTCCGGCATTGAGGAAAGTCTACCTACAATTCCTAATAGCCTTTGCCCCTGAGTGGGAGATAGAGGTGAGAGAGAGAAAAGAATGATAATAGGTGGAACATCTTAGTATGGAAGATAAATAGTTTTTTGGAAGAACTATTGAGAGCTTTCCCCCTGATACTTGGTGATAAAATATTCCAACTTTTTTCCTATGACAATTAGATCACAAACATTCAGTAACTTTCTCTTTACCTGCGTCAACTGTTTAGGTTTCTGAAATGAAAGATTAGCTTTAGCTTTTTTATTGGTCTAGTCGAGTATTCAAAATATCCTGAAACGCAAATACAGATAAACATGTGTGAAATCCACATACCTGAGGTAACCAACTGAGTCTACGGAACACTAATATACTGTTCTGCAAGATGACAGGAAACTAAAGGCCTTTTGATACGTTTCTGGTTCTAGTAGTAAGAAAAAAGACGATGTTTGCACTCTTTTAATAGCATTTATCAATAGTTTATTTACATGTTACGTTTAAAAAATATTCATCGACATAAGGTAATTGGGGAATCGCTCTGCAGGCAATATTCCCATAAGTAACAACATATTTGCGTGAACTTGCGATTTAGAAAGAAAAAAAGCAAAAATACAATCTGGCTCAAAGTCTAGAAAGAGGGTTATTATAAAAGTTTGCAGTAATTGAGAGTATGGTGCAACCTGTAACACGTCCAAAGAGCAGGTTATAAATAGCAGGAACAGATTTCAAAAGTGATTAAATTTAAGAATATGTTTCAGAACTGACTCCAAATATTGTGTTAAAGTGCATTTAATAAGAAACATTGAAATTTTCAATGTTTTCATTGAGTAGATGCTGTTGTCTTTTAAATAGTTTTAAATATTTCTTTTCCCCACAATTCTCTGCAGATTCACAGAATCACACACATAACTAGAAATATGAATATTGTTCAGCAAGAAAGAGGAGTTCTTGAGAACTGGATAGCTGATTAAAAGCCAATGTTCAAGATGTTTGAACCAGGTTGAAATCCAGCCCAGACTGATGGGATGAATAGAACTTTTGGAAACTACATTTGGGTCATCTCAATCCAGTCTCAGTTCCAGCATTTGCTGTCTCTTGTGTCTCAATCCAGTCCCTGTTAGGTCCCAGCAGAGAAGACCATTAATGCCACCAATTTGCAATAACAGTCATAGACTGTAGGTGTAGAAAATGGAAACTGTCAACATACTAGTTCATTTTGTGGTGTTTGGAGGTTGAGACATGGCTTTGAGTTAGGAAACCACCATTCCAAATTGAAAACTATTACACAGAACTGTGAGTGAATTATGCTGAATCTGGCATGCTAAATTAGAAATCTTCCACTGCAAGCAGTCACCTCACTCACTTTGATAAGCACAAAAACAAAATTGAATATAAAATGTACATAATATATTTTAATGAGCTGAGAATATTTTGTAGTCATGTCCCAGTTTTTCAAACTCTCAGCATGTTTGCTCTTTTCCCTGTCAGACAGCATCCTACTAATTCTGTGCTAAACTCCCTATTGCCTTCACAGGACATGGAGCCCAATACTACACAAGTTTATCTAAATTTTTATATAGATTTACCATTATATCACATTATATCTTTTGCCTCGAAACCTAGTATTCTATTAGTCTGTGTTATGAACTTAACTGGATGTTGTGATGCAAAAACTCAACCAAATCATTTATCTTATAATGGCGCAGGAAACAAGAGATGACTTGCATTGATATGTAATCACATTAAAAATATTTGATTAAAATGTTGTGTTCTAAATATTTTATCCTTTTATATTGAAAAATCATACATCTGCATGAACACCCAGCCTTCAAAACCCAGCAAAAAGAGTCAATGATGGTAAAAAGAGGTAATAGCTTTTAAAAAATGTAACTTGAATGGAAAAAAGTTAGTGAATCATTAAATAAGAGAAAATATTTAGCTCAGAGTAACAATATATTTAAAGCAATACCTCAAACAGCCCGTAACATATGCTTATGAATCAAAGGCCATGAATACAAAAGTTGACAAATAATGGGACATAATATGGAGGATGCTAAGGAATAGAGAGCATTGCATTAGAATTAATAGGACGGTATAGAGGAGAGCAAATATGAAGAATGGGTTAAAAAACTGGGACATAAGTACAATGTTGATTACAAGATATTCAGGGCAGAGAGCAGGAGAAACATTGTTGTGAAGAGAGCTGAGGCTTTAAAATTTATTGCATCTGGTGCTCCCAATGCAGCCTCTTCTACATCGGTGAGACCTGATGCAGATTGGGGGAAATCACTTCGTTGAGCACCTTCGCTCTGCCGTAACAGCCGGGATCTCCTGGTGGCTAGCCATTTTAATTCCACTTCCCATTCCCACACCTACATGTCTGTCCACAGCCTCTTCTACTGCCAAGTTGAGACTAGATGTAAATTATAGGAACAGCACCTCATATTCTGCCTTGGTAGCCTCCAACCCGATGGCATAAACATCGATTTCTCTAACTTCTGATAACCACTCCCTTCTGTCCTCTCTTTGTTTTCCCCTATCCCACTGGCTCCATCACCCCTTCTCTCCCCCCCCCCCTCAATCTGCCCATCACCCACACATTCCTCTTTCAGGTTCCCCTGCTCCCATCTTTCCCTTTATTCTATGGTCCACTGTCCATTAGATTCCATCTTCTTCAGCCCTTTATCACTTCCACCTATCACCTCCCAGCTTCTGACATCATTTCCACTCTCCCCCTCCCTATCATCCCCCTCACCTGAATCCACCTATCACCCACCAGCTCTTGCTCCACCCCCCCCCCCCCATCCTCTTATACTGGCTATCTCCCCTCTTTCTGTCCAGTCCTGATGAAGGGTCTCGACCTGAAACGTCCACTGTCCATTTCCCTCCATAGATGCTGCCTGACCCACTGAGTTTCTCCAGCATTTTGTGTGTTGCTTGAGACTTTAAAATGCACAGTTAGTGAATGAAGCAAGAGCCTACAAGAAACTTTTAGAGTGAGATATATAGGTGATTGGAGTAAATGTAGAATTGTTATACTAGGAAACAAATGATAATGGATTGTAACTACTACTCATTAAGGACTCTCACCACCCAGGACATGCCCTCTTCACGTTACTACCATCGGGGAGGAGGTACAGGAGCCTGAAGACCCCCACTCAACGTTTCAGGAACAGCTTCTTCCCCTCCACCATCAGATTTCTGAATTGTCCATGAACACTACCTCATTATTCCTCTTTTGCACTATTTATTTATTTTTTGTAACTTATAGTAATTTTTATGTCTTGCACTACTCCTGTGGCAAAACAACAAATTTCACGACATATATCCATGATAATACACCTGACTGATTCTACTTGTGGAGTGCATAAATAAACATTGGTTCTTTGAGCCAAATATACTGTTTCCCACTTGTAATTTCTAAGTGTGTAAAAATCTCTGTGCTGAAACCAGCTATGCTTCCTAAATTTCCATTAAGGCTTTCTATGTAACTGTAATAAAAGGTATATTTTATTTAATATATTATAATATATATGTAACTATTATCAAAAATTGTGTGAGATTTTTTCCATTGCAAGTTTCTATGAATTTATAACAGTAACTGCTTTAATTGCAGCTTCTCCATGGTGTTGATGGGCTGCAGCGCCATCCCTTGTCAGAGGGTTTAATTACACCAGGACAAACAGTTTTCATATACGTGGCCGTAATCCCAGAGAAATAGAAAGGAAACGTTAAAATAAAAACAGAATGTATGAACTTAAAATTGTTTGGATATATATTGTCACTCTACAAGAAGATTGTACTTACCTTTAACTCCATTACCATAGGATATTGACTGCTTCTGTAATATAAAACAAGCAAAATTCTGAGTTGTGGTAGGTAAAACGGCATTTACTGTTGATTATATTTTCCTATCTCTGCAAAATAATCTAAATTCACTGGCAGGATAAGTGAACTTAGGTCTCCAAGGCCAAAATCTCCAGTATTGAGGCCCTGATAAAAGTTAGTCAGCTCTGATGTGCAGGCCACATCGTTCACATGTCAAACACCAGATTCCCAAAAAGGACACTCTATTCCGAGCTCTGTCATGGCATGATATTACGAGGTAAACAGAGGAAGATGTTCAAAGATGAACCCAAAGCTGCCTTGAAAAGTTTGATATCTGCGCTGACTCATGGGAACCCCTAGCCTATCACCATTCAAAATGGAGAAGGAGCATTCAGGGCAGCATTGACAATCCCAACCGCAGTGCAAACAGCAGAAGGAATACATCACACCTCCAAACCACCCTCCAGCCCTCTCCATCAAGCGCCTTCTGTCCCATCTATGGCAGAGTCTGCAGGATCCAGCTGTCTTCATTGGAGCCCACAGAACTGGACTAGAAACCACCCAACACTGATTACAAAGGACTACCTAAGAAGATGTTAATTGATAAATTAGTAAGTCAAATTTCAGGACTGTGACATCACATAGCAATGTACAAAAAGGACCAATGTACATATACAAAATAACAATGTACAAAAAAAATAAAAGTTCTGTGCAAGTGCACTGTGGCACCTAGCCTGCAAACTGTATAACTGCTGCACAATATTCACTGGAGACATCAGCATTTTCCACGAATTGCTTCCATCAAATTTTTGATCTGCTTCATTATAATTAGGTTACTGTATAATTTATTCAAGGATAAATTAGCCAGGTAACTACAACAAATTTTTATTGGATCATATTTGTTGGCCAAAGTAAGGTAGTCTGGCTTTGGAGACCTGGCTGTTTCCTTTGTACAAATAGTGTTTCTAGATGAAGGAGTGACAGCTATATATTTTTCCTCTCAGAAGTATTGGCTTTATTTGAAGGAACAAATATATCTACTTTTAATATATTTAAAATGCATATTAATGTAAAATAATAAAGCAAGAAATTAGAAAAGTATTTTTCCATAATCTGAGACACAAGAAATTCTGCAGATGCTGGAATCTGAAGCAATACACAAAAAGTACTGGAGGAACACAGCAGGTCAGGCAGCATCTATGGAGGGAAATAAATTAGACACGAGGAAGGAGAAGATCCAGCAGTTGAAGGCGTTGATCTGGCAGAGGATGAAGTGTTGGAGAGGTCCGTGTATTTTCCATTATCTGCACTGTTAGTTATTCTGTCCAAACTTTTAAATCATCTGAAGATAGATTCCTCCCAGGATCCAAATTATATATTCTGAACATATAGTAAATACCTATGTACCTGCGACTTGGGTGAATTACTTCATAATTTTTCCTACTTCCCAGTAGAATATAAGATTCTTACTTGGCTGGCCACTTGGATCGGTACAGTAATATTTCACATATAGTGCCCTTTTTATCTCAAGCTAAGCCATGAAACAAGCGAATTTACATTGTTGAGGACAAGGTGGAAGTAACAGCTATCCTCTACGCGAATTATAGTGGGCTATAAATTGGAAAGCACAGTGCTTGTCTTTATGAAAAATATACCCCACTGATCGACAACTGATCTCAATTTGTGATTGCAACATTATTGTACGCCTAATTGTAACACTGAATCACATCAGAATCAGGTTTATTATCACTGACATATGTCATGAAATTTATTGTTTTGTGGCAGCAGTACAGTGCAAGATATAAAGATATAAAAATTACTATAAGTTACAACAATAAATAAATAGTGCAAAAGAGGAATAACAAGGTAGAGTTCATGGGTTCATGGACCATTCAGAAATTCAATTTTGAATTCAAGGACTATGGCTTGACATGGAGTCATACAGCCCTTCAGCCCACTGTGCCCGTGCTGGATATCAAGCATGAATCTATACTGATCCCATTTTCCAGCACTCAGCCCATGGTTCAAATACTGCTTTAATGTGTGAGGGTGCATTCAGATTTCAACCACTCTCCTCAAATCCCTTCTAAATCTTTTATCCTTTATCTTAAACCTATGCCCCCTGGTTATGGTCACTTTTGCCAAAGGGAAAAGTTCCTCACTATCAATCCTATCCATGCACCTCATAATCATGCAATACCTCAATCAGATCTCCTCTCAGCCTTCTCCACTCCAAGGAAAACAAACCCATCTTCTCCCGTCTTTCTTCATAATTGCAATGCTCCATCCCAGGTAATATTCTAGTAAATCTCCTCAGCACCCTCTCCAATGCAATCACATCCTTCCTATCATGTGGCAATCAGAACTGCACACAATACTCCAGCTGTGCCCTAATTAATGTTTTATATAATTGTACCATAACCTCCCTGATCTTATATTCTATGCCCCAGCTAATTAAGGCAACTATTCTGCACACCTTTTTAACTATCATGTATCTGCACTGCCATCTTCAGGGAACCTTGAACATGTACACAAATGTCCCTTTGATCGTCAGTTCTTCCTAGGGTTCTACTATTTAGTGTGTCTATCTGAGCCTGATTGGTCCTCCCTCACGTTTTTAGGATTAAATTCCATCTGCCACTGCTATGCACATCTTGCTAACTCATCAATATCATTCTGTAGCTGAAGACTACCCTCTTCTCACTATCAATAGCACCACCAATTTTTGTGTCACCTGCAAACTGACTAATCATACCTCCTTTATTCACTTCCAGATAAGTAAGGTATGTAGCAAACAGCAAGGATCCCAGCACTGATTCCTGTCATACACCACTTGTCATAGGCTTCCACTCACAAAAACTCGACCATTGCCCTCTTTCTCTTATCACTGTCAATTTTGGATCCAATTTGTGAAATTGCTCTAGATCCCTTGTGAACTAGTCTTCTATGTGAGACTTTGTCGAAGGCTTTGTAGAAGTGCATGCAGACTACATCAACCGCACTACCTTCAATGACACACTTCGTTACCTCTTCAAAAAATTCAGTCAAGCTACTCAGATAAGATCTCTCCTTAACAGAGCCATGCTGACTGTCCTTGATTAATGCTAGGCTCCAAAGTGCAGCTTAACTCTGCCCCTCAGAATTTTTCCTATCCATTTCCCTACCAATGATATTAAACTCACAGGCCTGTTGTTACCTGGCTTCTCCCTGTTTCTCTTCTTGAATAAAGGCAACACATTTGCTGTCCTCCAGTCATCGGGCACTTCTCCTGTGGCCAAAGAAGGTGTGAAATTTTCTACCACAGCTCCAGCAATTTCCTCCCTTGCTTCCCATAGCAACTAGGCCTATGTCTCATCATGCCCAGGGGATTTATTCACCTTTAGGCCCACTAAGATATCAAATACCTTCTCCATACAATGGTAATCTGTTCTAGAATTCCACCATTCTCCTTCCTTAATTCTCCAACTACAGTGAGGTTCTCCATAATAACTTACAAACCCCTACACTCTCTGGTTAAAATTCCTCATCTTCCTTCCATCAGTTACTTAAAATACAAGCCCCCTCCTTTTCGTGGCATTGGTAGCGCCCCCATAAATCTCCACTGCACTTTAGTGTTATCATGTCTTTCCTATAATACCGTGACCAGGAATTGTATGTAGCACTCTAACTGTGGTCTAAATAGTGTTCTTTATAATTCCTGTATAACCTCCCTGCTCCTATACTCTAAACATCAACAAATCAAGGAAAACATCTGTATTACCTTCTTAATCATACTATTGACCTGTCCTGCTCCCTTTAAGGATTGTTTTGTTGCACTTTCCCAAAAGCATTACCTTAAGCTTCTCATGGTAAATTCCATTGCCATGTTTCTGTCTAGTTGCTTTACAGTATAGTGTATCTTCCTATAGTCTAAAGCTTTCCTTATCACTGTCAATGACATGGCCAATTTTTGCTCCATCTACAAACCTCTTTACTAAGCCCCTTAGAACTGCTGTCATTAATATATAATTCAAGAAGCAAGGTGCCGAGTCCTATGGAACCCCACTAGTTACTGCCTTCCTGCCACTCAGCCAAATTTGGATCCAACTTACACTCCCTTTTGCATCTCATTAACCTTTACTTTTTTGTCTAGCCTGTCAAGTGGGACCTTGTCAAACTAATTGGACACAATCTTCCCTTAACAAATCCAAGGTAACTGTCCTTGATTAATCTGTGCGTTTATAAATGATGGTTCATACTACCCCTCAGAATTTATTCCAATAGCTTGCCCACTGCTGAAGTTAATCACTGACCTGCAATTACTAAATTTGTCCCTGCCTCTCTTTTTAAACAAATATAAAACATTAGCAGCTACCCAATCATCTGACACCAGTCCTGTAGCCAAGGAGGACTGAAGTGATGGTCGGAGCCACTTGCTTCTTCCAGCAGCTTGGGATATATTTCATTTGGACAAGGAGATTTATTCACTCCTCAGTACTTACTCTTATACTTTGTTTATCCCATTCATTAATCCTGCATTCTTCTTCCTTAATTGCAACATTGGTATTGTCCCCCTCTTTTGTGAAGATAACCACAAAGTATTCATTAAAAACCTTTCCCATATCCTCTGCCTCTTTACATAGGTTACCCTTTTGGCCCCTAATAGGACCTACACTTATCTTTGTTATCCTCTTGCTCTTTACACACTTATAAAACACCTTTGGATTTTCTTTGATTTTACTTTTCAGTAATTTTGTTCTTTAGCCCAACCCCTATAGTTTCTTTTGATGATCCTTCTAACATATCCCTTCCGACAACCCTGATACTTTCTTAAACCAATATTGCCACTTTCAATTTTATCTCCATCTCTATCTTGTCTGACAACCAGAAATGTTAAGCTGTCATTCTTGTCCCTCTGTAAGTCATGTTTCAGTAAAGCTTACATAAAATACTTCCATACGTATATCTGTGCCTTCGGCTCATCTGCCTTATATGCTATATTCCTTGCTTTTAAATTAATAAAGTTAATATTCTGAAACATTATTTTGTCCTTGTGTTTTCAAAAGTATTACTCATAACTACAAAATTGTTTCACATTCTTATCAAATCGCCTCATAAAAATGTGAGCTATTTATTGGGAGTTTTTGTTGTATATTTGAATCTGTGTGTATGGAGGTTATGGATGTTCTAGCTGTGATAAATTTGTGTTTCTAAAGATGTTTTATATAAAGTGATGGGAGTACTGACTAGTGGCATGTAGAAAATTTAGGTGGCACGTACTGGGATTTAAAAGTAAAATTGTTCTGAATTAGGCATTTGATATTTATGCATGTAATTTAATGTTTCAGATACTATGTTTCATTTTGGAATCTTTGCATTCAATGGATTTAATGAATCATCAGACTTTTTTTAAAAGTTAAACAACAGATGTATTTATTATTTAGAGCAGATCTTTCTTGTGCTATTCACTCGATTGTTTATTTTTGTATAGCTTAAACTCTCACCAATTTGCTTTGTCGAAAAGTGGATGGGCATGATGTTTCTATCTTTCAGTCAGGCTTCATGACTAGGTCTCTGTGAACATTCATTTTGATGCTATTTTAATTAATAATCCAATTAAACTAACAGTAACACTTGTGGATATTTAAAAAATATTCTCTCTCTTTATTCTCCTACTATCCTCCTCTGAAAGTACCAACTAATGTGGAGTACAGTACCTTCTTATTGTTCAGCACCAATTCATTTGTCCTGCAGATAATTATTTGATTCAGGCCACCTGAATGTACTTCTTTTACCTAATATCCAGTCTTACTTTCCCCAGGAGTTGTTGGATCTTGAACAGTCTTCCATCTTCCTTAAATAAAGTCAAATAATTAAGTACCAATTGAGGAAGAATCACCATATTAGTAGTCAACTAACCATATATATACATATATCTATCTATCCACACACACACACACACACACACACACACACACACACACACACACACACACACACACACACACCCCACCCCACCCCCCCCCCACCCCCCCACCCCACCCCCCCCCCACCCCCCCCCACCCCCCCCACCCCCAATCCATAAACTGGAAAGTAAAGAAATGACTAGCAACAAATAGTGTCCATAGCGATATCTACCAAATGACGCAGCTTTTGATTAATTCCAAAACATTTTAAAATAATTTTCTGCTTTGAACTCCTGTGACTACACCACCACCGTCACCTCCACCATCAACCCTTCCCAGACACCTCTCCAGTTCTCTGTCCATCTTTGGAGACAGTGATGCACCGCCAATGGTGGGAGGATGCAGTTTCATCTAATACTTAAACAGGTAATTTCCAGTATAAATCTGAATATCAAATCATAGAATCTTACATCACTTAAGGATGCCTTTCTGTTCTCCATTTGGTTCCACTTCAATGCACTGCTCTTTCACTGCTCCACAAATATTTCCTTTTAAATTCTTTTCTGTAAAGTATTATTGAATCTGCTTTGGCAACCCTTTCAGCTCATGCATTCCAGATCATAACAATTTGCTGTATGTAAAGCATCTTTCCTTGTTTCTCATTCGGAGTTTTTGTCAATTTTATTAAAAATGTTTGAGAGTGATATAGAAATGAGAGAAGATATTTTTATTGGGATTGATTGCATGCATGTGCTCTGGTCCAATTATCCCCTGCACTCCAAGCGAGATTTGGACTCGACTCAATGTATGTAACATCATGGAAAATCAATTACTGTAACATTATCAATAGTTTATAAAACCTTGCAGAAACTACAGATGGAAGGCAGTCTTGGTGCTAAACAAGCCCAAAGATCTCAATAAATATGCAGGCATATTAAGCAGATGTAGGGCAGTGTATTGAAGAATTAGAGTTATCTTACCATATTACATTCACAAGTAAACAGAATTTGGCAGATGATTCTTTACAAAATCTAATCATGGATTAGATGCTTTCATTTTTGCTTATTTAGTGTAGTTTAACCATAATTTACTAGCCTTTAGATTGTACAAAGTTAAGTATGTGACAAATGGTAGTTGATTGTGTCTTTGTGGCATGTACCAGTTACGGAAATATAGGGTCAGGCTACAGGGGGAATGGGAATGCACAGCTGCAGTTCCTGAGTCTGGCATGATTCCAAGATGGGGTCTTAGTCGATGAACTGGAACTGTTTTTTTTTCTCTCTTTTCATTGTTTCAGTCTACGCTCTGTGGAATAAACAGGAATTTCACACAACTCACCCAACATTCCTATGAGTCACTTTTCAAAAGATGATCTTCAAAAAATGAATTTCACAAACAATACAAATATTCACTCTATTGTCATGTCATTTTATAAATTGCAGCACTGCAAGTTGATGTTAGCAATGTAAATCTTGCAAAGATGCTGGTTTTAACAGACACTTTACAGTTAATCAGGTCTCTGAGTTTTTGAGTGGCAAATACCTGATAATTGACAAGTCTACCTTTAAATTAATTTGCAAATATTATTAGTATCATAACATAAAATGTTGACTTAATGTTTAGATTGATATAATTGAATTTCTTACCTTGGTACACATGAACCTATTTTTAGTAAATATTCCAATGTGAAGAATTACTTTGATTATACGGAACTAAAGTGCTGCAGATGCTGTAGATCTGAAATTGCCACAAAAATGCAGAAATATTTAATAGGTCAGACAACATCTGTGGAGAAAGAAACAAGTGATAACATTTCAGATCAGTGGCTTGCACTGTTCTTCATTGAAATGGTGTCATGGAATCTTTCACAACAATAAGAGAGGAGAAATGTCCATGATTTAATGGCTCATCAATAGCACCTATGACAGTGCAACATTCCTTGGTTTTGCACTGGAGTACTAGCCAAGATATTTGTTGAAGCATCTGGAAGAGGGCTAAAACTGGGATATGAGGGAACAGAACGAGACACTAGGGACCTCCTTAATCAATCATATTAGAGAACATAGATAGCATGTAATTAGATTGGGTATATTTAATGTCACATCAATTGTGGAGAGAGAACTAAAGAGCAAGAAGATTGGCTTAGAACAAAGAGAGGGAAGGAGAAAGAAAAAAAGAAAAGTGTTAAATTTTTTATAGGTTCAACAGCAATTAAAGCCGAATGGAATAAATTTCAAACACTGGCTGCATCTCTAAAAGGATCTTTAACAACTTATCTTTAAGATTTTAAATAGCTTCATGATGAGTAGCATGGGAGACTAAGCTCCAACAATATAAAACATTGGTCAGACTTCAAGAGGGATGGAACCTTTGAGGGGGTTCACGAAGAAGAGAAACAAAGCAGAAAGTTGAATATTTTCTGTTGTCTGATTTGTCCTTTAAACTGTAAAGGTAAGGAATGGCAGGGCAATTCAGCTGAAAGGAGCATGTATTCTCTGCAATGCGAGAAAACCGGATGAGTACGAAGTGTCCATGTATCACTTAAGACCAGCCCTAACTTTCTGCACAAAGATCACATCTGGGGAAAAACTTCTGGACTTCACATGTATCTGAGAGGACTATTTGCCTCACCATTACTTTGACAATTACAGGTCTATGTGTTTCAAGTGTCTGAACACAAACTTAGTGCCATATTCATCATCAGGCTTTTTAAAACAATTGTTCCCTTTCTGAGAAGGTGCTACCACAGCGGACCTGAGCAGCTACAATGAGAGAGAGACTGGTGAATGGGTACAACGTGCAAGAGGTAGGTGAGAGCAGAGACGGCAGACTTGCAGCAAAAAATGGACTGAAACTGGCAGTGGTTTGAGAGTGTTATGTCAGTGTTTAAAAGTGACAAAGGAGAAGGCACCAGTTGATAAGTGAGTAGCTGGTGAATATTTTCTATTGCCTAATTTCTGCTTTATAAGCTATAAAGGTAAGGAATGGAATCAGAATCAGGTTTATTATCACTGACTTATATGATGTGAAATTTGTTGTTTTGCTGCAGCTGTACAGTGCAAAGACATAAAAATTACAAAAGTAGATAAATAGTGCAAAAAAATAATGAGGTAGTGTTCATGCATTCATTGTCCAATCAGAAATCTGATGACGGAGGGGAAGAAGCTGTTCCTGTCACTGAGTGTGGATTTTCAGGCTCTTGTACCTCCTTTCCAATGGTAGTAACAAGAAGAGGGCATGTCCCGGATGGTGAGGAAAGAATCCAGGTGTCTTGGATGGAAGGTAATTTGAATCAGAGTCAGAATCAGGTTTATTATCACTGACATATGTCGTGAAATTTGTAGTTTTGCAGCAGCAGTACAGTGCAAGATATAAAGACATAAAAATTACTATAAGTTACAAAAATAAATAAATAGTGTAAAAGAGGAATAATGAGGTAGTGTTCATGGACCATTCAGATACTTGAAGCTGCTCACCCTTTCCACCGCTGACCCCTCAATGAAGACTGGTGTGTTTTTTCCCCAGCTTCCCCCTTCTGAAGTCCACAATCAATACATTGGTCTTGCTGATGTTGAGTGCGAGGTTGTTGCTGTGACACTACTCATGCAGCCAATCCATATCACTCCTGTACGTTTCCTCACATTACTAACATTGGGGAGGAGGTACAGGAGCTTGAAGACCCACACTTAACACTTTAGGAACAGCTTCTTCCCCTTTCTGAAGTCCACAATCAATACATTGGTCTTGCTGATGTTGAGTGCGAGGTTGTTGCTGTGACACTACTCATCCAGCCAATCTATATCACTCCTGTACGTCTCCTCACGTTACTAACATTGGGGAGGAGGTACAGGAGCTTGAAGACCCACACTTAACACTTTAGGAACAGCTTCTTCCCCACCGCCATCAGGTTTCTGGACGGTCCATGACCCATGAACAATGCCTCATTATTCCTCTTGTTGCACTATTTATTTTTGTAATTTATAGTAATTTTTATATTTTACACTGTACTGCTGCTGCAAAAGAAAAAATTTCACGACATATGTTCTTTGATAATAAACCTGATTCTGATTCCGAAGATCCTTGAATGTGGCCGCACAGGTAGACACCATGGTAAAGAAGGCATATGGCATGCTAGTATTCATTAGCCAGGGCAATGAATACAAGAGCAGGGAAATTATGCTCCAACTATATAAAATATTGGTCAGACCTCAAGATGGATGGGACCTTTGAGGGGATTCACGAAGAAGAAAAACAAAGCAGGAAATTGAAGCTAGAAAAGTAGTGAGTGAAATAAATAGAGGAATCAAAGGCAAGCAGCAAATGAAATTAAAGTACAGAGGGAATTTAAAAGGGAGAGATTAAAGGAATGCATTTAAATGCACACAGCAATCACAACAAGTTTGAACAGAAGTAAGTGGATATAATCTAATTGACATTATGGAAATGGGGCTGCAAGGTGACCAAAGGTGGGAACTAAATGTTCAAAGACATTTAACTTTAAGGAAGGATGGGCATAAAGGTAAAGAAAATGGGGCAGTGCTTTTGATAAGAGATGTGATTATGATGATAATGAAAAACAATTTTGGTTTGGTAGATCAGAATGTAGAATTAGGATCAGTTTATGTGGAGCTAAGGAACAGCAAAAGGTATTTTAAACAGTGGGGGTTATTTATAGGCCACCAAATAGTTGTAATATTGTTTAATATTGAGCATCACATAAACCAGGAAATAAGAGATGAGTGCAAAAGGGTTAGTACATTAATGCAGGTAGACTGGACGGGGTCTTTGGAGAAGAGTGACCATAATATGATAGAATTTTACATTGAGCTTGAAAGTGATGTGGTTCATTCTGATATAAGGGCATTAAATCTAAAGAAAACTATGAAGGTAGAATGGCAAGTTGGCTGTGGTTGTTGGGAAACTACAAAAGGTATGACCAGGGATATTTAAATATATATACATAAAAAGGTAATATAGCAATGGCTAGCATTTAAAGAAGTATTACATAATTTGCAAGAAAAATCTATTTTTTTTAAGGTTCAAAACCCCAACAAGAAAAGTGCTCAGTGGCTGACAGAAGAAACTAAAGATTGCATTAAATCAAAGGAAGAGGCTTACAAAGTTGCCAAGAATAGCGGCTGGCATAAGGATCGGGAACATTTTACAGCAAAGGAGGACCAAGAAATTGACAAAGAAAGGCTGGTTGGAGTATGAGAGTAGACTGGTGAGAAACATAAAAATGAACTGGAAGAATGTCCATAGCTCTGTAAAAAGGAAAAGATTAGTGAGGTCAAATGTAGGTCCCTTGCAGATGGAGGCAGGAAAATTTATAATGGGGAATCAGGAAATGACCAAAAAAAATACTGTGTGTGTGTCTTCAGGGAGGAAGACAAACAAAAACCTGCCAGGGACACAAGAGAATCAAATGGTTTGGAAAGAACATGGAACTAAATGAGGGGTAGACCATTTGGAACTGAGATGGGGAGAAATTTCTTCACTCAATGAGTGATGATTCTTTGGAACTGATTACTCTGAAGGCTCAGCTACTGAGTTAATTCAAAACAATAATTTCTCTTAAGAAAATCAAGCGATATGGGGATAGTACAGGAAACTTGAGCAGAGGTAAAAGATTAAACATGATTAAACACGAACAGCAGAGCAGTCTCAAAACGCCAGATGGCCTACTCCTGCTCCCAATTCTTACCTTTTTTGTTTTCCCATGAACCGAACTTTACATCAAATGACTTTAAAAAGTAAACATAAATCAAAATATCATTACACTCCAAATCCCTGCTGTTCGCTGATGCTTGAAGATCTCAAGCGTGCTGACACCGCCACCACCCCCCCCTCTCCAGGGCCACACTATCACAATCCCTGCTGTTCACTGATGCTTGAAAACCTCAGGCATGCTGACAAACTCGCCCCCCCCAAACACCCACCCCCCCAACACATACACACAAAACAACCCCCCTCCACACACAAACACAACCCAACACACACACCCCCAACACAAACAACCCCCCTCAACACACCCCCCACCTCCCCTCCACACACACACCCCCACCTCCCCTCCACACACACCACCACCACCCCCCCCACACACACTACACCACACACACCCACCAACCCAACACACACACACCACCAACCCCCACTCCCCACCACCCCCAGCTCCTCTCCAGGGCCACACTATCACATTTAGAGGCGACCAGGACAAAAAAAACAAACAAAATATATAATATATAGAATGTCACTAAAGATTAGTAGTCCGCGACTTTAATGCACGCACAACTTGAATCTGCTGCCTGGGAACCGGAGCAATGCAATGATTAAATGAAAAGGGAATACTCTGGGAAGAAGGTCACGCTTATTTGTGGTTGCTTGCCCCATTGATTTAGATGCAAGTGAAAGCGTCCCCTGAGCGGCGGCGATTGATTGACAGCTGGAGTGACGTCTGTCCCGCCAACGCTCGCGACGCTCCCCGCTTAACGCCATGGCGGCTCTCAGCAAACTCCTGACGGTGAAGAACTCGGCTCTGGGGGCTACCGCCGTGCTGGTGCTGCTCGCACTCGCCAGGCGACGGAGGAGCGGCACGCTGCACAGGTACGGGGCCGTGGATCGGGTGCCGAGTCATGGGCCGGCGCTGGGATGCCGAGTGGTGCTGATGGAGGCCGCGGGTTTAAGCCGGCCTAGTCGCCTGTGGGTGAGAAGGATGTGTTTGCACCGGCTGCAGAGAATGAATAGGCAGCGGCGCCCGCTCCACAGTCCTCGTCTCCCCCCTGACTAAACAAGGGCTTGAAGAATCTGCTGATTTGGTTTTTGTTAACGCGTTACGCAGCAATCAATAATCAACCTCGAAGCATTGTTTTCATACCCCCTTCCCTTTGAAGGATGGCGGTCATCCATTTGAGATGGTCCACTTTTATGGTGCTTAATTGTTTCAGATTTGTTAGTTTTTAAAATATAATTTAACATTTATGGGGGGGGGGGATTGCAAACTTTAGGACTGCAAATTTTAACACGTCAGAGAACACTTGATAATACTGTTTTCTGGTGCCCTGCATTTGGTTATCTCTTGATCTTATCGCAGTGATTCTGTCCTTCTGTGCAGACATTTTAATAATATGTCAATCTGCAGCATCCTCAGAGCATCTGAATTATTTTTTAAATGTATTTTGTGGGATGTGGGCATTGCTGGCAAGGCTAATGTTTATTTCCATAATTGTCATCTGAGAGGGTGGTGATAAGGCATCTTCTTGAACTGATATAGCCCTTTGGTGTAGTTCTGCTCACAGTGTTGGGTAGGAAGTTTCAGCATTTAGAACCAAGAATTTAGGTCCAGTTGAGTTTCAGGTCCCTCACTATATTGTTGGTAGTGGTTGCAGTAACTGTAATGTTATTGAATGTCAAGAGTAGTTGGTTAGAGTCTCTTTGGTTGAAGGTGGTCATTGCTTTGCACATTCATGGCTCAAATGTTTGCCACTTGCCAGTTCATGAGTAAATGTCATCTAAATTTTGCTGCATGCAAGTGTCAGCTACTTCATTTGCTAGGGAGTTGCAAATGGAATTAATAAGTTATCATCAAGCATTCCTAATTCTGACCTTATGGAAGGAAGGTCATTGATGAAGTAGCTGAGGATGTCTTGCAGTGATTTCTTGGGGGTAAGGTGATTGATTTCCAACTATGATCATCATTCTTTGTGTGAGGTTTGATTCCAATCACTGGAGTGTTTTCCAATTAAGATAAGATATCTTTATTAGTCACATGTACATAGAAACACACAGTGAAGTACATCTTTTGTGTAGAGTGTTCTGGGGGGCAGCTGGCAAGTTTTGCCACGCTTCCGGCGCCAACATGGCATGCCCACAACTCCTAACCTGTACGTCTTTGGAATGCGGAGGAAACCCACGCAGACACAGGGAGAATTCCATTGACTTCAGTTTTACTGCAATGCATTGATGCTGCACTTGGTGAAATGCTGCCTGGATGTCGAGGGCAGTCATTCTGGAATTCAGCTCCCCCCTCCCCATGTTTAAACAAAGCTGTGATAATGCTTGGAGTTCTGTTGTCTTGATGAAACCCAAACAGGGCATCGGTGAATATTGGTAAGTTCCACTTGATAGCACTGTCAAGGAATGCTTCCATCATTTCGCTGATGATTGAAAGATTGATTGGATTTGTCTTTTTTTTTGTAAGTTGGTCAAATGAGGGCAATTTCCCACATTGTTGGGTAGATGTCATTGTTATAACTGGATTGGAACAGTTTGGCTAGTGGTGCAGCTAGTTCTGATTAGACAAAGGTTCAGTGTGTTTCTTAATTTGGATGAAGTGTTTAAGAACTGAGGAACCAAATGTGTAGAATACATTAAAAGATTGTACCTTTGTTGCTTCTGATTTGCAAGACATTGCAATGTAGAGTAAATACCTTCATGAATGTCAAATATCAAAACATTTCTAGTATGAGGACTGGCATGTTTACTTTAATGGAAGACTTGACGTTGAGCTTCTGTGATAAAGTTCAGAATGTTTAAGCTGCTTGGAGATAGTGATAATTTGGCACATTTTCTATATTTTGCAATCAACTTCTGCGCTGTTTTCATAAAAATGATCAAAACTAATATTTTAACCTTCTATACTTTTCCTTCAACAATTCCAATGCTAGGTAGCATGACTGCCTCTTCTCAACCTGTCCCATTCATCTAGAAATTTTGAAGTTCTTATCATTTCCAGTTTAAAAGTTATATTTCTATTTTAAGTGAATTAACTGTTGGGCTCCTCTCGTTGCCTGCTTGCTGCCTAGCACCAACCACAAGGGGTTCCTGTGTGGGACTCACTTCAGGATGGTGAATAGAAAAGTTTGAGGTACAACAGTGAGTAAAACTGAACAGTTAATCAGCCATTCAGCTAGGAGGGATAGATGCAAGATAAGATTGATTTATTAGTCACATGTACACTGAAACACACGGTGAAATGTGTCTTTTTGCATTACTGAGAATGTGCTGGGGGCAGCCCGCAAGTGTCACCACTCTTTCGGCACCAACATAGCATGCCAACGACTCTTAACCTGTACGTCTTTAGAATGTGGGAGGAAACTAGAGCACCTGGAGGAAACTCACGCAGACACGGGGAGAACGTACAAACACCTTACAGACAGCGGCGGGTAGATAGAGATGGTGGGCTTGAGTGGGTACTTTGGGTCCTTTAGAGTCTGATGTTATAAAAGGGCTGAGGGATGTGACAAAGGAACAGGGAAAAGTAGGTAATGAGATGCATATTGGAGTTGGGAGCAGAGAAGCTGGACAAACAGGCTGAATTGCTACACTCTGACATGGCATTCAACAGGTAATTCAGAAATGTAGTTCCCAACAAGATGGATGAAAGGAAAGAAACAATAAAGCAAAAAGATGACATCATATTATGTTTACTTTTCTAGAAGATGACTTTGTTAGTTTACCCACTGAAAATATGGAATTAATGCTAATATTATTTATTCCTAAATATGAAAGCTTCTGGTTAACACTTTAAATTGTTAATCTTTTCATTACAGTAAGCTTGATGGAAAAGGTTCTCTTCATTGTGAGGTGAGTCAATTGTGAAAATATATTGCAATTTTAGTTATTTAAACAGCCTTGATTGCTCAACATAGTTGCTTGGAAAAAATGTGCCCCCTCTTTTTATTCTCTCCAGAAAGAAGGGAAAAAAGAGAAAGCAGTTGTAGATAAAGTTTTCTTTGGAAGGATCTGGCGAATTTTGAAGATAATGGTGCCTGGAATGTTTTCACAAGAGGTAAATATTTTGTATTTACTCACTTGAATAATGTAGCAGTTTCATAAATTGGGCATATTAAAGTGAAAGTAGGTAGATATGACAGACTTGCTTCTTCATTAATTGGGCAAACAATTAACCCGTGGCATTCATTTCAGTTATTCAGGGAGTAAGTTCAATTTGTTGCTGGTTTCCTCTCCTATTAGCCAAGAGGTGATGCAAACTGGTGGCTAAGCAAAGATCTAATGATAAGAAGGAAAATTCCCCCTCAGTTTGAGCTTCATTTAGATTTATTTTGATTATTTCTCTTTTAGATCATAGGAATTGGTTTAACTTTTAAATTAAAATGTGGATCAACTAGCAGCTTCTGGAGATTAGTTGTAGGCCACTTATATTTTAATGACCAGTGTTCAGATATATCATATGTTAATTGAAGTACTTAATTGTTGTGAACTAAGTTAGATTCAGTTTTGAATTTCTTCTTTCTCCTCGGGGCCTGCTCACCATTTAGTAAGATCAAGCTGATCTGATCCTAACCATAGAACGATACAGCACAATACAGGCCCTTCAGCCCACCATGTTGTGCCAACTTTCAAACCACTCCTAAGACTATCTACCCCCTTCCTCCCACATATCCCTCTATCTTAAATTCCTCCATATGCTTATCTAACAATCTCTTGAACTTGACCAACGTATCAGCCTCCACCACCACCCCAGGCAGCGCATTCCATGCACCAACCACTCTCTGGGTGAAAAACCTCCCTCTGACGTCTCCCTTGAACTTCCCACCCATTACCTTAAAGCCATGCCCTCTTGTACTGAGCATTGGCGCCCTGGGACAGAGGCGCTGGCTGTCCACTCTATCTATTCCTTTTAATATTTTGTATACCTCTATCATGCCTCCCTCATCCTCCTCCTCTCCAATGAGTAAAGCCCTAGCTCCTTTCGTCTCTCCTCAATCCATACTCTCTAATCCAGGCAGCATCCTGGTAAATCTCCTCTGCACCCTCTCCAACGCCCCCACATACTTCCTATAATGAGGCGACCAGAACTGGACACAGTACTCCAAGTGTGGTCTAACCAGAGTTTTGTAAAGCTGCATCATTACTTTGCAGCTATTAAACTCGATCCCACGACTTATGAAAGCAAACACCCCATAAGCTTTCTTAACTACCCTATCCACCTGTGTGGCAACTTTCAGTGATCTGTTGATATGAACCCCCAGATCCCTCTGCTCCTCTACACTGCCCAGAATCCTGCCATTTACCTTGTATTCCGCCTTGGAGTTTGTCCTTCCAAAGTGTACCGCTTCACACTTCTCCAGATTGAACTCCATCTGCCACTTGTCAGCCCAGCTCTGCATCCTATCAATTTCCTTCTGTAAGCTTTGACAGCCCTCCACACTATCCACAACACCATCGATCTTTGTGTAATCTGCAAACTTGCTAACCCACCCTTCCACCCCCTCATCTAAGTCATTAATAAATATCACAGAAAGTAGAGGTCCCAACCTCTAATTTTTATGAAAAAGTAGAATTTTTTTAATAAAAATTTTTATGAAATTTTATGATATTTTTTATGAAAATCTAAATGAACCTTAACTCCACATTCCCGTCTGCCTACTGTAACCTTTCAGCTCCTTGCATGTCAAGTATCTATCTACTTCTGCCTTTAAAATATCCAAACACTCTGGCTCCAGCACCCTTTGTGGAAGAAAGTTCCAAAGACTCGCAACCCCTGAGAGAAAAAAATTGTGCTTCATCACTGTCATAAGTATGTGATTCCTTATTTTTAAACAATTACCCTTTACTCTAGATTCTTCCATATCCATCCATCAAGATCCCTGAGAGGCATAAGTTTCTGAAATCTAGTTTTTAAAAACTATTTGGACTAATGAATAAATTTGTAGTTCTAATGCTGGTTACTGTATAGCATGTACAAAGTGGTGAGGATGAAGCTACAACTGCTCGTCCATTGAAGTTAGTGTACTGCAGGGAAACTCAAATTTGGTTTCTAGTTTTTGGTAACATTGAATAATATCAGTCTAACCTTAATATAAGGTTTTATAAATCCAGGATATAAATCTTGGAAGAAATTTGCCAAGAACCCGGCTTCTATTTGCAATTCTGTTGTAAGATGTTCAAAGATGTATTAAGTGAAGTGACAATCAAACTTTGCCAAAATGTCTAATAAAGGATTTCCACTGTCTAATAGAGCATTTGCAAATTATGTTATGACAAGGGGAAAATATTATGCTTGCAGCAAGCTGCTGTGTCAGAATATTACAACAGTGCCCAGAAATTTCATTGCATGGAATTGCAAAAAGAAAGTACTCTATAAGCTATTCTTACCACATCAAAATTATTTTGCTTGGAATTGCTGGAAAATTAGGAGATCATGGACCTGACTGTATGATATGGTCAGAGCTTCACAACGTGAAAATGTACAGCCAGCTGAAGTACTTCAGAAGTGTATTCACTGTAAACCTGGCAGTCGAGTTGTACATAATGATGGATGCTGTTTCAGTGATGTCAGTTGTAGAATAAATATTAGCCAAGGTAGTGAGTAGGAATCCCTGTTGCTTGCAATGGACTCATAACCCTAATTCATTCACTTGAGATGGAAGATGGGCCTTCTGTTTAATTCCTCATCTGAAAGAGGAACCATTGGCAGTCCCATACTCTTTCATACATGCCAGCCTAAGGTCCCTGGAAGGGGACTTCAACTGTCAACTTTCTGAGTCATGTTGTGGGTGTTAACCACTGTCATGTCAACACGTTTATTCTCAAATTTTGAAAAATAATGGGATTTGCCATTTGTGATCTCTTCCTTCTTTCACTTAAATAAAAGTCTAGTTTATATTTTACGTATTGATACTCATAAAATGTGTGGAGGATATTTAAAAATAATAGCAACGGCACCAATTTTAACAAACATTCATCCTTGGAAATTTACAGGTGAAAAATACTATTCTAATGTTGAATCTTTCCTTTTATCCCTTCTATCTTTAAAAAAAAGTGTGTTTAGTCCTTTTGATTATAATAATTAAAGTAGCAAGAAATGCATGATGTGTTCTGAGCATCAGATCCTTCACCAAATTACATGCTTTTTGTAATGATACAAGCAGCCTCTTGTGTAAAATCACAAGATAATTAAGAATGAAAAAGATATTTTGGTTCATCCATTCAGAATGACCCTAAAATCTCTCCATTGCATCACCCAATCAGTTCTTAGGTGACATCAGAATTCTTGATTGGATTAACGAATAAAGCAGCACAATCTGAATGCCTTCAGTGAAGAATAATCTCATTATATCTCTGCTAAATTGGTCTTTTATTAGTTTGAATGTGTGGCTCACTTATTTTACAATTATCCTGTTTTTAAATCATTTCCCCCATATAACAAGCAGGTCACAGTTCTCTCTGTGTAGTTCTGCAGCCATTTTTGTAGTTTAGATATTAATGATTATTGAAAGGTTTAGAGAAATTGGTGTAAACAAAAACTGGGGATGTTCTGAAATTGGAGGTACAGCTATTTCTTTTAAAGCCCATGAGATGCATAGAAAATGGCAGATGGAATTCATTGTAAGCATTAGGTGATAAATTTTTGTGGGAAAAAATGAAAATCACCACACTCTAATTTAAATTAGTATTGTTTTTTTGGAGGCAAAAGAACAGGATTATGAGTATGCAAAGTATTAATGAAAGCACCTTATATATTGGTTAAGCTTTTTTTTTAAACTAGATTTCTAGTTTGTTTGTCCAGACCTATAGAATATAGAAGCAAGAAGTAATGTTAAACCTGTGCTTAAACCTTAATTAGACATGAATTAAAAATTGCAGAGCATTGAGTTCCACACTAAAGGAAAGTTTGAGGTTTTATGGAGGGTATATTGCAAATTTACCAGCATACATTGAGAAAATGAAACAAGAAAGGCCTTGAAAGTTGAGTCTTTATTTTGTCGGAACAGCACAGTTGGTGGTGGACTAAGGGACAGGACCTTGCTAATTAATAGACGCGTTTATAATAAAACAATAATAGGAAGGGTATTAGAAGCAAGCTGTTAATAGGAGTTTAGTGGTTGGAAATGAGGAACTATGGAAACCAGATTAAATGTAAGAGATATTGAATGGAGTGACACATTGGCATAGCAGCTAGTGCTGCTTCTGTACAGCTGCAGGGACCCTGGTTTGAAACCTGTCTTTGATGCCACCTTGTGCAGAGTCTGCATCTTCTCTCCATGACCATGAAGGATTGTTCTGGGCGCTCCAGTTTTCTCCCATGTCCCAAAGACAGGCTGATTGTTTAGATTAATTGGCAACTGTAAATTCCACCCCCCTCCCCCCCCCCCCCCCCCCCCCCCCCCGTGTAACTGCCGGGTGGGAGAATCGTAGGGGTTTTAATGGGCCTGTATGAGAGAATAGGTTACAGGGAAATAAATGGGGGAATGGGGTTGTTCTGGGAGCCAACGTGAACTTGATGGACTAAATGGATTCCTTCTGTGTTGTAAGGAAATATGAAATAAGTAGAGTGAATCATGTTACAGCTGTACAAGATATTGGTGAGACCGTACCTGGAATATCGTGTGCAGTTCTGGTCGCCGTGGTATAGGATGGAGGTGATGAAGTTAGAGACGGTGCAGAAAAGACTCACAAGGATGTTGCCAGGACTGGAGGGCTCATTGTAAGAAGAGACTGGATAAGCTGACACTGTTTCCCTGGAGTGAAGGAAGCTGATGGGTGACCTTTACAGAGGTTTATAAAATCACGAGGAGCACAGATGAGATGAATTGTCACATTCTTTTTCCTCGGATAGGGGAGCCTAAAACCAGAAGGCATAGGTTTAAGGTGATAGGGGAAAGATTTAAAGGGGACCCGAGAGGTAAGTTTTTCACACAGAGGGTGGTGGTTTATGTTAAGATATATATTAGTCACATGTACATCAAAACACACAGTGAAATACATCTTTTTGCGTTACTGAGAATGTGCTGGGGGGCTGACCACAAGTGTCACCACTCTTCTGGCACCAACATAGCATGCCCACAGCTCCTAACCTGTACGTCTTTGGAATGTGGGAGGAAACCGGAGCACCCCAAGGAACCCACGCAGACATGGGGAGAACGTACAAACTCCTTACAGCCAGTGGTGGAATTGAACCCGGGTCACTGGCGCTGTAATAGCATAAAGATAATAGCTACACGACTGTGCCACCGCAAGGACGAGCTG
Source organism: Pristis pectinata (assembly GCF_009764475.1). Classification (NCBI taxonomy): domain Eukaryota; kingdom Metazoa; phylum Chordata; class Chondrichthyes; order Rhinopristiformes; family Pristidae; genus Pristis; species Pristis pectinata. The sequence continues at coordinate 15,943,095 of NC_067407.1, forward strand.
CCAGAGGAAATGATAGAGGTGTGTACAATTACTTTGTTTAAAAGAAAAGCATTTGGCCAGGTACATAGTTAGGAAAGGTGTAGAGGGATATGGGCCTAATGCAGTCAAATGGGATTATCTCGGGAAGACATCTTGATCAGCATGGATGTGTCGGACCAAAGGGGCTGTTTCCGTTATGTATAACTCTATGAATAGGACTAATTGGATTGCACCCCAGGAAGCTGGCATGGACCTGATAGGCCAAATGGCCTCTGTTATAATGAGAAAACAAGGAGAAGATGATCTTCTTTATGCAGACATGAAAATGGGCACTGAATGAGTGTGTCCTATAAATGTATGGAACTTTATTGCAAATTGTTGTGTGGATTCCATCTATTAGGAGGCACAGTGGATGTAATCCTTACTATATAATAACTCCAAGAAAAATTCAGGGAGCAACATCAACCATTACTCATGCCTTTTTCGACTTTACAAACAAGAGACACAATTGAGAATCCTTTGCCATATTTTGCTGCTCTCAGAAATTCGTCTTCTTTCCAGTGCAGACAGGTCACACAAGTCAGGGTCACTACTTTCCCCGTTTTCCATGCTGCATCATTGCATCTCACCTGCAAAGTATTTTCTGCTGGTGTGTCGCTAATCTACAGAATGATTGGGAAACTTTGCCAGCAATACTGCAGAAGCAAGGGCTTCTTCACTGAGATGCAATGTGCGTCTGACTCTTGGGTTTCAGCACTAAGCTTCCAGTGATTGTTTAAGGAAGTATACAAGAGAACAGGCCTTGCACTAAACATCTGCAAAGCAAGGGACCTCTGCTAATCTGCCCCTATTGCAAAACTACTTAAGAATAAAGGTGCATGATGATACTCTGGTAAAAGCAGACTATTTTCAACATATTGGGGGGCAGATTTTCAGGAAAGGCAGGCATCATTTAAATTTACCACTGCTTCTGGTGTGCCAGCATTTGGCCTTCTGAAGAAAAGTGTGTTCAAAGATCAAGACTTCAAACCAGGTACAAAGCTCATGGTCTGCTGGACAACAGTGGTCCTCACCCTCCAGTATGCTTCAGAGATGGAGATTACCTATAGCAGGCACCTTGGGGAACTGGAGAGGTACTAGCAATGTTATCTCAAATCCTCTGGCAACATAAGTGACTCAACATCTGCATCCTTTCCTAGCCCAAATGTTGACACTCCAGTCATACACAGCTGGCTCCAATGTGCAGGCCACATTGTTTTGCCTGCTCAACATCAGACTCCTAAAACAGGCACAGCAAGTTTGGTTACTGCTAGAGATTACCAGGAGAACAGAGGAAATTTTTCAAGAATGTTTTCAAAGTCTCCTTGGGAGAGCAAAAATAAAACGTCCTCACTGACTGGTGAGAATTCCTGCCTAGTGACTGATTAAGATGCAAAAGGAACATCAAGCATGACAATGAGAACCTCATTTACCTTCATTGGAACATGTAGAGCCCAATGCAAACAGTGCACCACCTCCCATGCTAACCTTGCCTTGTTAAGTACCTCCAGTTCCATAAGTGGTAGAATCTACATATCCCACATTGCCTTCATCAGCCACTTCAGAACTAGAGTCGAATGCAAGGCTACCTCGGCCCCGAGGGATTACCTAAGAAGAAAGAGTCATAGCATCAATGTGTGAGCAATCAAAGGACAGTCTTTCATTGTTGGGTTTTACAATCCCTTCTGAAACTTGATCTATATATGCAAGCCTAGCGGCCTTGCCAAGAATGTATTCTCTCAGAAGCTAAATTTAGCTTTTTAAAATACCAAGATACCAAGGAAGCTTAATTTTAGATTAAATATGAGAATGTTAATATTGCTTATGAGTTAAATATATAAAAAAAGTTAACTGACATGTCTAATATCTTTATTTAATTCAAATGCAAAATACTGGAAATCTGAAATAAAAGATGCTAGAAATACTCAGGTAGTGGAGAGAGAAAAACAGTGTTATCATTTTGGGTCTGTGGTCTTTCATCAGAACTACAACTTTATTTATTCACTTGTAATTAAAGCTTCTGGAAATAAAACTTTATGTTTAAACTCAAATGTATATTTAAAGTTATAATTTCTATTGAAATAGTCATTACAATTGATGACTAAATCAAAGATTTGCAATGTACTTTGCTTTTTGAAAAAAAAATCATAACTTCCTAATTTCTTCCATATCTATTAGAGTCAGGGAAGAGCACCTCTTTTTGTGTAAATTTTAGTGGGAAGCCTATCTTGTTTGATGCTGTATAGTAATGATTTGTAAAATCATTCTTAATTGATTAAAAAGACTTTCATTGGGTTAGTACCAAAGGGATGCGTGGGGAATTAGTACCCTGAGCTCTTGGCTAATTTAAGGAAAATCAATTTTAATTTGAACATCAAGAAAATGAGCAAGAATCTAACGTAAGGTCATGGAGTCATATAGTACAGAAACAGGTCCTTTGGCCCACCATATCTATGCTGACCATCCAGTATCTATACTAATCCTATTTACTAGTACTTGGTCTGTAGCCTACTACAGCTTGTTGATTCAAGTGCTTATCCAGATGCTTCTTAAATATTGGGAACGTACCTGCTTCCACCACCTTAGGAGGTGCGATCCAGATTGTAACACCTGGGTGAAAAAAGTTCTCCCTCAGATCCCCTGTAAACCTCTTATTCCTCACCTAAAACCTATGCCCTCTGATCTTCTGTAAGGAGGAAAAGTTTCTTACTATCTACCACCTTTATGCCTCTTATAATTTTGTATACCTCCATTAAGTCACCTCTCCGTGTCCAAGGATTTAAAAAGAAGTTCATCAAGTCTCTCCTCACAACCAAAACGTTCCATCCCAGGCAACATCATAATGAGTCACAGCAGGCCAGGGAGCATCCGTGGAGAAAAACAGGCAGTCAACCGAAACATTGACCTCCTGCTTTTCTCTATGGATGCTGCCTGGCCTGCTGAGTTCCTCCAGCATCATCGTGTTTTTTGTCTAGATTTCAACATCTACAGTCCTTTGTTTCTCTATCCTAATGAATCTCCTCTGCACCCTCTCCAGTGCAATCACATCCTTCCTATAGTGACCAGAAATGCACATAATATTCCACCTGTGGCCTAATAAATGTTCTATAAAGTTGTATCAAGATTTCCCTGTAATTATGCCTGGGTAATGAAGAGAAGCATCCTGTATATGTTCTTTACTACCCTATCTACATTTGCTGCCACCTTCAGGGATCTTTGGACTTGTATACCAAGGTCCCCTTTGTTCCTCAGTGTTCCCTAGGATTCTACTATTCATGATCTATATTTTCCCCTTATTTGAACTGCCCCACTCCCTACCCCCAATTGCATCACCTCACACTTATCAGGATTAAATTCCATCAGCTGTGGTTCTGCCCGATTTACCAACTGATCAATATTGGTATTGGTTTATTATTGTCACTTGTACCGAGGTACAGTGAAAACCATGTCTTGCATACTGATTGTACAGGTCAATTCATTACACAGTGCAGTTACATTGAGGTAGTACAAGTAAAAACAATAACAGTACAGATAAAAGCGTCACAGCTGCAGAGGAAGTGCGGTGCAGGTAGACAATAAGGTGCAAGGTCACAACAAGGTAGATTGTGAGGTCAAGAGTCCATCTCATCGTATAAGGGAACCATTCAATGGTCTTATCACAGTGGGATAGAAGCTGTCCTTGAGCCTGGTGGTATGTGCCCTCAGACTCCTGTATCTTCTGCCTGATGGGAGAGAAGAGAAGAGAGAATGACCCGGGTGGGTGCGGTCTTTGATTATGCTGGCTGCTTCACCAAGGCAGCGAGAGGAAAAGACAGAGTCCATGGAGGGGAGGCTGGTTTCCGTGACGCGCTGGGCTGTGTCCACAAATCTGCAGTTTCTTGCTGGCCTGGGCAAAGCGGTTACCATACATGCATCCAGATAGGATGCTTTCTATGGTGCATCGATAGAAGTTGGTGAGTGTCAAAGGGGAATTATTACCTAATTTCTTTAGCCTCCTGAGGAAGTAGAGGCACTGGTGAGCTTTCTTGGCTGTGGTGTCTACGTGATTGGACCAGGACAGGCTATTGGTGATGTTCACTCCTAGGAACTTGAAGCTCTCAACCCTCTCGACCTCAGCACCATTAATGTAGACAGGTGCATGTACACCGCTCCCTTTCCTGAAGTCAATAACCAGCTCTTTTGTTGACATTGAGGGAAAGGTTGTTGTCATGACACCATGTCACTAAGCTCTCTATCTCCTTTCTGTACCCTGACTCATCGTTATTTCAGATATGGTGTACTATGGTGGTATCATCTGCAAACTTATAGATGGAGTTAGAGCAGCATCTGGCCTAAATCCATGAGCATATAGGGAGTAGAGGAGAGGGCTGAGGATGCAGCTTTGTATGAGGACGCAATATTGTTCTGTAACTTAAGAATATCCTTCTTGATATCAACGACCCCACCAATTTGTGTGTCATCTGTAAACTTACTAATTGCTGCTCCTACATTCACATCAAAGTCATTAATCTCTACAACAAACAACACCAATTTCTGTGGTACAGTGTTCTAATCACAAAAACCGCCCTCCATCACCCTCTGTCTCCTATTACCAAGCCAATTTTAAATTCAAGTTGTCAAGTTGTCTTGGATCCGAAGGATTCTAAACTTTGGGACCAGCTAAACATGTGGGACCTTGTCAAAGACTTAAGTTCATGTAAACCTCGTCAACTGCACTGTCCTCATCAATAAATGTATTTAACACATCAAAATATTCTATTTATTTAGATAGGATCTCTCAACAAATCCATGTTGACTGTGCCCGATCAACCCTTGCTTATTTAAGGGCGTGTGTAAATGTCTCTTAAACTTAATGATTATATCTGATTCCACCACTTCCTCTGACAGTGGGCTCTAGATATCAACTATTCCGTGTGTGTTTTTTAAAAAAAATCCCCTCAGATCCCTTTTAAAACTCTTCCTTTCAGCTAAGCCTATGCTCTTTTGTTTTTGATGTCCCTGACTTCGGGATAAAGATTCTATCTACCCTGCCTCTGCCTATTTGTAAAGTTGCAAAACATCCCATTTTACATGCTATGCCCTGACCTCTGAAGGCAAGCAGACAGTATGCCTTCCTCACCATCCTATCTATCTGTGTTGGGATTAAATTCCATCTGTCAAGATTTGGCCCAACTTTCCATCTGATCTAAATTCTGCTGTGGCCTTAGATAATTTTCCTCCCTATCCACAACTGTACCAACTTGCATGTGCACCACAAACTTACTAATTATGCCTCCTACATTTATATCCAGATCATTATAACACAAAGAACAAGGGTCCCAACACTGATCCCAACAGTGTTGTAGACTTCTAATCACAAAAGCATCCATTTACTCCTACATTCTGCCTCAGAAAAGCATCCTTCCACCAGTACCCTTTGGATCCAATTAGCCAGCTTGCCTTAGATCGCATATGCCTTAACCTTCTGGATAAGCCTACCATATGGGACCTCGTCAAATGTCTTGCTAAAGTCCATATAGACAACATCGACTGCTTTGCCTTTATCAACCTTCTGAGCTACCTCAAAAAAAACTCAATCAAATTAATGAGACAGAATTTTCTCCACACAATGCCATGCTGACTGTCCTTGATCAGCCCCTGCCTTTCCATATGTGTCTTAATCTATCCCTTAGGATTTTCTAAAGTACTTACCCTTCCACTAAATAAAGGAACAATGTTAGCTATCCTTCAGTCTTCCGGCACCTCTCCTGTGGCTAATGAAGATGCAAAAATCTCTGTCAGGGCCCCAGCTATCTCCTCCCTTGCTTCCCATAACTACCTGGAATAGATTCCATTTGGCACTGGGGATTAATCAACCCTTATGCACCCCATGACTTCTAACACTTCTTCCATTTTATTACAAACCTGTGCTAGATTATCCACACGCTCCTCCCTGAACTCATTATCTTCCATGGCCTTCTCCTTGGTGAATGCAGATGAGAAGTATTCATTTAGGATCCTGCCCACATTGCCTGGCTCCACACACAGATTACTCCCTTTGGGGACCCACTCTTTTCCTGGATACCCTCATGGTCTTGATATACTTAGAGAATACCTTGGGATTGTCTTTAATCTTACTTGCTAAAGATATTTCGTTGTCCTTTTTTACCCTTAAAATTTCTTTCCTAAGTTCTCTCCTGCACAGTCTATATTCCTCAAGTCTCCCTTGATACTAGTTGCCTTTACCCCTCATCGAGCCTTCAATATCCTTTGTCATCCAAGGTTCCTTAACCTTGCCATCTTTGCCTTTCATCCTTGCTGGAATTTTTTCTGGAATTGTCTCAAATTATGAAACAGTTTGGAAAAATTCCTGTGTCACACCACTATTTAAGAAAGGTAAAATAGTAAAACCAAAGAATTCTGGACCAGTTATTTAAAGTCTAATGTCAAGAAATTACTAGAGGCTCTCATTAATGTTATAATACATAAATTCTTTGAAAATTTTGAATTAATTAAGGGCTATTTTGGTTTGTGAAGGGGGATGTCATGTCTCATGTCTTTGTTTTAATTAAGAAGATTGAAGTAGTGAACAAGACATTGTCTATGGATGTTATTTATATGAACTATGAGAAGGCATTTGATGAAGCCCTTCAGGAGAGAATGTTGGCAATTTGTGCTATTGAAGGTAATTTATTGTCTTAGAGGGGGAATTAGCGGAGTGGTAGGAGAAATAGTATGGACAATGAACAGATAATTGAATTGTTAGGATGTGATCAGTGTTGCCCTCAAGAATTTGCATTGGGGCTGCAACTGTTCACTGAATTTTTAAGTAATTTAGCTGCTGGAATAGATGACAAATAGATTGCTGGTACCGTAAGTTGCGTAGATAGTATTAAAAGAGATAATAATTGAATAGGCAAACCTGTGTCTTGAAATTGAAGCTGGACAGAAGTTGGTGCATCAGTAAATTAAAAAAAAGACTTCTGGCAAAAATCTTGGAATTTGCATAGGTGTTAGGTAATGGAATTGTTGAAAACTGACTTGGGAGCATCAACTGTGGGTGTTTCCTGTTTCTCCCCAGCCACAACCCTCGTCCTTGCTCTTTCAACTTTAGGAGCTGTCCCAGGTCAAACCAAGAACTAAACTTGGGATCTTTCTAGTCTGTTTAGTTCAATGCAGAATTTTACTTACCAAACCCACAGGGGAGTATTCAGGGTCCTATACAAATTCTATTGCTTATATTATGTAGTTTATGTACATGCTTGTCTTAAAAATGCAAAGAATTGAAAAAATTATTTTGCTTCTATTCCCAAATTTTGATAAAATGTAAATTAATTTTCCCTGCTCTGCATTTTCCTCCAAATTGTGTATATTTTCCAAGCCAGGAAGGGAATGAATAGAGAATATTCTGAGCTACTTGTTAATGTGGGCCTCAATCTAGTTGCTTGGCTGTGATTATTTTCTCTTTCTCTCTCTCTCTCTCTCCCCCCCCCCCCTCCCTCTCTCCCCCCCCCCCCCTCCCTCTCTCCTCCCCCCCCCCCCTCTCTCTTTCCCTCTCTCTTCATCTCAAGAGGCCTCAATGTGGTATCACGTTGATTAGGTTGGGGGATCAGAGAAAGAAACTATTCTGCAGCTGGTATCATCGTGTTAGAACGGCACTTGTAAACTAGGAGAAGTAGCTGAAGAGGATGTGAACCTTTGAAACCAATAGATGGGTTGGGAGGGGTGATGTTTTGTTTGAGCAGTTGAAAGCTTACTTGGATGCCTGTTTTACTCATTCTAGTCTGCCTACCTGTTACTCATTGCGGTGATGCTTGTTGCTCGAACTTACTGTGATGTCTGGATGATTCAAAATGGAACCATGATTGAAAGGTATGACTGTGGAGGGTGTTACTTGAATCAATACCTGCATTTGGGTACTCTAAACTGGGATAACACAGAAAGGAGCAAAAAATAAACTGCTGGAAGAATTCAGTGAGTCAAAAGCAGCATCGGTGGAGGCAAAGCGATGGTCGATGTTTCAGGTCAAGACCCTGCATAAGGACTGAGATTGTAGAGGGAAGATAGCCAGTATATAGGAGTGAGAGGAAGTGTTGAGACAGAGGCAGGTAGGTGATAGGTGGAACCAGATAAGGGAAGGATGGTGGGCAGATGGAGCCAGGTGAGGGGAATGATGAGTCTAGGTAATGAGGGAATGTGGAGGCAGGTGAACAAAAGGAGAGACACCCTGGGTATGGGAGAGGAACACAGGGAGTGGGCTACTTGAAACTGGAAAATTCAATGTTCATACCATTGGGCTGTAGGCTAGCCAAGCAGGATATGAGGTGCTATTCTTCTAGTTTGCGTTTGGCCTCACTGAGGGAATGGAGAAGGCTGAGGACAGACAATTCGGTGTGGGGATGGGAAGAAGAGTTGAAGTGACATGCAACTGGAAGGTCAAGCCGACCGTTGCAGGCAGGTGCTCTGCGAAATGGTCGCCTAGTCTATGCTTAGTCTGCTTATGTTGAGGAGACCACATCCATCCCTTTGCCTCCACAGATGCTGCTTGACCCACTGAGTTCTTTCAGCAGTTTATTTTTTGCTCCAGATTTGCGCATCTGCTGTCTCTTGTGTCTCTAAACTCAGAGAGGAACCACTTTTGATGCCTTCACTGCCACTGTTATCAGAGTGTTTGTCCAAAATCTAGAACTGAATGAGATATTTCCCTTAAATTATCAGGGAAATTTAAGGGAACTAAATATTTATTGAAGCCAATATCATTGGGTTTATGCAACAAATTACATTCCCTTGCCACTGACAGTTTCTGTGACAGTTGTCTGAAGCTGAACCATGGCGTTCATAACCTTGGTGTCACATTTATCATTGAGTCTTCTCTAAGACTCGAGAGGTACCGCCTCTAAGACTGCCTATTTCCGACTCTGTAACATAACTCCCCTTGGCCTTGCCTCAGCTCATCTGCTGCCAAAATCCTTATTCATACTTTTTATTAACTTTAGATGCAACTACTCTAATACATTCTTGGATACCCTCCATCGTGTTACTTTCCATTAACTTGAAGTCATCCTAAGCTTTGCAGCCTGTGTCTTAGCTTGCATAAAGCTGCATTTATCTATTAGTCCTGTTCTTGTTTCCAATTGATCAATGGTGCTATTTTAAAAAAATCCGTCTTTCTTTTCCTATCCATTTAAAACAAGTATGAATTTACAGATATAGGATTGTATCATCTCGTCATGGGGCCGTGATCTGCAGCAGCAGTGCCTGGGCTTTAGCATGAAATGTTTGATTATACACAAGTAGATATAATGATTCAGTGATGTTGGTTGTAATTCCTGTCTTTGCATAACTTTTTCTACATATGGATAATTTCTTTATGACATCAAGTATTTTTATTTTATAGAAAGCCCTCTCATTTGACAGTTTTATCCTGAAGACTTCTTAGAAAGTGTGAACTTCAGAAGTTGTCAACTTACAGTATAATTACCGTTAATGTGTAGGATTCACTGCATATTATTGTGCAGGATTTTGATGTTGAATGAGTGAAGAGATGTTTGAAAAGCCTTTCTGAGGGAAGCTCGTGATGCAAAATATATGCCATTTATGGAAAAGCAGTGGTGGCACATGATAATGACTGAATATCTTCATGCCAATTGTTTAGTTTCTCTGAAATACATACGGTTTAATCAACATTTATGTTTGGATTACATAAATTTTGCTCTGACAGCCTGTATGTATGTCATGGTTTGCAGTGCAATTATTGGTCGGAGCACCAAAGATTTCAAGAGATATCTATTCAACTTTGTTGCTGCAATGCCAGCTGTAAGTATATTTTTTGTTATTTTTAAATCAATAATGGTAGATAGCTCAGGGTCAAAAGTGAATACATGCTTTGCTATGACCACATTCCTATCATTCCACAGTTTACTTTGTAATCAGTACATTTTAAAGGTTACAAATGATAGTGCTCTAAATTACAGCTAGTGTTTCTTTAATTCTGCTTTTGTATGATTAGTTCTCTATTTATATTACTTCAGATATCTTTGGTAAATAATTTCCTGAAATTGGGCTTGAATCAACTGAAACTTCGATTCCGAATACGGCTCACCAATTACCTGTATGAGGAGTACTTAAAGTAAGTTTCTGGCAAATGTAACAATGTATTGTGGTTGCTATATTTGTATAGATAGAGATCAAAGTCAAAAATAAGACCAAAAAAAAGACTTTTCTAATACTGCTTGTATTTTGGAATACTTTATAAAGGATCGATTTTAATCTATAGGTGGGACCTTCTTGGGATTTGGCATCAGAGACCAGCCTGGAGCAGGTCTCTTCCAACAATTAATTGCAAGTTTAAAAAGCTGTTACAGACATAGGATTCTTTAAATTACCATACATTCCTCTGTCTCCCTTCCAGATTTTACAATCATTCGAGACAGGCACCAAGTATGTGAATTTGACGGATTTCCACATTAAATTAACAGTGGTTTCTGGGGCTGGGCGGGGATGAACTGTGTCTAGTGTTGCAACTTAGGGGAGAGGAAGTGTTTATCCACTGGCTTTTTGAAACAAACACTGAGCCTTTTACGTTTTGTTTGAATGGTCTGGAATATTGTCTTCAGAATATAATGGTCAGATTTCAAGAACAAGCTGCTCCTGTGTTATGTTTTCTTTTCACTCTTCCACTTGTTTAGTATTTTTCATATAGTGCCTGCTGTTACAAGAGATTGTTTGGCCATTGCTGCCCTTGGATCTTTTCATATACATTGGGGCTAATTGTGGCCTCATCCACACTTTGAAGCCCCTTCCCATCCAATCACCACAAGTCCCAACCACAATCTGTCCCTTAATGTTGGAATAAAATGCTGGCAATCCTAGTTTGGAGGAGCTTGGGGTAGCAGATTTCCTTACCTGAAGAACTTCATTAAACCAGAGAAATATTTATGACAATCTAGTAGCTTTGTGGTCACTATACTATTTTAATGTGAGTTTAGGAAAAGTGTAGTGATAATGATATATAGCACATTTTTCAGAAGATCAAGAAAATAGTTCTTAGAAGTTGCATCTTGCTGTAAAAATTGTAATATCAGCAGAAATGTTATGCAACGTGACAGATCAGAGCGTTGTAGGCAATCCTAATTGCTTTCGTATAAAATTGACAGCTCTGCTTCAGGAGTTAGACCAAATCAATATGTTGTCTTGTAAGTCATGCTCCATTAGAAGTGCAGGTGCCTAGAATAAGAGAAATCTCTGATCAAGTACACTGTCTCCTCCTGAGTATTTGGCTGCAAATGAAGAAGCCAAAGAAATGTTGCTTAATTGGTGTGAATTTACCAGTGCTGTTACATGGCACAGAACACTACAGCACAATACAGGCCCTTCGGCCCACAATATTGTAGCGACATTTTATCCTGCTCTAAGATCTATCTAACCCTTCCCTCCCACATAGCCCCCTATTTTTCTATCATTCATGTGTCTAAGAGTCTCTTAAATGTCCCTAATGTATCTACCCCCACAACCTCTGCCAGCAGTGCCTTCTACGCACCCACCACTCTCTGTGTAAAAAAACGTAGCCCTGACATCCCCTTTATACCTTCCTCCAGTCACCTTAAAATTATGTCCCCTCGCGTTAGCCATTGTCACCCTGGGAAAAAGTCTCTGACTGTCCAGTCGATCTATGCCTCTTATCATCTTGTACACCTCTATCAAGTCACCTCTCATCCTCCTCCTCTCCAAAGAGAAAAGCCCTATCTTGCTCAACCTATCCTCATAAGACATGCTCTCCAATCCAGGCAACATCCTGGTAAATCTCCTCTGCACCCTCTGTAAAGCTTCCATATCCTTTCTATAAAGAGGTGACCGGAAATGAACACAATACTCCAAGTGTGGTCTGACCAGAGTTCTATAGAGATGCAACATTACCTCGTGGCTCTTGAACTCAATACCCTGACTAATGAAGGCCAACACACCATACGCCTTCTTAACAACCCTATGGACCTGCGCGGCAATCTTGAGGGATCTATGGACGTGGACCCCAAGATCCCTCTGTTCCTCCACACTGCTGAGAGTCCTGCCATTAACCTTGTATTCTGCCTTCGAACCTGATCTCCCGAAGTGTATCATTTCACACTTATCTGGGTTGAACTCCATCTGCCACTTCTCAGCCCAGCTCTGCATTCTATCAATATCCTGTTGTAATCTACAGCAACCTTCTACACTATCCACAACACCACCAACCTTCGTGTCATCTGCAAAATTACTAACCCACCCTTCCACATCCTCATCCAAGTCATTTATAAAAATCACAAAGAGCAGGGGTCCCAGAACAGATCCCTGCGGAACACCACTGGTCACCAACTTCCAGGCAGAATACGCTTCATCTACCACCACCCTCTGTCTTCTATGGGTGAGCCAATTCTGAATCCACACAGCCAAGTCTCCCTGGATCCCATGCCTCCTGACTTTCTGAATGAGCCTTCCAGGAGAAACCTTATCAAACACCTTACTAAAATCCTTGTACACCACATTCACTGCTCTACCTTCATCAATGTGCTTTGTCACATCCTCAAAGAATTCAATCAGGCTCGTGAGGCATGACCTGCCCCTCACAAAGCCATGCTGATTGTCCCTAATCAGCCTATGCTTCTCTAAATGCCTATAAATCCTGTCTCTAAGAATCTTCTCCAGTAATTTGCCCACCACTGAAGTAAGACTCACTGGTCTGTAATTCCCAGGGTTATCCCTACTTGCTTTCTTAAACAAAGGAACAACATTTGCCACCCTCCAATCATCCGGCACTACTCCTGTGGCTAGTGAGGACGCAAAAATCGTCGCCAAAGGTGCAGCAGTCTCTTCCCTAGCTTCCTGTAATAACCTTGGGTATATCCCATCCGGCCCTGGTGACTTACCTATCCTAATATCTTTCAATAGTTCCAGCACATCCTCTTTCCTCACATCGACATGCCCTAGCGTATCAGTCTGTCGTACGCCATCCTCACAAACATCAATGTCTCTCTCTCTCTGGTGAATACTGAAGCAAAGTATTCATTAAGGACCTCCCCTACCTCTTTAAACTCCAGGCACATGTTTCCTCTTTTATCCCTGATCGGTCCTACCCTCACTCCAGTCATCCTCTTATTCTTCACATATGTATAGAACGCCTTGGGGTTTTCCTTGATCCTACTCGCCAAGGACTTCTCATGCCCCCTTCTAGCTCCCCTAAGTCCAGTCTTACACTCCCTCCTGGCTACCTTGTAACTCTCCACAGCCCTGTCTGATCCATGCTTTCTAAACCTCAGGTAAGCTTCTTTCTTCCTCTTGACAAGATATTTTACATCTCGTGTCAACCACGGTTCCTTCACTCTATCATCCTTACCCTGCCTCATGTTACTATAAAACTTTAAAAACCATTGGACTTTTATGGTATAACTTAACTGTACACGTACTTCCAAGGTATTGAATAATTTGAAGAATTAGGCCTCTATTATTCCATTCTCTTTAGTTCTGTTCCATTTCTGTCAAAATTCATTGAATTCCGTATGCAGTAAATTTCCTCTGCAATCTGTGTCATTATGAAATATTTTCCTTATTTCCTTTTCCAAGTTCCTTACTTTTGTCTTTTCAATTTTGGTGCTTTTAAAATTGCTGAAGGAAATACTTGACAATTTATAAAGATGGAAAGTTAACACATCATGCAGACCACGCAGCATGCATCCTAGTTTGTTGCCTGAAGTTAACGTGACTCTGGCTACATCAATGACTTAATTCGTTGGGCACTGATTAGCTCCACAGATTGGAAGTTAGCAAATATTGTTGATGTTTCAGAGGTAATTGATTCAAGTTAACCAGGGACCAATTTAACCTTTCACCAGTACAGGTTAAGGTAATAGTGATCATGCTTTGGGATAAACTATCAGCTCTCCTTTCAGTTATATTTAAATTTAACATGCCGATGATGTCTACAATTACATGGCCTACTCATGAATGACTTTAACTTCACTCCTAGACTGACAGATAGAAGCTCAAGTCAAAGCACTAAAATTGCTTCTTTTATAACTTATGATGCATTGTGGGTTTGATTTGCAAAAACACAATAGGGTAGAAATTAGTCCTTGACCATATCTGCCAAACAAACCTTATCAGGCCATATGTACATATAGCACAATGCAGACCTACAGATATGGTTGTTAAATTTGCAAATGACACAAAGGTAGGCAGGTAAGTAAGTCGTGAAGAGCACTTAAGATAGCGGCAAAGGGATATAGATTGGTTGAGTGAGTGGCAAAGACCTGCCAAATGAGAAATTGTCATTTTGGCAGGAAAAATGGAAAGGCATGTTATTTAAGTATTGAGGGGTTGCAGAGGTCTGAGATGCAGAAGGATCTGGATGTCCTAGAGCATGACATGCAAAAGGTTAGTATGCAAGTACATCAAATAGTTAGGAAGGTTAACAATGTCAACATTTATTGGGAGGGAATTAAATACAAAAGGACAGGAATGCAAGAGGCCGCAGATGCTGGAATCTGGAGCAATTTTTTTTAAGTTGATGAGAGTAAGAACAAGTTCCACCAGGGGGATGAGAGTGTTAGTGGATGGGAACTGGTTGGGGTTTTGTCCCAGAAAGAAGAAGAAGACCCTAAGACTTTACTGATGGGGGATTTTTTTTAGTTATTGAGAGTAAGAAGAGGGCCCAGATGCAGGGTCATGACCCAAAACGTCAACTAGCCCTTTGCCTCTACAGATGCTGCTCAACCTGCTGAGTTCCTCCAACAGTTTTTGCTACAAGAGGAGAGAGATTTTGTTTCAATTACATAGGAATTAGTCAAATCCCAGTCTATTGTGTAAAGTTTTGGTCTTTTTGTTTAAGGAGGAATGTTAATACATTGGAAGCAATTGAGAGGAGATTTACTAGACTGATACCCAGAATAGGTGAGTAGTCATAAGGACAGGCTAGTCTTTTTCAGCTGGAGTTTAGAAGAATGGGGGGGGGGGGGGCAGATTTGATTGAAACTTACAAGATCTTGAGAGATCTTGACTGGATGGATATGGAGGGAACGTTTCTTGTTATTTGAGAATCTAGGACCAGGGGTCACTGTTCAAGAAAAGGGCCGCCCCCATTTAAGACAGAGATGAGGCAAAATCTTTCTCTCAGAGGCTCAAGAGTCTTTGAAACCTGTCATGGAAGCAGAGTCTTAGAATATTTTTCAGTCAGAAGTATTTGTATCCAAGGGAGTGTAAAGTAATTGAGGAAGACAGGAATGTGAAATTGAGATCACAGTCAGATCTTATTAAATGGTGAGCAGGTTTGAGTCCTACTCCTAATTTTTCTGTATGTTTTCTGTAGGTTAATTTATGGCATGTTTAATGCATGGTCTGAAGACTAATTTCTTCCTTAGTGGGAAATGGCATATTTTGATATTAAATCTTATATGGCATGTTTAATGCATGGTCTGAAGACTAATTTCTTCCTTAGTGGGAAATGGCATATTTTGATATTAAATCTTAACCTATGTTGAATTGTCACTCCATCCACCGTTATGAAGTGCTTCAAGAGGCTGGTCATGGCACGCATTAACTCAGCTCCCAGACAACCTCAATCCACTGCAGTTTCCCTACTGCTGAAATAGGTGCATGGCAAATTCCATCTCCCTGGCCCTACACTCATCTCTGGAGCATCTGGACAGTAAAGACACCTATGTTAGACTATTATTTATTGATTACAGCTCCACCTTCAGTACTATAATTCCAAGCACACTCATCTCCAAACTCCTAGACCTGGGACTCAACATCTGCCTTTGCAACTGGATCCTTGACTGCCTGACCAACAGATCGCAATCAGTAAGGATAGGCAGCAACACGTCCACCACAATTATCCTCAGCACTGGTGCCTCACAAGGCTGTGTCCTCAGTCCCCTACTCCACTCCCTATATACTCATGATTGCGTGGCAAGATTCTGCTCTAACTCCATCTCCAAGTTTGCAGATGATACCACTGTAGTAGGCCGTATCTCAAATAACAGTGAGTCAGGGTACAGGAAGGAGATAGAGAGCTTAGTGACATGGTGTCATGACAACAACCTTTCCCTTAATGTCAGCAAACCAAAAGAGCTGGTCATAGTCTTCAGGAAGTGGGGTGGTGCACATGCTCCTGTTTACATCAACGGTGCTGAGGTCGAGAGGGTTGAGAGCTTCAAGTTCCTAGGAGTGAACATCACCAATAGCCTGTCCTGGTCCAACCACGTAGACGCCATGGCTAAGAAAGCTAACCAGTGCCTCTACTTCCTCAGGAGGCTAAAGAAATTTGGCATGTCCCCTTTGACCCTCACCAATTTTTATTGATGCACCACAGAAAGCATCTTATCCAGATACATCACAACTTGGTATGGCAACTGCTCTGCCCATGACCACAAGAAACTGCAGAGAGTTGTGAGCACAGCTCAGCACATCACGGAAACCAGCCTCCCCTCCATGAACTCCGTGTACACCTCTTGCTGCCTTGGTAAAGCAGCCAGCATAATCAAAGACCCCACCCACCCTGGACATCCTCTCTTCTGCCACACACCACCCCCCCCCATTGGGCAGAAGATACAAAATCCTGAAAGCATGTACCACCAGGCTCAAGGACAACTTCTATCCTGCTGTTATAAGATTATTGACCGGTTCCCTAGTACATTGGGATGGACTCTTGATCTGTATTCTACGTTCTGTTATTGTTTTTGCATGTACTAGCTCAGTGCACTGTGTAATGAATTGATTTGTATGAATGGTACGCAAGGCAAGCTTTTCACTGTACCTCAGTACTTGTGACAATAGTAAACCAATTCCAATCTACCTCATTATGACCTTGCACCTTGCTGTCTACCTGCACTGAACTTTCTCTGTAACTGTAACACTTTATTCTGCAGTCTGTTATTGTTTTACCTTGTACTACCTAAATGCACTGTTGTAATGAAATGAACGGTATGCAAGACAAGTTTTTCACCGTACCTCAGTACACGTGACAATAATAAACCAATTTACCCTTGAGCAATTTCCTAGTTAGTTATAAACAACAGTTGAGCCCAGAAGTGTGTTGTGCAGTTTATTTAGTTGATTGAATTTAATGGACTAATATAAATTTATATAATAATCAATGAAAACATTTCATGTAAATAATAATTATATAGACTGTTAATTAACCACATACATTGTTTTCTCCTGACAGAGGTTATACATACTATAAAATGGGTAATCTTGACAACAGAATAGCAAATGCGGATCAGCTGTTAACACAAGATGTGGAGAAATTTTGCAACAGTGTAGTGGACTTGTATTCAAATCTCAGCAAGGTGAGTTGTACTCATCAATATAAAATACTCTTTATACTGGAAATATGAAATAGAAGCTGAAAGTGCTGGAAATGCTCAATGTCAGGCATCAAGTGTGGAGGGAAGAAAAAAATGAATGTTTCGGGTCAATAACTTCTCACTAGAACCCATTTGTGTATCACTTCCCTTTATCCTCCCCTCAGAATTCACACAAATTATAGACAAAATAAGATGATTCTAAACTAGTTGTGTTAGCTCAACCACCAATGAAATACTTAGATCAGTAACTAAATCAATATAAAAGATCATTTTAAATAATTATTTCAGTAGTTAGATATCTGTATATTTAAACATGATTATCACGAAACCCAGGGACTTTAAGCTGACACAGCAACAGAGGGCACAATGAGTCCGAGAGCAATTATATTGGACTGGAAGCTGCAGTATTGTAGATTCCCCACACCATTTTATTACTTCCTATGAGATGGAATATTCTAGTGCTCTCATGATCTCTAGCTATTCTTTCCCATTTAGAGTGTTGACTCTCAGTGGATACAAAACCATATAAGATGACACATCATTGAAGTGGCACTAGTCAAAGTCAAGATTGTAGTTTTCTACAATGACCTATCCCTGTCCTCTTTACAATGATCCTCATGTTCTCTGTGATGATCGTATGATTAAAACTCTTTTAACATCTCCCTTCCTGTTCTTTGTTCCATTATTATCTATCCAATCAAGGCAAGGTCATTTCCATGATTCTTTTACATGTTCATGCACCTTTATGCTATTTTCCCATGTACCTATACTACTTTATCTAAATGGCGCACCTTGGCAACATCATACTCTTCCAAAGAATGCTTGTGACCTCAAAGTTGATTTTGCTTGCATTCCCTCAACCAAGAATATACATTGTATAAGCACTCTGGCTTGTATTGCTAGAGTGTTTGTGCAATATACATTCTTAGCTGAGGCACAATTTTCTCTGGTTAAACAGAAGCCAGGAACCACTGTTTTTGCCACTAACTTCATACCTTTGCCTTTGATTTCATTCTCCTTTACTAAACTCCATTGTTATCGGATGATTGGCAGTGCTTGCAATTTCAATGTCCAAATCAACCTGATTCTGAGATTTCTCCATCACAAAAATTGCCTACATAAAGTAACCCTGTCTACTTCTATCTCCTTAACATTGCCTGGTCTGCTGCCAAAACCTTCACCTATAACTGACGTTTCCCTATTTTCACTTTTGTTACATTGCTCTTGCTGGCTTTCATCCTCCACCTTCTGTAAACTTCATCTGATGCAAATTTCTGCTGTTTATTTTTATATAATTTCCAGTCCAAGGGTCTTCAACCAGATTTTTTAGAAAAGCCTGTTCCACATGTAATTTTGTATTCTGAAGAAGGCACTGCATCCAAAGCATAAACTTGACCTCTCCACAGGTAGTAACAATTTGCTTATGTATTTTGGATTTAACTCCAGCATCTGCAATATAATATTGTGTTTTTAATGTTGATTCACTATGTTCTTTTCAAGCTATTTCACAAGCTAATTTTTGGCCTGTTTCCTTTCTAGCCACTCTTGGACATCATTCTGTATATATTTAAATTGACAAGCGCAATAGGCGCTCAGGTAAGTTGAGTATGAATTAATTTTAACTGATTGACACTGAAGATACTTCATTTAACTTAGAACTATGATAACTTTTTTTTAGGACATCATTTGGAAAAAGCACAATCAAAAAAATTTAACTAACACATAATACTCATAGAATTAAGTAGAAATGATAAATCTTCTAGATTTTAATACAGAAAGGCTAATAAATGCATTTGAGTAATTTAGTTTTGTTATAATTCTTTATTTCTTTTTGCATCTGAATTTTGGGAATATCATCCTTATGTTACTGCAAAAAAAGGAAAAGTATATTATTTTAATATAGATTTATTGTTCTCTCTTTAGGGACCTGCAAGCATGATGGCTTACCTGATATTTTCAGGTCTGATCCTAACTCGACTCAGGAGACCAGTTGGTAAAATGACAGTATCGGAACAAAGATATGAAGGTGAATACAGATACGTCAACTCTCGACTTATTACAAATAGGTGAGAAGATATTATGTAAAACTAGTACCATTTAATTTTAGCCTTTAACATTTTTTTTAGACATTAACTTTTAGATATTCAGATTTTTTGATATTAAAGGAATCTTGGGATATGGGGTTAATGCATGAAAAGTCGTGACGAGTTGAAGGATTTACCATGATTATATTAAATGGCTGAGCAGGCATGAGGGGCCAAATGACGCACTTCTGCTTTATGTCCTCTCCTTCTAAAGAATTCCTTTAACTGTTTTCAGTGGAGCTGTTGTGCTAAAACATTTCAATGCAAGGATACATATGTCTTTACCTCCCTATCCCACTGTCCCTTAACTGTTTTCATTTTTTTTTTCTTGAACCAAGTGCAGAAGTTGTGTGAATGATGTGTTCTGGGATACTGCTGTGCTTCTCCTACGGCATGTTGAAAATAGGAAAGTCCAGGACATAGTCTATACTCTTCTCTATAATGGATTAGCCAGTTAGTGCTCAAGTATATTGTTAAATTGAAGTATGAAAATGCTTAAAGCTAAGTATAAAAAGCTTGCTATTTGTGGGTGGGGAATGGGGGCATGAGGCAGAACAAAATCAACCAGATAATTCTGCAAGGCTGGAAACACAGAAGTTTTGTCATACTTGGGTAGGACTTTGGATCGTGTTGGAACTGCCAGCTTCTACCCTTGTGACCACGTGGAAATTCTAGACTCCTGAGTGAAGCAAACACTCATCATCTCCTCACAGGACAATTGTACTCTGTTGTTGGACTCCTCATGCCAACTGGGAAGTGTAAACATCTGCAGATCTCTCAACATCTAAGTTGAGAAATATCCCTACTGAAGCTGCGCCTGGTCCAACAGACCCATTTATTTTAACAGGAAGAAATGACTGTAGGGAAAAGCACAAGTACAAAGTAGTTTCAATTTTTTTATATAAAAATATATCAACTGCCAGAAACATTAAAAAAAGAGTTATTGACCTGTTTCTCTCTTCACAGATGCTCCCTGCTAAATGTGTCTTGTATTTTTTTTAAATTTTATTTACAGCGTGGTAACAGGCCCTTCCGGCCCAATGAGTCCACGCCGCCCATTTTAAACCCAAATTAACCCACCCGTACGTCTTTTGCAATGTGGGAGGAAACCGGAGCACCCGGAAGAAACCCACGCAGACACGGGAGAAAGTACAAACTCCTTACAGACAGGGACGGGAATCAAACACCGATCGCTGGCGCTGTAATAGCGTCATGCTAACCGCTACGCTACCGTACCGTGGATGCTGGAGGAACTCAGCAGGTCACATAGAATCTCCACAGATGCTGCCTGACCTGCTGAGTTCCTCCAGCATCTTGTGTGTTGCTCCAGATTCCAGCATCTGTAGTCTCTTGTGTCTCCATCTGGCATTTTCTGTTTTGTTTCAGATTTCCAGTATCTGCAGTTTTTTGCTTCAATTTCTCTTTTATAAAATTGATTCAGATGTACTTAATTGTTTCCTGGTGTATTCAATTGTTTCCAAGTGTTTTGCATGTTTCAACTATTTTTACTCCTTTAAAATGTTTAATATTTTAAAGAAATACTCTTGTATTTTACTAGCTTTGGAATGTCTTTAAGCCTGGAACATGGTTTAACTATCTTTGAAGGAATTCTAGGTGTGGAGTTTGTCACCTGGATTATTGTGTTTATTATGCTGAAAAAGCAGGGATGTCCTCGAAATGGAGATACAAAAAATTCTGCACATGCTGAAATCTGGAGCAATACACAAAAAGTACTGGAGGAACTCAGCAAGTCAGGTAGCATCCATGGAGGGAAATAAACAGTTGACGTTTCGGGCCAAGACCCTTCATCAGGACTGGAAAGGAAGAGGGCAGAAGCCAGAATAAGAAGGGAGGGGGAGGGGAGGGGAATTGAAATCAGTAATAACGCAAGCAGGGGATCGGTGAGTTAGGTGATAGGGGAGTCCAGGTGAGAGGGGGATGGTAAGTGGGTGGGGGAGGGGGAGAGGGAGAAGATGAAGATGTAATAAGCTGATAGGTAGAAAAAGCAAAGGGCTGAAGAAGGAGGAATCCAGTAGGAGAGGGCAGTGGACCATGGAATAAAGGATGATGGAGGGGAGGAGAAGAGATGGGCTGGTCATCAAGATGGGGGAAGGGAGCTACAGGAATAAGGGAAGACAGAGGAGTGGGGGTGGGGGGAGAAAAAGAGGTGGGGTTACTGGAAGTTAGAGAAGTCGATGTTGAGGCCATCAGGTTGGAGACTCCCAAGCCGGAATTTGCAGTGGCGTTCCTCCAGTCTGCGCCTGGCCTCAACGTGGCAGCAGATGCCATGGATAGACATGTCAGTTGTGGGAGTGGGTTGAAGTCAGTGGCCACCAGGTATTGCATTATAATTGTACTTCTGCTGCTCATTAAAATTGCAACAAGAAATATACCTATTGAAATTTTCCTGTTTTAATTTCTGGGTCAGTTAGATGCATTAACTTAAAGCTTCTGTAAAGTGCAACTAAATTGAAATCAGTAATAACGGGCAGACTATATTTCTGGTTTTACCATATTGATTGTGAGGGCCCTGTAATGCACTTAGTCCTGCTGATCAGTTGGTAGTTATCTTCCCAGTAGAAGATTGTTCTCAATAAAGGAACCTTTAGGAGACATTGATCATAATATGATGGAATTCACCCTGCAGTTTGAGATGGAGAAGCTCAAATTGGATGTGTCAGTATTACAATTGAGTAAAGGTAGCTACAGAGGCATGAGAGAGGACCTGGCCAAAGTTGACTGGAAGGGGACCCTAGCGGGGATGACGGTAGAGCAGCAATGGCAGGAGTTTCTGGGAGAAATTTGGAAGACACAGGATCATTTCATCCCAAAGAAGAAGAAGCATCATTCTAAAGGGAGGATGAGGCAATTGTGGCTGACAAGGGAAGTCAAAGACAGCATAAAAGCAAAAGAGAGGGCGTACAATATTGCAAAAATTAGCAGGAAGCTCAAGGATGGGAAGATTTTAAAAACCAATAGAAGGTAACTAAAAAAGCAATAAGTGGAGAAAAGATGAAATATGAAGGTAAGCTAGCCAGTAATATAAAAGACTATACCAAAAGTTTTTTAAGATGTATAAAGAGTAAAAGAGAGGAAAGAGTGGACATCGGACCACTGGAAAATGACACTGGAGAAGTAGTAATGGGGAACAAAGAAATGGTGGATGAACTGAATAAGTATTTTGTGACAGTCTTCACTGTGGAAGACACCAGCAACAAGCCAGAAATTCAAGAGAGCCAGGGGGCAGAAGTGAGTGTAGTCGCTATGATTAAGGAAAAGGTGCTTGGGAAGCTGAAAGGTCTGAAGGCAGATAAGTCACCTGGACCAGATGGACTACACCCCAGGGTTCTGAAGGAGGTAGCTGAAGAAGGGAGGGAGGCAAAAGACATGAAATTATACATTTGTGAAAGGATGATGTTTTGGGGTATTTGGATGCACATGATAAAATAGGCAGAAGTCAGCATGGTTTCCTTAAGGAGACCTTGCCTGA
The DNA here is from genome assembly GCF_009764475.1 of Pristis pectinata. NCBI lineage: Eukaryota > Metazoa > Chordata > Chondrichthyes > Rhinopristiformes > Pristidae > Pristis > Pristis pectinata. The sequence goes on from NC_067407.1 coordinate 15,966,005, forward strand.
CAAATCTGTTGGAATTCTTTGAGAAAGTAACAAGCAGGTACCACACATGAGCTGCTAAACAAGATGGGAGCCCATGGTATTACAGCAAAGGTACCAGCATGGATAGAAGATTGGCTGACTGGCAGAAGACAAACAGTGGGAATAAAGGGGCCTTTTCTGGTTGGCTGCCGGTGACTAGTGGTATTCCACAGGGGTCAGTGTTGGGTCTGCTACTTTTCATGTTATATGTTAATCATCTCAAAGATGGAATTGATGGCTTTGTGGCCAAAGTTGCGGATGATACAAAGTTAGGTGGAGGGGCAGGTAGTGTTGAGGAAGCAGGAAGTCTTCAGATGGACTTGTACAGGTTGGGAGAATGGGCAAAGTGGCAGCATAAGGAAGTGTGCGGTCATACACTTTGGTAGAAGGAATAAAGGCATAGACTATTTTCTAAATGAGAGAGTTCAGAAATCGGAGGTGCAAAGGGTCTTGGGAGAGTGCAGGATTCCCTAAAGGTTAACTTCAGGTTGAGTATGCAGTAAGGAAGGCAAATGCAATGTTTGCATTCATTTTGAGAGGACTAGAAAGCAAGGATGTAATCTGAGACTTTGTAAGGTGTTGGTCAGATCACATTTGGAGTATTCTGAGCAGCTTTGGGCCCCATACCTAGGGAAGGATGTGCTGGCATTGGAGAGGGTCCAGAGGAGTTTACAAGAATGACCCTAGGGATGAAGGGGTTAATGTATGGGGAGCATTTGATGGCTCTGGGCCTGTACTCGCTGGAGATTAGAATGATGAGGGGAGATCTCATTGAAACCTATCGAATATTGAAAGGCCTGGATAGTGTGGACGTGGAGAGGATGTTTCCAGTAGTGGGAGAGTCTAGGACCAGAGGGCACAGCTTCCGAATAAAAGAATGTCCCTTTAGAACAGAGATGAGGAGGAATTTCTTTAGCCAGAGGGTGGTGAATCTGTGGAATTCATTGCCACAGATGGCTGTGAAGACCAAGTCATTGGGTATATTTAAAACGGAGGTTGATATAACGGTGTCGATTTCTTGATTAGTAAGGGTGTCAATGGTTACAGGGAGAAGGCGGGTAAATGGGGTTGAGAGGGAAAAATAAATCAACCGTGATTGAATGATGGAGCAGATTTGGTGGGCCAAATGGCCTAATTCTGCTCCCATGTCTTATGGTAAATTGGTTTATTATTGTCAGGTGTACTGAGGTACAGTGAAAAACTTAGTTTTGCATGCCATCCATATAAATCATTTCATCACATCAGTACATTGAGGTAGTACAAGGGAAAAGCAATAACAGAATGCAGAATAAAATGTAATTCTTAGAGTCATAGAATTTAGATTTAAAAGAATAGAACAATTATAATAGAAGTAATGAGTAGATCTGCAGAGAGCAGCTTGAACGAGTCGCCACACTCTGGCACCATCTTACAAAGAAGAAGCTCAAGGATCTGAACAGGCTTTGAGGACAGCTGGCTATCTGCCTCTGATTTTTTTTTTCTCTTGCTTCCATTACCTTCGTGGGTTGACCAAATTAACAAGTCAGCCAGTGGATGGCCTGTGGGAGAGAGAAGGGAGGAGGTCACGACTGGGACAAGGAAGAACATAGAACATAGAAAAACTACAGCACAATTCAGGCCCTTCGGCCCACAAAGCTGTGCCAAACATGTCCCTACTCTAGAAATTACTAGGCTTACCCATATCCCTCTATTTTATTCAGCTCCATGTACCTATCTAACAGTCTCTTGAAAGACCCTATCGTATCAGCCTCCACCACCGTTTCCGGCAGCCCATTCCACGCACTCACCACTCTCTGAGTAAAAAACTTACCCCTGACATCTCCTCTATATCTGCTCCCCAGCACCTTAAACCTATGTCCTCTTGTGGCCACCATTTCAGCCCTGGGGAAAAGCCTCTATCTACCTGATCAATACCTCTCATCATCTTATATACCTCTATCAGGTCCCCCCTCATCTTCCGTCTCTCCAAGGAGAAAAGGCCAAGTTCCCTCAGCCTGCTTTCATAAGGAATGCTCCGCATTCCAGGCAGCATCTTTGTAAATCTCCACTGTACCCTCTCTATGGCTTCCACATCTTTCCTGTAGTGAGGCGACCAGAACTGAGCACAGTAAACCTATGTGGGGTCTGACCAGGGACCTATATAGCTGCAACAATACCTCTCAGCTCCTAAATTCAATTCCCCGATTGATGAAGGACAATACACCATATGCCTTCTTAACCACAGAGTCAACCTGCGCAGCCGCTTTGAGCGTCCTATGGACTCGGACCCCAAGAACCCTCTGATCCTCCACACTGCCAAGAGTCCTACCATTAATACTATATTTCGCCAACATATTTGACCTACCACTTCTCAGCCCAACTGTGCATTCTATCTATGTCCCTCTGTAACCTCTGACAGCCCTCCAAAATATACACAACACCCCCAACCTTCGTGTCATCCGCAAACTTACTAACCCACCCCTCCACTTCTTCATCCAGGTCGTTTATAAAAATCACAAAGAGTAAGGGTCCCAGTACAGACCCATGAGGTATACCACTGGTCACTGACCTCCACTCAGAATACGACCCTTCAACAACCACTCTTTGCCTTCTGTGGGCCAGCCAGTTCTGGATCCACACTGCAATGTCCCCTTGGATCCCATGTCTCCTCACCTTCTCCATAAGCCTTGCATGGGGTACCTTATCAAACGCCTTGCTGAAATCCATATACACCACATCTACTGCTCTCCCTTCATCGATGTGCTTAGTCACATCCTCAAAAAATTCAATCAGGCTCGTAAGGCAGGATCTGCCCTTGACAAAGCCATGCTGGGTATGATGGATCGAGGGGAAGCTGAATGCTTCCTTGAAGAACAAGAGAGAGCACGATTAGTCCTCCTGGCCTACATAGGATGCTGACAAAGCTGAATCCTGCTTTCCTTTCAATGCCATGTTTTTTGACCCTGAAAGACTTGCAGGCCAACTAGAACATTTAAATTGGAACTCATTTAAATATGCAGTGAAGTGGTCTGCCTTTCCACAGCATGCTACTTGGACAGCTAGGGAAGCTGTCCTTGTTAAAATGATGGCCGGTATGTGTATGTGATGGGGTTGAATTTCCTGTTTTCTGTTTGTAACTCTTTCCTGCTCACTGATGGGGAGGTGTTCAATATTGAGAGAGAGAGAGATGGAGAGAGCTTGCAAATAAGAGTTCAGAATAAAACTATTGGCACTTATATTTTTACAGTGAAGAAATTGCCTTTTACAATGGAAACAGTCGAGAAAAACAGACCATACACACCACTTTCAAAAGACTGGTAAGCATCCTATTTATTTTGTACAAATATTTATAAAAGTTGTAGTTCAATAGATTACGTAGTTAGTTTTTAACTTCATGAAGTGTGAGAGAATTTTGACCAATTTCTGATAATATTCAACAACACTGGAGGCTTTTCTTAGATTGTCATGTTTGTTATCTTTTAAAAGGAGCCCTGTTCTCATAATATTAAAGAGGCCCTTCGGCCCACGATGTCTGTGCCAAACATGATGCCAAATTGGACTAAATCACTTCTGCCTGCATACGGTCCATGTCTCTCCATTCCCTGCATGTTTACGTGTCTATCGAACAGCTTCTTAAATGCCACTATCATATCTGGTTCCACCACCTACCACTCTCTCGGTTTAAAAAAAACTTACACTGCACATCTCCTTTAAACTTTCCTCCTCTCACCGTAAATGCACGTCCTCTAGTATTTGACATTTCTGCCCTGGGTAAGAGATTCTGTCTGTCTACCCTATCTATTCCTCCAATAATTTTAAAAACTTCTGTCGGGTCTCCCCTCAGCCTCCTACAGTCCAAAGAAAACAACCCATGTTTGTCCAACTTCTCGTTATAGCTCATACCCTCTATTCTAGGCAGCATCAGAGTACAAAGTTAATGGCAGGATTCTTGGTAGTGTGGAGGAGCAGATGGATCTGGGGGTCTATATCCACAGATCCCTGAAAGTTGCCTCACAGGTGGATAGGGTAGTTAAGAAAGCTTATGTGATGTTAGCTTTCATAAGTTGAGGGATCAAGTTTAAGAGCCGCGAGGTAATGATGCAGCTCTATAAAATTCTGATTAGACCACACTTAGAGTACTGTGTCCAGTTCTGGCCGCCGCATTATAGGAAGGATGTGGAAGCGTTGGAAAGGGTGCAGAGGAGATTTACCAGGATACTGCCTGGTTTAGAGAGTATGCGTTATGAGGAGAGACGAAAGGAGCTAGGACTTTACTCTTTGGAGAGAAGGAGGATGAGAGGAGACATGATAGAGGTGTACAAAATATTAAGAGGAATAGATAGAGTGGACAGCCAGCGCCTCTTTCCCAGGGCACCAATGCTCAATACAAGAGGGCATGGCTTTAAAGTAATGGGTGGGAAGTTCAAGGGAGATATCAGAGGAAGGTTTTTTACCCAGAGAGTGGCTGGAGCATGGAATGTGCTGCCTTGGGCAGTGGTGGAGGCAGGTACATTGGTCAAATTCAAGAGATTACTAGATAAGCATATGGAGGAATTTAAAATAGAGGGATATGTGGGAGGAAGGGGTTAGATAGTCTTAGGTGAGGTTTAAAGGCCGGCACAACATCGTGGGCCAAAGGGCCTGTATTGTGCTGTACTGTTCTATGTTCTATCCAGGTAAACCTCTGATGTACCCTTTCCAAAGCTTCCATATCCTTCCTGTAATGGGGCGACCGGAATTGCACACAATATTCCAAGTGTAGCCTAACAAAATAGTAGTTAATCTTCTGCTTCTAATTAAAATCTCAAGTGGAAATATGCAAGATTTGAATATTCCAGTTTTATTTTTTGTGTCAGTTAGGCGATTTTTCTTTGTTTTTATTAGTGTTTGTTAAAATCAGCTATTTTCAGTTCTTCAAAAAAGCTCCAGTCAATACATTGACAACTGTTGATTTCTATGATGTGCAATTAAAATTGACTGTAATAACAATTGCAGATTAGTTCAGGCTTTGCATTAACAGTTTCTTCAACAAAACACTTATTTTGCCAGTCTTCTGCTCTTCTGCTCCTTTTACCTTTGTCATATCACTGACCAGAACTTTCCATAAAGAAGCCGGGGGTGACATCGTGGCACAGCTGGTCGAACTTCTGCCTCACAACTCCAGTGACCCAGTTCAATCCTGACCTCTGGTTCTGTTTGTGTGAAGTTTCCACCAGGTACCCCGGTTTACTCCCACATTCCAAAAATGTGTGGGTTGGTAGGCTAATTGGCTATTGTAAATTGCCCTTAGTGTATAGATGAGCAGTTGAATCTGAGGGGGAGTTGATGGGGAATGTGGAAAGAATAAAATGAGTTAAAGTAGGATTAGTGTAAGTGGTTGGATGGTCGTCAGGGGCTCAGTGGACCAAAGGGCCTGTTACCATGCTTTGTCTCTTTCTGACTGTAACTGGAGCTCGTTAGTAGACCACACGATCACTTTGAAAGCCATGTGCAGTATCATAAAGCAAAATGAATGAAAGTGTAAAATTTGCATTGTTGATATTTACTTTTGGCATGGAGTTTGTTGGTGAGGAAATATAAAGCACAATTTTCTAGATTGGCCTTTGGGATTATGTATTTCAATCTTTTGGATTAAAAATCACAAAATCAAAGTCGTAATTGTATACTAGTCTAATCTGCTGTCAGTTTCTAGTCATTCCTATACGGTTCATTTCAGTTTATGTGCCAAGTTTAATAGGATAAAGATTTGCAATGAGCCATTCGGCTTTCAGTTAAATATTGCCCTTCTCGATGCAGTTATTTAGTCTGTACCAGGCTTTCCTTTGAACCTTTCAGCACAGATGTAGACAGTTTGGCCCATCATGTTTGTACTGGTCCCTCTTTAGTGGAACCCCAAAGTGGTCTGAATTGACATAAGAACGTAAGAACATAAGAAATAGGAACAGGACTAGGCCATCTTTATTAGTCACACGTACATCAAAACACACAGTGAAATACATCTTTTGTATAGAGTGTTCTGGGGTCAGCCTGCAAGTGTTACCACGCTTCCGGCGCCAACATAGCATGCCCACAACTTCCTAACCCGTACGTCTTTGGAATGTGGGAGGAAACCAGAGAACCTGGAGGAAATCCACGCAGACATAGGGAGAACGTGCAAACTCCTTACAGACAGCAGCCGGAATTGAACCAGGATCACTGGCACTGTAATAGCGTTACACTAACTGCTACACTACCATGCCTGCCTGTACACTACTGTGCCTGCCTGTACACTACTGTGCCTGCCTGCAAAACATTATGGAAGTTCTGGCCATGGACTCAGATCCACCAACCTGCCTTTTCCCCATAACCCTTAATTTCCCTACTATGCAAAAATCTATCTGTGTCTTAAATATATTTAATGAGGTAGCCTCTACTGCTTCCCTAGGCAGAGAATTCCACACATTCACTACTCTCTGGGAAAAGCAGTTCCTCCTCATCTCTGTCCTAAGTCTACTCCACCAAATCTTGAGGCTATGTCCCCTTGTTCTAGTCTCACCCACCAGTGGAAACAACCTTCCTGCCTCTTTTACCTATCCCTTTCATAATTTTATATGTTTCACAAGATCACAAGACAAGGGAGCAGAAGCAGGCCATTCGGCCCATCGAGTCTGCTCCAAGGAAGGGGAAATAGAAATGAGAAATGGGGAATGGGGGAAGAAGAAGAAAAAAAACTATTCTAATCCCAATTTCCGGCCTTATCCCCATATCCCTTGATATCCTGACTATTTAGATATCTATCTATCTCCTCCTTGAACACCCCCACTGATCTGGCCTCCACTGCTGTACGTGGCAAGGAGTTCCACAAATTCACCACCCTCTGGCTAAAGAAATTTTTCCTCATCTCTGTTTTGAATCTGTACCCTCTAATTCTAAGATTGTGCCCTCTGGTCCTGGACTCACCCACCAAGGGAAACAGCCTAGTCACATTTACTCTGTCCTTTCCTATCAATATTTTAAATGTCACTATGAGGTCCCCTCTCATTCTTCTGTACTCCAGTGAGTACAGTCCAAGAGCCGACAAACGCTCCTCATACGTAAGCCCTTTCATTCCTGGAATCATCCTCGTAAATCTCCTCTGAACTCTCTCCAACATCAACACATCCTTCCCAAGATGTGGGGCCCAAAACGGCGCACAATATTCCAAATGAGGCCTCACTAGTGCCCCGTAGAGCCTCATCAACACTTCCTTACTTTTATACACTATACCTCTCGAAATGAATGCCAACATAGCATTCGCTTTCTTTACCACCGATCCGACCTGGTGGTTAACCTTTAAGGTATCCTGCACGAGTACCCCCAAGTCCCTTTGTACTTCCGTGCTTTGGATTTTCTCTCCTCCTAGATAATAATCTGCCCGCTTATTTCTGCTTCCAAAGTGTACAACTGCACATTTCTCTACATTGAATCTCATCTGCCGTTTCCTTGCCCATTCTCCTAAACTGTATAGGTCCCTCTGCAACCTCCTATCTCTTCAATACTCCCTACTCCTCCCCCTATCTTGGTGTCATCTGCAAATTTAGCCACGAAACCATTTATTCCATCATCTAAATCGTTAATGTACAAGGTAAAAAGGAGCGGTCCCAACACCGACCCCTGCGGCACACCACTAGTAACCGGTAACCAACCAGAACGAGATCCTTTTATTTCCACTCTTTGCTTCCTGTCAACCAGCCAATGCTCCACCCATTCTGTTATCCTACCCGTAATTCCATGACCTCTCATCTTATTAATCAGTCTCTTGTGAGGCACCTTATCAAAGGCCTTTTGAAAGTCTAAATACACAACATCTACCGCCTCTCCCTTATCCACCTTACCTGTGATTTCTTCAAAAAACTCCAATAGGTTGGTCAGGCAGGATCTTCCTTTCACAAAACCATGTTGGCTAGGACCTATCTTGCCTTGCGCCTCTAGGTATTCCATAACCCCATCTTTGAGGATAGATTCCAATAACTTTCCCACCACTGACGTCAGACTAATAGGTCTGTAATTTCCTTTTTGCTGCCTCCCACCTTTCTTATACAACGGAACTTCATTTGCGACCCTCCAGTCCTCCGGAACCACGCCGGAATCTATCGATTTCTGGAAAATTATCGCCAATGCCTCCGCTATCTCTAAAGCCACCTCCTTCAGAACCCGGGGATGCACCTCATCCGGTCCGGGAGACTTATCAGTCTTTAGCCCATTTAGTTTTCCTAGCACCTTCTCCCTAGTAATCTTAACTGAACTCAATTCCATTTCGTGAGACTCCTGACTAACCGGCACATTGCTGATGTCCTCCACGGTGAAGACCGATGCAAAATATTCATTCAATTCCTCTGCCATCTCTCTATCGTCCATTATAATAGCTCCTGCACCGTTATCAATTGGTCCTATATCAACCCGTGTCTCTCTTTTACACCTTATGTATTTAAAAAAAACTCTTAGTATCCTTTCGAATGTTATTCGAATGTTTCTGTAAGATCCCCTCTCATTCTTCTGAATTCCAGCGAGTATAATCCCAGGCAACCCAATCTCACCTCAAAGACTAACCCCCTCATCTCCAGAATCAACCTGGTGAACCTTCTCTGCTCTGCCTCCAAAGCCAATATATCTTTTCTCAAGGAAGGAGACCAGAACTGCATGCAGTACTCCAGATGTGGCCTCATTAGTACTCTGTACAGTTGCAGCATAACCTCCCTGCTCTTAAATTCAATCCTTATAGCAATGAAGGCCAGCATTCCATTTACCTTCTTGATGATCTAATCTGATCTTCTATTTTTCCTTCGAAAGTGGATGACCTCACATTTACCAACATTGTACTCCATTTGCCAGACCCTTACCCACTCACTTAACCTATCTATATCTCTCTGCAGACTCTATGCATCCTCTGCACAATTTGCTTTTCCACTCAATTTAGTGTCATCAGCAAACTTAGATACGCTGCACTCAGTCCCCTTTTCCAAGTTGTTAATGTATATCGTGAACAGTTGCAGGCCCAGGATCGACCCCAGTGGCACTGATTGCTCACCACTGATTGTCAACCAGAGAAAGATCCATTTATCCCAACTCTCTGCGTTCTATTGGTTAACCAATCCTCTATCCATGCTAATACATTACCCCCAACTCCATGCATCCTTATCTTATGGACAAGTCTTTTATGTGGCACCTTATTGAACGCCGTCTGGAAATCCAAGTATACAACATTGACCTGTTCCCCTCTATCCACTACACTCGCTTTATGTTCAAAGAACTGCAGTAAGTTTGTCAAATAGGACCTGCCCTTCCTGAATCCATGCTGCCTGATGGAACCACTTCTGTCCAGATGTATCGCTATTTCTTCCTTAAATGATAGCTTCAAGCATTTTTCTGACTACCGACATTAAGCTAACTGGCCTATAGTTACCTGCCATTTGCCTACATCCTTTTTTAAATGGTGTCATGACATTCGCTGTCTTCCAGGAACAGATGTAGGATAGCATTTTCCCTTGTAGGTTCAGTAACATGCTCTTCAAGAAAGCTGTCACAGATGCATTCTATGAAGTCCTCTTCAAGACTGCCTCAACCAACTTGATTCGCCCAATCTATGTGCAAGTTAAAGTCCCCCATGACAACTGCCATTCCATTCTTACAGATATTTCTTGGTTTATTGCCTATGCCACTGTAACGTTATTATTTAGTGGCCAATAGACAACTCCCACCAGTGATTTGTTTTTCCCTTTCTCTACCCAGATAGATTCAACATTCTGCTCTCACTATCGCCCTGATCTCATCCTTAATTAAGTGCTACCCATGAACTCTACCTCGTTATTCTTCTTTTGCACGATTTTATTTATTTATTTCTTGTTAACTTATAGTAATTTTTATGTCTTGCACTGCACTGCTGCCGCAAAACAACAAATTTCATGACATATATGTCATTGACAATAAACCTGATTCTGATTCTCCCTTACCTTCCTGCCTTTTCTTCCGTATTACCTGACATCCTTGGATATTCCCAATCATCTCCACCCTGCAACCACATTTCTGTAATGGGTACTAAATCATACCCTTTTGTACTGATTTGTGCCACAAGTTCACTGACCTTGTTTCAGATACTACGGTCATTCAGATGAAGTGCCCTTGCACTCATTGCCATTTTGGAATCTAGTAATCGTTGTGTCTTTTGCATTTGATTTTTCTGTAGTCCACTCTTACTTTTCACTTTTCTAACTTTTGTTTTGGTCTCTGCATTGCTTCCCTCTGTTTTTCTGCATGGATTCCCATCCCCCTGCCATATTAGTTTAAACCCTCCCCAAAAGCAGTCTGTTGTCATCTTCAACTTTTAGTATACAATTCTCTCAAAATATGCAAAATCTGCTTCAATAAGTGCTTGTGGCAAAACATGCTTTAGCAACTACATGTTACAAAATTCTGCCTGCTTTCTCCAATTCTTCAACCATTTGAATTGATGATCCTACATTGCAAACTCAGCAATCAAATAAAGTGTCTTTCTTCAGTCATATTAATTGTGGCAGCGAGTCCGCATTGGTTCATGCAATACATTTATAATACCAATGCCATTTAATAATTCCTTATTTTAATAAACTTTAGAGCCTAACTTTCAGATGTGTTAGATACAAACGGAATTAGTGGATATGGTGTTAGTGCAGAAATGTGGCACTGAGGTAGGAGATCAGCCTTGACCTTGTTAAATGGCAGAGCATGCACGAGGGCCCAAGTGGCCCAATCCAGCTTATAATTATTATCTTCTTATGTATATAAATGGATTATTTCTTAACCCGTTCAAACTAACAATGTTATATTTTTGATACAGATGCATTATTGTAACAAGCTTCTACTATAATACTATATTTTGAGAGTTAGGCAACTTGTATGAAAACTGTTCTGGTAGTGTAGCTTATGATGTATGTGATCTTTGTGATTTTTGCTTATCCTTTACACTTTAATTTCGCAGAAAGACAAATGACCTACTTGTAGTGCTTAAAAACTCGGTCTGTTCAGTTTATTCTCACTGTGCATTGTACATTCCTTTACTTATATATCACAATAGTTATGATTTGATTGCCCATGAAAATTAAAATACTCCTGTCTGGACTTCAGTCATCTAATACATTAGCCGATTTGATTCAACATTTCTCATAGATTTCACACTATTTTAGTTCCTTTAATCCATCTTTTTTTGTCTGCAAGTTTGATCATGTACCTTGCATCATTTCACTTCCTGATCTATTACTGGGCCATGGTTGCATCTTTTTCTTTTACCAATACAGAAGGATTTGTACATTGCCTTTTTTCTCATTAGGTGGATCACCTGCACAATTTCATTGTCTTCCGTTTCACCATGGGATTTGTGGACAGTATAATTGCCAAATGTAAGTGTACACACAGTCAGAAATTGTTTTTTTTTTTCAATCCTAAACTATTCCAGAGAATTTTCCCAAAAGTACTCTGCCATTTCAAAATTTGAGAAGATCTTGACATTAACTGTGATGTTCACTATAGAATCTAAAGTCATACTCTACTAAGCTTAATTTAAGATGGTTATTGTGTCTTAAGCTGAAATTGATTTCCTTTATAGAACAGAGAAATGTTGCACGTAGAAGTCTTCAAGCCTTCCAATGCCTTCAAGTAGGGGTTCAACAGTTTGGCACTCCACACACAATTGGAATATACTTGCATCCATGGACTTAAGTTAATAGGATTACTGGTTAAGAAACTCATAACACGGTGTCACACAGAGAAACTGAATAACATTGTTCAAGTTTCAAGCTGCTAACTTTGAAACACTTAGGTATCTGGAAAGATTTTGGCATTGAAGTTATACTTTGTAATTTGTCCATTAGTGCAGAGACCACAATGTAATCTATTAGAGATTGGCTATCTTGTATTCAGACATATTGCAAATTTGACTGCTTTAATTAGTGTCTGAAAACCTTTAAAACTTATGTTCACTGTGACCTCTGTAGTTAGAAAATATATTTGGCGAACAGCCTGTCATATCAATATTTCTGAAAGATGAGCTGAATGTCAAGAGAAGCCTTTCTAATCTAGTTTCTAAATCTGAATCTAGCAAAGTGGTATCAAAAAGGTTGAACCTGGTTTGTTTGTTTCTTGCACTCGAGACTGTTACTCTTTTGCGATGGAGTGTGAAGGAATGCTTGTAGCTGCAACAGGTTGTGGCTAGACATTTATTCATGAATCTCCAGAGAACAGTGCTATACTATTGAAAATCATGTTAACTTGGAATAGAGCAATCATGTGCATATTTCTTGGTCCATTAGTGTCCATTGGGAAATCTGTTGGTGTGATATTTTGGTGTGACAATTTGCTCTGCTTGCCACTTTTACTCTGATGTAAAACTCTCCCAAATGATATCAAATGTAGTGCAACACACAAAACTGCTGTGAGATTTTCAACCTTTCTGGTCTGAAAATTGACGGGTCTTATTTAATTGTGTCCATTCATAAATTGGCAACACTCCCCTGTAGCTGCAAGAATGTTTCTTGTATGGTGTTATATCCCTTTAAGAGTTGCTAGCGACGATTGGAGTTGCTATGTTAGATTGTGAGAACTTGTAACAGGAAATGCAAAGCTGAAACCAACAGTGCCAATTTCTACAGGGCCTTTCTTTTCATGGGGCTTCTACACACAGTGGTATAGAGACACACAACATTGTTCTATTGTTTATCAAAAAATGGTATTGAGTAATTTCTTGACCATATTCTTGAAGAAAGGTACACTTTCTTCAATGTAATTTCAGCCAAATGTTGCTGCTTGAGAGTGTTTGTTTCTCAGTCTTTTGCATGTTATATTGGTGACATTTTCATTCAAAGTTGCTGAAGGGCCAAAGGTAGGCTTGAGCTCTTGACAGGGGAGAGTGAAAAAACCATTTGACCAAAATAGCAGTGTCTGGTATGAATTTCTTAACCAGTTAAGTTGGCTCCAGAATGTTGTAATTGCAGTGCATGATTCTACCGCAAAGATCAAAGAACAGGCTGATTTGCTTCTCAATGAAAAATGATGACTGAGATAATTGATTCCTTTAGAAGAATGTTATTGAGCTGAGTCCATGTTCCAAGCTGCCGGCCGTTGACTTTGCAATGATTACATTGTCTTGTCAAATAATAATAAATTCATGGGGACAACCTGAGGACACATTATGAATTTAAAATGCAAGTGAATGGGTATGGAGAGTAGCCAGGACAAGATCTTCCTTCCTTCAACTTCTTAAAATTTGTTTTTTCCCTCTGCTGCTGTTGGTAGAGAGCAGGATCTGAATACCATCGTCTGCAGAAAGTATACGAACTCAATTTATGAAGCTTTTGCTGGAGGCTATTCAGAGACTAATACCATGTTCACCATGTATTATACAGCATATGATTAAACAAATAGAGGGTTGTAATGTTAGATCTGAGGTGTAGATGGACTGGCATAACATAGAAACAGGCCTATTGGCCCACTATGTGCATGATGACCATTGAATACCCATTTACATGAATCCCCTTTTCCATCACTATCCATAACCATCTATGTCCTGGCAATTCAAGAGCTTGTCTGGATATTGTCAAAGGTCCCAATATCAATCCCTGTGGTACACCACTGGCCACAGGCTTCCAACCATAAAAAGAACCCTCTACTATCGCTCTCTACCTGTTATAATGCCAGTTTTGGATCCAATTTGTCAACTTGTCTTGAATCTCTTGGGCTCTAACCATGTGGGTGCTTTATCAAGGCTTTCTGAAGACCCTGTAGACGGCATCAACTCTACTGCCCTCATCAATCTGCTTCAAAAAATTCAATCAAATTAATCAGACAGGATCTCCCCCTAACAAAGCATTGCTGACAATCTTTAATTAATCCATACTTCCAATCATGTGTTTGTCCTTTTTTTGGTTTCTTTTAAGGTAATTATGTAACTAGGAGTGAAAATGTTAGGATACAAGCTGTGCGTTTTTAAATTATTGTTGGATTTACTTAACATATTACTTGGATTGATAAAATATGTTTACAAAGTATATTGTATTAAAGCATTGACTGGATCTTATAAAATTAACCGGTTTGTTTCCATTTTTTAATATAGATCTTGCTACTGTTGTGGGTTATCTAGTAGTAAGCCGACCTTTTTTGAATCTCTCCCATTCTCGCCATCAGAAAAGCAGCCATGCTGAACTACTGGAGGTATGTGTGGTTTAGATTTCTCAACTGCAGGTAAAGCCAGAAAGGATGGTTTATTTCTTGAAAAAAACAAAACAAAAATGTTTTTTGTTCATTTTGCTAAAATCAAGAATTCTTTTAAATTGATCAGACTTTGCCTTCTTAGGATTACTATCAAAGTGGTCGTATGTTACTGAGAATGTCTCAGGCTCTTGGGAGAATAGTGCTGGCTGGTCGTGAGATGACAAGATTATCTGGGTAAGATTGGTGTTTCCAGCTAGATTTACAGTTCTTATTTCTATGTCTTTTCCATTAGTTTACTATTAATTCAAAATTGAAATTGGTATGCTGTTTCACATCTTCAGAGGAAAAATGTACAATAATCTGAGAACGCAGTTGTTCGGTGACGTGTTACCTGCGGCATATAGGAAAATATATTGATTGGAAGTAGGCCAGTCAGCGTCTTGAGATAGTGATGCATCAATTCAGATCATATCTCATGTTTAGCAATAATCTGTTTATATGACCAACTTCATAAACACTGTGGCTACAAGAGCAGTAGGGTGTTCTGTGGCAAGAGACTCTACTCCTCACTCAAAGCTTTTAAACTATCTTCTGACAGAAGTCAGGAGTGTGATGGAATACTTTCCACTTTCCTGGATGAAAACAGCTTCACTTGTACTGCTGATATGGTTAACAATATTAAGGGCAAAACTCCCATCCACAATTCTGTAAGCATCCACTTCCTCCACCACTTCCAGTGTGTACCATTTACAAAGATGCACTAGCAAAGCAGCCTATTCAGTTTTTCTAAGATCTCAGGCAGCATCCATATCTGTTCTGCATCCTCTCTAGTGCATTCATGTACTTCCTATAGTGTGGCAAGCAGGACTGCATACAATATTCCAGCTACAGCTGAACCCCGCTTTTATAAAGTTGTACCATAACCTCAGTGGTCTTATGTTCCATACTCTGCCCAATGAAGGCAAGTATCCATATGCCACCTTCATCATCTTTTCTATCTGTGCTTCCACCTTTAGAGATCTATGGACATCACATTCAAGTTTATTGTCCAACACCAAGTACACCAAGTATTGTACATGAAGTGGAAAACTTTGCAGGAAAATCTTTTACAGGAATGAGTTCCTAGCCATTAGTGGACAGTCGTGAGAAATACAGACTAGAAATGTTGATGTGTCCTATAAGAGGCCCAGACCGTCCACTGCTTTGATTCCATTAATGTTAGCAAACAAGACTTCTGGTCAAGTAATAAAGTGTACTCTAAATAAAGTACACTGGATAGAGGAATTTTTTACCTTTGAGAGAGGTAATGATCCTTGTATTTTACAGTTAATAATACTTGTTCTGCTTTAATATTTTTATTCTATCAGTCTTTTTAAAACTGGCAGCTTTTAGGTCACTGTAAAAATCTTATCAAATCTTTAAAACCTGTTCTGAATTCTATTTAGTTTCACAGCTCGAATCACTGAATTAATGCAAGTCTTGAAAGATCTGAATTGTGGAAAGTATGAACGCACAATGGTTTCTCCACAAGATAAGGGTGAGTAATACAGCACACGGAGAATTATTTGCTTGCTGGAGGACCGGTTTATGTAAACTTATACTTTGGCATAAACTATACCCTATAATTGGGTTTGTGTTCTGATGTTTTGGTTGATTAGTAGTTTGATAGCTCTGTGGTTCTGGATACTTGATCTGTGCTCTGTTGGTTGAAACTAGCCAGGGTGGCTTCGGTAACTCTTCAGTCTGGGGAAAGAAACAATCAGCCAAGGTTTACGTTTCTGTTTGTAATACTATATTGCTGCAAAAGAATGTGCTTATTTATGAACACCAGGCAAGGAAGAGATCAACTTCCACAGGGGAACACTCTCCCCACAGTCATCTTGTGACCTCTTGCACAAAGTATAAATCACTGCTGGCCCTTCTAGAACCATGTTGGATGACAAGTTGATGATTGCAGGAACAGACAAATTACTGGGGAGCAGAAGAATAGCTGAACGCAAAGAACCCTAATTTTTCCATGTATTTTTCCCTTAAATATGCACTTGCAAGATATATTGTACTTAAAGTTTATACACAATCTCTAATTTTCCTATTAAGGTTCAAAAGGTCAGCCTTTGATACCAGGGAATGGGGAAATCATTATTATGGATCATATTATCAAGTAAGTGTAAAGCTGTATACTTAACTTGTAGACAACAGTACAAACTTCACCAAGTCTGACCAATATTGGCTTTCTTTTACTTAATTATTAACAGTTGTTTTATAATTTTGCTTGTGGAAATCCTTTTATATACACCTCATTTACAAATATACAGGCCTAATCATTTATCCATCAGGAACATAATCTTTTTGAAGTCTCTAGGTTTGTTGATTTTGTTAAAGTTTGCACGATATTGAGGCAGAGTTTGACAGAGAAGGTTCATAGAAAAAAAACATTTCTGGCTTATCTGGTTTTCCTATGCTATTTAGTAGTAAAATGAAATGATTTTTCTTGTCAGATTTGAGCATGTGCCATTGGTGACACCAAATGGAGATGTCTTGATTCCAGATCTCTCTTTTGAGGTAAAGAACATATCTGTTATACTTCACTTCCTTTTGCTGTGTTACCTCTCTGTTACTGTGTTCATTTCTCCTTTTCATTTGAACTGAGACCAGCCTAAACCTTCTAATATTTGGTTTGCTTTGTGACTTACATAAACATAGTTTGCAGTCTTACTTGTGAATTGAGTGAAAAGTGACAATTATTGTTGAGAATAATTAACTGGAATGGATGGACAGACCACACATGCCGTGCTAATGAATAATAGTATAATTGTATGAGAAAGAGCATAGAAGGCTAGTTATTAGTCAGGCAATGGTACTAAGTGCGGAACCAACAACGTGTTACATAACAAGTTACATAAATCTGTAGTTGTAAACTATTACCTTTAAATAAATCGATTGTTTAACTTCTGTTCTTTGGCAGTAGAATTGTCTGAAATTTCAAGTAAATGTTGAAAGTTTTAATTTGAAAATGTCGAAACATTTTAGGGAATTAGCCTACAGGGAGTCCTCAGGTTGAGACAGGGTTCTGTTCCTGAGAACTGTTTGTAACCTGAACTACTTGTAAGTCCGAAATGAAGCAAAAATCAGGATCATAGAAACAGTGACTGAGAGTAAGCAAGAGTGGGAAGAGTGGCTGCCAGCCAGCCTCACTGACTCAGTGAGTGAACAAGTCCGCTTAGCGCTCCCAGCTCTGCTCACTCAACCCAGCACCTCAATTGTTGTGGCTCAGGGAAGCTGGGTATGGGGAGAGAAGGCTCATGGAAATGCTCCATTCCCACCCGACAGAAGATGCCTGCAGCCCTGCAACAGCCGGCAACTCCATCCTGCTGGTCTCCCAAGCGCTCACTCATATGTACAGGGTGATCATAAGTCAGGCCTTTGGGAAGGACCTGTATTGTGAAAAGTAATTTGTGTTTTACTCAGATGGACTGTGGAACTGTTTTCATTAAAGTGCTTTTTAAGGCAATTTTTATTAACTGTGTTATCATTGTTCAGGTCAGGTCAGGAGCAAATGTTCTTGTCTGTGGTCCAAATGGATGTGGAAAGAGCTCACTCTTCCGTTGCTTAGGAGAGGTGAGTGCAGATAAATTATATTGAATGTTAAAATATTTGCTTCTAAGTAGCATTAAGTTGGTAAGTTAAGCTATCATTTTTCATTTTGATAGTTATGGCCTCTTTTTGGAGGACGTCTAACAAAACCAGACAGAGGGAAGCTGTTTTATGTACCTCAGGTAGGACTGACTGATTCTTTTCAATCTTGGCACATGTTAACTATGTAGATCTTTTGCTTTCACACAAAAGCTTCCATCCAGCTCCATAGATTATTCATCTACAGTCTCTTACAATGAATGTATACTGCTGCCCCTTCAGATTTTATTAGTGTAATTGTTCTTAACAAATACAAGGGGGGAAAAGCTGTTTTTGCAAAACGTTCAATTTTCCCATTTATTCTGGCTATTTGAGGAAGTTCCATTCATTTCAAATGAAATTTGAGGATGAGTTATTGATCCTTAGAAATGCCTACAAAGGCTCATGTCTCTTAACAATAGTAAATGGAAGTGAAGCATTTGCATGTTCTCCTTGGCCTGCTTCATATTTTTTCAAATATTCAGAGTTGCTGCAGAACATGAAGGAGAATGATTGATGTTCAGAGGTGAATAATAATCATTTGGACAACTGCTGATAATTAGCCCAGTAAATACAGGAAAGATGGTGAGCTCACAGTGTCTGTCATTAGAAACTGTTTTTTTCAAAAACAAAGCAGCAGTTTGTGATACACTCCTGCTGTGGTATGAGCAGTTGTCACAATTTGCTAGATGTTTTCTGGCACTCCTCCATTTAGCCTCAGCAAAACCAAGAACAATAGTTCCTATCTCGACATGAGGTTCCCTCTTATGCTTCAAAAACTTGCTAGATTTGCACTTTGAATCCTAAAAATCCTCGAATCTCCGCCAATTTCTGTTTATTTTTAGAAAGAATATTTGGTCAGTTTTAATTCAGGAGTCAAATTTTTAACCATCAGGATTGAGTTTCATCCAAATGTGCTGTGTAGGTTGTCACAGTAGGTCCAATCTGCATGATTTTCCATAATTGGGTGCATCCAAAAACCAAAATGTTTTCTTGAATTGCAAACTAGGCTTAGCAAATCTTGGTCAAGTAGTCAAGTGCATGGCAGGGATTATTGAGTGGAAGTATCTAAATCTCTAAAATTCATTGAACAGCTTAGAGAAAATGATGTACTTAGATTTTTTAATCTCACCAATTTAGCATTGAGTTTTCATATTCAAAGCAAAATAATTTTAGTTATTCTCGAGCAATAGTTTAACATTTAAATATTGTTCAGAGTAGGTGACAGTTGTTTTGTAAAAATGTGTACTTTAAACCATTTATGTGCAGCTTACAGTGGGTGTTTTGTGTTCTCAGAACCAGTGGTCCCTAACATCTAACTATTTCACTCAACTAACACAGAATAGGATAACAGTATTAAGTCGTACATAATATCGGATAACTTGTACACTGTATTAGAATGATGTCAATTAATACAAATCTCCTAATCATTGACATCCATCCTACAAATCATTTATTTCTCATTTTGTTAAAATAAACAGATCTTCTAAGAAACATAAATGAAAGGCTATAAATTGCCATGCATTTTACATCCTGCCTACTTTAACTGTAGTTAGCCTTTCTCATGCTGTGTTTACATTTTAAAAGTATATGAAATTGCAAAGGTATGAAAATGCACTTTATTAGTTCAAGTTTTCTTAGTTATCTGGAATTAAATTTTCAAATAATATGTTTAAAAATTCTTTAACATATTCAGAACTGCTCACCAAAATTGAGACGTGTGTGCATGTAACTACAAAATATAAAACTTAAATCTAAGTTGTTTTATTTTAAAATAACTTTTGAATGATGAATTACTGTGCTTTTATTTAAAAATTGGTTTGCTAAAGATTCTAATGAATCAATTTTGATTCTCGTACTAAAACATCAAATATTTATTATTTTACAGCGACCATACATGACTCTGGGAACTCTGAGAGATCAGGTGATCTACCCTGACACACTGGAAGATCAGAGGCGGAAAGGAATATCTGATCTGGTATAACAAATAATACTACATTATTAAGTTAGCTGCTGTTTCCTCCTATATTCTTGCTTCTGCTACCTGAATGCAGCATGTATTAATGTTGGATTGAACTGGATGATGAGGTAGTGAAGAAAATGTAATGCTGTCTGTGGAAAATGGAGATCTGGAAAAGGTTCTGATGAAGGGTCAGTGAACTGAAATGTTAAATCTGTTTTTCTTTGCAGAGATGCTGTCTGACCTGCTGAGTCTTTACAGCATATTCTGTTTTTCCTTCAGATTTTCAGCATCAGCATTTTGTTTTATTCTTGATTTCTCAGTCACACCTCTCTGTTCTCCAATGAAAAAGCGTTTTTGTTTATTTGCAGTGCTTAGCAAGTAATCATCAAGTTATATATGTTTGAAAAAATGTATTAGGGCACAGAATTGGACTTAAAAAGTAGAAATAAATTATTTATCATTTATTATATGCACACCTGCATGTGTCCCATGGAAATTAGTAAATAGTAAATTTAATTTGATTGTGCAATTGTATTTGTCATAGGTCCTGAAAGAGTATCTGGACAATGTACAGCTTGGCCATATCCTGGAACGTGAAGGAGGCTGGGATTGTATTCAGGACTGGATGGATGTACTCAGTGGAGGGGAAAAGCAACGAATGGCTGTATGTTTATCATTTCATTTATGATTTTAAAGCTTTCGATGGAAAAGCAGGTATTGTTATATACCTGAGGTTTGCATCACCAGAGTGAAACATGAAACTGTCCCATAATGATTTTGAATGCATCCTTTTTTAATGTTTGAATATTACAAAATATTACATATTGGCTGGTTTATATTTCGGTCATGAAAAAGCATGCAATGTAAGGGTGCAAAATTCAGATCCATAGTGTATTTTACTTGCTAGACATGTTGTTGTAGCCCGAAAGTAGCATTCGGTATATCCACACTTTTTTTAGGTCTAGTTGTGTTGGAGGCCATATGGGTACTGAGGTGCACTTGGAGCTAACGTCCACCAAAGTGCAAGGAGTAAACAGATTATGATGCCGATCATCATCAGTGCAGTTTTCATGTCTGAACTGATATTGGGGGCTCACCACTGCAGATAATGCCCTCAATCATGCAAGGCTGACCAGGCATTCAGTAAAAGGAGAGATCCCCTGCAGGTGGTATTTAAAGGGATCAGCAACTACTTTCAAGATAGTTGTTAATTCTACGTGTTTGGTGCTTTGTGTAGTTCCTTGGGGTTATTAAGGTCTACAGGCAGTGATGTGGCAGATATTAAAGGACTTTCCCCTGGCTTTTATGGATTCAGGACTGACCATTTGCCCCAGATATGGGTGTCCATGAGAATCTTTCTACTTCTTTAACCCGATGACATTGGAATGCAGCACGAGCAGGAGAATGGATAAAGGTTGCTGGAAGAGGAGGAGAAGGGCTATCATTTGGAGGCTGTATCCATGCAGAATCTTCAGTTAGCAATTCTACTAACTGAAATAAGCGAGAACAGTATGTGAGACATCAGCATAGAAGTCCTCACTAAAATCTGCCACCATATGTAGCCATGATGTCCCTCCTCTATAAGAGGTACAATTCCTCCTGCTTTAGAAATAGTGGGGTTAGGGTTAGGGTTCAACGCATGTTACTATCTCAGTTTGTTTTGCCAGAGAAGGCTAATTTAGTCCCTAATCATTTCCTCTAAAGTTCATTCTCCGGTTATTATATCCTACCACTTCCTGCTGGTACAGCCCTTATGGCTGCTCTTTTCTGTCCAAGAGGTACAGACTTGAATAGCTAAGGAGAGAAAACTGATTTGCTCATTAACTGGAAAATCTGGCTCGACCGCATAAAGAACAGTCAAGCCTTAACTGACAAGGCTTTTCATTCTTCAAAGTACATCTGGAATGCAAAAATCACCCTTGCCTTCATTGCCGTATTGCACGTCTTCTTTAACTCTTCTCCCTGTTCACTGACAAATGTAAGAAGTTCAGGGATTTTAGTCACTTAAATTGAGAATATTGGTTAGCTGCTCATGTCTTGCCCATTCCTTCAGCAGCACCCAAGCCAAACTTGTATTGTTCCCCAAAGCCCTTAATTGGAAATTGCTGAGCATTCAACTTCCCTTCCTGGACCACCTGTAAACATGTAATAATAATGGTTCTCTTTTCTTAGGTACTGTCTCCCACCTCTTCAAATCTGCCATTGTTATCCCTGTCCTAACAAAAATTGATGCAGTCCCTTCATTCTTGCAAATTACTGCCTTATTTCTAACCTCTATTTCCTTTTCAAAGTCCTTAAACATGTGTCCTCCAAATTCATTTCCATCTTAGCCAGCACTCTTTGTTTGAATCCTCCAATCAGACTTTCAGCAGTGTCACAGTACTAAATGGTTTATATCAGAGTTCCAGATGACATCATTTGCGACTAAGGTAATGTATCTTTGTCTTTAAACCTGCCTGCAGCCCTTGACAAAGTTGAGAAAGCACTACCTTCTTCTACAACGTCTCTCCACCTTCACCAGGTGGGTGGGACTAAACTCTCATTTCAGTCCCACCAGAATTAACAGTCAGAATCAGAGAATTAACTGCACTGGTTTCTTTTCCCACACTCCCACCATACCTTTGGGGGCCCTCTTCAATTTCTTGTCGACATGCTACTCAAGAAAATAGCATAAGTTTCCACATGCATGCTTGCTCACCACCACTTCTCTGCATCTAAACCTCCTTCAACTAGATATCACAAGGACCAGATCCATTGTCTTCAGTCCCATCACAAACTCTGTTCCCTCACCACCAACTTCATTCTCCGTGGCAACTGTTTGAAATGGGATCAGACTTTATCCATTCCTGGTGGCTTAAATTGTTCCCAACATGAACTTTGGAAAATATAAATGTACTGTCATTAAGACTGCCTGACTTCATCTCTGTAACATCTCCCACATCTAACAGGCTTTGCTACAAAATCCACACTGACTTGCCTTTTGGATAATTCCTAATAACATTTAAACAGCTTATATAAATGTGCTCATTTCTTTATCTTCCCCACCCCCCTTCCTCCTTTCTCCTGAAAACAGATCATCCAAGACTTTTCTCATAAGCCAGCTAGCAGCATAGATAGAGGGTTACAAATGTATTATTTATCTATGTTTTATTATGGCTAATGTATACCTGAATGAATTTAAGGGGAGAATTGTGTTAACATATTTTTGCCTCATCTAATTCTTTCCTTCTTATTGTTAATTTTTCTGCTTTGATGTTCTGTCCTCCTGCATCCAGATCTCACATTGCACACTGAAAATGGATTTATGCTCTTGCCATTTTGTACAGGCTGTCAGAGGTTTACATGTTGAGCATCTACTTTTGCCACCATCCATTCCCTCCATCTTCTGCCTTGTGGAAATACTTGATCTTTGTTCATTAGACCTTCCTTTGTTGACTTAGATGAGTTCAAGAACTGTATGGTGAATGCGTCTTTTCATCCACAAAGGACAAAATACTAACTGTCAATCTACACAAAGATTGTGTTACAGAATCTCTCTTATCTGTACATTCAGAATTTTCTGAGTTGTAAAAGAGTTTCTTCCAGCAAGATAGGCAAAGTAAATGATCTGATTTAGGATCTCTATTCCAGCACTCTCATTCTTTCTGTGAAGTTTCACTGTTCAATGTATTTACCACTGTAATAGTTTTCCATAAGGCTTGTGTTGCAATCACTAGCTGAATCACATGCATAATTTTCTTCTTCAATTATATGTGGATTTTTCCCCAAGTAATCTTTACTATTGTTAAATCTGGAGGTCAAATGGCTAATTTGATTGAAAAGAATATTTGATTGAGGAAACAGTGGCTTCAGTGTTCACCTGCTAACATTGTTTCATTTCATTTATTTTTAACATAGATGGCTCGATTATTCTACCACAAACCACAGTTTGCAATTTTAGATGAATGTACCAGTGCAGTTAGTGTTGATGTTGAAGGCTATATCTACAGCCACTGCAGAAAGGTAAGCCATGATGCTGAAGGAAACATTACATAAAATTCATTTTGCATACAAAGTACTTACATTAAATTTCTTAATACTTCAATAAGTTCTCTTTAATTATAACTCGAATCAAAACTAAAATTTCAATCACATGTATCAGTCATTAATTGATGTATTGTTTATATAATGTTTAATTATCACTAACAGGAGCCTGAAAGTGGTTTAAAATACATCCTCTCTCTTCCCCCATTGCCCTTCTTCCTGTAGAAAAGACTTTCTCATGCCTCAAATGCATCTTAATGATGGTGCAGCTGAGAACATGCATGCATTTTTGTGAGCATTGCAGATGAAAAGCTAACTGTTACCTCTGTTGTTTAGTTTGTTTGATCTCCATTGCTTTGTGTTCCCATAATGAATTTTAAAGCATAAGCTTTGTAGTGTGATCTTTTTATATACATTAAATTGTACTAATTAAACTTCTGTAAAAGGCATGAAAGGTACAATCTTTGTGTAGATTGACAATTAATATTTTGACTCTTGTGATGATTGTAATCCATATGATTTTTTTCTAAAGGTTGGCATCACTTTGTTCACTGTGTCACACAGAAAATCTCTCTGGACTCACCATGAGGTTAGTAACGTAATGCCAACTAACTGGAAATACATAAGAAAATCCACGAAACAAATGGGGAATCCTTCTGCTAAAGAAATAATTAAAAGATCTTAACAAAGATACATTTCATCCTAGAGCATAATATTAAACAACTATCTTGTGGGAAACTGTCTCTGAGAGAGAGCGACCAGCAGACAGGATGAGTATTGCGTTCATTGCCAGATGTAATGGCAGAGTAGAATTTAGTTGGAACAGAATAAACTAAACAAAACAGAAGTGCAAGCACAAGGGCAGTTTATTTAAATTGAATTAGTTTAATCCCACTGGCATTTTCAGGCTGAATATTCACATGTTAACCTTCCACAGCCAAACTGGTATTATCCTCATTGCTTTGACTGTCAGGTACTATAGTTTCATTTGACCATGGACCATGAAGATCACATTAGTTAGCATCGTCTAATTTGGGTTCATGCCCTTGGAAATGCAAACCTAAAATAGGCACATTGGAGCATTTCATTTAATAAATATGTAATATTGTTCAGGTTCAAATCCATCTGAAAAGCCATCTTTAAGACAGAATGCAACTGTTAGATTCTTATCAATCTTAAGCAACTTAAAGTTAAACCACTCTTCCTGCAAGCTGTTGCAGCAATTGAGTAAATAGTGATACTTAGATGGGCTGCATTATGAAATGGGAGATAATATCATGATCAATTGTATGTGTTTGTGATCATGCATGCACCTTGTGAGCATTGCTGAAGCAAATATTACAACCTATACATTTTGTAGGAACAAAATAGTTACTTTAAATTTCTTAATAGCTTAATAAATTCTCTTTAATTGTATCTCAAGCTGCAATTAAAACTTGATTTAGATGGTTTAACCATTTACCAGGAGGAATTGGTGTGTGCTTATATTTAACTATCACTGTCAGTGATTCAAAAAAACACCCTCCTTTTCCCAACTGTTCTACCTCCGATGGGAAAGACCTGCTTGTATCTAAAATGTTTTGCAGGTCACCAGTACTAAATTCATGATTGCTCATATTAATGATAAAAGCTAACAATGTAATCTGTGCTTGGAATTTTTATATGATCTATGCTTTTATGATTTATTACATTGTTTTTCTTTTTGTTCTCAGCATTATCTGCACATGGATGGTAGAGGCAATTATGAATTTAAGCCAATTACTGCAGATACAGTAGAATTTGGTTCTTAAAATCCATCTGTCGATCTGTTTCCGACACAAGAAGAGGATTGACTTACAGAAGAAATCTGTACAATATGCATTCTACCCTGCACTAAATATTTCAGTTTGTAATTAATTCTCAGTTGTAAGGTATTGTAATAAGACTGAACAATTGATTAATTTGTAGTCTTGTTGAGAGCTGTATATTTGGAAATAATTAATATTGAGACCTGTAGATCCAGTAATGTTCACCTAGGAAATGTTTGAATTAATACTTTAATGAAGATGACTTGTAATGTTTTATGTACAGTATAAATGAAGTAATCTAGGAATGCACTACATGATGGCATGTTCTTGTTATGCAATAATTTGATATCTACAACTCATTTCCTAATGTTTTACAAAAAAAATAAAGACATTAAATATTAACTTTTGTGTGTCAATGTTGCATGAGTAAATATTTTGAACTTTGATCACTAAATTACTAAATTTGCGGGCAAGTGACTGAGGTGACAGTGGGAGAGCACTTTGGGACCAGTGACCATAGTTCTATTAGTTTTAAAGTAGTTATGGAAAGGGACAGAACTGGTCCACAGGTTCAATTTCTAAATTAGGGCAAGGCAAATTTTGAGGGTATGAGACAGGAGCTTGCAAAGGTTGGTTGAAGTAGCAATACACATTTATTGCATCCGGTGCAGCCTCCTCTACATCGGTGAGACCTGACGCAGATTGGGTGACCGTTTCGTCGAGCACCTTCACTCCGTCCGCTCCATCCTCCCGGTG
Organism: Pristis pectinata; assembly: GCF_009764475.1. Taxonomy (NCBI): domain Eukaryota; kingdom Metazoa; phylum Chordata; class Chondrichthyes; order Rhinopristiformes; family Pristidae; genus Pristis; species Pristis pectinata. The sequence continues at coordinate 15,992,399 of NC_067407.1, forward strand.
GCCACCCACTTCAATTCCACATCCCATTCCCATACTGACATGTCTATCCATGGCCTCCTCTACTGCCACGCTGAGGCCAGGCGCAGGTTGGAGGAACGACACCTCATATTCCACCTTGGGAGTCTCCAACCTGATGGCCTTAATGTTAAGTTAGATTTCTCTAACTTCAGGTGACCTCACCCCTTTTTCTTCCCCCCCCCCACTCCTGTCTTTCCTTTTTCCCATGGCTCCCTTCCCCCGCCTTGATGACCTGCCCATCTCCTCTCCTCCCCTCCATCCTTTATTACGTGGTCCACTGCCCTCTCTCACCAGATTCCTCCTCCTCCAGCCCTCGGCCTCTTCTACCTATCACCTCTCAGCTTATTACATCTCCCCCTCCCCCACCCACTAGCTTCCCCCCCTCACCTGGACTCGCCTATCACATGATCTCACCTATCCCCTGCCTGCGTGTACTCTTCCCCCTCCCCCCACCTTCTTATCCTGGCTTCTGCCCTCTTCCTTTCCAGTCCTGATGAAGGGTCTTGGCCTGAAACATCAACTGTTTATTTCCCTCCATGGTTGCTGCCTGACCTGCTGAGTCCCTCCAGCACTTTTTGCATATTGCTCCAGATACATCCAGCATCTGCAGAATTTCTTGTGTCTCTGTTGGTTGGAGTTGGTTGTTTGTGAGTAAAGGGACCACAGGCAAGTGGGAGGGTTTTAAAGGTGAGATAATGAGAGCTCACGGTCTGCATGTTCCCATTAAGAGTGAAGAGCAAGGCAGGTAGGAGTAGGGAGCCCTGGATGAGAGGGATATTGAGGCTCTGGCCAGGAAAAAGGAGGCAGCATGGGTCAGGTACAGGTAGCTGGGATCAAGCGAATTCCTAGAGGAGTCTAAGGGATGCAGAGAAGATTCAGGAAAATCCAAAGAGATTTTATGTATATTAAGGGAAAAAGAGTAACTAGAGAGAGAATAGGGCCCCTCGAAGACCAAAGGGGGAGCCGCAGGAGATGGGCAAGGTCCTTAATGAATATTTCTCTGTTTTTACCGTGGAGAAAGACATGAAGATTTCGGAACAAGGAAAAGTAAATGGGAGGTCTTGGGGTAGTCCACATTACAGTCGAGGAGATGCTGGATGTCTTTAAAGGTATGAAGGTCGACAAATCTCCAGGTATATCCATGAACACTTTGGGAGGTTAGAGAAGAAATCGCGGGAGCCCTGGCTGAGATATTTAAATCAACATTAGCCATGGGTGAGGTGCCAGTAGACTGGAGGGTATTGAATGTTGTGCCCTTATTTAAGAAGGGTGTCAAAGAGAAACCTGGGAACTATAGGCAAGTAAGTCTAACATCTGTGGTAGGTAAGTTACTGGAGAGGATTCTGAGGGATAAGATGTATGTACATCTGGAAAGACAGGTTGATTAGGGGTAGTCAGCGTGGCCTTGTGCATGGGAGATCAGTTCTTACAAACTTGATTGAGTTTTTTGATGAGGTGACCAAGAAAGTTCATGAGGCCAGGGCAGTAGTTGTGATTTATATGGACTTAAGTAAGGTTGCAGATGGTAGGCTGCTCTGGAAGGTGAGATCACATGGAATCCAGGGAGAACTGGCTAATTGGATACATAATTGGCTTGATGGTAGAAAGCAGAGGGTGTTGGTGGAAGGTTGTTTCTCGGACTGGAGGCCCGTGACTAGTGGTGTGCCTCTGGGGTCGGTGCTGGGCCCATTGTTGTTTGTCATCTATATCAACAATTTGGATAAGAATGTACAAGGCATGGTCGGTAAGTTTGCAGATGACACTAAAATAGGTGGTATAGTGGACAATGAAGAAGGTTATCAAAAATTACAGGGGGATCTTGATCAGCTGAGTAAGTGGGCCGAGGAGTGGCAAATGGGGTTCAATTCAGATAAGTGTGAGATGTTGCATTTTGGAAAGTCAACTCCAGGTAGGACTTTAACAGTGAACGGCAGGGCCCTGGGGAGTGTTGTAGAACAGAGGGACCTTGGAGTACAAGCACATGGTTCATTGAAAGTGGAGTTACAGGTAGGGTGGTGAAGAAGGCTCTTGTCACACTGGCCTTCATAAGTCAGGGCATTGAGTATAAAAGTTGGGAGGTCGTGCTGTGGTTGTACTGGATGCTGATGAGGCCACACTTGGAGTATTGAGTTCAGTTTTGGTCGCTCTGCTATAGGAAGGATATTATTAAGGTGGAAAGAGTGCAGAAAAGATTTACAAGGATGCTGCCAGGATTTGAGGGACTGAGTTATAGGGAGAGGCTGGACGGGCTAGGACTTTATTATTTAGAGCGTAGGAGACTGAGAGGTGATCTTAAGAGGTATATAAAATCATGAGGGGCATAGATAGGGCGAATGCACTCAGTCTTTTTCCCAGGGTTGGGGAATCAAGAACTAGAGGGCATAGGTTTAAGGTGAGAGGGGAAAGATTTAAAAGGAGCTTGAGGGGAAACTTTTTTACACAAAGGGTGATACGTATGTGGAATGAGTTGCCAGAGGAAGTGGTTGAGGCAGGTACAATAGCAGCTTTTAAAAGACAGTTGGACAGGTACATGGATGGGAAAGGTTTAGAAGGCTATGGGCCAAATGCTGGCAAATAGGACTGGCTTGGATGGAGCATACCATAGAACCATAGAACAATACAGCACAATACAGGCCCTTCGGCCCACCATGTTGTGCTGCCCTTCGAACCACACCTAAGACTATCTAACCCCTTCCTCCCACATATCCCTCTATCTTAAGTTCCTCCATATGCTTATCTAACAAGCTCTTGAACTTGAACAATGTATCAGCCTCCACCACCACCCCAGGCAGCACATTCCATGCACCAACCATTCTCTGGGTGAAAAACCTCCCTCTGACATCTCCCTTGAACTTCCCACTATTGTGCGCAGTTTTGGGCCCCACATCTTAGGAAGGATGTGCTGACATTGGAGAGGGTTCAGAGGAGATTTACGAGGGTGATTCCAGGAATGAAAGGGCTTGCGTATGATGAGCGTTTGTCAGCTCTTGGACTGTACTCACTGGAGTACAGAAGAATGAGAGGGGACCTCATAGTGACATTTAAAATGTTGATAGGAAAGGACAGAGTAGATGTGGCTAGGCTGTTTCCCTTGGTGGGTAAGTCCAGGACCAGAGGGCACAATCTTAGAAGGTACAGTTTCAAAACAGAGATGAGGAGAAATTTCTTTAGCCAGAGGGTGGTGAATTTGTGGAACTCCTTGCCACGTACAGCAGTGGAGGCCAGATCAGTGGGGGCGTTCAAGGAAGAGATAGGTAGATATCTAAATAGTCAGGGTATCAAGGGATATGGGGACAAGGCCGGAAATTGGGATTAGAATAGTTTTTTTTTTCTCCCCATTCCCCATTTCTTTTTCCTTTTTCCTTGGAGCAGACTCGATGGGCCGAATGGCCTGCTTCTGCTCCCTTGTCTTGTGGTCTTGTGATCTTGTGATTACCTTAAAGCCATGTCCTCTTGTTTTGAGCATTTGTGCCCTGGGAAAGAGGCGCTGGCTGTCCACTCTATCTATTCCTCTTAATATCTTATATACCTCTATCATGTCTCCCCTCATCCTCCTTCTCTCCAATGAGTAAAGCCCTAGCTCCTTTAGTCTCTCCTCATAATCCATACTCTCTAATCCTGGCAGCATCCTGGTAAATCTCCTCTGCACCCTTTCCAACGCTTCCACATCCTTCTTATAATGAGGTGACCAGAACTGGACACAGTACTCTAAGTGTGGCCTAACCAGAGTTTTGTAGAGCATCTTGGTCGGCATGGAACAGTGGGCCGAAGAGCCTATTTCTGTGCTGTATAACGCTATGACTATGAAATGTTACATGAAGTATTGGATGTGGTTTGTATCTTTAACTGAAAACATATGTCATCCACAAAACACCTGGCACATGATTTCTTTTTTAAAAAAAGCTGCTAGAACTCAGATTTGTCTCCCATCACCTTTATCAGAGGTAATGCAACAGTCCTCGGTTTTTCCCAGCAGCAATCACACCTGCACATTTCAGTCAATATATGGAAACAAGAACATAAAAAATGTTGGGAATTTCCAGTGAAAGAAAATACCTTCCAATTGATTTCAGAGTGTCCCCATATATAATAAGGCCAAATGTGAATTGGATTTAGAATTGGTAACTTATCAGGAAAATGTCCTTGGCCAGCAAAAGGCAAAGAAATATGAAGGGTACTAAAGAACAAATGAGAACACCTGACAATCTGTGACACTGTAAATCAACATTCTATTGCCTTTGTTCTTGAAACCTATTGCAACACCCAATTATGATGCAATATTCTATGAGCCAAAACAACGTTATTTTACAACGTAATGAAAATTTTCTGAGTTGTGATATTAGTTTTACCACTTTAGTCATGACTTCCTTCATAAAAAGGAAGAACATATTTCAACAGTATATTTCTGGAAGTCCTGTCCTAACCGTCTTAACAAGCAGGCTGACTGCTAGGGTCAGTTCACTGGCTGCTACTGTTTGTTGGGTTCATGATTGTAGAACAACTGTTATTTTCTTTTAAAATTTTTGCATCATTTTTCTGCTTTGGAGTAAAGAATCAAGTACAGGTAAAATCAGGCTACACTACAAGTGAGTTGGGCACAGTCACATGCTTCCCTGTTGCTTGATCATGGGCCGGTTTCAACAAATGCTTTGCATGGCAATAGGTTATTTCCAATTAGTACAATCCTATCCACAAAGAGGTAAGTGGTGTTTGCCTTACTTATTGTGTATATGTTAACGTATGTTTTCTGTAAAGCAGAAAGTTCTAATTGCAACATTTAGAAATGCTTTGTTCAGAGGAAATTGCACAAGATAACAAAGGCACTTTTCGGTAAAATACCTCTAAGTTATTTGCCTAAAAGGTGCAACTAAAAGTGCAAGTTCCTTTCAATGTTATCAAGCATGTGTACCATAAAAAATAAGTAACATTCAAGAATATATTTTGCTTAAATTTATTTGAAATCAGATGTATGCTGCGTTTTTGTAATATATGTGTGGCACTATAAACATACCGAAAGGGATAGACTCAGAACAGATCCTGGAGCCTAGAAGTGAACTTCCATGAGGTGCTGCACACCAGCAGCAGAGTCATACAGCACCACCATTTGTAACCTCACGGCCGGGTGCATGGTGGTGGTGCTGCTGCCTTGCAGCTGCAGCAACTCAGGTTCAATCCTACCCTCCAGTGCTGTCTAGGCAGCGTTTGCATGTTTCCCTATGACTGTCTGGGTTTCCCGAGTACTCCAGTTTCCTCCCATATTCCAAAAAAAATGCTGGGTGGCAGGTTAATTTTCTATTGTAAGTTACACTTATAGTAGGTAAATGGTAGAAGAATCGGGATGTTGCTGATAGTCCATATAGAATATCGGGCAATTTTACAGATGCCCCATAGAAAGCATCCTCTCCAGATACATCATGGTTCGGTATGGCAACTGCTCTGCCCGTGACCACAAGAAATTGCAGAGAGTTGTAAACGCAGCCCAGTCTATCATGAAAACCAACCTCCCCTCTATTAACTCTGTCTACACTTCCCGCTGCCTTGAGAGAGCAGCCAACATTATAAAGGACCCCTTCTAGCCCAGTCATTCTCTCTTCTCCCCCCCCCCCCCCCACTTCCATTGGACAGAAGATACAAAAGCTTGAGAACACGTATCATCAGGCTCCAGGACAGCTTCTGTCCCACTGTTATCAGACTCCTGAACAAACCTCTTGTACAATAAAGATGAACTCTTGATCTCTCAATTTATCTCATCATGGCCCTTGCACTTCATTTGTCTACCTGCACCACACTTTCTCTGTAACTGTAACACTATATTCTGTATTTTTTTTTCCTTTCTATACTACCTTGTACCTTTGTATGGAATGATGTGTCCGGATGGCATGCAAACAAAGCTTTGCACTGTATTTTGGTATAAGTGATAATAATAAACCAATTACTAGTCCAGGGATAGGATTTTTCTGAGAACCACCATAGACTCAATGGGCTTCTGGCTTCTGGCCTCCTATGTTGTAAAGAAATATTAGAAAAATCCCTCACTTTACCATTATGCAGAAGGGTATACTGCAACCAGCAACAGTTGTACCTAAAAAATGAGGTGCTGACCTGGTGCAGCAGCAACACTGCACTAATATCTGTTAAATGGAAGAAACAGGATGCAATAGCAGAATTAAATGATCCCACAGTCAATGGATCTGCTCACATTTCTGCAGCCCTGCTACATCCAGCTGTGAATGAGGGTTGACAATTGCACCATGGTTGCTGTGTATGCCATCTGCAAATTGGCACTTCAGTTACTTAAGATATTTATTTATTAGTCACATGTACATCGAAACACACAGTGAAATGCGTCTTTGCATAGAGTGTTCTGGGGGCAGCCCGGAAGTGTCGCCACGCTTCCGGCGCCAACATAGCATGCCCACAGCTCCAAACTCGTACGTCTTTGGAATGTGGGAGGAAACCGGAGCATGCGGAGGAAACCCACGCAGACATGGGGAGAACGTACAAACTCCTTACAGACCATGGTGGGAATTGAACCCAGGTCACTGGCGCTGTAATAGGGTCATGCTAACCACTACACTACTCTGGCAGAACCTCCCGATCCCATGATCTCTACCACCAGGGTGGACAAGTGCTTCAGATGCAGGGGAACACTATCACTTGCAGGTTCCTCTGAAAGTCCCATACCATGCTGTCCTGGATTGTTACTGAGTCTAAATTCTGGAACTCCCATTCCCAACACTATTGTGGGAGTTCCTTCACTAGAGGAACTGTGGCAGTTCAAGGAGGTGGCTCACAATCATTATTATCAAGAGCAATTAGGGATGGACAATAAATGCCGCCTTTGCCAGTGATTCACCTCCACCGCCCCCCCCCCCAACACATCTGGTAAAATGAATAAATATTTAAAATAAAATGTGCTGACTCCCAGCCTGTTTCTTGCAAGGACACCATTCCATGCTTTGTTTTCACATCTCCATTTCTCCATTTTTGGTGATGCCATCTTCCAAATCAATACTTGCTATGTGTCCTTCTAATTTACCTGAAGGTTCCCCTCCACGTGACCAACAGAGCCATTGACCGTGCCCACTCCATTTCCTATTCCTGCTTCCTCTCCCCTTCTCACCCTCCAACCCACCAGCTTCCATATTCAATGGTGTATCCTCCTCCATTTTCGCCATCGCTGGTGTAACCTACTGCCTTTTCAGCATTCCACAGGGTTTTTTCTTTTTGCAACAACCTGGCCCATCCCCTCCAGTCCCTCTTCTCTTCCCGTGGTCAGGAGGTGCACCATTTGGTCCTTTACCTCCTCTCCCCAACATCCATGGCACCAAACGTATCTCTCCAATGAAAAAGTGATTCATTTGCACTTGATTTTAATTAGAATACTGCATTTGCTGCTTATGGTACAGTCTCCTCTATGCTGAGGAGACCAGATGTTCACACTGCAGGCATAACTCTAAACTTCTGCCCCCTTGCTACTCTGACTACAGCCTCTTATGTTGTTTGAATAAAAGTAAATGGAAATTTGCTGACTAGCACTTCATCCTCCAGTTCAGCACTTTACAACCTTTCAGACTCAGCACCAAGTTCAACAATTTTGGATCTTAACCATAGCTCCATGTTTTTTATGAACAACGATCGTAAATAATTCTCCTGGTATTGCAACCTAGTCGACGTACCATTTATTTCCTGATCACTCTGCATTTGCCTTTGATCATTCCTTTTAACATTTAACTTCTCCTATGCCCACCTCACCTTCCCTTTGCTTTCTTCCTCCCTTTCCCTTTCCCTTGAATCTCTAAATGGAGCTAATCCTATTTTCTTGTATCCCTTTCAGATATGTATCCAGTAATTCTTCCTTAGTATCTTCCTTACCACTTTCCTCAAAGCAACTTTGTCTCTCCATTTTGTATCACAAATATCTCTAACCTCCTTCCCTCCTTCCCATTATTACTTTTTGATACTAATTACACAGCAGTCTGAATAAGGGATGGACTGAATAATTTAGTCCTGGTATAAACGTATTTTTTTTGTGTGTTTGACTTTTAGATCGCATTTTTTGCCTTTTACAGTGGCTACTGTAACCTACTTGCCATGCACTTCCACTGTCAGCCTCTGCTGTTGCAGTTTGTATAGGCCCCTCTCACCTCCACATTTCCCATCTCTTGCTGCAGTTGCTGTGCTTTACATCACATGATGGAAAAACAATTCCTTTTGGAAAGGTAATAATATGTCAAAATTGCCTTCCAGTGAGTGACAGCAGTGTGGCTTTGGTAAACTGGATGGTAAAGGTGGCAGGGTTGTTCTCATCTGATGTTGAAACACCTTTCCAGCAAGTGTCACTGGTGAGTGACTAAGAGTAGCAATACTGGCAAATTTCTGTCCACTGTCTTCTAATGGCACCTGGTGTCAAAAATGAATTTCATTTAGCTTGTCCATACAAAATGTTATCAGTATTTAATAAGTTATAGTTATCCCTTTAACATCAAACTCTTTCACGGCAGCCCTATTTAAAGGAATTTAGTCAATAAAAGCAATAGTTTGGTTTGATGGGGTTCTATTTCTACCTTGGTCTTGTCAAATTTGCATTTATCAGTACAAAAACAGGGTGGAAGACAATACCTTTTTCACAGCCAACGCTGTAAAGTGAAACATGTCGAATAATATCAACAGAATGTCAAAGAAAATCCTCTTGGGCAACAGGCTATTTTTCAGTTCAGAAACAATGAATTAGATTAATCAATCACACCCTTGTACCTTTTTTTAAAGGTTGCAGTATTCAAATGTGAACTCCTTGTAACACATTGAATCAGATCCAGTGGTAAAGTGTTAATAATTGTCAGTAAAATTATTCACCAGCCTCTGAGTAGTTAAGAGTTGTCAACTGCTATGAATTATTTTGTTTGCTGATTCTGCACTTCACAACGCAGTTATAACTGGGCTTATATTTTGTTCTTTTTAACTGTAAGACAATGCCATCCGATTTATTGCCTTTGGAGATGGGGGAGGCCTCCCTGATCCACCATATGTGACTGACGTCCAGAGAGCCACAGCACATGAGATGGGGAAAGTTGCCCAAAAGTCAGGAGTAGATTTTGTGCTTAACGTCGGAGATAATTTTTACTTCCATGGCGTAACAAGCGTAAATGACTTCAGATTTAAGGTAAGTATTGTTGTTAATTCATTATAATCATATTTAAGAGGAGGTGAAACCTTTGCCCTTACAATAAACTGCTCTCAAGAATGCATTTCGGCTGAGGATTTACAGTAATGGTAGATTCCCAAAATATCTCAACGTGATGTTTGCATCTCCATTGCCGCTCATGTTCAGCTTGGAAAGTCGCTGAGGCCACACAAGTTCTATCTTGAAGTTAATTAGATAAGGCATCTGGTTTTACACTCCATTTTAATTATGTTCCTCCTGAAAAGAAACAAAACTCCAAATAATTATCTACATGTTGTTCATTACTAAAGTATTGGTGCCTCAAAGTTAACTTCTATGCTGTGAAATTTTCCCCCAATTGAGGAAGTTCGCCTGCTTGAAAAATCTTTGCAATTTTTGAGTTACAGTTTTTATTCAAATTAGTCTCAGTAAACTACTTTCTTAATGTGTTTTTCTTAAAATTTCCCTGTCATTTAGAAATTAAATCCCTTCCTCCATTACTGATATACGAAGTAGCTGATGTAGTTTTTTATTTGTTTGAATAGGAGACATTTGAAAATGTGTTTACAGCTCCCTCCATTGTCAATATACCATGGTACATTCTGGCAGGGAATCACGATCATTTGGGTAATGTGTCAGCACAGATCGCTTATTCAGGAATTTCTAAGAGATGGTAAGTGATTTGAACATCTGCTTGTTAATGCTAGTTAGTATTTATAATGAAGTGGTATCAATTGCTGTGCACATTTTCTTGGTGTCATCTTTCTCAGCAACCTCAAAATGGACACATTCAATCATTAATCTACTCCACGGAAATGATACATACGTGGCTGAAGCATCCAAAGAATCTGCATCAAATGGAAAAGTTTGCTTTATGAAATAAACAGATGTGCAAACCTAAGAATAATTTTAGCCTCCGCACCCTCCTGCTGTGATAAACTACTGAGTTTTTTAAAAAAAAACTTAGTCTTATATGTGAAAGTTAATAAGTTCATGATTATTCCTCTTAAAAGGAATGTCATTTAATCAAGATATAATATTCTGTGGACAGACACCAGCCCTCTCACCTCGCCTCCCCAAATTTTAAACGCAATATGTAAAGGTTTTTGACAAGATTTTGTGTCTTATTCCTGTATGTGTAATCTAAAAACCTTTAGATTCTCACTTGTTACATTTTCCTACAATCATGGGAAATTGGTTTCATTCTCTGCTACTCACTCCATGAAGTCATTTTTTTATTGAGTTGTTCGTGTTTTTGTTGTACAGTGAGAACTGGATAAGGCAGTGAAATGCAAAGCATCCTGCCAAGCTGGGTATATTTGCTGGGGTACACCTCTATATTGGTGGACCAAAGATGGGTTTTTGACTGTTTCAGGCAGGGGAGAAGCTCCAAGCACAACCCATTTGAGAGTCTGCACCTACTCAGGTTGTCATGAGAACAAACCAGGAAAAAAAGTATTGTGACACTGAATGTGCCAGTTAAATGAAGCATATGTTTCCTTCTCACAATGTATGCCATTGACGAGTGGAATTCAAGAGGATGGAAGTCATGTTATAGTTATGCAAGCTCCTAGTTATATCACATCTATATATAAAAACATTTTCCTAATTCCTTCAATTTAGGGAGGATATTTTGGAGAGATGGCAGCATTAATTTATTCGATGATAACTCGATTTTAAGATGTGTTCACAGGCCAATTCTACCTTCAGCCACCAAATAAAATCTCAGGAGATGGACCATTTATAGGTCGGTGTTCATTCCTCAGCTGTATTGTGGTTGAAGGTTTGCCACTGCTGTTTATTCTTGGAAATCCTCTTCAGTTCTCACATGAGTCAGCTACTTGGATGAACTTCATATCATCTCAGCTGCCTTGGAAGCCTTTAATGGAGCCATGTATTTAAAATCTTATTCCCTTTCCTGTCTGTTCTTCCCAAGATCCCATCAGCAGCTCATAGATTATTGCAACGAGCTCTCCACTTGCCCCCATGACTCTCTATGGAGTGAGTGGGAGGAAGAAGGATCGCAGTGGCCAAATGAAGAAGAGCAAATTGAGGGTGAGGGGAGAGGAAGATGACCAGACAATGAGCTCATGTGAGTTCCATGAGCTACTGATCAGGGACTGACTGGTCTTTCCTTTGTTGGGGGGGGGGGGGGGGGAAATAATTACAAAAACAGAGCCTCTCAGAACACCTTCTGAGTTTGTTCGTCCGTGGTCAGTGGCTGTTGGTGACATCGAGCACTAGTGCACCATTGATTTCTTGCAGCACAGGCTGGCCAGGAGAGTGAGTTCCCCTGCAGGAGCAGTGAGTGACCAACTGTGACAGGGGCCATTGCTGCTGAGATCCTGCCCCACCGCTGCCAAGTTTGCCCGAGGTCCAACCCAGGATTTTCAATGTGGGAGGAACGGCCCTCAGATGGGTCATGAAGGATAAGAAATGGGTCACTTTTACCATTCCTTTAGATACACCAGTGTGCCAACTGGTGAACCTGTCGTTGATGAACCATCCCAACCCTCATTCACACTCAGTGAACAGGTGCCCTCTCCTAGATGCTTAATAACATCACAACCACTGTTCTTAAGAAGCTAGAGGTGTCCAGGAAATTCCTGGGCACTGCCAACACCCCATCCAGCACGCCGAGTATAGTTTTTATGTATTTTCGCTTCTTTTGTGAACTTTCTAACCAAATGATTTCAATATTGTTTAAGCCTTGCTGTGATCCCTGCTGCGCCCTTCCCAAGGGTATTGGGGACCAGTGGTCTAGACTGAATGGAGCAGTGAGCTTCATCCACAGTGCATTTATTGCACGTTATTTTTCATGTTTCCTGATAATATAGGAGGCCACTCACCCCATCAAGTCTGGGTTAGCTCTCAGAGCAATCCCATTCTCCCATTTATTTCCCTGCAACCTATTCTCCCTCAGGTGTCCATCAACTCCCCTGATTCCCCTGCCACTCATCTACACCAGGGGTAACTCATAGCAGCCAATTAACCTACTAACTAGCAGATCAGATCACTGCTACTCAGACCACAGGCATCAGGTCATGGAGATCCATTGTAGCTTCTGACTTTCAAATAGATCACAGAAATCAAATGCTCAGCCAGAGAAAGCACTCTGAAGATTGTGGAAAACAGTCCCCAGTGGAGCAGCTTTAAGCAAACATTGAAAGAAAGCCAGACTATTTTCTGTAAGAATTGCTTGGGGGGATGTTCCTCCTGAAGTTCAGGCATCTGGCACCAGATACTTCCCAGTGAGCATGGGAGGGACCATTTGCCACCTGCAGAATTGTCCACCAGCCCATTGGATGTGGGAGGACCACAGTGTGCTAGCCCTCAGAATAATTCACCCCATTTTGTGCCCAATTAAAGACGGTTCTGATGTGTTTTGCAGCTTCTAAAGTTGACAGCATTTTATACATCTGTGGGAAAGCTCCGGCAATTAGAATGCAGTCTGCATGAAACGGCCAATGTGGCTTTTGTTCTCAAGAGTCCAGCGCTGAGTTTAGCAAGAGTTCAATTGTAAAGACCAAAACTTTCTACTAAATATGGAATTGAATGGTTTATACCCTTCGTCACAGGAACTTTCCAGATCTCTACTACGAGTTGACTTTCAAGATTCCTAATACCAATGTTTCTGTCACCATTCTGATGATTGATACCGTTGTGATTTGTGGAAACACCTACGCAGGCAACCAGCCAATAGGACCAGAAAATCCTCATTTAGCTCAGGAACAGCTTGAGTGGATCCGGGAAAAGCTGGCACGTTCCAGGTAACTTTCTGAAATCCAATTTATAATAAAGAAAAATCATATCCAGAGTGGTGTTTTACAGAATAGAGCATACCTCTCCAAAAGAGATCAAATTGAAGGCCAGATAGCGTGTAGTTAGTATCCATACAGGCAGGTGCTGGGGAGGAGGGGAGAGCAGATCCACCGGGGGATGGGTCAAAGGTAAGGAGAGAAAGGAAAAAAAAGTAGAAAAAAAGAGGCTAGGAAAGGGAAGAAGCATGGTGGGAGAGGGGAGTTGTAGGGAAGGGGGGTGGGGATTACTTAAAGTGGGAGAATTCAATGTTCATGCCATCAGGCTGCAAGGTTCCAAGATGGAAAATGAGGTGCTGTTCCTCCAGTTTGCGCTTGGAATTTTCCTGGCAGTGGAGGAGGCCGAGGACTGACATATCAGCGATAGTGTGGGAGGGGGAGTTGAAGTGACTGGCAATGGGGAGATATACATCGCGGTTACAGAGTGCAGGTGTTCTGTGAAACGGTCACTTAGTCTGCGTCTGGTCTCAGCAATGTAGAGGAGGCCACACTTGGAGCACCGAATGCAGTAGATGATATTAAGGGAGGTGCAGGTGAATCTCTGTCTCACCTGAAAGGACTATTTGGGTCCCTGGATGGAGGTGATGGAGGTGGTGTAGGGGCAGGTGTTGCACCTATGGCGGGGGCAGTGGAAAGTTCCCGGGGTGGGAGCAGGATGGGTGGGGATGGAAGAGTGAACTAGGGAGTCACAGAGAGGGCGGTCCCTGTGAAAGGCAGAAAGTGGTGGGGAGGGGAAGATATGCTTGGTGGTGGGGTCCCGTTGGAGATGGCAGAAGTGGCGGAGAATAATGTGTTGGATACGTAGGCTGGTAGGATGAAATGTGAGGGCAAGGGAGGCCCTATCCCTGTTGGGTCTGGGAGGGGTGGATTCTGGGTTTGATGGTTTGAGAAACTTTAAATGGAAACACTTCACTCGGGTGACCCATTGTGTATGAGGATTCAAGTGCCCCTCTGCAAGTTCAGACATCAGGTGCAGGACCTGATTTACATACTTGCCTGAGCACACTGGGAGGACCATTATCTGGATTGGGCTAGATCTCTCTGGGTCTGGTCTTCCACCTTGTTTCATGCCCATGGTCCCTGGCCACGTGCACTTTGCAGGTCTGGGTGCAGGGGGTTGATCTCACTGGTTCTCTATGACTCTTCAACTGGGAGTTGGCAGCAAGGCCTCAGTGCCAACTTGACCTTAGACGGCATGGCCTGAGGCTCACAATGACGGCAGGCAAAGCTGAGGGTAAAGCTTAGGCTTGTGTCAAAGCCCATAATTAATTTTAACAATTTTATCTAAAATAGTTAAAATCAATCTAAATTATTTTAAAAATTGCTGAAAATAAAATAATTAATTAACAGATCAAGAAACTCAGAAGCCATTAAAAAATTAAATAAAAACAATTTACTTTAGAAAAATTACTAACTTTAATTTTTGCTTCTAAATGACCTGTAACTTACTGCCCATGAGAGTGTTGGAAGTGGAGACGATGAATGATTGTGCAGGCACTTGAGGGAAACAAACTTGCAGAGCCTCATGGATACAGCAGGGTATTGGCACTGCTTTACAGAGAGCCAGCATGGACACAAAGGGCCAAATGACCTCCTTCTGTACTGTAATCATACTATAGATCTCATCTGCTGGCTGAGAATCCCCATTAAATTGAATGCAGTTTTCCATCCTATGCTTGCCTGATGTGGCATGGTTTCAGAGATGTTATACTGCAGAATAATACTCAGGAATCCCAGGATGATGGGGCACCATAGCTGGATTCTATGTGGAGCTCATGGACAGAGCTCAGTGATGGGTGTGGCAATATCTGTCACTCAGTAAATATGGGTCCCAAAATGAGTTAGGGACTTACTCCTGTTGGAATGGCTGAATGCCAATGGTCCTCTTCAGAAGGTTTGATCCCTTGGGGCAAATGGTAAGCAGACAGTGGTTTGAGCACTAGATATTTAGGTATTTAGTGTAGCAGTTAGCGTAACGCTATTACAGCGCCAATGACTCGGGTTCAATTCCCGCCACTGTCTGTAAGGAGTTTGTACGTTTTCCCTGTGTGTCTGCGTGGGTTTCCTCTGGGTGCTCTGGTTTCCTCCCACATTCCAAAGATGTACGGGTTAGGAGCTGTGGGCATGCTAGGTTGGCGCTGGAAGAGTGGACACTTGCAGGCTGCCCCAGCACATTCTCAGTAATGCAAAAAGATGTATTTCACTGTGTGTTTCAATGTACATGTGACTAATAAATAAATATCTATAGATCTGAGAACGTGCTGGGGCAGCCTGCAAGTGTCACCACTCCTCCGGCACCAACATAGCATGCCCACAGCTCCTAACCCGTATGTCTTTGGAATGTGGGAGGAAACCCATGCAGACATGGGGACAACATACAAACTCCTTACAGACAGTGGCGGGAATTGAACCCGGGTCACTGGCACTGTAATAGCATTACACTAACTGCTATGCTACCGAGCTGCCCTAACTAGGTATGGAGCAAGGAATGACATTATCAATAAATAGTACAGGAAGAGGCTATTCAACTTATTGTGCTAGCTCTACAACAGGAACCAGTTACTTTAACATGAGGCAATCTCTCTACCCGAACCCTGTGCTTCCTCAGCAAACTATAATGATATGAAGGCACTTTCCAAAAGACTCTATTGGGATATCATGTGGAATGGCAAAAGGCAGTTGGTCAGTCACCCTAATTTCATCAAACCCATGATCAGAGGAACAAGGATGAGCAATCCCAGCTGCCTATTCTCTGGAATTCCTTCCATAAAACTCTCACTCTCTCCCATCCTTTTTATGCTTCTTAAAACCTACTCTTTATCATCTGGTTGCTTGTCCCAATGCTTTTTTACATGGCTTTCTGTAAATGTCTCTTGATAAAGTTGCTCTCACTCACTTTGAGACACTTTACCATATTAAAAGAATGCAAATTATTGTTATGAAAATCTCAATACTTGTGATATTATTCAACGTCACAGACTGTGCAAGCATCCAGGAAAAAAAATAATAGAATGGTGTATTTTGGAATTCATACCTCAAACCCCTTCAATGAATAATGGAGTTTACACCTGTTAAATCCACTGCCATCTGCGTGCTTTTACTTCAGGTCTGACTACTTGATAGTTGCTGGTCACTACCCTGTGTGGTCTGTAGGGCATCACGGTCCGACTCCTTGTCTCATGGATCAACTGAAGCCACTTCTAAAGAAATACAAGGTGACAGCCTATATCAGCGGCCATGATCACAGCCTGCAGGTAGGAAACACTGAATTTATGGATACCGGTTTTGAAGTCCCTGATCCCAACTGATCTCAGAAACATGTGGGGCTGAGCTGTACTTAGGTGGAAGACTGCACAGGAGTGCCAGTCACTGACAACCTTACCTGGAGAGGAGATGGGTGCCACTGTACCACTGCCTGAGAATTCAGGATATTGCAATAGACCTGGGGTTGACTTTGATTTTATGTAAATTCTTGGCAGTTGCATGATTTTAATTTGTGAATCTTGGAATTGTGAATTGTGGAATTTTGTGAATACACTTCCTGCAACCATCAGCTTCCTGAACTGACCTGCACAACCCTAACCCTATCTCAGCGATGGAACATTACGGACCTCCTCTTACACTACCATGGACTTGTCTCCGATTGTGTCTTTGCTTTTTGCACTCAGGTCTTGTTTTTGCAGTCTTTTTTTCCCATCTCTCTTCACTGTCCTGTATAACATGTGTAATTTATATTCTGTGTGTTGTCTGTACCTATGTGCCTGTGATGCTGTTGCAAGCATGTTTTTCATTGTACCTGTACCTCACTGTACTTGTGCACATGAAAAGAAATTTGACCTGACTTGGGTAGTATCGATGTCGATAAGAGTCAATGCCCTTATTGAGAATGCTCCTACCATGGTTTTTTTTGGCTTTTTTAATAAGTTAAGTTGTTATTTTGATTTTACCAGTACTACAAATATCAAATGTACACATGAATCCACTTCTGTTATCCTTACTACCACATTAGCAGTATAGCATACCTCGTTACAACTCAGAGCTTTCTGTGCCTTCGTAAGGCTCCCAAGATTTCAGGGTCCACTAACCAAAGTGCTTTCCCTCTCAGGTAGAGGGAACAGCAATTTTTGTGTGAAGTAATACTACATTTCCATTACTTAATTAACAGATCTTTTCTAGTTTAATTACTCCTGCAGTTTTGGATCTTTCCTTTCCCTCACATATGTTGCAGGGTCAGGCTGCTCTGGAACAAATTCCATTCATTTGTGTTCAAGAATGTCCTGCTTGGTGTTATGATTTAGATCAACCTCAAAGGCTGATAAATAAAAAAAAAGAAATAGAAGCAGGAATAGGTCACATAAAGAAGCCTTGGGACAAGCAACCAGATGGTGAAGAGGTAAGCTTTAAGAAGCAAGATGGTAGAGAGGTTGAGAGTTTTACAGAAGGATTTGGCAGCTGGAGTTGCTCATCCTTGTTCCTTTGATCATGGGTTTGATGAAATTAGGGTTTCTGACCCACTAGACTTTTGCCATCCCACATTATTTCCCAACCGTAATAGACAGAGTCTTTTGGAAAGTGCCTTTATATCATTATTTTTTGCTTAAGAAACACAGGGTTAACGCAGAGAAATTGTCAAACTGAGCTAAAGCGATGACTGGAAGAAATGGGCGGTTCTGATACAGACAGAAGAGAAAGAGTGAGATAACTAAAGGGAGAGAATTCAGTATTGAATCCAGAAGGCTGCAACGTGCCCATACAGATAATGAGGTGTTGTTCCTCATGCTTGCATTGGGCCTCATTGGAACAGTGCAGACAGATAGGTGAGGCTATGACAGTGAATCGAAGTGGCAGGCAACTGGAAGTTCATGGTCACTTCTGCAAACAGAATACAGGTGCTCCGCAGACTATTGGTACACTCTGGCCTGCTGGGCATGTCCTTGCTACTAGCAACAGAATACACAGACAAAATGCATAACAGGACTAGCTTAGATGGGAATCTTGGTTGGCATGGACCAGTTGGGCTGAAGGGCCTGTTTCTCCACTGTAGGACACTATGACTCTATAATCTAATTCTAACTACTATTGTAACTGCTACATTAACTCATTTGGTCTCGGCCTATTAAAGATATTCCTTTTGTTCTACCTGTCTTCTCCACTGCTGAAAACTAAATAGTTTTCTCTCTCACTTCTGATGAAGGATCTCAGACCTGAAACATTAACTCTGCTTCTCTCCCCACAGATGCTGACTGCCCAGCTGAGTGTTCCAGCATTTTTAAACTTTTATTTCAGACTTCCAGCATCTGCAATTTTTGATTTCCCTATATAATTGCAGTAAGAGTTCTTTATACCTTGAATCAAATCCTCTCATAATAAAGGCCAAAATACCACTCAGCTTCTTAATTGCTTGCTGTTTACGAGCTGGTCTGTAGGAAGTCCTTGATGATTGTTGAGAAGTGCTGGTGAGATGGTATTTTAACACGTTCTGCTTTGCTCTGCAGTTTATTCGTGAGGATGATGGGACTGCATACATCGTCAGTGGAAACGGGAGTATCATCGACAAGTCCACGGCACACAAGGAGGACATTCCCGCAAGCTGGCTGCAATTCTACAATGCTGAGATTAGTACCTTGGGTGGATTCACACTGATCCAGATCACTCCTGAACAATTGTTTGTATCATACAGGCAGCCATATAACACGGTAGTTTTCCAAACCACATTACCTAGGCGTAATTTTTAAATCCAATGAAAATTAGACTTAAAAATTATACTTGTTTAATTTTCATAATTTCCATCATATGGCTCAATTGGTTCCTAAATCTCACATCTTAACTCAGGAAGATGGGAATGATAAGTTTTCACTATTTAGTTCCCTAGCATTTTCATGTATTCCAAGCCAAGAAACAGCATTGCTAGTGAACAGAGAAGTAACAAAACCCACCATTGGATCTGGTCCCTGGACACTCATGCAAATGCGCACCATGGTCCGGTGTGCAGACTGGGTCCTCACAGAGGCCTTGCCAAGTTTAAACTAGTTCAGACAGAGCCAGTGGTAGTATGGCTGATGTTCGTGCTAGCAGTCTTCCTGCCACAGGGCCCTAATCCTGACCCTTGCCCTAATGTATGGCAGCTTCAGCCACAAAGGGTTTTGTGGTTCAAGATGTGCCACTGATGGGCCAAAAATGTCGCAGACCAAGGGTAGGCTTTGCTTTGCGTCTAACATCTTGGTCAGCTTGCTTGTTGCACCTCCCTTCTGATACGAAAGGGGATGATGTGGCACAGAATTGGGAGCTATGGAAAAGGAGATGATAACATGACTGGAGTACAAATGGTTTGGATATTATCAGCCTTTGACAGTAGGTCATCAGCTTCTTATACCTTCATCTTATAAACCACACTAAAGGAAGCCATTCAGCCCACTGAGTCTATGCCAGATGCCAGGGAAGCAAATTCTTTAGTACCACTCTCACACAGGGTTGTTATTTAAAGCACCACTTTAAACCCATTGGTGATAATAATAGGATAATGATTGAACTTCTCAGATAGTAGAGGTGATTATTCATCTTCTCTCTGTAACTGGTCAGTATTGAACCCACAACTTGAAAATTCAGACTTCAGAAATATCAGTTAGGGAACATATGATTTTCCAATATTTGCCCTTCACATGTGAAGACCCCACCAGTAGCATAAAGTCTGAGTTTGACCCCCTGTATTTTAAAAACCTCACCCTTTCTAAGACAGAAATGACACTGAATAGAACTTTGAATGTCTTCTGAGAACTTTAATCATAGTGTAAGTTACCGCTGCAACCTGTAAGTCAATGTTGTATCCCTTACTGTAGCAATCCAATTGGTCAAATACATGCTTGAAATTAAGCATTAAATTAGTGTAATTATTTAGCTCCCATTTAAGCTTGTTCATAAAGTGCTCAAATCTAAAGGTGAGTTGTTAGGAAGAGCCTTGTAACTGGTAACATAAGGCCATATTACTGGGTTAGTAATTCAGAGGCCCCGACTAATGTTCCAGTGTTTATATCCCACCACATCAGTGGGAGAACTTAGAGTCAGACAAATAGTTCAATAGATATGGAAAGGAAGAAGTGGGTATTGGTAGCGATGACTGTGAAATTCTAGATTACTGTAAAAGGAATGGTAATGTACTAGTTTTCCCTGGTCCAGCTTACATACATTTCCCAGGTGACACAGACCCACTGTTAATGTGGTTAACTCTCAATGGCCCTGTGTAGTCATAGAAATTGTTCAAGTAGGTGGTTCACCAGCATGCATCTTCTCAGACAACTACGGGCGGCAATAGTTCTGCTTTTTCTAGCCATACCACACAAATCTTTGAACATGTTTAAATATTATTCAGTCTAAGGTTTCAAAGGACAAAACTCTGGTGTAAGGCAGTCAATTCCTCCACTCCAGTGGGACGCACAGACAATCTACCCTGGGGTTTGGGCAACTGGTATTTAGTCCTTGTTCTTGAAATCTTGCCTGGACAGCACTCTGGGAGGACTGTCCCCAGCTGGACCGCAGTGGCTTGAGAAGGCAATTTCAGTAACTTGGGGATGTGCAATATACACTGACCCCTTGCAGTGATACCCACATGTTGTAAAGAATAAGGGAGAAATACTCTCCTGTAAGTTACTCATTGGTGACCTTTGTTCTAGATCCGAGTATTATGGTCCTGAAATCAGAACTCATAAAAATTTTGCTGATATTGCTCTTCCCCTAACTAATCTTCTGAAGAAGGGAGTAAAGTTTGTTTGGACAGATTCTTGTCAAGAAGCATTTGAGAAGCTGAAAGCCATTTTATGCTACCATCCTGTGCTCAAAACACCTGACTTTGAAAAGCCATTTTCATTAGCAGTAGATGCCAGTGATGAAGCTGCAGGAGCTGTGTTATTGCAGAAGGGTGACCTTGATGATCTGCTTTATTAACAAGCCAGTTAGCTTTATTAACAAGCCAGTTTTGATAACATACTTTGACATCCTAATGATAACATTTTCATTACTTACCTGAAATTTTGGCACTGGGATGTGTCTCCTGTTTATAGAAATTTGCAAACATTCAAACTGAACTGAGTGCAAAGAAACAAAATGCAATGGCTAATTTTTAAAAGTTAAAGATGTTCACTAATTCCTTACAACAGAGATACATGTCATTTGTTAGAACTTCTACCTAGGGCCCATTGCTCCACCCTCATTACTAGTTTCCTTTTCCTGTTGTTTTTGTTTTAAATCAAGAATTGGACTCTGAACTCTTTAAAGTTCACAGATGTAGAGGGAGCACATTGTGCAACGCAAGCTGATAATCTGGTGCAGATTTTGCCTGGTTGCTGTCAAGTTCTCTGGAAAGAAGAGTCACATGGTACAAATGCTGGCTCCCACAGTGTCAACCCAGTAGACCGTGATACAAATCCTTGCAGCCTTGGGGTGACTACCAAAGTTTTAAGTGAGGGCTGGTTGTGGATGAGTGAAGGTGGGTCTGTGAGAGGAGGAGGGTGATATGAGGCACAGTTAGTTAATTCTGGGGAGATTAACTGAAGTAAGTCACTAGGTAGGAAGCATGGACAAAATGCCACATCTTACCATGGCATTGTAGAGTGATACAAGCTGTCTTTTGAGTTATCTCATCTTTGTACTTGCACATTGTGTGTGTGTGTGTGTGTGTGTGTGTGTGTGTGTGTGTGTGTGTGTGTGTGTGTGTGTGTGTGTGA
The DNA here is from genome assembly GCF_009764475.1 of Pristis pectinata. Lineage (NCBI taxonomy): Eukaryota > Metazoa > Chordata > Chondrichthyes > Rhinopristiformes > Pristidae > Pristis > Pristis pectinata. The sequence goes on from NC_067407.1 coordinate 16,014,115, forward strand.
GAGAGAGAGAGAGAGAGAGCTAGAGAGAGAAGGAATGAGGGAGAGAGTGAGAACAGAGAGAGAGAGAGAGAGAGAGAGAGAGAGAACAGAGGGAGAGAGAGAGAGAGGAAGTAGGGATAAATGAGATTACACCCCCATAAATCAGCAGTTTACAGAATGGATGGTGTGTGTTTTTTAAACCAGGGATTTGGCAAAACCTTGCTGTCATATCTGGAAAAGCTGGATGCAGGAAGACAGAGCATTAACATCTTACTAAATGGGTGAAACAAGTTGGGCTAACATTGTGCCCTTTCATAATGTTTCATAATCATTCATAATGGTCATGTGAGCAGGAACCGGGAAGCATGGGTAATCCGGAGAGAGCTGCAGATGGAGACTGCAGAGTAGAATGCTGGCAGAGTGAAGGCATGAGGTACGATCTGTGATTTCAGGCAGTGAGGGAAAGGCAGAGATGGCCAGATTTCAAACGGTTTTGAGCTGGTGGCCTTCCTATTTTTAGTTGGCTCAAACTCATCACAAAATGATTTAATGCATCCGAAAACCTGGGGATGGAGTAATTAGTTGCCCTGTGATTAGTGCCAAGATGTATGTATTGACTCAGTCTCCAAATTAGCAACGTCATGTGTCAAAAGTTATTAATCCCTTGAGTTCTCACTTTATTTAACTCGTTAGTAAATCTTTTATGAATATGCAACATGCGCTGTATTTTGTGCATCTCATTTTTGTGTTCAACTGTCTCTGGCATTTTAAGGGTTAACTTACTGGCCACACCCGCCCCCCCCCCCCCCCCCCCCCCCCCCCCCCGTATTGCTTCACTGCCAGCAGTAAAATCAGAGAAGATCTATTTTCTGCGGTGATAATTCTGTTAATGCTCCATGACACCATAAACATTCTCCCTCATATCAGTCTAAGTAGCAAAAAGGTCCAAGTGGAGTGGTTGTCGGGCAGGCATTAGCTGGCCCTGTGCTTTAGAGACAGGGTGTGGGAGCTGTACCAGCCAGACCCATGCATGGTTTATGTGGAGTCTGTCAGCACTTGTAAAGTAGCAGCTCCATTTACACAATTTCCTATTCTCAGTCCTTGCAACTTGCATATTTTTCTGAGACTGCCAATCACCTTCCCTGGCTGCTGCTCCGTGGATCTGTTGTACGTGTAACATTGTCAACCTGTCTACCATCCACAATTATTTATCTGCTGTTGACACATCCACATTCCTTTCAGGAGCTGCTCATGGCTTGTTTTCCACTAAAGCTGTCTTATCAGCCAGCACTTTGGCTCCTTGGAGCTTTGGTGTGGCTGCCTGTCTGCTCGCTTAGCACATGCACGCTTGACAGAAAGTTTTACATTAATGAGAAACATGGGGTATGAATCACTAGCATAATGTTGGCTGCCAGTAACTCCCTGGTGCTGGATACCTACTGTGGAGGAGAGTGCTTGAAGATGGGGAGGTCTCACTAACCATTCAGATGGCAGCATGGTTAGATGCAAAGAGGTTAGAATCTTTTTGGTAAACATTTCCCATGTCAGAAATATTGCCTAATTTTGTCAAATAGGAAATGTAGACCAATAGTTGCAAATAATCCATTGTATCTCAGATTCTCATAGAGATGCATATTGTGCTAAAACTGTTACCAGTGACTTTTAAAAAATTTTTAATAAAGTACTTCTTATCATATTCAATGGGTGTTTGGTGACTCAGGTTACAAGCTGTCTTTGAGTTACTTAAATGCCTGCAATATAGTCATCCTCCATCTTGGCAATGTATCCTGAGCTGTCCTGGACATGCTCGAGGACCTCTACAAGAGGCAGTGTCTCAGGAAGGTGACATCCATCATTAAGGACCCCCACCATCCCCCCTTCTCATCGCTGCCATCAGGCAGGAGGTATGGGAGCCTGAAGACCCACAGTCATGGTTCAACAACAGTTTCTCCCCCACTGCCATCGGGTTCTTGAACTGACCTGAAAAACGCTAACACTACCTTGAACTATATTTCTCTTTTCTCTCTCTCAACCTACACTAATGTCGTTCTGCTTATTTTCTCACGTGAGTTATGTATAATTTATGTTAACTTAAGTTTATGTCATCTTATGTTTGTCATGTACTGTGCTGCTGCTGCAAAAACCTAATTTTCATGGCATTCACATGCTGGGTATGCATGCCTATGACAATAAACTTGAACTTGAACCAACAGCCATTGTACAGCCAAGAACTGGCATTAGTTGGTGCTGCCCCTTACAAAGTTCTCTTGGTTAAATCAGTGATTCACGTATCAGAAGGAAATGTCAATGTAGAAACTTAAAACCATAGAAAGCAGGAGCAGGACGAGGCTTTCAGCCCAGAGTTGGGCCTGCTCCACCATTCAACACGAACACGGCTGATCATCCACTGCTGTACCTTATCCCTGCCTTCTCACCATACCCCTGGATTCATTTAGCATTAAGAAATATATCTACCTCCTTCATGAACATTTTGAATGACTTGGCCTCACTAACTTCTGTAGTAGAGAATTCCACAAGTTCACCTCAGAAGAATTTCTCCTCATCTCTCTTCTAAATGGCCTACCCCATACCCTGAGGCTGTGCTCCCTAGTTCTGGAATCTTCAGTCATCACCAGCATCTTCCCTGTGTCAAATCTGTCTCATCCTGTTAGAATTTTATAGGTCTCTGTGAGGTCCCCCTCTTGGTTTTTCTAAACTCCAGTGAATTCATCTTTCCTCAGATCACTCCTATCATTCCAGGAATCAGTACAATCAATCTTTGTAACACTCCCTCCATAGTAAGAACATCCTTCCACGGAGGAGACTAAAACTGCAGATGGAGTCTCAGCAAGGTCCCGTACAGCTGCAGCAAGACATACTTACTCCTGTTCTCAAATCCTCTTGTAATGAAGACCAACGTATCATTTACCTTTCCAACTGCTTGCTGCACCTGAATGCTTGCTTTCAGCAATTGGTATACAATGACACCCAGATCCTGATTCACCTCCCCTTATCCCAATCTATCACCATGCAGATGATCTATACTTCTGTTTCCTGAACCAGAGCGGATAAGCTCACATTTGTCCAGGTTATACTACTTCTGCCATGCATTTTCCCACTCACTCCAACTTGTCTAAATCTCATCAGAGCTTCTTTTCATTCTCCTCACAACTTATATCTGCCCTAACTTTTTGTCATCTGCAAACTTGGAGATGTTACACTCAGTCCCCTGATCCAAATTATTGATGTGTATTGTGAGTAGCTAGATCCTTGCAGAACTGATGATCCCTGCAGCACCCCACTAGTCACTACCAGTACAAGATCCATTTATTTCTACTCTCCATACCAATTTTCAATCCACATCCACCAATCCCATGTGCTTTGATTTTGGACATCAACAAAGGCCTTCTGTAAGTACAAATATGCCACATCCACTGGTTCTCCCTTATGCATTCTACTAGTTACATCCTCCAAGTACTCCAGTAGATTTGTTATGCATAGTTTCCTTTTCATAAACTCATGCTGATTTTATCGAATCCTGCTAATGCTTTCCAAGTTTTCTGTTAGTAGGCATTTGTTTTTAGAATAGACTTGAGCATCTTCCCCCACTCCTAATGTTTGTCTTACTAGTCTGTTATTACTTGCGTTTCTCTCCCTCCTTCTTCAAATTATATTTATCTTTGCCACCCCGTGCCTCAGAGTCTAAGGAACTTTGGAAGATGACTCCTACAACAAGATTGTCAGTTACATCTTTTTCATTGCACAATAGCCAGTCTAGTGTAGCCTGATCTCTGGTTGGTTCCTAATAAGGCACCACATGCACACTGCAGGGATTTGTTTTCCATTGTGTTATTACTAATTTGTTTTGACTAAAATACTTGTATGTTAAAGGTCACCTGTGACTACAGTTGTACTCTTATAGCATGCATCTCTAACTTCCAGTATAATTCCATCCCCTACGTCACTACTTCTCCCACTTTCACCCCCACCAACATTTCTCATCCCTTGGTGTTTCTTAGTTCCACCCATATAGATTCTACATCATGATCAAGGGATGGTGAAGTGGGAGCTTTATTAACTAAGTTGCTTGGCCATCAAGTGGTATTGCGCACAACAGGTAAAGAACATGAGATATGGCAGCAGGTGTGGGTCAAATGGCTCCATCGAGACCGCTGGTTCATCCAATAAGATCATGGATGATTCTTGATCTCAACTCCATGTTTCTATCTGCTCCCCATATCTCCTTTGTGTCCAATCATCCATCAATCTTGGTCCTGGACGTAGTCAACAACCAAGCAATCAATGGGGTAAATTCCTTGACCCTCAGTGTAAAGAACATTCTTCTCATTTCAGTCCTAAACAGTGGGTGTTTTATTTGAAGCAACCTCTCAGAGTCTCGTACCTCTCATTCAATTTACCTCATCTCCTGAAGTCCCATGCAAATAAGCCCAGACCATTCCATTCCTCCTCAATGGAAAATCCAACCATCCTAGGAATTAGTGCAGCAAAAGGTGGACTACACCAGTGTTTCCTTCCTCCAGTAGGGAAATCAAAGCTGCACACAGTTCTCCAGGTGTGATTTCACCAAAGCCTGTACGACTGCAGCGTTAATCCTCATAAACCTTCTCTATACAGTGTGAACATGCGATCAAAAACAAGAGTGTATATTGTAGGCAGTTAATACTTAATTAAGCAAACAGATGCAGCATGTAACTGTCCGCACCCTCACCAATAATATTGACTTTCCACAGCCTTGATCTGATAAATCTGTTGAATCGGTTTTTGGGAGTGTTGTGACTGCTATACCATAAAGTTCCACAAGATGGCTGCAGACGGTGCCGTTGGGTTGATAACCCGAGGTGTTTGCAGCACTGATAAAACAGAATCCGTTTTGAGATCTTAAAAACTTTCAAAGTGCGCCTGTAGTTAATTGGAATATATGGATAAAATGCACAAAATGTTTAAGGAACAGCAAATAGCTGTCTGAGAGTTCTACCCTTTGCTGGTAATTTTTTTTTACTTTGTCTGTTCTAATGCAACGTGGAGCAGTTGTAAATCGCTAATTCTGGTGTTTAGCCTTCCTTCAGGTGCCGAGTGAGAGGAGCAGTCACGTCCATGATAAGATCTTGAGAAATCCTAAAATTATTTCCATGCAAAGTACAATCTCCCACCAGGGAAACACAGCATTGCATAAAACGCCAGAGGCTACAGAATGTGGATTGCACATGCAGCAATAAACCTCACCTAACTTGTTTGTCGCCTTCTGCCGTGGTCTAGAGAAGAGCCACCACCTTCATCGTCTCCTCGCCTTATGACGAGAGGATCCTCAGGTGTATGCAGGCTCTCCACCAGAACAATAGAATCAGAGAAGTTTACTGCACAGGGGCTGGCCACTTGGCCCGTCTTCTTCGTGCTAGCCTGAAGCAGACGTCAGGCTCATCCCACTTCCCAGCTCTTGGCCAGTGGCCATTGCAGGTAACAGTCCAGGGACTTTTTAAATGTGTACAGTGTTTCTGCTTACCGCACCCTTTCAGGAAGTGAGTTGCAGATCTCCACAACACTGAGTAAAAAAAACAGCTCCTGTACAAACCGATCATTTACCTTGTATCTCCTTGACTGATGAAACCCCTCAGATGCGTTACCTCACACTGCCCCTCCTGGCCTTCCTTGCCCTGATGTGTAAACTACATTTCTGAATCTGCCCAGCCACCCTGGCTCTGCAGTGGAAAGGAAGGGCCTACACGTCCTTTGGTGTGACATTAAGGTGGAATGGATTCATTGAATGGCAGGCTCAGGTATTCCAAATCAGTATCAGGTTTAATATAACTGACATGTGTCACGAAATTTGTTGTTTTGCGACAGCAGCACAGTGCAAGACATAAAAATTACTTTAAGTTACATAAATAAATAGTGCAAAAGAGGAATAATGAGGTACTGTTCATGGGTTCATGGGCCGTTCAGAAATCTGACGGCGGAGGGGAAGAAGCTGTTCCTGAAACATTGAGCGTGGGTCTTCAGGCTCCTGTACCTCCTCCCTGATGGTAGTAACGTGAAGAGGGCATGTCCTGGACAGTGAGGGTCCTCATAGAGTTAGAGAATCATACAGCACAGAAACAGGCCCTCCTGCCCAACATGCTGGCCATCCTATCCACACTAATCCCATTTAACGTTGCTTGGTCTGTTGCCTTCCATTCCTTGCTGATTGAACTGCTCAGCTAGATACTTTTGATATGTTGTGAGAGTACCTGCCTGCACCACCCACACAGGTAGCGCGTTCCAAATTCTGACCATCCTCTGGGTGAGAAAGTTCTTCCTCGGGTCCCATCTGAACCTCTTACCCTTTACCCTAAACCCATGCCTTCTAGTTTTAGATACCTCTACTTTGGGGAAAAGTTTCCTACCATATACCCTCAAAAATTTGGATACCTTTATCAGTTCCCCACAGCCTCCTGTGCTCCAACCAAAATGAACCCAGCCTAATTGGGTCTCTCCTCATAAGTGAAATGCTCCATCCTGGGCAACATCCTGGTAAATCCCCTCTACACCCTCTCCAGTGCAATCAGCCCTTCCTACAGTGTGGTGACAAGAACTGCATACAATACTCTAGCTGTGGCATAATCGAGGTTGTTTAGACAAGATGAGACAAGGTGAGAATTTACCAGGAAAGGGTAGAACCCTCAGAGAGCATGTTGCTGTTCCTTAAACATTTTGTGCTTTTCATCCAGATGTTCGAATTAACTATTTGCGCACCTTGAAAATACTTGAAGGTTTTTAAGTTTTCAAAATGGACTTTTGCAGTCAGTATCAGACCCGCAAATGCCCCAAGAGTTATCATTCCGGTGTACCATAACCTCGTTGCTCTTATATTCTCTGCCCTGGCTAATGAAGGCAAGTATTCTATATCCCTTTTGCACCACCCCATCTACCTGTGTGGTCACCTTCGGGGATTCTTGAAACTGTACAGCAAGATCTCACTCTTCCTTGGTACCCTCAGGGGCACTGATGTTCTTTGTGGATGGCTGCCTGGTTATGTATTCCACTGAAATGCAACTTCTGGTTGTCTTTCACATTGTGTCTGTGAAAGCTTGCTATGCAAAATGGGCTGCTGTGTGTTCCATATTAGAACAGGGACTACATTCCATTGCTTTTAAGAGCTTTGAGGATGTTCAGAGGCCGTGAACAATCTCTATAAATGCATCTTTCTTTATTTTTCTACAGCGGTCTGCTTGGTGACCTCCCAAGCTCCCCTCTGCACGAACTCTGACGCACACAGAACTGGCCTGCTGGCATTCCTTCCTTCAAGGCTTTGAAACAGGGCAGCAAGTGACTTTGTTGAAAGTATCTGAGAGAGTTTAAACATGAACTTGCAGCGGTGTCACTCAGCACCCGGCCCAGACAGGCCGCTGATCAGTCGATAAGAGGTCCCAGCTCAGAACATGTTTGCATTCCTGCAGTTATGCCTTTTGTTGCTCTCTTTCAGTGTTATGCTTGGAATCTCTAACCAGGTTCTATAAAAGAGTAATTAGTGTTCAGTGGGAAGGCAAGAAAAATGAGTCAATTCAACATTCATCTGGGTTTAGGCTTGGAGCCAAATCAGATTGGCTTCACTTCCCAGCACACAATGCAGTCTGTCAATAGTTATCCTGTCACCAGTTGACCATCAGTCCATCAGATCCGTCCCCAGCTCTCCATCCAATGACACTCTTGCAGGCTTTTTGTCATTTCTGGATCTCCTCTGTCCAGCCAATCCCCTGAAAACTCTGTATTCAGTAGAATCATAGAGTTGTACAGCACAGAAAGGGATCCTTTGACACAACTTGTCCATGCCCACCGTGAGGCCTCTCTACACTAATCCTATTTGCCTGCATTAGGCCCACATCCCTCTACTCATCTCCTATCCAAGTACCTGTCCAAATGCCTTTTAAGTGCTGTAATTGCATCTGCTTCCACCACTTCCTTTGGCAGCTTGTTCCTTATAACCACCCCCCCCCCACTGTATTTAAAATTTGCCCCTCAGATCTCCACTCTCACTTAAATCTATGCCCTCTGACTTTCTACCCTACCTATGCCTCTCATAATTTTATAAACCTCTATACGGTCACCCCTCAGCCTCCTGTGTTCCAGTGAGAATGAAACCGAACTATCCAATCTCTCCTTATCAGTAAAGCCCTCCATTGCAGGCAACATCCTGGTGAATCTCTTCTGCTCTCTCTCTATTGTTACCACGTCCTTCCTGTGGTGTGGTAACCAGAACTGTACACAATACTCCGAGTGTGGCTTGATCAATGTTTTGCACAGCTGAAGGATGACCTCCCAACTCTTCTATTTATTTATTTATATATTTAAGATCTTTATTAGTCACATGTACATCCAAACACACAGTGAAATACATCTTTTGCGTAGTGATTTTGGGGGGCAGCCCCCAAGTGTCGCCACGCTTCCGGCACCAACATAGCACGCCCATAACTTCCTAACCCATACGTCTTTGGAATGTGGGAGGAAACTGGAGCTCCCGGAGGAAACCCACACAGACACGGGGGGAACGTACAAACTCCTTACAGACAGTGGCCGGATTTGAACCCGGGTCGCTGGCGCTGTAAAGCATTGTGCTAAACACTATGCTACCGTGCCGTCCAGCCAGGGCCAGCCCCCTGTACATCTCCTGCATCTATTGTACCATTGTCAGTCCAACTTTCAGACCAAATTGTGAGCCTAAAATCACTCTATCTCCTTCCATTCTTCCTCGTCTGACAGTCACCTAGCCCAATGTCCCTTTCCTTTTCCCTCATTATGTTCCTATGAGATGCCATGGGTCAGCACTGTATCAGTGCAAGCTGTGAATTGAAGCATTCCTGAATACAATACTGCAGCGATGAAATTATCTGCTCTGCCTGCCCAATAGATTCAGCAAGAGACCTGAACCTTTCTGACCCTCAATGCAATACACTCAGGAAGGTGCTCACTGAATCTTTATGAGTGGCTCTCAGTTCTGGCAGGTGCTGTATTCGGACCCCTGTAGTAAAACCAGCCAGGACTAGATCCCATGAAGAAATGTGCTAAAACTGTTTCTCTTTGCACTTGCCAGTGTTTCTGAGTAAATTGTAAAATTATTGATTGATCTAAATTGAATGCACTGTTTCAATATTGTATTGGTATTGGTCTTGGTTTGTTATTGTCACTTGTACCAAGGTACATTGAAAAACTTGTCTTGCATACTGATTGTACAGGTCAATTATTACACAGTGCAGTTACTTTGAGTTAGTACGGAGTGCATTGAGGTAGTACAGGTAAAAACAATAACAGTACAAAGTGTCACAGCTACAGAGAAAGTGCAGTGCAGGTAGACAATAAGGTGCAAGGTCACAACAAGGTAGATCATGAGGTCAGAGTCCATCTCATCGTATAAGGGAACCATTCAATAGTCTTATCACAATGGGATAGAAGCTGTCCTTAAGCCTGGTGGTACATGCCCTCAGGCTCCTGTATCTTCTACCTGATGGGAGAGGGGAGAAGAGAGAACATCCTGGGTGGGTGGGGTCTTTGATTATGCTGGTTGCTTCACCAAGACAATGAGAGGTAAAGACAGAGTCCATGGAGGGGAGACTGGTTTCCGTGACGCACTAGGCTACCATTCAATAGTCTTATCACAGTGGGCTAGAAGCTTCAGATAATCTGGTCATTTACTCAAGTGTTTTTTGTGAAACCCTGATTGTTATCATGATCAACAAAGCAAATACTTTGGATGTATTTCACCGGATGTGACATGCTTTGTGGCACACATCAAACAATTTCAGGGTGACAACACTCTGGTATCACAATGCTGACTGATTGAATTAATTCAAATCCATGGCTCCTGCGAGCACGTGATTCCTTGACTAACAAGATAGTCAAAATCTTTTCCTGTGGTAGGAGTATTGAAAAGAAGAGCTATAGGTTTAAGGTGAGAGGAAGGAGCTTTTTAAGATAAGATTTCTTTATTAGTCACATGTACATCAAAACACACAATGAAATGCATCTTTGGTAGAATCTTCCTGGGGCAGCCCACAAGTGTCGCCACGTTTCTGGCACCAACACAGCATGCCCACAACTTCCTAGCCTGTATGTCTTTGGAATGTGGGAGGAAACCGGAACACCCGGAGGAAACCCATGCAGACATGCGGAGAATGTACAAACTCCTTACAGACAGCGGCCGGAATTGAACCTGAGTTGCTGACGCTGTAATAGTGTCACGCTAACCACTACACTATTGTGTCTGCTCACATACTACACACATTACATGGGGAGTTGTTGATATCTGGAACTCACTGCCAGAGGAGGTAGTGGAATCAGATAAAATGTTTAAGAGACATTTGGGCAGACACTTTAAATAAGCAAGGCATATAGTCCAAATGCGAGCAAATGGGATTAGTGTAGATGGGTAAAACAGGTCACTTGTGCTGCACAACTCTATTACTCGATGACTGTATTAAATTATCGCGTTATGTACCTTTTGAGGTTAAGACTTATGATTATCAATAATACCGAGATCCGTGACCATGCAGACTGCAGCTTTTAGGCTTTCTTTCACTAAATTGGGAGAGTTTTTAAGGACTATTCTTCAAAAGAAATTGAGCTGTTTTCTGAAAGTCTGTGCCTGTGTGTGATTGTGTTTGTATACATGTGTGTCTGTGTGTATATGTGTGTATGTCTGTGTGTGTGTGAGAGAGAATAAACACAAACAATGCAATAAAATAGCTACACTCAGCCGCATGGAGGGAAAGTTTTGTCTTTTTATCACTGAGCGAAGAACCTTTACAGAACGGGTGGGAGTTTTCTTCCTTTCTTTTGAAGGACCGTCCTGCAAGATGATCAGCCCAAGCAATGCAATGGGGATGATGACACACTCAGTTGTCTACAACTGCAGCTGTCAACAGCTGCCTGACTTCAGGAGATGGTTAACTGCTGCTGGCACGATATAAAGCGACTGTTTCAGATTTGCTTCTTGCTTCACAGCTTTTTAAATAAAATCTTGCTATTTGTCGAATGCATGGGTAGAAATATGATAGCTATTCTCTCCAGGAAACTGCATCCCATTCCCTGAGGTTTGGCTCCTCTCTCACAGTGTATTGTGCATGGTATATATGTCAAGCATGCAATGATAAGAGTGCAGTAAAGCAGATCAAACTTGCCAGCAGGAATTCCTGATGTGAGTGTTCATTCGAATCAGTGGCATCTTGTGTGCTAACACATTGAAAACCCAATCACGAATCATTTCAATGGCACTGGTAATGAACAGTAGTGCAGTTCTCATACACAAGCTTTCGTACTGACAGTCTGTCACTAAACTACTTTTGAAAAGATTGTGGCAGATCCAACTTGTTAGCCGCTATTTATCTCTATACAAAATTATTTCCATGATGTCACCCACCATATTCCCCCATAGAACAGTTATAATCTTTAAAGCACTAATAGCCAGCAGTCCCACTCGATGTATGAAAGGGAGACTGCCACAGCGGTAAGGGACTCTTTGTAAGTTTGGGTCTATGTCACATTGCTGAGGATGCATTCCGATCATGGGAGTGCATGGTGTTGGCAAAGGAGTAGGGTATGCAAAGTGTTCTCATTCCCAGCATTAGCATACTTCCAATTGAGTGCCGATTTCATTAGGACAGGGATCCAACGTCACAGGTTGGCTTTCCCAGAAAGTTATTTTGTTTAGGGAAAAACAGTTCAAAACTAGAACAGGGCATAGAAAAATCCACCTGGTCAGTGTGATCAGACTATGAGTCACAGTGATTACTCAGTTGAGAATCACTGGGTACTAATCTCTGTTTGGTTTTGGTTGTCAAACTGCCTTTCATAGTGAACAAAAGAAGTTTATAGAAACCAGGATGAACACTGACCTAAGGTGGCATTAAAATTTCTCACCCTTATTGTGCTTTTCTATACATCACGTTCACACAATTTGTGGTGGTCACAAGCTACAGCTCGTTAGTGGTGGGAGAAATTTGGCCTTTAAGTATTAACAGAGCTACACTGAAAATATGCTATGCATTTTAGCTGAAAGTAGAAAAAGGATCGGAGTATTTTTCTTAAATGCCAGCTGATGGCCTCAATAAAAAATAGCCTCCATATGTACCACAAGGAAGGTTAAGAGGCAGAAGAGCATCATTCCAGGACGCTGCTTGGGGTGGTGTTACAGAAGAGGATGGATGTTGTTTCCTCTGGCACAAATGCTTGCACTGGATGAGAGACAAACTAATTTTCTAGACCTGCCAAGGTGAGTGTGCTCCCAATAGTGTGGAGGGAGATTCATGAACATTTGTGTCCACTCTTTAATGGAACTGGAGGAACAGTCTGCTGGAGGAACTCAGCAGGTCGAGCAGCATCTGGAGGGGGTGGGGGGGGGTGAGGAATTGTCGATGTTTCGGGTCGAAACCCTGTACCAGGACATAGAAAATTGCTGGCTGCAGCAAAATCCTGACGCACAAAAAATTCTGCAAATGCTGGAATCTGGAGCAATACACAAAAAGTGCTGGAGGAACTCAGCAGGTCAGGCAGCATCCATGGAGGGAAATAAACAGTCGACGTTTCGGGTCGAGACCCTTCATCAGGACTGGAAAGGAAGAGGGCAGAAGCCAGAATAAGAAGGTGGGGGGAGGGGGAGGAGCACACGCAGGCAGGGGACAGGTGACTTCAGGTGATAGGTGAGTCCAGGTGAGGGGGAATGGTAGGTGGGAGGGGGAGAAGATGTAAGAAGCTGAGAGGTGATAGGTAGAAGGGGCAAAGGGCTGAAGAAGAAGGGATCCGGTAGGAGAGGGCAGTGGACCATGGAATAAAGGGTGGGGGAGGGGAGGAGAGGAGATGGGCTGGTCATCAAGGTGGGGGAAGGGAGCCACAGGAATAAGGAGTGGGGGAGGGAAGCAAAAGAAGGGGTGGGGTTACCAGAAGTTAGAGAAATCGATGTTGAGGCCATCAGGTTGGAAACTCCCAAGGCGGAATATGAGGTGTTGTTCCTCCAACCTGCGCCTGGCCTCAACGTGGCAGTAGAGGAGGCCATGGAGAGACATGTCAGTATGGGAGTGGGATGTGGAATTGAAGTGGGTGGCCACCGGGAGGTCCTGACTGTTGTGGCGGACGGAGTGAAGGTGCTCGATGAAGCGGTCACCCATCCTGATCAAAATCCTGATGCAGGGTTTCGACCGGAAACGTCGACAATTCCTTCCCCCTTCCCCCACAGATGCTGCTCGACCCGTTGAGTTCCTCCAGCAGATTGTTTGTTGCTCCAGATTGCAGCATCTGCAGTCTCTTGTGCCTCCATTAATGGAACTGTTTTACTTCTATAACACTGCATCCACCCAACTGTCCATAAGATAAGATATCTTTATTAGTCACATGTACATGAAAATGCACAATGAAATGCATCTTTTGCATAGAGTGTTCTGGGGGCAGCCCGCAAGTGTCACCACGATTCCAACGCCAACATAGCATGCCCACAACTTCCAAACCTGTATGTCTCTGGAATGTGGGAGGAAACTGGAGCTCCCAGAGGAAACCCATGCAGACACGGGGAGAACGTACAGACTCCTTACAAACAGCGGCCAGAATTGAACCCGGGTCGCTGGCGCTGTAATAGCGTTACGAAGGTAAACAACATGTTGGCCACACAAAGAACTTGCATGCCACATGTTCATATGCAAATATCAGATGATTACTGCTCTGGGCATTTAGGAAACACCCACTTCCAACTTTGGTAAACATTGTTGATTCATATTTGCTATAATATTAAGGTATGAAAATGCCCAGGCAAGTGAGGGTCATGGTGTAGGCATCAAAATCAAACTTACAGGCTTAAGTTTACAATCAAAATACAATGAGTAACAGGCTTATTGTTTTGCTGCATAGTTGGTTAGCTGTTATCAGAAAATTAATGGAAGGTCTTTGCACAGGCAGACACCTATGAGGCAAACATTATTGTCAATTGTGTTCAGGTTGACTGTGGAGTTCTGTGCTTTGGCCAGTGAGACACCTCCCTCTTTGCTACCCAATGTTAATTTGATCTCCAAGCTCCCTAATCTATTACAGAAAAATAATTTCTTAATATGCAGGCAATTCAGCTATTTGGTTACTTATCAGCCCGAGCTGGTCACTTTAAATCTGAGCTGCAGTGAAGCAAGTAATTAGGGTTTTGTGGGTCCAATTGTGTAAAAGAGGTCATTTAATCTAAGCATTATTATTATAGCCCTCTTGTGGAGTTTTTCCAATGGCGTCACATCACCCACCAGGAAAGGGGGTTGAAAGTAAGCAAACAGTTCTCATTATATATTTGCTTGGATGTTGAAGAAAGGACACAGAACTGTAATGCAAATCAGAAGAGAAAATTGGCAGCAAGAGGGAGAAAGGAAAATGATAAAGATATAAGCACAGAAGCTCTGTGATATTAAGTTACTGATACAGTAGTACCCAAATTCAAAGCATAGCTCAATGGACACTCATTGTACAAATCTCTCATAACAAAGTGGCGCACATGTTAAAATAAAAGAGTCGTAACACTTTCATTGTTCCCGTCACCATCATTTATTAAGTACTTGGTTTATTTTTACTAAAAAAGTTTAAAAGTACTCATACAAAAGATATATTCCCCTTTGAAAGATATTCAAGATAAATAAACACCAATATACATAAGATTCCTTAAGGTGCCCATCAATGGAAAGAAAACTAATTAAAACTTAGTTATTAAATACATTTACAACATCCATATTTTCACAGCATTATAGTATTACCCAGAAACCAACAGAAAAACCATATATGAAAGTGCCTTATTAATCATTGACAGAGTTTCCTAATTAGTGCTTTAGAAAATTACAGAAACCATTCTGCATATGTTCAGTACGTGGATAAGTCCTATAGTTTCACAGAAACAAATCTTTCAATCCTCCATTCACCTGTGAATGATGAGCCGTGACTGTAAGGTACAAATGTAAAAGAATCATTTTGCTTCCTACCATCAGTTTAAGTAAAGCCCCCTCAGCTCATGGAACAGGGCTGTCAAAAACACACTTCTTTCACGTTATGCCTAAACCGTCAAGGGATTGGCTTCAGGAATGTTGTGAACAGTCTTGCGTCGGCACAAGAACACTGTTATCCCAATAAATATACTGAGGATCAGCAGTACTCCGAGTCCCACTAAGGCATAGGCACCAAGGCCATAATCTAGATGGGAAGAGAGGGAAAAAAATGCATGTAATAATTGTGAGAAAGGGAAATGAACTGTGAATTCTGGCAATCAAACAGCAGCAAAGTACAGGAGATAGACACAATGAATCTGTTCATAAATGAACAGTGGGAATGACATCTCAGGTTCCAGTGACAGGTCATTGACCGAAATATTAACTTTAATGGATCCTGGCCTCCTCTAAATGTCCAGTCCTCTGGCTTTCTATGGCAAAATTAACCCAGTGAATGCTGGTGATTTATTTAAGTAGCTGCTCAGATCACTTTGGCACATATATCCATTTATCATTAGTCCAGGGCACTGCAACAGCCATGCCACATAAGACCTTACTACAAAAACACTAACTATTTGGTAAAGCTTCTTCAGCATCGCCTTTCAACACCCTCATTTCTACCTCCTCCATCAACAAGGTCATAAGGCACTTGGGAATGCTGCCGCTTACAAGTTAACCTCCAAGTCATGCAGCATCTTCCTTAGGAGATATATTACTGTTAGTTCAGTGTCACTGGGTTTAAATCATGGAACTCCTTACCAATGTAAGTAGCACAGGTACTGTCGCAGTTCAAAGAGTGGCACACCACCAACTTCTCAGGATAAGTTACTGATACACTAAAGGGTTGGTCTTGACCAAGGTGCCAATTTTGCAAAAATGCAAAAGGGTGGCCCTTTAGGAGAAACGTATCTTCTGGAGAAGTAATGGGTAATCTTAAACATTAATTTAGTTGGTGTTTAAATGTGTTGTGAAATGATCATCTTTAAAATGCCACCAATCGCCTCTGTCTGATGGTCTTAAAGACTGAAACATTTGATAATTTGGTAACTGAGAAAATAACCTGGTGCTGAAATTGGGCTCAGTTAAATTGAATAATTTCACAGGTACCACTACAGTTACTTCTTGATCCCCTCTATGTATCAGTCCTGCTGTGGGGCTTTCAACCTGAAATTATTCAAATGCATTTCTTTTAATTGCCATTAAATGGCAAGGATGCTATGGGGTGCCCAGGACCTCTTGAAACCAAGACTTCTTTTTACTTAAAATAAATTGAAAACTATCAGTGATGTTTCCCTTCACATATTGAAAGGTGTGCATGAACATCTCTGATAAATTTGGACTTGAACACAAAAAAAACTAGGCTGCATGGAATGTCACAGTGTTAACTTTCAGATGGGACACTACACGGACAATCCATCTGCTCTCTCAAATGGGCAAAACGTATCAAATTCATTATTCTGAAGCAGGGGAGTTACCACAGTCCTACCTGATACACTGATGTGAACATAGTTTATCTGGTCACTTTCACATTGGTGATTGTGGGAGCTTGCTGTGCACATGTCGGCTGCCGTGTTACCCACAATAGTGACCATACCTCTAAAGTACTTCATTGGCTACAAAGCCAATGTTTAACAACACTCTGAAAGGATCCTGAAATTTGCATTGTACATGCTATCTTTATTTTAGGAAGCAGAATAGAAAGTCTCAGGAAGGAAATACCTGAAAGAAAACCTTCTGAAGAATGTGTGCATTGGAATGAACTTTCTTGGCCGTTCTTATACAGTGATCTGATATAGGGTTGAATGGAGAAGCAGTAACTGAATCCTGGGTCAACATCCATTAATAGCACTTGACCTTTTACAATTTTAGTTTTCTGTTAAGAAATAAAAAAGTAATTATTAATGAGAACACAAGTGGCCTTCCTTAGTCTAGCGGTTAGCGTAACGCTATTACAGCACCAGAAACCCGGGTTCAATTCCTGCCGCTGTCTGTAAGGAGTCTGTACGTTCTCCCTGTGACTGCATGGGTTTCCTCTAGGTGCTCCGGTTTCCTCTCGCATTCCAAAGACGTACGGGTTAGGAAGTTGTGGGCATGCTATGTTGGCGCCAGAAATGTGGTGACACTTGCAGGCTGCCCCCAGAACACTCCACGCAAAAGATGTATTTCACTGTGTGTTTCCATGTACATGTGACTAATAAAGATCTATCTATCATCTCTTTTCCCTGTACATTGATGATGGTAATCATGGTATTTCTGCTCCCTTATAGCACCTAACAGTGTCATCACCTTGGCTACAATTTTCCCCCTGCTCTCACTTTCACGTGGTCCTTCTCTGACCCCTCCCTCCCCTTTATCTCCAAATCAGGGTTAGTGACCAACATCCACAGCAAGTCCATGGACTCCAATCTTCTCTACGCCTCTTCCTACCCTGCTTCTTGTAAGGACTCTATTCCATTCTCACAGCTTCTTCAGCACGGTTGTACCTGTTCTGATGACAGCACTTTCCACTGTAGAATGTGCATGGGACTGACCTGCCAGGCCTGTTTTCCTGCTCTGTCATTTGCAATTACTACATTCCTTTGTCTGTGTTCTTTTGTCTATGAGCTCACCCTCTAACCACTCCTATTGACCAGATAATCTTGTTTGTAGCTTATCCCCATGGTCACCTTGGTTTTACCCTATCAGAGACATCCCCCCCTTGCCCACCATCCCTGCAGTTTAACAAGATTCTGAACCTCTGAGGAGAGACTAAGGGAGCTAGGGCTTCAGTCTTTGGAGAGAAGGAGGATGAGGGGAGACATGATAGAGATATACAAAATATTAAGAGGAATAGATAGGGTAGACAGCCAGCGCCTCTTTCCCAGGGCACCAATGCTCAATACAAGAGGGCATGGCTGTAAAGTAATGGGTGGGAAGTTCAAGGGAGATATCAGAGGGAGGCTTTTTACCCAGAGAGTGGTTGGGGCATGGAATGCGCTGCCTGGGGTGGTGGTGGAGGCAGGTACAGTGGTCAAATTCAGGAGATTGTTAGATAAGCATATGGAGGAATTTAAAATAGAGGGATATGTGGGAGGAAGGGGTTAGATAGTCTTAGGTATGGTTTAAAGGTCGGCACAACATGGTGGGCCAAAGGGCCTGTATTGTTCTGTACTGTTCTATGGTTCTTTCTTCCCAGTTCTGACAAAAGGTCTTTGACCTGAAATGTTAACCCTGTTCCTCTTCCCATAGTTGTGACCTGACCTGACCCACGGAGTATTTCCAGTATTTTCTATTTTTATATTAGATTTCCAGCATCTGCAGGTTTTTTAATTTTCACTTTCCACATCAACGCTTTCAAGATGTTTTCCCTTTTCCTTAAGTAGGGCTTCCCCTCCACTTTAGTTGACTGGGCTTTAAACTGTATCTGTTCCATTTCCCAAATTTCTGTTCTCACCCCATCTCCTCCTACCCAGAGTAAGGATAGAATTCCCCGTCCTCGCCTTCCACCCCACAATATTCAACGGATTATCTTCTGTAATTTCTGCCATCTTCAATGAGATGCCACCTCCAAACATGACCTGCTTTCGCCTCCTCTTTCAACATTCTGAACGGATGGTTCCCTCCACAAATTCCACTCTTCCATCTCCAACATCCACTTCTTGTGCAACCATTCCCAATCTGTTCTCTATGGTTTTGGCCTTCTGCATCGTTCCAATGAAGTCCAATGTAAGCTCAAGAAAGAGCACCTCATCTTCCAGCCAGGTATATGGCAGCCCTTGTGGACCCAGCACTGAATTCAACAGTTTTTGATAACCAGCCTTTCCAGTTTTCCTCTTTCCATATACATTTCTGTTCCAACATTCCCTTTTACTTCCGATTTCTAGCAACTGTTTTGTCCTGTCTCACATAGTTCCAGCATTGTTTTCTCTCCCTCCTCTGTCCTTATCTATTTACATCTCCTACAGACAGATTACAGTTCTACTACCCTTCACCATCCTTTCTCAGCTGACACCAATCTGTGCCATCCACGTTCTTTTGTTTTTTTATCCTATCACAGACATTCTCTTTGTTTTCTCCAACCTTTCCCCTTCTGTGCAACTTAAACACGCTCATTTTCTACATTTTCCCAGTTCTGATGGAAAGTCATTGACCCGATACGTTTTTCTCTCTGCCTGTCTTGCAAAGTATTTCCATCATCTGCAGAGTTTTGCCTTTTTAATTGTTTATGTTGTCGTTTTGTTCTCAATGTATCCCTGGAGTATCTTTCAAATTTAAAAGAAACTTTGCACACACCTTGCCACTTGTGCGATCTTTCCAATAAAACACTTTGTACTCAAGTTCAGGTCCATAGATATCCCGGAGTGTTTTTGGAGTTTTATTTGAAAATCTGATGTGGGTCAGTGGATCTTCTATTGTCAATTGAATTTCAGTTTCATTTTTGACGATTTTGAAGCTTGCTTGTCCAATCTCAGCTAGAGTACAAAGAAAAGCCAACTTAATAAACAGAAAGAAACTTTCTAATAAGAATATTCCATCAGGGAGGAGGTACAGGAACCTGAAGAGCTACACTCAGTGATAAAGGAACAGCTTCTTCTCCTTCACCATCAGCTTTCTGAATGGTCCATGAACACTACCTCATTATTCCTTTTTTTTTGCACTACTTATTTCTGTAATGTATAGATTTTTATGTATTTGCACTGTACTGCTGCCGCAAAACACCAAATTTCACATCATATGTCAGTGACAATAGATCTGATTCTGATATAAAATAATATAGCATATTTGAACAATGTTATACATTTAATGTAACAGATACAATACAGGTATCAGTGTCATTCACTGTTTTATTCTAGAATAAATCTTGCTTTCCTCTCTTACAGTGACTCTCAGACTGTTACCTGTGGCTCAGTTTTATGTACTTACACCTCCAAATGCAAGGTCACAACAAGGTAGATTGTGTGACCTTGTACCTTATTGTCTACCTGCACTGCACTTCCCCTGTCGCTGTGACACTTTACTCTGTACTGTTATTGTTTTACCTGTACTACCTCAATGCACTCTGTACTAACTCGGTGTAACTGCACTGTGTAATGAATTGATCTGTACAATTTTTCACTGTACCTCGGTACAAGTGACAATAATAAACCAATACCAATACCAAATTGTAGCTTCAAAGTACTATTCTAAAAATTTGAACAAAAAGCTCTGGAGTTCATAATTCATGGACAATGTTGTCTTTATATTGTTATTGGATTGGATGCAACTCTTCATTACCTTTACATACTGTGAAAAGTTACACACTATTAATATTTTTATCACTGCCTTCTGCAGGATTTTATATAATAGAATGATAGCGCAGGACGTTCATTCCTCAAGCCTGTTCTGCCATTCTATGGTCTGTTGAACCTCAGCTTCAAAGTGGACAGCTTTGCTCTGAATTGGTCACCTACTGTGATCTATTCAAACTTTTTTTCTTAAAGTACTACTTTCACAGTGAATGCAGGTGATGGTGGCTATTGTTGAAAGCATCGTAGTACGAGAGCCGTTACGTTCCAAGAGTGCTCATGAGACTTACTGTCCTTCAACAGCTGGATCTCAGGAGATTTGGTGAAAGGAGGTTGTTCGTTTTCCTCTGTGATAGTGACATCAAAGCTTAGCACCTCTGCGAAATAGGTGGCATTTACGTTCTGCATCAGGCTGGTCAAGTCACAGCTTGTAGCTTCCATCTGGGTACATTCAGGCTTTTTTTTCCAGTCAGATTTCTTGCTATGAAAAATTGTTAATTCAATATTAAAATGAAAATAAGCATTGGGTTCCTGTCTGAAACAAAATTTAAAATCAACAGTTTATTGTTCAATGTACACAGCTTCCTCATTTCAGAAAACAGCAGCATACCAAACAGTCTGCAGGACCTGAGCTTTCTGTCACTGGAGTGGATGTTACTGAGGTTGCAAGGTTGTTAACCACGGAAGATTAATACATTTAATCCTCCTTCACACATCCCACCTCTCTTCCAACAGCTTCTTCTGATTACAAGCTGCGGAAGGTGTATACGCCTACCTCTTACTCTCACACCCATCTCTCCACACCAAAGCTCATAGAGTCATAGAGAGATACAGCACAGAATCAGAGCAATCAGCCCACAAATTCTGTGTCGACCATCAACCAAAGATCTGATGGCAAGATCCGGCCTATAAATGGAGTATGCTTGACAATGACAATAAGTTGCATTTTTGTAGCTCCTTTAATGTGGTGGGATGCTTCAAAAGTGGTCAAAATCTAATCATCGAGTCCAACACCATTTCACGGTATTGAACACATGCTCATGGAGCTGATACAGGCAAAATACTTGTGGTGTGGAAAGAAATGGAACTAATTAATGCACCACAGAGCAGAATGTATCCACAGGGTAATTTAGTGAGAGCTCTCCGGCTTCTTACATCGAAGAAATTGAAATAATATTTCCTGTTGGGCTGGGTAATGTTCAGCTCATGGATAGGCTCCTGTTAGCATTGGATTTGGTATTTTATTCTGATTCCTGGTGGGGAAGGAATCTCTTGGCATGTTTTAAGTAATGTATCATAGAAATAAATATAACAGGAAGAGGCCATGTTGGTCATTGTGCCCCTGTGGTTGTCTAGCCCAATCCAATTTCCCAGCTGGGGTCAGGGCCTCACTGCTTGAAATGGGCGTGAAGGCAGGAAGTCATATCACATTTAAAAAGTACATTGAATTGCACGTGAAGTGCTGTTCTATTCAAGATTATATGGAACAGCACTTCCAGTGCATATCAAGGTACTTTTTTAAATGTGATGTGGGTTTCTGCCTTCACCAACATTTCGAGCAGCGAGTTCCAGATCTCAGAGTACCCTTTGGATAAAAAAAACCTTCCAAATGAATCAATTCAAACTCTAATGTTAAACATTTCCTCAGAAATTAAGGAATGCTTAAACCCCAAACATAACACAATTTTCATAGGAAATTTCACCCGCTTTTATTTTTAGCTGAGATATTGTGATAAAATGTTCTTTCAGCATGATAGAAAAGATTAGCCCTTGAAACAATTGCACACTATTTTACTTGTCGGTGATAGTTCATTATCTGACTGGATCTACATAAATAACCTTGTCAAGTACAGAAATGCAGATTTTAATTTATGGAGAAACAAAGGACTGCAGATGCTGGAATCTAGATGAAAAACACAATGATGCTGGGGGGACTCAACTGGATGATGCCTGGCCTGCTGAGTTCCTGCAGCATCATCGTGTTTTTCATCTTAATTTATGGACTTTGTCAATTCTACTTTCTATTAATACACCTTGTTAGAATTAAATGCTACATTTTCAAAGACAGATAGAAGGAATTTAGAGAAAGTCATTGGGTGAATGCATTGTTATCGTGATCACAGCTTTGGGCCTTGATCAATGCCCATATTGATCACCATCAGTACTTCTTTACTTGTGATAAATCCAAGAAAATGTACACATGGTCTACTTCTGCCTCAAAGATTCTTTGACTTCTCCCTGTGTGGTTCTGAGATGTGGACATAGCAGGTACCTGAAGGCACTTGAATTCCCACCAATGCTGTTTCTACAAAATCGTCCAAATGCACGAGCCAGACAGGTAAACCAAGATCAGAGTGCTCTCCCAGGCCAACGTCCCCAGGATCAAGGCTCTGATCTACCAACTCCAGTGGGATGGCTACATTGTACAAGGAGATTTCCGAAAGGACAGAGGAAACCCTTCAAGGGTATTCTTGAATCCTCCTTGGAAGCAGAGTAATACCCTCAAGGAAATCATTGGCCCCTCACTCAAAGTGGAGAAGGTGCATCCAGGAAGGAACAGAGCACATCAGGTGTCTATGTGGGAGCACAAAGAGGCCTTTTACAAACAACGTCCCAAATGATCCACCCACTCACCCCATCAATCACCCCGCCCTACCTTTTCCCAAGTCTGAGGACCCCTCAAAATCCACAAAACCGGAGTGGAAACAAGTCACCGTCAATCCAAAGAAACTGCTTCAGAGGAAGGCTTCCTTTCACTGGTTCTGCTGCTTTGTGGTAAATTGCTCAAATTTCAAGAGCTCTTGAGCAATGTTTCTTACGTTGTGCAATGTCCACGTGATTCCATTCAGTGCACAAAGGCTGCACCTTTCTACATAGTAATCATGCTGCTAGTGTCTATGTTTTAGCTCAGCCTGGCATTGCGTAGCAGACTGCTAAAAGAGGGAGTTTAAATATTCATGGGCTGGATGGGTAGGTAGGAGACATAAGGCCTCTATTTAATAATCACTGGACAATATTTTGTCTACCAGAGATGGTTTTGGTTTTCACAGGAAAAGGGAGTGAATTGCAAAATTTGATTTTAAAAGACCTTGATTCCCACTTAATAAATTGGAGTTTAGCTTCAGTCACCATGCAACAGTGGCTCCAGTTGTGGAACTATATCCAAAGAGTTGGCTATTCTCCAGTACATTTCTACATTACCACTTGCCGGCATAGGTTGGTTCAATTAATAATAGCAGTAGCGCTACAACTGGGCCCAGGAACAGAAAGGAAAGAAAGGATGTCAGACCATCTGTAGCTGACGTCCGTCTCGGAGCCCATGCTGGGCAAGGTCCATTTGTGAGAACTTTAATGGCAGAGTGAAGCCAAGTGGTGATGCACAGTGCACAGAGGAAAATGGTAACTAGGGGAGGTGCTCCAGAGCTACTGGCTCCTTTGGTACCTTATCACCAGCGTATGATGCTAATGAGTGAGGAAGGCCACAATACAAGTACAAGTCAATGTCTTCTAGCTCCTGTCTTGCAGTTGTTTCCGGTCCCACCAGTTTGGCTGAGGCTGGTTAGAATACAATGTTTCCTCCCAAGTTGACTCAGTGGACACCAATGTCCCTGTTATCTTCACTCACCAGCAAAACTGCTGAGACTACCAGGGAGCAAGTGGGTTAGTGCTTGTGCCTTGCTAACTATAGAATTTAGATCAGAGAAGGAGAAAGGCTATCTTACTTCCATGTTTCAAAGGCTTTCTGCCATTGACACTGGAACCGTTTGCAAATACAACCTGATAACAGCAAGTAAAATGAACTACTCTCTCACATATAATAAAAACTGAAAATGCTGGAGACACTCAGCAGTCAGGTAGCATCTGTGGAAAGAGAAACCATCAATGTTTCAGGCTGGGATCCTTCATCAAAACTGACAAAGGGAAAAATAGTCTGGGTAGCAGAGAAGGCAGGGGAGCTCGATGGCTGGAACAGAGGGAATTTTTCTGCAAGTGTGAAATGATGTGGCAGTTTAGGGAGTTTTGTCAGTGTAATGTTGTATAGTCAGTGTAATTTGTTTTTTATTTACAGCGTGGTAACAGGCCCTTTCGGCCCAACGAGTCCGCGCCGCCCATTTTAAACCCCAAAATTAACCTACCCATACATCTTTCGAATGTGGGAGGAAACCGGAGCACCCAGAGGAAACCCACAGGAGAACGTACAAACTCCTTACAGACAGCGATGGGAATTGAACCCTGATCGCTGGCACTGTAATAGCATTACACTAACTGCTACGCTACCGTGCTGCCCCAATGTAATAACCACTACATTACCACCTGCTCTTTTCTTCTTCATAACCTTATCTAACCTCCCTTTAAATACTTCTGTGCTACTTGCTTTAAGTACTCCCAATAGTACTTCCTAATTCTCAGAACTCACTGGTCTCTGATTTCACTATTTCACTTTTGGTGTGTATTATATAATAAAGGCCCATTTTGCTCTTCTCTACAAGAGAAAAGAGACCCATCTTCTCCTGATAGAAATGACCACAGTTTTGTGGTATCACTCATGTAATTTTAATCTGCAGACTCTTACTGATCCTGTACCATCATATTGTTGTAAAACTAAATATGACTTCTGGTGTCTGAATATTAAGAAGATTAAGAAATGACCACAGTTTTGTGGTATCACTCATGTAATTTTAATCTGCAGACTCTTACTGATCCTGTACCATCATATTGTTGTAAAACTAAATATGACTTCTGGTGTCTGAATATTAAGAAGATTTTTTGCAAACAGCATTGCGAGTAAAGATTACAGAAGGAACATTGTAACACTGTTCTGTGAATGGATGAGTCACAGTAAATTTCATACTACAAGTGTTTCATCAACAAGAATGTTTTACTTCCAGCTAAGCCCGTTTAGTTTACTTCTAAACATTTGAATATCCTCACAGAAATGCTGGTGTTTGAGCAATGATAAACCTCTCATACTTTACCCTTACAGGCCCTAGGAATGGTTAAGCTTTAGACAGTAAATCTTAGTATTTGTTCATTGTCATATAGACATTAGGAGAGATAACCTTGGTTTATATTTCTTTCTCATGGACACTGCCATTAATGATTAGTTGCTTGCCATTGCTTACATTGAGATCAGCTGAACAAATATCATGGATTAATCTGAAGAAGATTTTGCTATGTGTGTCTAAGAATCAGAGATTTTACACTTTGACAAATCAGCCTTAGCTTTAAACTAAAGAAAACAGCAATTAACTGGTTAAATAACCACAGCAAAAAAAATCAAGTATTTAGTCTCTTCAGCTGTACTGAACAGAGATAATCAGAAAAAGGAATGCTGTTTCACAGGAAGAGATGTTAGTGGGAGTAATCTAAGGGTTGGCCAATTAGATTTTGATGAGCATCTTAAGGGGAGGGAGGTGAAGAGAGAGGTATTTTGGGATCGAATTTGGAAGGATGATGCTGACAACAATGTTGGAGTGAAGAACTGAGGGAAATTCACTCCAGGAGAATCAGAATCAGGTTTATTATCACTGACATATGATGTGAAATTTGTTGTTTTGCAGCAGCAGTACAGTGCCAAGACATAAAAATCTGTAAATTACAAAACTAAGTATATAGTGCAAAAAAAAGGAATAATGAAGTGGTGTTGGTGGGTTCATGGATTGTTCAGAAATCTGATGGCAGACGGGAAGAAGCTGTCCCTGAATCATTGAGTGTGGGTCTTCAGGCTCCTGTACCTCCTCCCTGATGGTAGTAATGAGAAGAGGGCATGTCCTGGATGGTGGGGGTCCTTCATGATAGATGCCACGTTCTTGAAGTGCCGCCTCTTGAAGATGTCCTTGAGGGTGGGGAGGGTTGTGCCCATGGAGTGATGGAGATGAAGAGAATGGTGGAGGGTGGAGGATGGAGGGGATGTTGGGGAGGTGGTTAAACTCCCTCTAATGTGCTGGAGGAAGTTAGGTATGAAGAGAAGTAATTTCTAACTATATCATGTTTAAACTTGGAAAAAATTAGGAGTGGTACTGTTGATCCTTTGCTTAAATTTGAAGGTATTTGGAGTCCATTTATTCAATATTTTCACATGATATAGATCCCCTTGTAATAACCTTTCAACTTAGAGGAACGGAGTTGACGACATAATATTGCTCTGTTTCTACTAAGAAATTTTAGTCCAGTTTTTTTTCTGTTTGTTTTTTTTCTAGAAATTTTTTTTTGTTTAGCTTAGTTTGGTTTGACATATTGTTTATAATTTTTCTTATTGATTTGGGGATTTTTTTTTCTTTCTTTTATATTTATATAATAAATCTTTTTCTTTCTTTTATACTATATTCATTTACTAAAAGATCGTTGGATCTACAGATTTTATTGTTCTTTATGATTATCCATGCTATGATTGGTCTCCTGATCTCTTTGTGTTACATGTATAAACATTGATGTTATATATTAATCTATATTAATTTGAAAACTAATAAAAAGATTGAAAAAGAAAAAAAAGAAAAGAAAGTAATTTCTGATTCTTAGATGTGCATGTTTAGCTGATCTCAGTGTATGCAATGGCAGGCAATTAATTATAGACTGCAGAGCCATGGGGACAAAATATAAGCCAATGTTATCTCTCCTAATCTCTCTATAACAATGAATGAAAACTGAGATTTATTATCCAAACTTTACTCATTCCTAGCGGCCGTATGGGTGAAGTATGATCGGTTTACCGTTGCTCAAATACCAGCATCTCTGCGGAGAAATTTGAGCCTTTAGATGTTTTTTAACCACAGGGATTTGGAGGTTTAAATTGGAGGTGTTGGGCAACCTACAATTAAATGTGTGGAGAAAAATCAAAAGTGAATGGGATTTGTCCAGGACAGAACAGGTGCGCTGATGCTTATGAAAAGATAAACTGGTTGAATTTTGGAAAAGTCAAGCCGAGAAGTAACTAGATAAGATTTCTTTATTAGTCACATGTACATTGAAACACACAGTGAAATCCATCTTTTGCGTAGAGTGTTCTGGGGACAGCCTGCAAGTGTCGCCACGCTGCCAGCGCCAACGTAGCATGTCCACAACTTCCTAACCCATACGCCTTTGGAATGAAGAAACCGGAGCACCCAGAGGAAACCCATGCAGACACAGGGAGAACATACAAAGTCCTTACAGACAGCATCGGGAATTGAACCCGGGTTGCTAACGCTGTAATAGCGTTACGCTAACCGCGACACTACCATGTCTGCCCTAAGGCTTGGATGATGGTTACGTAGCCAAACTTACATCGAGAAACACATTTAATTCATGGTAAACCAATAATGAACTGACATTGACTAAAAATTGACCAAAATTTCCATCCCATCATGCCACAAGGAAACAGAGGACCGTTTATAAAATAACTTTTAAAACTGGTTGTGAGTTGAAGATTCCACAAAATGAATTCAATCACAAACAGGACTAACCCAAGGACACAAGTTACTTATCTGTTTTCTCCACAGAACTATTGTGGTATAACTGTGTACAGATTTCCACATCAATAGATAAGTGATCACTAAAGTAGGAACTTCTCAAGGTCCTGATAAACTCAGAATTCTTCCCTCTCTAAACAACTTCTGTGAAAATTTATGGCAAGGATTAATTCAATCAGTCAATGCGTGGATATAGACGAGCTTAAGAGGGAGGCAGATACATCAATCAGTTATCAAAGGAGTGATTTTTCTATTATAAGAAGCATCGGGCAACTTGTACGGGACAGCAGACGAGATTAATCATCCATGGAGATGGGAATAAACTCCTTTGAGTGCTTACTGGGGTGAGCTGCATTCAGAATCAGTTTCAGAGAAATACATTCAGGTTGGTGTTCAAAGGGACTTGTGTATCCTTGCAAGTTAACATGCAGATACAGCAAGCCTTTCAATTTGTTATGACTTAAAAATACTCAGTGTTTCTAGTTCTTTTTTAAAAGCAAAGTGCGTGATCTTACATTTTTCCACAGCACATTCTAACTCCCATGTCCTTGTCTGTTCACTTTGCCTGGGCACCTCACTGAATGTGTCTGACAACCTGCACTGTTGTTACCTTTAGCTCCAGACAGCGGATTTGTGGCCTGCCCCAAACGTCTGGTTGGGACAGTGGTGATCTACCTTGGGACACTGTCCTGGCAGGGATGATCAGAGATTGTGTCTGTGGCAGCAAAGCACTTTTTGATGTGCAGTCTCGGCTGAATTCATTATTCAAAGACGTTGCACTCGCACTAATTATTGAAACTGGTAAAGGAGACAACTGTCGGACCTTACTTACATCCCTTTTATGCATCAATCTAACATCAGCAGTTAATTGTGGCAATGAAGCATTAAACATTTGCTCAAAAAACAATCTTCTAAACTCTTTAGTATTTCATGAATATCACTGATTGTCCACAGTAACACTGTCCGACCAATGGAAACAACTATCCAGTGTTTATCTATTCAAACTCTTTCATTCCTGAAGGTTTGTTTCTATTAGTCCCTTGCTGATGGATTTAGTTTCTGTTGCTGCTCAATTTATAATTGCAGAGACAATATTAACAACACCTATTTGTGAAGTAGGTTTTATTTAAACTCGTCTTTATGGCTAGATCATTGTGGGTACTTAATTAGGAAGTAGATAGTTTTTGAAAAGTGAGAGAATTGAGGCAATGGGGAACTGGCACAAATGAGAAGCTGAAGTGTGGAGTTGATATTGAATGGTGGGGCAAGTCTTGAGGGGCCGAGTGGCCTACTCCTTTCTTTTTATGCAAGGAAAGGTGCTGCTTCCTGCATTTTCTTGGTGTTGCCACACAGCTGAGAACAGTTACAATGGACAAGCCACATCATCTAGCCTGACACTAGACTCCCAAATTGGACACTTTATTCCAAGCACTATCACAGGAACACACTATCAGGCAGAGAAAGGACAAAAATTCAAAGATGTGTTCAAACAAAATGAAACATCCCCACTGACTCCTGGGAACCTTTGGTTCACTTATAAGATATCAGTTCTATAAGGCACTTTTTGATGGAAATGTTTCGAACTCATACATCTACACAAACTCTTACAACAGCAACAAAATCACCACTCTGGAAAATTGACTGCCATTCTACCCCAAGCCAATCATTAGAATCACGACTGCAGCATCGAGCACTTTGATTCACTGCTGCAGTTACTTGATGCAATAAAACATCAGACAGACAAAGTTCACGTACAGGCAATTAGACTCAGCCTGCACTGTTGAACAGGCATTAATCCACTTAAAATGAATTCAGCAGCTACATCAAACGTCGAACACAACAAAAGCACATTCAGCCTTTCAGAAGTGCTGGCCTCATGAATACAGTTAACACTAGCCTCAGACCTCCTGCTGAAGTAGTTAGAAACACGCTTTGAAGAAAAAGTTTCTAAAAAGAGCTGATGCATTTACTTATGAAATTGCAATCTAACAAAAATGCTTTGAAACCACTCCTTGCTTAATCTCTGCCCTATTGTTTCAGCACTATTGCCACACTGCATTCTGGGCTTTGGCTCTTTGCTCCAGCTTTTCAGCTGAAAAGTAGATCGTGAAGAAAAGCAGGACAGAGAGGGTGGGAGATGGGGCTGGGGGAGGGGACGGTGGCCAAGGGAAGGGAACTGGAGCCTGGAGAGAGGGGAAGGATTACTGGGGAGAAAGTTAGGTTTAATGTGAGAGGGGGAGGAGTTTAAAGGAAATTTACAAGGCAGGATTTTTTTTTAAACATAGAGAGTGGTAGGTGCCTAAAACATGCCACCAGCAAGGTGGTAGAAGCAAACAGAGGGGATAGAGGGATATGGACCTTGTGGAATTATGCGACTGGTTCAGATTGGCATCATGGTCAGCACAGACATTGAGGGCTGAAAGGCCTATTCCTGTGCTGTACTGTTCTAATGTTCTAATTGCCTTTGGTTGTTAGTGTTCCACATATGTGAGAGCACTGGCTGTGGGCTACACACATTTTGTTATGTTGACTGACTGCTGTGGGGAGAAGGATTGACTAAGCAGATGGCCGATACTCTCAAATAGGTGTGGCACTAGCACCCACAGAGGAAGTCTCCACCCACCAATGAATGTTTAATAGTAATCTTCCAGGCTTTATTGTGTAAACCTGGTATCCACTCCATCATCATCTGATCCAGATAATAATTGCAATGTATTGTTTGCACAGGACCATTGCAATCAAACAATTTGTAATTGCTTTGAGGTTCAGGTGACCCTGGTTTTGAAGTGTAGTCATTGTAGATTAAGCAGTTTCCCATTGATTCTGTGGACAAGCTCCACTCCTGCAGGAAGTTTGTTGAAGGTAAGGTGCTACATTACAACAAGGAAGGTTAAGGAAAGTTTCAGGGCAATGACACAGCTTTGTTTGAAACCAGTCTTCCTTGAGATTGGTTCTGTTGTAAACCTGTTGCATAGGATCATGTCTAGCATGCCGTCATGAAGCAAAGGTAAATTGGAGATGAATTTCTGTGCACAGCCAAATTTGAGGAGGGTGCTCCACAGCCCCCCCCCCCCCAACTGATGAAATCAAAGGCTTTAATGAGTTTGGAAAAGGCCAAGTGTAGTGGCTGGTTCTGCTTCCTGCAATTTCTTGGAGTTACCACACAGTTGAGAACAGTTACAATGGACAAACCACATCTTTCTTATGCCTGACAGTAGACTCTCAAAATAGACACTTGATTCCAAGTACTATCATAGACTCAGAGTTATACAGTACGGAAATGCCAACCAAGATGTCTATCCGAGCTAGTCCCAATTACACAGGAAGACCTTACCAAACAGAGAGGAAAAGATTCAAGGATATGCTCAAAGTCTCCTTGAAGAAATGAAACTTCTCCACTGACTCCTGGGAACCCTTGATTTATGACCACTCAAAGCAGAGAACAAGTATTCGGGATTGTATTGAGATCTTCAAGTCCATGCACTGCGAGCATACAGATGCTCTGTGTAAATAGCAGAACAGCATACCAACTCACAAAATATTCATCAGGCACCTCCTGCCCTGTTGACAGAAGCACCCGTGGCTCCCACACTGGCCTCATCAGCTATTTCAGAACCCACCAACCCAGAGTAGGACAAGTTATCCTTAATCCAAGGGTACTGCCAAAGAGAGAGCATTCCTGATCTCCTTAAATACTGAAGTCAGAAAATAGCTACAAACTACTGTGCATCTTAAAGCTTCCTTTGAATTTTCTATTGGGTTTATTACTAATTTCCTTTTATAATGACCTTTTTATTTTGGTATGCTCTATGAGTAATGTTGTCCCTATGCAGCTACACTGCCGAACAATTTCATTATCTTGCAGACTTTAATCAGCATTTTTCTCTGGAAAAAAATAACCCCAGGCTGCCCAGCCTTTCACATTAAGCAACACCTCCCACCACTATGTGAAACTTCTTCTTGCCTCCTTATCCTGTCTGCAATATTGAGACAATATACTGCACAGAGCACTGCACAGTTTAAGCAAGGCTCAATCAAGAATTACTTGCTTTTCAATTCAATTACTTTAAAAAGTGAAATCCAGTGCTTTGTTTGGTTCACGACACACATATCAACCTGCAACACCGCTTGCAATGATTTGTGTATTTGTTCCCCTAAATGTGCCATCTTTCCTTACAGCACAGAAGGAAGCCACTTGGCCCATCCGATCCATGCCTGCTCACAGAGCAATGTCATTCCCTGCTAACTTTCCCTGTAACCTATTCTCCCTACATTTGTATCAATTCTAACACCCACCTACACTACATACCATTTACTATGGGCAATTAATTGACCAGTCGGGTCAATGGGAAACCAGAGCACCCAAAAGAAATGCACAGGGTCATAGGAAGAACATGCAAACTCCACCCAGCACCAGAGATCTGGATTGAACCCGAGTCGGTGGAGCTTTGAGGCAGCAGCTCTCTGTGTTGTGCCTCTGTACCACACTTACCTTTCCAATCAGATTCTCATTATCCAAGCAGCATGTGACCTCCTAATCTTCTTACCAAAATGTACTTGCTCATACTTCTGAAAGGCCAATTCCTGGTTTATTGTCTTCCTGCATTTTGTTGCCACCCTGCCATGTTTAATCATGTTGCCCAATGACACAAGCTTCAAGTTTTAAAAATCGCACTCCTGATTCCAGAGTGCAAATATAAACAGGGAATAGCAGTCACAGTATAGAACATAGAACACTAGAGCACAGCACAGGCCCTTCGGACTACAATGTTCTGCCAACATTTTATCCTGCACTAATATCTATCTAACCCCTCCCTCCCAAATGTTAACACTTCCCTCCATTTCTCTATCATTCATGTGGCTATCCAAGAGTCTCTTAAACGTCCCTACTGTATCTGCCCCCACCACCTCTGCTGGCAGTGCGTTCCATACACCTACCACTGTCTGTGTAAAAAAAACTTAACTCTGACATCCCCCTTATACCTGCCTCCACTCACCTTAAAATTATGCCCCCTCATGTTAGCCATTTTCACCCTGGGAAAAGGTCTCTGACTGTCCACTCGCTCTATGCCTCTTATCATCTTGTACACCTCTATCAGGTCACCTCTCCTCCTCCTTCTCTCCAAAGAGAAAAGCCCCAGCTCACTCAACCTATCCTGATAAGACATGCTCTCCAATCCAGGCAGCATCCTGGCAAATCTCCTCTGCACCCTCTCTAAAGCTTTCACATCCTTCCTATAATGAGTTGACCAGAACTGAGCAATATGTCCAGTGGAACACCACTTCACACCTTTTGCAGCCTGTGTGGCTTCCCTTAGCATTTGCCTTCAGTTTCCAGCCTTTGACCATCCATTCTGCCACCAGTTCCTGCACTTTGTACACTCTGATCTTACTGTCCAGTACCTCATTGAAAATCCAAGGAAGTTACATCTACCACATTATCTTCGTCTGTTCTTCCTGTTATTTCTGTAAAGAACCCAATAAAATTGGTCAAGTGCAACATTCCTTGTCTAAATCCCTACTGCTGACTCTGTGTTATTTCTGGTTTCTAGATACTTTTCCATTACTTCTTTATGTAAAGATTCCATTACATTTCCTGCCAATGATGTCGAAGTTAAACAGATTTGTAGCTCCCTGGACTTGTTTTCTTGTCTCTTTTAAATACAGTAAACACAGTAACTTTAGTTTGTCCCCTGGCTACATTCCCATTTCTAATGGATAACAGTACCATTGCTGTCTCAACCACAACATTATCCTTAACATGTCTGCTCAAGACAATTTAACTTTGAAACTTGTGGCCAAACCAGTAGAACAAGTTGAGGGATCAAGTTGCAAATGCTCCACTTCAGCCACAGCTCGAGGGTTGCGTTCAATTCTGTTTGCCAAGAAACAATTCAATAATTGAAGTACAACGTAGAGGCAAGCCACCAGCATTCTGGGCCAGAGTTATGGAGAAGGATGGAAAAAGGGACCTTATAGAACATGAAACATAGAACATTACAGCACAGGAACAGACCCTTTGGCCCACAATGTTGTGCCGACCTAACTAAATTAATAACCAAATGCCCACACAATGTCCATACCCCTCCATTTCCTGCTCATTCATGTGCCTATCCAAGAGCCTCTTGAATGCCTCTATTGTATCTGCCTCCACCACCACCTCGGCAACACATTCCAGGCACCCACCACTTCCTGGATAAAACACTTGCCCCGCACATCTCCTTTGAATTTACCCCCCTCACCTTAAATGTATGCCCTCTGGTATTAGACATTTCTACCCTGGGATAAAGATATTGGCTGTCTCCTCAATCTATGCCTCTCAATCTTATAAACCTCCATCAGATCTCTCCTCAGCCTCCACCGCTCCAGAGAAAACAACCAAGTTTATCCAACCTCCCCTTATAGCACATGCCTTCGAATCCAGGCAGCATCCTGGTAAACCTCTTCTGCACCCTCTCCAAAGCCTCTATATCCTTTCTTTAATGGGGCGACCAGAATTGAATGCAAAACTTATGATCTTATTTAGAATAAGGTAGTTTTTAGAGCAAGTTATAGAGGGAGGTACAGACTTAAGCTACCAATGGATAAATGTAGGATTGATATCAGAAAGACTTTTCCCCACACAAAAGATATTTGTTGCCCAGGTTTCAAGATCAAGTTGTGGAGGCAAGAAACCTGGAAGGAATAATTACATGCTCCAGTGGGTAAGACAGAAATACTGGAGTCTTTCTGGATGAATGCTCTAAATGACTGAAACATTGGGAATAAAGGTGAATTCAGGGATCAGTTTAGACATGTTGCAGATCTTTGAAGAGTGAGACTGCATGTTGAATCCTGAATCTCTCCTGGTTTCTTCTGTCTACTCACTGGTGATGCAGGTTTTTGTGTGCACCAGCAGAGACCGGAATGTCCTGACTTGTTGCCAATGCCACACAGTCATATAGGAAGCACCCTATATAGCTGTGCCCACGATAATCAGTGGTGTTAATATACAGCACCAGTGAGCTCAGTATTCCCATGATTTAATGGTGCTGTCAGTTACCCCACATGTGCCTCTGTGTGGATGTTGGCAGAAGGAGAACCAGATTACTTTTCCAGCAACAGTGAGACTGAGGAGAATCCAGATTTGTGCTGGAACCTCTGGAAATTTATAAAAAAAAATAGTACTGGGAACTTCAGAAGAAACTCCACAGCCATGTGTACACATTGAACATCATGGCTGTATAGGTGTCAAGTCAACTCATTATTTCATGACCTCAGGAGTTGCTGACAAAGAAACTTCCCACGTGTGGCAAGTGCAGAACCCAAAAGGAAGGCTAACATGCAACCCCTTGCAGAGGACATTCTAGATGTGTTGTAGGATTCCTCTTGATTTTATGTAATGTTCTTTATCTTAACTTCCCCATTGCTTCTCAGCGATAATACACTATAAAATTGGGCCATTGGGTCTCTTGGTCTCATTCAGCAGAGCCAGTCCTTACACATTTGCTTTCCCTCTTGATTTGCAAAGGGCTTTTGCATAGGAATCTGCTGTCAGCAAAACTCTTGAGATTAAAAAAACAGCACCCTTTTGGATTTGTATGTTCAGCATAAGCAGATTGGCATCTCTATTGTTAATGAGCAGCTTCAAGTCTGAACCAGACTGCTGGTCAGACTATTGAAATCAATGCCAGTTCAGGGACAGAATGTAAGTAAGGTGATAGGAATTAGAGAGAAAGAGGGGTAACAAGGGCAAAAGGGAAATGTCTCATTTTTATTCTTACCACATTTCCAACAATAATTACAGCCTGGAAGAAAGATCTCCGTGACTGAAGAAGTTTATTTTAAACACCAAGAAGATCATTTAGCAGTGATTAAGACATCCCTTTATTAAAAATTCACATACTGAAATAAACAGGCCACGCTTTTTTGACATGGGAAGTAAGAATCTAGTATGTCAGTATCGCAACCTTGTGGAATCCATGCTGTTAATGTTGAGAGTCCCAACATGATTTCAGTATTACACAGCCTCTGGAGGAGCAGAGCAATTCAAACACTGAATTCCTGAGTTCTGTGTTTAAATGCGCGTGTGTGCAGCACATGAAAATTGCTCAACAACCAACATTTTAATAAGTTTATTACAGCAATTTTGAACTACAAGGTGTGACTCCCAATTGTGTACAATGTTAACCTCAGCCAGTTCTATGTCATAACATCCTGTTTGTCTTCAACCTTGAATGTAGTAGGTTATAAGAGATAGAGAATACCTGTGTCATGAAACAATGGAAGTCTTGTGATAGACTTAATTGATTGCCAAACAAAGCTGTGTATCCATTGGAATTGAAAGGTAAAGCCGAGTCAGAGTAGTGTGGGAGTGCAGTTATTTGGTAACTGAAATCATGTTTAATTTTCAAGGTAGTCCCTCAGGACTTGCACTGCCCTCAAATTTTATTGCCAAGTCTAGTTGGGTGGATTCTTAGAGATCTCATTATATGCTCTCCCCTACCTCCAACCACTGTCTAGCTAAACAACCAAAGCCCACCCACCTGTTGCCAAGAGGTTTAAGGACAGAAGTGTCTGAAGGAAATTATTTGAAAAATCCATTTTAAAGGATCCTATGATATTTTAAACAGTTTTGTTATTTGTTGTAGTATCCTGGGGATTAACCTTTAATGCCTGAGAATTTGCAATTCCACCTGAAGCCCACTTTAGGAGTACGCTTCCTTCAAACCATTATTTCTGAGCATAAATATTTCAGAGCGTCAGAGGCCAAGGGGAGACCTGATACAAGTTTATAAAACTATGAGAAGCAATAGGTAGGGTAGACAGTCAGAATCCTTTTCCCAGGGTAGAAATGTTGAATACTCAAGGGCATAGCTTTAAGGTGAGAGGGGGAAAGTTTAAAAGATGTGTAGCACAAGTTTTTTTTTTACACAGAGGGTGGTGGGTGCTTGGAACATGCTGATGGGGGTAGTGGTGGAAGCAGAAATGATAGTCACGTTTAAGCAGCTTTTAGATGGGCACGTGAATATGCAGCAGGGATTTGGATCATGTGCAGGCAGAAGGGATTAGTTTAATTTGGCATCATGTTCGGCACAGACGTATGTTCTGTGAATCTCATGAAGTTTACACTGAATCCTGTTCACAATGCATGAATATAATCCAAGGATTTAGAGGAAAACACTGCAACTGTGATTTTCTTTAAATCCTTTTGGAACAGTTCACTCGCCACAATGTTGGCTCACGACATCAATAGGTTGACGTATGTAACGTGATAGTTTGCAAATCACTCAACACATTTTACTGTCTTCCAACTACTGCTCAGAGAACTGGGCTTGCTCCATGAGCTCTGTACTTCCTATAGGAATGATTTACTTACTCAGTCAATCTCACTGTGTACACCACGTTTTCTGAAGTCTTTTCCCATTGTAGTGTTGTGCGGAAATTGAATGATTTCCACTTTACGTTAGTAACAGGTTTCAACAAAGTGCCTGAAGGTGTAATAAAAAAAAGACAATTCTTCATTCATCCAAGAACATTCACAAAACTGGTCAGTTTCCTCTTCCTCATAGGAGCAAGAGTTTAACAGTGAATTAGTGTAAGAGCTCAAAGGCCTAATGTTTAATTTACATTAACTTAAGCAAATAAATTATAAATTATAAACCCATAAGGGCTCTTTATTGTCTTCCAGATACACAGTGAAAAATACAACTTGAATGTTAAACATCTTTACGTCAGATGGATGTGATTTTACTGTTTTGTAATCAAAAAGCAAAAAAATTCTGTGGATGCTGCAAATCTGCAACAAAATAGAAAATGATGGAAATACTCAGTAGGTCAGGCTGCATCTGTGGAGAAACAACATCAGGTTGATGACTTTTCAGCAGGTAGATAACCTTTTGCCTGATAAGATGTCACTGGCCTGTCGTATTCGCTCTGCTTCTCCTCCCCTCCATGATGCTGCCTGACCTGCTGGGTATTTCCAACATTGTCTGCTTTTATCACTATTTTGGCTAATGTATTGCAACATCACAGTCCAAGTATCAAACATTACACCTCATAAAACACTTACCTGTTTAGTCATAGAGTAACCTGCATTGCTTTCCCTTCCCATTCCTGCACTGTTATCCCATGGCCCTCTCCTCGGCCCCTCCAGTTCTATGTTGCTCCTCGGGATTTCAATCTGTTTGTAACTTGCCAAAAAATTGTCAGCTTTGACTCTGAGATGAGTTTCCAACCACATGAGCTCAGCTTTACTATTTCCACTAGCCTACCCACACCTCTCCCCCCCCCCCCCATGCCTCAGCTCACTTCCTGCTGAAATCTCCCTCTGTGCTATTGTTACCTCTAAACTCGACTATTCAACATACTCCTGGCTGACTTCCCTCCGTGAACTTGATTCCCTCTGAACTTCCGCTGCCTGTAATCCAACTTGCTCCATGTTCTGTCCATCCATCACCTGTGTGCTCACTGACCTACACCATTCCCACTACAACACAACCTGGATTTGAAAACTCTCATTCTTGTTCACAGACCCCTCCATGCCCTCGACATTTCCTATCTAGTTCTCAGCTAGTTTTATAACACGATGAAATGTCTGTGTTCTTCCAATTCTGGCCTTCTGCACATCCTTGATGCTATTGGTTCCACCAATGCCAGCGACACATTCACTGAGCAGCACCCAATCTCGGGAATTCCTTCCATACATGCTCAATCCCCCTACCCTTCCTTGCGTGTTTGCAATGCTCTTTAAAACCAACCCTTCTACCAAGCTTTTGGTCACATCTCCTAATATATTCTTGTGATCCTTGCTTGTTAACGTTGCAACCAAGCACCTTGGTTCATTTCACCGCAGTGAAACTGCTGGTATGGCGTCCTTGTACACCTAAGAGACCACGGGCTGCACGTTTATGAAGATGCCATCAGCTACAAGTCCCACACTTCAGACTTATTTCCGGCTGCGGGAGTGTACGGGGAAAACAGTGCATGCTCTGGATACTACCGAACAGGTGAGTGCACTGAAGTGTATAATGTTTCATACAGTGGGCGCGGTGTCACTATCGAATAACCAAATTATACAAACAGAAAATGCTGGAAATCTATTCCTTCACCGTCG
Organism: Pristis pectinata; assembly: GCF_009764475.1. Taxonomy (NCBI): domain Eukaryota; kingdom Metazoa; phylum Chordata; class Chondrichthyes; order Rhinopristiformes; family Pristidae; genus Pristis; species Pristis pectinata. Next base: position 16,052,888 of record NC_067407.1, read on the forward strand.
CCACATCTCAGTCGCGCCGCTCCCTCCCCAACTGCTGCGGGAACACCTTCCCCAGAAGCCTTCCAGAAGGTGGTTCACCACCTTCTTAAGGGGAACCGCACAATTAATCGCTAACCAATTATGCCCACACCTTGTGTATGGATAAAAGTTATGTGGATAGATAGAGCGTTGTTGCTCTATAACAGCAGTCAGAATGTATACATTACGGTGCATTTTTTTTAATCTAAGGAGAACCTGAACATCGCCCGAATTTGACTTGAATATGACCGGCGCTTCTACTAAGATCGCTCGGGCTCTTCACTCTCAGACCCCGCAGGCAACAGAGGGTCTGATTACACGTTGTTCTGTAAACTTCTTTTTAAAAACACAAAGTTTTCCTTTTAAAGAATTTTCTTTTAAAAACACTAAGTTGCCAGCCAATGAACCACAACTGATTTTTTTCCGTCTCAAACTACTTCTTCCATTCTCCTTTGATTTAAATGCACAATCGTGGACAACCGTAACACGATTAAATAGTTATATACGCAGCTGTGCTGTGTGTTCATTCACGGGCAAATCATTAAACGCGGTTGCGATAGGAGCATCGGACCCCGCACAGTTTGACCACATTACCTGAAGCGGGCCCAAAGTGAAGGCAAAGAATGACAAATCCCAAAGCAATGACACGGCAGTCCATGATGAGAGGAAGGGAAAGGGAGGGCGCTGTTAAAAAGCTGGGCAGGCGGCAGCGATTCTCTCCACAGGTGTCAGGTAACTTTCTGCCCGTGTTGGTGGTCTAATCGAGATGAAGTGCGGTCAGCCAGTCCTCCCAAGTCTGTCGTACAGTTCCACGCAACCTCTTCCAAAACTGCTCCCCATTGCAAGCCTGCCCAGACTAAAAAATGCTCAGAAATGCAGCGGGCAGCCCCCTTTTCCCGGGGTAGCCAATGGGAGGAGAGATCTGCCAGTCCTTGCCCCTCCTCTCCCAGCCATAGTTTGTTGGGAACTGCGATAATCGCCTCTTCCAGCAGCGCAGGAGCCGCGGTGTCCTCAGACTGAGCGCCCGCCCCGTTCACCTGGGCTGTACAGGTGATGGGACAAGGCGTGTCCATCGTGATTCACTTCCTTGTGTTCTGGTGGTTTCCAGCATGAAGGAAGGGAATATTGAGAATGGACCTTTCAGAAAACGTAAAACGTCCTCAACAAACTTCTTGAAATGTCTTTACCAACCAATAATACTGAAACACACACAGCGCGGAAGGAAGTATCGCCTGCGTTGTCTCTATAACCACAGAGGCTCATTGGATTATTCCATAATCTTTCACAATTATATGCGTTAAAAGTGACGGAATCTGTGGCAACCTCTCTTTTTAGTCAAGGCTTCCGGTTCTAATCAACCTCTGTGCAAAATATTCTTGCACTGTACAAAATATTCTTGCATTACCCTTGCACTTGCACAAAATATTCTTGCATTGCGATAATAAACCTGATTCTGATTCTAATTCTGACTTTGTCGTTGCATATTAACGAAAATAGTAATTTCATCATCGAATGGAAACAGGACTTCTCTAACCTCCTTATCAAAAACTATCAGCTTCTGGAATAGTCGTAATTGGTTTGAACTCGCGTTGCAAGAAAGCTCATCTTGGTTGGTATCAGAGTTATAGAGCTATCCAGGCATGGAAACCGGCCGTTCTGCCCAACTCGTCCATGCCGACCAAGTTGCCTAACTGAGCTAGCCCCATTTGCCGGCGTTTGGCCCATATCCCTCTAAACCTTTTCTATCCGTGTACCTGTTCAAATGTCTTTTAAATGTTGCACCTGCCTCTACCACTTCCGCTGGCAGCTCCTTCCATATACCCACCACCCTCTGTGTGACTAAGTTGCCTCTCAGGTCCCTTTTAAATCTTCTCCCCTCACTGTAAATCCATATCCTCTAGTCTTGGACTCCCTTACGCTGAGGAAAAGATTGTGGCTATTCGCCTTATCTATGTCCCTCATGATTATTACAGCGTTCTCTCAGACCCCTCCTGCTCCTCCCTATATCACCCTCTTCTCCTTCCCACACCCCGCACCCCACACCCTTCCATGGAACAGGCGTGCTCCAAACTGGACCAATATTCCAGATGTGCTCCAACCAGCGTTTCCTGAAGTTTTGCTTGCACTTTCTATACTCGATTTACGTTTCATTATACGGGTTATTCATTTGGCGATGAATGGAAGGTTCTGTGGGGCACCATCAATGTGGAAAATTGCAGAACGAAACCAGTCAAAGCAACAGATTACTTTTTTCATCTTTTACCAACCTAGAGATTGTATACAGACCTCAGGGGAGGCAACGCGTACTGGGGGTTGTAAGCAGAGGTTGGACAAACTTGGGTTGTTTTCTTTGCAGCGTCCAAGGCTGAGGGGAGACCTGATTGGAGTGAATAAAATTATGAAAGGCATAGATAGGGCAGACAGTCAGAATTCCTCCCCACCCCCCCCCCCCCTCCCGAGGTAGAAATGTCAAGTACTAGAAGACACGCATTTAAGGTGAGAGAGGGAAAGTTTAAAGGAGATGTGCGAGGCAAGATTTTTTTCTTACACAGAGTGATGGGTACTTGGAACTGAAGTGGTGGAAGCAGATAAGATAATGGCATTTAAGCGACATTTAGACAGGCACATGAACATACAGGGAATGGAGGGATATGGGTCATGTACAGCAGAAGGGATTTAGTTTAATTTGGCATCGTGCCTGGCACAGACATCGTGGGCCGAAGGGCCTGTTCCTGTGCCGTACTGTTCCATGTTCTATAATGGACTGAGGAGGCAGATGGTGCACATGGTTCCGTTTCCAACACATTTGAGGCAGAGCCACGCTCTCGGTTGTTCAGCTGCAGCCACGGAGTCCCAGAGGGAAATTAGCAGGAACAACAATCGAGAGACTAAGGAGAAATATGCCAGACAACTGAGAGCTTTACCATCACTAAGATGTGTTGAACTTTTGTAACGTCTGTCCGTAAAAAATCGCCCGACCTCGTTATCCAATCCCAAGTAGAAGGACTTGCCCCAGTCTTGGAAGGGTAGATCAGCGTTCAAATAATGAGTCGAGGTACATGTCCAGTTTCTTATTAATACGGAATGGACATATTTCTCTCACTCACCATGACTCTGACGCATACTTAAGCCAATATTGAACATTACAGAGATAATGGACAGTAATATCAGTGTATCGGGATCGATTTGTAGTTACGGATTTTACTCGCAGTGAGGCGACTGTCGCGGATTGCCGGGAAAACCTTGATCATAATACAGCAGCATTAATGTTCTAAAGCAACACAATTTAATAACTTGTATTGATAATTGGAGAAAATTGTTCAGGACACGATCTTTTTTCAATATGATGTAACCTTATTGGTAAAGCCAAGCTTTGCTGTAATAATGGATTATCTAAAAAAAAGTATTTCAGAGAAAGACGGAAGTCTGGCATGACATGACGGCTACTAAGTTGGAGAAAGTTGGGCTCTAACGTGTACGGAAAAGACACGGTAATACAGCAACAGTTGATTGCTGTACAATATATCTCAAGGCGTTTAAATCAAAACTGTTAAAAAGCCGAACAATTAGGATCCTTTCCACATTTATTCCAATAACTTGCCCAGAATTTAAAATATGAAAAATCTGGAATAGTTGCAACTGCCTGCATGGAAAATATAGGTGTGTCTGCAAAGATTTATTCAGCATTACCTTTTTAGCAAAACTGTAAAAGCATCTTTAAAATGACTCGCGATTTTCACTGAGTATACGAACCAAATGTGTGTAAAATGCTATTAAACGGTAACCACAGGAATTTATCCCCTATTGTGAGTAAGAGGGTAATGTAATTCCTAACTTGTCATATCGCAACTATGACACTTGGTTATGAATGTGGCCGTGTCTGGAGATGTGATTATATGAAATATTATGGGCCAAGTTTTCTGAATGCGCTGGGATTTCCACCAGTAACCACTATACCACAGTGGTTTTCAATGACAGGGAACATCTGTATCGGTTAGCATTTCCCAATCATCACCGCTGTCGTTTCAACGGGGAACCAACTATCCAAAAAAAAGTTAAAAGACAACCATCCAAAAATAAACAAAAAGAGATTTAAAAAATATTGTTAGTATGAAGGAGCAGAAAATAAACTATGTTGTGCAATAGATACTATTTTTCTCCCCCCAAAATCTGGTAAGAATTCCCGTGTGGATTCCATAGTAGTTAGACACAATGCCCACTGGCACTTTAACTAGTAAAACTTACCAAGACCCTTCTCAGCCGTGTTATCAACTAATATTTGACTATAAGGCATGGAAGGAGATGTTAGGGCAAAAGAAAAGATTGGTCAAGAGGTTGGCATCTTAAAGGAGGAAGGAGAGAGAATGTTGATGGAACGGATTGGAGAAGCAATGTCAGGGCCTTAGTGGCTGAAGACACAACTAACCATGGTGGACTGAAGCCATTTGTGGATGCTAGAAAGAAATGACTGGAAGTAAGCCAGGTTTCTCACAGGTTGTAGGGCTGTGGGAGGTGTAGAGATGGGGAAAGGCCATAGGGTTGAAAGCAAAAGCTTTTCAAATAAAGACAATGCCAATGGAGGTGGGTGTGATGTGCCAATGGGTTTTGAATGGGTACCAGTTGGATGGTAGAATGAGAGGGGTTGGCCAGGAGAGTAGCGGCATGTGTGAGGGCTTCAGAAGGAAGTGCGCAGAGGTGGGGCGAAGACGGGTGATGTAATGGAGATGAGATCACCTGCCTAGTAGATGGAATGGATTTGGAAATGCAACTCAAGTCGAGTAGGACATCAAAGAGTGAGAAGTCTGTTCAATGTCAGACAAAGGTCAGGGAGACGAATGGTCAACTGGTAGAGAAGGGAATTTATGGCCGAGAATGAGGGCAAGGATTTAAATTTTTGTCCCAATAATTAGTTGCTCATTCAGTATTTGATGGTAGATAAATTGCATGACATATCAGAGGCAATATATGTCATTGAGTCATACAGCACAGAGAAGGGCACTTCAGCCCACCCTGTCCATGTTGGCCATCAAGTACCCATCTATACTAACCCCATCTGCCTCCGCCATCCTCACAGGCAGTGCATTTCACCTTCTGCATGAAAAAATTCTTCTTAAATCCCCTCTAAACTTCTTACTCTTTACCTTAAACCTATGCTGTCTGGTTATGGATACCCCTGCTATGGGGAAAAGTTTTCTATCTTTGCCCTATCTATGGCCCTCGTAATTTTGTACACCCCTGTCAGGTTCCCCATCAGTATACATGTGGAACCTGATGTGATTTTACCGGATATTGCTTTAGGGCAAAATGTCAAGGAGAAAGAGAGACCCAAGTATACATAGGACCAGTTGGCCTACTCCTGTTCCTACATTCTGATGTGTGTTCTTGTGTATGGATCCTTGGAGAACTCTAATGATAGTGGTATGGAAGAAGGAAGTGAAGACTTGCAGATAATTTCCTGGCCACAGGTGTGGCGACTGAGTGCATCCTGGAACATTGCGGCCAGATAGTCAAAAGATTCACTGTTGAAGGCAATTCTGAGAAAGTAGAGCAGGAATTCTGCAGAGCAAATTGTACGGGTACAAAAGCAGTGGTGCATTTGGTGCTTAGGAGAGTGAAGTTGTGGCCAGAGCCTATTAAATGGCAACATCATTCAGATAACACCAGGAGAATATCCTTAGGCTCAGTGATAACAGTGAGAGATGAGTTCTGGGCTCATCAGTTGCTACAAACTTCAGCAACATAATGGAAAATCAGAAGTCCATCAGCTGAGTCTCAGTGTGTGATAGACCATAGCTTAAAATACATTGTTGTGTTCAGTGAACTACAACTGGTATTTAAATTTAGTTCTTAATGGAGACCATCTAGGAACTATGCAGAAACAGAAAGATTTGGGTGAATATAAATCATTGAAAGCTAGTGCACCAGTGCAAATAAAATCAAAAACTGCTGATGAATGGTTAGTTTTTATCTGGATTGAATATGGAATGCAAACTGAGCAATTAATGCCACTAAATGCACACCATATTGTCGATCTGCATCTCAGAATTATCCTTGGAAACAAAGGACTAAGAAAGTATGGGGAGTGTTTCACGGTATAGAACAAATAAATCCAGAACAGTAGATCAACTTAATCTATGGAAGTGTAACAAGCCCATTGATTCAAGGGGAGCAGAGGTAAAATTAAGATTAATAGCTGAAGATTTCTTTATGCAGTGATCAACGCCGTATAATAAATCCCCAAGTAGCACTATGGAGGTAAAAGGTCATTTCATAACTCATGGAGACTAGAATTCAAAAGTCCCTCCGTTGACTGAAACACTCTTTGATTAATCCTGGAAGGGGATGTAAAAGGTGGTGAGTGAGTACGAGGTTTTCTCTTTTAAAGCGACTCTGGCAAATGTATTTGTTTCTATGGAAATATTGACAAACTTAGGTCATTTCACATTCTCCTATTACTGTCTGAGTAATGTGACACAGATGTTTTTTTCCAGCCATTTCAAGCAATAAAATGAAACACAAGAATTCAACCCACTTCCATCCACCACATAAGGCTCTCATAATGCAATCAGATTTGTAAATAATTTATTACACATAACATCTAAATTTGTATCTTCTCTCACAAGATAGAGAACTATTTAGAAAGGCTATGGGGGTGTTAGCCAGTGTGTCCTTTTATGGAGGTATCCTGAGTGGTGAATGAGGGAAGGGATCAATTTCCTCTCAGCTGCCGACCATACCAACAGAGCAGGAATGTAGCTGCCAAAATCTGATCTCAGACTTAACAGTCCCAGCTCAACACTGAAATATGAACTGAAAACAGAAAATACTGGAAACACTTAATAGGTCAGGCAGCATCTGTAGAGAGAGAAAAACACATAGCAGTTGTTCTGACCAAGGTTCTTGGACCCAAAATGTTAACTGTTTCTCTATCCACAGATGTTGCCTGATCTTCTGAGTCTTTGTAGTGTTTTCTGTTTTTATTTCAGACTTCTGGCATCTGCAGTCTTTTGATTTTTATTTACTGTTGAGATAGGAATGTGCTGGTTCCAACAATAAATTAATTAAACAGTTGAAAATGGTAATCCAGGTGTGAAAACTCCATGTAAATTACAACTAAATGTATCCTACATCTATTAACCTTTGCAATGCAGTGAGATAATGAGATATTGTGGTGGGCTGGAATTGAGCATCCAGGTCTATTGAAGGTACAGTGATAGAATGGTTAATGTATTGGATTAGGCACTTAGGCCTGAATACACAGAAGGACCGAGGGCTATGATTTGAGTCTCACCTGGGAGCTGAAGAATTTAAGTTCAAGCAATGAAATACAATTGAATTGAAAAGCTAGCATCAGTATTGGTGACCACAAAGCCACAAGACTGCCAATACATCCCACCTAGTTTGTTAATATACTTTACTGGTAGGAAATCTGCCATCCTTACCTGGTATGGCTAATATGTGACTCCAATGTTGTTGAGTTTTAACTGGAATTGGAATTGGAATATTATTGTCACTTGTACCGAGGTACTGTGAAAAACTTGTCTTGCATACCGTTCATACAGATCAATTCATTACACAGTGCAATGAAGTAGTGCAAGAACATAGAACATTACAACACAGTACAGGCCCTTCAGCCCACAATGTTATGCTAACATTTTATTCTGCTCTAATATCTATCTAACCCTTCCCTCCCACATAGCCCTCCATTCTTCTATCATTCATGGGGCTATCTAAGAGTCTCTTAAATGTCCCTAATATATCTGCCCCCACAACCTCTGCAGGCAGTGCGTTCCACGCACCCACCACCCCCTGTGTAAAAAAACTTACTTCTGACATCCCCTTTATACCTTCCTCCAATCACTTAAAATTATGCCCCCTCATGTTAGCCATCTTCACCCTGGGAAAAAGTATCTGACTGTCCACTTGATCTATGCCTCTTATCATCCTGCAGACCTCTATCAAGTCACCTCTCCTCCTCCTTCTCTCCAAAGAGAAAAACCCTAGCTCACTCGACCTATCCTCATAAGACATGCTCTCCAATCCAGGCAGCACCCTGGTAAATCTCCTCTGCACCCTCTCTAAGGCTTCCACATCCTTTCTATAATGAGGCAACCAGAAATGAACACAATACTCCAAGCGTGGTCTAACCAGAGTTCTTTTGAGCTGCAACATTACCTTGCGGGTCTTGAACTCAATACCCCGACTAATAAAGGCCAATACACCATACGCCTTCTTAACAACTTTATCAACCTGCGCGGCAACCTTGAGGGATTTATGAATGCGGACCCCAAGATCCCTCTGTTCCTCCACACTGCTAAGAATCCTGCCATTAACCTTGTATTCTGGCTTCAAATTTGATCTCCTGAAGTGTATCACTGCACACTTTTCCAGGTTGAACTCCATCTGCCACTTCTCAGCCCAGGTCTGCATTTTATCAATATCCTGTTGTAATCTACAACAACCTTCTACTCTATCCAAAACACCACCAACCTTTGTATCATCAGCAAACTTACTAACCCACCCTTCCACATCCTTATCCAAGTTATTTATAAAAATCACAAAGAGCAGGGGTCCCAGAACAGATCCCTGTGGAACATCACTGGTCACCGAACTCCAGGCAGAATACACTCCATCTACCACCACCCTCTGCCTTCCATGAGCAAGCCAATTCTGAATCCACACAGCCAAGTTTCCCTGGATCCCATTCCTGCTGACTTTCTGAATGATCCTTCCATGAGAAGCTTTATCAAATGCCTTACTAAAATCCATGTACACCACATCCACTGCTCTACCTTCATCAAGGTACAAGGTAACACAATACAGAATGTAGAATGAAGTGTCAGTACAGGCAGTCAATAAATTACAAGGTCATGATGAGATAGATTGTGAGGTCAAGAGTCCATTTCAATGTTTAAGGGAACTGTTCAATAGTCTTATAAAAGCATGATAAAAAGCTGTCCATGAACCTGGTGGTACGTGCTTTCAGGCTTTTGTATCTTCTGCCCAATGATGGAGGGGAGAAGAGAGAATGCCCAGGGTGGGTGGGATCTTTGATTATGCTGGCTGCTTTACCGAGGCAGTGAGAAGTACAGACAGAGTCCATGGAGGGGAGGCTGTGATGTGCTGAGCTCTGTCCATAACTCTCTGCAGTTTCTTGTGGTCAAGGGCAGAGCAGTTGCCATGCCAAGCCGTGATGCATCCAGATAGGATGCTTTCTATGGTGCATCGATAAAAATTGATGAGTGTCAAAGGGGGACATGCCAAATTTCTTTAGCCTCCTGAGGAAGTAGAAGCGCTGGTGAGGTTTCTTGGCCATGGTGTCTACATGGTTGGACCAGGACAGGCTATTGGTGATGTTCACTCCTAGGAACATGAAGCTCTCAACCCTCTCGACCTCAGCACCGTTGATGTAAACAGCAGCATGTGCACCACCCCCCTTCCTGAAGTCAATGACCAGCTCTTTTGCTTTGCTGACGTTGAGGGAAAGGTTGTTGTCATGACACCACGTCACTAAGCTCTCTATCTCCTTCCTGTACTCTGACTCATTGTTATTTGAGATACGGCCCACTACCGTGGTATCATCTGCAAACTTGTGGATGGAGTTAGAGCAGAATCTAGCCACGCAGTCATGAGTATATAGGGAGTAGAGTAGGGGGCTGAGGACATAGCCTTGTGGGGCACCAGTGTTGAGAATAATCATGCTGGACGTATTGCTGCCTATCCTCACTGATTGCAATCTGTTGGTCAGGAAGTCAAGGATCCAGTTGGAAAAGGAGGTGTTGAGTCCCAGGCCTCAGAGTTTGGTGATGAATTTTCTTGGAATTATAGTATTAAAGGTGGAGTTGTAGTCAATAAACGATAGTTTAACATAGGTATCTTTACTGTCCAGATGCTCCAGACATGAATGTAGGGCCAGGGAGATGGTGCCCACTGTAGACCTATTTCGGCGATAGGTGAATTCTGTGGGTGGAGGTTTTCTGGGAGGCTGAAGTTAATGTGTGCCATGACCAGCCTCTCATAGCACATCATGATGGTGGATGTCAGAGCCACTGGGTGGTAGTCATTAAGGCATGTTACCTTGTTTTTCTTAGCTACCAGGGTGATAGTGGTCTTCTTAAAGCAGGTGAGAACCTCATATCAAAGTAGGGAGAGGTTAAAAATGTCTGCAAGTATCCCCGCCAGCTAATCTGCACAGGATCTAAGGACACGGCCAGGGACACCATCCGGGCCAGATGCTCTCTGGGGGTTCACTCTCCGGGAGACGGATCTTACGTCCTCAGTGGTGACCATGGGTTCAGGTGCATTGGAGGCTGTTGGGGTAGGTGATGACATACCAATCCCCTTCTTTCAAAATGTGCATAGAGTACAAAGTCCTATTCCTTCCCAACTGTTCTATACAATGGTCAATTAAGGGCAATTTAGGATGGACATTAATTGCTGGATTTGCCAGTGACATTCAGATCCCACATGTGAATGAGTAATAGGAAAAATTGCAGCTAATGCTTTGTGATAGCAAGGAGTTTGTACGTTCTCCCTGGGTCTGCATGGATTTCCTCCGGGTGTTCTGGTTTCCTCCCACATTCTAAATATGTACAGGTTAGGAGTTGTGGGCATGCTATGTTGTCGCCGGAAGAGTGATGACACTTGTGGGCTGCCCCCAGCACATTTTCAGATGCATTTCACATTGTGTTTCGATGTACATGTGACTAACAAATAAATCTTTAATATCTAAATAGGTTAACTGTTGTGAATTCTAGCTCTCCACTGGCTTTGGTCACACACATCTCCTTCACCCAACTCCCCTTTTTTATTCCTCTTCACTATTTTGCTCTGTCTTCCTCTTCTAACTTGTAGTGACATCTTGTAATTCTTGGTTATTGATAATTGATTTATTATTGTCACATGTACCGAGATAAAATGAAGAGCTTTGTTTGTGTGTCATCCAGACTGATTATTCCATACTCTACATCAAGGTATTGCAAAAGGAATAAAAAAAACAGAATGCAGAATATGGTGTTACAGTTACTGAGAAAGTGCAGTGCAGGTGGACAAATGAAGTGCAAGGGCCATGACGAGGGAGACTGAGAGATCAAGAGTTCAACTTTAGCGTACATGAGGTCAGTTCAAGAGTCTTATAACAGTGGGATAGAAGCTGTCCTTGAGCCTTTTCCAACATATTCCTCTGGTCACCACTGAACCAGCACACAGCGTGCCTGTTCTCTCTCTTGTAAATTTCCACTCCTTTGCCTCTCTCCTCATGTTTGTTTTCTTCAATTAGAGTATATTGTCAAACTTTAAACAAAGCCTACCAACAGGAGATCATTTTCAGTGACATGTATATCGGAGGGTGGGATCTGGAAAGCAGTGAAAAGAGGTAAAGTTTTTATTTAAAGATAAATAACACAGCCTGTTATACTATTTAGACCTTCAAAATAAAATAAAAGAATGCGTAAATTAATTGAATTAAAAATGCCGCAAAGCCAGGAGAATGTGTGGAAATGTTTGAGAATGAGGAAATACTTACTCTCCCAATCTCATTTTCACCCAACCTCTTGCAGAGTGGTGCAGCTAACTATGTGGGCTTCCTCCAGGGGCTCCGGTTTCCTCCCACATCCCAATGATGAGCAGATTGGTAGGTTAATTGGTCACTGTAAATTGCCTCTATTGTATGGGTGTGTGGTAAAATTTGGGGGGAGTTGATGAGAATGTGGGGAGAATAAAAATGGGATTAGTTTAAGTGGGATGTTTATGGTCGGCAAGGACTCAGTGGGTCGAAAAGCCTGTTTCCATGATATATCTCTCTCTGACTTTTTTTTTGTCATTTAAATACATTTTATTACACATGGAAATGAAGGTTATCTGTGCCTCTGTGATGCTTCATTTCTGTAGTATCAGAGTCATTTTTAACATAAGCCATGAAATGAATGATTGGAATTCTATGGACCTTCTTGTGATCAACATTGTAGCCTTAAATAAGCTTGTAAATCACATATTAAACTGTTTGTAAAATCTTGCTGAATATTCCTCTTTACATCTGTATCTTTTGGATATACACCAATGTTATTGATAAAGTGCCACATTGATGCTGGATATGTTAACTTGCAGTGCCACCATGCAGCTTAGACCACACTTTGTAAATTGATACTTACAGTGTGCGTAATTTGACAAACGTTTTTAGTAAGCAGCCACCACAAACAGTATGTGCTTGAATTTCCAACACATGAGCACAAGGCTGAACAATTTCTCCTCAGTTTTCTTCCAGTTTTCAGATACAGACTGTATTCATGCTGTGTAAATACTTAGACTGAGCAAAAGCCACTGGGCCCCGAGACACTAGTCAGCGTCACATTAAGCTTAGCTGTCTTTACTCAGTCATTCCCTGAGGATTCCAGGGTGTATCCTGTCTGATCCAGGTGCCTGAAAATCTTTTCGGCGATGACTTTCTCTCTTGCCTATTACTGACTTCTGTGTTAGTCATTGATCCTCAAACCAGATGGATTGGTTCTGTACTTTGCCCCCAGTTTTTATTTGTGACGATGGTTATGAGGAATTTCTTTTGTCTGCCAATTTGTGGCTCTCCATACTTACAGGATCTATCTCATATTTGAATATTCCGTCTGCTTGTCAAAAAGCTAACATATTTATTTGGCTCTTTCTTGCTTCTAGTAAAATGACTTTGCTTACTCACCCATTCTATATTCATTAAGATTCTTTATCGAGGCTTTGTAATATTCGCAGTTTTCATTCCCTTTTAATAATGGTAAGCTTTTTAAAAACATGTTTAAATTATTAGTGACCTGTTTTGTAAACTAGAATGTCCTGTGTTGCTTAAGTGTTTCAAAGTATTAATAAAATATTTCTTAACAACTTCATTTCTCTTGTTTTGGGTTCTTCTCCCTGTTTAATCTACCAAAAATTATTTTCACAGCTGTATCTGCATTGCTATATTTGCCCTTTACCCTTATTCAATATTAGGGTCAGCCATACCTCACATGCTCACCCTTGTTCTCCCAGACTATTAATGAGCTTAGTGAGTTGCAAAATACCACCAGCTGTAGACTGTCTGTATCATTTGTCACGGTAGGAAGCAGTCACATATCATCTCCACAAAATTGCTTTCTCACTCTCAGCTACACTTAATCTTTCTGCCTGGGATTGCTCATGATTATTAAATTGTAATTCTTCTCGGTTACCTTTACTTGCTGAACTATTGGCAGTCTTCTTGTGAACTCGGAATGGTAGTTGAACCTTCTTTTGCTTTGTTGTGCCGATTATTATAAATTTCCACTCAAGCAGCTTTCTGCTACCACTTGCTGTGCTGTCAGAACCATCTTCCCCACAGCTGCACCCTCACCATTACGAAGTTTCTGTATTTCCCTCATTGCATTCTTTGGATGATTGATTTGTTTCTGTAATGCTAACAAAATAAATACCTTTCCATGTCTTTTTCTTACTCCTGAGATGTTGACTGATGTTTAAATTCATTTTATTAGCTTAGTATTCTTGTGTGTCAACCTGCAACAGGACACAAAGATCCAGTCAACTCTGGGTCACACCTGGCTGCACTGTGACCTTATGGCATTGACAAGATTCTCTCATGTGTAAAACTGGCATTGGTCCCAAAATGGCAATGGCTAACATTTATATAAAGGTTTCAGTGTGATAAACACCCCATGTGGTTTATCTGGACTCTTTTCCATGTCTTATTTTGTGCAAAAGCAGGATGCTGCAGTTGCTGGAAATCAAAAATAAAAGCAGAAAGTTCTGGATGTGCTCAGCAGGTCAGTCAGTATCTGTGGAGAGAGAAATCGAGTTAACATTGCAGATTGATGACTTTTCATCTTTCACTTTCTGCCTCCATTGATACTACCTGGTCTATTAAGCATTTCAGCATTTTCTGTTTTCCACAAACCTGAATCAATCAATTATTTTTCCATCTCTCGTATAAATTCCATTCATTTTTATTATCCAACTATCTTCCCTCACTGCAGGTTGTCCTAGTCAAATTAAGGGTGGTCTAAACATTTACTCCTTTGAAAAATGCAATGCTTCCCATGTCATGGAATTGGTGTAATTCTTTCTGAACTGTGATCTTTTTCACTCATTGAAATCTTTTTCTCCCATTTATTGTTCTATAAGGTTTACTTGGTGGTTTGCCATCATCACACTTCCTCTGCTGATCCTGAGAACAATTAAGGGGTAAATGGAATCAAAATGGTTGTGGGAAAGACCTTTGCATGTAGTTTGTTTCATTAGTATATGAATGTTTAGCTGGTTTATGCATCACTTAGCTGTCCTCCAATTGATAACTTGTTAATCCACTTATGAGTTAATGTATCAGTTCAAGCTGCAGTCTGGAATATCACACAAATGCATTAAGCACCTGAAAGCTGAAATGCTCAAAAACAAATATTTGTATTTATGCAATAGTTTCACAACTTGAGAATGGTCCAAGTGCTTTTCATTCAATGATGTGCATTTGAAGTGTAGTCACTGTTGTATTTTTGGAAATGTAGTGGCCAATTTATGTACAGCCAATTTTACAGTCTGTTTTAATAATATTCTTTAGGGATGAATATTGACCAGGACAACTCCCACCAAGTTCTGCTGCTTTTATTATCTACCTCATTGTTTCTGGCAGTGAAATGGAGTCACTTACCCTTACACCAAAGCTTTAAAGCAGTTTCATTGCAGCTGTTCTGGTTACAAATCTGTTTTTATTAGAGCAAACAAGTTTTATTTTCTAGGAAGAAAACCTGCCAAGATCAAGCCTGCCCAGTAGGGGTCCATTATGTAACTGCTCAGCAGAAACAAAGGTCCACCCATCAATCTGAAGGAGATGGCAGTGGACAATGCTTCTTTCAGTGTTTTGTAGGTCACATGTTTTTCTACTATGTTTTCAGGCACACCAGTTATTTTTTGTGCTTTACTCAGGTTGTATTATACAACCTGATTAGAGTTTTTTTACAAGGGCGCTGCCCAACTAGGGATTGTGGCATTCATTTTACAATGCCCCACGTTTGACCCTCAAGCAGGCATTGGCTGAACATGCTTGTAGCAGTAATCAAGGCAAAAGTTGAACTCAACGCATCTAGATTAAGAAAATGGGGAAAAGAGTCCTCTATGAACAATGCCAACTTGTTCTAAAGGCATGGATGTTGACGAGAGACATATTCAACAAGTACAGGTTTGGGAGAGATAATTGGGAAAGGAAATAAGTGGAAGGCAATTTCTGAGCTTTGGATGGCATGGTGATGTGGTTCGTAGAGCTGCTACCTCACAGGTTCAGTGATGGGCTCAATCCTGACCTTTGGTGCAGTCTGTGTGGAGTTTGTACATTCTCCCTATGACCATATGGGTTTCCTCCAGAGGCTGCTATTTCCTCCTACATCCCAAAGACATGCAGGTCGGTAGGTTAATTAGGCACCATAAATTTCCCCTAGTGTGTAAGTGAATTGATGGCAATGTGGAGAGAATAAAATGGGGTTATTGTAGGATAAGTGTAAATGGGTGCTTGAAGATTGGAATGGACTCAGTGAGCTGAAGGGTCTGTTTCTATGCTATATCTCTCAGTGACTCTATAACCTCAATTCCCATTTCAGGGAATTTTGGAGTTACAAGTTCATTCAAATGTATTTGAATTTCTCATTGCTCCACCATGCTCTCTCTGTGTCCCATGAATCCCATTAATGGATTTCTCCTCCTCTTCCTTCTCCTACATTTTAGTTCATGATCCCCCTAGGGCCAACTAAAAAAAATGTGGTTGACAAAAGTTAACTCCACAGAAGTAAAACTGTACAGTAATTTAGTACACCTAAACCTTTGGCATTTCAAGCAGAGATTGGATTGCTCAATATTAACATTGGAACTCTGATCACTCCTTAGGAGGTATGTGGTATTCTTAAAGCTGAAATCTTTGCCAATGAGCAACCAGACACATAGTTGTATTTCTGCCTCCCTGAACTGTGTGTGCAGTTTGACTGAAATATCTGGCAAGCCTCAGGTTGATCTAAATAGCAGTATAATGGTGTTTACTGAGACCACAGTAATTTCACCCAGAAGCTAAATAATACTTAATGTTTAACCTCCTCTGGCATCTCATTGAGCAAAGTTACTAAAATCTTGTGTACTTATTCAAATACTTGCAAGTTAAAATCTCTGCGTTTAGAAATAGAAGGTAAAAAATGGTGAAATCAAATCAGAAAGCACCAATAATGTTGAGCAAATCTTACAGTATCTGCAGGGAATGGAGATACACTAAATTTTGGGCAGATTTGTTGTGAAGATTCTGACTAATAAAGGGCTTGTGTTGGAAACTTTTTAACGGGTCTTTTCCAATGCTGCCCAGCTCTGTGACATACTCCCATCAGTCCCTGTCTCTCAGTCCCCTGCAGGCACCACTTGGCTCATTGTTGACACTCTTGGCTCTCATTCACAAGCTGGCAGGGTTTTGTCCTTGTTCAGAAACTTGATCACATTCTCCTGGTTACCAGTTCAGTGCATTAACGAGCTCAATGAGACATTGATCTGAGTCCCATGCGCCAACAAAGGTACCAGAATCCTGGCAACATTTAGAAATAATAAGCCGATATATAGATGTGATCACATTTCTATTGTGCAACCTTTCCATGTGCAAATTACCTGCTACAATTCCTACCTTATAACAGTGTAAAGACCCTGCATCAGGAGTGTAAAACATTGACTGGCCAGGTGTGTCTTGATGTACTGAGGTTGTGGAAAGCATGATATAATTGCAAGTTCTTTCTTTCTTCCATGTCATTCTTAAGTCTTCTGTAGATGGTTCTGAAGGCCTTTTTATATTGTTGTCCTTTTCATCCTGACTCTGGATTCGGTCTGCCAGGGGAATTGCATGGGGAATTGCTAGCTGTGAGCTCGCAGTGTAAAACCTCCCTGCAATTCCCTGCTGATGTATAGTCCCATCTGAGAGGGCCACTGATCACATCAATTGGAAATTTAACCCTGATAAGGTCTGTAATGGTGCACAATAACTGCATTAATAGTCTTAATAACAGGCATCTGCACCCTTTCAGAATTAAAGGGAGATGACTTTAACAGTAGTTTTAGATTGTTCAGCACCTGAATATGTTGCATTGAGTAATGGATTTGCTATTTACATCCTATCAATAGGTTTAAAGACTGAGTGGGATTTTACAAGTGAATAAAATTGACAGATAATTGGTGAAGGAAGTCCTGCACCTCTTGCAACATCCAAAATACTTTACAACCAATTTAGTACTATTGAAATGTAGTCACAGTAGAAAACACAGCAGCCGGTTTAAACATAAAGAGCAGACACAAATGACCCTGATACAGGGGCTCGACCGAAAACATCAACAATTCCTTTCCCCCCACAGATGCTGCTCGACCTGCTGAGTTCCTCCAGCAGTTTGTTTTTTGCTGCAGATTCTACACACAGGGGCAGCTTCTTCACGCATAGGGTAGTGAGTATTTGGAATGACCTGCCAGAAATAGTGGTTGAGGTGGGCACATTAGCAACGTTTAAAAGCCATCTGGATAAGTACATGGATAGGAGAGGTTTAGAGGCCAAACACGGGCAGGTTGAACTAGCTCGGCATGGATGAGTTGGGCCAAAAGGCCTGTTTCCATGCTGTATGGCTCTATGACTCTATGTTGCTATTCAGCTTCTACAGTCTGTTATGACTCCTATGTACCCACAAATAACAATCTGATAATAATCAGTTTATTTCTTCTTTAGGAATAGGCACAAGGAATAATTGCAATAGCACCATGGGGCCTGATTAGGCTGCCTGAGAGCATAGGCAGGTTCTAGGTTGAATTTCTCATTGCTTCACAGTTGAAGACTCTCAGGAATGTACTGAAGCGTCAGAGAGTCAGACTGGACATCTGCGACCAGATCCCTTGGGTGGGACTTGAACCTACAACTCTCTGATTCAGAATGGAGTGCTACCCACTGTGTAGACACCCACCTACCCACCGCTAACACTTATTAGCTTTCAAATATTAGGGAGTTAATTTAAATGGCTATCCTATGACATCAGTCACAATGAGTAAATTTTCCATTTTTATGAACCAGCAAAATCAAAATTAATTAGTTTTGAAATTCTGCCTGTGACACATTTAACACAAATTTTAAATCTGCTCCTGTTTTTGGCAGGTCTTAGTTAGAAATTTGCCCACTGCCTTTGGAATGAGGCCTGGGTGAATTTCTGCTTAACCCTTGAACCTCCCAGCATTCATTTCTGATCTGCTCTTGTGAGCAAATGGAGGAGAACAACAAAACCAGAGACACTGCACCTCCAGGCCAGTGGTAGCATCATTTGTCCACATTATCTTACTGTGAGTGGGTGGGTCCATCACAGAGAAGGTTTTAGCTTTCCTTGCCCTGGCTCCACATCAGAAGTTAAAGAAAGTACCTTCTTGGGTCTCTTCTGGATGCTATCTGCTTCTCCCTGGGTTGGCCTGACAGGAATCTCAAGAATAAAGAAGATCCTTAATCCTAGCACTACCTCGGACTATTTTTCTTTCTTCCTCTCAACTTGAAGTAATGTTATTATGTTTATTTTAGTTTATTTTGTTGTATAAATTATCTATGTTAGGTTTGTGTTAACTTATGTTTATCATGTCTGTGCTGCTGCTGTGAGAAGCTAATTTTCATGGCATTTATACCCTGGGTATACATGTCTATGATAATAAATTTAAACTTGAAACTTGATCACCCATAGTAGAAAGGACCCCACCAGTTGAAATAGGTAACCTTGACCACCACCCAACATAAATATTAACAGGTCATCTCTCAATACCTCCTTGGAAATTTAACTGCCTAGTTTTTGTTGGGTTTTGAAAAATCTGTCAGTGGGACCATACTGAAGACTTCACTAAGATTCTTAATTCCATAGAACAATTACATAAATATTTACAAAATGCTAAACCGCTGAACAATTTTATTCTGAACAAAAAAGATACCATGTGACCTACCATCAACGAGAAAAGATAGCCCTCATCCAAACAATCAAATTATTGGTCCATTTCTCTGCAAGAGGTGTCACATTGTTCCTCCCCCATCATAATACCAGGGAACTCAGCCTGGAAATGGATGGCACGTTATGTGATTGTAAATGGTGCAATATTCGCTTAGACTGGGAATGTTACTTCATTCTTCATTATGTACTGACATACATACAGTGAAATATTGTAACTGCAAAGTTTCTCTATGTTTGAGCCCTTTCTGGAGATGGATTATGTGGTAGTAAAAAGTCCAAATATGAACAACTACCAAAAGACTGGAAAACCGTAATAAAATCAAAAGGTGCTGGAAATTTGCTATAGGACAGATGGAATATTTTATTTTGATATATCCCTTATCCCAGCAGAAGTTACCTAGCCTGCCAAGTCTTCTCCAGCATACACTTTGCACCTCACAATGTTAAAAACCCTTATCCAACCCTTAGTTTGGTTAGCTCAGTGGTTGATCCTACACTTGGCCGCTGGTGGGCTCTCTGGGTAAGAGCTTTCACAATGGCACCGGTTCACTCAATGGGTTTGATCTTTTACTCTGGGTCCAGTGCCTCATTGGTTTGACTTTTCATCTTATCTGGATGAGTAAAAATATCTTTCTGTGTCAGCTGTAATGAGGTATCCTGGGAGGGGTATGGAATTACAAGTGGTTGGAGAGTGGGAGGAAATTGAACAGAGCATCATTTCACCAGAGATATATAAAGAGATGGTTTGCATATATAAAATCATGAGGGGCATCGACAGGTTGAATGCACTCAGTCTATTTCCCAGGGTTGGGGAATCAAGAACTAGAGGGCATAGGTTTAAGGTGAGAGGGGAAAGATTTAAATGGAACTTGAGGGGCAACTTTTTTACACAGAGGGTGATACCTATGTGGAGCGAGCTGCCAGAGGAAGTGGTTGAGGCAGGTACAATAACAACTTTTAAAAGACAGTTGGACAGGTACATGAATTGCAAAGGTTTAGAAGACTATGGGCCAAACTCTGGCAAATGAGACTTGCTTGGATGGGGCATCTTGGTCGGCATGGACCAGATGGGCTGAAGGGCCTGTTTCCGTGCTGTATAACTCTATGTTGTCAGGCCTGCCTGACTGAAAGCAAGAAGTGGCCATCTCTACCTTATTTTATATTAAAGGCATATCACTAAATTGCTAAAAAATTGGAAACAGTGAGCAGCTTCATTAACACGAAGGGAAACAACATTTGCAGGTTTTCTCCACTGAGAAGTTAAGACATATTTGTTGCAGAGTACTGGTAATCCGCTTGAGAATTCTGGATGTCAACACCAAGTATAATGATTAGAAGTACTCATGCCAAGAAATTGGATTGCACCTGTTTTTAGCATCAAATGGGACTCCCCCCTTCAAAGTCACAAATTGTTCAAGAACAAGTGTGTGACAGCGCTCAGATAGTTCCACCGAAGAAGTAGCATTAAAATGTGACCCTGACAGTTGCCAGCAACAGCAGGCTGAGTTCAGTGCAGTTGCCCACACCTGGCTTTGCAGCAATCAGAAGAGGGAGAGACAGTCTGCAGGGAAGAGTGGGAGCACCACAGAAAGCATCCTATCTGGATGTATCATGGCTTGGTATGGCAACTGCTCTGCCCAGGACCGCAAGAAACTGCAGAGAGTTGTGGACACAGCCCAGCACATCATGGACAACAGCCTCCCCTCCTTGGACTCTGTCTTTACTTCTCGTTGTCTTGGTGAAGCAGCCAGCATAATCAAAGACCCCACCCACCCGGGACATCCTTTCTTCTCTCCTCTTCCATTGGGTAGAAGATACAGGAGCCTGAGGGCTCATACCACCAGACTTAAGGACAGCTTCTATCCCACTGTGATAAGACTACTGAATGGTTCCCTTATACAATGAGATGGACCTTGACCTCACGATCTACCTTGTTGTGACCTTGCACCTTATTTCACTGCACTTTCTCTGTAACTGTGACACTTTACTCTGTACTGTTATTGTTTTTACCTGTACTACATCAATGCACTCTGTACTAACTCAATATAACTGCACTGTGTAATGAATTGACCTGTATGATCAGTATGTAAGACAAGTTTTTCACTGTACCTCAGTACAAGTGGCAATAATAAACCAATACCAATACCAAAGAGCTGCGTGATTTACAGACGGTTCAATCTTGACCTCCAGTGCTGTCTGTGTGGAGTCTGCACATTCTTTCTGCGACTGTTCAGGTTTCATTTGGGGGCTCTGGTTTCCTTCCACATCTCAACCACGTGTGGATTGGTGGTTAATTGGCTACTCTTGGTTGCCCCGAGGGTTTAGGTGAATGGTAGAGCATGGGAGGAGTCAATGGGAATATGGGGAGATGATATGAGATTGGTGTGGGATTAGTGTGAATGGGTGGTTGGTGGGTGTGCAGACTCGGTGGGCCGAAGGGCCTGTTTCTGTGCTGTGTGATGCTGTGTCCATAAATATAGAAATGCTCATCAATGACACATGTCCAGGAGGGAGGTCCAGTGCACCAGGACACCTGTTGGGGCAATCACTGGAACAGCTCGTCAAGAGGTGACTCAATGAGTCTACTACAGAACTGAAAGACACCAGAACAATGGAGCAGTGTCACATGAAACTTCATACCAGATAATCCAAGAGCTGCCGACCATCAAAAATATTCCTTAGTTACTCACCGACTTAGTCACTGACTTACCCACCCACTCACGCACCCACTCACTCACCCACCAACTGACTCACTCACTCACCCACTCACTCACTCACCCACTCACTCACTCACCCTCTCACCCACTCACTCACTCACCCTCTCACCCACTCACCCACCCACTCACTCACGCACTCACTCACCCACCCACTCACTCACCCACCCACTCACTCACACACCTACACACTAACTAAATCACCTCCCAAATTCTCAACACCAGGAAGGACAAGGGCCACATACACGTACACACTGACTCACTGACTGACTCACTCACTCATACACTTACACACTCACTCACTCACTACCTCCCTCCCTCTACAGGTCAAGTTTCCTAATGTAGTTCCTCCACTTACACCAGCACTTCCAGGAATAAGAGGGCCAAGCAGAGAGCAGGGGGCTCTCTCGAGGGCAACCTGGAGACAATTCTCTTGCTCATGGGTAGAAGAGCCAGCAAGGCAAAAATCATCCCCCAATCAGGTACTCTAAAGAAAGGGAGAGTATTACTTCAATGGTGATATATTGGGAAAGGTTCCAATCCAAATTGATCTGGTGTTCTTGTACACCAATTGCTGAAAGCAAACATGCAGTTGCAGCGTGCAGTTGAGAAGGCAAGTGGCGTGTTGGCTTCATGGAAAGAGGGTTTGAGTACAGGAGCAAGGATGTCTCTCCACAGTTACACCAGGCCTTGGTGAGACCACACCTGGACCGTTGTGTGCACTTTTGCAACTCTATGGTCTCTTTACCTGAGAAAAGTTATGCCTGGCATTGAGGGGGGTGCAGAGAAGGTTCACCAGAATAATTCCTGGCATGGCAGGACTGTGGCAGCCCACTTGATTGGCACCCTATTAACCACCCTAAACAAAGCATTTCCTCCACTACTGTCTTGTTGTGGCTGCAGTGTGTGCCATCTCCAAAATGCACTGTATTTACTCACCGAGGCTATTCTGAAATCACTTCCCAAATTCTCAACACCAGGAAGGACAAGGGCCACAGCAGGTGCTTGGGAACACCACTTCCTACAAGCTTCTCTCCAAGCTGTATACTCCCCTGGTTTGGAAGTAATTTATTTCCGGTGCCAAACACTCTGAACTGCTCAGCCGAGTTTGCATCACTTAGTCCATGGGTGCATCAACCTATCTTCATCATCACTGGGTCTATATCCTGGGACCCCCTACTCAACAGCATTGTGGGATCACCTTCACCAAGAGGATTGCAGTGAATCAAGAACACTGTCCTTCTCTACCTTCTCAAAGGCAATTTGGTTTGGGCAATAAATACCAGCCTTGCCAGTAAAGCCCACATCCCTCAAAAGTGATTTAAAAAATGTTAAGTTGCTGATGTGATTTGCATATCTTGAATTGTATTAACTGGAACAAGAATTATATAAAATGGAAAACCCCTGCAATTTTTGGATTACTAAGGATAGAGTCTAGCCATTTATCTGCTTCCGCTAATTGTATGATTGCTTTTGTTACATTAATGGCCAAACGATCCATTTTGCTTAAATGGAAGGATCCAATACCCCCTACTACTTTTCAATGGTTCTCTCAAACTATATCATGTTTAAACTTGGAAAAAATTAGGAGCGGTACTGTTGATCCTTCACTTAAATTTGAAGATATTTGGAGTCCATTTATTCAATATTTTCACATGATGTAGATCCCCTTTTAATAACTTTCCAACTTAGAGGAATGGAGTTGATGACATAATATTGCTCTGTTTCTACTGAGAAATTTTAGTCCAGTCTTTTTTTTCTTCTTTTTTTGTTTGTTTTTTTTTGAAATTTTTCTGTTTAATTTATATCGTTTATAATTTTTCTTATTGATTTGGGTTTTTTTTCTCTTTCTTTTTTCTTAATTTATGTAATAAATATTTTTCTTTCTTTTATATTACATTCATTTACTAAGAGATCATTGGATCTACAGATTTTTTTATATCTTATTGTTCTTTATGATTATCTGTGCCATGATTGTTATCCTGATCTTTTTGTATTACACGTACAAACATTGATGTTATATATTAATCTACATTAATTTGAAAACCAATAAAAAGATTGAAAAAGAAAAAAAAAGAAAAGAAAACCCAATGTTACCGTCTGATTCTTAAAGTATGAATCAGCCTGTGGGTGAAGATAGTAATGTGCAAATGAAAAGACCACAATAAGTGTTTCAAACTTTATACCTAAGTGCATTGCGAGTGAACCCGATTGTGAACGCTGTGTAAATTGCAATTCCTAACTTGAAATGCATGTAGCCAATTTCTCAATTTTCTGAACTTTCTTTGTAATTTTTCTCCAAGACATGTAAAATGGATTTACGCCCTGACACTTGGTAACCCTTTATTTGACCTTATTGGAGGGACTAAGGCTTGTAAGTAGATAGACACACCCATATAATAAGTGCTGCAAAATCAATTCAACAGTACAGACCGCTTGGCATTGGAAATTAATTATTTTTCTTACTCTGTAACAGTAAGCTTGTACCTAAGGAAGTGCTCCAAACATGTGGACCTCTACTGGGTAATGGGAGCATGAAAAGAATCCAAGTTAATCAAATTTACACAAAGACCACATTTTTCAACAACTCTCCTCTCAGGATAACTAAATTGTTTTTTACAGTTTGCTGTTTTTTCAGTAGTGTGAAGTCTCACCTTCTCATTTATAGAAGGAAGCCAATTGGCCTATCAAGTCTATTCTGGCTTCTTTGAACGTTCCCATTGAACCCATCCCCTCACTCACTTCCCTGTGACCTGTTCTCTCTCAGATGCTCATCAATTCCACCCTAACTTGCCTCTCCATCCGAATAGGTTTGGAATGTGGATGGAAACTGGAGAACTCAGAGGAAATCCAAGTGGTCACAGGGAGAATGTTGAAACCGTGTCCTGGAGATGTGTGACAGCTGCTTTACTGCTGCACCACTCTGCCACACACAACAAATTAATGTGATTCTTTCAATCATTTGTCCAAGCCAGATGTTGCTTAAGAAAATTTCTGGGTGTCTCACTGCAATTAGAAATGTCAAGAGTTGACTGTCTATACAGCAATCACTACACCCCCAAAAGAGCTCACTGTGTTATCCCTATTGAGAAATTTCAACAAATGAAAAATGCTTTTTAAAGCTCATATTTTATATATTGATAGTTATATTTATAGGCTCTAGTATTTTCAATAACTTTAACTTGGGGAACAAAGTTTTTTAATGTATTTTTAAAAATAACTTCTGTCGATCTCTTCCCAGCTGAGTCCATTCTCTGGTTGATCTCTCTCGACCTTCAGCTATCATTATTCTTGGAAAAGCCACAGACACACATACAAGGAGGAGCATGGGGTATCTTGACTCTTAATTGCCCTCCCTTTCTCCGAAGAAATGTCCACAGCCAAAATCAGGAAGACACCACACATGGACAGCTGCACTGTGAGCTTCCAAGCAGCCCCCCCGCCAGAAGTTTGATCAGAGTGTTGCTGGAAAGCTTACATGAAGGAGTGCTGCTTCCATTTTGCTTTGGGTAAGTAAGGAAGAGCCTTCCTTCCCCCACTGTGTGGAGCTGGCCTGCCAAGAATTAAGTGGATAAATGAGAATCTGGCTAGCAGCATGACTAAAGGATTTGAAGGCAAATATAAGCTGAGATAATTAAAATTTTTGTAGAATGTAGGTGTTTCTGTGGCCAAGGAATCCGGGATGGAAATTCTTTTGAACTTTGATGACCATTGGGAATACTTGTGGAGCTGCCCCTCAGAGCTTTAAATAAATGGCATAGACTTCATCATGGCACCTCTTCAATCGGTGGAGGAGGGTTAACAGATCAGATTGATTCTGTGCATCTTAATTGTTTCTGTAAATATTTCAGTAGAAGTTACACCCACACCCATGATCTCCCACCATTAGTGATCCTGCAAGCATGGAGAACCACGGTAATGGTGTTTCCATTGAACATTCACCCCTCTGATAGAGGGTTAGTGAAAGAGCACGTGAACAGAATCTACATACCAGTCTTTCTTGTCTAGTCGCCACATTTAGTATCCACAATTCCAGTGATCCCACCCTTGAATATACTGAATAACTGATACCCTGGTGTAGATCATTCCAAATTTTGAGTGAAGTCATTTCTTCCTGCCCCTTCTCAGACAGGATAATCCCTGATTCTGAGATGAGGACACTTAGTTTTAGACCTCCTTGCCAAAGAAACATCCTCTTTGCATCTACCCCATTAAACCAGTTATAATTGTTTATATTTCAACAAGGCCATCTCTCATTCTTCTAAACTTCAGTGAATATGGGCCTCATGTAGTTTGTCTCTTCTCTTGTCACAGAAGTCAGTCTAGTGCATCTTCATTGTATCCCCCAAGGCAATTATGTCCTTCCATAAGTAAAATGAAATGGTATCTGTGCATGGGCGTGGTCTCACCAAACTCCTGAAGCATTACTGCAAGTTTCCTTACTTGCTTTTCTAATTGTTTTGCTTTACCTACACATGAGCTTTCTGTGATTCATATACAAGGACCCAGGAGAACCTCTGCATAACAACATTTCCCTCTCTCTCAGCTTGTCACTTTTCCTTCAAAAAATGGTTAGCTTTACCACATTATATTGCAGATATAATGAAAAGTTTGCTGATACAGAATCTGCAAATGTGCCTAAGAAATTAATGAGAAAAATCAGTGAACAACCGACACCACAGAGGGAAAGACAGGAGGCAGAATGTTCTCCCATTTGATCAAGGTATAGTGCCTTGTTCTGGATCAGGTTTTTTTGTGACATTCCCCAGCATTTCTTACCTGCACCCACCTCTGATTCACTGAGGCTGATACATCAGTTGCACTTCTTAGGTTTTGTATCAGATAAACTTTTCAGTTCCTGCATGATTTTATTCCCCTTAATTTCACCTTAGGTCACACTTCAATCTAACTTTTGCAGCAAAGTTTATCAGTCCCATTGTTCAGAAATTCATGATTTGCATTGTCAGTTTTTTTCCCAGTTTCTTCTGCCAGAAGTAATTCAGGTCAAAATTTCCATGGAGTTCACTCGTCTGGGGTAAGTCATTAAGAACTGGTACAGAGCAGGTGTAGAAAGGCATCAATGTTAATAGTGAGGAGGTTTCTGCTTTCCTTTAGGATCCCTCACTCTTTGTTCTCCTCTTCCACCATCATCCTACTGCAAGCAGAGATGGTGGGGTGATGGTGGGCAGTGAATTCTGGTGTCTTGAGAATAGCTCTATGGTTAAATTGGTATTGGTATTGGTTTATTATTGTCACTTGTACCGAGGTACAGTGAAAAACTTGTCTCGCAGACCGATCGTACAGGTCAATTCATTACACAGTGCAGTTACATTGAGTTAATACAGAGTGCATTGAGGTAGTACAGGTAAAAACAATAACAGTACAGAGTAAAGTGTCACAGCTACAGAAGAAGCGCAGTGCAGGTAGGCCATAAGGTGCAAGGTCACAACAAGGTAGATTGTGAGGTCAAGAGTCCATCTCATCGTATAAGGGAACCGTTCAATAGTCTTTTCACAGTGGGATAGAAGCTGTCCTTAAGTCTGGTGGTATGTGCCCTCAGGCTCCTGTATCTTAAAGAATTCAATATTAAACTCCACTTGGACAAATACCAGGCAACCTTGAGCTGAGCTGAGCTGAGCTGTGCCTCCAAGTTCGGATGTTGGTGCACGCCAGCACCTTACCACAGAAGCTACTCTCTTGTCAAGCAAATGTGTTGTGGAGAGTTTCGGCAGCCTATCCACGAAGAGGAGCAAATGGCTTGGGAAGCACAATATGGTAAAACCCTTACATTTCATTAATGTGTAAACCTCCTTCAGCTAAACTGTTAATACCATGTCTCTCTAGCTCCCTTGCTGTCTCAAAAAGTTCCAAGAAGATTCAGGCCATTGAGGGGCCACATTCTGAAGCATCCTGGAAATATTTATGATACATCAATTCAGTTTGTGTTTATCTGAAGGAAAATAATGCACCATGTACTTTTTTGTACAGAAATACTACCACTGCTTCCTGCATGAGTAATTAAACAAAAATAAACATAAGCACTAAATCTGGGAGATTGTTATTTCTTGAATTGAACAATTTGTATATGGAGAGTTGAAGGTTTTAGCCAAAAGTAAATGGAATGTTATTAAAACAATAAAAGAACGTATAATATTTTCCGGTTTTGGTAGTAGAACAGTATAATCCATGACTATGACAATCAACAATGAATAGGAAGTCAGTTTGCTTTCCCTTCGTGTTACAGAGACTGTTGGAGGCACTGTGTGTTCCCCATCATTAAACAGATGCAGGCCCAGAATTTTCCCAGAGTGATTTGGGTATCTGATGCACATCTGGTGAGCTTATGTGGGTAAGCATGAGATGCAATTTCCATTACCCAGATCAACTGTCCTCTGTAACTCCTACAAGGCCTTAGTGCGAGCTGTATACTAGACAGATTGGAATTATCACACTGTGTTGTTTCCAATAAGAACTGCTTGAGGACAACGTGAGACTCATGCAGGATTTTCATTACAACTTTATAACTAGGTTTGTCCTTGGGTTCTAGAATAGGCAAACAACATGTCAACCTGGTGAACTTTCTCATGACCCAAGAAACTATAGACAACAATGGAAAACAGAAATTAAAATAAAATATTCTCTATGTTTTTGTCACTTAAGGATGTCACCTTTTCCAAATCCAGTGATTATTTTCTTACCCCTGCTCAACCTGTTTACTCGACCAACAAATATTCTGCAGTTTATTATTGAGTGTCAATGCCAGACAATTTGCAAGAGGTCAACTTTGTCTGAAGTCTATCATTTCTTTAGAAGAGAAAAGTTTGATTTTAATCACCGAGTACAATCAAACAAAAAAAATCCCACCATCACTTAAACAACAAGACCAAACAAGAATCTCTTGGGAAATAAGTGTGATTATCTTGAGAATATAATGTTAATGCTTGACTGAACCTCATTATAAAACCTCTTTCAGTCGGAATGGTGAAACAATGACCATGTTGTGTTAGCGTCATTGGTCTGGAAACAGAACAGGCTTGAAACAGCAGGAAATTGCATTTGTGTTTAAGCATTATTACGTGAATTACGTGACTTGATCTTAACTTGGGGGCCTGAGTGGGACTGGGTACAGACTGGTTGGCACTTCTTCACCTCAGTTTTCTCATTCTAGCAGAGAGGGGAAGAGGGAAAGATAAGAGGACTGGAGGTGCTGGAATCTGGAGCAACACACAATCTGCTGGAGGAACCCAGCCGGATAAGCACCATCTGTGGGAGAAAAGAAATGGTCGACGTTTCGGGTCGAAACCCTGCATCAGGACTGAGAGTGGAGAGGCGAGATTGCCAGTATAAAGAGGGGAAGGGAAGTGGAGAAACAGGAGCTCAAGGTGATTGGTGGATTGAGGAGGGGTGTAAGATGACAGGTAGATGGTACCAGGTGGGGGGGGAGTGGGGGTTGAGTTGGGAGACAGTAGCAGGTGAATGATAGATGGAGGCAGACAGAGAGAGAGAGGGAAGAGGGGAAAAAAACAGATGGAGCAAGGTGGGGGGGGGTGGGGGAGTGGGGTTGTGATGATAGGAGACAGCTGCTGGAGGGAGATAAGTAGGGACACAAAGATCCATCACTGCTGGGCTCTGATAAGTGAAGGAGGTGAGAATGGGAACCATTAGGGGAGAGGTGAAGGGAAGTTGGAACCAAGAGGGGAGGGGGAAGAAAGATTGGTGAAGGGGGCTGGGGGGTATGAGGGTAAGGGGAGAAAAATGGGGTGGGAGTACCAGAGGAGGATTGGAAGGAGAGGGAGAGGGCAGGCACGGTAGTGTAGCAGTTAGCGTAACACTATTACAGTGCCAGCGACCTGGGTTCAATTCCCGCCGCTGTCTGTAAGGAGTCCCCGTGACTGCGAGGGTTTCCTCCGGGTGCTCTGGTTTCCTCCCACATTCCAAAGACGTACGGGTTAGGAAGTTGCGGGCATGCTATGTTGGCGCCGGAAGCGTGGCGACACTTGCGGGCTGCCCCCAGAACACTCTACACAAAAGATGCATTTCACTGTGTGTTTCGATGTACAAGTGACTAATAAAGAAATCTTGTCTTATCTGGTGGGGGTCAGAGGGAGGGGCGGGAGAGGGAAGGAAAAGAAAAACAGAATGAATAACTGACTGGAGGGAGGGTTAAATTGGAAAGGGCATTGGATGAAATCTGCAGCCTGATTCCCCTCCCCACACCGTCCTCCAGCAGTGACATAATAACCGATGTGTGGGTAGTGGGGGAATTGGGCAGCAAAGGGCCCAGGGGAAAGGGACCCCGAGAAGTTAAGTGAAGGGGCCAAGAGAGAAGAGGGAGGACACTGAGAGCTCAAACATGATTGTGGTCATGGGAAGGGTCAGGCAATGCTGAAGTGGGAAGGTCAAGAAATCCCTGTGAAGCCTGGAGGATCACTCCTGGTCCACTAGGGAACCAACACCAAATGTAAAAGCCTGGGCACCTGGGCCTCTCTGGTCCTTGATCCAGCCTGGGATATCTTTTATCAACATAGTCCATGCTATGCACCAGCCACACAGCTCCTTGGATGTTATTGGCCCCCTTTATCCGAATATCAATAGGGCCGTTGAGATGTAATGGTCTCATTTACAGCCATCAATATTGCCACACCAAGGGAGGGCATGGGTAACCCAGCTCCATCCTATTCCCCAAAGACCCCATCTTTATCAGGCCCCTGTTACAGATGGGACTGTACTCTCCCCCCTGGCTCTCTGGGAGCACTCCTGTGTAAGAAGACTGGAGCTCCTGCAATTTCTGGACTGACGCTGCAGTATAGGGGTGGTGCAGAGGCTGTGACTGCTTCAGAAGGCTGCTTAAAATCCCACTGGTCTAGGGAGCACTGGGGGGTCCTCCTACTCTCCTGGTCAACCAACAGCACTAAAAACAATCAGGGGTTTGAAATGGCTTCATTGTTGTTTGTGGGACTTTGCTGTTGTACAACTTGGCTGTGGTATTTTCCTGCACTACAACAGCAATTTCACTTCAGAACATTTCACTGGCTTACAAGAGCTCCCAGGTAAGTGAAAAGAGATGTGAAATATAAGCAGGAAGTGCTGCAAACATTTAGTAGGTCAGGCAGCAAATGTAGAAAGGGAAAGCTCAGGTTAAAGATTTATCAGAACAGTATAATGTGAGTACTTTTATCTTTCTAAATAAAACAGAAATGTTTGCAACAAAATAGCTAATGTTTTTTTTTAATGAAAGCAGGATCCAGTTTAATAAAGGAATTGCTTCCTGCCAGCACAATTTCCAGTACATTACAACACAATGCATGCATGCATTTCGTCATTCAGTGACTGGAATGTGGCATTAAATAGCCTGAAAAACTGTGACAAAATTGCAGCCATGGCAAATACAGCACTCACTTATCTTCTCATTGTAGAAGAAGGGAATTGGAAACAAGAGAGGAAATAGAATTAATTGGATCGCCCTGAAAAAGAGCTCACACAGGTATGATGGGCACAACCTTTTCTTCTTTACAGTTGAAGAATTCCTTGTCTTCTTTTCTCTTTTCCTTAAAAATTGCCCGTAGAATGCCATCTCCTGTTTGGAAGGGAATCTTCAGAGTTATTGGGTGACAAAACAAATTAGATGATCTCCTTATTTCTGGCATTTTAGGGATGAAGTGGTAAGATCTGTCATAGTGATCAAATAAAATCAGCTTCTTCCATTATTTTTGAGCAGCACTCATCTATATTATTGCTGTTAATCCAACCAACTTGTTGATTTAGCTGATGTTGCATGGAAAGTAAAATAATGAGTACTGTGGTAGCATATTAATTTTTCTTTACCACAGGTTTTGGGCAAAATTGGCAAGACCTCATTTACTTACAAGCCCTGGTTGTCCTGAATAGATGGCACTGCTGAGCCATCTGTTGAAGTGCTGCAACCCATGTGGTGAACTTTTGCTTTCCGAACCTTCTTTGTCTCTGTAACTCTCTCTGAATAGTAATAGGATTAGATAAGGAAGACCAGGTTTGTCACCAAGTGACGATGAAGGGGTGATGTGGTTTTGCCTAAGTGTGGTGTGACTCTGGGACAGGGAAGCTGCTTGTCATTGTTCCCCCATGGCACTGCTGCTTCTGTCCTTGGGGTCCTAGAGCAGGGAGGTGACTTCCATTAAATGCCCCTTATGGACCAGATACAATTAGAGTCAGAGTTGTTCTGAAGTGATAAGGAGATTTTATTTTGGAGCCAATTAATTTTTTAAAAAATAATGTATGATTAATTCCTCATGTTAATTCTTTTCTGGCGTGGTGTGGTAATTTGATTGGTACTGAACACCATTACTCTTTCTTGTCCGTTATTTTGTTTTCTTCCCTGAATTGCTCATGAATTCACTCACTGGAAGATGGAGATACAAGAGACTGCAGACGCTGGGATCTGGAGCAACACACAATCTGCTGGAGGAACTCAGTGGGTCGAGCAGCATCTGTGGGGGGAAAGGATTTGTCGACAAGATGCTGCTTGACCCACTGAGTTCCTCCAGCAGATTGCTTGTTCACTCACTCTAAGTAACATTTACTTCTCATTCTTCATGCTGTTAATTTCACTATCCTGTGATTGGTTAAGGACATGCAATTTTGCTTGTCCTGTTCATTCAGATCCCAGATGTCTGCTTTCTCTCACTGTGACATTATCAGCTTTCAGCTACTTAAAACAAAAATAATCTTTAGACTAGGCAGCAGGCATTACTTATTGCCTTGCTGAAGCTACTTATAAGGCCTTGTGTTTCTTTATGGGTCAAGGGTAAGATGCAGGGCTGGTGCCGAGTCGGACATTAGTACATATTGCTGCAAAACACACCTCCACTTGGGATTGCTTCAGTCAGTTTGATATGGATTGAGATGGGATATTGCAGGACTGAGCCCAACATTCTGTCTTCCAAAAGCAACCACACTAAGGTATGCACTATCCCTCAAGCTCTGGTTAATATGGCAGGAGTTCAAACATGGGGAAATTTAGGGCTGTTTTATTGGATGATTTTCAATTAAATTCAACTCATCTATAGACTGAGAGCAAAATCAGAGTAAGACTTGCATTTATAAAGTGCCAACCATATTCCTTTCCTGACATTCTAAAACACTTTTCAGCCAGAAACACTTCTGAAGTGCATGCACTGTATACACAGACAATTTGTGCACAGTAAGCTCCCCCAAAAGCAATGTGATAATGACTGGACAGCAATAAGTGATGTTGAGCAAGGGATAAATATTGACCAGGTCATCTTTTACGTCCATCTGGGAGAGTGGATAGGGCCTTGGTTTAAAACTAGATTTAGAAAATTGTGTTTCTAATGGTGAAGCACTCTTTCTCTGTTCCACTGAGAGATGGTAATCAATAAGACAAGTGAGGATCAAAGGAAAGCTTGCTTAAAGGTTTGTGTTGGGATAGGATATTGATGTGGAGCCTGCTCATAGGGTCATATTAGCTAATCCTGCTGCAATTTCTTATTCCTGTGTGTTAGAACCAAGGTGCGCAACCACAACCTGTTTGAATGATGTTTGAATTGGTTTGAAGGTCTTAATGGGCTGTTGCTGTTCGTCAAAGTGCAATGAACATTGCTTGTTGCTCAGAGGCTTATTCTGTTGGAGAGCATTCTATCATTTCAGGAAAAGGATTAATTTCAACTTCTAAACAACGATAGGTAACTATTGTGTCTTACACTTCTTTTCAAATTTATCGTGACTTTCATTCAGTGAAGTAGAGAGTACTGGGACTTTGGTGGAATATGAGGCCTCTATCTAAATATGTTCCAGACCAACCCAAATATTTAACAAACTTTCATTTGTTGCAACCACTAACTGTGGGTAAATCTTTAATATATATCTGAATGGTGCTTTGGGACCGAAATGTTTTCATTACAGAGTGGACGGTGATTTCATTGTGCAAATCACCAGCTGTGTCAGCACAGTCGACGAAGCACAGACTGCTTCCACTGACAATGCTGAAACCTCTTTCTCCCTGATTCTTTGCCAGGTTCACAACATAATTGATGATACTTTCCAAATCTCCAGCCAGATCCACCAATCCAGACTCTGCTTATTAAAGATATACCGTACAAAAGCCAGGAAGCATTTAATGAAAATCATTTCCCAACTTGGCACATGACCCGCAACATGCACTGAGAATTGCTTAATGCAGGCTTGCTGCCCTACTCTTGTGCTCTTTGCTGTTGTAGTCATGCTTCAATATCATATTCTGAATATTAAACAATGACAAATGCTGGAAATCTGCAATAAGTTAGTTAAATGGCCAAGGAAAATACAGATCAGTGATTTGCATTCTGACTATGGCTGGCGCTCCAAGTAATGCAGCATCATTGAACAAAACACAGGGAGGTTGGTCAGGATCAGGGTATGGGAGGCTATGAAGGAAGTGTAGCCCATAGAGCCTGTTCCACCATTCAATCTGATGATGTTTGATCTTTTGCCTCAGGGCCACTTTCTTGCACTAACCCCAGACCCCTTGCTTCCCCTAATATCTAAAAATCCATCCACTCACTCTTGCATGTACTGAGAGACTGAGCTTCCACGGCTCTTTTGGGCAGAGAATTTCAAATGCTCCCCACAGGCATGGTAGTGTAGCGGTTAACTTAATGCTTTACAGCAACAGAGACCTGGGTTCAATTCCGGCACTGTCTGTAAGGAGTTTGTACGTTCTCCCCGTGTCTGCATGCGTTTCCTCCGGGTGCTCCGGTTTCCTCCCACATTCCAAAGACTTATGGGTTAGGAAGTTATGGGCATGCTATGTTGGCACCGGAGGCATGGTGACAATTGCGAGCCCAGAACACTCTACGCAAAAGATGTATTTCACCGTATTTCACAATATTTCACAATATTTTAGATGCATCTCATTAGGGCGCTTTCTGTTGGGAGTGAGACATCTCAACTCTTATCTTCAAGTCCTCTTACTATAAAAGCCAATGTACCATTTGGCTTGGTAATTGGTGTTGTACCTTCATGTTAATTTTCAGTCATTCACGTACACAGATACCCAAGCCCCTCTGAGCATCAACACTTTTCAATCTCTCAGCATTTAAAACAAAATTGTTTTTTTTATTTTAATCAAAGTGGATACGCTCTCATTTTTCCACATAATATTCCAGCTGCCACATCCCTGCCCATTCTGTTCAACCATCTCCATAAAATCCTCCTCACCATCCACACCACCAGCCAGCTTTGTATCATGACCAAATCTGGATATATTACACTCAGTCCCCTCATGTAAATCATTGGTATAAATTGTGTATATCTGGGAGCCCAGCACCAATTCCTGCTGCTCCCCAGTAACCACAGACTCCCAACCTGAAAGTAACTTGTTAATGCCTACTCCCTGTTTCTTTAAACCACACCAATACGTTACATCGAATACCGTGCACTCTGATTTAATATGCTTTTGTGTGGAACCTTATAGAAGGCCTCCTGAAAGCCCCTATACACTATATCAACTGGCTCACCCCTATCTATCCTGGAAGTTACAACCATGCAGTACACACACAGATTTATCAAACACAAGTTCCCTTTCATAAATCTACATAATCCTGCCCAGACCTTTTATTATTTTCTAAATGCCTTGTTACCACTTTCTTCATAATAGATCTCAACATTTTCCCCATTACTGATGTCAGGTTATTTCCCCCTATTTCCTCTCTCCCTTTTTTCTTAATTAATGAGGTTATGTTCATTACTTTTCAGTCTGTGGGAGTGGTTCTGGTTTCTGGTGTCTGGAATCTGGTTCTTTGGACAATGACAACCAATGTATACACTATGTCCATTGTCTTGTCCTTCACATTTCAAATTTCTGTCAATTTCTGCATGAATATCAAATCATAGAATCATCCAGCACAGAAACAGTCCCTTCAGCCCACTAGGTCTGCACTGACCATCAAGCACCCATTTGCACTAATCCTACACTAATACAATTTTATTCTCCCCGCATTCCCATCACCTCCCCCCAGATTCTGCCATTCATCTGCACACTAGGGACAATTTACAGTGGCCCATTATCCTACCAACCTGCATGTTTCTGGGACGTGGAAAGAAACTGTAGCACTTGGAGGAATCACGTGTGATCACCATGTGAACTCCGCCCAGAAAGCACCAGGGGTCAGGATTGAACCTGGGTTGCTGGAGCTGTGAGGCAACAGGTCTACCGGCTTTACCACTATGCTGTCCAACTTATTCAATGATGGCAAAGGTAACTGTCACCTAACAGTGGACAGTGTTAGGCATGATAGCGTAGCGGCTAGCATAACGCTATTACAGCACCAGCGACCCAGATTCAATTCCGGCCACTGTCTGTAAGGAGCTTGTACGTTCTCCCCATGACTGCGTGGGTTTCCTCCGGGTGCTCCGTTTTCCTTCCACATTCCAAAGACGTACGGGTTAGGAAGTTGTGGTCATGCTATGTTGGCGCTGGAAGCGTGGCGACTCTTGCTGGCTGCCCCCAGAACACTCTACACAAAGATGCATTTCACTGTGTGTTTCAATGTACATGTGACTAATAAAGATACCTTATTATACTCCACTTAAACAACTCTCATGTTAGACTTGTTGCTACTGATTTCAGACCTTGTTAAGCCCTGGAAATGGTTGTAGCTGAGCCATAATGCAACAGAAAATGCAATGATCATCTGTGGTGAGAAATGACCAACCACTTTACAAGTCACTAGAGCTATCAATGGTGCTTTGCTGTTATCCAAAATAACTTTGCAATAATAACAAGATTTGTAACAAATGTTTACAGTCTGCATGGCATGACATCCTCCAGCAGAAAAAGAACTAAATGCCCATTTCGGACTCCATTCCATAGGGCTAAATGGTTTCACAGAGGAATAAAAAATTACGGCATATAAGGAGGGCATTTGGCCCATAATTTTGCCACAGATGAACTTGCCAACTCTTAGTCCATAACTTTTCAGGTTATGGTTCTCCAAGAGCTTGCGCAGGTACTATTTAAATGTGTGAGAACTTCTGCCTCCAATATCCTTTCACCACCACACACACAGGCTACAAGACAAAGTCAGGCTGCATAGCTAACAACAGCGCATCCCTTCCTGATGAACTTAACGCATTCTATGTGCGTTTTGAACAAAAGGGAAGTGGATTGTCACCATCCACCCTGACAGCCACCAATGCAGCTGAACCTGTGATCACAGTGGAGGACGTAAGATCAGTCTTCCGGAGAGTGAACACGAGGAAAGCACCTGGCCCAGATGGTGCCCTGGGCCGCATGCTCAGATCTTGTGCTGATCAGCTGGCAGAAGTATTTGCGATCATATTCAACCCTCTCCCTGCTTCAATATCAGGTTCCCTCCTGTTTTAAGAAGACCACTATCATCCCGGTACCAAAAAAAAGCAAGGTAACATGCCTCAATGACTACCGACCAGTGGCTCTGACATCCACCATCATGAAGTGCTTTGAGAGGCTGGTCATGGCACGCATCAACTCCAGCCTCCCAGACAACCTGGACCCATTGCAATTCACCTATCGGCGAAACAGGTTTACAGCGGATGCCACCTCCCTGGCCCTACACTCAGCTCTGGAGCATCTGGACTGTAAAGACACATATGTTAGACTATTGTTTATTGATTACAGCTCTGCCTTCAATACAATAATTCCAAGCAAGCTTGTCACCAAACTCCGAGACCTAGGACTCAACGCCTCCCTCTGTAACTGGATCCTTGACTTTCTAACAAACAGACCGCAATCAGTGACGATAGGCAGCAATTCCTCCGGCACGATTATTGTCAACACTGGTGTATCACAAGGCTGCGTCCTCAGCCCTCTACTCTACTCCCTATACACTCACGACTGTGTGACCAGATTCTGCTCTAACTCCATCTACAAGTTTGCAGATGATACCACCGTTGTAGGCCGTATCTCAAACAGTGATGAGTCAGAGTAGAGGAAGGAGATAGAGAGCTTAGTGGAATGGTGTCATGACAACAACCTTTCCCTCAATGTCAACAAAACAAAAGAGCTGGTCATTGACTTCAGGAAAGGGGGCAGTGTACGTGCACCCATCTACATCAATGGTGCTGCGGTCGAGAGGGTTGAGAGCTTCAAGTTCCTGGGAGTGAACATCACCAACAACCTGTCCTGGTCAAATCACGTAGTTGCCACAGCCAAGACAGCTCACCAGTTCCTCTACTTCCTCAGGAGGCTAAAGAAATATGGTTTGTCCCCTTTGACTCTCACCAACTTTTACCGATGCACCATAGAAAGCATCTTACCTGGATATATCATGGCTTGGTACGGCAACTACTCTGCCCAGGACTGCAAGAAGCTGCAGAGAGTTGTGGACACAGCCCAGCGCATCACAGACACCAGCCTCCCCTCCTTGGACTCTGTCTTTACCTCTCGTTGTCTTGGTGAAGCAGCCAGCATAATCAAAGACCCCACCCACCCAGGACATTTTTCTCTTCTCTCCTCTTCCATCGGGTAGAAGATACAGGTGCCTGAGGGCACATACCACCAGACTTAAGGACAGCTTCTACCCCACTGTGATAAGACTATTGAACAGTTCCCTTATACAATGAGATGGACTCTGACCTCACGATCTACCTTGTTGTGACCTTGCACCTTATTGCACTGCACTTTCTCTGTAGCTGTGACACTTTACTCTGTACTGTTATTGTTCTTACCTGTACTACATCAATGCACCTTGTACTAACTCAATGTAACTGCACTGTGTAATGAATTGACCTGTATGATCGGTTTGTAAGTCAAGCTTTTCACTGTACCTCGGTACAATTGACAATAATAAACCAATACCAGTACCAATACCATTGAAGTGAAATAATGTATCCTCAACTCCCCTTTCATCCTTCTACCAATTAACTTAAACCCATGCTCTCCATTTACCGTTAAATGAAAGAAGTCCTTTTGTTTACTCCAGCTAAACCTCTCATTATTTTATTCAGAGCAGTTAAATCTCTCAATCTCCTTCATTACAAAGAAAGCAACCCCAGTTTAGATAATCTCATAACTACAACTCTCTATCTTTTCCCATATTGTGCTTGGATCAGTGAAAGGGAAGATTTGCTGTGGAAAGTCAGACTCTGAAGTTGGTGAGCCCAATGGTTACTTTACACAAAATGTTGTTCAAACTTTTGTCTCTACAAGGTGGGGGTGTGCGCTGGTATGTGGCATAATGGGAAATGAGAGCAGAGATGGGGGGGTAGGGCTTCCGAGTCTGCAGCTATGGAACATGAACCGAACTGGGACTTTGACTATTGGTACGATGACTTGCAGAATGGTTATAATAAAAGTTCCCCTGCTTCATCGTCGCTCACCTCGATCAATAGGGATTAAAAAAACCTCATTAGAATTTTCTGGTTGTGCGATAGTATTTGTGAATCTGATGCACAGAGGAAGAGTATTAAGTCCTGCTTTACTATTTGGGCTACAGGTAGTTTGGATTGACTCTGATGTGATATAATACAAACACCAACACCCTATCCAGCTGCCATTGATAAACTTAACCACTTTACAGAACTCATGCCACAATATCATAGCAAATGATTCCATGGGAGATTTGTGTAACCACGCAGCAAAATATTCATGTTGTGTTCACCTCTCTGGAAGGAAATAATGGCGTGGAACAGAAAGCATGATCTAAAACTATCTTCTGTGAATTCCACTTGAGTATCTTTTCATTATCAAGTTTCACTGCGACGACTTGGATGATTCTTGAGTGAATCAATATCAATGAACTTGTAATTGATTGGTGCTGACCTCTCTGGTGAACGTTAGCTTCTATACCTTAGGGAGGCTGTGAAAGAAGCAGCAATTACTTGAGTTGAAGCCAGTTAAACCAGGTTGATTTCACAGCCGTATTAATCTGTGGTTTACTTGCAATTTACTTTTACTAAATTAACATGTAATCCTGATCTAATTTGTATGGAATTCTCCAAGTTAACCAATCCTAATCATCCCATTGCTGTAATTGGCCCTACATCCTTGTTAAATTAGAGGCCCTTAAGGTGGACAGATTCGACCTTTCACTTCACAGGAGTATCCCGTTACGGCTGCCTTATTCATGCCAAGCAATTACATTGAATTCACACCATGATACAGGCCACTGGCCTCTTGGTCTGGGTGCCATTTATGCTCTACATAGACATGTTCTCACCATCTGAAATATCAGCATTACTCTCTATTCCTTTCTCCTCATTTACTTAACAAGGTTTTGCTTAAATACTTTTACTTGCCTCAGATATTCCATGTGATGTACAGATTCCACATACAAACCATTCCCTCCGGTGAAGAAGTTATTAGTTACTCTCTAATGGTCAATAGTATTGAAATCCTTTACATTTCACAGGAAGCATTATAAGTTTAGGGACGGTAAATTTTTACAAACTTCTACTGAGCTTTGGAGCTTTCTCCTGAGCACAAGCAGAGGTGATATTTGAGTTCACCCTTTTAGTCTTAGTTTCTCTGCCTGCCTTTTCTCTTCCTGTCTGATGCTCTCTGTGCCAACTATGCTCTCTGTCTCTTGTAATTTCATTCTTTTCCACTATTTCTCTTTCAGTTTTCCTTCCTTCCTTCCTTCCTTCTTTCCTTTCCATCTATCTCCGGGCAGGAACATGGTTGCTCAGTTTTATTTTTCATCTTTCCTTCCTAAAAAAAGGTATTTTAATCCTGGATAACAAATCCTGGTGGCACGGTAGCGTAGCGGTTAGCGCGACGCTATTACAGCGCCAGCGATCGGGGTTCGATTCCCGTCGCTATCTGTAAGGAGTTTGTACGTTCTCCCGTGTCTGCGTGGGTTTGCTCTGGGTGCTCCGGTTTCCTCCCACATTCTAAAGACGTATGGGTAGGTTAATTTGGGGTTTAAAAATGGGCGGCGCAGACTCATTGGGCCAAAAGGGCCTGTTACTACGCTGTAAATAAAACTAAAAAAAAGTGCTATCAACAGATCTAGGTGTTTAAAAATATTTGGGCAGATATGCCGATAGCAAAGGCTTAGAGGGACATAGGCCAAATGCAAGCAAATGGGACTAGCTCAGGTAGGCAGCTTGGTTGGCATGGATGAGTTGGGCAGAAGGGTCTGTTTCCATGTTGTATCTCTTTGTGACTCTATGTTATTTGAGCACTAACCCCTGACAAGTGAATGTCTCCTTCTTCACTGCTTTTATTCCTTGAATCTAATCAATAAATGAACACAAGGTTCAAAGTTTTGCTTCATTCTTCACAAGATTCTCGGCTGATGAGAAAACTTTACGTCAGGGTACATTTTGGACATTTCTGTGTGTCTTTATTTCAGACCTTAATATTGAGAGACAGGAATATGGTCTTGCCAAAGGGCTTCCAGTTCTGATTGGGCACATTCTTAGAGGCTTCTTCACATGACCTCCTGCCTCATTACCATACTTTACCCAGGGCCCTCACCCAGCAGGCTAATTCACATGGAGCATCATCGTACTATGCCGATTGGGGTATTATGGATGGTCAGTCCAACACCCATCTTCCTCTCTGTCCTTCCAATACTGTTGGCATCAATATCCTGGAAGCTCACCTTCTTTAGGTAAATATGGGTATCATACAATTTGATTCCTTGATGTTAAAAAAGTGAGCAATCTGTTTATTTGACATTCTGGCAGTTTTTACCTGTCCTTGCTGAAACAACTCTCATGTGGGAAAAAAAGGAACACATTCACTCATTTAGTACCTTTTGTGTCCTCAGAGCATTTCAGAGTCAATGAATTATTTCTGAAGTGCAATCCCTGTTGCTTACAGCAAAGGTCCCTACCAGTAAAATTAAGATAGAGAAACTGAATACATTTCACTGTATTCAATTTCAAGTATGTTGGCTGAGAGAAGAATGTTTGCCAAGGCACTCCTCCCTATTTTTGAAGAGAACATGGTATATTTTACATCCACCTAATCAGACAGATATGGCATTGGTCTAACATCTCATCCAAAAGAAGAGACTACTGACATTCCCCCACCCCTCCACTTGAGGTAAAGCAAAATAACATACTGAAGTTCTGTTGTGTGGCATGAACCCGCAATCTTCTGATGTGCAAGAGTGCCACCACTGAGACAGACTGACTCATAAAAGACACAAGTTGAACAACAATTATAGCTGCTGGTTTACAAAGACAACACAAATGTAGTTCTGATGATGTGTATAGCCCATAATGCAAATATCTGTTGAGTTCATAGATGACAGCTGATCTCCTGTGTTTTCTATATTTTTACTGACAGTGAACATGGACTAAGTAGGACTAAGTTTTGGGCTTCCCTTCCTGGGTGATTTTAATGGAATGAAAACTGGGCAGATTTGGTAAAGGGTGGGTGATCCACCCCACCAGCTCGTTGCCCAAGCAGTGAAAACAAATCTATGCCAAGCAGTTTTATATTGGAGTGCCTTTTCCCTGGGCCCAGCTTGTCTGCCCCTTCCTGGCGGCGCCAATTGGATCTGTAGCAGAATCAGCTGAGGGAAAATAGCTCATTCTGAGAATATGGGAAAACTGTAGAAGCAACCAGATAATGGACAAGGAAATAAAGCTGCTGCCAGAGGATTGAGTCAAGAGGAAAAAAAGACAGGGAGCGCAGCAGCATGACTCTGCAGAATTCTAGAGGCAGGAGTTTGGGGTTTACACAGAAATGTGTGTGTCATAATGATGGAAACCACTGGCATTACACAGAAAGCCTAAATCAGAGCCTGTCCAATGGCAATCAGCCAGACACCACGCTAATGTTTCCAACGTATTTTGGTCACTCCTTTTAACTCAACATGATGGAATGGATGTGCCCAAATGCTTCTAAAGTTGACTTACTGTTTCTCCCTTATCTGTGAATGTGTTCATTGTATTTGGAAAGCCATTATTATTTTGCAATTGATTTCTCCCATGTACAAGAATCATGCTGATAATTGTCATTGCTGTCAGGCTTTCTCTGTTCATTTTTTACATTTAACTTTTTGTCAATCTGGACATTGCTGGCAAGGCCACCATTTGCTGCTAGTCTCTGTTTATGAGACAGTAATACAGACATCTGCTGGTAGTCAATACCATAGAGTTATCATGCAGTGCTGTTTCTTATAAGTATTTCCAAAGAATGGTGACTTAGGGATTCTTAGCAAATCCAAAAATCTGCTAGATTCCTGGTAAACACAAACTATTCTGTATAGAATGTTGCATAATGTAAAACATTGGATTAATGTGGAATAGTGTGGGTTGTGAAATCAAGAGAAGAAATGGCTGGGGCCCTGGCAGAGATTTTCGTATCTTCATTAGCCACGGGTAGAGGACTAGAAGATTGGAGGATGGCTAATGTTGTGCCTTTATTTAAGAAGGGCTGCAAGGACGTGCCAAGGAACAACAGGCTGCTGAGCCTTAAAACAGTGGTCAGAAAGTTACTGGAAGGGATTCTGAGAGATAGGATTTATTTGCATTTGGAAAGGCAAGGGCTGATTAGGGTTTGTGCATGGGAAATCATGTCTCCACAACTTGGTTAAGTTTCTTGAAGAGGTGACTAAGAGGATTGAGGAAGGCAGGATGGTAGTTGTCTCCATGGATATTAGCAAG
Organism: Pristis pectinata; assembly: GCF_009764475.1. Lineage (NCBI taxonomy): Eukaryota > Metazoa > Chordata > Chondrichthyes > Rhinopristiformes > Pristidae > Pristis > Pristis pectinata. Next base: position 16,096,182 of record NC_067407.1, read on the forward strand.
GCCTTTGACAAGGTCCTGTATGGTAGGCTGGTCTGGAAGGTTAGAAGGCATGGGATCTCAGGCAAGCTAGCAAATTGGATACAAAAATGGCTTGGTGGGAGGAGGCAGAGGGTGGCAGTGGGTTTGTTTCTCAGTTTGGAGGCCTGTGACCAGTGGTGTGCCACAGGGATCGGTGCTGGGTCCCCTGTTGTTTGTTACCTATGTGAATGATTTTGATGAAAATGTAGGTGTCACGATCACTTCAACATTGTTGGTATAGTGGACAGTGAAGAAGGTTACAACAGGATGTTGATCAACTGGGAAAGTGGCCAAGGAACGGCAGATGGAATTTAACCTCAACCTGACCCTAACTTCCTCTGTTCCTTCTTTGTTCAGACTGACCTGCTATCTATTTCATCCATTTGCTTCCTTTATTATGCAAGTTGCTCATTGCCAGTCTATCCAGGAACAGAAACACCAGCTAGAGTGGTTCATCTGTCACTCAGTTTGGTCCCAATTCAGTTCAGGTCTTGAAACCCCATGGAACTACTTTGAGGAAGTTTCTTCCGACTATAGAACACTCTGAGAAGCGTGTATCGCTTCTTTAACAGGTTTGAACCCAATGCAGGTTTAGTTCAAATCCACAAAGAAAATTGAGAAGGACTTAGTGGTTTTTGCAAATCTATTGCACAATTTCCTGGCAGAGTAAATGATAACCGGCCCCTGGACATGAATCTCTGTGGGTGATCTCCATCTAACATAAATCAAAAGCAGCTATCATGGAAATTAGATCCTTTGTGCTTGTTTTTGCCAGGCAGAATCTGCCTTGTAATACCTCGTGATACAGGGGGGCCATTTGACCACATTAAACTCCATTTCAAGAGAGTTCCAGACTTTTAACTTGCTTGGGTAGAGAAGTATAACTTTAGAAAATAGTTTTTAACACAGAAATGGAGACAGCATGAAAATATATCTTCATTCATGGAGCACATTCCTTCTGCTGAACAGTTTAACTCCACTTAGTGATTATATGTCATTGTTCTATCATAAATTGTGGACAAAGCAAAAATTCTGATACAAATTTCTGTCCCCCAGAATAAATTTCCCACCCTTTTGCTTAATCATATTCACAGGTGGATGGTAAAAGTCTTTTCCCTGGGGTAGCAGAGTCCAAAACTAGGGGGCATAGGTTTAGGGTGAGAGGGAAAAGATTTAAAAGGGACCTGAGGGGCATCCTTTTCACTCAGAGGGTGGTGAGTTTATGGAATGAGCTGCCAGAAGAAGTGGTTGAGGCAGGTACAACGGTATCATTTAAGAAGCACTTGGATAGGTACATGCAGGGGCAGGGCCTGGAGGGATATGGGCAGAATGCAGGAAATTGGGACTGGCTGGGTGGGCACCATGTTTGGCATGGACTGGTTGGGCTGAAGGGCCTGTATCCGTGCTGTATTGCTCTATGACTATAGGTGGAGGTCCTTTCAACAGTATTATAGAACATAGAACAGTACAGCACAGAACAGGCCCTTTTGCCCACAATGTTGTGCTGACATAACTAATCCCTCCTACCTACAGAATGCCCACATCCCTCTATTGCAGTTGCAAACTAAGTATCTTAGTCTATGGTGTCATGGTCCACAAGCATGCTAGATCATTTGCAACCTTTTGTAGTCATGGGCATCCAGACACCTAGGATCCAGTCATTCACTTCTGTAAACCAGTACAGCATAAGAGCGTAGAACATTGAACATTACAGCACGATACAGACCTTTCGGCCTACAATGTTGTGCCGACATTTTATAAGAGCATACCATCAAAGCCAAATAAAGCTTGTCACTACAGTCTGCAGTAATAAATGATTTGCCTGGTCCTTATCGGTGTTTTATATTATTTTAATTCCCATTAGTGTTTGGGAGTAAAGTTTGACCTAAAATGTGCATGACTGGTTCGATATTTCATTGGAGCACTAAACTCTACATCATGTAAGAAGGGTACTTGTCACATTAAGCTGGTTCCAACTAGCTGCTCATAACCTGCATTGCATGCCCCAAGACAAAGCAACCTTGTGGACCTAAAGTGATAAAATGGTAAACAATTCCAGAATACATCAGGGAAGTTATTGGAGATGATTCTTATGGACAGGACTCACTAGCATTTGGAAAAGCATGGATGTATTAGGGAAAGTTAGCATGGCTTTATGCAGGGGAGGTCCTGTCTCACAAATTTGATTGACTTTATTGAGGAGGTGATGAAGATGATTGATGAGGGTAGGGTAGTGGACGTTGTCTAGAATGGACTTCAGTAAGGTACTTGACAAGGTATCTCATGGAAAGCTGGTCCAGGAGATTAAGTCACATGGGAGCCACAATGAGTTGGTAAGTGAAACAAAATGTTGCAGCTGTATAAAACTTTGGTTATGCAATATTTGGAGTATAGTGTGCAATTCTGGTCATCACACTACAGAAAGGGCGTGGTGGCATTGGAATGGGTGCAGATGAGGTTCATCAAGAAGTGACCTGGATTGAAGAGTATTAGTTATAGTTCTCTCTGGAGCATCGGAGGCTGAGGGGTGATCTGACAGAAGTATATAAAATTACGGGAGGCATAGATAGGGTAGATACTCAAAGTCTTTTTTCCCAAGCTGGAAACATCAAATACTAGAGGGCTTAGGTTTAAGGTGAGAGGTTTAAGATGAGTTTAAAGGAGATTTGTGGGGTGAGGTTTTGTTTTACACAGAGAGTGAAGGGTACGTGCCAGGGGAGGTGGTGGAAGCAGATACCATTGCAATGTTTAAGAGGCATTTAGACAGACACATGAACAGGCAGGGAATGAAGGAATACGGACCATATGCAGGCAGATCGGATTAGTTATATTGGCCTCAGGGTCGGCACAGACATGATGGGCTGATGGGCCTTTTCCTGTTCTGTTCTATGTAATACACTGATGATGCTGACCTTCTTATTAAGAATCTTCTGAAGTAGTGACGTAAATGAAGATTTTACATGGCTTGCTGTAGTTGGGAGTCTACTTGCACAAAGCTTCTAAAGTGTATCTCAGTCCAATGAACCCGCCCAAGTACTGATGAAATTGAAAATATTGATTGATGTGGAAGTCTGTTTTAACTCAGTAACACGTACTGGAGCTGCAGCAAGAATATAAAACTAATGGACTTCCTTTTCTTCCTGCACGTACCATGAATTGTTGCTGACTCAATCTACACACGCATAGAGTCAAAGAGCTATACAGCATGGAAACAGGCCCTTCAGCCCAACTGGTCCATGCCAACCAAGATGCCCCATCCAAGCTAGTGCCATTTGCCAGCATTTGGCCCATAACCTTCTAAACCTTTCCAATCCATGTACCTGTCCAACTATCTTTTAAAAGTTGTTATTGTACCTGCCTCAACCACTTTCATTGGCAGCACATAGATACCACCCTTTGTGTAAAAAAGTTTTCCCTCAAGTTCTGATTAAATCTTTCCTCTCTCCCCTTAAATCCATGTCCTCTAGTTCTTGATTCCCCAACCATGGGAAAAAGACCGAGTGCATTCACATGATATGGTCCTCAGTCTCCTACGCTCCAAAGAATAAAGCCCTAGCCTGTCCAATCTCTCCCTATAACTCAGTCCTTCAAATCCTGGCAACATCCTTGTAAATCTTTTCTGCACTCTTTCCTGTTTAATAACATCCTTCCCATAGCAGGGCGACCAAAACTGAACACAGCACTCCAAGTGCAGCCTGACCAGCGTCCTGTACAACTGCACCATGACCTCCCAACTTTTACACTCAGTGCCCTGACTTATGAAGGCTAGCATGTTAAAAGCCTTCTTCACCACCTTGTCTACCTGTGACTCCGCTTTCAGTGAACCATGTACTTGTACTCCAAGGTCCCTTTGTTCTACAACACTCCGCAGAGCCCTGACATTCACTGTGAAAATCCTACCTGAATCTGACTTATGAAGTCCTCTATGAAGTGGAAACAATTCCATTGCATGTGCTTCAAACAACACCAGCAAAACCCAACACTGCCTTCTTAGCCTTGTGCTCTCACTTAGGGACTCATTCGAAATCTCTTGGTTTTAATTTGAAGGAGCTTGTATGGACAGTTAGGCCAGTAAAGTTTTCGTGGTCCAGAAAAAATTGCATAATTTCATAATTTGTTTATGTGATCCTGTATTAAATATTTATATATATTTGATCAGCTTATGAAGATTTATTTATCCACTTCAGTTGTCTCAGACATTTTACATTTGCAAAGCAGTGTTCAGCTTAACTGTTGTACAGTGTCCGAAAAACATTCATTGGCTCATTTATCTTCATAACAAGGCATAGACTTGTAATTGCTCAATCTTTATTCAATGGTTCAGTGACTGATATTTCAGTCAAAGGTGGCAGAGAGAAGAAATAACTTGCAAAAATAATTTGTCTTCACCATCTGCTATTGCTCTTTTAAGTAACTTCCATCTACAAAGATGTCCATTTTTAACAAATATCTTAACAGACAAGTGTCCAAGTTTGTATCTTCCTGCAAAGCTCGAATGCAATGAGGATTATGGTTCACTGTTTCACTTAAATCCTTGCCCACATTAAAGTGTATAAATCTCTAGCTATATCAAGTGACAGGTAGATGGAGTCATAGAGTCATATAGCATAGAAACAGGCCCTTCAGCCCACCGAGTCCATGATGACGCTTAAGCATCCATTTTACGCTAATCCTATTTTATTCCTCCCACATTCCCATCAACTCCCCTGGAATTCTACCATGGATCTACTCACTCAGAATGATTTACAATGGCCAACTAACCCATCAATCTGCATGTCTTTGGGATGCAAGAAGAAACCAGAGCATCCAGAGTAAACCTATGTGTCATGGGCAAGCTCCACATAGACAGCACCAGATGTCAGGATTGAACCCAGGTTATTGTGAGGCAGCAGCTCTATTAGCAGTGCTACTGTGCTGTGCTTGGTTCTCTGTGTTATGTTTGTTCTTCATCAAGAGACAAACTTCACATGGGTTTAACATCAGAACATTTTTATTAACCAACAACAGAAAGCTTGCTTTCCCTCTCTTTTTACAGTCACTTCCTGTTCCCCCATGTGACCCCCTTGCATTGCCTATTGGGAACTGTAACTCTTTATTACAACTATGTAATAACACACTCTGATTAAAGGCTGAGGCAGTATCATGAAGAATAGCTTTATTCTGAAACCTCCAGGCACATTAAACTGGACAAATTATGTTCTGCTTACTCTAATACTGCAGGACCAACACGTTCAGTTGTAAGTTTCCCAGAGCTATGATCAGCATAGATCATTGATAAAGTCTGAATTATTCTGGTCTAACCTGTATTGATTTGTTGCTGATGGAATGACTGCAAGAGCATCTATACTGACAGGGTTCATATCAGCAACGATACTACTTTTAGAGGACCACTGTATTGTGCTATTCCTTCCTTCTACCAACTCCATGCCTGTTTTACTTCATTAATAATTCAATACTCCATCCAACACATACCTTCACATAATTAAGGATTCTCTTGAAATCCTCATTGATCTTAATGAATTTGCCATTAAACTGGACATCATTCGCTCAGCATAGTAAGTGAAGTAGCTTTCATTCAGTCTACGTGGCTGGGGATTTACATGATCAGGCACTTGGGTGCTAAATGTAAGTACATAGGAAATAGAAACAGGAGTTAGTCATTTGGCCCCTCGTGCCTGCACTGCCAATCAATATGATCTCAGCACCACTTTGCTGCACTACATATCCTTTAAACCCAAATAAACCATCGATCTCTAAACACACACACACACACGTGCATAATCCCATCAGCCGCACACACACACAATCTCACCAATTATACACACACATACACATGCATAATCCCATCAGCCGCACACACACACAATCTCAGCAATTATACACACACATACACATGCATAATCCCATCAGCCGCGCACACACACGTACAATCTCACCAATTACACACACACTTGTTGCTTGTCATTGTGTTTCACTCCAGGGGAAGAAAGCATCAAATTTCTGGGCAATAATGTTGGAGAGACATGAAGTGGACAATGGCAGTGAATCAGAGAAAGGTGAACCTGTGTACGTGATGGGACAGGGGAATGCTCTGAGTAAAATTTCACCAAAAAATGTGACATTAGCTTAACACACCCATATACTGCTAACATGCAGAGTTATATAAAAGATAACATTCAGGCTGCACATATTCTCATATTGCAGCCTCTAGTTTAATGAGGGTCCATTATATTAAATGGGTTAAGGACTCAGTTCAGTAGTGAAACACGAAATTGTCGTACAAGTCTGATGAGCGTTGACAATAAGTATTACACACAGTATACAGCCTAACAATTTCCACTGGCGTTTATTTACATTCTCCAAATCAGGTCATCAATGGAGGTAATGTAATAGAAAATTGCACAATATTATTTTAATGTAGGAAATAATGATTCAATCTTGGAAGTTTTGAAAGTACAGCATTTCAACAGCGACAGGCTTATCCTGAAGATGAATGAGCCAGGGAGCTGCATACCCCGACCACTTCCTCCTTCTGCAGTCGTGCTTGGGCAAGAATACCTCATATCAGTCAGAAAATGTTTCTCTGAATTCTTAGCACACTCCTACTACTGCACTATTCTGTTTCTGCACTACATTGTCAAAAGTTACACACTTTGCTTGAGACAAAGACCTGATCATAATTGGTGTGATGTGAGACACTTTAAAATCTTTAAAAGGACAAGTCGATGCACCATCTTCCAGAGTAGTCCACAGAACTACATAATGGAAAGTTGAAGTGGAAGGAATGCTTAGTAACTGACACAACATAACTCTCAGATACATTTCTGAGAAGATACCGACAGCTTCAGGACAACACGTACAGCAGATTGCCTCACCTTGTGACATAATAACTTTTCTCCAAAAAAGGGAAATAAAGCAGTTTCTTTTAATAAAGCTTTGAGTCCCAACCAAAACTGATTGCTAAGAGTGATTCATCACAAAGGAGTATTAAATCTCTCAGCAATTTCACAAAGTATCTTGACTAATGTAATACAGAAGTGGAAAAATAAGAGCAGAGAAGGCCATTCAACCCTTTAAGACTGCACTTCCAGTCAATATGCTTGTGGCTGATTCTCTATCTCGGAACCTTATTCATCCTCTCTCCCCGTAATCAACTCAGATAAATATACTATTATATAGAAAGTAATATCCTGCAAATAAAAAAGATAAATGACAAGGTTATTTGTTTTCCTCAAGGGATTAATGATACCCAGACTTTGTCAGACCTCTGAGGGTCCTTGAATGGTGCAATTAGACATTCAACACCTGATCATTGAGTCAGGACATGAGACTTCTTCTTTGGAAGTTACGCTTGCAGTTATAGTATATGTCTCTCTAAGAATACTGAAGAGATGGAATGACATCACCATTACTGCATACCCCAACACTGTCTTTGATTAGGTAATAGATCAGGTGAAGGTTAAGAGTCATAAATAAGTCACTCTGAAATCTAATTGGGAATTCAAGAGGAACGATTTTTGTCCTCAGATGATGCAGGATTCAATACCACATGTTGCAGTTAATAAAGTAGATTCATTAAAAGTGAATGAGTCATAGAGCACTACAGCACAGAAACAGGCCTTTCAGCCCATGCCAGCCAGGTTTTCTGCCTAGTCCCATCTACCTACACCTGGACCATCGCCCTCCATACCTCTTATCCGTGTACCTATCCAAACTTCTCTTATGTTACAATTGAACCAGCATCCACTACTTCTAGCAGCTCGTTCCACACTGGCACCACCCTCTGAGTGAAGTAGCTCCCCCTCAGATGCCCATTAAGTATTTAACCTTTCACCCTAAACCCATGACCTCTAGCTCTAGTCTCACCCAACCCAAGGGAAAAAATCCTGCATGCATTCACCCTGTCTATAGCCCTCAATTTTGTATACTTCCATAAGATCTCCCCTCATTCTGCTGTGCTCCAGGGAATAAAGTCCTAAACTATTCAATCTATCCCTGTAACTCAGGTCCTCAAGTCCCAGCAACGTCTGTGTAAATTTTCTTTGCACTCTTTTGAGCTTATTGATATCTTTCCTGTACACAATACTTAAAGTTTGGCTTCACCAATGTCTAAGACAACTTCAACCTAACATCCCAACTCTGGTACTCAGTACCCTGATTTATGACGGCCAATATGCCAAAAGCTCTCTTTATGACCCTATCTACCTGTGATGCCACTTTCAAAGAATTATGGATCTGTATTCCCAGGTCCCTTTGTTCTACCGCACACCTCAGTGCCCTACCATTCACTGTGTAAGTCTTACCCTGGTTTGTCCTCCCAAAGTGCATCACCTCATACTTGTCTACATTAAATTCCATCTGCCATTTTTCAGCCCATTTTCCCTGCTGGTCCAGATCAATTTGCAAGCTTTGATAACTTACTCACTGTCCACTATGCCCTTAATCTTGGTGCCATCTGCAAATTTGCTGATCCATTTTACCACATTATCTAAGTCATTGATACAGATGATAAACAACAATGGGCCCAGCATCAATTCCTGTGGCACACCACTAGTCACAGGCCTCCAATCAAAGACAACTATCTGGTACCATTCTCTGGTTTCTCCTGCTAAACCAATGTTGAATCAAATTGACTACTTCATCCTTAATGTCAGTTGACTTAACCTTCTGGAGCAGCATCCCATGCGGGACTTTGTCAAAGGTCTTGCTAAAGTCCATGTAGACAATGTCCACCATCTTTCCCTCATCGACCTTCTTGGTAACCTCATTGAGAAACTCTAAGATTGGTGAGACATGACCTACCACGCACAAAACCATGTTCACTAACCCCAATCAGGCCCTGTCTATCCAAATACTTGTATATCCTGTCTTAGAATATCTTCTAATAATTTACCCATAACTGACATCAGGCTCACTGGTCTATAATTTCCCAGCTTATTCTAGAGCCCTTCTTAAGCATAGGAACAACATTAGCTATCCTCTGGCACCTCACCTGAGGCTAAGGACATTTTAAATATCTCTGCCAGGGCCCCTGCAATTTATGCACTAGCCTCTCACAAGGTCTTGAGGGGACATCTCGTCAGGCCCTGAGGAATTATCCACCCTAATTCACCTCAAGACAGCAAGCACCTCCTCTTCCATAATCCAGATATGGTCCACAGAACTTCTTCCTCAGTTCTATGGACTCTGTCTGTCTCTCGAGTAAATACAGATGCAAAAAGTTCATTTAAGATCTTCCCTATCTCTTTGGGCTCCATGCATAGATGTCCATGCTGATCTTCAAGAGGACCAATTTTGTCCCTTGCTATCCTTTTGTTTTTAATATAGCTATAGAAACCCTTTGGATTCTCTTTCACCTTGTCTGCCAGAGCAACCTCATGTCCTCTTTTAGCCCTCCTGATTTCTCTCGTGTTCTCAACATTTCTTATACTCCTCAAGCGCCTCATTTGATCCTAACTGCCTATACCTTATATGCACCTCCTTTTTCTTTACCAGGGCCACAATATCCCTCGATAACCGAGGTTCCCTAAACCTGTTAGCCTTGCCTTTTGTTCTAACAGGAACATATAGATTCTGTACTCTCAATATTTCACTCTTGAAGGCCTCCCAGTTACCAAGCATCTCTTTGCCATAAAACAACCTATCCCAATCCACACCTGCCAGATCCCTTCTGGTGCCCTCAGAATTGGCCTTCCTTCAGTTTAGAATCTTAACCCTAGGACCAGTCCTATCCTTTTCCATAATTATCTTGAAACTAATAGAATCATGATCACTAGATCCAAAGTGTTCCCCTACACACACTTTTGTCCTCTGCCCTCTCTCATTCCCTAAGAGGAGATCCAGTATCACATTCTCTCTAGTTGGGACCTCTGCATGTTGATCAAGGAAACTTTCTTGAATACATTTGACAAACTCTATCCCATCCAGTCCTTTTACAGTATGGGAGTTCCAGTCAATATGTGGAAAGTTAAAAATCACCAACAATCACAACTTTATATTTCCTACAACTGTCTGCTATCTCTACAAATTTGCTCCTCTAAATCCCACTGACTATTGGGAGGTCTATAATATGGTCCCACTAATGTGATCATCCTTTTTTATTCCTCAGTTCCACCCATATTGCCTCAGTAATCAAGCCCTCCAGTATGTCCTCTCTGAGCACTGCCATTACATTTTCCCTGATGAGTAATGCCACCCTTCCCCCTTTAATACCTCCCCCTCGGTCATGCCTAAAACAACAGAACCCCAGAACATTGAGCTGCCAGTCCTGCCCCTCCTGCAACTAAGTCTCACTAATGGCTGCAACATCATAATTCCACATAGGGATTCACACCCTAAGTTCATCTGCCTTAACTACAATACTCCTTGCATTGAAATAGATGCAACTCAGAACATTAGTCCCACCACACCCAACCTTTCAGTTTCCATCTTTGCTTGTAGTCTTAACCTACTTTCCCCACAGCCTCTCCATTTTCTGCCCTGCCACTCTGGTTCCCACCCCCACAACTCTATTTTAAAGCCCCCCCCCCAAGCAATACTAGCAAACTTTCCTGCAAGGATATTGGCCCCACTCCAGTTCAAGTGCAAACCATCCCATCCCACCTGCACTGGAAGAGAGCCCAACAATCTAAAAATCTGAAGCCCTCCCTCCTGCACCATCTTCCTCTTTCTTGCCCCACTAGCACATGGCACAGGCAGCAATCCTGAGACCACCACCCTGGAGGTCCTGTCTTTTAACTTAGCACCTAACTCACTGAATTCACTTTGCAGGATCTCATCACTTTTCTTGTCCATGTGATTGGTATCAATGTGTACCACAACATCTGGCTTCTCACCCTCCCCTTTAAGAATGCTATGGACTCAATCTGAGACATCTCTGACCCTGGCACCTGGGAGGCAACATACCATCCAAGAGTCTCATCCTCATACACAGAACCTCCTGTCTGCTCCCCTAACCAATGAATCTCCTATCACTAGCCTCTTCTCCCCCCTTCCCTTCTGAGCCAGAAGCAGTACCCAAGACCTGACCACTGTAGCTTGCCCCTAGTAAGTTATTCCCCCCCCCCCCAACCTATCTAAAACAATATAAATTATCAAGGGGAACAGCCAAAGGGGTGCCCTGCACTGACCGCCTATTCCCTTTCCCACTCCTGATGGTCACCCAGCTACCTGCCTCCTGCAACTTAGGCATCACTGCTTCCCTGTAACTCCTGTCTATCAACCCCTCAGTCTCTCAAGTGATCCAAAGGTCATCCAGCTCCAATTCCCTAACACAGTCTGGAAGGAGCTGCAGCCAGATGCACTTCTCACAGGTGTCATCATCCAGGACAACTGACTTCCCACCTCATACAAAAGAAACTTACCCCCACTCTACCACTGACTCTAACTTCTTTTTATTGGTTGCTGCCAATTAGCTATTTTCCCAATCAATTATCACCTAACAATTAACAGCTGTGCCTCTTTTATTGTCCCGCTACCTGGAAAAGAACAGGGTCCTGACACTCACCTCTTTATATGGCACAGAGAGTCCCGCTTCTCATTCCAACTCTCGGCCCTTGCTACCTGGGAAAAAAATGTGAGGGAGTATGTGAGGGAGAAAGGAATTGCTGGATATGATGATGATGTTTGTTATCTGGAGTATAAACACAGGCAAAGATTAATGAGGTGAATGATCTGTTTCTGTGCTGTAAACATCTTTAATTCAATCTGTTGTACAGTAACAGTATACTTAAGGAAAATGAGACTATCTCCCTGGAGTTGAGGATGAGACTAAATGTTAATGTATTCTTGGAATCTGACCAGCTTGCAGCTTAACTAACCCATTTTCTTAAGAATGTGGCTTCATAGAGGTTATTCATTTTACCAATAAACAAGTTAACAAAGTTTCCACCTAATGCAGTATTTTGGTTTGCAAATTACTGGAGATGTTTATTGGCAGTGACATGAAACGTCATGGTATGGGAAGGATTTGGGTGCATTTCCTTGAGTCCTGTTGTAGTGACACAGAGAGGGGGTGCGATTGATGTTCCTAACCTGATAACTCCATTATCATTACAGAGCTTGCAGGCTGAAATTACACAGTGTGATCATGTAACTTGCATCTTAATGTATTTGTGGAATCAAACAATGTTACAACATGACAGGAAATTGCTTCTCTTGACCTGTTTGTGCTGGTTCCTCACGTGGGTGAAATATATAGGTAAACGTTACCGCGACCTTTCCCCCATATCCCTTCAAATCATCTGCTTTTGAAATATTTATCTGCTTTTCTTCAAAACAAAACTTGTTTGGATTCTGCTTTATCAGTGATGAAGTTTTCTATATCCCCTATGTGAAGGAGTTGTGAAGACTTTGAATTTCTGCTCCTTTGTTGCTGACTTTTGGTTATTTGCCTTGGCAAAATTCTTCTCAAGTGGCAACACGTCAATAAGCTCTCCTTTGAATATTACTCATTGCTAAGGACTTTAGTTTCAGGTAAACTGCCATATCTATACTGCGCTCCTTCAATTGCACTGCTCTCTTATGCAGAGCGCTGAAAATGGAAGAGGAACTATAGCTTGCTTTATGATTGGAATAAATTTACCATCTTGTCTTTGCTTTCATGCTTAAATTTCCTGCCACGTTGTAACATTGTGCAGTTCCATAAATACATCAGAACATGTCACCTGATCACATTGTGCAATTTCAGCCTGCAAGCTCCATTGTGGATGCTGCGGCAAGGCGAGGGTTAAAATAGTGTGCAGGCAGAGATGGTTTGCACCCATGCTGAACAGGGCTGGTGAGAACATAGCTCTTCTTTGCACAGCATGGGACCCAAGGTTACCAGGCATACCAAGACAAGACAAAGATGCAAACGAAGGATGCAAGGCACGCACTAACTATTGGACAATTACTTCACTCACTCTAAGGTATTATTGGCCATTAACATAGTTTCTATTGGTTATTAACACCTTAATAGTGGAATGTGATTGGTACTGGTTTATTATTTTCACTTGTACCGAGGTACAGTGAAAAACTTGTCTTGCATACCGTTTGTACAGATCAATTCATTACACAGTGCATTGAGGTAGTATAGGGTAAAACCAATAACAGAATACAGAGTAATGTGTCATAGCCACAGGGTAGACAATAAGGTGCAAGGTCATAACAAGGTAGATTATGAGGTCAAGAGTCCATCTCATCGTATAGGAGAACCATTCAATAGTCTTATCACAGTGGGATAGAAGCTGTTCTTGAGCCTGGTGCTATGTGCCCTCAGGCTCCTATATCTTCTGCCTGATTGGCATTCTATGTTATGCAGATGAAGGATTCTAAGGTGCACAAGATTTTAATTGGTTAATATCTAGCTAAAAAGACAACTCTTCGTTGTAACTTCAGAATAATTTGGTGACAGGGGCTGAACTGTTCTTGTGCACAATAAAGTGTGATTGAGAAATGAGTGCAAGTTGTCAGAGTCCAGTTAATCAGTGGCGACACCGTTATAATAAAAGAGCCATCAACTTTGAAATATCAATCACACCTTCTGCTGGTATCATTACAACAAGGACTCCACTTGCCCTTAGATATTGAATCAACTTGGTCTCCCACTTATAATCCGTGCTGCATGTGAATCTCTAAACTTCCCTGCCTGCTCCTTAACAACCCAGTTTGACCATTTAGTGTTAACTTGTTAACTCTTGTTAACCTTCCTTTCTTCTCCTTCCTATTAAATTTCATCCAACATCTATCTGTCAAATCTACTATGCTGTCTGTGCTGCAGTGAAGCCAGACAGCTGTCCTTTCTTTGACCCTTCACAAGATCACAAGACAAGGGAGCAAAAGTAGGCCATTCGGCCCATCGAGTCTGCTCCAAGGAAAAGGTAAAAAAGAAAAAGAAATGAGAAATTGGAGGGGGGGAGGTGAAAAAAACACATTATTCTAACCCCAATTCCCAGGCTTGTCCCCATATCCCTTGATGCCCCGACTATTTAGATATATGTCTATCTCTTCCTTAAACGCCTTCAATGATCTGGCCTCCACTGCTGTACCTGGCAAAGGATTCCACAAATTCACCACCCTCTGGCTAAAGAAATTTCTCCTCATCTCTGTTTTAAACCTGTACCCTCTAATTCTAAGATTGTGCCCTCTGGTCCTGGACTCACCCACCAAGGGAAAGAGCTTGGCCACATCTACTCTGTCCAGTCCTTTCAACATTTTAAATGTCTCTATGAGGTCCCCTCTAATTCTTCTGTACTCCAGTGAGTACAGTCCAAGAGCCAACAAACGCTCATCATATGTAAGCCCTTTCATTCCGGGAATAATCTTGCTGCATATTTTTGGGTTGCCCTGCTCCCAAGCATTCCTGATCCATGAGCCTAGACCAATTTAGAGGCATGCTTTTCCCTCAATAGGCCCCTAAAACATTACTGCACCCCTTCAGTGTATGAAAAACACTGTTTACTCCTCCCTGCTCATTGTGATTAGCCCACTTCTTATCCAAGGTGCTCCACAAAAAATAAGTGATGCAAGCAAAAAACCTTTTACCTAACGAGTGTTTAAGATCTGCAATCGACTGCATGCTGGGTGGTTAAGTAGATTTCTAAAGGGATTAGTATAAAAGCTTGAAGGAAACCAAAATTGCTGGGATATGGGAAGGAGCCAAGGATTGCGACTGACTGAATACTTCTTCAAAAGACTCAGCACAACCTCGATAGGCTGAATGATACGACTGCAGTGTGCTATACCACTCAATAATTACGTCTGGTTCTATATGCCTTAATTTTATCAAAAATCTTCCTGAATGGTATTGTTTTGGTCAAGAATTATTGGCTAATTGACCTAGAAAGGTAGTTTTGTTTTAAACCTGTAAGTTTCTGATTCAGGAAATTATGTCTATAATTGAAGAAGATATCACCTCATACTGGCAAGTTTTAACATAATATTAGGACCATTGAAGCAAGTTAGGCATGAGTATAGAATTATAGAATTGTACCGCGTAGAGACGGGCCTGTTTGGCTCACCTCTTCCATGCCGACCATGATGCCTATTTACACTAATCCCATTTGCCTGCATTAGGCCTGTATCCCTCTAATGCACTTTAACCATTGTAATGGTATCTGCTTTTATCACCTCCTCCAATAGCTCCAAATAACTACCACCCTATATGTGAAAAACTTACTCATTAGATTTCCTTTAAATTTCTCCCTCCTCCCCCTCCCCTGCCCTCATGACCTGCCCATCTATTCCCCACCCCTTTATTCCATGGTCTACTGCCCTCTCCTACCGGATTACTTCTTCTTCACCCCTTTGCCTCTTCTATCACCTCTTAGCTTCTTACATCACTCCCTTTCATCTCCCTTCCCCTATCCACCTACCTTCCCCCCTCTCCCCCTCCCCCGACCTCCTTATTCTGGCTTTGCCCTCTTCCTTTCCAGTCCTGATGAAGGGTCTCGACCTGAAAGGTCGACTGTTTATTTCCCTCTATAGATGCTGCCTGACCTGTTGAGTTCCTCCAACATTTTGTGTGTGTTGTACCTATCCTATCTATGCCCCTGGTAATTTTATAAAAGTATAAAAGGTCATTCCTCTGCCTCCTACATTCCAGTGAAACAAACCCAGCCTGTCCAATCTCTCCTAATAACTACAGCCCTCCATTCCAGGCAACATGCTGGTGAATCTCTTCCGCACTGTCTCTATTGTAGTACATTCTTCCCGTAGTGTGGTGGTCAGAACTGTACCTAATACTCCAAATGCAGTCTAACCAATGATTTGTAAACCTGCAACATCATGTCCCAACCCTTGTACTCAGTGTCTCAGCTTATGAAGGCAAATTTACCAATGCCTTCTTTCCTATCCACCTTTGTCACCACTTTCAGTGAGCTGTGGACTTGCATCCCAAGGGACCTCTGTAAATCAGCATTTCTGAGGACTCTGCCAGTTAATCTATATATCCAAACAGATTTTGGCTTCGTCCTACCAGAATTTGAGTTGTATCAAAGAACCAACAAATGAAATTTATCAGTGACGACTGTAAATAGTGTAGACTTCCAGAAAGTTGATCACTCATGCTAGTGTCATTCTTGTCCCACAGCATGAGCTGTGTGGCGAGAATATATTTATCCTTGATAATGAAAGGGCAATTGAGGTCAGGTTAAAGACTATTTCCTGTCACTCTATACTTGTTTACTGTAAAGTCATGCAATTTAACAATTCACAAAAGCCTCAGTCCAGTGAAGTGCTTAGATAATTGTGTTGTAAAACACTTCTTTCAGTTTCCAAGCCATTGCTTGCTACTTTAATATTTCCAACCCCTCTGTCTTTAAACTCTCAAGGCCAATGTAAGCTTGTGGAGCAATACCACATCCTCTGACTAGGCATATTATAATTTTTTAGACTTAACACTGAGTTCAGCATATTTCAGTCATCAGCAATTCCAGTTAACGTGTCTCACATTTCCAAGATATATAGTTTTTTTTCCTGATGGTAATTTCACATAATTGTCCTTTTTACACTTCCTCTGGATCAATGGGTTTCTTCACCTGGCTCCTCTTCCCTCTTGTCCTTCACCCTATCACAGACCTTCCCTTCTGTTCTCTCCTAACATAGAGGGAGGTTACATCTTGAAACTTCTTTTACTTCTAACTTTACCTAGGTCTGATGAAGGATCACCAGCCTGAAACTTCAGATGCTGCCTGATCTGCTAAGTATTGGGAAATGGGGGCAGGCACGGCAGTGTAGCGTTAGCATAACGCTATTACAGCGCCAGCAACCCGGGTTCAATTCCAGCCGCTGTCTAAAAGGTGTTTGTATGTTCCCCCGTGTCCGTGTGGGTTTCCTCCGGGTACTCCAGTTTCCTGCCACATTCCAAAGACATACGGGTTAGGAAGTTGTGGGCATGCTATGTTGGCGCCGGAAGCGTGGCAACAATTGTAGGCTGCCCCCAGAACACTCTATGCATAAGTTGCATTTCACTGTGTGTTTTGATGTACATGTGACTAATAAAGGTATCTTATCTTATCTTATCTTATCTTATCTTATCTTATCTTATTTCCATAATTTTTTAACTTCGGTACTCAAGGGTTAATCGGCCTTCCTGCTGTAGGACATTCCCAGCGATGCATGAAAAGGACATGGGATTTGGATCAGGTAACAGACTGGTCCCATAGCTGGCTGGAGGACAAACAGTGGCCCGGACAATGCACAACTCACTGCAGAAGCTGAGGCAACCTGATTCTTGACAGATGACGAGGGTCATTGCAGAATGAGTCAAACAAGTGACCCAAGAGACTGCAGATGCCGTAGACTGGAGCAAGTAACGCAAACCAAACTGATGATGACATCAGCAGGCGAGCAGTGAATCAAAACAGTTTGTACATTCATAAATTTTGGATGCTGCTGCGTCATGTTGTATAGAGAGTACAGGATAAAATGTTCTCTTTCAGCACAAACATATACAGTTATTGTACTGAAGTGAGGGATTCTTACTGTGTTTTGTTTCCATCTGCAAATATGTTCCACTCCTCACTCTCTCCCCACAATCCTGACTTCAAGTACAGATTATATTCCTTCAGTGGGAACGCACTGAAGTGGGATGATATGTGGTGTATTAATTGTGAGAATTCTCATCAATTTCTTCAGGACCTCTAGAAATATCAGGCTTGAATTTTTGAATGTTCAAGAATTTCTTTTATTATTTGGATGCTGACCAAATACATTCTTGGTTTCATTTCAAAGATATCATTGTGTCTGACTATCGTTTCTCCTGATAATTCCAATTGTGCAATAACTGAGAAACCCTGCATCAAAGAATGATGTTCATAAACCAATTTTGTGGTTTCAAACAAGGAAGTGCAATAAATGTAATCTCATGAACACTGGTCCCTTCCCATTGGTTGCAATTGTTTCCTTGTCAACTGTCTGAAACCAAACCAGATTTCAGTGTCATATTTGACTTCATTTTCCTGACATGTCTAAGAGCACTTCCATCTCTCATGTTACCAAACTCTTCCTCTGTCTCAATTCATCTGCTACTGAAATCCCCTGGGTTTGACTATTCCAATGATTCCGTGGCTAACCTTCCTCTGCAAACCTGAGGTAACTGAATCCTTGACTTTCTGACCAACAGACTGCAATCAGGTGAGGATAGGCAGCAATACCTCCGGCACGATTATTCTCAACACTGGTGCCCCACAAGGCTGCGTCCTCATCCCCCTACTGTACTCCCTATACACTCATGACTGTGTGGCCAGATTCTGCTCTAACTCCATCTACAAGTTTGCAGATAGTACCACCGTTGTAGGCCGTATCTCAAACAGTGATGAGTCGGAGTACAGGAAGGAGATAAAGAGCTTAGTGGAATGGTGTCATGACAACAACCTTTCCCTCAACGTCAGTAAAACAAAAGAGCTGGTCATTAACTTCAGGAAAGGGAGTGGTGTACGTGCACCTGTCTACATCAATGGTGCTGAGGTCAAGAGGGTTGAGAGCTTCAAGTTCCTAGGAGTGACCAATCACATATTTGTCACAACCAAGGTAGCTCACCAGCGCCTCTACTTCCTCAGGAGACTAAAGAAATTTGGCATGTCCCCTTTGACACTCACCAACTTTTATCGATGCACCTCACCTAACTTTTATCGATCCATAAAAAGCATCCTACCTGGATGCATCATAGCTTGGTATGGCAACTGCTCTGCCCAGAACCACAAGAAACTGCAGAGAGTTGTGGACACAGCCCAGCTTGTCATGGAAACCAGCCTCCCCTCCATGGACTCTGTCTATAACCCTTGCTGCCTCGGTCAAGCAATTAATCCTTCAATAAATCTGTGCTCAACTAATTCTTGCTCATCCCCAAATTTATCGCCCCCATTAGCATTTATTCCTTCAGTTTAAAAGGTGCTTAATTATGAAATTCACTCCCCAAGCCCCTCTGCCTCCCCATCTTGTTTTGTTTTGTTAAGATGCAGCTTAAAGCCACCCTCATTAACCAAGGACTTGCTTGACTGCCCTATTTTGGCTCTACATTCCTACTTCTATTGATGATGCTCCTATAAAGTGCATTGGGATGAAATTAATGCCCTGGATGGTCTTTAAGTGGAAGTTGTGGTAATCATTAGTAATGTACATTCAAGATAAACAAAGACTGCATATGACCATGCATGCCATGCTCGTGGGAAGTTCAAAGGGTTTTCTTCTCTTGCTGCTACATTTTCTTACTGGTGTTTTGCTGCAGGGGTGCTACAGGTGATCTTGCACAGGAAAGGAGTGCGGTCTGGATGAGAGGCACTGCTGCACATCCAAACAAACAAGCAATGGCATGCAATGGAGTCACGCACTTCCCAGCAGGCTCAGCCCTGAAGCAACTTATTTGTCAAGCTGGTGATTAGGAATGTGGCCTTTGAATATATTTACAGAGGCAAAACAATGCTCACATTTTACTCAGTTCCAGGCCCTAAACCGCAAGTTACCATACCATACTTCCTAAGGCAAAGGAGGAGGATCTTTCAGCTCATTGAATCAATGCCAACTCACAGAGCAATCCTATTTCCCATTAATTTTCCTTGTAATCTATCATCCCCACATTGACATCAACTCCCCCCAGATACCACCACTCACCTACACACTAGTGGCCAATTATTCTACCAGCTGGCACATCTTTGGGATGTGTGAGGAAACTGGAGCACCTGTGGGAAACCCATGCAGTCTTAGGGAGAATGTGCAAACTCTGTGCAGGTGGGGATTGAACCTAAATTTCAGAAGATAAGAGGCAGCAGCTTTACTTGCTGTGCATACACTGTGCATTTCACACCAGTTGATTACACTGAGAATGCAGCAAATACTCTGTGTCTGTACCCAGCAGAAGCTAGGAAGTCTCACTGTAAGTGGTCCAGGATCACTAAAAGAACCTGCTTCCAAATATCACCATGCTATAGGGCTACAGGGTTGTACAGTCAAACCACCTGTTGCATTTCCTTAAATCCTGTGCTATTTTCAATCTAATGCTAGCTCAAATAATGTATTTTTTTCATCAGTGCTGGTCTTGGTTAATAGTCTTAGAAGTTATTCTTAACCACAAAGGAATTGAAAAATGAAAACAGATAACAACAAAAGATACTGAAAAATGTTTGGGTAAATTGGGCCTCCACTCTCTGGGGTTTGGAATAAAGTGAAGCCTGATGTGAATTGAAATCTAAGTCTCTGAGGAGATTCAACAGGTTAGATGCAGTGGGAATGTTTCCTCTAATGTGGGAATCTGAACCCAGAAGGCATAGTCTCAACAAAAAGGGAAGTCCAGTTAACACCGAGATGAGGAACATTTCTCTCAGAGGGTTGTGAATTTGGGAATTCTTTACCCTGGAGACCCCTGGATGATGAGACTTGAAGTATATTAAAGGACCTTTTGGATTGCAAAGGGACTGAGGGTTTGTGGAACAGGTAGGAAGATGAAGTTGAGACCAAGATCAGATCAGCCATGATCTTATTGAATGGCAGAGCAAGCTCAAGAGGCTGAATGCCTTTTTTTTAAGGCATGAATTGTGATATAAAGTTTCCTAGGTTTCTGGCATAAATGTGTTGGCCTTCCTAGCAACTCAATAACAACTCACAATTATTCAACAGCTTTTACATTTTCATTCTATGTTACAATAAAATAGGCAAGGTGCTTCGTGGGAGCATTACGTGAAAAATATTGTCACCAACTCAGAAGCAGATACCATGATAGCCTTGCCAAAACAGTAGATTTTAAGAAGATTGAGAAAGAGGGGTGGACAAGTTATTGGAATGAAATTTGGAGATTAGGACCTGGGTCACTGATGGTGGATTAAAATCAAGAGACCAGAATGAGAGAAGGAATCAGAGGCCAGAATTCGAGGAGATCACAGGGGATTGTGGTGCTGAAAGTGGTTACAGAGAAAGGGAGGGTTTAGGTCAGAGAAAGATCTGAAAAGAAGGATGAAGATTTTTAATTCTGAGGCACTGCTGGATTCAGATCGAGTTTAGGTCATCAAACATTGGAGTTTTTGTGACTTAGGATATTGATAAAATGATTGGATTAACATTTTGCCTTTACAAAACATATCAGGATGCTACACAAGACAGTTATCAAAAAATAATTGAGGTAATGAGGCACGTGAGGAAAAGCTAAATTAAAACAATACGTCTACGGCAGGGCACCAACAGAGGAAAGAGAGAGGAGAAGACCATTCTAGAGAGGAAATTCCAGCATTTAAAATCAGAACTAAAGAGCAAGGGTAGAGAAGGGAATGGAGGTTGTCGGAGTTTAACAACCCCCGGCAATTTCCAGTTTAACTTATTATTTAGCTCATTAATCTGTGTATGCTTTAAATTAGCGGAGAAGGAATTTTATGTGGATTCAAGCAAAGCTTTAACTTTACAGAAGAACATGAGGACATGTGAAACTGGAGCAGGATTAAGCCGACTGGCCCCTCGAGTCTGCTTCAGCATTTGATCAACATGGCAGGGATCCAGCCATGACTGGAAACCCACTTTCCCAGTCTCTCCATGGACTCATTGACTCCCTTGTAGTTGCAGCAAGCCATATGAGAAATGAATTGCATTCTCAGATCTTTGGTTTGCTTCATAGGTCAATCATTAAAATTGGTTGTATTACATATTGAGCTATTATGCTATGCTTAGCACCACAACCCAAAAGCAGCTGCTGCACCTGTAAAGTAATCCAGTCCTGTGTTTAAGATCATGTTTTGTCAATAGATTGTGTACCTGTGAACATTTCAAAATGGGATGCAATTGCAGTATCTGTTGAAAGTTAGACACCTCTTGTTTGGTGGGCTTTATTATTGCAGCCACTCACCCAGACCAGAATTTTGCATGTTCTGTCCACAGTTTTGGCTTATTTGTTAAATGAATTTACATTGTATTACCTTGATTTGCTGTACCCAGCCTCCAGGGAATGCTCACCAACAGCTGCCTTTCTTGGTCCCTCACCGAGCATAGGGCTTGGGGTGAGGGAGGAGTTGTTCTTAATGAGTGACAGGTTGTTTTACCTCACCAAGGACATGTGATGATATAGTGCATTGTGACAAAGGGAGTGGTTGGGCCTAATACATAAAGACCAGAGAGAGTTTTCTGTCACCCTGAATAAATTAAGAAAAAACATTGGAGAAACACCTGCATTTAGCATTGTGAAGGGACCTACAAACGATAATCTGTGGCATCTCAGCAACCTTGATATTTCATCCATCCAAATGCAATACTGTATTGAATATATTGGTTGCTATTTGCTGAACCGAAGCTCTTATTTGAACACCATCAGCAAATGACTTTGCAGGATGAGTTTCCCCTGGTGATGAACAGGACGTTGCCCACAAACCCATCCTATGCACTCTTCCTGGTTGTTTGCCAGGGATCATGGATCTCTCAATTGAATTGTAGAGTTAAGGCATTGAAATTCAGCATTAGGACATAAGAATTGGAAGGGTTAGACCATTCAGCCCTTCGAGCCTGCTCTGCCATTCAGCCATATCAGCATCATTTTCCTGCCCTATCCTCTTATCCTTAATTCTGGCACGGTAGTGTAGTGGTCAGTGTAATGCTATTACAGCGCCAGAGACCAGGGTTCAATTCCGCTGTTATATGTAAGGAGTTTGTATGTTCTCCCTGTGTCTGCGGGGGTTTCCTCCGGGTTCTCTGGTTTCCTCCCACATTCCAAACAGACGTATGGCTTAGGAGCTGTGGGCATGCTATGTTGACAGTGGAAGAGTGGTGACACTTGCCGGCTGCCCCCAGTATATTCTTAATGTAAAAAGGCGCATTTCACTGTGTTTCGATTCACATGTGACTAATAAAGATTTCTTATCTTAACTTGTCTTGTCTTGTCTTATTGATGACTGTTCTGAGTGTACCCAGTGAGCCTCCAAAGACCTTGGGATAGAGAATTCCAAAGATTCCCCACCTACTGAAGAAATTTCTCCTCATTTTTGTCTTAAATGGCCTGCTGCTAATTTCAAGAAAGTTACCTCTAGTTCTCGACTCCTCAATTAAGAGAAACATTCTCCCTTATTGACCCAAGTCCTCTATGAATTTTGTTGGTTTCGTTGTGATCACCTCTAATGCTTCTAAATTTCAATGACAGAGGCTCAGACTACTCAATCTCTCCTTGTAGCAGACTCACCTTCCCAAGAACCAGACTGGCAAATCTTCACTTCATTCCCCAGGTTTATTAGTTTAACTCACAGTGATGAAAATCTGTTACTGCCACAGTGTAGTGTATGTTCGCAACTGAAATCAATTGATTTCCATAAACTATGAACTTCCTTCTAATTTGTCTGTCAGCATGGAGAAAGAGTAAGCAGATAAGTATTTACTTTAAAACTTTCAAAGGTATTTTTCTTTCTCTGTGCCTCCTTCTATGACAGATAAGGAATTATGCAAACTTCCAAGTTCTTTTTTAATCTTGGCTGAGAGTTCGGACTCCATCATCCAGCATTTGGCAAAGAGGGGCAGACGAAATTGCGGTGTCTCCTTGCCAGCTGAGAACATCATTCCCTAGTTAGTTGACAGGAAGTACAATTTAATAGTGAGACAGCTGGATTGCTGAACCTCTCAAAAACTTGGTGAACTTTTATGCTACTCAGCTCGGTGACTTGTCTGTGAGTTTCCTGTAACATACCAGTGGTCTGGGTCAGCCCATTAATCAAGGTCTCTGAGACTTAGGAGCTGAACTGTGGTGGCCAATGAACACATGAATGATGTCTATAGACTACTGATCCATACAGGAAACTTCCACTGTCAGTCCTTTTTACCTGACCATTGCAAGAGCAGCATAGTGTGTATCCATTGCAATTCAACCTGTCTGGGATTAAATAAAACAGACAGGTTCTCATCAACTCAATTCTGGGGGCAGTTGAGGAGAATGTGGGGATAGTTTGGGGTCTACGTCAATAGATCCCTCAAGGTTGCCACACAGGTTGATAGGGTTGTTAACAAGGCGTATGGTGTGTTGGTCTTCATTGGTCAGGGTATTGAGTTCAAGAACCGCGAGGTAAAACTCTGGTTAGACTACACTTGGAGTATTGTGTTCAGTTCTGGTCATCTCATTATAGGAAGGGTGTGGAAGCTTTAGAGAGGGTGCAGAGGAGCTTTACCAGGATTGGAGAGCATGTCTTATGAGGATAGGTTGAGTGAGCTCGGGCTTTTCTCTTTGGAGAGAAGGAGAAGGAGAAATGACTTGATAGAGGTGTACAAGATCATAAGAGGCATAAGTCAAGTGGACAGACAGAGACTTTTTCCCAGGGCAAAAATGGCTAACACAAAGGGGCATAATTTAAAGGTGATTGGAGGAAGGTATAAGGGGGATGTCAGAGGTAAGTTTTTTACACAGAGAGTGGTAGGTGCGTGGAATGCACTGCCGGCAGAGGTTGTGGGGGCAGATACATTAAGGACATTTAAGAGACTCTTAGATAGACACATGAATGATAGAGAAATGGAGGTCTATATGGGAGGGAAGGGTTAGATAGAACTTAGAGCAGGATAAAATGTCGGCACAACATCGTGGGCCGAAGGGCCTGTACTGTGCTGTAATGTTCTATGTTCTATGTTTCAATAAAAGCTGGGATTAATGTAGGATTGGTATAAATGGGTAATTGATGGTCAGTGCGGATTGGATGGGACAAAGGGCTAGTTTCCATGTTGTATCTTTCTTACGACTTAATCAGGTTCCTGATCCAGACCACTACAAGGTAATCTCCACCACTCTACAGAGCTGATTGGAATGCTGCAAGATGACAGATTAACTCTGGTTCCCTCTGTGACTAGTGTCTGGTCACCAAGAGCCACACACATGAGTCGTGACAACATGGCTGGGGTTCTGGAAACCTGCTCCTCCCAAGAAACCTACTGAGCTGAGTCTACTGTAAATATCAATAGAATTGAGCAGAAAGAGAAAAAGATTGAATTTTTATATTGCATGTTTACATGAGCTCACATTGAATTTATGGCTAACACAGTGCTTTTTTGAAGTGTATGTAGGAAACATTATCAATGGCTAATATGCAAAAGCAAGCTCCCACAAACAGTAATATGATAATGATGAGATAATGTGTTTGAGGGATAAACAGATTGAATGGATGAACATTGCCAGGAGAGACAGAGGGACATCCATTTGAGAGAGCAAACAGAGTTTATTGTCTCATCCAGAAGTGAGGCAGATGTGTCAGCCTGCATTTTGTGAAGTGAATGTTGAACTGACAACCCTCTGACTCATGTCTTTGAAATACAACAACGATGGTGTTGGAATTGTGGGGAGGTGTGGAGGATACAGAGAACTTGAGTTCTTGTTCTGTAGAAGTGCTATCATTTAGATTACAGTTGCACATGACTGTGTTTCTAGAGCAACAAACAATCTTCTGGAGGAACTCAGTGGGTCAAGCAGCATCTGTGGGAGGAAAGGAATTGTCGATGTTTCAGATCAAAACCCTGTATCATCGAAACCCTGTGTGTTTCTAGTTTTATTGGTGATTACTAATTTCCTTTGGAGAATAAGCTGTGGCAAGTATCAGTGGTCTCCCTGAGGATCCTGCACTTGCACACACACTTTTTAAAAACGACATAAGTAATATACCCACCGCCAGAAATTATCTTCGCCAATGATGTTGCCTTGACCACAAGGCAAGATTCTCCCAGGACGTTGAAGCCACCTGATTGCTGAGCTACCAACAAAGGCTGGCTCTTTTCACAAGTGATTTGCCTGCAACCAAACCCAAACAAATCCCTCTGTCTCAGTTTTCCATTGTGACAGCCACGGGACCTACAACACCCTTAATGTAATCTTCTGTGGAGAAAGGGTGCATCATGACTTCATGTCCCCTAGAGTGACCATTAGACATCTTGGAGTGCAAAAGCTGCTATCCATAGCCCTGCTGCCATATCCCTCATCTCATTAGCAGGGCTGCACAGTGGTGAAGTAGGCAGAGCTGCTGCCTCACAGCTCCAGCAACCCAGGTTTAATCCTATCTGCTGTGCTGCCTATGTTGAGTTTGTCTCTGTGACTGTGTGGGTTTCCTCCAGGTGCTGTGGTTTTCTCCCAGGACCAAAGGATGCATGAGTTGGGAGGATAATTGACCGCTATAAATTGCCTTGGTGAAGGCTAGAATCTGGGGAATGTTCATGGGAATAAAAAAAATGGGATTAGTGTATATGGGTTCTTAATGGATGACATGGCCTCAGTGGGCTGAAGGGCCTGTTTCTGCACTGTGTTATGGGCCAAACGTGGGCAAATGGGACTAGTTTAGTTTGCATGCAGTATTACTCTATAACCTTATTATGAAGTGGTGGAAGATTCACAATGTGAATCATAATGTCACCCAATTCATGGCTGCAACCATCTTTATATCAACTGAAAGCCATTACAGCGCCAGCGACCCGGGTTCAATTCCGGCCGCTGTCTGTAAGGAGCTTGTACGTTCTCCTCGTGTCTGCGTGGGTTTCCTCCGAGTGCTCCGGTTTCCTCCCACATTCCAAAGACGTACGGGTTAGGAAGTTGTGGTCATGCTATGTTGGCGCCGGAAGCGTGGCGACACTTGCGGGCTGCCCCCAGAACACTCTATGCAAAGATGCATTTCACTGTGTGTTTCAATGCACATGTGACTGATAAAGATATCTTATCCCCATGTGGCCAGACACTTGTTTAGGCTTTCTCACCCACACAAGGAAGGGTCACCACATCTTTTTTTTCACTCGTGTTCAAGGCTGGAGTTTTCCCATATCTCAGTTGTTGACATCGAGTTTTAATTGTCAGGATCTCTCTAATCACAGTGATAACTACATTATGATTTACCAGCAGTTTACAAACGTCCTTCTGGATACACTTACTATTCTGGCAGAAATGCTTTTCACTTCTGGAATTTGTTCCTTTTTAGCTCTTCACAACAGCCTTGTTTGTGCTGAGATCTGTGTGCATTGACAACACTACTGAAGCAAGTGAACACATTTGTTGGGAATATTGGAGTACTGTGTTCAGTTCTGGTCGCCTCATTATAGGAAGGATGTGGAAGCTTTAGAGAGGGTGCAGAGGAGATTTACCAAGATTGGAGATCACGTCTTATAAGGATAGGTTGAGTGTGCTAGGGCTCTTCTCTTTGGAGAGAAGGAGGATGAGAGGTGACTTGATAGTGGTGTACAAGATGATAAGAGGCATAGATCGAGTGGACAGTCAGAGACTTTTTCCCAGGGTGAAAATGGCTATCATGAGGGGCATAATTTTAAGGTGATTGGAGGAAGGTACAAGGGGGATGTCAGAGGTAAGTTTTTTACACAGAGTGGTGGGTGCATGGAACGCACTGCCTGCAGAGATTGTGGGGGCAGATGCATTGGGGACATTTAAGAGACTCTTAGATAGACAAATAAATGTTAAAGAAATGGAGGGCTATGTGGGAGGGAAGGGTTAGATAGATATTAGAGCAGGATAAAATGTCAGCGCAACATTGTGGGCTGAAGGGTCTGTACTGTGCTGTAATGTTCTATGTTCTATGAATATGCTTGTGCTTATTTCTCTCTTTCAGTTCTGGATTTCTGCCTGTTTTCTACCCTTGCACAACCACTAGAAGCCAGTCTTTTCGTGATTACGCTGATTCTTTTAAACCTTGCCCCGAGCCTTTTCACTTTCCTGTCTCAGTCCCTTTCTGCAATGAATTTTCATTCCCCTTAACCTTTTCCATCTCTTACACAGATTAAAAAAAGGTTGATTTACTCCAGTTCATGAGGGTTTGTTAAACAAACATGGCCGCTTGCTTGCTCAGAGAGTACAAGTTCTCACTTGAAGCATGTCATCTTTCATCTGTTTTTATGAAGATCATAAATCTCTAAGTTAATGAGCACCTCTCTTTATCCAGAAACATGTCGGTTCATGTGGTTATAGAGATGAAAAAGAAAAACACTCGAGGAGGTATTTCCAGTTTGAGATCAAAATGTTAATACATGCAATTAAGTTTGCTGCTAGATTGACATGACAAGACAGAATCTACCATTTCAAACCGTTTAGGTGGTAGTGAAGGTTTCAGTTACAAGGATAGTTATTCAGAAGCCTGCTTAACAATCCAGAAACCTAAGTTCAAATCTCACTGTAGAAGCAGTGAAATTTAAATTCATTTGATAATCTGGAATTATTTTTTAAAAAAGCTATTAATTAACAGTGAAAATAACAAACTACTGGCTCACTCATCTTCTTCAGGGAACAAAATCTGCTGAGCGTATGCAGTCTATTCCAAATGGGGTTCCAGGAACACTAATGTTGCAAACTCTGAAATTGCCCTACAAGCCAGTTGGCCAAAGGGCAATTAAGGATGGGACATAAATTCTGGCCTTGCTAGTGAAACACAGGTAATGAGGAATGAATAAATAAAAATAAAATGTGGTGCAATTCACTGATTGCATGTTATGGATTACAGATTTTTAGAGTCACAGCACAGAAACAGGCCCTTCGGCCCAACTCGTCCATGCCGACCATGGTGCCCACTAAGCTAGTCCCATTTGCCCATGTTTAGCCCATATCCCTCTAAACCCCTCCTATCCGTGTATTTATCCAAATGTCATTTAAATGCTATTATTGTTCCTGCCTCAACCACTTCCTCTGGCAGCTCATTCCAGAAGCACACCACCCTCTGAGTGGAGAAGTTTCCCCTCAGGTCTCTTTTAAATCTTTCAACTGTCACCTTAAACCTATGCCCTCTAATTTTTAGTTCCCCTACCCTGAGAAAAAGACAATGTGCATTCACCCTATAAGATAAGGTATCTTTATTAGTCATATGTACATCAAATCACACAGTGAAATACATCTTTTGCGTAGAGTGTTCTGGGGAGAGCCCCAAGTGTCGCCACGCTTCCGGTGCCAACATAGCATGCCCACAGCTTCCTAACCCGCACGTCTTTGGAATGTGGGAGGAAACCCGATCACCCGGAGGAAACCCATGCAGACACGGTGAGAACGTACAAACTCCTTACAGACAGTGGCCAGAATTGAACCTAGGTCGCTGGCGCTGTAAAGCGTTATGCTAACCGCTACACCACTGTGCCTGCCTTCTACACCCCTCATGATTCTATACACCTCCATAAGGTCACCCTTCAATCTCCTACATTCCAAAGAATAAAGTCCTAGCCAATCCAACCTCTCGCTATAACTCAGGCCCTTGAGTCATGGCAGCATCGTCATAAATCTTTTCTGCACCCTTTCCAGTTTAATGATGTGTTTTCTATAACAGGGCGACCAAAACTGTACATAATACTCGTGCATCTCCACAGATGCTGTCTGGCCTGCTGAGTTCCTCCAGCATCATAGTGTTTTTCACTTCAAGTGTAGTCTCACCATTGTTTTATACTCCCAGCCTGCAAAAATGGAGAAAACCAAATCTCTTTAGCGCACTGTTATCTAATTTAGACAAAAATGTAAATCAATGTCTGTCAGATATTGACTTGCAAAGCAATTTCTGATGTTAACGGAATTTAGAACGGTTAAGTGACAGAATTGTAACAGTTAGTGCTTGGTTATATCATCTCTTCCTGCCCACTCAAAGTGTTAAAGGGTTGTTAACTTCTAAACTTCTGTTAAAGGTTGCTGGCTCTTCCAGAATGCCAACATTTTTTAGCTCCCTATTGAATCCTTTTTTTTGTTTGCTTTGATGTTCCAACTCTCACAAGGTTATTTTGGTAACTGCAGTGGACATTGAACACATTAGTTTGGTCTGCATGTCTAAATTCTTTCCCATTGGCTCTTGACCACAATAGCTTATAAATCTAACTTTACACCAATTTACTTTTGGCTTCGGTTGATCACTGTGAAGAAAGTGTATGAAAATAGCCAAATATGCAATTACCCAGAAAAATTTGGTTACCCAATTAATAATCATCATTTAAGCTGCTAGTGCCAAGGTCTTTAAGCTTATATTTTGCACTAGTCCATAGCAGCTAATCACATTATGTATGCTTCACTTCCAAACGACATTGAGATCAATATCCCGACAATTGTTTACCATAAAAGCCATGTCTGATTTCTCTGCATCAACATTGTAGCTTTATTATTTCATGTCTGGGAGTGATTGGTTTGCATATTTGGCTCAATGGAATGTCATGCGTCAACCATGAATTAGCATCTGTATCTAACCGGGTGAATGACAAATCTGGAATAAAGGAAACCAGATACTTGTCATGAAAAACAATTGTTTGCTGATCTCAAAATCAGAAATAGCTATTCGTGAACATTATTCATAAATAAGTAGTGGACAAAAATAACCAATATAATGAATAATAGATTGTAAAGAAAGCTCAGTAATGTGACATTAATTTAGCGTTAACTACTTAATGATTTTAAATTTGCAATCTGAGATTGATTTAAATTGGAGAGATTTATTTGTGACTAGGACCTTTATAGAACTGGGAAATTAGTAGCATTAGATTACCTTACACAGAGGTAGAGCTTCAGGTTTTAAATGCATAGTGATAACACTCAGCTCCATCTCTCAAAAGCCAATCTTCAGCACTCCACTGACTTAGCTTCACCATATAGTTAAGTTGACATCCCATAGTGAATTTGTAGAAACCTCCTACAACCAAATTTGGGGAAGATTGAAGTCACTGCCTTTGGTGCCTGGAACCTAGTTGCCACCTTGGCCCCCATTCCCATCCCAGGAATGAACTGAACCAGATGCCTCACAGACTTGCTGTTGTGTTTGATACAGAACCAAGCTATTTTCCATTTGCCTGTTCCATCACTAATAGTGCCTATTTCCATCTTTGAGGCATTGCCCAGCTCTTCTCCTGCTGCAACCCTTTATTCCCTCTTGACAATTAAAATGCTCTTCTGGCTGTATCTCCATCTCTTACTCCAGACAAAGCCATCTTGTTGGCCTACACTATCTTCCTTCTGAGGAAGCTTTAATTTTAAAATCCTTATCTTTTTTCAAAGTCCTTGCATGGTTTTTCCTTTTCCAAAAACTCATCCCATAATCCCTTCCCACAACAACAATCTATTTCAGGCATAGAAGCATCAAGATCTCTGTGCTCCTCCAATTCTAGTCTCTCGTGTATTCCTGATTTCAATTCATTCACCATTGGTGGCCGTACTTTCAGCTGCCAAGTTTGTAAACTCTGAAATTTAAAAAAAATAATCCCTGAAATTTCCATCTTTCTCTGATGTCTCTCTTTCTCTTGAGACACAAGAGACCACAGATGCTGGAATCTGGAGCAACAAACAAACTGCTGGAGGAACTCAGTGGGTCGAACATCATCTGCAGGTGGAAAGGAATTGTTGACATTTCAGGTCATGCTGGGTTATCCTCAGTCCTAATGCAGGGTTCAACCCTTCATCAGTCCTAATGCAGGCTTTCGACCCGAAACATCGACAATTCCTTTCCCTCCACAGATGCTGCTCAACTCACTGAGTTCCCCACTAGATTATTTTGTGCTCCCCCTTTCCCTTGGTTGTTAGCTAAGTAGTCTATTGTATAGATCAAAATCAGTGTGCTGAAGTTGGTAACATTTACAGAAGTTACATCTTATTTTTATGAGCCAATGTGGATGAAATATAGGCAGTTGCAGAATGTAAAATTCAAGTAATTACATTAATCTGGAATTTAAAGAAAAAAGCTATTCTCATTAATGGTGACCATGAAACTATAGGATTGTTGTAAAAATATTAGCTGATTCACTTCTGTTCTTCAGAGAAGGGTATCTGCCATTCTTCCTTGGCCTGGCCTCCATGTGAATCCAGACCCACCAAGTGTGGCTGACTGCTGACTATTTCCTCGGTTCAGAAACAATTAGGGATGGAGAATAAATACTGTTAATGTCAGTGACGTCCACATCCTGTGAACAAATAAAAACTAATTTGGCCATGATAGAGATACAGATGCTGGAATCTGGAGCAACACACAAAAAGCTGGAGGAACTCAGCAGGTTAGGTAGTATCTACAGAGGGAAATGGACAGTTGACATTTCAGGTCGAGACCCTTCATCAGGGCAGCTTACTGAGGAAATTATCTGATACTCATTTTCCTACATTTTCCTCATGACCCAAATGTACATTTATGTAGTGACTCTACATTGTCCACAGACATAACAAATGCACTGTGACACAGTGGAGCTGTGGAGCATTCCCAGCAATGTTTGTTTTGGACCATAAAACCATAAGACATAAGTGCAGAATTAGGCCATTCAGCCCATCGAGTATGCTCCACTATGCGATCATGGCTGATTTATTTTTCCTTCTCAACCCCATTGTCCTGCCTTCTCTCCGTAACTTTTGATGCCCTTACTAAATCAAGAACCTGTCAACCTCTGCTTTAAATATACCCAGTGACATGGCCTCCCTCCACAGCCGTCAGTGGCAATGAATTCCACAGATTCACCACCCTCTAGCTAAAGAAATTTCTCTTCATCTCTGTTCTAAAGAGACGTCCTTCTATTCTGAGGCTGTGCCCTCTGGTCCTAGACTCTCCCACTACTGGAAACATTCTCTCCACGTCCACTCTGTTGAGGCCTTTTAATATTCGGTAGGTTTCAATGAGATCTCCCCTCATCCTTCTAATCTCCAGTGAGTACAGGCCCAGAACCATCAAATGCCCCTCATACATTAACCCTTTCATTCCCAGGATCACTCTTGTAAGCCTCCTCTGGACCCTCTCCAATGCCAACACATCCTTGCTTAGATATGGGGCCCAAAACTGCTCACAATACTCCAAATATAGGTCTGACCAACACCTTATAAAGCCTCAGCATTACATCTTTGCTTTTATATTCTAGTTCTCTTGAAATGAATGCTAACATTGCATTTGCCTTCCTTACTACTGACTCAACCTACAAGTTAACCTTCAGGGAATCCTGCACTAGGACTCCCAAGTCCCCTTGCACCTCCAATTTCTGAATTCGCTCCCTGTTTAGAAAATAGTCTATGTCTTTATTCCTTCTACCAAAGTGCATGACCATACACTTCCCTACACTGTATTCCATGGGCCACTTCTCTGCCTATTCTCTCAACCTGTCCAAGTCCTTCTGCAGACTCCCTGCTTCCTCAACACTACCTGCCCCTCCACCTATCTTTGTATCATTCGCAAACTTGGCCACAAAGCCATCAATTCCCTCATCCAGATCGTTAACATATAATGTGAAAAGTAGTGGACCCAACACTGACTGCTGCGGAATACCACTAGTTAATAGCAGCCAACCAGAAAAGGTCCCCTTTATTTCCACTCTTTGCCTTCTGCCAGTCAGCCAATCTTCTATTCATGCTAGCTTAGCAGCCTCATGTGCGGCACCTTATCAAAGGCCTTCTGAAAATCCAAGTAAACAACATCCACTGACTCTCCTTTGTATATCCTGCCTGTTACTTCCTCAAAGAATTTGAACAGATTTGTCAGGCTAGATCTCCCCTTAAGGAAACCGTGCTGACTTCAGCCTATTTTATCATGTGCTTCCAAGTACTCTGAAGCCTCATCCTTAATAATGGACTCTAACATCTTACCAACCACTGAAGTAAGGCTAACCAGCCTATAATTTCCTGTCTTTTGCCTCCCTCCATTCTTAAAGAGTGGAGTGACATTTGCAATTTTCCAGTCCTCCGGAACCATTCCTGAATCTAGTGATTCTTGAAAGATCACTATTAATGCCTCCTCAATCTCTTCAGCTACCTCTTTCAGAACTCTGGGGTGTAGTCCATCCGGTCCAGGTGACTCATCTGCCTTCAGACTTTTCAGTTTTCCAACCACCTTCTCCTTAGTAATAACGACTACGTTCACTTCTGCCCCCTGACTCTCTTGAATTTCTGGCATATTGCTGGTGTCTTCCACAGTGAAGACTGACACAAAATACTTATTCAGTTCATCCACCATTTCTTTGTTCCCTATTACTATCTCTCCAGTGTCATTTTCCAGTGGTCCGTTGTCCACTCTTGCCTCTCTTTTACTCTTTATATAGATCTGAAAAAACTTTTGGTTATCTCCTTTTATATTATTGGCTAGCTTACCTTCATATTTCATCTTTTCTCCCCTTATTGCTTTTTCAGTTGCCTTCTGTTGGTTTTTCAAAGCTTCCCAATCCTCTAGCTTCCCACTAATTTTTGCAATATTGTCTGCCCTCTCTTTTGCTTTTATGCTGTCTTTGACTTCCCTTGTCAGCCACGGTTGCCTCATCCTCCCTTTAGAATGCTCCTTCTTCGGGATGAACTGGTCCTGCGCCTTCCGAATTACTCCCAGAAACTCCTGCCATTGCTGCTCTACCGTCATCCCTGCTAGGGTTCCCTTCCAATCAACTTTGGCCAGCTCCTCTCTCATGCCTCTGTAGTTACCTTTACTGGACTGTAATACTGATGCATCCAATTTTATCTTCTCCCACTCAAACTGCAGGGTGAATTCTATCATATTATGATCACTGCCTCCTTAGGGTTCATTTATCTTAAGCTCCTTAATTAAATCTGGTTCATTGCACAACACGAAATCCAGAATTGCCTTTTCTCTAGTGGGCTCAACCACAAGCTGCTCTAAAAAGTCATCTCGTAGGCTTTCTACAAATTCCTTCTCTTGGAATCCAGTAACAACCTGATTTTCCCAATCTACCTGCATATTGAAATCCGCTATGACCACCGTAACATTGCCCCTTTTTACATGCCTTTTTTACCTCCTGTTGTAATTTGTACCCCACATCCTGGCTGCTATTCAGGAGCCTGTATATAATTCCCATCAGGGTCTTTTTACCCTTGCAATTTCTTAACTCTACCCACAAGGATTCTATATCTTCTGATCCTATCTCACTTTTTGCTAAGGATTTGATTTCATTTTTTACCAACAGAGCCACCCCACCCCCTCTGCCCAGCTGCCTGCCTCTTCGATAGGATGTGTATCCTTGGATGTTTAGCTCCCAGCTGTGATCTTCTTTCATCCATTGTGATGTCTATGTCATACCTTCCAATTTCTAACTGCGCTATGAGCTCATCGACCTTATTTCGTACACTGTGTGCATTCAAATGCAGTGACCTTCAGTCCTGTATTCACCACCCTTCTTCTCAAATTTGTCTCCATGTTGCCTGAAGTTAAATTCTTATCCCTTTCTAAACTTCCTGTCTTATTCTTTATTCTGGAGACTTTAGTAATCTCTCCTGCACTGTCCTTCCCTTTTACTTTATCCATACTCTTCCAACCTGTTAAACCCACTCCCCTACTATTTAGTTTAAAACCCTATCTACAGCCCTAGTTATGCGATTTGCCAGGACCCTGGTCCCAGCTTGGTTCATGTGGAGCCCATCCCATCGGAGCCGCTCCCTTCTTCCCCAATACTGGTGCCAATGTCCCACAAATCCAAACCCACTTCTCGCACACCAATCTTTAAGTCATGCATTTAACTCTCTGATCTTATTTTTCCTGTGCCAAATTGTACGTGGCTCAGGTAGCAATCTAGAAATAATTACCTTTTTGGTTCTGCTTTTTAATTTAGTCCCCAGCTGCTCAAATTCCTTCAGCAGAACCTCTTTCCTTGTTCTACCTACATCGTTGGTACCCACATGGACCACAATAACTTGATCTTTCCCCTCCCATTCCAAATTCCTCTGCAGGACAGATGAGATGTCCCGAACCCAGGCACCAGGCAGGAAATGCAGCCTTCAGGTTTATCGATCCTTGCGACAGAGAATTGTGTCTATTCCCTTGAAAACACTGTCCCCAATCACAACTCCATTTCTCTTCTCTGCCCCCTCTTGAATGACTCCCTGAACCACAGTGACACGGTTCAGTTGCTCATCCTTCCTACAGCCCCCACTCTCACCCGCACAGGGAGCAAGAATCTCAGACCTGTTGGACAAGCTCAAGGGCTGAGGCTCGTCCTGTACCACCTCTTGGATCCCCCTACTTGCCTCACTCACAGTCACACCCTCTTGTCCCTGACCACAGACCGAATTTGAAGTAGTTAATCTAATGGGTGTGACTGCCTCCTGAAACACAGCATCCAGGTAACTCTCCCCCTCCCTGATGCGTCGGAGTGTTTGAAGCTCAGATTCCAGGTCATTAACTTTGATCCTGAGTTCCTCGAGCAACCAACACTTGCTGCAGATGTGGTCACCAGGAACCACAAAGGGGTCCATCAGCTCCCACATCATGCAGCTACAACACATCACCTGATCCTGCATTCCTACTTTAGTTAATTAGTTATAATTGGATGCCTTTTTATTTAACTACTGTGAAAAAACCTTACCTGTTCTTAGCTGCTACTCACCTCTGCCTCCTCGCTGAAGCCCCTTGAGCCAAAGCCTCAGAATTCCCACTCCTACACTGGCCACTCTCACAATGGCCGCTTTCATCCTACAAGTACAATTTCGGACATCACCTGTTAGTAAAATATTCATTGATGTGAGCGTTATAT
This sequence comes from Pristis pectinata, assembly GCF_009764475.1. Lineage (NCBI taxonomy): Eukaryota > Metazoa > Chordata > Chondrichthyes > Rhinopristiformes > Pristidae > Pristis > Pristis pectinata. Next base: position 16,132,545 of record NC_067407.1, read on the forward strand.
ATCAAATAAAATGGAAAATGCTGGCACGGTAGCATAGTGGTTAGCCTGACGCTATTACAGTGCCAGCGTTCGGGGTTCGATTCCCGCTGCTGTCTGTAAGGAGTTTGTATGTTCTCCCTTGTCTGCGTGGGTTTCCTCCGGGTGCTCTGGTTTCCTCCCACATTGCAAAGGTGTACGGGTAGGTTAATTGGGTTTAAAATGGGCGGCGCGGACTCATTGGGCCAGAAGGGCCTGTTACTATGCTGTAAATAAAATTTTTTAAAAAATCAGGCAGCATCTGTGAATGAGAAACAAAGCTAACGTTTCAGGTCAAAGACCTTTTTTCAGAACTGGGTAGGAGAGAAAACAAGTTAGTTTTAAATTACTGAGATGGGGGAGAAGCAGATAGGACAAGTCTAATACTAGAGGGCATGCATTTAAGGTGAGAAGGGGTAAGTTCAAAGGAGATGTGTGGGGCAAGTATTTTACACAGAGAGTGGTGGGTACCTGGAATGTGCTGCCAGGGTTGGTAGTGGAGACAAGTACGATAGAGACGTTTAAGAGGCTCTTGGATTGGCACATGAATGTGCAGAGAATGGAGGGATATGGACCTCGTGTAGGCAGAAGAGATTAGTTTAGTTGGGCATTTAACTACTAGTTTAATTAGTTTGGCACAACATCGTGGGCCAAAGGGCCTGTTCCTGTGCTGTACAGTTCTTTGTTCTATGACAAAGGGGTTATCTCTGTTAGGGTAAAGCCAGGGTTGTTGTGGTGATACATTGCAGAGGTCATCCAGCTGATGAGTTAATGGGGCGGTTAGAAAGAGTAAGAGAATGAATAAAAGTAATGCAATGAGGGCAGTTGGAGAGTGAGAATACAAACAAGCAAAAAATAAAACTTGCAAAATGCAGAAGTGCCTATCAGACCATGCCGTGCTAATGAAGAGACAAAAACCAAGCCAATGTCACAGACGGATGACTTACAGCAGAAACGGCCAGTTCAGATACAGGCGGAGAAAGCGAGAGACCAGAGGTTGTAAAATTCACCTGGCTCGACCCGAAATGTCGACCATCTCGTTGCCTCCACAGATGCTGCCTGACCCACTGAATTCTCCCAGCAGTTTGTTTTTTGTTGGGACCAGGGAATTGGAAACTTTCAAATTGACAAAAGTCATAAGAAATGTCAAGGATGAAAGTGGGAAGTGACTAAGGTCCAGAAAAGATCCAGTCAAGATAAGAATAGGTTTGGTGGGACAAGAGCAGGCTGCCACAATGGATGGTAGTGCTTGTGGATTTTGGGCAAAAGGAAGAAGTGGGTTTGTGTGGGAATGGGAAACTATAAGGCTCGAGGCTATGGAGAGAAGATCTCTTGAGGAAATGAAGTTGATGACTGTCTGAGAGTCAGGATTATGTATGACCCTTGTTACAAGGGTTATTTGTAGGGTTAACTCTGTAATGGTTAGCAGACATCAGAATGCAGATGGCTAATAGTAAATTTGGCCAGTGGTTTGTTTTTCTGATTTGAGTTTCTGGCCACCTCTTATGTTTAGTTTAGTTTTGTTTTGAATGTCAGTCAGTGCAGAAGGGTGTGCTGAGGAGTAAGGGTCATTCTCAGAATTCTCCACAGTCAGCAAAGGGTTTTTGCAAGGAATTGTCAGCGGGTTCAAAAAGGATATTGCATTTTGTGTAAATTGAGTGGGAAATAAGGATCAGTGCAGATCTTGGTGTTCTTGTGTTGGGTTAAAAATATTGACTGTCTGCTTAGATTGTAAAATAGAAACTGGAATTTGGGTGGGTTGAAGCAAATTCTTTTGTGATATATATTTGTTGACTGAATGTGTGCCTCATGACATTAATTTTCTCAGAAGTAATTAATGAAATGGTACAGAACTTGCCCTATCATCCCCAGGAAATAGTTTGCTCTTCACATTGAGGAATACCCCTGCATGGGAACTGGTTAGTTTCCATATACTTTTCATATACCCCATTCCAGCATGAAGAACCTCCAGGCCAGATACAGGCAAGCCTGGGCTTCCTTCTACTCAGCCTAACAATGTGACTTAACTGCAAAGTTCAAAACTGCCCTAACTCCATCAATGTGGTGATTTGTATTTTGCTGCAACAACCGGTGATATGTCTGTCAGGTTGACTTTGCACCAATTAGGAATGGATTAGAGGAATCCATTTTCTTCTTTACACAGGCAGGAAGATAGTGATAGGCTTGTAAGGCATGTAAGGTGCAAATGAACATTAATATTGTAGAATATTGCAAATGCTGGAAATCAAAAATAAAAAGTTAAAAATGTTGGAAATACCCAACAGGTCAGACAGCATCAGTGGAAAGAGAAACAGAGTTAACATTTCAGAATGCTGACTTTCCATCAGAACAACCTAGTGTGTGAGGTGGTTCATGTTAGTAGGATGAATAACGAGGAAATGCAACCCTTGGAGGATAAAGAGGAGACATTCATCTTGGCCATCAGCATTAAGTGTGAGTGAAACCATTGGCTGTTGCTTGTGTTCACTCCTGTACATGTGGTTGCACAATGAACCCAACCATCCAGAGGTGATTTAAATATGGTGCCTCGAATTTGTAGTTTAGAACTGGATGTTAGTGGAACCAAATTAGACTGGAGGATGGCTATCTTGACCCACTGATGCACATTTGGATTTACTTTTCTGTCTCAGTCCTGCCATCCAATCCTCCCACTTAGAAACAGCCAAGTGTCTCATAAATACATGCAAAGAGGGTAAAGGGACGGGGTTAGGAGGTACAACTGCAAAGGTGGCAGCTTTATGAACTCCTTGCGGGGATTATTTCTAACCTGTATCCTAAACAACGGACCATGGATTCATTGAATTTACAGCACAAGAAAATGAGAATTTACTATTAACCATCTGCAGTCAGACCTATGCCAACCCTATATAATTAGCTCTACACATAACCCAATGTTCCTGTGTCAAAAAATAGATGCAGAGGAGGCCATGTGACCCCATGTGCCTGCTCCACCATTGGATTATGGCTGATCTTCTACCTCAGTATCACTTTCTATACATATCACTTTGGGCTACTTATTTATACATCTGATTTTCCACTTCTTGGTCTGTAACCTTCTCTGCCATGGTTTTCAAGTGCTCATCTAAATACTTCTTAAATGTTGTGAAACTACCTGCCTCCATCATCCAATTAGGGTGGTAAAATTCTTCCTTCAAATTGCCTCTAAACCTCCTGCCCTTTACCATCAGTTTATGCCTTCTGATTATAGACAGATCTTCCAATGGGAAAGATTTCTCAACATCTAGCCTATCTAAGACCCTCATAATAATTAGGTCTACCCTCAGCCTTCTCTGCTCCAAGGAAACAAACCCAGCCTATCTGGTCTCTCCTTCTAGCTCAAATGCTCCAATACAGGCAACATCTTGGTCAATCTCCTCTGCACTATCTCCAGTGTAAATACTTGCTTCTTCCAGATCTCTACACAATATTCCAGAAGTAGTCTCACCAGGGCCCTGCATAATTGCATGTCTCTACCATCTGCCTTCCTAATTGCCTACTGAACCTGCACATTAACTTTCAATGTTTTGACTACAAGGACACCCAGGTCTCTCTGAACAACAGTACCTTTCAATTTCTTACCACTTAGATAAAAACTCTACCTTTCTATTTTTCCTACCAAAATGAATTACCTCACAAATTTTTCACATCATATTCTATCTGCCATATCCTTGCCCATTCACTTAGCCTGTCTATATCCCTCTGAGGCCCCTCTGCATTCTCCTCACAGCCCACACTGCCACCTGTCTCCGTATCATCACCAAACCTGAATGCATTACACTTGATCCACTCATCTAAATCATTGATATAGATTGTATACAGCTGGGGCCCCAACATGAACCCTGCAGCACCCCACTGGTGATAACCTTCCAATCTGAAAATAGCCTATTTCTTTCCCCAGCTCTCTATTGTCTGTCCATTAATTAATCTGCAGTTCATGCCACCATATCACTCCCAATGCCATGCACTCTAACTCAGTTTAATACTCTCTTATTTTGTACCTTATTGAAGGCCTTCAGAAGGTCCAAATATACCACATCAACTAGTTCACCCTTCTCTATTCTGCTAATTACAACTTCAAAAAAAATCCAAAAAAGATTTGTTTAAATGGTTTGCCATTCATAAATCCATGCTAACTCTGCCCAATCGTATTATTATTTTCTAAGTACACTGCTACCATTGCTTTAATAATAGATTTCAGCATTTCCCCTACACTGATATCAGGCTAATTGATCCATAGTCTCCTGTTTTCTCTCTCTTTCCTCTCTAAAATAGTGAGGTTACATTTGCTACCTTCTGATCTGTGGAAATCATTCTAGAATTAATGGAATTTTAGAAGATGACCTCCAATGCATCCATTATCTATGTTGCAACCTCCTTCAAATCCCTAGCACGTGCTTGGGATTTACTGCCTTTCAGAACAAGTAATTTCACCAGCACTAGCTGCTTGCGAACATTGATTTCTTTGAACTGCTCATTTACTCTAGAGTGGTACTTCTCTCTCTCCAGGAGGTTTTCAGTGTCTTTATCTGTAAAGACAGGCATGAAGTACTTACTTAACTTCTCTGCCATTTCCTTATTCCTCAATGTAAATTGTCCTGACTCAGTCTGTAAAGGATCCAAGGAAATTTTCCTAACCTATTCTTTTTTACGCTTCTGTAAAAGCTTACAATCGGTTTTTATGCATCTCATTAGCCATGTTCCCTTTCAAGTATATTCCAAGTTCCCTTTCCTTATTGTTTTACTCCTCCTTTGCTGAATTCTGAATTTTCCCAATCCCCAGGCTTATTGTATTTTTTTTGGCAACATCAGAAGACGTTTCCTTTGACCAAATGCTACCTTGGGATAGTCATAGATAAATCACTTTTCCCATTGGAGTTTGTGACTTGGAGAGGTACATATTACTTATAAACCACATATCAGTTCTTTAAACATTAGTCATTGCTAACTTACAGTCCTGCCTTTTATTGTAGTTTCCCAATCTACCAAAGCTAACTGTCTCCTTGTGCCTCCATAGTGTACTTTATTCTGATTTAAGATTCCAGTTTCAGACTAAATTAAATCACTTCCATTCTTTATATAAAATTTTGTCACATTATGTTCACTGTTTCCAAATGGCCTCTTGAATACCACTTCATCCATTAACCTTTTACCACTATGCAATACTAGATCTAAAGTAGCCTGTTCCCTCATTGGTTCCCCAACATGTGGATCCAGAAAACCATGCCATGAATTCATTCTCAACACTATTACTACTCATTTTCTTTGCCAAGTCTGCATGTAGATTAAAGTATCCATGATTATTCTATTACCCTTGTTGCATGCTCCTCTAATTCCTGATTTATACTATGCCCTACAATACCATTACTGTTTTGGGGCCAGCTTACTATACCCACCAATGTTCCCTGCCCCTTGATATTTCTTAGTTCCACCCAAACTGATTCTATTGAATTTTATAGGCTAAGATCTTCCTCACACCATTATCCCATTCTTTAAAGCAGTTTACCCCAGCTCCTATTCCATTTGCCTATCTCTTCTGAAAGTCAAGTCTCCTAGAATATTTCACTCCCAACATTGCTCACTTTGAAAACATGTCTGTGCAATGGCTATTGGATCATATCCATTTATTAACATTTGCGCCATTAATTCACCTGCCATGTTACCAAATCTACTTGTATTGAAGGACCTTTGATTTCCCTGGCTCTGACTCCAACCCCAGCTGACTCCTGTGTTTGAATCCACTGCCCTTTCTGACAGACTCTGGTTATCACTACGCTTTTTGCGATCCTGCACCATTGCTTTTCTAAATCTCCACTCACTGGAATTCACCCCAACACCCCCTCACCCACCACCCCCCCCCCAAACACCCACTATTTAGTTTAAAGCCTTGTCTACAGACTAGTTATTTGATTCTGGTTCCAGCCTAATGCAATTGGAGCCCATCCCAATGGAATATCTCCCTCTCTCCCTAGTACTGGTGCCTGCACTCTACAACTTGAAACCCATTTCTCCCACACCAATCGTTGAACCATTCATTCAGTTCCCTGCAAGTATTTCCTTTTCAACACTATCTGATTTTGGAAATTATTGCTGAATCCACCTTACCCTCCCTTTCAGGCTGTGTGTTCCAGAGTGTAATAACTCATTGTGTGAAAAAAAATCCTTGTCTCTTTTTTGGTTCTTTTCCCAGTAATATTAAATCTGTGCGCTCTTGTTACTGACTTATTCTCCAATGGAACCATTTACCTCATTAAATCCCCATGTCTTTAAACACCCTTAATAAATCTGACTCAATTTCTGTCTTTTGTCTTAAGCATTTGTCTAATGTCTTATCTTTCATTACAGTTTATTTATTCCTCAATCAACTTAATCTCACTGAAATGTACAAAATTCACAAGGGTCGTGACAGCGTGGATGCAGAGGTGATGGTTCCTCAGGCTGGAGTGTTGAGATTTGGTCACAGTCTCAAAATAAGGGGTCAGCCATTCAGAACAGGTGCAAAGAGATTTCTTTACACCCAGCCAGCAGGATTCTTAGCGGTGTGGAGGAACAGAGGGATTTTGGGGCCCCAAGTCCAAAGGTCCCTCAAAGTTGCCACACAAGTTGATAGGGTGGTTAAGAAGGCAGATGGTGTGCTGGCCTTCATTAGTTGGGGGATTGAGTTCAAGAGCCATGAGGTAATGTTTCATCTCAATCAAACCCTGGTTAGACCACACTTGGCGTATTGTGTTCAGTTCTGGTCACCTCATTATAGGAAGGATGTGGAAGCTTTAGAGAGGGTGCAGAGGAGATTTACCAGGATGCTACCTGGATTGGAGAGCATGTCTTATGAGGAAAGGTTGAGCGAGCTAGGGCTTTTCTCTTTGGAGCGACACAGGATGAGAGGCGACTTGGTAGAGGTGTATAAGATTATGAGAGGCATAGATAGAATAGACAGCTAGCACCTTTTCCCCAAGGCGGCAATGGCCAATACCAGAGGACTTCAGTTTGTCAGAGGTAGGATTTTTACACAGAGTGGTGGGTGCCTGGAATGCACTGCCGGGGGTGGTGGTAGAGGCTGATATAATAGGGACATTTAAAGGACTCTGGATGCAAGAAAAATGGAGGGTTAAGGGCGGTGTAAGAGGGAAGAGTTAGAGTTATCATGGAGTAGGTTTATGTAGGTCGGCACAACATCGTGGGCTGAAGGTCCCGTACTCTGCTGTACTGTTCTATGTTCTATTTTCTATGATAGGAATTCTCTACCTAAGAGGGTTGCGAAGGCTCAGTCCCTGAGTCTATTCAAAACAGAGATTGATAAGTTTGCAAACGTTAATGGGGCTGAGGAGTGTAGGGGTAGTGCAGGAAAGTAGAGCTGAGGTGACAGATGAGCCGTGATCTAATTAAATGGTGGAGATGACACATGTGGCTTCTGTTTCTTATCTTCCTACATTCTTCTCTCTACAAAACAGATTTTCTGGCTGTAATCACATTGCTGTTTGTGGTAGCTTGCTACCTGTGCAAAAATAGGCTCCAAAATTACAATATTGATTATACTGGTACTCTGGTTGTAAAGCACTTTGGGATGTTCTGAGAAAGGCATGAACTATGGTAGGTCTTGTCATTGTTTCCCCTACCACTTCTCTATAGAAGTCTGGTTAGGCCGCATTTAGAGTATTGCATGCAATTCTGGTCACCTCACTACAGGAAGGATGTCAAGGCTTTAAAGAGGGTGCAAAGGAGGCTTACTGGGATGCCGCCTGGATTAGAGGGCATGTGCTATCAGGAGAGGCAGGACAAACTTGGGCTCTTTTCTCTGGAGCGGTGAAGGCTGAGGGGTGATCTGTTGGAAGTGTGTAAATTTATGAGGGGCATAGATAGGGTGTACAAGCAATATCTTTTTCCCGTTATTGAGCGATCCAATACCAGAGGGCATGCATTTAAGGTGAGAGGGTGTAGGTTCAGAACAGACATGAGGGGTACGTTTTTTACTGAGAGTGTGATGGATGCCTGGAATGCGTTGCCTGATAGGGTGGTGGAGGCAAATTCATTGGGAGCTTTTAAGAGGGGCTTGGATGGGCACATGAATGAGAGGAAAATGGAGGGAAATGGGCATTCTGTAGGTAGGAGGGATTAGCTATGTCGGCACAACATTGTGGGCCGAAGGGCCTGTTCTGCGCTGTACTGTTCTATGTTCTATGTACTTTGAGTTTTGGTTTTTGACTCATGTGAAGGTTGTTCTCCCTGTTCTTTCCATGCCCTGCAATTTCGTGTATTTCCCATTAATTTCCCATTAGATTCATAATTCCCTTCTCAGTTTAATCTTACTCTACATTATAATATGTCAATGAGGTCAGAAGTATGGTAATGGGTAATTTGGTTATGATGGTGTTTGAGACTCACTGCTGATGAACTTCAGGTTGAGAAGGATGTTAGAGTTGACTCTTCTGTTTTCCTTAACACTGCTTAAAGCAAATGAGGCTCCCAAATGTCTTCTCATCTTCTTCTTCCCTTCCTCGTCCTCCTCCTCCTCCTCCTCCCTCTCGTCCTCCTCCTTCCCTTCCCCCTCTTCCATGCCCACCTCTTCCCCCTCCTCCTCCTGATATATGTGGGTCCTCTTTTGAGGAAAGGTTAGACAGTCTAGACTTGAATACACTGTTGTTTAGCAGAGCTAAAGAGAACTTTATTGAAGCATATAAGATCCTGACAGTGTGGTTGTGGAGAGAATCTTTCCTTTTGGAAGAAAATCTTGAACCAGAAGGTGACATTTTAAAAATAAGGAGACATCCATTTCAGACAGAGATGAGCTGAATTTATTTTTTCTCAGAGGGTCATGTTTCTCTAGATTTTCTTAAGTGGTGGCGGTAACAGAGTCTCCAAATATCTTAAAGGTGGAGTTGGATAGATTCTTGATTAGCAACGTGGTGAGAGGTTGCTAGAGTTAGATGGGAGTGTGGAATTGAGGTTACACTCAGAATAACCGCGATCTTACTAAATGGTGGAGAAGGTTCAAGTGGTCATTTGTCTAGAAAGTAAAGTGGTTTACTGGTGTTGTGTCAACTACTACATGGAACTTTTTTCTTGTTAGACAATGTGTGGCATGCTCTCCCAATTCTAGATGTCTGGAAGCATTTATTCAGGAATGTAGTTTCCAATGAATTTGTCTGGTGTGGTGACTGATATTTTGCTTGTGACATGCAACTAAATCTAAGTCTGACCTCATTTTAACCCAATGCACAAACATAACAATACTTAACATCAAATAATTTGTCAGTTGTGAATGTGCCCGAATCAACAGAGAAATGGCAGTGCAAGCAAGTTCAAAGAAGATAAATGGAAATCAAAATAACTCCAGATGCTGGAACTGTGAAATAAAAACAGAAAATGCTGGAAACACTCAGCAGGTCAGGCAACAGATGTAGAAAGAGAAATAAAGCTAACATTTCAGATCAAAGATCCTTCATTGAGCTTCTAATAAAGGGTCTTCAATCTGAAAGGTTAACTCCATGTCTCTGTCCATAGATGCTGCTTGCCCTGCTGAATATTTCCAGCAATTCTGCTTCTTTTATTTCAAAAAATATAAGGTCAGTCCAATAGTAAAAGATTTTCAGGTTACTTATTTCATAGTATTTTGAATATTCATGAGACAAATACATTTCTTTGTAGCAGAATTATTAATTTATTCCTTATAACTGAACTTGCATCCATGTTGTAAACAACATTGCAAAGAAATCCTGCCTGGAATTGTACAAAATCCTATTTACTTTTCTTGCAATTGATCCATCAAGACAGCTTATGGCACAGAATGGCATGACCTTAGTAAAAATCAGCTCATTGGGAATTGAGGATAATTCTCCAATTAGAGGAGGTATATCTGGTACAAATGAAGATGGATATCAAACATTTCAATCTCAGGGCAGCAGCAAGAGGACATTTGATAGAGTACAAATGCTCAAACAAACGTTCTGGCAAATAAGGAACCAAATGTTTAAGATAATTGTTGGATAGAGTCAGGAGGAATTTGAAGTTAGAGAAACATGTACTTAGATGGACAAGGACTAGAATTACAGCTGTGTAAATGGCAATAAAAAAACCAAGCAATGTTTAGAAGGTATGCGATGAAATATATAAAAAGCTGCCTTATGAGATTATCAGCAGCAGTGACTTAGAACCATAGAACACTACATACAGAAAACAGGCCACTCGGCCCTTCTAGTCTGTGCCGAAACATTATTCCGCTCGTCCCACTGACCTGCACCCAGTCCATAACCCTCCAGACCTCTCCCGTCCATGCATCTATCCAACTTATTCTTAAAACTTAAGAGTGAACCCGCATTTACCACGTCAGATGGCAGCCCATTCCACACTCCCGCCACTCTCTGAGTGAAGAAGGTCCCCCTAATGTTCCCCCTAAACCTTTCCCCTTTCACCCTAAAGCCATGCCGTCAGAGAGCAATCACTGAAGAAGACCCTGAGTCAGGGACTCAAAGAAAACCTTGCCAAGATTGAACCAGGTTCATCAAGAGTGGGTAGTATCTGAAAACAAGTAGTGGGTTTTGAAAGTTGTGAAAGTAAAGAGTCGAATAGCTAAAAGAGTTGTGAAACTAAAGAGTTATTGAATCTTGTTTGAAACTACATAGTGCGAGTTGTTTTAATCAATTGGGGTTAATAAAGAATTATAGTTAGGCAAAGCCACTGTCTGTTGAGCCTTTATCATGTGCTGCATTTAATTGGTGACAGACTGCAGCAATTCAAGAAGGTGGCTCACACCATATTCCTTAGCAATGGTGAATGGTCAATAAAGCTGGCTTTGCCAGTTACACCAAATCCCCAAAACTGAATACTTCTTTAGAAAGTGCATGAGAGAGCTGGCATGCAGAGAGTAGTTGACAAAGCTCCATTTTACCCACAAAGCCCAAGAGAAGTCTAGGGTAGGGGAGCAGATTCTGGCTCACCTAGGTACCTCAATGTCCCGAGAGTCTACGATGTTGCTGAACATGTGATTGCAATTTTCCAATTTTGTTAGGCATTTACAGCAAATGTATTCTTGCAAGAAAAAGGATGTAATGAAACAACTGGAAGAGTTTAATGAGAAATGTAAACATACCGATAAAACGATTGGAAGAGTTTGAAAGGACAGTAAGATCCCAAGAGGTCAATGTGATCTTAGAAATACTGAAATCAGAAGGGCTTGTTTTTCTGTTGCCACTTTTATGTATTTTTGTTTCACAAGCTTTATTGGTGGTACGCATGAAAAACAGAGATCATAGACCTGATTTGGGCCTGTTGCTTATACCTAATTAAACTTGAGAAGGTGGTGGTGAACTGCCTTCTTGAATCACTGCAGTGCTTCTAGTGAAGGTACCCCCACAATACTATTGATTACTGAGCTCCAGGATCCACACCCAGTGACAATGAAGGAATGCTGACATATTTCCAGTTTGGGATAGTGTGTGACTTGGGAAGGTGAACCTGCAAGCGGTGGTGTTCATTGGAGCCTGCCGTCCTTGTCTTTCTTTGTGGTAGAAGTTGCAGGTTTGGGAGGTGCTGTCATATGTTCAGAGTCCAATAATGGTGGTGAATTTTGTAGATGGTACACCTTGCAGCCGTGGCTTGTTGGGGTTAGAGTGAATGGATTATTTAGGGTGGTTCCCAGGTTACCAATTGGGTGGACTACTTTGTCCTGATCAATGTTGAGCTACTTGAAAGTTGTTGGAACTGTACTCATCCATAAGGTCATAAGACCCTAAGATATCGGAGCAGAATCTGGCCATTCGGCCCATCGAGTCTGGTCCGCCATTCAACCATGGCTGATTTCATTTTCAACCCCATTCTCCTGCCTTCTCCCTGTAACCCTTAACCCCCTTACTAATCAAGAGCCTATCAATCTCTGTCTTAAATACACCCAATGACTTGGCCTCCACAGACCTCCGTGGCAACAGATTCTACAGATCCATCACCTGTCTGGCTGAAGAAATTCCTCCTCATCTAATTTTGAAAGGACATCACTTGCTTGGATCCTAGACTCTCCTACTGATGGTAACATTCTCTCCACGTCTACTTGTGATGGACATTCACTTTCCAGACCCCAAAAAGGCTCATTGCTAACCTCAGATTTTTAGAACAGCAGCACGACCTGTCCAAAGGTCAAGAAGTGGTTGCTCATTAAGCTAAAATCCCTTTTGCAAAAGCAGCAGAAATGGTCAAAGGGTCAAGATGTTTGTTGCTTGTTACGTTAAACTTCTAACCAATATTCCCTGCCCAGCCTCTCAACATAAACAAAAGAACAATGGGATCCACCTTTACTTAATTAAACACTCCAGTCACCTGGCCTAAAAATGTGGTTGAGAAAACATCACATGCCAATGATGTCAGCTAAGTGAAAAAACCCAACATAAATGTTAGAAAGCAGTCAGGGTGGAGGGGAATGACCTCCCTCAGTTTTTGGTTTTTGCAATGGATGACTTGTTCGTCTGCAACTTATTGGTATGAATTTTTAGCTTGTAAGAATTGTACTTGTGTTTGGAAACCCTTTGTAAGTTACAAGTGTTTGTTAGAATTAAACGTGTCTCACTTAAAATAAAATAAACTGGGTTTAAACTGCTTTGTTAGCTGGAAGTATCTTCTCCTTAGTTGGGAGGAGGGACCCACTGCTCAAAATAGTGATTATTGACAGCTAGATCTTTCCGTTGAGACTAAATAAGTGAAGTAAACTAGTCCTTGAAGTGTAGGTTGATATAGTATAATCTCCCTGTAGTGAGGGTACTCGTAGATACTTATGCCAGATAGAACTTAAAGTCTTGAATTAAGTTTAGAGCTCTCGGATAGTACACTCAATTACTGTCCAGGTCTTTCAGAATTCAGTAGGTTTCAAAGAGATTCCCCCCTCATCCTTCTGAACTCTGTTGAGTATAGGCCCAGAGCCATCAAACACTCCAAACGATCCAGCAAGGCGAGAGTATTCCATCTCACTCCTGACTTGTGCTTGCAGATGGTGGAAAGGGTGTCAGAAGGTGTGTTATTTACTACAGAATACTCAGGCTCTGAGTTGCTGTTGTAATCACAGTATTCATGTCCAGTTGAGTTTCTGGTTAGTGGCATTACCTGTTAATGGTGGGGAACAGGACAATTGCTGTTCCATTCAATATTTATGGTGGATGATTAAACCCTCCCTTCTTAGAGATGGTCATTGTCTGGCATTTGCAGTGCCAATGTTATTTACCATTTGACATCCCATAATGCTATATCAATTTTGCTGCAAACAGGGATGGAGGAGTTGTAAATGCAATTGAACATTGGGCAATCATCAGCAAATATCCCCACTTCTAACTTATGATGAAAGGAGGGTCATTGATGAAGTAGCTGAAGGTGGTTGGGCTGAGGACACTGCTCTGACAAACTCCTGCAGTGATATCCTGAGGCTGGGATGATTGACTTTCAACAACCACAACCATCTTCCATTCAGTCAAATGCTGCCTTGATGTCAAGGGCTGTCACTCTTACCTCACCTCTGGCATTCAGCTCTATGTTCCATGCTTGGAGCAAGGCTGCAATGAGTTCTGGAGCCAAATGTTCCTGGCAAAACTAAACTAGGTAATGGTGACTGGGTTAATTGGAGAATAAATGCTGCTTAATAGCCTCATTCATGACAGTTTCCATTGATTTGTTGATGATTGGGAATAGACTGATTGGACAGTAATTAGCTGCATTGGATTTGTCCAGGGTTTTTGTGAACAGGACCTTCCTGGAAAATGTTCCACATTGTCGGGTAGATGCCAGTGTTATTGCTGTACTGGAACAGCTTGGCTAGAGGCACAGATATTTTTGGAGTGCAAGTCTTTATTGATACAGCTGGCCCGTTGTCTGATTCCAAAGCCTCTGCAATATCCAGTGCCCTCAATCATTTCATGATATCACATGAAGTGAATAAGATGAGTTGAAGAATGGTTTGTGTGATGGTAGAAGAGCTGGAGTGGAATTCTGTACAGTGACATCCATATGTGGGTGGTGAGCTTGTGTCTCAATAAAGCCTCTGTGTGTGTGTGTGTGTGTGTGTAAGTACATTTTTCTTTAAGGCAAAGGCTCACAAACTTTAATATGCCTCTCCTGAAGGAATGCAAGACTGCTCTGCAGAGTATGTGCAATGGCAGATATAAAATGCCTTGCCTATTTTCACAGAGGTGGGGGTGAGGGAGGAGAGATGATGTCAAGAAGTTGTTGGGCGGATGAATGGGGAAGAGAGTCGGAGAGATGGTAGAGGGTTCAAGGAGATGATTGCAAGAGGGATGCAAGGAGATGATTAGGGAACAGAGCTGGGGAGATGATGGGGGGAGAGGCTGGGAAAATGCCCATCAATCCTCCTTCTGATTCTTTTCTACCATTAACCTACACTAAGGGCTGATGTGCAGTAGTCAGGTAACCTACCATCACATCTTCGGGATGTGAGAGGAAACTGGAGCACCCGGAGGAAACCAATGCAGACATGGAGAGGATTGTGCAGACTCCACACAGGCAACTGCTTTGGTCAGGAGTGAATCTTCTCTGTATCACCAAGTAAGTGAAAGAACAATTGTGTAATGTACTCATCTGAAAATGAAAAGGATCCAGGAGGTTAGATTATTAACAAAGACCCATAAGAATAACTCTGAAATCTTCCACAATTACTGCCAAGTTTGAGCAGTGCTTTGTGTTTCCCAGTTTTATGTGGATTTGTTGTTTAATGCACCATGTTCATTTAGAATTTTGTAACAGTACATGTCACAAGTTTACGAAGGCATAGGGAGTCCCAAAAGAAAATATGAGAGTAATTTGCTTCATTGCTGTATGTATTTTGACAGGGCATTAATAAAGGGTGAAGTTCAAAATTAATGAGCATACCAAGCATGGGTTCCATTAAGTGTCTGGAACAGATGTACAGATATGGCATGGTGTTCTTGTGCCAAAGCCACAATCAGCCTTAAAACACATTATTTTTAAAGTGCCCAATGAATGTGTGCTTATGCCAGAAATCAAGAAATAATGAGTATGCAGTAATGTTCATATAAAAGTCACTAAAAGCAGTAACTCTTTGTGTTGTTAGCAGATTGGTATTTTCCACCTCCCTCTCAAACCGACTCCAGGTCTGGGCTCCTGAGCATTCCCAGTTGTAATCACTCTACCACTGGCAGCCATGCCTTCAGCTATCCAGGCCCTAAGCCCTGGATTCTCTCCCTAAACCTTTCTATTTCTCTACCTCTCCTTTCAGATGCCTCAATTTGGTTATTCATCCCAAAATCTCCTTATGTGGCTCTATAACAAACTTTGTTTGACAACATCTCTGTGGAGCAGTTTTGCACATTTTGTTATCTTAAAGATCATGTTTGAATACAAGTTGTCTTTTGTCACAGCAGTTTAATTCAGGTGTGGTTTGGCGTAACTTAAGTCTATGTTAGTTTTTTTGTGTTTGTCATGTCATGACTGTGCTGTGAATATTACATAATAATAGTTATTATTGGATTAGTTCCTGTTATCTAAGAAAAGGCACCAGGAGGATGGACGTGAGTGGGTGCTGAGGCACATCCTATGCAGCTGCTGCCAAGACAGTTTTGACAGGGAGCAGAACAAGATAAAATGATTCAGAACTCTAAACTATTCTAATGGAGTGGAAAGATAAACTATTCATCTTGCAATCAAACAACTGGAGAAAATGAACCTCATGATTGTACACTGTGAGGTTTGAAAATTTGCGTGATATAGAACATAGAACAATTACAGCACAATTCACGCCCTTCGGCCCACAAAGCTGTACCGAACAATCAAGTGTCATATCACACTCGAGTGGCACAAATTCATATTCCAAAATGGATCCAAACATGGATCACAATTTTATATCACTTCCAATTATCCTGTCAGCCAGTCTGTTCATGCTGTAACATCATCTCTTAGAGGAATGTAGGAGTAGGTCAGTCAGTCACTTAGTCTTGTCTGTAAGTTTACCTGTTTTCACCTCACGTTCCTTTCCTAAAGAAATTCCTGCCTCTCTGAATACTTCAGTCGATCCCACAGTAAAGAGTCGTGAGACAGAGAGATGATAGATAGTTATCCCCTAGCACCAAGTTTCTCTTCTTTGCTTTCTGAACCCACATGATCCAGTTTCTATTCCCTTGCATCCTTACCTCCTCTAAACTACCCTCTTCTTTCCACTTCATAGCCTTTGTGATGACTTCCCTTCACACAGTGCTATTGTCTGTAGCATCCTCCAAATTCTTGTCATCTGTGCTCCCCTTTAATCAAACATTTATTTCCCTTTTGGCCTCATTCCCTCTCCCGAGGGTGTGTGACCTGATGCCCTCTCCTTTTCACCACAGCAAGGTCATAGTCCACCTGACAGCTGTGAACCCTGCATCAGAGGTGTGGACAACGTAAAACAAACATCTCAGACATTGGAGAGGTGCCACCTATACTGTCTCCACTAAATTGTCTGCATTGGCTGGCAGGGTTATTATCTTGTCACAATCACTTGATGTTTGAGGGAGCTTGCCATGCATAAATTGTCTGTTTTGTTTCCTGCATTACGACAGTGACTATGCTTCAGAAAGTACGGTGGTGAGTCTCTGGAATTCTCTACCCGGGATAATTGCAGAGGTTAGGTCACTGGGGCTATTTCAAGAGAAAGTAGATACATTTTTTTGAAAGTTTGGGGAATACATTTTTTGAAAGTTAGGCAGCACGGTGGGGTAGCGGTTAGCATAATGCTATTACAGCGCCAGCGACCCGGGTTCAATTCCCGCCACTGTCTGTAAGGAGTTTGCATGTTCTCCCCGTGTCTGCGTGGGTTTCCTCCGGGTGCTCCGGTTTCCTCCCACATTCCAAAGACGTACAGGTTAGGAGCTGTGGGCATGCTATGTTGGCACTGGAAGAGTGGCGACACTGGCGGGATGTCCCCAGTACATTCTCAGTAACTCAAAAAGACACATTTCACTGTGTGTTTCGATGTACGTGTGACTAATAAATAAATAACTTGTATCTTAATTGAGGGCTGTGGGAAACTGACACAAAAGAGGAATTGAGGTTCGGGGCAGATTAGCTGTAATCATACTGAATGGCAGGGAGGGTTGAGGGGCCGAGTGGCCTACTCCTGCTCCTATTTTCTAATGCTCCTATGTATTCTACTGACTGTGTGAAAGGTGCTGTATAAATGCATACCTTTCTTGCTTCATTAGCCATATTTAATGTTAATGAAACCCAGCAGACAGGCAGGAATCTAACTGAAACCAAAAATTCCCCTCAGTGAAATTGAGATAAGATTTCTTTATTAATTGCATGTACATCGAAACACACAGTGAAATACATCTTTTTGCATAGTGTTCTGGGGCAGCCCGCAAGTGTCGCCACGTTTCCGTCGCCAACATAACATGCCCACAACTTCCTAACCCATACGTCTTTTGGAATGTGGGAGGAAACCAGAGCACCCGGAGGAAACCCACGCAGACACAGGGAGAACGTACAAACTCCTTACAGAGAGTGGCCGGATTTGAACCCGGGTTGCTGGCGCTTTAAAGCATTACACTAACCGCTACACTACTGTGCTGCCCTAACTCCACAGAATCTGTGCACAGAGGCCATTTGACCAACTCTTTATCTTGAGCTCTCTCTGCTTTATTGCCATTCCCTATCCTTTCACCCTTATGCTATTTTATTTCATTCTTTTCTTTCAGATACCAAGTTCAAAACATTGCATGTCCTGTGTGAAATTCTAGTGATAATCCTAACCTTACTGGTCTGCCAAACAGAGCAAACGTCCACTTTTGAAAACTACTAAATGAACCCATAAGGTTGCAGTGGAACTAGCCGCATTTTTGCAACTTTTCTTTGTCATTCTTCCACCTTATTCAAGATTTCCTAATCCTTCTCATCTAATAGGTTTAACATCATCCCTGCTGACTTCAAATACTGCCCAGTCCATGAAGTCAGGTAGTCCAAAAAACATCAAAGCACCACCAATCAAACTTCTTTCAGGGGGAGAGTTCTCAATAGGAGATACAGAAAGGAAATTTAAAAAACTACAAATATTTGGGTTGACTGTCATCACATTCAGAAAGCACTTGGGTACGTACTTGAAGAGACCTAACCTGCAGCACCATGGACCTAATGTTGGAAGGTATGACCAGCATGTACACAAAGGGCTGAATGGTCTCCTTTTGTGTCATAAATTTTCTGGGATTCTATGACTGACCTGATAACTCTCGTAGCCACCTGGAGAAGGGTCGGTGCAGATCTAATGAATTGCTTATTGCAAATTTGCAAAGTTTATTGGGTTAACAAGGTGTGATAAGGACAAAAAGAGCCTGCAAAGGGATATAGATAGGTTAAATGAGTGGACATGAAGTTGGCAGATGGGGTATAAGGGTGGAGTGTGAGGTTATTCGTGATGGAAGGCAGACTGAGAAAGCAAGCTATTATTTAAACCAACTGAGACTACAAAATATTCTGGTACAAAGGGATCATGGGTCCAAGCACATGAGACTCAAAAGATAGCATGGACTAACTTGGATAGTTAATGGAAGATGAGCCTTTATTGCAAGAAGTATATGGTATTAGAGCAGGTAAGTTTTAGTGCTACTAGTTTGAATCCTGGGATGACAGAGTTGATGTATGAAGAAAGGTTGAGTAGATTGGGACAATACCCATTGGAGTTTAGAAGAACGAGACGTGATCTTATTGGAACATGCAGTATTCGGAGGGTGATTAACAGAGTGGATGCTGTGAGGATGTTTCTCTTCAAGGGGATTAGCTCGAATTGGAAGGAATACTTTCAAAGTAAACAGATGGAGATGAGGAGGAACTTCTTCTCTCAGAAGGTCTTGATTTTCTGGAATTCTGAATCTCATAGAGCTAGTACTGTAGAGTCATTGAATATATTCAAGATGGAGACTGACAGATATTTAAACCATAAGGAGAGAAGGGGCATAAACCAACACCTCATCATTTTGGCAGTGTATATTAGTCAAGCACTAATCCTAATTAAAATGTTTACAGTCTTTGGTACATTGAGCACAATCTTCAGACAAGAACCTAATATCAGGATTTTTCCTTTAAATATCATACTCTTTAAATATCATACTCTTTCCTACTAGGAATGTTATTTTGCCCCAGTAAGAAAATGTACTGGGTCTCACTGAGAATGTTAATTGTGTCAAATGTACTGTGTCTCATTGAGAAAGTGTACTGTTTCACATTGGGACAGTTAATTAAGTTTCTTTTATAAAATGTACTGTGTTACATTGGTACTTACAACAAGATTAAATGGCCAAAACTGTCTGCTGTATACTATTGTTCACTCTATTTATTTGGGATAATATTATCCCAGTTATTGAAATCTGAATGATGTAGATATCATCAGAGAATTTGGTGGGATCATTTTCAAGTATCACTGTGAGTGTACCAAAGTAATGTGAACAGTAGACTAGTTGACCCAGAATTACTGGAAAATTCCACCAACATTACTCATGTATTAGGGAGTGTTATTGGTTAACATGTTGAAAGATACCCTCACAAATTTAACATGGTGTCTGTCCATTAATAACAACAGACATCTGGCATGGTTCACCAAAACATAAACTGATAACAAACTCTAATCTTGTGAGATATTCACATGTATATGTAATGTAGATAATTATTTTAGGAAAGGAAGATATCTACACATGAGGATCAGGCATTTCTGGAGACTGTTGACAACAGAGGCTGAAATTTATGAATTAAACTCGGGGTGGAAATTCCTCGTCTTCACAGAGGTATAAGGAAGCAAAATATTTTAGCAGGATTTCATTTTAGAATAAAGTTTTTATTTTGGAACAGGGCTCTATTTACATACACTATTCCTTATTTTGGCAATATAAAGATTGAAACTTTGTCTAATCAAGCCTATACTTGAAGCATCCCAAGTAAGGATGCATTTCTAGATTCCTGTCAGGATGAAGGACGACTTGCTTTCACTCTGGTTCTGTGGTTTCTGAGGTGACTAAGGAAGCCAATGTGAGAACCATAGACTCATGCAGAGATACACCAGGGTGCCTGACAGGATGGGTGGGTGAGTAGTATTTTAGGTGGTGCACTCCGTCTGTGTGTGCTCCCAATGCATGGACTTGTTCACAAAGCCATCCCTGTAATTTTTATATACTTTGGATCAAAGCTCACTCCAGCCTCTGGGATTATCTCAGTCAAATCACTTACAATTTATCCTATCTGGATGCATCACGGTTTAGTATGCCAACTGCTCTGCCCCTGACTGCAAGAAACTGCAGAGTTGTGGACACTTCAGCACATCAGGGAAACCAGCCTCCCCTCCATGGACTCTGTCTATACCCCTCGCTGCCTCAGTAAAGCAGACAACATAATCAAAGACCCCACCCACCTCGGACATTCTCTCTTCTCTCCCCCTCCTGTCAGGCAGAGGATACAAAAGCCTGAAAGCATGTACCACCAGGTTCAAGGACAGCTTCTATTCCGCTGTTATAAGACTATTGAACGGTTCCCTAGTATGAGAAGATGGTCCTTGACCTCACAATCAACTTCATTATGACCTTCCACCTTATTGTCTACCTGCACTGCACTCTCTCTGTAGATTTTAAACTTTATTAAACTTTAAACTTTATTTATACAGCATGGTAACAGGTCCCCCTGGCCCAACGAGCCCACACCGCCCAATTACACCCACGTTAAGCTACTAACCCGTACGTCTTTGGAATGTAGGAGGAAACCGGAGCACCCGAAGGAAACCCATGCTGTCACAGAGAGAATGTACAAACTCCTTACATACAGCGACTGGAATTGAACCCCGATCGCTGGCACTATGATAGCGTTATGCTAGCCGCTATGCTACCATGACACTTTATTCTGCATTCTGTATTGTTTTACCTTGTACTAGCTCAATGCACTGTCTAATGAATTGATCTGTGTGAACGGTATGCCAGACAAGTGTTTCCCTGTACCTCGGTACAAGTGACGACAATAATCCAATTCCAATTGATAATTTCACACAAAGTATTACAGCAGGTTTATTCGTGGCTTCCACGGGAAATCCATTTCACATTTCTCTTTTAACCCTGGCATTAGTAATTGATTCAAATGAAGAGCCAGTTCTTTGCACTCTTTTGTAAGTAAATCCTTGAATAATACAGTCCTTTCACTGAGAGCCAACAGATTGTCTCCAGTTCTGTTGAGTCATGCAGTGATACCCATTCTCACAAATATCTCTATGCCATTCAAAGCATTTGATGTTCACTTTCAGAAAGGCAGACTTTTTAGGACACGCTATCTGAAAATTCATTCGAACTCACTGCAGGTTTTGCTCTTTATCTACATGTTACCATTTAGAAATTGAATTGTGACTTGATTGGGCTGAACATGGCTTTGTAGAATATGAATTAGATGTTTTCATGACAGGGGTTTGTAAAATAATATTGTATAACCAATTCAAATAGATCCCTCATTCAGTGACAGAGGACGGTTTGAAATTTTCTTTGCTATTTGGCTTGCAAGTTGTTGTTGTCTATATACAACTCATGACTTGCTGAGTGAGATCATGATAGCTTCCTCTCCACGTTATGGTGCAATAAAAACTTTCAAAAAAAATTAATTGAGATGTGTCAAAATGTTGAAGAACTGACCCCTTACCTCAACTAGTGAGGGAAGTCAATTTTAGAGTTTAGGTTACTGGCTCGCAGAGCCCATTGACTGGATGGTGAAGGAAAGGAAGATTGACTGTGGGAACGAGTCAGTTAACAAGGACAAATTGCCATTGTTGCAACCTCCAGATTAGCCAAGGAGTCTTAATGCCAACAGAAATGTTCAATTACTGAGGAGAATTTATGATCTTGTGAACAAGCCAGACGAAAGAGCACATAACGAAGTGTTTTTGTGACTGCAGTGCATTAATTTTGGTAATTCTCAGAATATTTTGCCTCCTGTGTTCTTCTTAGATGTACTTCTCTGTTGTTCTGTGTCTGTTGAAACCAAAAAAGCAGTGTGTTTTCCACGCACAGATCTTGTGGTAATTCACATAATAATAGTCTTTTAATAAGCAAGTCATGTTCACTGAATTACAGTGCGATCCCACACCAACAGTTGTATGGAAACCCAGGGATGTATTTTGCAATGATTGCATAAGGTTTAACGACTTTGATTTATTGAACAGGGGACATTAACAATGATGATTTGGTAAGCCCCTTGAAGTTATGCTTTAACATCATGGGCTGAATGGCCTGTCCAGTGCTGTACTGTTCTACATTCTATTATGCATAAATAAAAATGTAGCCCTATGCCTGAAATCTCAGCTGTATTATCCCAGCCTCAGGAACACACCGGAACAGGACTTCCATTAGCTGGCTACCCCAAATCTCAACCTCTGGATCATTTCTATAATTGGAATGACAGATGCAAAATACAGGCACTCACTTTTTGTTAGCTTGGTTAGGAAAAGAATTGATGACCTGTATCCTGCCATTTTGAAAGACGTACCTACAGAGATAACATATTTATTGGCTGTCATTTTACAAAATTTCATCGATGCAAGAACAGTTCCCACAACAGTAAGTTATGTTGCAGGTTTATAACACTCTAGTGAGTCTGCATCTGGAGTATTGCATTCAATTCTGATTGTCCCATTATAGGAAGGATGTTGAGGCTTTGGAGAGGGTGCAGAAGAGGTTTACCAGGATGCTGCCTGGATTAGAGGGCATGTGCTTTAAGGAGACGTTGGACAGACTTGGTTGTTTTCTCTGGAGTGGTGCAGGCTAAGGGGAAATCTGATAGAAGTTTATAAGGTTACGAGAGGCATAGATAGGGTGGACAGCTGGTATCTTTTTCCCAGAGTTGATATGTCTAATACCAGAGGGCATGCATTTAAGGTGAGAGGGGGTAAGTTCAAAGGAGATGTGCGGGGTAAGTTCTTTACACAGAGAGTGGTGGGTGCCTGGAAAGCACTGCCTGGGGTGGTGGTGGAGGCAAATACAATAGGAGCATTCAAGAGGCTCTTGGATAGGCACATGAATGTGCAGGAAATGGAGGGGTATGGACACTGTGTAGGCAGAAGAGATTAGTTTAATTGGGCATTTGATTACTAATTTAATTAGTTCGGCACAACATTGTGGGCCGAAGGGCCTTTCTTTGCTGTACTGTCCTATGCTCTATGTAGTTAGAAGGTAGCAAGTGTAACGCCTTTATCTGAGTTTATATTTATTATAAACAAAAATTTAAAAATGCTGGAAACACTTAAATGTTAACTGTTTCTCTTTCCACAGATCCTGCCTGACTTTCCAGCAATTTTTGGTTTTATTTCATATTTCCAGAATCTGCAGTTTTTTGATTTTCATTTATATTTATTATTTCCCAATGCACTGTTGTGGTCAGAGAAAAATCATAGATATGGTTCAGCAGGGGAGACACTAGAATCACATAATCTATAAAAGACCAGCCTTCAATCTTCTATGATCACTGAACTGTACTTAAATGTTCTTGGTAACAATCTGTCTTAAATATATACTTTATATTACAATAACTTTAATCACAGAGTATGATGGGATGCTTGGCCCTAGGTAGGAAACTCATCAGCTCAGTTTGAAATAGAAAGAAAGGTCAACAGTTCTGTACCGATGGGATTTAAGGTGTGAGTCAATGTAAAAATGGCAATCAACATTGGACCCTAGAGATCTATGATCTAAGTTGTAGATGAGTGACAGGAGATGGGGGAGTGACTCGTCTACAGAGGACATATGGGTGGAGCTGAGGAATAGGAAAGGTGTGGCCACACTAATAGGGTTGTATTATAGACTGCCCAATAGTCAGAGAGAATTGGATGAACAAATCTGTAGTGAGATAGCAGACCGATGTAAGAAACAGAAAGTAGTCATAGTAGGGGATTTTAATTTTCCACATATTGACTGGGACTCCCACACTGTGAAAGGGCTGGATGGCTTAGAATTTGTCAAATGTGTTCAGGAAAGTTTTCTACATTAATATATAGTGGTACCAACAAGACAGAATGCAATACTTGATCTCCTATTAGGGAACCAGACAGGTCAGGTGACAGAAGTATGCGTAGGTGAGCATTTTGGGTCCAGTGACCATAATGTCATTAGTTTCAAGTTAATCATGGATAAGGACAGGTCTGGTCCTTGAATTGAGGCTCTAAATTGGAGAAAGGCCAATTTTGTGGAAATGAGAAAGGATCTAGGAAAAGTGGATTGGGATAAGTTGTTTTCTGGCAAGGATGTGTTCAGTAAGTGGAAGGCCTTCAAAGGCGAAATTTTGAGAGTGCAGAGTTTGCATGTTCCTGCCAGGATTAAAGGCAAAGTTAACAAGCAAAGGGAACCTTGGTTTTCAAGAGATACTGGTGCTCTGGTTAAGAAAAAAGAGAGAGGTGTATAGCAGGTATAGGCAACTAGGAACAAATGAGGTACTTGAAGAGTGTAGAAAATGTAAGAAAATACTGAAAAAGGAAATCAGGAAGGCAAAAAGAAGACATGAGGTTGCTTTGGCAGATAATGTGAAGGTAAACCCAAAGGGTTTCTAAAAGTGTATGAAGAGTAAAAGGATCGTAAGGGACAAAATTGGTCCCCTAGAAGATCGGAGTGGTCGTCTATGTGTGGAGCCTCAGGAGATGGGGGAGATCTTAAACAGTTATTTTGCATCAGTATTTAGTCAGGAAACAGGCATAGAGGATATGGAAGGAAGGGAAACAAGCAGTGGGTTCATGGAACATATACAGATTAAAGAGGAGGAGGTGCTTGCTGCTTTACAGCGAATAAAGGTAAATAAATGCCCCGGGCCTGACAAGGTATTTCCTCGGACCTTGAGAGAGACTAGTGTAGAAATTGCAGGGGCCCTGGCAGATATATTTAAAATGTCCTTAGCCACAGGTGCGGTGCCAGAGGACTGGAGGGTAGCTCATGTTGTTCTGTTGTTTAAAAAAGGCTCTGAAAGTAAACTAGGTAATTACAGGCCTGTGAGCCTGACATCAGTAGTAGGTAAATTATTGGAAGGTGTTCTGAGAGATCGGATATACAAGTATTTGGACAGCCAAGGGCTGATTAAGGATAGTCAGCATGGCTTTGTGCGTGGGAGATCGTGTTTAACGAATCTTGTGGAGTTTTTTGAGGAGGTTACCAAGAAAGTAGATGAAGGAAAGGCTGTGGACGTTGTCTACATGGACTTTAGTAAGGCCCTTGACAAGGTCCCACGTGGGAGGTTAGTTCAGAAGGTTCAGTCACTAGGTATCTATGGAAAGGTTGTAAACTGGATTTGAAATTTGCTGTGTGGGAGAAGACAGAGAGTGGTAGTGGATGATTGTTTCTCAAACTGGAGGCCTGTGACTAGTGGTGTGCCTCAGGGATCTGTGCTGGGACCATTGTTGTTTGTTGTCTATATCAATGATCTAGATGACAATGTGGTAAATTGGATCAGCGAGTTTGCTGATGACACTGAGATTGGAGGTGTAGTGGACAGCGAGGAAGGCTTTCAAAGCTTGCAGAGGGATCTGAACCAACTGGGAAAATGGGCCAGAAAATGGCAAATGGAATTTAATGCAGACAAGTGTGAGGTGTTGCATTTTGGAAGGACAAATCAAAGTAAGGCATACACAGTAAATAGTAGGGCACTGAGGAGTGCAGAGGAACAAAGGGATCTGGGAGTTCAAGTACATAATTCCCTGAAAGTGGTATCGCAGCTAGACAGAGTTGTAAAAAAGGCTTTTGGCATCCTGGCACTCATAAATCAAAGTATTGAGTATAGGAGTTGGGATGTTATGGTGAGGTTGTATAAGTCATTGGTGAGGCCAAATTTGGAGTATTGTGTGCAGTTCTGGTCACCTAACTATAGGAAGGATATCAGTAAGATTGAAAGAGTGCAGAGGAGATTTACTAGAATGTTGCCGGGTCTTCAGGAGTTGAATTACAGGGAAAGATTGAACAGGTTAGGACTTTATTCCTTGAAGCGTAGAAGAATGAGGGGAGATTTGATAGAGGTTTACAAAATTATGAGGGGCATAGACAGAGTTAACGCAAGTAGGCTCTTTCCACCTAGATTAGGAGAGATGAGTACAAGAGGACATGGCTTTAGGGTGAAAGGGGAAAGGTTTAGGGGGAACTTCTTCACTCGGAGTGGTGGGAGTGTGGAACGGGCTGCCATCTGATGTAGTAAATGCGGGCTCACTCTTAAGTTTTAAGAATAATTTGGATAGATACATGGACAGGAGAGGTCTGGAGGGTTATGGACTGGATGCAGGTAAGTGGGACTAGCGGAATAACGTTTCGGCACAGACTAGAAGGGTCGAATGGCCTGTTTTCTGTGCTGTAGTGTTCTATGGTTCTAGATACGATGGAGGCATTTAAGAGGCTATCAGATAGAGAAATGAGTATGCAGGGAATGGAGGGATATGGATCATGAACAGGCAGAAGAGATTTAGTTTAATTTGGCATCGTGTTCGCTGCAGACATTGTGGGCCGAAGGCCCTGACCCTGTGCTGCACTGTTTTATGTTCTGTTGGTGGATGTACCGAGAATAGGTTAATAGGCTGCTTTGCAAGGTCACCGAGCTGTCAAATGTGTGAGCATTTTGAATGCTTCTAAAATTCTTCTGACATTCAGAAACATTGAAAAACTTTTACTAATCAATGAAACAATTAAAATATGTAAAACGTATTAAAAACAATAGGAAGAAAAGCAATTATAAACATTTTAAGTGATCGGGATTAAGAGTGATGGAAGCAGATTCAATAGTAATCTTCAAAAATAAATTGGATCAATAAATTAAAAGGAGCAGTGTGCAATGTAGGGGGAAGGAGGGAGACCGTGAATCTTTCAAAGAGTTAGCAAAGGCAAAGTGGGCCAAATGGCCTGCAGGGTGAAGTGGAGAAGTTGAAGTAAAGCTGGAGGTCAGAGGTCAGCAAATCTGGCCCCCAACCTATCTGTTGGACTCTGCACTGAGTCCAGGGGCAGAGGACTGATGTGTCTGTCAGCTGAGGGGATAAATGTGCTTCACCCTTGAGCTTCATTCAAGCAGGTGCTGCTATACGAAGCAATACCAGCCTCTGAGCATCAGAACAGCCTCTAACACTGAGTGAAAAGATAAGTGCTGGTAAACAGTTTACTTATTTTACTTTGCTTCATGTTACTCTTTTTAATCTCTGTGCAGGTTAAAATGCCAAATTATAGAGTCATAGAACTACAGCATTGCAGTACAGTACCAGACCATTCAGTCCATCAGATCCACATGTTGCTTTCCTCATATGCCTCACTTGATTGCATGCCATTCCTCCACTGTGGCTTCCTTTCAAGCAACTTCAAGACACAGTGGAAGGTCAAAGTTCAGGCAATAAGATAAGATGATCTTTATTAGTCACATGTACATCGAGACACACAGTGAAATGCATCCCTTTGCGTAGAGTGTTCTGGGGGCATCCCGCAAGTGTCGCCATGCTTCTGGTGCCAACCTAGCATGCCCACAACTTCCTAACCCTTATGTCTTTGGAATGTGGGAGGAAACCGGAGCACCCAGAGGAAACCCACGCAGACACGGGGAGAACGTACAAACTCTTTACGGACAGCGGCAGAAATCAAACCCGGGTCATTGGCGCCGTAATAGCGTTATTGCTAACCGCTACACTACCGTGCCTGCCCTGTCACGTTACCATGCCTGCCATTGACTGCCCACCTTCACTAAACCAGCTAGATTCATGTTGCCATCAACCAACATGTTTCTAGTTAATACAAACGGCACAGTTACTGATAATGTCTCTGGGTAAACTTAAATCTCGGCATGTGACTGCCTTGGAATGTGTGAAAAGTTTATTTGTGGTAATATTTCAAACAGTTATGTTGAAGTTTCTGGTTGATGACCTTTCCCCGGAGCTGGTTCTAGTGAAAGGTCATTGATCTGAATGCTAGCCCTGACTCTCCATAGAATGTGAAGGGTAACTATTCATAGCCAAGAGGTTCCACCTGATCTGCTAGGTCTTTCCAGCACTTTTTTTTCATTTTGTTTCTGATTTCCAGTATCTGCAAGTTTTTATGTTTTTATCCTGAGTTGAGTTGCAGAACCCATGTCTCTGCCAGCATTCATTTTCACCTCTATAACACTGTCCATGCCAACACATTGATGCAATCATGAAGAAGGCACGCCAATCGCTCTACTTCATTAGGAGTTTGAGGAGATTTGGGATGTCACCAAAGACTCTTACAAATTTCTACAGACATACGGTGGAGACCATTCTGACTGGTTGCATCATTGCCTGGTATAGAGGCTCCAATGTGCAGGATCAAAAGAGGCTGCAGAGGGTTGTAGACTCAGCCAGCTCCATCATGGGCACAACCCTCCCCACCATTGAGGACATCTTCAAGAGGCAGTGCCTCAAGAAGGCGGCATCCATCACTAAGGACCCTCACCACCCAGGACATGCCTTCTTCACATTACTACCATTGGGGAGGAGGTACAGGAGCCTGAAGACCCACACTTAATGATTCAGGAACAGCTTCTTCCCCTCCGCCATCAGATTTCTGAACGGTCCCTAAACACTACTTCGTTATTCCTTTTCTTTTGCATTGTTTATTTATTTTTGTAATTTATAGATTTTGCACTGCACTGCTGCCGCAAAACAACAAACTTGATGTAATATGTTAGTGATATTAGATCTGATTCTGCCTTGGCCCAACTCAGCTGCTGCTGTAACTCTCACATCCAGGCTTCACTGTTCCAATGTAATTGAAAAGCAAAAAAGCTGCAGATGCTGAAGATCTGAAATAAAAACAGAAAATACTGGAAACTCTCAACAGGCCAGGCAGCCACTGTGAAGAGAGAAACAGAGTTAATGTTTCAGACCAATGACCTTTCATCAGAAATAGAAAAAGTTAGTAATCAAACATGATTTATGTTGCGGAGTAGGAGGAGGGGTGGAGAGAACAGGAGGGATGTCTGTGATAGAGAGAAGACCCAGAAGGACTGAGTGATGCTGGCACTGGCTGGGGGTGGTGAAGGCACTGTAAACCTGGCCAGCCTCCCTCATTCCACTCTCCATAAACTGAAGGCCATCCAAAATTCTGCTGCCTGTGTCCAAAAGCGCACCAAGCCCTTATCTTCCACTAGCTCTTTGCACGCTGACCTGCACTGGCTCCCAGTTAAACAACACCCTTATTTCAAAATTCTCCCGCATGTTTCAAGGGTCCTCACTCCTCTGAAGTCTTTTCTATAGCGACAATTCTGGACTCTTGCACACCCTCAGGTTTAATCCCTCCACCCCTGGCAGCTGTGGGATTCTCTCCCAAAGACCTACTGTTTCCCGGCCACTCTTTCCATCTTTAAAAACTAGCTCTGAGCAAATTGGTTAACAGCCCAACATCTTCTGATTTGGGTCAGTATTACTTGTGTTCGGTCACTTGTCCTATGAAGTGCCTTGGCACCTTTTGCCAGTGTAAATGGAACTGCTGCTTTACTGTTGAGAAATGGACAGAAGTAGACATTGTTTGTTTAATAAGGAGTTTACACTAAGATGAACTATCTCTCCCCACATTCCCACCCCAGCCCTCATATGCCAGGTGCTCCAGCCTCTCAGCAGCCAATGCCTGTTCCTTAAGGTCCTGCATGTCAGCAGGTCAGACTCAGGTAAGTTCTACCTTCATTCCCACAGCTCAGTTAAACACAGGATGTCGGGTTGGTGGTGTAACCACTAGTGAGGGCCCACCTCAGGGGTGGCGGTGAGATTAGCAACAGCAACAATGAATCTTGAAGAATCAGGAACAGTTTTGGGGATATTTTCCAGC
Organism: Pristis pectinata; assembly: GCF_009764475.1. Taxonomy (NCBI): domain Eukaryota; kingdom Metazoa; phylum Chordata; class Chondrichthyes; order Rhinopristiformes; family Pristidae; genus Pristis; species Pristis pectinata. The sequence goes on from NC_067407.1 coordinate 16,162,346, forward strand.
CAGGGACAGAGCACCTCATCTGGGTACTGTCCCTGATTCCCATATTTTTTTTGAATGATGTCCTGTTTGTTCACACGCGGTAGAATACTCATTCACCACCCACTTGGCTTCTCCAAGGAGTTTGGGCTGTCCCGGGAGTTACTGCAGACTGGTGCCTGCCTTAAAATTGTGCATATTTTTTCTTTTATTTTTAATTTCTTCTGTAATCTAAATTCTCTCAATACTATGAAAGCTGCTTCGAGCCCTTGTTAGCTTTGCCCTGCCCCCCCTCCCCCTCCCCCCCACCACCAGCCCCAACCCCACTGCACTCCCACACCTCTGAAAGGATGAAGTACTCTGGCTGGGGAACCATTGCCATGATGTGCATTGTTTCCCTGCAGTTACATAGCCATGGGATATATTATTTAAGGATTAGTATAAATGGGTGGATTTGGTCGGCCATTAGGCTAGTTTCAGTGTTAAGACCATAAGACATGGGAGCAGAATTAGGCCATTTGGTCCTTTGAGTCTGCTCCACCATTCGATCACGGCTGATTTATTTTTCCCTCTCAACCCCATTCTCCTGCCTTCCCTCCGTAACCTTTGACATCCTTACTAGTCAAGAACCTATCAACCTCCGCTTTAAATATACCTAATGACTTGGCCTCCACAGCCATTTGTGGCAATGAATTCACAGATTCACCACCCTCTGGCTAAAGAAATTCCTCCTCATCTCTGTTCTAAAGGGACGTCCTTTTATTCTGAGGCTGCGCCCTGTGGTCCTCCACCCTCCCACTACTGGAAACATCCTCTCCACATCCATTCTATCCAGGCCTTTCAATATGTCGGTAGGTTACCCACCTCTCTATTTACTTAGCCTGAAAGAACAGGGATACTGTTTGAAAAATTCAAAGGATGGGAACCTCCCCAAATGTACACATGGGAGTTGCTTTGTTGCACAACTCAAAAGTATTCTGCTCTGTTCATCCAACTTGAATTGCAAAGGTTCATGGCACTGAGATAAAAGAATCTAGAACTAAATGAACCTTGCACCTTTCTATACAGGCCAATGTACTAGATACATTGGGCAACACAGGAAGCACACAAGCAATAAAATCATTGTGTTTGATGAAGTGAGCAAACATCTTACAATTTCAGGCACTAAGTTACAGCTGCATACTTGCAGCATTTTCTTTTTTAATAGTAGTGTGGTATTTGCATAAAGATTCTGTTTTAATTTCTTTAGCTGGGCATTTGTATCCGAATAAAAAAAAACTCTGGCAGCCTTCTCTTTGTTAACCATCTGATGACCAAATGCATTTGACTGAGAGGTGGGAATGAAGGTGGAACGTATTTCTTTGCATCTGCTGGGCATTGCTGGCAAGGCTGGTATTTATTGCCCACTTCTATTTGCCCATGAACCAAGAGGCTTGCCAGGCCATTGCTATATAAAAGGATTTTGGTGTACTGGTTCAGGAGATGCAGAAGGTACACAAAAGTTTGGAAGACATGCAGGTTGTTGACCTTTGTAACATGAGGGCTGGAGTTCAAAAGTGAGGAATTCTTGCGTAGATACATGGGAGTTTGCTGAGACCACACCTGTTTTGGTCCTTAAGGAAGCAAATGCTGATCCCTGGATCAAACAAGGACTGATACGGTCCCAGTCAGAGAATGGTGTGGGGTGTGACTTGTGTAAGGTATTCTGTGAGATGGTCAGTACTGGATGGTGGAATTGTACTTTATTCATTCAAGAGATGTGAGCTAGCATTTAATTACCCATCCCTAGTTGCCCCTGAGAAGGTGGTAGTGAGCTGCCTTCTTGAGCAGCTGCAGTCCTTGAGGTGTGGGTATACCTCATGAAAGGGTCCTTGAGGAATGGCAAATGGATTTCAATTCAGATAAGTGGAAGGTGTTGCATTTTGGGAAGTCAAATCGGGGTAGGACTTACATAGTGAACAGTAGGGCCCCGGGCAGTGTTGTAGAAAGAGGGACCAAGGAGTGCAAGTACATGGTTCCCTGAAAGTGGTGTCACAGGCAGACGGGGTGGCGAAAAAGGCTTTTGGCACACTGGCCTTCATCATTCAGGGCACTGAGTATAGGAGTTGGGCTGTTATGTTGCCGTTGTACAAGGTGTAGAGGGATATGGGCCAAATGCAGGCAAATGGGACTAGCTTGGATGGGCATCCTGGTTGGCATGGACGAGTTGGGCTGAAGGGCCTGTTTCCATGCTGTATTACCCTATGACTTTATTACCTGGGTGGAGTGTGTTATAGAACCAGCTGACAGAGTAAGGCTGGATTTTTGCATGTGGTGTGACAGTACTGACTATGCAGCTGTCAAGTTAGAAGTGTTCACAATGTTCTGCCAACAATCATATCTTTGAAAGTAGTTTAGTTACTGTTGCTCAATAATTACGTGCTGCTCAACTTGTGACTCTAGTCAGCCCTGAAGACTGAAGACAAAAGAGATTTCAGGTGACATGTTTCTAGAAAAATGCAAGTATTGTTATACGATTCACGCTTAAATGTTGAGGCCACGATAAAGAAGTTTGCAGGTCAGACCAAATTTTCCATTGTGGTTGATAGACAAAAGTATTAATGAACTTTCCAGGCTGGGAAAAGAAGAAGAAGAAGATGCAGTGGATTAAAAAGGTGGTACGTGGCTTTCAGTTTGGAGCAGAACGAGGTAATGCATTGGAGGAAGACAAATAAGGCATAGTGTTAGGCAAGAAATAGTAGGATATTAGGAAGCGTCGAGGAACAGAGGGTTACTGGAGTGTATGTCCACAGATTCCTGAAAATAAGCAACACATGTTTATTGGTCAAGGTGCAGAATACAAGAGCAAGGAGGTCTCTCTAGTAATGTGCAAAACTGCAACTGGTTATCATGATATGGGAAGGAGAAGTTTCTGAGGAGATTCACAAGGATGTTATCTGGTGGATTTTGATCATGGGAATTATATTTTTGGCTCAGGTTGTCTACTTTAGAACAAAGAAGGCTGAGGAGAGGTTTAATCAAAGTATGTAAAATTATTAGAGGCCTCAACAGGATGAACATGAAGGACTTATTTCCCTTAGCAGGGAGTGTCAGTAAATAGGGGACATGGATATAAGGTCAATGAGAACAGGATTAGGGGGGTATTGAGGAAAATTTACTTTTACTCAGAATAGCGGAAATCTGGAACTCCATTCCTCCAAACATTAACATGGATGAGTGTTTAAAGGGTTGTGGCTTACAAATCCATGAACTGGGAAGTAGGATTAAGTCACTTTGGCTGGCATGGATATGGTAGATTGAATGGCCAACCTCTGTGCCTTAACCTTTGATTCTATGATATAATGATATCAGGAGAAATTTTGCATTGTTTTCTATAAAGAATGGAAGTCCTGAGAACATGAATTGGTTTATTATTGTCACTTGTACCAAGGATTCACTGAAGAACTTGTCTTGCATACCGATCGTACAGATCAATTCATTACACAGTGCATTGAGGTAGTACAAGGTAAAACAATACAGAATGCACAGTAAAATGTCACAGCTATGGAGAAAGTGCAGTGCAGGTAGACAATAAGGTGCAAGGTCATAATGAGGCAGATTGTGAGGTCAAGAGTGTATCTTATTGTACTAGGGAACTGTTCAATAGACTTATAACAGCAGCAGAGAAGCTGTCCTGAGCCTGGTGGTACGTGCTTTCAGGCTTTTGTATCTTCTGCCCGATGGGAGAGTGGAGAAGAAAGAATATCCAGGGTGAGTGGGGTCTTTGATTATGTTGGCTGCTTTGCCAATGCAGCGAGAAGTTTAGACAAAATCCGTGGAGGGGAGGCTGGTTTCCCTGGTGTGCTGGGCTGTGTCCACAACTCTCTGCAGTTTCTTACGGTCACAGGCAGAGCAGTTGCCATTCCAAGCCATGACTCATCCAGATAGGAAGCTTTCTATGGTGCAGCAATAAAAATTGGTGAGTGTCGAAGGGGACATGCCAAATTTCTTTAGCCTCGTGAGGAAGTAGAGGAGCTGGTGAGTTTCTTGGTCATGGCATCTTTGTGATAGCACCACGACAGGCTATTGGTGATGTTCACTCCTGGGAACTTGAAGCTCTTAACCCTCTCAACTTCAGCACCATTGATGTAGACAGGTGCATGTGCACCACCCCCCTTCCTAAAGTCAATAACCAGCTCTTTTGGATATTTAGAAGCTGTTTTTATGTAAAAATTAGTTCTGTTTATGATGCTTGCTGGGTATAAACAAGTAGCAAGTCATTCAAAGTTATACCGCATTAACAGAGCCTTCTTTAAAGTGCTGAACTTCAACTGGCTTATGTTCAATGCCAAGACATCAAATACAGATGACTGAGTTATTCAGCTCATTATTTGTGGGATCTTACAGTGTATAACTGCAATGCCAAAGAGAAACAGAAGATGACAGAAATGCTCGGCACCAGTGGAGAGAAAGTTAATGCTTCAGGTCAATGACCACTTAGCAGAACTCCAGATTTAGACCAATTTGCTTTTTTGTATAAATAAGTTGCTAACTGATTATATTTCTCTAATCTGAATCCTATAAGAAGAATATGATAGTGCTGTTTGTCATTTCTCTCACGAACATCCGCTCCAAGTGATTTATTTATGTAACAGAAACGACTTTGAAGAGCAGATATGGCAACTATTTTGTACACAGCAAGATCCCACAGCCAACTATGGGATGAATGACAGTAATCTGCATTGAATGTATTGTCTATGAAAAGACGTTCCACATGGGCTTGATAAAGTACAGTATATCAAAATCCTACTAATTTAAAGTGATTTCAATTAGCAAATTATGAACAATGAAGTGAATGAATAAGTCATCTGTATCCGGCCTCATTGCCATGAAAGAACACCTGATATAGTCCTCATAGAGCCACAGAGGACTATGGCATCAGACAGCATCAGACAGTATAGAAACAGGCCCTACAGCCCACTGTGTGAACATCAAGTATCAATCCATTTCCCAGCACTGGGCCCATGGTGTTACAAGTGCTCATGTAAATACTTCTCAAATATCCTAGAGTACCTGCCTCCACTCCCCCTCAGGTAGTGCGTTCCAGATTTCAACCACCCTCTGGATAAAAATATTCCTCCTCAAATTCCCCCTTATCCTCCTGCATCTCATCCAGACCTATGCCCTCTGGATTTAGATGTTTCCGTTGTGCGGAAAAGTTTCCTACTATCTACTCTATCGACGTCCCTAATAATTTTCTATATGCTATCGGGTACCCCTCAGCTTCCTCTGCTGCAATGAAAACAAACCAGCCTATAGAGTTTCTCCTCATGTCTCCATCCCTGGAAACATTCTGGTGAATCTCCTGTTGACCTTCTCCGATGCAGTCACATCCTTCCTTTAGTGTGGCAACCAGAACTGCACACACTACTCTAGTTGTGGCCAAACCAATGCTTTGTAAAATTGTACCATGGTCTTCATGCTCTTACATTCTATGCCCTGGTTAATGAAGGCAAGCATCTCATAAGCTGTCTTCACCACTTTATCTGCATGTGCTGCCACCTTTAGGGATCTATGGACTGGGACATCAATGTCCTTCTGATTCTCAATATTCCTTCAGGCCCTGACATTCATGGTGTATGTCCTCCCAAAATGCATCACTTATTGGATTATATTCCACTTCCTATTGGTCTGCCCAGCCTATCAGCTGATCAATATCAGCCTATGACTGCCCACCTCACTATCAATGACACCATTAATTTTCATGTCATCTGCAAACTTAGTAATCATATCTCCTGCAATCTCATCCAAGACATTAATGTATGTATCAGCAAGGGTCCTAGTACTGGTACCGCACTGGTCACAGACTTCCAATCACAAAACCAGCCTTCCATCACCACCCCCCGGCTCCTATTACCAAGCCAATGTTGGATCTCATTTGCCAACTTGCTTTGGATCCCATGGGTTTTAATTTTTTGGACCGGCCTTCTCAGAGACTTTCCTGAAGTCCATGTAGATTATGCCAATTGCACTGCCATTATGAATATATTTTGTTATATTTTGTTACTTCTTCAAAAATCTTGATCAGATTAACCAGATAGGACCTTCCACCATCCCTAATCAATCCCCGCCTTTCCAAGTGTAGACTAATCCTGTCCCTCAGATTTTTTTTCCCCAGTAACTTTCCTTCTACTGATGTTAGTCTGTAGTTACCTGCTTATCTCAGTCCTCCTGATGAAGGTGCTCCTGTAATGCTGTTTGGTTGGAATTTTCAGGAAGAAGAAACAGCATGCATTTTCTGGGCATTTTCTGGCCGGGGTGGTGTGTGACTGAAGGTAGTAATTTGCCAGTAATCCTCTCCTGTCCTTGCGGGGGACAGAGGTTGCAGGTTTAGGCAGTGTTGTCAAACAAGCTTTGCCCCATTGCTGTAAGAAACTCTGTAAAGAGTGTGCCAGTGTTGGACAGAGTGAATGGGACTGTTTTAGCTCCGCTGAGCATGTAAGGTTTCAGTCCTTATGAGGGAGGCTCAGTGTTGTTTGAGAAATCTTCTGTATAAGACCCCAGGACATTCTGGTAAATTAAAAGCAACTCTATAAATTTACATTGGATATAACTGCTCTTTTAACTTAGGCGAGTTATAACTAAGAATTTTAGTTAAGGATGGCAAATGCATTTGAAAGAGAACTTCCAGTTTCCTCCTTAGTTCCTCAGATCTGGACTTAAGGAATTTGGTAATCAGAGATATTTTAAGTCAAAATCTTCCCAGACTCCAGTCCAAGTAGTAATTTGCAGTGTTTATCAAGCCAATATGCTACTAGCTATTTTCACTGCTTACAGTCTGATACACACAGGGCTCAGTTTGATTCACTTACTAAAGCTTGAGTCAACAGATGGGAAGTTTTTGTGGATATGTTTAACAGAAATATATACAGTCTGTCTGTACCGCAGTGACATCTGTTTGGAAGTCAGGATGTGTGTCCCAATAATATCAGCTTTCTTTGCACAGTTAAATGTTATCATTGTTCACCAAGGGTCAAGCAAATGCCTTCATATCTGTGGGTAATTTTATTCTCTGTGAACAATGCAAGCACTTTGAAAATTACTGATCAAAAAAGACCAGCTGGTCATCGAGCCTGTCCCACTCGATCATTCTGACATTGGCCATCATGACCCCTTCTACTTCACCCTCAACAGTCATACACCATACACCCAGTAGTGCTCTGATTAAACGGGAATGCATGCATTTTATTTACTTACTTAATGACTTACCAACATGTCTGACTAAGTATAGTATGCACAATTAACGTAACTCACAAAAATACGAATCTTGCTAAGTGCATAGCCAACACGTGTCACTAAGGTTTTAAGTTATTGCATCAAAGGAGGAGGCAATGTTTAATTCAACTTCCTTATTAGACAATAGAGAATAATCTGCACTGTAAAGTGATCAAACTTCCCCGTAACCTCTTTCCAAATGTCTTCTTCAGATGTTTCAAATTTTTAACTTGCTCTTGGCATTCAGTTAAATGAAATGACGTGAATTTTCCTGGATTCAAGAGAGAGCTGAAATTAATGGCAGTGTTTTAGAACTTGAGTGGCACTCAGGACTGGCATAGATCCCTTTGGAGAAGTTTTTGATATGGTGGATTAGATCTAAATGTAGTTAAAGGTGAAACTAAAAGCACAACCTGGGGCATGGACACCTCCAACAACAAGTCAAGTCAACTCAAGTCGAGTTTATTGTCATATGCACAAGTACATTTATGCACACGTGCAATGAAAAACTTACTTGCAGCAGCATCACAGGCACATAGCATCATATGAGCAGCATTCACAAGAAAAAAAATAAACTAAACATAAATTGTACACAGATTTTACAAAAAAGAACATAGCTCGAACAAAAAAAAAGTCCATTTTAGTGCAAAGTGATCATAGTGTTGCTAAACTGTAGTGAATAGGGTTTTGCTGGTTGGTTCAAGAACCGAATGGTTGAAGGGAAGTAACTTTTCTTGAACCTGATGGTGTGGGACTTCAGGCTTCTGTACCTCCTGACCGATGGTAGCGACGAAAAGAGGGCATGGCCTGGATAGTGGGGATCTTTGATGATAGAAGTTGCCTTCTTGAGGCAGCACCTCCTGTAGCTACTACCAATGCAGATACAACATAGATACAATGCCCCAGTGATGTTCTCCACATCTAAACCCAAGTGAAAAGCAAATGTTTTAATCACTTAGGCCTAGAAATTCTCTCACGTGGTATAAGTTACGAGTGTGACCCAATAGAAATGAAAATTATTCAATGGTGCCCTTGAATATGATAAAAATAATTGCCCTTCATTACTGAAATCTTTCAGTCCCAAAGCCAATGTCATGTTTACGTTCAATTATGCCAACAAATTTTTGTGGTACTTTACCAAATATCTTGCTTATTTATTAGAACACAAGAAGGAGGCAATTTGACCCATTAAGTCCATGCCAACTCCCAACAGAGTAAACCCATATGCCCTGTTCCCCTATTCTTATATCCTTATTACCTATTCTCTCTCACATGTCTATCAAATCCCCTTTGATTTTTTTTACCACTTAGCGACACTAGGGGTAACCAATTAATCCACTGTGGAAAGAAACCAGAACAGTTAGAGGAAACCCACACAATGCCAAGGTGATTGAGCAAACTCCACATAGACAGCACCTCAAGTCAGGATTGAACCTAGATCCCTGATACAGCCTCACTACCTGCTGCACCTCATACCACGCTTTGAAAGTCAGTAAGTACAGTATCAACCACAGTCCGTTGAACAAGCATAAGAGTATAAAAATGGGAGTAGTCCACTTGGTTAGCCACGATCATGTCCATTCCACCATTCAGTATGATCATGGCTGATCTGTCGCAGGCCTCACCTCTTCTGTGCCAGTTCCCTACAGTCCTCAATTCCTTGATCTTTCAAGAATGTATCTACTTCCTCTTTAAATGCCCCCAATGATCCAGCCTCCACCATCCTCAGGGGCACAGAAATCCAGGGATTCACCACCCTCTGTGAGAAGAAGTTCCTACACACCTCAGTTTTAAATGACTTCCCCCTAATCTTGTAACCATCATCCGAGATTCTCCCAATACTTTTCTTCAAAACAATTCTTCAATTTCGTCGAAGTAACATCAGTCCAGATGAAAGGTGTCGACCCAAAACATCAACTGTCCGCTTCCTTCTACAGGTGCTACCTGACCCATTGATTCCTACAGCAGTTTGTTCTTTGCTCCAGATTCCATTATCTGCTGTTATTGTGATTACAGAATACCTCTAATCAGGAGTATAATCTCTGCTGATGTTTTCCAAGGTGAATTCAGTTTTGAAATTATGTACAGAAGAGAATAATCATCACCAATACTAGTTTCTACTTTTAGCTATATGTGATCAGGACAAAAATACAATTTGGAGGCTGCTGGAGTTGGTAATCATGAGAATCCAACAGAAGGAAAGCAAGTATGTAGATCCTAGAAGAAAGCATTGAGCTTGGACTTAATACCCAAACTAATCTTTCCCCTCATGCTATCAGGTTTTAGCCTTGGTTCAGCCCTCAGTTCCTCTGCATTGGTGTTGGGCAAAAGTGTATTGCTGGGTTATTGCCCATACTTAAGTCTTTGCCATATTTTATTCACTCAGATGCTGGCAGAACTTTGATTTAGTCTAATCAAGTCAAATTGAGTTTATTGTCATATGAACATGTACGGTGAGGTACAGGAGTAATGAAAAACTTGCTTGCAGCAGCTGTACAGGCACATTGGTTCAGACCACACACAGAACATAAATTATACATAAATTATACCAGACAGTGAAGAAAAAAGAGTGTGCGAAACAGAATATTAGTGCAAAATAGAAACATAATCGGAGACAAGACTATGTTAATGTAAGAGGTGGTCCATAGTGTTCCATTGCCGAGGTAGGGTTGGGGTTGTGCAGTTCGGTTCAAGAACCTGATGGATGTAGGGATGTTCCTGATCCTGGTGGTGTGGGACTTCAGGCTTCTGTACCTCCTGCCTGATGACAGCAGCGAGAAGAGGGCATGACCCCAATGATAAGGATCCTTGACTATAGATGCTGCCTTCTTGAGGCAGAAATCCTGTAGATGCTGTCAATGGTAGGGACGGCTCTGCCTGTGGCAGACCGGGCTGTGTCCACTGCTCTCTGCAGCTTCTTGCATTCCTGTGCATTGGAATTGCTGAATTAGAGTGCTCATCTAAAAGAAAGTGAGGGGTTGACATAAATATGAAGAAGTTGTTACGGAGAAGGAGCGACAGAATGGCCTTAGTAAGATAGTGACATGGTTCTAGCATGGCCACAGGCTGTATTCTGTGCTGAAACTGCTAATTCTATAACTGCAGATGAGAACAGCAGAACATAAACATATAAGAAAAAGGAGGAGAAGGTTATTCGGCCCATTGCATTTGGTCAGCCATTTGAAAAGATTGTGGCTGATCTTTTACCTCAGCACCACTTTCCTGCACTAACTCCCTATCCCTCAACATCCAAAAATCTCAACACTCCGTATAACTCTTCCAGTAGAGCAGCACTAACTACGTTTTCATGTGCTCAACTCCTTATGTTCTGTCATCCAGTGTCAGAATCTAAAATTCCCACTTTAAATGCAACACAAGCAAATGCAGAACAAAGTATATTACCTTCTGTCCCCGGCCTGCACTGACCATCTGGCAGTTCTGACATTGCCAGAGGACCCAGAGTGCTTAAGAGTCAGTGGGATGGACATGGCGAACAAATTAAATGATACAGCAAGTGTAAACAATGTCAAAATTATAAACACGCTGTCCACTCCTTGTTTTTATTTATTTTTACTCACTCTGATTTATATTTATTATTTATTTTTTGCTACATCGCACAAAGCCACATCTTTAAGTAAGACCATCTCCAACTTCCATTGTTTTCCCAATGATGGGAAAAATCAGACAAACTTAGTCTGTCACAAATATGGGTAATAAACTCTCCAGAAATAAACAGGGGGAGCTGAGAAAATCAGAGTAAAAAACAAGAGTCAGACTGAAGCTCCTCATCCACCGTGTCAAGGTATACCTATTCTTGGGTTAAAAGACAGCCCATTTATTGTAGCTGTTCCTGGGCCTCGAAAAGAAATACAAAATAATTAGTGAGAGGTAGTTGTTGTTACTGAGTAAAACAGACAAAACAGGAGAGAAAAGGATGTCAGGAAAAAGCAGAACAAAACCAGTAGTGCATAAAGTCTGGTACCCATTCACTTATCTTACCTAAACTAAAAAAAGAGGAAAATTCACTGTTATAGACAGGCATACATGGTATAAACTAACCAAAGTAGGTGGAAAAAATAAAGTCTGATTATTTATTTATGTTTTGTTTTATTAAACATAAACATGCATTCAAAAAACACAAATGCAGAAAAATAATTTGGCATTGAGGCTGTGCCTTATGTAATATGGCTACAACACCCCCTTATGTTAGAGTAGTAACCACAGTTTAAAGGCAATTCATTGGGTATCAGGCACTTTGAGTTGTCTCTAGATTGTGAAAGAAGCAATGGCTCTGAAATCACACCATTGTGGTTTTCAAGTTAATCTGAAATTATCCACTACATTTTTGGTGACAGGGGATTTTAACTCAACCACATCACATCTAAAATAGAGAACTTTCATAGAATCATAGAATTATTGAGTCATTGAGCACAGAAACTGGTCCTTTGGTTCATCATGTTTGTGCTGACCATCGAGTGCTAATCCCATTAACCAACACTTGGTCCATAGCCTCCTATGTTTTACTGTAGCCTTCTGTGCCTTACAGATAAATGTATTCAGCCTTTGCACTCCAGTATCATATAGAATTATTTCTGGACAATAAGTAAATATTTTCTGGAGGGCTGGAGCTGAGATGCATCTTGTTTCTAATTGCTGGCTTTACTGGATACAACAGCAGTAACCTCTCCAGTTTTACTTGCTTCAAGCTTTCCAATCTGCTGGGCTATTGATTGAATGGGATTAGTGTAGATAGGTACAATGGGCGACATGGACATGTTGGGTTGTTTCTCTGCTGTACAAGTCTATGACTCTATGATAGCATCAGACTAATAAAAGTGCTCTACCAGCACCTCATCAGCTTGGAGCACAGAACTTGAAGTTGGATTGAGTAGCTGAACACTTTGTTTAAATAAACGTTAATCTTTTTGTTATTGGTGATAGTCTGTCCAATTAGCGTCTGATATACTAAGTCCTCAAAAGGGTCAAGTGCATTTAAACGTAAGTCAACACGTCAGCCAAAAATAAATAAAAATCCTCCAAATCTAAATCCACTGGGAGGATTGGTGAACCAATGTGAGCATCCACTCCTAGACCAACACCCCCAGCACTGAGGCCTGGTGGCACTCAGCTGGCTACGCTGAGCAGCAAACGACCAACCCTAGAATTCCCTTCCTTGACCTCACTTTTCTCCTTTAATTCACTCCCTAAAAGGCAGCAAACGTATAGGCATCTGCCCTCGTATCTCATTAGACAGCTCACTATCAAAACCTGTTTGGTAATACTCCCGTGAAATGCCTCCACACATATTACCATATTAAAGGGTCCTTTATACATAACTGAAACTTTCAGTTTGTGCTTCCAGATCTGGACCTCACCACTGACCTCCCTTAGCATAACCATAGCGGTTAGCGTAATGCTTTACAGTGCCAGCGACCTGGGTTCAATTCCAGCTGCTGTCTGTAAGGAATTTGTACGTCCTCACCATGTCTGCGTGGGTTTCCTCAGGGTGCTCTGGTTTCCTCCCACATTCCAAAGACGTATGGGTTAGGAAGTTGTGGGCATGCTATGTTGGCGCCAGAAGTGCGGTGACACCTGCAGGCTGCCCCCAGAACACTCTACTCAATAAAGATGCATTTCACATGTGTTTCGATGTACAAGTGACTAATTAAAAAAAAGATATCTTTTCTTACATTCATATCCCTGCCATAGCTTAGGATCTGGAAATGGGCAAGAAGATACAGTTGGCCCTGAAAAAGATTGATGACTATCTTAAAGTATGCAGTTAATGGCAGGACCCTTAACAGCATTGAGAGGAATCTTGGGGTCCAAGCCCATAGGTCCCTGAAAGTGGCCACACAAGTAAATAGGGTGGCAAAGAATTCGTATGGCATGCTTGCCTTCATTGGTCAGGGCATTGAGTATAAGAGTAAGGAAGTCACGTTGCTGCTACAGAAAACTTTGGCAAGGCACACTTGGACTATTGTGTGCAGTTCTGATTGTCCCATTCTAGGAAGGATGTGGAGGCTTTGGAAAGGGTGCGGAAGAGGTTCACCAGGATGTTGCCTGGATTAGTGGGGATGAGCTATAAGGAGAGATTGGGCTGTTGTTTTCTCTGGAGTGTCAGAGGCTGAGGGAAGACCTGATAGAAGTGTATAAAATTATGAGAAACATAGATAGGGTAGACAATCAGAATCTCTTTCCCAGGGTAGAAATGTCAAGTAACAAAGGACATGCATTTAAAGTGAGAGGGGGGAAATTTAAAAGAGATGTGTGGGGCAAGTTTTTTACACAGAGAGTTGTGGGTGCATGGAATGGACTGCCAAAGGTAGTGGTGGGTGTTAGCTTGACACACGAATATGCAGGGAATGGAGGGATATGGATCATATGGAGCAGGCAGTAGAGATTTTGTTTAATTCGGCATCATGATTGGTGTAGACATTGTGGGCTGAAGGGCCTGTTCCTTTGCTGTACTGTTCTATGTTCTATGCCTGCTGTTGTGAATCAAGAGTGGTGCTGGATACACAGACTCACTTCTTCTCCATGTGTTTTACGACCAGCTGTTCTACACACTGAAAAGCCCTGGGAATCAGGGCAATGGGAAGGGAGAGATCAGGTGCATGGAGTTTTTGCCACCCCTTCCTTGCCATTGTGTCTGGGAACCGAACAGCCTGCTCACCTCTTATATTTTTGTTTTTTCAGTTTGCTCACTGGCAAATTGCCAGTCCAGAATCCAATGCTACCAGCTAATAGTTTCTACATTTGTCACTAATTCAAAAATATTCAAGCATCCTACAAGGACGAGTAGTGATGACCCACTGTGGGATTGGAGGAGTCGCAGAGCTGGACACCAACAGTAAGACTATTGGCATGCATAGCTGAAATTCCAACAGCACTGAATCCCTCCTGATAAGAGGTATATATGATTTTGGCTCAAATCCCTGCGCTATCAGATACAGCCTGCCTCCAGAGTGAGATCATTAGTGATTAACAGAAAATATTTTCAACATTGAATGACGATAGATGCTAATGAAGCATCTTTCTGTTGCTAACTCAGCTTTTCATTCAAAACAGTTCCTTTAAAGTGATCATGAGCGGCATCAGCTCCAGGTTCCTCTCCAACCCCGATGTGAGCGGAGACGGCCTTTCTTTCACTCTGGCTGGTCAACACCCCAGAAATCCCTACCCAACTATGATGGGAGCAGCGATGCTGCCACAGTTTAAAGAGAAGGTCAGATTCCTTCTTCTCAGTGTCGGTCACGTCTTGGAGATAACACCTTCACCCTGGTGTCCGAAGGCTATAAGCACAAGTCCCCTTTTGTGCATAAAATCTCGCCCAACACTCCAGAGGAACAAGAAACAAAATGCTGGAGGAACTCAGGCAGCATTTGTGGAGGGAGATGGGCATTGAAAGTTTCGGGATGAGAGCCTTCATCTGAACTCCAAAGACATCCCATCTTTTGGATGAGACTTTAAGCAGCACTCCTTTTACCTCTCAGATGGAGGTAAAAGATCCCAAGGCACTATTCAAAGAAGATCAGGGGGTTCCATACTCTTCTGGCCAAATACTTATTCCCCAGCCATCACCTCTATGTAAAGAAAGTTTATCTTGTCACGTGATAAATAGTCCCACCACCACTTCTGGGGCCTTGTTGCCTGTGAAATAGCTTCTATGTTTCCTATTTTACTATAGTGACTGTTTTTTGAAAGTACTTCATTGGCTGCAAAGCACTGGAGGCTATCCCACAACAGAAGAAATCCTTCACAGGCAATTTCTGCTCGCCAATATGAAGTTTGGGACCACAACAGTGACAGGTCTGAATGCTGAGATTTTGCTCTCAAATGCGAGCGAGTCTGGTGTCTCAGCAACTCACCCTGTGGGATATGTGAACATCGATGACCATCAGTTTCACTCTGGTGTGGTCACCAGCGTATATGCCAAGCCTTAGAAATTATGGATTAGCTCAAGGAGCTTAAAAACTCCACCTTATGTTCCAGAGGAAGTCAAACTGATCCTCCTGGACAACTTTGATTAGTCAGTTTGTGGATAACACTAAAATTGGTGCTGTAGTGGGCAGTGAAGTAGGTTGTCTAAGGTTACAACAGGAGCTAGACCAAGTGGGCGAAGGAATGGAAGATGGAACTTAACTCAGACAAGTGCAAAGTGATGCCTTTTGGGAAGTTAAACCAGGCCAGAATGTACACAGTGAATAGCGGGACCCTGGGGAGTATTGTAGAACAGGGAGACCTAGAGGTACAGTTCCCTGAAAGTGGCAACACGTGTATACAGGTTGGCGAAGAAGGCGTGTGGAATGCTTGCCTTCATCATTTGGAGCATTGAGTACAAGAGTTGGGACATCATATTACAACTGTACGAGACATTGGTGAGACTACACTTGGAGTATTGTGTGCAATTCTGTTCGCTATGTTACAGGAAGGATGTGATTAAGCTAGAGAGGGTGCAGAAAAGATTCACAAGGATGCTGCCGGGACTGGAGGGCATGAGTTATAAGGAGAGATGGGATAGGTTGGACCTGTTGTCCCTGAAGTGAAGAAGGCTGAGGGGTGACCACATCAAAGGCTTATAAAATCACAAGGGGTATCGATCAGGTGAATGATCACAGTCTTCATCCCAGGGTTAGTAAGTCTAAAGCGTAGGTTTAAGGTGAGAAGGGAAAAGTTTAAAGGGGACCTGAGGGGCAAGGTTTTCATTCCAACTATATGGAACAAGCTGCCAGAGGAGGTGGTAGAAGCAGGAACAATTATAACATTTAAACAACATTTGGACAAATACAAGGATAGGAAAGGTTTAGAGGGATATGGGCCAAATGCAGGGAGATTGGACTAGCTGGGGTAGGTATGTTAGTCAGCATGGACATCTGGGTAAAGGGCCTGTTTCCATGCTCTGTGACTCTATGACGATGACTAACTTCCATATGTTACGAGTCAGGTTGCTACTTGGTGAGTGGCCCTTTAAGGCACCTGGACAGTAGTGTAGTAGTGTGTGTGTGTGGTTTTGTCTGACTACTGTGGGTGACAAGAAACACTATATCTAGATCATACAGGCAGTTGCAGTGAGAGAGAGAGGGAGGGAGAGAGGGAGAGGGGGAGAGAGAGAGAGAGAGAGAGAGATGTATCTATGGATGACGAATTGCTGTGACTGTCACTATACAATCCATGTATGGATATTTGGAGCAATCAGTGGAGTCCACTTTGTCATTAACCTGCACTGGGAAGCAGGTATATCTGTGGGCGGCCACGTACTGAATCCCCTCGGTGTGGAAGATACTTCAGAACAAAGCAATGGAGACCTTCGGTGATTGAGGAGTCCTATGGGTTCCATCGTGGAACTTGTGGAGTTCGTAAACTGTTCTCTCTACATTCTCTCTACATTCTACTGTGGTTTTCAGAAGCCTTGGCTCATTGTACTGCTTCATGACCTGCTGGACTGAACTTTGAGAACTGTTCCTAGACTTGGGGGTTTGGGAACTTGCCACACACACACACACACTCTCTCACTCACACACACACACACACACACACACACACTTTGAGTTTATTTTGGGGTCAATGTTTAATATCTAATGTTTTTTGTTTCTCTTATTATTACAAGTAGTTATTAATAAACAGATTCTAACATTTATACATGGCTCGTTGTGTTTCTATTGTTGCTGGTACGTAACACATGCCAGGGTTGGAAAGGATATTATCCTCTGGAATGGTGTGTTAAGCAAGGAGGGAGTGGGGAAAGCTAACTCCAGCGCACTCCTCCTCCTCCTCCTAACAGAATGCTTGGAACACACTTGTGTCATGCCAATCCTCCTGATTCATCAAAGAAACAAACACAAAACCTGGTGGTCACGCCCCAGGTCCAAGCACAGATACCTGTGAGATGAGGTCATTGTCCAAGCAAGTGGTCATAAACATGTGACAGATCCCAATGATAAACAAACCTCTTAGCTTCTGTTAAAGGAGTGGTTTGATGAGAACGACCAGGACATCCAGGAGCTAATTAACCACAAGTGTAGCTGTTCCTGGATTGGAAACTCCTCCACGCCTCAGGAGAAAAGAAATGCCCCTATGAGCACCTGAAGGCCAAGATCCAACAGAAACCCCTTGACTAAAGTGGACACAGGACATCCAGCAACTGTATGATAATCAAGCCATGCAAAGACTCTTCAGCATTTAGATAAACCCCAAGACACTCTTGGGCCTTCCAATTGTTTGTCATTTGGGTATGGGGGCAAGCCTTGTGCCTAATTTGTGGTGGCAAATTTCGGAATGCCCTTCTAAAAGCAATTACATTAGCTCTTTGTCCTTGGCAATAATGGGAATGCTTCAGCAACCCCTTTAATGCTACACCCAAAGCCTTCCGCTGGAGCTGAAACAGTGATGGACAAAATCACAGTGGAATGAGAAGAAGATCTTGTTCTTAATTCCTCTGACAGTTTGTTCCTGTTAACTTCCTGATAATTTCTGGCAAATCTACCAGAAATTAATAGGGTAAGATGAGGAATGAATAGAGACATTTTCCTAGTTTACCTCTGCTCTAAAAATATTCATATGATTTGCAAAGAGAAGTGGTAATGACATATAATGGAAAACTGGATTGAAGGAATTACAGAGTTTAACACTGACAGAGAGTGTTAGTTGAAATGCTTATAGCACTGAAACACTCCTGATGAGAGATTATAAGAGAATTTGGACAGATAAAACATTATAATTTCCATAATTACTATCCTAGTGATTCTGGACACAAGAGATTCCTGGTCACATTTGGTACCCAGTATTGCTAGGATCTTTAAAATAAATCAAATGCCCTGAAAATACCTTTAAAGTGCAAAAGGAACGATTTCATAACTTTGAACATTTTTTTGGAAGCTGTATTATGGCAGTATCAGGTTCACTGCAGCCAACTTCCACATTTGTCCGCATGCTCCGGGCAGCCTGCCAGAACAAACTCAATGAGAAAATTAATGAGCCCAGAGGGACGTTCTCAGACGAGGCAGATTGTGCTTCAAGATGGTGTAAAGCCTTGGTCCAAACAACAAATAAAGAACTGAATTCCTGAGGTGTGGCAAGAAATACTGAGGTAACTTCAAGAGAGGATTTGACAAAACGTGGCATGAAGGAACCTTATCCAGGTTGAAGTTACCAGGAATCAAGGGGAATCCTTTCTTCTGGCTGGAGATAATGGCTGTGGTTGTTGCAAGTCAATCATCTCCACCCCAGGATATTGCTGCAGGATTTCCACAGGTCAATGTTTTGGGCCCAAACAGTTTTCTCTGCATCATTAATGACCTCTTCTCCTTCAGTGAATCAGAAACAGGGATTTTCACTGATTACCCTTCCTTTCATATCCCCTTGGATAATGAATTAGTCCAAACCTGCAGACATGGGCTAGTAACATTTACACCACAGGAATGCCAGGAATTGATCATCTCCTCCAAGAGGAGTGAGTGGAATTAGTTCTCCTCAACATTTAGCATAATTTATGGTATACCATTACCAAATCCCTCACCACCAAAGTCCTGAGAGTCACCATTGGCAGGGATGTAACCAGAACCACTGCATAAATATTTCAGCTACAAGTATAGATCAGAGGCTGGGTACTCTACAGTGAATTGCTCATGTTTCTCTCTCCAAAGCTTTTTCACTATCCACAAGCATAGGGCAGGGGTGTGGTAGAACATCCTTCACTTACCCAGATGAGTGAAACTCCAAACACACTCCAAAACCTTGACACCAAACAGTAAAAAGCAGCTTTTTTTATTGGCACCCAATTCATTTCTCTGAACATTCACTCTCTTCACCTCTGGGGTGCTGTGGCTGCATTCTGTACATTTTATAAAATACACTGCATGTAATCACTAAGGCTACTCCAAAAGCACATCTCAAAACCACACAGAGACGGACAAGGGCAGCAGGTGCATGAGAAGACTGCCATGTCCTTTCTCAGTCACAAACCATCCTGACTTAGAAATCTATTGCCATTTCCTCATTGTCACTGGGTCAAAATGCTGGAACTCCCAATGTAATGACACTAAAGTACTTTCACCAGAAGATCAGAGTGGGTTCAAAGCAGTGGCTGATCTTTATCTTCTCAAGAGCAATTACCCACATCCATAAGTCAATGGAACATAAAAAATTGGCCTTTACCCATGCTGTCCAAATTTCTGGCTCTTAGGATCACTGAGGGTACTTCTGTGTAAGGTTCCTTACTGAGAACAAAGAGAGTCCAAGGAGAGAACAATGATCTGGTAGCCAAGAGGAAAGTGGAAGATGGGAGTGAGTGGAGTGTGTGATCTGTAGTTTTCTTAAGTGATGATATTCCTTAATAAATGCCATTCCTGGTCCCAGGACATACTAAACCCCAATGGTATACTAACCAGATTCTGAACATGGTGCCTCCTGTGGGTACCCTTCCAGGAGAACTTGCCATAACATCTCCAAGAACCACCAAGGGAAGTAGAAAAATGATCTGTTTTAAGAATTATGTGTGGTTGGTCACAGAGGAGTAGACGTAGACCCTCCCAGATTCACCCTGCTACCGATGGGCTTCTTCTGAAATCCTCCGGGCAAAGGAGAGAGACAACAGTCTGATCAAGTGCAGTTTGAGTTCTGATCACCTGGATCCTTCAGAGAGGGTGCTGGGGTTGGGGTGATGGGGAGCAGCCTTGTGCTCCTCCAATCTTGCAGGCAGTGCTGCACAAACACTTAACTGGTAGATCCGGCCCTTCTTGTCTCTCCTCAAATGTTTCTCTGAAGTCTGGAAAACTGGGCTCCAGGAGTGAAACAGGATGCTAGGTTTGAGGAACTCAGCTTCCTTCAAACATCTGAAGGACAGGTTCACCCCTGGACATCGGTTTAACCACCTGTCATCCAATGAACATTAAAACCAAAATAGGTGATGCAGGCAGATTAAGCATTTTACTTATTTTTTAAATGCCTACTTATACTGGGAGGATTCTACAGGAATTTTGGAAACCTAGGAACTTATGTATTTATGTTCTAATGTGGAAACAAGCAAATTAAACTGCATCCAATTCAAGCCTTCTCCTGAAAGAAGGATTCCAGATCTTAAAGTCCTGATGCAGGGTTTTGACCCAGGGAAACGTCGACAATTTCTTTCCTCCCACAGATGCTGCTCAGCCCACTGAGTTCCTCCAGCAGACTGTCTTTTGCTCCAGATTCCAGCACCTGCCGTCTCTTGCGTCTCCAGTTCAATCCTCTTTACTTCAATTGACCCCGATAGCAAAATCTTATGTAAGTGCAAAGTGCTGCACAAACACGCCATACATTTTCAATATGGTCTGTTTCATGCTGGGTGCCTGGCTGGTGCACAGTATTAATTCTTTGAAGACTAATCCATGTATAAATTGCAGATTAGAGAATACTCAGTTATTTTTGTTGCCATGACTTTATCCTTAGATGCCAGCTCTTCAGAAGCTGATGACGATATGCCTCTTGTGTTTCCACATGCAGTCGAAGCTGATTTTTTTCTTGGGCTACCTGAAGTGGAAGTGAGATCATGTATATCATCCATCCCTACTTCCAGCAAACCATTTGTTTTACGTTGATCATTTTACTTGAATTTCGTGAATAATTTAGATGACAGGAAAAAATGCCTCATTAGCGTGGAAACAAAGGTCCATTTTGGTCAGGTAGTCTAAGGGGGACAAGATCCCTTTGTTGGTAAAGATGAGTGAACTAGTTTGATAACTGACCAGGTTGATTGATTGCAGCTTCCCAATTTAAATGCAGTGAGCTTTGAAGCTCTTCCACCATCGTGGAACCACCTCTAGCCTTTTCACTCAGGGTAGGTTTTTGAAAGAAATGGTGATGTCACATCCATGTAAACAAATGTTAAATACAGTGAGTGGCAATGAATGAATGCCTTATTTGTACATTTACAAAGTTTATGAATACCTTATATTTTCAGAAAGGAACTTGAAAATACTTGGGCCAGTAACCTCCCCACAGGCTGACATGTTAAGGATCCGCAAATCCTTCTATCTCCACTGAATGATCTGAAGGCCACAGAAGCACAGCCTCCCCAGAAAATCCTGTTCCCTATCTGAGAAGATTTAGAGGACAGCAAGTGCGTTAGGCTGGACAAGCTGACAAGTTCAGTCCAGTTCTTCAAGATAAGTAGAACTCCTGGAAGTGGTGGCTGAGTTGTGTTTGGCTCTGTGGAACTGGATGGGCCCAGATCTCCTTAATTGATCAGCGTTATGGGTCTAACCGGCAGCAAGTCAGAATCCCGTGAAGGACGGCATCATCAGAATCAGAATCAGGTTGATTATCACTGATGTATGTCGTGAAATTTGTTGTGTTGCGGCAGCAGTACAGTGTAAGACATAAAAATTACTACAAGTTGCAAAAATAAGTAAATAGTGCAGAAGTGGAATAATGAGGTAGTGCTCATGGGTTCACGGACCGTTCAGAAATCTGATGGCGGAGGGGAAGAAGCTGTTCCTGAAACGTTGAGTGTGGGTCTTCAGGCTCCTGCACCTCCTCCCCAACGGTAGTAATGTGAAGAGGGCATGTCCCGGGTGGTGAGCGTCCTTAATGATGGATGCTGCCTTCTTGAGGCACCGCCTCTTGAAGATGTCCTCGATGGTGGGGAGGGTTGTTTCCATGATGGAGCTGGCTGAGTCTACAACCCTCTGCAGCCTCTTTTGATCCTGCGCTCATCTACCACATCACGCTCATCTACCAGTGAAAAGGAGAAAGCTCAGAGATCAATGACCCATTTCACTTCTTGATGTGGCTTACAAGATTTGTCCAAGGTTATTATCTATAGAGTTGTTTTTTATGAGGGGGACCGGCAATTTATTCATATCAGATCCCAGCAGAAAGATCATTGACAGCCTTATGATCGAGTGGCATGGGGTGGGGTGGAAGGGAGGCAGGACTTGTGGGGGGAGGTGTTGGGGTTGGACATTTGCTTCGTGAGTTTGGACCAGGAGAAGGCCATTAATAGATTATCACACAATGGATATGCTCTCCACATGGTTATCTGGGGAGGAAATCTCCAATTGGATACAACTGGTCCATACAGACATCAGTAGCACATTCCTCACCAACAGATGGGGAACAGAAAGCCGCCTGATGAAATTTGGAGTTAGGCAAAGCCTGTCCTCTCTCCTCTGCCACATTTGTATTGAGCCCTTTGCTAAATCCAACAGGAAGCATGCAGGCACATGAAGGGTGATGATCCCAGGCAGCAGAGGTACTCAGGACAAGACCTTTCTCTTATGACACAGAAGGAGGCCATTAGACCAATTCCCAGGAGAACAATCCTAGTAATCCCATTCCCCCTCTCCTTAACTCCCTGCAACTTATTCTCTCTCCTACATATCCATCAATTCCCTTTTTGCCATTTATCCACGCAAAAGGGCAATTCACAGTAGCCAGTAAACCTACCAGCATGACTTTGGGATGTGGAAGGAAACCAGGACATCTGAGAAAACCCACACGGTCATGGAGAGAACATTCAAACTCCACACAGACAGCGCCAGAGATCAGGATCGAACCCAGATCCCTGGAGCTGTGAGGTCACAGCTCTAAATGCTGTGCCACCTCTTCATGGACCCAGTTGCCATCTTCCACTTGGACCACTGTCAGCCCACCAATTGATGAGCGTCTGCGATCAGTGGAACTGGTTCTGGGGCCAGGGTCAATCGCAGTAAAAGCAAGGTAACAGGTCCGACCAATTCCTTTGTCCCCTTCACTGTCAGGCCTGAAGACATTAAGAATACAGTTCAGTGGAGTTGAGGGTGCATCAAGAAGTGGGTGGAGTGTGTAGATAATGTGGGATTATGGCAACAGGGCCCACTTCCACCTGTGAGAAGACCCCGATCGTCAGGTGCCAGGCACCCTGTGTGTTGCTGTAAATGTGGCCCATACTCTGCACCTGCACTGCAACAGCCGAGACATTTTACAGTTTATCCAGAGATCAAAAATGGATCATATCTGCAGAGGTGCAATGTACAAATCTCTGGAAAAATGGAGGAGAAATGTACTTAACGTGGCCCTCATCTTGATGGTTACATTTTTGTGTAGCTGCATCAAAATTGTGTATGATGTATGCCGACACCAAGTGTCACCGTGTGCTGAGGTACAGTTTATCCCCAGTGTTGTGAAGGACGGCCGTAGAATGTTCCTTTCAGCCGGACTATGTCATGACACTTGTACCAAAAAAGTTGTGTAGAACCTTTGAGCATGTCAATCAGTTCATGGTCAATATGGCATGACCCTTCAAGGCTCTGTGAAAACTAAAAAGATGCTCGACCCTGGCAGATTTTGTTTTACCAAGCAAATTCATTTGACAGAACGCCTCATTACCAGAACCTATTTCTGGAATGCACACTTCATCATGAGGGTTGGGAAAGGAGAGAAAATGGGACCTGGATCAGTAAAGCACAGGGACAGGCCCTTCAGCCCACAATGTCTGTGCCAACCATGATGTCAATTTAAACAGCACAGCTGCCTTCATGTGGTCTGTAGTGGTTAGCGTAACGCTATTACAGCGCCAGCAACCGGGGTTCAATTCTGGCCGCTGTCGTCTGTGAGGAGTTTGTATGTTCTCCCCGTGACTGCGTGGGCGTGGGTTTTCTCTGGGTGCACCAGTTTCCTCCCACATTCCAAAGGCGTATGGGTTAGGAAGTTGTGGGCATGCCAGGTTGGCACTGGAAATGAGGTGACACTTGCAAGCTGCCCCCAGAACACTCTATGCAAAAGATGTATTTCACTGTGTGTTTCGATGTACATGTGACTAATAAAGAAATCTTATCTTATATCCCTCAATTCTCTGCCTCTTCATGTATCTGTCTAAATGCCTCTTAAACATTGCTATTGTATCTGCTTCTACCACTTCCCCAGGCAGCATGTTCCAGGCACCTACCACTTTACCTCATAAGTTTCCCTTAAACTTTCCCCCTCTCACCTTAAAGCCATGCCCTCTAGTATTTGACATTTCCACCCTGGGATAAAGACTCTATCTACCCTACTTATGCCTCTCATCATTTTATATACTTCTATAAGGTCTCCCCTCAGCCTCCAATGCTCCAGAGAAAACAACCCAAGTTTGTCCAACACTCTTTATAGCTAAAGGGTGACCTTTATTGAGGTTCATTCCAAACAGTTGCATAATACAGTCTCTATACGCTATGGACTGCTCCCAAGGACTTATCCTGAGACAAATAATGACTGCTGCTAGAAGATTGTCAGCCTGGCGATCTCCTGAGTGTCCAAAGTTCCTAGGCGTAAACATCACCAATAGCCTGTCCTGGTCCAACCATGTAGACGCAATGGCCAAGAAGGCACACCAGCACCCCTACTTCCTCAGTAATTCAGCATGTTACAATTGACCCTCACCGATGTTTATAGATGCACCATAGGAAGCATCCTATTTGGATGTAGCATGGCTTGGTATGGCAACTGCTCTGCCCAAGATAGCAAGAAACTGCAGAGAGCTCAGCACATCATGGAAACTAACCTCCCCTCCATGGACTGTGCCTACACTTCTCGTTGCCTCAGAAAAGCAGCCAATATAATCAAAGACCCCTCCCACCCCGGACATTCTCTCTTCCATCACATCCTCTCCCATTCTGACCCATTCTCCCCTCCCATTCTCTCCATTCTCCATTCATGGGCCCATTCTCTCCTCCATCCCATTGGGCAGAAGACACAAAAGCCTGAAAGCATGTACCACCGGGCTCAAGGACAACTTCTATGTTATGAGACTATTGAACTCAAGATGGACTCTTGACAACCTACCTCGCCGTGGCCTTGCACCTTATTGTCTTCCTGCACTGCACTTTCTCTGTAATTGTAACACTATATTCTGCATTCTGTTATTGTTTTCCCGTTGTACTACCTCCATGTGCTATGTGGTGAAATGATCTTATAGATGACATGCAAAACTAAGTTTTTCACTGTACCTCAGTACATGTGCCAATAATAAACCAATTGCCAATCACTAAAACTAGTTGATCTTCCAGTGCAAGGAGCTGTCAGCAACGGACTGACATGTTCCAAGGTGAAGGACTATGTGCTGAGGAACACACTGGCCTTTGGTGCAGCCATCACAAAGGTTTTATTGAGAAAGGATACAGCTTAAGGACTTGCCGTCATTGTATGTTGTGGGGCTGGAACTAGCTTTAACAAAATCTCTTGGATTGTTTGTTGAAGGAATGTATGTAAAGGAAAATTGATGTCATGCTGATGTGATATAAATGGAATGATATGGTCTGTCCTGCAAATGGCAACATGAAAACTGTATTGTACATTTGGAAATTTTGTTAATAAAGTCATCCTTCTGGAATAAAAAAATATGTCCTCAGGTCACTGCAGAGTAAATTCACCAATTCCTGGGAATTAGATAATTGTCTTGTGAGGTGACCATGAGTAAGACTGGCACTTACTCATCACAGTTTAGAAGAATGAGAGGTAATCTCGCTGGCAATACAAGGTTCTAAGAGTTTAGACAGGGTGACGAGAAGCCATTTCTTTTAAGTGGAGAATCTGTAACTAGCAGGTAGAGATTTCTGATTGGGCCCATCAGATTTCTGAACGGTCCATGAACCCATGAATACGACCTTGTTATTCCCCTTTCGCACTATTTATTTATTTTTGTAACTTACAGTAATTTTTATGTCTTGCACTGTACCGCTGCTGCGAAACAACAAATTTCAGACCATATGTCAGTGATAATAAATCTGATTCTGATTGGGATCCGCCATTTAGGACTGAGATGGGGAGTAATTTCCTTCTGCAAAGGGTGGTAAATATTTGAACTTCTCTACCCAAACATGTGGATGTTTGGTGATTGAGAATACTCAAAGCTGAGGGTGGTAGGAGTTTGGAGTCTCAAAGACCATGGGGGTGAATTAGGAAAGTAAATGAGGAACAGGATCAAAGAACAGAGCAGGCTCAAGGGGCTGAATAGCTTTCTTACATTGTTAGGACCTAATCATGCAGGTATTATCTTGTTAACTGGTTCTATCTGAATAACAAACTGACATGGATACAAGATCTGTTCCAGCCACTAGAGCTAACTTTCTATCCTTTGCCCATCAGTCTGACTGAGCTGCTTTTTGAATCAGTTTAACAAACACAAGCAGAGCCACCATGGTAGTGATCACTCTGCGATTCTTGCCAATTTGAAATCTTCACATATCGAGTGGTCCAGCATTTGATTCAAGGAACAGAAATGTTTGACAGAAAGTGTTAACTTTTTGTAACATATTTAACCATATACACATCATGAAGTAATATGTCCAATGGTTGAAAGTGACCCACTTTTTCGACTGTATTTTAAATGTGTAAATTTGTTTTCACCTCTATGCTGGGAACTCTGTTTATGTGCAGCATAATTGACCTGTAGTTTGGAGGAAATGGAAGTCAAAGAACAGGCCCACTATTGTTCAAAGCTGAGGCTTCAGAGGTTACTTTGGCCATTTTCTGTGTAGCCCATTACTGATAAGGAATGTTTAATAATGCACAATTGTGCAAACGCGGCCCAAAGATTCAGTTACACTTTTCAACTGTAAATTGCAAAGCCACTTTGGCTCAATACTGGCATCTAGTGGTTAAAAACTTCCATACTCACATGTGTGTCTCCAGATGAACATGGTCACAGAAGCAGATTTTTAGGAGATCTGGAGCTGAGTAGCCCTGCTGAAACTGAAAACTGGGAATCGGTGAGTAGATGCCCTTCCATTGGAGGTTTTCTGTGTTTTTTTTTAATGTAATATCTAGATCCAATGTCTTATTCTTCGCAATGATGCTTATCAATGGGTCACAAAGTGTAGAGGTTAGCGTAATGCTATTACAGCGCCAGCGACCCATGTTCAATCCCGGCCACTGTCTGTAAGGAGTTTGTACATTCTCCCCGTGTCTGCGTGGGTTTCCTCTGGGTGCTCCAGTTTCCTCCCACCTTCCAAAGACTTACGGGTCAGGAAGTTGTGGGCATGCTACATTGGCGCCGGAAATGTGCCGACACTTGCGGGCTGCCCCCAGAACACTCTACGCAAAAGATGCATTTCACTGTGTGTTTTGATGTACATGTGACTAATGAAGATCTTATCTTATCTCACTTACTTTAAATAATGCAGTAAGTATTAGTTTGCAAAGAAGTGCTTTAAATGTAGATCACAGTTTAAATCTTCCCATTCTTGATAAAGTTCATATAAGTTCAAAAGTCCTCCTGGAGATTAAATGTAAGTCTAATATCATTCAATTAAATCTGTCAACTTCTCTTGGGAGCAGCTATAGCAACATTGCTTTGGCAGCATGTTCTAATTTTAGTGGAAAATGTTTTTTTACACACACCCCCCATATAGGCAAATGTACATCACTTATATTTACTTAACAAATATACACTACCATTGATTATCCAAGAACCCATAGAAAAAAACTAAATTTGTGCATTCGACATTCAACATACTAATTTACCAACAAACGCACAAAAATAAACATGCTTTTCCTGTGCCAATAATATTGTGAGCATGGGGGAAATAACAACAGACTTCAAGAGGATTTTGACAAGCTGGTGGAATGAGTTCATACAAGGCAAATACATAAGAGAAACACAAGTGTGAGAAAGGTTGAGGGGAGTGAATATAGGGCAACTGACATCATTTTAAAGGTTTGCAAAAGGAAATATGCGGGGGGCGTTTGGAAAGCAGTTTGGAAAACTAGGAAGTTATGGTTAACATATACGAAAACTAATTTGGAGTATTGTGTCCAATTCAGGGCAATCCGCTTTACAAAGAGTTTGAGAGGTTTGGAAAAGGTAAAGAATAGATTTAGTAGAATTACTTTAGAGATGGCAGATCACAATAGGATGGATGAACAGGAGGTGCTATTTTTGCCCTCAGGAAAGAAGAGGCTAAAAGGAGATTTGAAGGGTTCTTCTAATGTCTATCTCCCCAAATCATGGATCCCTCCACTGATGGGCACAATAACATTGGATTTCCCATGAACGGTGAACGTAGAGCAATACTCCAAGGGCTGCAATCTTTGTGCTCTCTCCATCAGAAGTATTTGGAAGAGTTGAATTTTCCATTAGCCATAAGGCTGATAAACAATGAAACCAGGGGCGAAATGAGGGAAAATGATTGTATGCAGCAAGCGATAAGTAAGACTGAGATTTAGTCACAGATGTCACAGCGTTAAGGATACCACGATTTTCCCAAATGTCAGTGATTTTTGATGATCTTCATGACTTTTGAGAAAATATAGCTTTTAAATATTTTGAACCACCCTGAGCACCCTGTGTTATACAATCCAAGTTCTCCAAATTTTGTTTTCAGTGAGGGTGGGTGGGTGGTGGAGGAGTATCGATGAATTTTGCCAAAATACCATAACATGTAACTGAATCACTACAACTTCCTTGGTGTATATTTGACTTACAACTGATAATAACATAAAATGAACATATTAATTCTGATTTCCAAAAGTCTTTCAGTTATAGAAATGTTTCAAGAGGGAGGGAAGATTAAGGAATATTTAACTTTCACCTACTTAATCAAAAGGAGCAGAAATCATGGATAATCTGGTTGCACAAACACTTCTTTAATTACTTTGTAGATTAGATTTTGCTTTGATGTTTCTTGCATCCAATACAGATGAATGGCATGTTACATTTTACAACTAAATATGACTTACTTTTCACCTGGTATACAGAATCTGGGGTTACAACATTGCACAGGAATGTAATGTTTGAAATATATAATCCTCTTAAGTGAACAAAATTCAAAGCAAACTGAGCTCCAAAGCAAAACCTTTATCCTGTTCTCAAGCAACCATTATAGTCCCTGTAAGGATCACTGCATAAATTGTTCATTACTTGTAACAGCTGATGATGATATATGCCATGCTCTGCCTGGTTAAAAGACCAAGGAGGTCGCTATAAGTTGGGGGCCACAATTTATACAGGCAGGACACGCTAGTGTCAGATGTATCCCCTCACCTGTAAGTCAAAGGTCAAGGGTTCAAATCTTGCTCTAGATTCCTGAGCACAATGATCGAGGCTGACCCACCAGTGCAGAATTGAGGGAGTTCTACACTGCTATCTTACAAGTGAGATTTTAAATCAAAACCCCATTAGCTCTCTCAGGTGGTTGGAAGCCTTGGTACTGTGTGGCATGTCACCAAACACTCAAACAAACTTCTACAGATGTACTATTGAAAGTTTTCTGACTGGTCGCACCATGGTCTGGTACGGCAATTTGAATGTGCAGGAGTGTAAGAAGCTGCAGAGAGTAGTGGACTCAGCCCAATACATCATGGGCACATCCCTCCCCACCATTGAAAATATCTACGAGATGCTGCCTGGTCATGCCATCTTCTCGCAGCTACCATCGGGCAGGAGGTACAGAAGCCTGAAGTCCCACATCACCACATTCAAGAACGGTTACTTCTCTTCAGCCATTTGGTTCTTGAACCAACTGGCACAACCTTAATCACTACAGTATAGGAACACTACGACCACTTTGCACTAAAACTGACTTTTTTTGTTTTAATTGCGTTCTTTCTTGTGAATGTGTATAATTTATGTTTTTCTCGTGAATGCTGCTTACATAATGCTATGTGCCTGTGATGCTGCTGCAATAAGTTTCTCATTGCACCTGTGCACACATGTACTTGTGCATATGACAATAAACTCGACTTTGACTTTGGGCAACATTTATTATCAAAAATCCCCACCATAGGGGCCATGCCATCTTTTCGCAGCTACCATTGGGCAGGAGGTACAGAAGCCTGATTAATTTGTTTTTTATTGTGAATGCTGCTTAGATGATGCTATGTGCCTGTGATGCTGCTGCAAATAAGTTTCTCATTGCACCTGTGCACACATGTACTTGTGCATATGATGATAAATTCGACTTTGACTTTGAGTTTATTTCAAAAGAGAGCAGGAGAGCTGTCCCCGGTCTCCTACCTAGATGTATCACTCAGTGCAACTGCAGGAGATGCAACGCCTGTCCTTTTAACTCTTCCCTTCACACCATCCAAGGACCCAAACAGTCCTTTCAGATGAAGCAACAATTCACTTGTACTTATGTGTAGTACTGTATTTAGTGTTCACAATGTGGTCCGCCTCTGCTTTGGAGAAACCAAGCACAGATTGGGTCCGCATTTTGCTGAGTACCTGCATTCAGTCTGGAGGGATGACCTCGAGCTTCTGTTGTCTGCCATTTTAATTTTCCATCCCACTCCCCCACTGAACTATCTGTCTGTGGCCTCCTGCACTGTTATAATGAGGTCCAATGTAAGCTGGAGGAACAACACCTCATCTTCCATCTGGGCATACCGTGGTCTTCCAGGCTCAGTACTGAACTCTGCAACTTCAGGTCATTGACATTCTCTGTCTAACTCAGAATGGGCCAGGCCATCAGCAGTTGGCTCCATTTCCCTCTCCATTAGAGCAGCCTGCCCTACTAGGCATGTCCTGCAGCCATACATTTTGCAAATCCCACATTCTGTTGTCATAGAATCATAGAGTTATTCAGCACAGAAACAGGCCCTTCAGCCCACTACGTTCATGCTGACCTTTTTTGCGATCTATACTAATCCCATTTGTCTGCATTAGAACCATATCCTTCTATGCCTTGCCTATGTAAGTATCTGTCTATATGTCTCTTCAACACAGCGATTGTATCTGATTGCACAACTTCCTCTGACAGCGTGTTCCAGATATCATTGACTCTCTATGTAAGAAACTTACCCGTCAGATCCCCTTTAAAACCCCTTCCTCTCTCCTTAAACCTATGGCCTCTTGTTCTTGATACCCTGACCATCTACCCTATCTCTGGCTCGGGCAGGCACGGTGGTGTAACGGTTAGCGTAACGCTATTACAGCACCAGCGACCCAGGTTCAATTCCTGCCGCTGTCTAGAAGGAGTTCGTACGTTCTCCCCGTGTCTGCGTGGGTTTCCTCTGGGTACTCCGGTTTCCTCCCACATTCCAAAGACATACGGGTTAGGAAGTTGTGGGCATGCTATGTTGTCGCCAGAAACGTGGCGACACTTGCGGGCTGCCCCCAGAGCACTCTATGCAAAAGATGTATTTCACTGTGCGTTTCGATGTACATGACTAATAAAGAAATCTTATCTTAATCTTATCTCTTATAACATTATATACTCTACCAGATCTTAGATACTTTTGTTTTCTGTGTTCTCACTCTCTATCTACCCTCATTTCATAGCTTTTATGAACAAAAGACCAGGTTCTGTCCCCATAACTGGCAGCACTATTACAGATGCAGCATAAAAAGCATCCTATCTGGATGCATCACAGCTTGGTACATCACCTGGTCTGCACAAGGCTGCAAGAAATTGCAGAGTGTTGTAAATGCAGCCCAATCCATCACACAAACCAGCCTCTCCTCCATTGACTCTGCCGACCCTTCCCACTGCCTCGGGAAAGCAGCCAACATAATCAAAGACCTTTCCCACCCCAGTCACTCTTTCTTCTCCCCTCTCCTATCAGGCAGAAGATACAAAAGCCTGAAAGCACAAGCCACCAGACTCAAGAACAGCTTCTATCCCACTGTTGTCGGACTCTTGAGCTGACCTCATACGTAGAAAGATGAATTCTTGATCTCTTGCTCTTCCAATCTACCTGCACCGCACTTTCTCCGTAACCATGACACTATATTCTGCGTTCAGTTTTTTTTCCCTTTTGTACTACCTTGAAGTACTTATGTCTGGAATGATCTGTCTGGATGGCAGGTAAACTAAAGCTTTCCACTAGTACATGTGACAACAATAAACTAATTACCAATTACCATTAACCCAACGAACAGATGACCTCATTTACAGCATCTCCCCATGGCAACCCTGGCCTCAGTCAATCAGAGATACTCCCTTTGTCCTATCCACCCTTCCCCCAACCCTGCCTGCAACGTAATACTAACTTATTTCTTTCCTTCACTAGACAAAGGAGCAGAAGTAGGCCATTCGGCCCATCGAGTCTGCTCCGCCACTTCACCATGAGCTAAACTATTCTCCCATCTAGCCCCAATTCCCAGCCTTTTCCTTGATGCCCTGACTAATTAGATAGCTATCAATCTCTGCCTTAACCACCCCCAATGATTGGGCTTCCACAGCTGTATATGGCAACAAATTCCATAAATCCACGACCCTCTGGCTAAAGTTGTGGCAAAGGCTCTCTTCCCATTTGTGACAAAGGCTCTCTTTCCACAGATGTTGCCTGATCTGCTGAGTATTTCCAGCATTTTCTGTTTTTGTTTCAGATTTCCAGCAACACCATTTTGTTGATTTTCATATCCTTCAATCACCGTTTCTAAAGCAGGTATCAAGTTATTAACATATTTGTGTTTCTGGAAGCTTGCTGGGTACAGACTGGCTGCCACTTTCCCCTACAACAGTGATCAGGCTTCAGAAACATTCATTGGCTGGAACACTCTGAGAAATCTGGGAAAGTGACATAAAAGCAACTAGTTACATATCAGATTTATTTCACAATCATTATACAGCTGAATATTCAGACTTTATAGTTCCTTGCTGATTTTTCCACCATGTAATCTATCCTGGAGAGAGTCATAGATTCACAGAGTTATACAGCACAGAAACAGGCCCTTCAGCCCAGCTTGTCCATGCCGACCAGCTTGCTTACCTGAGCTAGTCCCATATGTCTGCATTTGGCCCATATCTATTTATTTTATCCCCTTAAACCTTTCCTATTCACAAACCTGTCAAAATGTCTTTTAAACATTGTAATTGTAACTGCTTCTACCACTTCCTCTGGCAGCTCGTTCAATATACCCAAAACCTTTTGTGTTAAAACTTGCCCCGCAGGTCCGATTTAAACTTTTAACCTAAAACAATTTTTTTTAAAATACCAGACCCAAAGGTAGCACTGTAGAATTCACTGAGAAAGGTTTGAGTGGCTCTTTGTGGGGACATGTTCCTAGTAAGTAACAATTCAATGCATGCAGAACCAAATCTGTAAACAATGAAGACCAAAGGTCTTGCAGGAGAAGTTATTGAGAGCAGCTGGTTCAGCACATCGCGTGTTATAGGAGCTTTTGTTTGTCCAGCTTCCTTAACCTGGCAAGGGAAAGAAAGACAAACAGGGCATGGGTGTTTCCCCAGCAAGCCTGAGCAATGCAACACCAGTCTCCACTGCCACACAACCCCCTTAGCCCTATTTTATCTTCTGCTATAATCATTCACCTGATTGTCATAGAAACAGACCCTTTGGCTGAACTCATCCATGCCGACTGTGTTGCCCAGCAAGCTAGTCCCATCTGCTGCATTTGGCCCATGACCCTCTAAACCTCTCCTATCCATGTACTTATCTAGATGGCCCTTAGATGTTGCTAATGTGCCCGCCTCAGCCACTATTTCTGGCATCTCATCCCAAATACGCACCACCCTGTGAGTGAAGCTGCCCCTGATGTTCCTTTTAAATCTCTTGCCTTTGATCTTAAGCTTATGCCCTCTTGTTTTAGCACCCCCTCCCTGGGAAAAACGACATATTTTCACCCTGTCTATGCCCCTCATGGTCTTATAAAGTCCTAGTCTACGCAACCTTTCCTTGTAACTTAGGCCCCCAAGTCCAGGCAACATCCTGGTAAATCTTTACTGCACTATTTCTAGTTTAATAACATCTTTCCAATTACAGGGTGACCAAAACTGTGCACAGTACTCCAAGTGTGGCCTCACCAACATCTTATATAACTGCAACATAACTTCCCAACTCCTATACTCGATGCCCTGTCTGATGGAGGCCAGCGTGCCAAACACCTTCTTCACCACCCTATCTACCTGTGGTGCTGCTTTCTGCAAATTATGCACTGGCACTCCTAGGTCCCTCTGTTCTGGTTCAGGGATTCAATGATCTCAGCCAATACCACAGCCTCTGGATAAAGGAGTGTCTCCTTACCTCTCTCCCAGGTTCTCATTCACAGTTTTAAAATAATAATCCCTCATTACTGTTTCCCGAACATAAGTAGTAGTATTACCCACTTAATGTTATTGGATCCTTTCATAAACTAAAACCCTCCATTAAATCTCTCTTTTGCTTTTCTGCTGCAGTGAATGGAATCCTAGACTCTCTTCATATCCATAGCTTCCCATATCAGCAACAATCCTGATGAAACCAAGCTGTCCTCTCAATGGATTTCATACCCATTCTGTAATGGGACTTCTGAAACTGCCCACCATGTCGAATATTGCTCAATGTTTGCATGAGTTTACTCTTCAAACACCTCCCCATCTGTGTAACGAACACCAGTCCTGCAACCTTTGAGATATCTGCCTTCCTCTGGGAACCAATAGTTTTGCTCATCCTCAGATTTAATGTCTCCACTAATGGCAATCCTGCCTTCAGCTGACAAGGAACTGAACTTTAGAGTTCTCTCTCTAAAATTTCTTTTTATATATTTGACCACATTAAACTTAATCTGCCATTGACCTTTCCCATTTATATATTTTGCAGCTTCCAAGCTTCTCACTTAGAATTAACTCCCCCTCCTACCTTAGATCTGGTTTCACCAGGACCAATATCAAACATATCATTAATTATAGAAAGTCTTCAACCTGAAACGTTAATCACTTCCTTGTTACAGATGCTCCCCGACCTGCTGAGTATTTTCAATATTTTCTATTTTTATAATGTTTTATTTGTTTTCTCTCTAGTTTTGCAAGAAAGCAACCCCCGAGAAAACATTACCTCCTTGGATAGGATGTGGGCAAATTCTGCAGGATTTCCTAAAAAAGGCAGAGACAGCTAGAGCTACTCAGCAGACCAGACATCTTCTGTGGAGTGAGAAATCAGGCCGACCTTTCAGCTCAATGACTGTTCATGATAGCTTTCAACTCTCCTCACAGAAGCTGCCTGACTTGATGAGTATTTCCAGTATGTTCTATATTTGTTTACTCTGAGCAGTTATTAGCCTCTATATTAAGACAACGTAGACAGCCCTAGTGCATACAGGTGACGCCGTGGAGATGGTGATCCAGAATATCTATCCCACTGTTATAAGACTATTGAACGGTCCCCTTGCACGATAAAATGGACTCTTGACCTCACAATCTACCTTGTGATGGGCTTGCACCTTAGTTTATGCCTGCACTGCACTTTCTCTGTGACTGTAACACTTTACTCTGCATTCTGTTATTGCTTTTCCCTTCTACTACCTCAATGTACTGATGTGATGAAATGACCTGTATGGATGGCATGCAAAGTTTTTTCACTGTACCTCAATACATAAGTCAATAATAATAGATCAAGTTACCAATTAATGTATTCAGAGTTACGAAGACAGTACATTCATAGTCATACATACACGGAAATGGGCCCTCTGGCCCAGCTGGTCCATGCCAACCAAGATTCCCATCTAAGCTAGTCCCATTGACCCATGTTTGGCCCATATCCCTCTAAACCTTTCCTATCCATTACCCTGTCCAAGTACCTTTTAAATGTTGTTAATGAATCTGCAGTTTCCAGAACAAGATACGAGACCAGATATGTTGGGACTTATGTGGACATCAGAACACAGGAAAACATTGGCAGGGGTAGGCCACCTGACCTCTCAAGCTTGCTGTTCAATAGGATCTTTACCGATCTATGCCGGCCACAACTGCCCTTCTGTGCCAGTCACCTATAACCCTCAATTCTTTGACCTTTTACAAATTTATCTATCTCTATCTTTGCTGCCTGCTCCAGCCCAGATCCACCACTGACGATATCTCTGGCGATCTTAAACACATGTCCAATTATAACCATCCTTCACTCCTATTGAGTAAAAGGTGGTCAACTCCCACCATAGTGTTGACTGATCCCCTTCCCCCCAGCGCTCTCTTCCCAGTTGCCCCCTTCCCCCAGCACTCTCTCTTCCCAGTTGTCCCTTCCCCTGATGATGTCCCTTCCTCTTCTGTGACCAACTTGATTTCCTGTTTTTATGCAATGGTGGGAGAGCAGAGAGAAGAGGCCCCACAAGGCCAGTACTACCGGGAGACCTTGCACAAAATGAGTGAGGTCCCTGCCCCAATCTAACCCAACCCGCCCATTGCTTTAACACGCCTCTGGGGCACTGGAAACATTCTCGGCCACGGAGTTTTAAGAGCTGGGGTTGGAAGGACTTCTGAAGTGTGAAGGCCAAGGTCAGCTTCTAAAAAGAGGAGCTAGTGGAGTTGTAGATAAAGGTCAGGAAGCATGGTGGGAGGAATTTCTTCTGGTGGGATGGGTCAAAGAGCAGAGACAGGGAGTTTCTGTGTCTGTTAAAAACTGCCCAGTCACATAATGGAGAGACCCTTGCCATCCCATACATCAATCTGGGCGGGAAACCTGTACTCAAGCCACAGATGTGAACATTCCCACTGCAAGGAAACAAGGGAGCAATCAAAGAACTGTGTTTGCAGACCAACAGGAATGGGTTTGTCTGCTGGTGTGTGATGGGAATGATATTACATTGCGGACGGCCTCTTCAAAAGCTGCACTTTGTCCTCCTGATGGTGAAGGTGGGGAGGAGCTCAGTGGACTCGCCATCGCCCCCTACCGTGCAGGTGAGCAGCACATTTGCGAGACGGCACTCGCTCCGTCGCCGGTTCGAGATTGACAGCCGCCGGTGAAGTTGCCAGCGCTTCGGACCCGCACCTCGGGATGTCTTGCTGCGGCCAGTACCAAGTGAGTATGACCCGCTGAAACCGCCCTGTTGCCGGAAGGCCCCGCTAACCTTGCTCTGCTTGATTTGCTCCAGTGTTTGCTTAATATATCAATGTCTAAACCGGGAGGGAAATGATAGTTAAATCATGGTCTTGAGCTCAAGTTCATTGCGGAGAGCGACTCCCCG
Organism: Pristis pectinata; assembly: GCF_009764475.1. Lineage (NCBI taxonomy): Eukaryota > Metazoa > Chordata > Chondrichthyes > Rhinopristiformes > Pristidae > Pristis > Pristis pectinata. The sequence goes on from NC_067407.1 coordinate 16,199,409, forward strand.
CCGCCGGAACTGATTTCCGATCCCACGGTGTACTGAACTACAGCAAGTTCACGGGGTCAGGATTTCGCTGGCAATTACTCGGTCTTTATTTTAATGAGCTTGGATCCGCCCAGGGGGTGAATGAAGAGCCGATCATACGGTCAAGTGCACGCTTTAATGAGGGGCTGTGGGTGGGGGCGAGTTCAACACGGCCGCTCTGGGTCGCTTCAACGTTGGCAGAAATTGTTTCCTCGCATAATGTTTATTTGCATGTGATTTGCCTTGGTTTAGTACAAACTGTGCACACTTAGCAGAGAGGTCAGTAACTAAGGGGTCAAAACTCTTTCGCTCAGGAATGAGTCAGACTTGGAACACCTGAAAACCTGGGGGGTGGGGGCGAAACTATTGGCTCTTTGAGGTGACGGTTTACCGGGGCAAGCGAGAGCTGGAACTCTCGGCCAACGGCAGTGCCTGTTGCAGGAATCTATCCCAAGGCATGCCCCATATTGCACTCCGTTTTTAATGGCTCACTTACACTTTGTACGGGTTGCAGAGACCACCGGGAGGAACACTTTCAGGACAACCCAGTGTGGGCATGAAGGGCCTCCAGTGCTCTGAACTGCCTTGGTATTGGTTTATTATTGTCAGTTGTACCGAGGTACAGTGAAAAACTTGTCTTGCATACCGTTTGTACATATCAATTCATTACACGGTACAGTTACATTGAGTTAGTACAGAGTGCATTGGGGTAGTACAGGTAAAAACAATAACAGTAAAGTGTCACAGCTACAGAGAGTGCATTGCAGGTAGACAATAAGGTGTAAGGTCATAACAAAGTAGATCATGAGGTCAAGAGTCCATCTCATCGTATAAGGGAACCGTTCTATAGTCTTATCACAGTGGGATAGAAGCTGACCTTGAGTCTGGTGATATGTGCCCTCAGGCTCCTGTATCTTCTACCTGATGGGAGAGGAGAGAAGAGAGGGTGGGTGGGGTCACACTCTGGCCTCCGGGCAAAGAAGGTTGCAGGGGCAGAGCCTCGAGTACAGAAATCTAGACTTTCCTCTGGTACGGTGCCCAGGGAGTGTTGCACTGTTGAAGCTGCTGTCATTCAAATGAGATGTTAAATTGAATCTCTGTCTACTCCGCAAGATGGATGTAAATGATCCAAAGGCACTAATCTGAAGGATGAGGGCATTTACCATGATGTCTGGCCAATATTTATGCTTCAAACAACATGAGACCCGGTCATCACTGCATGCTCTTAGTGAGCGCCGACTATCCTCCGGTTGTCTCTCCTGTTTCCTCCATCACTGCGGTGACTTTGTCCATAAGGTATTTTATGGCTGTAAAGTGTTTTGGGCTGAATGGAGGTTGTGAAAGGTGCTTTACAACCACCAATCTGACGTCTCTTTTAATAGAAGCAGGGCAATGAAAGTATGGGATTTTCCAGGGATTGCTTTCAATTTAATTTGAAGATTTTTGCAGAGGTTTCTTGAAAGCCTCTTCATTGATTGAGGAGGGTGGAGACTAATCAGCTTTATTCATGGAGGTAGGTAATTTGGGGCTTGCTTTCAGCACCACTGCCCCTAATTGTGCTGCTCTACTCACGCCCATCAGTGTGAGGTGCTCATGCACATCTTAAGGCATTCATTAACTTCTGCACCTTTCCCATCCTTCAGTTCCTATGCCAGCTTCTTCCTCTAGCATCTTCCTTTAGTTTCTGTAGGTCTTCCCATGTGACCCACTTCCCACTCTCTTGATCCTGTCCCCACAAAACTGTTTGCCATCCAGTTTCCATTCCAGCCTCTTCAAGCTAGTTAACATTCTGAGTGGTTGACTCTCCTTCAGACACAGTTGTCTCTTTCCAAATAATTGTCCTCACCATCCTGTCCAACAACTGTTTATTTTAAGGTCTCTGCGAACCTCCATCCAAAATCTAACTCCACCGCTGCCCTAGAATTTTTGAACGTGTTCTCACATTCTAACTCTATGCCTATTGTTCCAACAAATCTCTGCTCGAATCCCTCTGACCTTACTTCCATCGTTGCAGGGGAGCTGACTCATCGTGAATGACTTCCTCTGTGTGCTCGTGCGACACTCTCCCTTCCCGTTCATCTCAACCTCTCTGCTGTCTTTAACCTATTGGCCAGTCCATGGGCATCCATCATTTTCCCTCTGTGGTCCAGCTCAGAGTAATATAGATATCTTTTTATTAGTCACGTGTACATTGAAACACACAGTGAAATGCATCTTTTGCCTAGAATGTTCTGGGGGCAGCCTGCAAGTGTCGCTACGCTTCTGGCGCCACCATAGCATGCCCACAACATCCTAACCTGTACGTCTTTGGAATGTGGGAGGAAACCCACACAGACACTGGGGGAACGTACAAACTCCTTACAGGCAGTAGCCGGAACTGAACCCGGGTCGCTGGCGCTGTAAAGCGTTCCGCTAACCGCTACACTACCATGCCTGCCCTGCTGACTTCCATCTAGAGCAACTGCAGCAATGGTCTACCTTGCCGTCCTAGTATTGTTACTCTTGGAGGTCCCTCAGGATCTATCCCTAGGTCCCCATTCCCATCCTCATCACATATTGCCCTTCAGGCATCATCTGTCAACCTGGGCTGGTGTACGCAGATGACACCAAGCTCCACATCTCGGCTCCTCCAATGCCTGCCTGTTGGTGTACTGCCAATGCCAGAGACCCTGCCACTTCCCCCATTAAACTCAGGGGGAGGAACTAAAGCCACATGCAGTTTGCACCATCAGTTTTGCTTTTGTCTTGTGGTAATCTGAATTCTTTGACCAGACTCTTGAATTTCTGCTGCACAAAGCGATCAATGATTTGGCTGAGGGAATCAAATGTAATATTTTCCAACTTTGCCGCTGACACTAAACTAAGTGAAATGTGAGTCATGACGAGGGTGCAAAGCTCGAAGGGAATACAGGTAAGCAGAATGGGCATAACATACAGGGCATAAAATGGTAGGTGGGGCACAAGGTGGGAAAATGGGAGGTTATCCACTTTGGTAAAGAACAGAAAAGGTGAAAGACTGGGAAGTGTTGATGTTCAAGGAGAATTGTATGTGATATTGAAAGCTAGCATGAAAGTGAGCAGGTATGTTGGCCTGTATTGCAAGATGTTTTGAGTGTGGCAGTAACAACATCTTACTACAATTATATACGGTTTTGGTGAGACCACACCTGGAGTATTGTGCACACGTTTAGTTTCCTTGCCTAAAAATGGAAGTACTTGGTATAGGAGTACAGCAAAGATTCACCAGGCTGGTTCCTGGGATGGCACATCTATCATACGAGGAGAAACTGTGTCAGTTAGACCTCTGTTCCCTAGTGTTTGGGCGAGAGGTGACCTCACTGAAATGTACAAAATTCTTAGAGTGCTCAGCAGGGTAGTTATCAGGAGAATGTTTCCCCTAACTGAGGGGTCGCAGACTCAAAGTAGGGAGTAGACGACTTGGGACTGGAATGAGGAGAAATGTCTTTGCTCAGAGGTGATGAATCTACCCTGGAGGGTTGTGGAGGCACAGAACCGAGATCAATAGCTTTCTGGATATTAAGGGATCTGAGAGCTATGGGGATATGGCAGGACGTGATGATGAGATTGAAGATCAACTATGATCTTATTGACGGCAGAGCACACTGAAGGGGCTGAGTGCCTACTCTTTCTCCTATGCCTTATGTTTGTAAGACGCCTGTTTTCACTTTTGCGGCAACACAAGAGACTGCAGATGCTGGAATCTGAAGCAACAAACAATCTGCTGGAGGAACTCAGCGGATCGAGCAGCATCTGTGGGAGGAACTGTCAGGACTGATGCAATCTGGCAGATTGTTTGCTGCTCCACTTTTGTGGCATTGGGTCATCTTCAGCTGTGACCCGCATTGTTTAAGAAGTCAGACAGTTGGTGCATCACTCACTAGGGTCCCAGATGCCCAGCAATCAGGACACATTGTCAGCAACTTTAAAGGCAAAATGGTATGGAAGTGAAGAATGAAGGAAAGTGCCTGTTGTGGGGTGCCCTGTTCCAGTGAAATGTCAGCATTGCGTGGCAGAGAGTGCCTGGTCTTAGAGGTAATGCTTTCTTACACTTAGCCTATACTGACTTTCTGTTATACCCCTACAGTTTAAAAAGAAATGGTATTTTCTTTCACTTTTCTGAATCATGGCCAGTCTCTGCCACATTGCCCACATTTCATTAGAGCAGGGCACCTCACAACAGACAGGCACTTTCCTTAAGTCTTCAGTTTAAAGTTGCTAATACAGAGAATCAAAGAGAACATGCCTGTTGAACAAACATAAGCAGGAGCCACAAACAGTCTGCTGGAGGAACTCGGTGAGTCTGTGGGAGGAAAGGAATTGTCGACTACATCAGGACTCAGGGCTTCAATGTGGGACCACCCAGTTCCGATGTAGGGTTTCAACCTGAAATGCATCAATAATTCTTTGTCCACACTGATCAGTGAGGACCCATCCATATTAATCCCATATTCCAGCACTTGGCCAGTAGCCTTCTATTCCTAGGCGATCATCCACACACTCTTAAATGTTGTCGGTGACTTTGTTGCCACCACTCTCTCCAGCAGTTTATTCCAGGTGCTCACCTCTCTCTGGGTGAATCCTCTCTAAATCTCTTGTACCTCACCTTCTAGCTTTATGTACCTCTGATATGGGGAATAGTTTCCTGCAGTCTACCCTATCTGTACTGCTCATAATTTCATATATCTCAGTCAGGTCCAGGGGAGAAAAGTCCTAGCCTCTCGTAACTGAAACACTTCATCCCAGGAAACATCCCGGTGAATATCTGCACACTTTCCAGTACTATCACATCTTCCAGAAAGATGTAACCAGAACTGCACATGGTACTCCAGCTGTCTGAACAATGTTTTATAAAGTTGGAGCATAACCTCCCTGGAAAAACAACAACATGCTGGAGGAACTCAGTAGACCAGGCAGCATCCATGGAGAAAAACAGATGGTCAATATTTTGAGTCAGGATCCTTCTTCAGGACTTCCCTTCTCTTGTATTCATTGCCCTGACTAATGAAGAAGTGTAACATCCCCACTGACTCCGGCCCACAACCACTCAAAGTGAAGAAGAAGCATTTGGAATGGTATTGAGGAACTCAAGGTCGTGCATTGGGACCACCCAGAAGCCCTGTGTAAATGGTGGAAGGAGCAGACCACCTCACAAAGTATTCACTCACCCGCCCTATCAGCCCCTCTTGTGGCAAATATCCCATTTGCCGCCTTAACCATGTTATCTACCTGTGCTGCCACCCTCAAGGATCTTTAGACTTGTACACCAAGGTCACTCTGTTCCTCAATACTCCCTAGGACCTTACCATTCATGGTGTATGTTCGAATCTCATTGGTACTCCCAAAATGCATCACCTCACATTTATCTGGGTTAAACTCCATCGGCTATTTCTCAGCCCATTTCACTGAAACATAGATATCACCCTGTAGCCAAAGACTACCCTCCACACAATTAACAACTCCATCAATCTTTATCCCATCTGCAAACTTACTGATCACACCTCCCACATTCACATCCAACTCATTCATGTATATTACATACAGCAATGGTCCCAGCACCGACCCCTATGGAACACCACTAGCCACAGGCATCCGATCACAAAAAACAACTCATTTATCACCCTCTCTCTCCTATTGCCAAGCCAATTTTGGATCCAGTCTGCCAACTTGCCCTGGATCCCATGGGCCCTAACCTTTTGGACCAGTCACCCATACGGGAGACCTTGTCGTGGGCCTTACTGAAGTCCATGTAAACCACATCTATTGCACTACCTTCATCAATGCACTTTGTTAGTACTTCAAAAAAAAATAATCAATCAGATTGGTCAGACAGGATCTGCCCGACAAAGCCATGCTGGCTATCTCAGATTAGTCCCTGCCTTTCCAAGTGATCATAAATCCTGTCCCTCAGAAATTTTTCCAATAATTTCTCTACTACTGACGTTAGGCTCACAGGTCTGTAGTTACCCTGCTCTTCTTGAATCCTCCAATCATCTGGTACCTCATTTGTGGCCAGTGAAGATTTAAAAATCTCAGTCAGAGCCCCAGCAATCTCTTCCATAGCATCCTGGGATAAATCTCAAGTGACCTTGAGCATTTAGCAAGTAACTGGAGCCTTCTAGGTTAATTTGTTCTCAAACTATAATGGCTTTCCAACGTCATCAACCATAACGATGTGTTATCAGGCACATTTTGGAAAGTTGGATTATGGACACAACACAGATTTACAGAGAATCTGAAAGCTTTATCTTCTTAGGCAGTCCCTCAGAACATAGAACACTACAGCACAGTACAGGCCCTTCGGCTCACAATGTTGTGCAGACATTTTATCCTGCTCTAAGATCTATCTAACCCTTCCTTCCCACATAGCCCCCTATTTATCTATCATTCATGTGTCTCTCTAAGAGTCTCTTAAATGTTCCTAACGTACCTGCTGCCACAACCTCTACTGGCAGTGCGTTCCACGCACCCACCACTCTCTGTGTAAAATAACAACTTACCCCTGACATCCCCCTTATACCTTCCTCCAATCACCTTAAAATTATGTCCCCTCATGTTAGCCATTGTCGCACTGGGAAAAAGTCTCTGACTGTCTCAGGATGGAGAATAACTTGCCTCCACTCTGATTTGTGGTGACTGGTGAGGCCAATGTGGGAACCGCAAGAGGGGCTGATAGGGCGGGTGAGTGAATACTTTGTGAGGTGGTCTGCTCCTTCCACCATTTACACAGGGCTTCTGGGTGGTCCCAATGCATGACCTTGAGTTCCTCAATACCGTCCCAAATGCTTCATCTCCACTTTGAGTGTTCATGGGCCCGAGTCAGTGAGGATGTTACACTTCTTCAAGGAGGCTCTGTCCACACCTTTACTCTGTCCGATTGGTAATCTCCTCCCTTGACAGAGCTCAGAATGCAGTGTCTCTGTCAGGAGGCTGGTGTTGGCATGGGAATAAGGAGGCGTTGACCGAGAGTAATTCAGGGCATTGTTGCTGGGGTTGTTGGCACAGGAGAGGATGCTGACATTGGTTCACTTATCCTTACAGTGAAGGTGAAGGATTCTGGGTCAGGTATGTGGCTAGAGCTGAGGGTCAGGAACGTGGGCTGGGTCTGCAACCAGTGGTGAGATTTTGTAAACGTGGGCTGGGCATGCGGTCAGAGGCAGGGATCCAGAATGTGGGTCAGGTATGTGACAGCAGTGAGGGTGTCAGAATATGGGCAGACTTTGACCGGAGCCTTGGATCTCCTAATTAATCTATGTTTGCGAAATCTTCCAAAGCTTGCAATAAACCCAAATGCTCTGAATGCCAAACAAAACGGTAATTTTCACTCATTAGAATGGCTTGAATTTTTTGTTTTTTGGTTCTACTTTTTGTTCCTTTTTTTTAACAGTTAAGTGTTTAACAGAATCTTTTTCCAGTTATGAGTAAAATTGTGTATAGTTACTATCAAGCGCAACTAAATTGAAATCTGTAATGATTGCAGCATTCAAGGATGGTTCAGTCTGGTTTATTATTATTGTCACATGTACCAAGATACATTGAAAAACAGTTTGTTTGCATGCTGTCCTGGCAGATCATGTCATTCATAAGTACATTGAGGTAGTAAAAAAAAATGAGAGTGTAGAATATAGTGTAGCAGCTGCAGAGAAAGTGCAGGTAAACAAATAAAGTGCAAGGGCCATGATAAGGTAGATTGGAAGATCAAGAATTCATCTTTGGCATATGAGAGGTCTGATAACAGTGGGATAGAAACTGTACCTGAGTATGGTGGTACGTGATCTCAGGGTTTTGTATCTTCTGCCAGATGGGAGTGGGAGAAGAGAGAATGACCGGGGTGGGAGGGGTCCTTGATTATGTTGGCTGCTTTCCCAAGGCAGCAGGAAGTGCAGATTGAGTCAGTGGAGGGGAGGCTGGTTTGTGTGAGGGATTATTCACAACTAATCAGTTAATTAAAAGTTATCGATGTTTACCATGTCACCACTGTCACTCCGCTGTACAACTCACAAACAAACAGAGTTAATCAGTAGTAATTATGCTCATTTTGAAAAGCCTGTGTAGTGTTCTTGAAGATAAGATATCTTTATTAGTCACATGTACATCAAAACACACAGTGAAATACATCCTTTGCGTCGAGTGTTCTGGGGGCAGCCCACAAATGTCGCCATGCTTCTGGCGCCAAAATAGCATGCCCACAACTTCCTAACCCATATGTCTTTAGAATGTGGGAGGAAACTGGAGCACCTGGAGGAAACCCACGCAGACATGGGGAGAACATACAAACTCCTTACAGACAGCAGCGGGAATTGAACCCGGGTCACTGGCGCTGTAATAGCGTTACGCTACCCGCTACACTACCGTGCCTGCCTCATAAATGACTAAAAGTGTAAGTTCTGTGTGGTTGGTACTTAATAGCAGCACAGAGTTCTATCAATGAAGGAAAATACTAAAGGTGGTGTTTGGGAGAGGTAGAGGTGGTGTGGTGGTTATTTTTTGTTTATCAGTTTGAGCAGAAAAATTCACATTGGCCAATACATGGCAAATGCAGATAAAAGTGACTTTATTATGAAAAATAGAAAGATAGAGCAGTATTTATATGATTAAAGCAAAACTGCAGTGGCAGCAAGCAGTTAAGAAGGCAAATGGTATGTTGGCCTTCATTGCAGGATGTCTTACCCATGCTTGGAGTATTGTCTTCAGCTTGGATTTCAGTGCCTGAGAAAGGACACATTTCCCATAAAGGGAGTGCAGTGAAGGTTCACCAGACTGATTCCTGAGATGGTGTGACTGAGAAGAGATTGGTATTGGTTTATCATTGTCACATGTACCAAGATACAGTGAAAAGCTTTTGTTTACAATCTACCCAGACAGATCATTCCATACATCAGTGCATTGAGGTAGTACAAAGGAAAACAAAACACAGAATATAGTGTTACAGTTACAGAGAAAGTGCAGTGCAGGTAGACAATAAACTGCAAGGGCCACGACGAGGTAGATTGGGAAATCAAGAGTTCACCTTTTAGTGTATGAGAGGTCTGTGCAAGAGTCTGATAACCGCAGGCTTTTTATTTCAGGTGTCTGCTACTGACGAGCCTCGCAGAGAATGGCGGCCACAGATCTACAGAAGGTGCACGGATGTCCTCTGGCTTGTAATCTTTTTTCTCTTCTGGGTTGGAATGGTGAGTGTGTTGCAGTCAGAACAAGGAGGAAATATTACATTGATTAACCAAAAGATGCAGCCTGGCTTGAGTAAATGGAGTGGTCACTGAAAACACATGACTTAATCTCCTGAGTTTAAAACCTTCCCACATGATAGTTTCAACACAATCTTTGAATGCACAACTGGTAAGCCAGTAGCTTTGTAGTACATTATTAAACTACAATAACTGCCTCCAAACACTTTGTTGAACTATGGCCTTGACAATAGCCTGGAGTTGTGGGGCTTATGAGTACTTTGTCTGCGGGTTCTCTGTCCTGTGTGTCCTCTAAGCCACATATCTGCCAAGAGACTGGGTGTTGAAGAGAAGTCTGATGTACACCATGGGTGATCTGACAGGTCCCTGGTTATGGAGCTGGCAGATGAGATGTAGTGACTAGTGAATGTATTTGGGAAGAAGAGAGAAAGCTGGAGTTGTGTGCCTTTCTTGGAAATAACCATTTATTGAAAGAATCCAAGATGGGGCTGAATTCACTACAGTTTAGCAACACAATGACCACTTTGATCACTTTGCACTAAAATGGGCTTTGTTTTGTTCTAATTGTGTTCTTTGTTGTAAAAATTGTGTATAATTTATGTTCAATTTATGTTTTTCTTGTGAACGCTGCTATATGATTCTATGTGCCTGTGATGCTGCTGCAAGTAAGTTTTTCATTGCACCTGTGCATACATGTACTTGCGCATTCGACAATAAGCTCGACTTTTGTCTTTGATTAGATAAGATAAGATTTCTTTATTAGTCACATCGAAACACACAGTGAAATACATCTTTTTTGCATAGTGTTCTGGGGGCAGCCCACAAATGTCGCCACGCTTCCAGCGCCAACATAACACACCCACAACTTCCTAACCTGTATGTCTTTGGAATGTGGCTGCCTGGGGCAGTGGTGGGGGCAGGTACATTGGTCAAATTCAAGAGATTACTAGATAAGCATATGGAGGAATTTAAAATAGAGGGATATGTAGGAGGAAGGGGTTAGATAGTCTTAGGCAAGGTTTAAAGATCGGCACAACATTGTGGGCTGAAGGGCCTGTATTGTGCTGTACTGTTCTATGTTCTAAACCGGAGCACCCAGAGGAAACCCACGCAGACATGGGGAGAACGTACAAACTCCTTACAGACACTGGCCGGATTTGAACCCAGGTCGCTGTCGCTGTAAAGCGTTACGCTAACCACTACACTACCGTGACTTTGAATTGGGCTGGCTGATGGCCAATGTTTTCTAGGGACACTTGCATTGGACTTGGTAGTAATGGCGCACCAATGCTCAGGAGGGAGTGGCTGGATGCATTTCACATCTGGCCCCTTTTTTTTTCTCCTCTTTTTTTTCTTAATTTGTTTTATTTGTCATTCAGAGCATTTGGGTTATTCCAAGCTTCAGTCCCTCGGGGTTGAGGACAACTTGCTTCCATTCTGGTTCTGTGGGTTCTGGCATTGCTGGTGGGGCTATCATGTGACCTGCAGACTCAGCCACAGGTGGAGCAGAAAGTGCTGGACAGTGAAGGAGGTGGGAAGTCAGGGTTTGTCCTGCACTCCTTCCACTATTTCTGCTTGACCTCCATATGGTCCCATCATACAGTCTAGAGATGCACGATGCCTTCCTGGATGCTCCTCCTCCTGAGCTGCCTTTGGCCAGAGATTCAGATGTATATTCGAACTGGTGTATAGATAGCAAGACCATTCATTTAAAATAGGGTCACTGAGCTTATGAAAAAAGTAAATACTTGAATTATTTGAATTAATTATTTTTCAGCATTTAATGTGATTTTAATTTTTTTAATTTGTCTTCTTGAATATTGGAGGCATTTAGACATTGTTGAAAAGCCTTTAACAGCCGACGAGTGGTCAAGGACAATGAGGGTGTTCTGGGAATGGAACTCAATCTCAGGATGTACCACTCGAGACCTGGCAGACACGGTGGTGTAGCAGTTTGCGTAATACTATTACAGTGCCAGCAACCCGGGTTCAATTCCCGCCGCTGTCTGTAAGGGGTGTGTACGTTCTCCCCGTGCCTGTGTGGGTTTCCTCCGGGTGTTCTGGTCTCCTCCCACATTCCAAAGACGTAAAGGTATGGAAGTGGTGGGCATGCTATGTTGGCGTCGGAAACGTGGTGACACTTGCGGGCTGCCCCCAGAACACTCCACGCAAAAGATGCTTTTCACTGTGTGTTTTGATGAACATGTGACCAGTAAGGATCTTTCTCGCTCTCTCTCTCTCGCTCTCTCTCTCTCCACCATCAGAACCCACTCTGCCTTGTGGGGCACCTGTCAGCTAGTTCCACCCTCGGGTTGAGAGGCAGACAGACCTACCGCTCCTCCACCCATCCCTGATCATTGTCAATCTGGACCGGTGGATAGCTTTCATTTTCCTTGTTAGTTAATTTCCCTATTAAGTGATGGTCCTTTCCCATATTTGAGTGTTCCTATGGGAATCACTTATGCATTTCTCTCCATTGAATTTCATCTTTCTTATCTCTGCCTGATTTCCTACAAGTCTTTTTGTAGTTATAGAGAGAACGTGTGGAAACAGGCCCCTCAGCTCAGAGTCTGCAACAACCATCACGCACTCATTTTTTCTACACTAATCCTAACCTAACCCATTTTATTCCCTCCACATTTCCATCAACTTCATTTCCCCCCTCCAGATTCTACCACTCACCTACACACTAGGGGCAATTTACCTCGGCTAACTAACCTACCAACCCACACATCTTTGGGACATGGGAAGAAGCCGGAGCACTTTGAGGAAACCCAGGCTGCCACAGGGATAACAATGCAAGCTCCACACAGACAGCACCAGAGGTCGGGATTGAACTTGAATCATCGGAGCTGTGAGTAGCAACTCTGCTAGCTGCACCACTGTGCTGCCCTGAGTTTATACTTGACAGATTTGTATTCTGCCTTCTTTAATGCCTTTGATTCATCTGCAGACACGGTTACACCTCATTGTCAAGTTATAGGTAAAGGATGTTTGACAGATGGCACCTGGGAGATTGCATTGGCTGCTGCCATAGCTACACCACAGTGGTCATTTGCTTGGTGGTTTCCATCTTTGTAACTGCTTCCACTCATTCTAGTTTCCATTAATTCCAGGACCACCCCTTCCAAGGAAGCTGCGTCACAAACCTTATTGAAATCCAAAGTAGATCACAGCTGTTGCTTTCATCCAGTCATCATTGAATGCCAGATTGAGAAGATGCCCCTTCATGAGCTTGCATTGCCCATTTATTTATGTCCAGGTCATATCACTAAGTAGGCACCATTACTTTACCCAAAATAGACAATAAACTTGTTGGCCTGTCGCTTCCTGAATGATGTGGTTTAAAAAAGAGCCTTTCTCTAATTTCAAAGAAAATGGAGGTGTTCCTAAAAACATCTCCAGTTGTCACTGATTTGGGTCTTTAATACTATTCCCTAGTTCCTATTAAATCTCTCCCCTCTCTGCTTAAACCATAGCTGGTGACCAAAACCGAATACAATATTCCAAATGTGGCCTCACCAACACCCCATAAAACTGCACCATAACAACCCAACTTCTATACTCAATGTTCTTCCATTATTGGGGTAAGATTTAACCTAACATTTCCAGATCATTAGTCAAGGAGTCTGGATTACTTTTCTGGTAATGTATCCACCAAGTTGGTGGTCTCAGGAACTTGGTCAGTCTGAAAATGTCTCAATAAAATAACAGCTGGCCTTTATTAAAACTTTATCATTTTATGCTTGGCATTCATAAAATTCATTTTCCCAGAAGTTAGGTAAGAGAACGTATGAGCATTGTGGCACAATAATTATGAAATAAGAATTTTCAAACCATTATTTTAAGCCTTGCTTCCTGGTAGAAGTCCTCATATCATTAGGCGTAAGTAAATAACTGATGAAATAACTTGGTATTGGGAGATTTTTCTTTTTATTGTTATTTAGAAATCCCACCACATGCACCAAGTTTGTTGTCTGTGTGTTCTCTGGACAGGAATGTCTTCACGGAGATCACTACATATAATGTGTAACATCTTCTTCAATAACTTTTTCTTCAATATCTAATGGTTCCAGGCATTTTCTGGGGCAGATCTTGACAGTACCAGAAGTCTTACAAAGCTGAACAATTCTCCCATTGATTTGATGTTGCCTCCCATTGTTGTTTACTAACATTTTGAAATTTTAAGAATACTGTGATCATTGAAAAGATCATTTTACTACATGATTATCCTTAACAATGAACTTGGAACCAGTGATGTTCATAATGTCATTGGTTTTTCATTGATAGTGCATATTAAAACATAATGGACATTCAGCACTGGGGTGGTTGGCAGCATTGAAGTTTTTATATTTTCTTCACGATGTATTCAAGATGAAGCCAGAGAAAGGGTCACATTTTATTGATTACCCTCAGTTCCCTGAGCACATATGTTTATGTTGATCTGTCTGTTTTTAAAAAAGTTGCAAACTTACCCACGATGGAAACAATGTTAGCTATTGCTATTTCTCATCTGGCAATTCCCTCCTGAAACATACAGGAGCCTTTTTCATCTGTGCAGGCTGACCTGTAAGAGTCTTAGAGTCCCAATGCATTATATATGCCTCACCCTATGGGACTCAACATAAATGACTTTACCAATGGTTTTCTCCTTATGCTTCAGTTCCTTCAGTGGTTCAGTCTGAGTAGGCCAAATCAAGGCACTGTTTCCATGGGAAGAACGTAGAACATTACAGCACAGTACAGGCCCTTTGGCCCACAATGTTGTGCTGTCATTTTATCCTGCTCTAAGATCTATCTAACCCTTCCCTCCCACATAGCCCTCCCATTTCTCTATCATTCATGTGTCTATACCTAAGAGTCTCTTCAATGTCCCTAATGTATCTGCCCCCACAATCTCTGCCGGCAGTGCGTTCCATGCACCCACCACTCTCTGTGTTTTAAAAAAAAACTTACCTCTGACATCCCCCTTATACCCTCCTCCAATCACCTTATTATGCCCCCTCGTGTTAGCCATTGTCGCACGGGGAAAAAGTCTCTAACTGTCCACTCGATCTATGCCTCTTATCATCTTGTACACCTCTATCAAGTCACCTCTCATCCTCCTCCTCTCCAAAGAGAAAAGCCCTAGCTCACTCAGCCTATCCTAATATGACATGGTCTCCAATCCAGGCAGCATCCAGGGAAGGGTTCAAGACTCAGTTCACTTTAGAACTCCCTGCATGCTTGCCCAGTTGTTGCAGTCCAAAGTAACCTTCTCTGCTGTTAAATTCATGGTTGAGTCCAACCATGGAGCACTGACGTTGCTGAGGATTGTGTCTGGCTGATTTATGGACCATGCAGTAAAAGTAAGGTTGGGTAGGTGTTTGAATTACCTTTAACTAAGTGTAAAAAAAATCTCAAGATATATTGCAGATTAGGAACCATCCTGGAGAGAAGAACAGATTTAATATTTCTGGTCAATGACTTTCTGGTCAGAATTAATTTTATTCTGGTTGGTATTTTAGTCTTATTGCTTACTAAGAATTTAAATTGATTTCAAATTAATTTTTAAAAATATTTCTAACAGTTTTTGTTTCTCTATTAGAGACATTAAAAACAAATTCCATCAGGTGCCACAGGTCAGGGGCCTCAGGATCTGAAACCTGAAGTCTATAAGTCTCAGAGGCTGCTCTGCCTCGCAGGTTTTTCCTGGGTGAGGAAGATCAGATTGCTTGGCCTTCCATATTCAGGAGAGAGAAGTGCAGTTAGGATTGGTGACCAGTGTAACCTGGCCCAGCTTTACGCCCATCCCTAAAGAAATCACTAGCAGATCCTCTACTGCCCCCACAACCTCAGTACTATCTGCCCTTCTCCTTAATGAGATTCCATCACCCCACCTCCATGCAGGGCTAGCCATTTTGTGGACTGTTCATGCATTTAAGATCTTGCCATGTCTTGTCACAAACTTCTAAAGGCTTGGTGCTTTATGAAGATAATTTATGGCTTATCTATTCTTGTGGCTGTATATAAAACAAAACACAACTCTTTTTGAGCCTACTGCACCAGGTTGTAGGTTGTAGAGCAGAAACGAGGGTGGAGTTAAACAGGCTTGCTACTTGGACTGTCTGAATAGTTTAAGACAGAACTGAAATTCACCTCTTTTCTCTTGTCCCCAAAATGTTAGGTGCGTAAATGTGCTAAGAGAGTTTGACAAAATGTTTGCAAAGAGAGAAGGTTGTGTTGGTCAATTCAAAAGACAAGCAAGGCTGGAATTTTGTAGGCAGTCACCTGACTTGAGGTATGTGAACTATTTGAAGAATGAAAGTTAAAGGTGACTAATTCACCTTCACTTCATTTCTACACCCTGATCTGTGCCTCGACCTGCAGTTTCAACTCCCATTTCTGTGCTTTACTTTCATCACAGAAACTTACTGTAGGGAAGGGGCTGTTCACCCCATCTTCTCTGTACTGGTTCTTTTGAACACTGCACCTTTCTTTCTCCACAGTCCTGAGAATACTTCAGTTTCCACTCTGTGACCAATTCCCCATTGAAAGTTGCAACTGAATCTGTTTCCACCAGCCTTTAATGCATTCCAGATCATAAAGGCTCACTGATTTAAAAAAAATAAACTGTCCTCATCTCCCCAAGTTCTTAATGTTAGTGCTGATCTTAGTTGGGACTTATCCATTGACTTCATCAGGTTGGAGCTAAGGTTTAAAACAGGAGGGATCTGCTAATTGTGTTTTGGCTGTTGGCCCTTCCACACCCCAGACTTTCTGACTGTCAACGTTGTTTGAATGCTTGTGAGGATCTCCGGGGTGTTCACAAACACTTAAAAGTGCCAAGGAGTATTTTAAAACAAAATCCTCACTTTCAACTAAATTAATTTTAAATAAATGTACCTCACCTGAAACCTGCATCTCTTGCTCAAAGCTGTTCCACTCCCTTGAAATGAATAGAGTTGCTCAGGCTGTGTCAGGTCCAACCTGGGCAGATTTAACGGTGTGATGACTGGGGGACGTTGGCGCTCCATTGCTGGGCTCCCTTGTCCGATGTTAGAATGACAGCTGTGATGACCTATCAGTAAATTTGGGATGACTTGGTCCCTATTATGTTCCAATAATAATGTGGTATATTTGTATCAATATGTACTTAATTCACTTGCACCGTCACTGTAGTGTAGTGGTTAGCACAACGCTTTACAGCGCCAGCGACCCGGGTTCAAATCTGGCCACTATCTGTAAGGAGTTTGTACGTTCTCCCCATGTCTGCGTGGGTTTCCTCCGCGTGCTCCGGTTTCCTCCCACATTCCAAAGACGTATGGGTTAGGAAGTTGTGGGCGTGCTATGTTGGCGCCAAAAGTGTGGCGACACTAGCGGGCTGCCCCCAGAACACTCTATGCAAAAGGTGCATTTCACTGTGTGTTTCGATGTACATGTGACTAATAAAGATATCTTAATGGTAATGAGTACAGAGAATAAGGTGTGCCCCATAATCCAATATTAATTGATTGGTATATTATTGTCACATGTACCAAATTACATTGAAAAGCATTTGTTTGGATGCCATCCAGGCATCATGCCTTACATAAGTACATTGAGGTAGTAAAAAGAAAAACAGAATGCAGAGTATAGTGTTGCAGTTACAGAGAAAGTGCAGCGCAAGTAGACAAATAAAGTACAAGGGCCACAATGGGGTAGATTGGGAGATCCAGAGTTAACCTTTTAGCACATGAGATCTCCGTCCAAGAGTCTGATAACAGCAGGATAGAAGCTGTCCTTGAGTCTGGTGGCATGTGCTCTCAAGCGTTTTGTATCTTCTGCCCGACGAGAAAAGGGAGAAGAGAGAATGAGTGCGGTGGGAGGGGTCTGTGATTATGTTGGCTGCTTTCCCAAGGCAGTAGGAAGTGTAGATGGAGTCAACGGAGGGTAGGATGCTTTGTACGACGGAATGGGCTGCATTCACAACTCTCTGCAATTTCTTGTGGTCTTAGGAGCATTAGGAGTGAGACTGGTTGTTTGAAAGCAAATGATCACAGATTCTGCAGATGCTGGAATCTGGAGCAACACACACAAAGTGCTGGAGGAACTCAGCAGGTCAGGCAGCATC
The DNA here is from genome assembly GCF_009764475.1 of Pristis pectinata. Classification (NCBI taxonomy): domain Eukaryota; kingdom Metazoa; phylum Chordata; class Chondrichthyes; order Rhinopristiformes; family Pristidae; genus Pristis; species Pristis pectinata. Next base: position 16,216,725 of record NC_067407.1, read on the forward strand.
GACAGAGGAAAATAAACAATCGACGTTTTGGGTCGATGACAACATTTTCCAGTTTTGTAATTCAATTCTTATTCCTGGACATACATTAAGGCACCAAAGTAAATTTCCACAATATATTTGCATACTCACACTTGCACTCATGGTTATGTGTGCAAGGAGTGGCCCCTTAATCACCTTAGAAAGAATGTGAGATTCTGGAGACACACCCACATATTCCTTCTTTAACAGTAAGGACCATAAGCAAGTACTCCTCCAAAAAAATTTGAATTTTGTCATACGGCCTGCTCAGACTTGCATTCACCTTTGCACAAACACTCACAAACACACAGCTGTGCCTGCCCCTACTTGCAAAACACGCAAGTGAAATTTCTGGAGTAAAAGCAGGAAGTTCTAGAAATACTCAGCAAGTCAGGCGACTGTGGGAAGAGAACAGTCTTTGTGTTGCAGGCCAAAAACTTTACCAAAACAGAATTTCTGGGTTGCTTTGTGCAAGTTTCTTTGCCGGCTATGTTTCTGGCAAACCTTTTGATACTTGTTAAGCAATGTTATTGTTGAGTCATGCTGGTTTTGTTTCCAACCTTTTGGCAGCTTTGTCATGCTGATATCATATGTGGCATTGCCAGCAGTCATTGTTTACTTACAAGGCTTGATCTTGTGCCCCAATGAGGATGCTTAAGCACAACTCGAGGGTGTTAATATACAAAGCAGGAGCAACTGAAACTTTTGCAAATCACAGCTTTGAGTCATTTGCAAGATCTGGCAGTTCCTGGTGCACAACCACCAGGAGCTGCTTCTCATGCACAATATTTCAAGAGCAGGATCCAGGACAATATTCCAACCTCTGCCAACACCAGAATCAGACTGAATGCTCAATTATTCAGTTGCTGTTCATGAGACTTACTGGCTGCTGCCTTTATCTACATTGGCTGCAAAGCTGTTTTTATTGCCTTGAGGATATAAAAGGCTCTCCATAAACCTAATCTATTTCTTTCTTCTTTCAAATTTCTGATCACTGATTGTCTTTTGCCTTTTTTTGTCTTTTTTGCATTGATATGATATTCAGCACTATTAAACAGGAGTCTAATGGATGTAGAAAATACAAAAGTATTGGTTTATTATTGTCACTTGTACTAAGGTACAATGAAAAGCTTGTCTTACAAACCGATCGTACAGGTCAATTCATTACACAGTGCAGCTACATTGAGTCAGTACAAAGTGCATTGATGTAATACAGGTAAAAACAATAACAGTACAGAGTAAAGTGTCACAGCTACAGAGAAAGTGCAGTGCAATAAGGTGCAAGGTCACAACAAGGTAGATCGTGAGGTTAGAGTCCATCTCATCATATAAGGGAACCGTTCAATAGTCTTATCACAGTGGGGTAGAAGATGTCCTTAAGCCTGGTGGTATGTGCCCTCAGGCTCCTGTATCTTCTACCTGATGGAAGAGAAGAGAAGAGAGAATGACCTGGGTGGGTGGGGTCTTTGATTGTGCCGGCTGCTTCACCAAGACAGTGAGAGGTAAAGACAGAGTCCAAGGAGGGGAGGCTGGTGTCCGTGACGCGCTGGGCTGTGTCCACAACTCTCTGCAGTTTCTTGCGGTCCTGGGCAGAGCAGTTGCTGTACCAAGCCGTGATACATCCTGATAGGATGCTTTCTATGGTGCATCTGTAAAAGTTGGTGAGAGTCAAAGGGGACAAACCAAATTTCTTTGGCCTCCTGAGGAAGTAGAGGCGCTGATGAACTTTCTTGGCCGAGGCTTCTATGTGATTTGACCAGGACAGGCTGTTGGTGATGTTCACTCCCAGGAACTTGAAGCTGTCAACCCTCTTGACCACAGCACCATTGATGTAGACAGATGCATGTACACCGCCCCCTTTCCTGAAGTCAATGACCAGCTCTTTTGTTTTGTTGACATTGAGGGCAAGGTTGTTGTCATGACACCATTCCTCTGTCTCCTTCCTGTACTCTGACTCATTGCTGTTTGAGATACAGCCTACAACGGTGGTATCATCTGCAAACTTGTAGATGGAGTTAGAGCAGAATCTGGCCACACAGTCATGAGTGTATAGGGAGTAGAGTAGAGGGCTGAGGATGCAGCCTTGTGGGGCACCAGTGTTGAGAATAATCGTGCCGGAGGGATTGCTGCCTATCCTCACTGATTGCGGTCTGTTTGTTAGAAAGTCAAGGATCCAGTTACAGAAGGAGATGTTGAGTCCTAGGTCTCAGAGTTTGATGACAAGCTTACTTGAAATTATTGTATTGAAGACAGAGCTGTAGTCAATAAACAATAGTCTAACGTAGGTGGCTTTACTGTCCAGATGCTCCAGAGCTGAGTGTAAGGCTAGGGAGATGGCATCTGCTGTAGACCTGTTTCGGCCGTAGGCGAATTACAATGGGTCCAGGTTGTCTGGTAGGCTAGAGATGATGCGTGCCATGACCAACCTCTCAAAGCACTTCATGATGGTGGATGTCAGAGCCACTGGTCGGTAGTCATTGAGGCACGTTACCTTGCTTTTCTTCGGTATCGGGATGATGGTGGTCTTCTTAAAACAGGTGGGAACCTGAGCTTGAAGCAGGGAGAAGTTAACTATGTCCGCAAATACTTCTGTCAGCTGATCAGCATAAGATCTGAGCACACGGCCAGGGACACGATCTGGGCCAGGTGTTTTCCTCGTGTTCACTCTCCGGAAGACTGATCTTACATCCTCCACTGTGATCACAGGTTCAGCTGCATTGGTGGCTGTCAGGGTGGATGGTGATGCGTTAAGTTCATCCGGAAGGGATGTGCTGTTGTTAGCTATGCAGCCCGACTTTGTCTTGTAACCTGTTATGGCATGTAAACCCTGCCATAACTGACGGCTGGTCAGGGACTCTATTTTGAGTTGGTATTGCCTCTTGGCATCCCTGATAGCTTTCCGAAGGTCATACCTCAATTTCTTGTACAGATCAGGATCACCAGATTTGTGTGCAGCAGTCCTCTCCTTCAGTAGGGAGTGGATCTCCCGGTTTATCCATGGTTTCCTGTTTGGGAACACCCGTATTGTGTTCTTTGGTACACAGTCCTCCACACACTTGCTGATAAAGTCTGTGATGGTGGTGGCATACTCATCAAGGCTGGCAGCTGAGTCTTTGAACATGGACCAGTCCACTGTCTCAAAGCGGTCACTTAGGAGCTCATCTGCTTCCTCAGACCAGCACTGCATGACTCTCCGTACCAGATCCTCCTGTTTCAGTTTCTGTTTGTATGCAGGGAGAAGGAGCGCAGCCTGGTGGTCTGATTTCCCAGAGTGAGGACAAAGGGTGGCTCGAAAGGCATCTTTGATTGTATAGCAGTGGTCGAGGGTGTTGGCGCCCTTGGTGGGGCAGGAGATGTGCTGATAGTATTTTGGTAACACACTCTTGAGGTTGGCCTGATTGAAGTCCCCTACGATGATGAAGAGGGCCTCCGGATATCCTCTCTCAAGTTTGTTGACCACGGAGTATAGCTCATTGAGTGCAGGCTTCATGTCCGTCTGTAGTGGGATGTAGACTGCCATCAGGATAGCTGAAGTGAACTCTCTTGGCAGATAGAACGGTTGACACTTCACCATTAGATATTCCAGGCTGGGTGAGCAGGAGCTCGGCAGGACCGTCACGTCCGAGCATCAGAAGCTATTGATTAAGAAGCAGATGCCTCCGCCTTTAACTTTGCCTGAGGACGCTGTACGGTCCACTCGATGGATTGAGAAGCCGTCAGGTTGAATAGCAGAGGCAGGCGAGGCAGGTGTGAGCCACATTTCAGTGAGACATAGTACACAACAGTCCCTCAGTTCTCTTTGGTAGGTCAGTCTTGCCCTTAGTTCATCAACTTTGTTCTCAGTGGACTGGACATTAGCTAGTAGTATGCTGGGGAGGGGGGTCTTGTATCCACGTTGCTTCAGCCTCACCTGCAGCCCAGCCCTCTTGCCTCGTTTCCGAGGTACGCGGCGACGACTCTTCGGTCCTGAAGTGGAGCTACCAGGCAAGTTATTGTTTAGGGTCAGACCTGTAAGACCTGGAGTGGATTCCCCTGGACTGGATGGTAAGTATCTTTTCCTTGCTAGACTTTGAAGACCTGGAGTGGATTCACCTTAGAGATCACTTCTGCTGTGCTGCTTTTAATCAGAGCAATCAAACGTTCACCCTACTGCCCTGCTATCTCCCATGGTCCTTTGTCTATTATTATTCGAGTATTTATCTTCTTTTAAAGAGACAGTTATCCAGCAGCATACAAGGGTCTCAACCCGAAACGTCGACTGTCCATTTCCCTCCATAGATGCTGCCTGACCTGCTGAGTTCCTCCAGCTTTTTGGGCAGGCACGGTAGTGTAGCGGTTAGAGTAACACTATTACAGCGCCAGTGACCCAGGTTCAATTCTGGTCACTGTCTGTAAGGAGCTTGTACGTTCTCCCTGTGTCTGTGTGGGTTTCCTCCGGGTGCTCTGGTTTCCTCCCACATTCCAAAGACGTACGGGTTAGGAAATTGTGGGCATGCTATGTTGGTACCAGAAGCGTGGCGACGCTTGCGGGCTGCCCCCAGAACACTCAATGCAAAAAGATGCATTTCACTGTGTCTTTCGATGTACATGTGACTCATAAAGGTATCTCATCTTTTGTGTGTTTATCCAGCAGCATTATTTGTTGATTCTAATCTCAAAAATTTCATTGACTGAGACAAAAAAACCTCTTCCTTTCTTTGTCAGGACTGTGGCCCTTGGGAACAGCCCTGCTTAAAGCTGTGAGGTTTCTGTTGCAAATGCAGCAATGCAGAGGATGAGATAAATATAATCCAAGCATTCAATTTTCATTTCAAAATATATCACAGTACTGTAGATTGTACTGCATTCATTTCAAAACCATAGATTCAGATTAGTTTATTGTCATGTATACCTGGGTGCAATGAAATTCCTTGCTCACGTGAAGCTCAGAGTAAACAGTATACATGGTAATAATAAATACAGTGACAAGCGCAAAACAATGGAATAGTGCAAAGACTCTAGAGCATGTGTAGTTTGTCATGTTCATTTTAAAATGTATGTGGATTGTGTTGTATTTGTTTTAAAACATCTTGGTATGGAATACATATTTATCATATTAATTTTAAAACATTAATTTGGAGCTCCTAAGTAGCCAGGTTCCTGCTGTGCCTCTTTACTGACGATGGACTGGCTGTGTTATCTCCCACCCAGGTGTTTATAGCTGGCTATGCTGTGACAGTTGGTGCTGCCGAAAGACTGATCTTTGGGTACGACAGCTATGGAAACACTTGTGGAAGGAAAAACTCGCCGATTAAGGGGGCCTTGCTGTCCGGACAAGACATGACCAGCAGGAAGTGGGTAACTTCTAACAGACATTCAGCATGTACAGGATATAGTTATGTGCACAAATATGGCAATTTAACAGGGATCACAGAGAACAGTACACCATAGGAACAGGCCCTTTGGCCCACGATGTCTGCACTAACCATGATGCCAAATTAAACTAAGCCTATCTGCCTGCATGTGATCCATATCCGTACATTCCCTGCATGTTCATGTGCCTGTCTGACTACCTCTTAAATGCCACTATCATGTCTGCTTCTACCACCACCCCTGGCAGTGCATTCCATGTACCTACCACTCCGTGTATTTAAAAAAACTGTAACCCGTACAACTCCTTTAAATTTTTCCCCTCTCACCTTAAACCTATGCCCTCTAGTATTTGGTATTTCCATCCCTGGGGGGGTGAAAACTCTGTCTACCCTATCTGTACCTCATAACTTTCTATATTTCTATCAGGTCACCCCTCAGCCTCTGGCGCTCCAGAGATAACAATCCAAGTCTGTCCATCCTCTCCTTATGGCTAATACTCTCTAATCCAGGCCACATCCTGGTGAACACAAGAGACTACAGATGCTGGAATCTGGAACAAAATACAAGATGTTGGATGAACTCAGTGGGTCAGGCAGCGTCTGTGGAGGGAAATGGACAGTCAATGTTTCAAGTTAAGACCCTTCATCTGGACACCAGATGAAGGGTCTCAACCTGAAACTTCAACTGTCCATTTGCCTCCATTGATGCTGCCTGACCCACTGAGTTCCCCAGCAAATTTGTTTTTAGCATCCTGGTGAATGTATTCTACACCCTCTCCAAAGCCTCCGCATCCTTCCTGTAATGGGGCGACCAGAACTGAACACAATACTCCAAATGCAGCCTAACCGAAGCTTTATACAGCTGCAGTGTGACTTCCTGACCTTTGTACTCAATGCCCTAGCCAATGAAGACAAGCATGCCATACACTTCCTTTACCACTTTATCTACTTATGTTGCCACTTTCAAGAAGCTATGGACTTGGAAAGTTATTCTTTACTTGAAAAATTATTGTTTAGAAACACTGTATTTAACAGTCCTGCAAACAGGATGGATAAGAAGTGCAGTATAGCATTCCCTCTGTACTGCTTTGAAATGTCAGTATGTATCCTGTGCTCAGGTTGTTTAGAGGGGTTTGACTATAAAGGGCACCATAGTGGTGCTGCTGGCTCATAGTTCCAGCGACCTGGCTTCAATTCCGACCTCTGGTGCTGTCTGTGTGTTGTTTGCCCGTTCTCCCTGTGACCACGTGGGTTTCTCCGAGGCCCTCCAATTTCCTCCCACATCCCGAAGACGTGTAGGTTGGTGGGTTAACTAGCCACTGTGACACCTAGTGTGCCTATGGATGGTAGAATCTGTTGAGGGAGTTGATGGGTATGTAGGGAGAATAAAATAGAATTAGTGTAAATGTGTGATTGATGGTCCGTATGGACTTGATGGGCCGAGGGTTTCTGTGCTGTATGACCCTGTGCCATATTACAGATAACAAAACGTTAAATTCCTTGAGATGTGGTGAGAGTAAATTTTAAGGTGATTGGAGGAAGGTATATAGGGGATGTCAGGGGTAAGTTTTTTACACAGAGAGTGGTAGGTGCGTGGAACGCACTGCCAGCAGCGGTTGTGGGGACATTTAAGAGACTCTTAGGTAGACACATGAATGATAGAAAAATGGAGGGCTATGTGGGAGGGAAGGGTTGGATAAATCTTACAGCAGGATAAAATGTCAGCACAACATGGTGGGCCGAAGGGCCTGTACTGTGCTATAGTGTTCTATGTACATTTGTTCCTTTGGCCGAAAACAGAACACTAAAACAAAAGTGTAAAGTGCTGGAAATCCTCAGCAGGTCAGGCAGCACCTGTGGAGAGAGAAACCAAGTTAATGTCTCGGGTTGATAGCCTTTCACTGACTGAAACTGCCCTCCAGTGACTCTGCTGGCAATGGCAGTTGAACCAAGAAAGCCCTTGGTTCCTGTGGACCGATTTGCCCTATCTGTGGACCACCGATCTACTCTGGCCCTCATATGTTCCCTGTCCTGTTGCCCCTGAACTAGGCCACTGAGATCCTAACCTTTAGATACCAGGCTGTTTAAAACTTGTGAAGCTTGTGCAGAGACTTGAGCAGTGCTTATGTGAGGATATAGCTGGTGTGACACAAGACACCATTACTGATGGGATTGGTTTGGGCCCAGTGGAACCAATTGCTTGGCTCACTGAATGCTGTACTAGCAAGCTCACTCGCTGACAAGCTAATCTGGATCCGGATTGGACCGTTTTATTTCTCTCACATTAGCGTGGTGTTTTATTTCCAAATAGACGAGTCTTTTTCCTGAACACCTGCAACATGGACTTCACGGACCATAAAATAAATTCATTGTCGATTTGTGTATCCAGCTGTCCTCAAGAGCAACTGAATGGACTGGAAGAGATAAAACATTTTGCTCAGTATAACGGTATGTAGGTTTGCACAGAATTGTATCAGATTTCTGGCACAGGGAGAGGGCACAGGGTCTAACTGGCTGATGCTGAGCAGTGTCTGGGATCCACATCAGCCAGCTAATCTGTTTTCCTCATCTCAGTTGCTTTATTGCTTTGTCCTTCTTTTATCTGTGTACTTAATTACATTTCCTCTAAATGTGTTTATGCTTCTCAACTGTTCTTTATCGCACCATATTGGCACCCTTCTCTGGGGAAAGTGCTCCCAGGTTAACAATACGTTCTTTAAAATTCACTCATCTCTCCTCCAGGTATCACTGGCAAGACCATTTATTGCCTGTCATGAGTGTTCTCCTTGAACTGGTGTGGTCTTTCTGTTGGAGGTGCTCCCATTCTGCTGATGGTGGGGGGTTTGTTCCAGTATTTTCACACAGCAATGTTGGAGGATGGACCTTGCTATCATTAAGGATCAGGTTGTCCATGGTTGTCTTTCCTCTGGTTAGTCACGTAATTGTTCATCGCAGTTGGCGGCAGGATTGTAGAGCCTTGACCTGATCCCTTGGTTGTGGAATTGCTTTGTTCACTTCATTGCTTTGTAGCTTCATGTGCTGTGTCCACTGTTTAGTGTGCAATCCTGTTGTAGCCTCATCGGATTTCTGGCCTTACTTTTAGGTACCTTGGCTATTCCCCTTGATAGTAATGGTAGGGAAAAGAGGTTTACCTCTAGTTGTGGTGTACGGTTTTTCTGCTGATGATGTAAGAATCTCATGGATACCCAGTTTGGAGCTGTCAGATCTGTTCTGAACCCCTGAGTACAGTGCTAGTGTCATCCAGCTCGATAGAAGATGTCCTCAGTGTGAAGACAGGTCCTTCTCTCTCAATAACTGTGCAGCAGTCATTCCTACCAGTGCATCACGTCATTCCCACTGATGATTCTGCGACAATATAAGGTCAAGGTTCAATATAACCTTCAAAGGATAAGGTCAACTAGATCTGTGTGGCGTGATGCATCTCACCAGCAGTTGTTGTTTGGTGGCTGTCCTTCAGGATGGTTTGGTTGGTCAGTGGTGGTGCTACCAAGCCCTGCTTGCTGGTGTGCAAAATACATTCAATGTCAGCAGTAGTTCATGTCAAGGAAGTTGGTTTCACCTGCCTAAGTATTTCCTTTATGAGCAATGGCTCATTTACTTCACCGTGTACATTAGCCCATGCTGTGCAGAGAAGTGGTTTCAAAGGTCATGGATTTGGTTTGTAATGCTGTGGTATGCTAAAGATGAATTCTTGATCTCCCAACCTCCCTAATTGTGGCCCTTGCACTTTATTTGGTTACCTCCGCTGCACTTTCTCTGTATCTACTACTCTGTATTATGCATTCTGCTTTCTTTTTATTACCTTGATATACTTGTATATGGCACAATCTGCCTGGATGGCACACAAAACAAAAGCTTTTCACTGTGTGACAATAATAAACCAATATGCAAAACAGTCCTGAATATAAGCAATTCATAGCAGAGAAATCCAACAATACACGATGAGAAATGACCATCTGTCCATTGGATGGGAGTGTAAAACCTTGTCAAGCACATTGGTGCCTACTTTCGAGTTCTGGTGTGAGCTAATATGCTGTTTGCTTGCTGTTTAGGTTCCTATTTGTGCGTGTACAATTTAAACATTTCCGACTACACAGAACCTTTGAAAGCAGCACACCTCTGCCCCACGTTACCAGTCCCTCCAAGGTGAGATGGTTCCTATTCAGGTTTATTTACTCTTTAATGAACCACATCCTGCCAAGACAAGTCAAAGCTATAAAATAAAATTGCTCTTTGAAACCATTGGCACATTCATCAGTAATTAGTCCTTTTTGAAGTTGTCATGCACCATTTTATATATCTATAATTAAATGCTGTGTCTCTTTGCGGGAGGGCAATTGTCTCCTTCTGCTGTTGTGTTTTCTTCAATTGTTTCTCTTGGGTTGCAGTTGTAGTTTTGGTATCACTTCAAATGAATTTCAACAGATGCACATAGTTGTGTCTTTACTTTGTTACTTTGTTTCAGTATCTTCAAATCCAGATCTGAAGAGAGCTCCTTAAAAGGATTCCTAATGGGCCAGAGCTTGCACTGGAAGTTTTGATATGTGTTAAGCTGTGGGTATTATCAGATCAAATTGTAAATGTGTATTCATGAGATTAATGTCAATACACACCTGCAGCTCATGGTTTCTATGTGGTGTTGCAAGAATCATCTGAATTTCTTTTGCTAAATCATCTTTCTAAGAAAATAAGCGTTGCTGCCCTTGCACATTATCTGAGGAACTTGTGTCTTACGTCAGAAGGTTTTGGGTTCCAACTCCATGGCAAACTAAAGGCCAACCGGAGCCCTGGGCCTGATGGCTGGCATCCTGGGGTCTTACCTAGTGGTTGCAATGATAGCAGATGTATTGGTTGGAATCTACCAAAATTCCCTAGATTCTGGAGAGGTTGCAGAGGATTTGGAAAATCATAAATATAATGCCAATATTCCAGAAAGGAGGGAGTCAAGAAGCTGGAAACCATGGGCTAGTAAGCCTTGCATCTGTCATTGGGGAAACTTCTGATATAGTGGTATAAGAGACAGTCCAAAGGAGATTCATCAGGCCAATTTCTGGACTGAGAAGTTTGTTCTATTAAGAGAGGTTAGACAGATTGGGACTGTATTCCTTGGAGTTTAGAAGAATGATGGGTGACCTCACTGAAACATATAAGATCCGAAAGGAGTACGGCCGTGCAGACATTTAGATACAATTACAAGTTTTAAAAGACATTTGGACAGGTAATTGGACAGGAAAGGTGTCGAGAGATACAGCCCAATATGGGCAAATGGGATTAGTGTAGATGGGTATTGTGGATGAGTTGGGCTGACGAGCCTGTTTCTGTGCTGTATAACTCCATGATTCTGTTCCCACTAGTGGGAGAGTCTCAAACGAGGGGACACGGGTTAAGTGGACCATTTAAAACTGAAGTGCACAGATGTTTCTTCTTACAGAAGGAAGCGAATCTCTGGAATTCCCTAACCCAGAGGGTTGTGCAGGCAGGCAATTAGTGGTTTTTTAAAGTAAGGGTAGATATATATTTGAAATATTGGGGAATTTTGGGCTCTTGGAAAGTGGCACGGAAGAGGATTTGAGGTCTGAGGTAGATCAGGCAAGATCATGTTGAAGGACAGGACAGGCTTGAGGGGCCGAGTGGCCTACTCCTGTTCCTGTTTTCTTGTGTTAACTGGAGCGAGACAATATGTTGTGAGACAAAAGGGATCTGGGAGCCCTAGAACGTAATACACAAAGGGTACAGCAAGGAATTAGGAAGGCTAATGGAATGTTGCCCTTTGTTGCAAAGGGTAAAGGGTATGAAAAAATATAACATTATAGAGTACTGCATACATTTTTGTCTCCATACTTAAGGAATATTTTGGAGGCAATGAAGAAGAAGTTCATATGATTCCTGGGTTGAAGTGGTTGACATTTGAAGAGAGCTTGAGAGGTTTGGGCTTGAATTCATTGGAGTTTATAGGAACAGTAGGTCATCTTAATGAAACATCCAGGGCTGCTGCTGAGAGATGTGGGGATATCTTGAAGTAGGGGCCATCATTTTCAGAATAAAGGATTACCCATTTCAGATGGAGAGGAATTTCTTAGCCCCATAAAGCTGTGGTGGCAGTGTTATTGAAAATGTTCAAGAAAAAGACTGAGAGACATTTGAATTATAAGGGTATCAGAGAAGGTGAAGGGTGATTGACCTGAAACATATAGCTCTGTTTCTCTATCCACAGATGCAACCTTACAACAATGACTGCTCCTCGTATGAAGTATTTTACCCACTGTGCTGTTGAGTTGTCTTGAAGTGACAAAGTTATTTAACTACAAGTTTATAACAACTTCACACAAGTTCTAGAGTTTGTTATTTACATTGAAGTTGTTTGTTCTTTTAGCAAGTCACTCCCGCTCTTCAATCGCTGTGTCCCTCAGAGTCCAGCCTGTTACTCCCACTTTCTGGCAGTCCTTATTCACATGGTCAACGAGAGCGACTTCTTCCAACGCATCATCAGTGGCATCATAATGAGCAAGGAGTACATTGTGGGACTCTGCTTCTTTGCAGTGGGTAAGGTTGCTCACTGCAGTAGATGGATGAATGTGTAGCTGCTGTAGTTTACCCTTGGCACCCCAAGGGGATCAATATGAAGAGGGCAGGGAAAGATCCTGTGCGTACTGACCAAGTAATAATTGAAGTCGTGTGGCAATTACTTAAGCGTATTTATTTGTATGGATTCATGGGTGATGATATGACTGGCAAGGCCAGCATTTATTGTCCATGAGTCATGGAGTCGTAGCGTCATACAACACAGAAATGGGCCCTTCAGCCCATCATATACATGCCAACCCTTTTTGCCCATCTTCATGAATCTCATTTGCCCGTACCAGGAATGTATACTTCTATGCCTTGCTGATTTGTGCCTATCTAAGTGCCTCTTGATTGTTTCTGAATTCTAGCACTCCTCGGGTGTCTTCTTGGGCCATTTTGGAGGATGCTTTAGAAGGGTTTTAGAGGGTACTTGCTTTGGGATGTCATGTTACAACTGTACAAGGTGTTAGTCTTAGTATTGGTTTATTATTGTCACTTGTACCGAGGTACAGTGAAAAAAATTGTCTTGCATACCGATCGTACAGGTCAATTCATTACACAGTGCAGTTACATTGGGTTAGTACAGAGTGCATTGAGGTAGTACACGTATAAACAATAACAGTACAGAGTAAAGTGTCACAGCTACAGAGAAAGTGCAGTGCAATAAAGTGCAAGGTCACAACAAGGTAGATCATGAGATCAAAGTCCATCTCATCATATAAGGGAACCGTTCAATAGTCTTATCACAGTGGGGTAGAAGCTGTCCTTAAGTCTGGTGGTACGTGCCCTCTGGCTCCTGTATCTTCTACCTGATGGAAGAGGAGAGAAGAGAGAATGACCCTGGTGGATGGGGTCTTTGATTATGCTGGCTGCTTCACCAAGACAGCAAGAGGTAAAGACAGAGTCCAAGGAGGGGATCGAAGTATTGTGCACAGTTCTATTCCCCCAGCTATAGGAAGGATGTCATTAAGCAGGAAAGGGTGCACAAAAGATTCACAAGGATGTTACCAGGACTGGAGGGCTTGAGTTATGAGGGGAGGCTGAATAGGCTAGGGAATTTTTCCCTGGAGTGTAGGAGACTGAGGGGTGACCTCTGAGGTATATAAAATCATGAAGGGTATAGATAAAGTGAATGGTCACAATCATTTTCCCGGGGTAGGGGAGTCTGAAACTAGAAGGTATAGATTTAAGATGAGAGGGGAAAAGTTTAAAGGGGACCTGAGGGGCAACTTTTGTGTACAGAGGGTGTTGGGTATGTGGAACGAGCTGCCAGAGGAAGTGGTAGAGGTGGGTACAATTATGGCACTTAAAAGACTTTAGACAGGTACATGTTTAGAGGTATATGGGCCAAACACAGGCAAATGGAACTAGCTCAGGTAGGCACTTGGTTGGCATGGACAAGTTGGGTAGAAGGGCTGTTTCTGTGCTGCATGGGTCTATGACTCTTTAAGTCCAGAGTCCCATGTAGGCGAACAGATTTGTACAGAATGAACACATTAACTTTTCCACTATTTTTCACATTATTACAGCAGTCCAGTGATTTCATGGTTACAGTTACTAATACCAGACATCTAATTTCAGATTTATTTAATTAAATTGAGATTAAATTCACTAGCTGGGAATCCAATTCATTACAAGCATATCACATTACCATGGTATTGCAGTGACACCCTGTGTAAGCATTCTACATGTGGCATTCCAGTGAACTACCTCATATAGAAGCAAGGAAAGAGATAGAATTAGAAAAACTCTTGTGTTAAAGTTGTATGGTTTTTTAAAAATTTCTGTGGTACAGGTTTTGTTTTCTCTGGAGCATCGGAGGCTGAGGGGTGACCTGATAGAAGTATAAAAAGTTAAGGAAGGCATGGACAGTGAAGATCATCAGAGTCTTTTTCCCAGGGTCGAAGTGTCAAATGGTTGAGGGCATAGCTTTAATGTGAGGGGAAAAGTTTAAAGGGGATGTGTGGGACAATTTTTGTGCACAGGGTATTATAGGTGCCTGGAACATGCTGTGAGGGGAGGTGATAGAAGCAGGTATGATGGTGGTGTTTAAGAGGCATTTAGACACACATATGAACAGGCAGAAAATGATGGGATATAGACCGCACGTACGTCGATGTGCGGTGTAAATTGGCATAGTGATCGGCACAGTCACCATGAGCTGAAGGGCTTGTTCTTGTGCTGTACTGTTCTATGTTCTAAAGTACTTGTTAAAATAAATTAATTGGGGGGAGGGTGGGGGCACTAGCCCTGGGCAGAACCGTGGACTGTGGCACCAGGAATTCCATTGTCTAAATATGCCAAATCCTTGTGGAACATTTAATGAATGGAAGAATAATTTTCCTGAGGTCCTCAGGAGAAGGTTCAAGGATCTGCACTAGGCCTTGGGTGGTGGTGTAGTTCGGACCTGAAGGAGAACAGTTGGTAGTTGGGGTGCTGTTGTTGGGAGCGAGGGTTGTTGTGTGGAAGGGTGTGATGGGCTGTCAGGAAGCAATGCATGGAACTGGTATTGGAGGGAGAGTTGGCAGACGGGGAGTGATTGCTGGGGCTGTGAAGTGTGAAGAGATTATTGCTGGTGAGGGGAGGGGGCCTTGTGGGGGGGGAGGGCAAATGGTGGCGCTCTGAGGCAGTCTCATCTGGGGCAGAGCGAGCAAGTAACAGCCAGAGAGTTGGGGAATACTGAGAACAAAATCAGACTTTGGAGAGGCAAAGGAGGAGTGAAGGAGAGCGGTGTAAGGGAGGGAGAGAGAGTGTTAGAGGAGGGCTGACTGAGAAAGGGGTAATAGGGCAAGGGATGGTGAGGAGGGAGGAGATGGGTGACAATGAGAGGGGTTTAGCTCTGGTGATTTGTATGGGAGCATGTGTCCTTTCACCTCCAAGAATTGGCTGTGCATTCAGCCTGAACAGGTTCCCCCTCTGCTGGCTGCAAAGATTTTTGAATGCAATAGGATTAGAAATACTGTTTGCTGTTTATTCTGTCTCTGGAACTTCACTGCTCAAGCAGGACATTTGCATCAGTCCTCCTCTCCTGATTTTAAGCTCTTTGTTAGAATCCAAGCTGGTAACCACACTTTGGGTCACTCAATGCCCATTACATCAGTCTGATGAAGCTCCTTTTGGAGTGTTTTGGGATGTTTTACTTTGTTAAAAGCACAATATTAATGTAATTTGTTGTTCATTTGGCCTTCAGTGAGAACTGACTGTACACAATCTGTTGCCCCATGGAATTCAAACAGAAATGCCCCTCCCTGTAAGAAATATAATGGCAAACTAGAACAAAAATTGAAAAATGCTGATGTTTCTATTCATTAGTTTATGGGATGTAGGCATTGCTGGCAAGGCCAACATTTATTACCTGGAGAAGGTCCTGATGAGATTTTCTGTTTCCCACATACAGTGTTTGTTGTCTTATTAACGTGATCTGGTTTGATCCATTTTTAGTGGAGCAAATGTGTGCTATCTTTTGCCCTAATGCCAAATCAGGTTTCACCATAAAGGTAATAATTTGGGGCATCGTCTCATTGAGAAATCTGTATTGAGGTTCTTCTCCCATTAAAGCTGTTACAAGCTCTTTTGTGTGCTCGCAGCTGCCACTGCATTCGTGTGTCGCCCACTGTTAAAGTGACAGACACGTAGGCTGCCTTGTAGTTGAGACAAACAGGAAAACTGAGAGTGAGGGAGAAAATTTGAGGGGACGGAATGGTGAAATCAAGGGGTGAAGGGGGAATCGAGGTGGGATGGGGCAACACACAAAAAGCTGGAGGAGCTCAGCGGGTCAGGCAGCATCTATGGAGGGAAATGGACAGTCGATGTTTCGGGTTGAGACCCTTCATCTGGACAGTGTCTTTGGCCCTTTCATGTTCATAGAGAAAAATTACCACAACAAGGTGTCACTTATGTATAGCTTTAATTGTTTCTCATCAATCAGCCTTGTGTTCTACAGGGACCAGATGAGATCTATCACATCCCTCACAACCATCGCTTGTGGATGAGGCTGGAGAGCAAGTTTTGGTAGACTATTGTTATATCTGCCCCAGTCCAAATGCAGTCCAAATGTGACCCTCCAATGGAAGTCTTTGGTCCAAGGGCACTGAGACTAATTAGTAGGAGGCTACTTGCTGCTTGGTGTTTTCCACTTAACCCAGCACAATCTGCTCATCAAACCTCTCTGGTCTGCACGATTTTCTGGTGGTTAAATTTAGTGTTTATGTTGCAGAAGATATTCTATTTGTCCAAACTATCGTAGTTAAAATGTCTTAATTAGCATATCCCAGTGTAGCTAAATCTGGAAGAATTAGGAAATTGATAAAGGTTTAAGAAGAAAGAAAAATATGTTTTAGTTGGTCAACAATTTTGGCAAAAGTACTAAAGAACAACTTTGAACTGAAATTAATGAACCACAGAAGTGCAAACACGAATGGTTTGAATCCAATGCACAACTAACCTCAGTTACAGTGAAACTGTCTCTCTGTTTGGTTCCACAGTCCTCTCCTTCATTATGGTGGCAGTCTTCAGATTTATCGCCAAACTGCTAGTTCATATCTTCCTCGCCTTGGTAGTTTTTGGAATGCTGTGTAAGTGAGTCTACATTAATCCAATTTCACCCTTCACACCACAGTGACAACAGTGCTTCTTCTGCTGGAAGCTGTTTGGTTGGGAGGTCAAACCCAAAGCCTCCACATAGGAGGATCAGTGCTTCCAATCAAGGTAAGGGGTAACAATAGGGCAAGCTTCTTTTGGAAAACATTTTAGTTTACATTTTTTCCCTTACTTATGACCTGTCCTTTAATGTGGTGAAAAGATATTAAAGTAACAAGTGCTCTGAGTCTGAAATAGTGGAAAGAGAAAATGCTGTTTCGAATGTCCACCTGGGAAGACAAAATGAGGGTTTTAACATTGCTACTCAGCAGCAGTGAGTCCACAACTAAAGCCTTAACCCTCTTGTTTGCTGAATCCTGCAGGATGTGTGGGGGTCGAAAGCAGTCCATTCAGAGCACTGTGGGGCAATGTTCCTGAGGTTCAGTGGTAAATGGGTTTATAGCCTGGTTTGTATGTTTGGGGTGTTGTGTGCTGCAGCCTAAACAGGGAAGAGCTCTGTGTGCCTGCTTGGTTACCAGAGGTCTTTAGTTAGCTGCTGGGAGGGCAGTTTGAATGGGTCACAGGGGTGGTGCCTAAATAAAGAAAGTGGGTCCCACCAAATTAGGGTGGAGGTTATCCCCCTGCTAAATTGATAAGAACTGAAAAACAGGCATATAACCTAAATAGATCCTACCCAGTGCTTTCTTTGTTTAATCTGCTGGAGCACTTTTGCACGTAATCACCTTGTGTTGTTTTTAATTGCCTTTGGTTGTTAAACTGATGCTGAGCAGTACATGTTTCATATTTCTAAATGGACACTGTTCTTCCCCAAGCACCAAGGCCCTGTATCACTGGTGAATCCACTGAACGTTTTTACAACAGCCCATCCTGATGGGGTCCTTCCCTTTTACCCAAAATGTTATCCAACAAAGCAAATATAAAATCACTCTCATCTTAAATTCCAGATTTATTTAATTAGTCAAATTCAAACTCAGTCCTCTGGGTCAGAATCCTGGTGGGTAGACCAGTAACTTCACCACCAAACTTAACCAAAGTGGGTGCTTGGAACGTGCTGCTGGGGTAAGCAGTATAGGTAGAAATGATAGTTACATACGTTTGGATGGACTCATGAACATGCAGGGAATGGAGGGATATGAATCATATGCAGGCAGATGGGTTAGTTTAATCTAGCATCATGGTCAGCCCAGACATTGTGGGCTGAAGGGCCTGTTCCTGTGCTGTATTGTTTTGAATTTTATGTCCAGAATACAGAGTTACCCATCTGCAACAGAAGTGGGGAGAAATTTCTGCTCTTGGGGATGTAGGTCTTTGGCATTCTCTACCCCAGAGCGGTGTGGAGGCTGGATCATTGCGTATATTCAAGACTGAGAAAGATTTTTCGTTTACAAGGGAGTCAATGATCAGATGGGAAAATTAGGCTGTGGGCAAGGATCAGAGCAGCCATGATCTTATTTAATGTTGTAGAAGGTTTGAAAGCTATGTGGCCTAATTCTGCTCCTATTCGCTATGTACATAAATCAAAGGGAAGTGCTCGGGTGGGATCAAGAGTCAGGTGGTAAGGTGGAGGGGAAAGTTCAGTAAACGGAGGATCAGAACTTTGAGGGGTTTTGGGGGCATGGGATAGTGAAGGAGGGAGCATAGAGCATCACAGCACAGAAACAGGCCCTTCAGCCCAACTGGTTCATGCCGACAAAGATGCCCCATCCAAGTGAGTCCCACTTGCCAGCGTTTGGTCCATAACCTTCTAAACTTTTCCAATCCATGTACCTGTTCCAACTGTCTTTCAAAAATTGTTATTGTACCTGCCTCAACCACTTTCTCTGGCAGCTGATTACACATGTTACCACCCTTTGTGTGTGTGTGTGTGTGTGTGTGTGTGTGTGTGTGTATGTATATATATATATATATATATATATATATATATATATATACACACACATATATACACATATATACACACACACACGCACACAAGTTACTCTTCATGTTCCTCTTAAATCTTTCCCCTCTCACAAACCTATGCACTCTAGTTCTTGATTCCCCAACCCTGGGAAAAAGACTGAGTGCATTCACCCTATCTATAGCCCTCATGATCTTATACACCTCTATAAAATCACTTCTCAGTCTCTGACACTCCAAGGAATAATGCCCAGCCTGTCCAATCTCTCCCTATAACTCAGTCCCTCGATTCCTGGCAACATCCTTGTATATCTTTTCTGCACTGTTTCCAGCTTAATAAGCAGGGTGACCAAAACTCCCGACACAACCTGCCTTTAGCAGGGTGACCAAAACTGAACACAATACTCCAAATGTGGCCTCACCAGCGTCCTGTACAACCATACCATGGCCTCCCAGCTTTTATACACAATGCCCTGACTGATGAAGGCCAGCGTGCCAAAAGCCACCTTCACCACCCTGTCTACCTGTGACTCCACCTTCAGTGAACCATGTACTTGAACTCCAAGATCCCTCTGTTCTACAACACTCCCCAGGACCCTGCCATTGCTGTGAAAATCCTACCTTGATTTGACTTTCCAAAATGCAACACTCCAAGCAACGTTGGGGTTTCGGAGGGGAGCTCGCTATCAGATTGGGAGGGGAGTTGGGATTGTGGACTCAATGGCGGCTAAGGAGGAAAGGGGGAATGGTGATGTGTTCAGCCCAGGCTCAGCTAGTTGGGTGCTTGAAGGAGCTCACAACAGTGGATTGTGGGATGAGGGCAGGGTTTGGGAAAGCTAAAATCTCAAAGGGGACCATGCTTCAGTAACAATCCCGTGTCAAACTCCATGGCTACAGACCAGGCCTCCCTGTAACTTGCACAGAAGCCTTTGTTGTGGAAACCTGCTCTTTATGAATTTTCCATGCCAGTGAGTGTTAAGCGAGTGATTTCCCCCAAATGTGCACTGAATGCCATTTGATGCTACCGTGCATGTTCCAACACTGCACAACTGCCAAGCAAGAAGGACCCAAACTGAAGAAGGTGATCTCTGCAGCCAACACCCTTTGGCAGGTGCCATTGGCCTTGGGCATTAATTCTGTGGCACACTGCATGAAAACATGAGGTGAAACGATAAAGAGTTTCCAGCTCATAATGACCCTGCTTATTACTGTCACTTGTACCGAGGTACAGTGAAAAACTTGTCTTGCATACAGTTCGTACAGGTCAATTCATTACACAGTGCAGTTACATTGGGTTAGTACAGAGTGCATTGAGGTAGAACAGGTAAAAAAAATAATAAGAGTAAGGTGTCACAGCTACAGGAAAGTGCATTTCACTCGCGTTATAAAGACATCCTGTTCTGCTTTCCTGTAATGTTTTCTCTTGAGCACATTCCCATTTTCCAGTCATTCCTTTCTTCTAGTTGTGTCGGGAGTTCTGTGGTGGCTGTACTATGACAACGTGAACGACCCCAACGTAATCTTGCAAACAGAACTGGAAAACACAAGAGCACTTCTGGGCTTCGCTGTCATTGCAACCGTCATATCAGTAAGAACCCTAATGCCTTCTGGATTATTTTAAGTGATCAAATTCAGCTTGGTGTAGTCAAGATTTATCTGAGAACCAGTTTCCAGATCACTAGCTGCCTCGGTCCTGCAATTGCCCGTCAAGCCTGACATGTGAGCTAACTCCATATATCCACCCATCTCCCTCTCTCCCTTCTTACTTTAGCTGCTGTATTTAATGTATTTTTATGTACAGCCAAGGTTGTAATCTGAAATGAGTGACCGATGGTTCGCCTGTGTTCACTGTTCTCTTTGCTTGGTTCATGGGTGCACCTGAAACAGTCAAAACTGAGAGAATATAAAGGTTGTGTCTGATTCCTCAGACCTACTGATAAACCAAAATCGAATTCTCCCATAGACTAGCCTCTTGGTATTCATGTTGTAACTGAATTATGGCAATTCATAATTGGGCTTCCTCGTCCAAATATATTTTATTCAGAAGAAACAGTGTCAAAATATAAAATAACAACTGCCCCAACCAAGAACCCCACCACCTCCACCACCTCCAGTAATTTTCTTTCAAGAGGTTCTGTTTGTCACAGTAAATTCTACCCTTTGAAATTAAAGACAATTTTGCTGGCTAACAGATGGAATCACTTTTGACTCCGAATAATATGGTTCCTCTGTGACTTGTTTTGACCAAATACACAAAACAGATGGCTGCCAAAAGAAGTGGTGGAGGTGGTAAAATAATAACATTTAAAAGACACTTGGACAGGTACATGGATAGGAAAGGTTTAGAGGGATATGGGCCAAGCATGGGCAAATAGGACTGGCTTAGATGGGCATCTTGGTTTGACATGGACAAGTTGGGCCGAAGGGCCTGTTTCCACGCTGTGTCACTCCATGGCTGTTTCGTATCTGCCTTCTCATGTCCTGCTTGGTTCACTGGCAGCCTTCTCAGTGCTGAGTGAGTCAGAAGGTGATGAGTTCAAGTCCCACCACAGAAAACAAGCCCTCAACCTGAGTGAAATGCATCTGTCCTTCAGACCAGATGTAAACAAAAGCACACGGCAGGACCTCAGGAAGAACTTGGAGTTGTCCAATATCGTTGATCCAATTTAACTGGTTGCTGATCACAATGCTGTTTGTTGGCTCTGGGTCTGAATGCCTGCAGTCAACATAAAAATAATGAATGGACTGTGAAGTCCCACTGGATTCCCTGAGGACATGAAAAGGGCTCAATAGATTCAGTTCTTTGTTTATTGTTTGTGTGCTGAAAGATTTACTGTCTCTGTAGGTCATCGTTATAGTGCTAACCCTGGTGATGCGGAAAAAGATCAGTCTTACTATTCAGTTGTTCAGGATTGCCAGTAGCCTGCTCCGGAATGTCCCTCTGTTGCTCCTCCAGCCACTGTGGACCTTTGTCATCCTCGCTTTATTCTGGATGTGTTGGGTGGCTGTGCTTCTAAGTCTGGGCACTGCAGGTGAGTGGCACTGAGTTCCATTCATTATTAACTAAAACACAACTCATCCCACCATATCCAGGTTAGCTTGAAGTAGAATTCCACAGCATATATTAAAGAGTCACATGACTTTTAGCAGCTCTCATTGTTTTGTGTGCATTTATTACTTAGAGTCAGAGAGTGATACAGCATGGAAACAGGTCTTTCAGCCCAACTAGTCCATGCTGCCCAAGATGTCCATCTAGGCTAGTCCCGTTTTGCGCGCATTTGACCCATATCCCTCTTAACCTTTCCTATCCATGTACCTGTCCAAATGTCTTTTAAATGTTGTTATTGTACCTGCCTCAGCCACTTTCTTTGGCAGTGTCGGATCCGGTTATTTTTGAATCCGTAGGTTCTTTCAGGAGTCCAGGAATGAGTTGAAAACAACTTGGTGCTTCACAAAGTTTTATTGGAAAAATATAAAACAAAGAAACAGTCACAGAGCACATAGCACAAGCTTTACTACGAGGAGATGAGCTGAGACAACAGGAACTAACGATGAGCTAGGGCGGGGGCGGTTGGGGTGGGGGGGAGGGGGGAGAGAGCAAGAGAGTGATTAACAAAAAACAACACCTTTTATACCTGAGATAAGAGGTACTCCTCAGCTAACAATAGTCCAATCACGAAACCTATTAGATATCTGTGGCAAAACCAACCAATGGGAAAACATGTATTCACCTGATGGACGAATCAATAAACTAGGAAGCAGCTATTACTTGTGCAGCCACTTGAGGTGTATTAAATACTATACATGTTAAAAAAAATCTACTTAAAACAGTTGAATCCAACTGCAGCTCATTCCATATATGCTCCACCCTCTATATTGAAGAAGTTGCCCCTCAGGTACCTTTTAAATCTTTCCCCCCTCACCTTAAACCTATGCCCTTTTGGTTCCCTTTCCCTGGGGAAAATGGTTGTGTGCATTCACTTTGTCTATGTCCCTTCATGATTTCATACACCTTGATAAGGTCACCCCTTTGTCTCCTACACTCTAAGAAATAAAGTCCTAGCCTGTCCAACCTCTCTGTGTAACTCAGGCCCCTGAATCCTGACGTCATTCTCATAAATCTCCTTTGCTCTCTTTCCAGCTTAATGATGCTTTTCCTACAGCAGGGTGACCAAAATCTTACACAATACTCCAGGTGCATCCTCGCCAATGTCTTGTACAACTGTAACGTAAAGTCCCAACTCCTATACTCAATGCCCTGACTGATGAAGGCCAGCATGCCACCCTGTTTACATGTGATGCCTCTTTCAGGGAACTTGAAGTCATGAAATGTGAAATCCATAAATATTTTTTGCTCATTTTTTTTGGAAATTTGAACATTGTCAGCAATTCCAGCATTTATTGAGCATCCCTAATTGCCCCTGAGATAGTGGTGGTGAGCCACTTTCTTGATCTGCCGCAGTCCTTCTGTTGAGGAGGGAATTTCAGGATGAAGACCCAGTGATGATGAAGAAACGGTGATATATTTTCAGCTCGGGATGGTGTGTGACTTGGAGGGGAACCTGCAGGTTGTGGTGTTGCCATGCAGCTGCTGCCCTTGGTACACACTGCAGACGAAGTGCAGAGAATGAATGTTTCTTGGTGGAGGATGGGGTGCCAATCAAACAGACAGCATTGTCCTCAATAGTGTATATCATACTCTGGTTATAGTTCACAAGACTAAAACCCAATGTGATGAAATCGCCTGTAAAGAGGTTTGGGTCTCTTGGGGAGACGAGTTGTAGTTTGGAACTGTTTTGAATCCAGATGAGACTCCACTGCTAGTTCTCTGTTAGACTCTTGTGTGGGAGGAATTTGAGCAAGTCGAAACCAGTTTCTAATGGATGTAGTGTCACAGTGCACACAATTTGTTACTGATGTGGCTTCAAAGTTGGCCGTCTCTCCTGAGACACGACTGGCATGGGAAACAGAATAAAGTCGAGCTGCTACAGTAGGTGGTGTGTTTTCAGGCTTGGTGCTAAGGAACTGATTCCCATTAGTCAGAAAATGTATGAAGACTCCATTGTTTCAGACTATTATCATTACTTCAAAAGTATTTTGTTGGCTGCAAAGCACTGTAAAATGTCTTGAGATTGTTTTACGTGCTATATGGATGTAATTCTTTTACCCTTAACATATTATTAAATTAATATTTTGATCTATAGCAGGTGACTCAGTTTAGCTGGATAACTTTTACATCTTAATAACCATTAAAGAAGAGCCTCTGTTTCTGTAATATAAGCTAGGGTGATGGTAGGATTGGAGTGCAAGTGGTGAGGTGGGGGAAGAGGAATGAGAGGAAAAACACTTGACTCGACCAAAACCAGGTCCAGGGAAAAACTCTCCCTAGACTCTTGTCAACCCTGCCTGAAACACTTAAGTACTTGCTGCTGTGTTACTGGGACCCATCAGCACAATGTGTCCAGGGGTGTGTTACCTTTTCTGGATCAGTTGCAAATCTTATTTGATGACTCTCTTGTGAAGCGTCTTGCGATGGTTTTCTACACATGATATCGTCCATTTTGGCAGGAAAAATCAAACAGAATGGTATTATCTAAATAGTTTAGAGATAACAGAGTTCTGAGATACAAAGGGATCTCAGTGTCCTAGTGCATCATTTGCAAAAGGCTAATGTGCTGGTAATTGGGAAAGCTAATAGCATTATTGCTTGTTGGGACTGAAGGTAGGGAAGTTGTGGTTCGGTTATGCAGGACATTGGTGAGACCACGTGTATTGGTCTCCTTATTTAAGAAAGGATATTATTGCATTCAAAGCAATTCAGAGGAGGCCTGCTCTGAATATTTGGAATAGGTGGCTTGCCTTATGAGGAAAGGTTGGATGGGAAATGTTTGTATTTGCTGGAGTTTAAAAGAGTGAGAAGAGTTTTAGTAGGGAGGATGAAGGAAGAATGTTTGTTCTTATGAGAGAACCAGGTGTTGCCCATTTAAGAGATGGATGTGAAGTTTTTTTTCCCCTCTGTTTGAGTCTTTGGAACCTTCTTTCCCAGGTGGTGAATGAAGACTTTTTGAATATGAGGAAGATTGACACTTGATAAGGGGTGAAAGGTTACTGGGGGTAGGCATGAATATGGAGTCAAGGCTACAGTCCAATCAGCCATGATACTGCATGACAGAGCGGGGTTGAGGAGCCAAGTAGCCTACTCCTGCTCCCATTTTGTATATTTGTATAAAGATACAAGTTCCTGTTGGTTTAAAGCAACATCCACGAATTTTTGTTTCAGTTTCACTCTTGTAGCTTGAGTTTTTTTTTCCAGCTGCATTTGTCTGATTTTACTTTTCTAAGTGGAGATCAAGTACTGAGAGATAATGGTGGACAGAAGGAAACTGCCCAGAACTTTGTTGCCTGGATTTGTATTGTACACTGACTGTAGCGAGATGGCATTCCCTTTCCCTCCACATTAGCTAACTCGGGCATGGCATCATTTTAACACTTAAAAATGTCCCTGGGATTTCGTGAGAGTGGCCTGTGTGCCTCAGTCCGCCAGATGGCGTCTGTGTACAGCCTGTCAGAAGCTGTAAGTGCTGATTGTCAACCGATCCATACAAAGGACTTTTTTTTTATTTACAGCGTGGTAACAGGCCCTTTCGGCCCAACGAGTCCGCGCCGCCCATTTTAAACCCCCAAATTAACCTACCCGTACTGGTGTATTAGCACTGCCAGCAATTTCATACCTCACCTGCTAGCTAACTTCCAATGTAATTGGGCATGAACGGAAGTAAAATTAACATTTGTTCTCTCTTTTCCTGTGACTGTCACTCCTGTCTCTCAAAGTTGACCACAGTATTTCTGCTCTGCCCTATTTAACTTGTTTGTTCCATCTTTGCCTGTCTGTCTGTCTCTCTCTCTCTCTCTCATATCCCCACTTGCGCTTTCTCTCTCTCTTCTGACTCACACTCTTGCTCTCACCCTGATTCATTTACACAGACTCTCTCACTTTCAATCTGACTGGCACACTGTCTCTCACTTCAGTACCTCTTTCTTACAGCAACCCTTATGCCTTGATTCTCTTAATATCTAAAATGCTACTAATCTCTGTTTTGAATACACTCTGACTGAGTCTCTGCAGCCTCTTCGCTGGAGAAGAGATTTCCTACCCTCTGGGTGAAGAAGATTCATCTCACCTCTGTCCTAAATGGCCAACCTCTTATTTTGTGACTGATTCTGGAGAATCAGCCAAGGGATCCATCAACTTTTCATCTTCCCTGTCAAACCCCTTAAGAATGAGAAATCCCTTCTCATTCCAAACTCAAGAGGCTTTTAGCCTAGTCTGCTTAATCTCTCCATACAAGAAACCCACCATCTGAGGAATCAATCTGGTGAACCTTTGCTGCACTCCCTCTATTGCAAATGGGCCCTTCCTTAGAAAGGAAGACCAAACCAGCACACAATATTCCAGATGTGGTCTCACCAGGGCTTCGTATAATTGGTACAAGATGTCTTTTCCACTTAAGTCCCAAAGGCCATAGTACCATTCACCTTCCTACCCCTGCATTATTAACTTAATATGCTACCCCTACATATTAACTTTCAGTGGTTCTCGTAAAATGAGTCTGGATCCCTCCAATATCTTTCTATCCTTCACTATTGAAAAATAACCCGCATTTCTCTATTTTCCACCAAAGTGGATGATCTACATATTCTGTTCCATAGAGTCACACAGCACGGAAACAGGCCCTTGGACCCAGATGGTCCATGCGAACAAAGATTCCCATTTGGCCAAGTTTGGCCAATATCCATCTAAACCTTTCCTATCCATGTACCTGTCCAAGTGCTTCTTAATTGTTTTTAACATACCTGCCTCACCCACTTCCTCTGGCATTTCATTCCATATAGTGACCACCCTCTGGGTGAAAAAGTTGTCCCTCAGGTTCCTATTAAGTCTCTCCACTCTCACCTTAAACCTATGCCCTCTCGTTCTTGATTCCCCAACCCTGGGGAAAAAGACGGTGCATATTGACCTTATCGATGCGCTTAATGATTTTATACACATCTGCCATGTCCTTTCTGATTCACTTAGACTGTCGATATATCCTCACCATAATCCACGCTGTCACTTGGCTTTGTGTTCTCTGCATATTTGGATATATTACACTCTGTTCCTCATCCAAGTCACTGACACAGACAGTGAGTAGCTGGGGCTCCAGCAATAGTCCCAGCTTCCTAACCAGCAAATGACCCATTTATTCTTACTCTTCGCCTATGCCCTACCCCCAAATCTTCCAAACTCCAAGCTTCTCATAGGCTATGTTCAAAGCCAGAGAAGCTGAATCAGTCTAACTGTTGTCAGGGCTGACGAACTTCTGCCGGTTTGCAACACATTTCTCCTTTGTAAAGAACTATCATGAGAAAGTCTGTTCGTTGCCAATTTTAACACGTTCATTGAAGCGACACATTCTGCAGTTTTCTGCATGAAAAGCCTTGTGGCTGCATCTAGGGCACCCCAATGCATTTCACAAGCAATGACTTGCCTACCAAGTGCTGTAGAGATTTGCCTAACTCAACCTGAGATACTCACCATTGTTAAAATGAAACTATGTGTTAGCTTGTCTACTGCAAAATGTTGAAAGTGCAGCAAATAAAATGCAATACTTTCTGGTCATCGTCTAGACCCCACCCTTCTCTCATCTCCCCATAAAGATAAATTTGAATGTCGGTGCAAATGGTAAATATTTACACATGGAATTTGGATATGAGAGCAAGCCTTACTGAAGTATCTTCATCTGCAGTTGAATGTTCTTATAAATTTTTGAAATGTTTTGTTTTATATTTGCTTCATTTTCAGATGCAGCTGGATGGAGATCTGAATGCAAATGGCAGTGTGGTCTGCATTTCAGATTGTGGTGTTCCTGTACTTTATATTTTTGTTTTTTTTAAATCTCTTCCAGGTAATGCTTATGTAATCGCAGATAACCAAGTTGAGTACAGATCCCTGTCTGCTATTCGCTATATGTGGTGGTATCACTTAATTGGACTGATCTGGACCAGTGAGTTTCTTCTTGCTTGCCAGCAGATGACCATTGCTGGAGCTGTGGTGTGTTATTACTTCAACAGGTAGGAGGAGAGTTGTACCTCTGTGTTAGATGAGCCCATGTCCAAGTGTTACTTGATCAGAAACGCCATCAGCTTAAAAAGCTGGGATCTGGTTCCAAGGATGGGACAGGAGTGTGGCTTCACATCCCTTGTCACAACTGGGCCGTGATTTGTCCTTTGAGCAAGAGCTTGCACCTCTTCCCCCGGGAAAGTGGGTTTGAATTGAGTTGAGCCTGATGTTGTGGTATCCTGGTTCCACAGGTCCCTCTCATCTACACTTCTATTGGGACCTTACAGACTAGGATCTGGTTGGGAGCTGAGGTTTCTCCTGTTGGTACCTCTGAGATTGCCAGTCTTTTTCATGCCTTGGTTCTACATAGGCTGGCTGGAACCAATTCCATGAGTGCAGCTCAAGCTGGGGTCCAGTTGCACAGATGTTGACGGACTGGGATCCAGTTCTGAGGGTGCTGACTTGTGCTGCGATGTGGTCCTTGGGTTATTTCTGACGTCCATTCCCCTTGCATCTGGGTCCTGAAAGTGTTCAATCTGTTTGACAAATGATATCTTTTATTAGTCACATGTACATCGAAACACACAGTGAAGTGCATCTTTTTGCGTTGAGTGTTCTGGGGGCAGCCCGCAAGTGCCTCCACGCTTCCAGCGCCAACATAGCGTGCCCACAACTTCCTAACCCGTACGTCTTTGGATTGTGGGAGGAAACCAGAGCACCCGGAGGAAACCCACGCAGACACGGGGAGAACGTACAAACTCCTTACAGACAGTGGCCAGATTTGAACCCCAGTCGCTGGCATTGTAAAGCATTATGCTAACCACTGCGTTGCCTTGCGAGTGGTTCTAGTGCCACCTTGACTACATGAACGGCTTCCAGTGGAACCAAGAACTCTAGTGATGTCATTTCCACCCTAAGGCCTGAGTTAAACTGTTGCTCCAACTCCAGAAATGTTCAACAGGCTAGTCAGAAATGGGTGCTGCCGTGTTCCTGGCTCAGTTCCACCCCTTGCTGTGTGTTTAGACATCAAGCCTTTGATGGAATAACATTGCTCATATTTAATGCATCAGGCATTGTCTATGTTTCATTTCACTCCAGACCTCAGACTAATATATGATCACGGAATTCTTTCCTCAGGGACAAAACCAATCTGCCCAGCTACCCAATCCTCGCTTCTATTTCAAGGCTCTTTAATTACCATCTGGGAACAGTTGTTAAGGGTTCGTTTATAATCACACTTGTCAGGATTCCACGGATTGTTCTTCTGTATGTTCACAGCAGTCTGAAAGGAAAGGTAAGAGCCAGGAATGGGATTCATTTTCAGTCCTTTTGATGTTTTTCAAGATACCCTGTCTGTTTAAAGGAAATGTTACCATTTACAGTAAATATTTTACATCCTGCGACTCAGGGCAATTCATTTTACTAGAGTGCAATTTAGAAGGTCTTTATGAACTATAATGTTTTTTTATATAAAAGAAGCAAGTCGTATTCAATTAAATCCAGCTGCTAATAATTTATTTTGTCTTTGATTCTGTAAGCTTAGCTTTTATCCAGCTCATTTCTGTTCCAGTAATGTTATTGGCAACAAAGCGCTCCATCTGGCTGTGAGATCAATTATTGCTTGTAGGCTGTAGCATTGCTGTGGGACACAGCAGCTGATCATCTGCTTCTGGTATGGGAACATCTTGTCTGGTGAAATTTTTTTTAACTTCAAAAATAAACTTTATTCATAACAAAGGAAGAAATAGTGCAAAGAAACTTAACGTTCATGGTTGTTGCATTCAGTGGTGTAGAACTTTAAAGAGAGAAAAGAAACCACAAAAACAAACACAGCACCATTGCCATTCGCATGACTCCCTGAGATGATACCCCTTTCACTGTTTGAGGGGCTTTCCCACCCACCTCTGCCCCTCCATGTGCAGTAGCCGAAGAGGCCTAGACTGTGGTCCTTCCCCACAGAGCTTTAGCATTGGCTGCACCGAGCTTCAGTGCGTCCCTCAGCACATACTCCTGCAGCCTGGAATGTGCCAGCCAGCAGCATTCCTTGCGGACATCTCACTGTGCTGGGAGACCAACAAGCTTCAGGCAGACCAAAGGGCGTCCTTCACCAAGCTGATGACCTTCCAGCAGCACTTGATGTCTGCCTCGGGATGTGTCCCCGGGAACAGCGCGTAGATCAGAGAGTCCTCTGTCACGCAGCTGCTAGGGATGAACTGGGACATGGACCTTTGCACCCGTCTCCACTCCCTTTGAGCAAATCCACAGCCTGCAAAGAGGTGGGTGACCATGTCTTCCCCACCGCAGCCATCCGAGGGCAGCGTACATTGGGGGTGATGTCCAGTGAAATGACTTCAGAAAAAGGGTACTCTCGCATTGTGAGATGAGGAATTGAAATATTTTCAGGGCAAAATACTTTGGCTGTATTTTAAAATGAATGAATGTTTGCCACAAGAATTGGCATGTTGTTTCCAGTAACAGCGGTGCTGGAGTGAGTGTGGGTGCAAGTGTTCTTGCCCTGGGGCAAGATGACACTCTCTGTCCTTTCTTGTCATTGTGTGTCCCATTTTAAATAACAGATGATCACACGTGACAGTGTGAAAAGGACCAGAGGTGTCCTTGGGTGCAGTTAGATGATCAGAGCTGTTATCCTCAATTGCCTGGTTTGGACCATTTTCATTTGTTAGATTTTCCGGTGCTTTGTACTTTCAAAAATGGTTCGCCAGACCAGCGGTGAGAACACAGCATGAAAGAAAGTGATCGATTAGCATTCTGTGATCCCACTTTGTTTATCACCACAAGCAGACAGGTATACGAATACACATACAACACACTGAGACAAACACACAACACAGACAAAATGGTACGTGTATGCATGCACACAAACACTCCTACATATTCGCACATGTATGCACGTCCCTCAAGCACGCACACATGTGGACACGCTGTTTTCTTATTTGCGGATTGTGCAGATTAGGTGCCTGAGCAAACAAGCCTCTAGTGTCACTTGATGTTTGCAGTTCTATCCAAGTTCTTTTGATTTGCAATTTTCAAATTGTAAAGTGGTGTGGTTGTGCAAATGTGAATTGTTAAGGAGATGGAACATAGAACAGTACAGCACAGAACAGGCCCTTCGGCCCACAATGTTGTGCTGACATAGCTATTCCCTCCTACCTACAGAATGCCCGTATCCATCTATTTTCCTCGTTCATGAGCTCATCCAAGCCCCTCTTAAAAGTCCCCAATGAGTTTGCTGCCACCACCCTATCAGGCAACGCATTCCAGGCATCCACCACTCTCTCAGTTAAAAACGTACCCCTTACGTCTGTTCTGATCCTACCCCCTCTCACCTTAAGTGATGGTAACTAACAGAGCTGGTAACTAACTGATCAAGAACTGTGTGTGATCAAAGCTGTTGTCACTTTTGAAAGCTGGAAGGCCGCAGGAAAGTCTTTCACTATCCAGGCCACCTCCTGCTCGGCCAGTGACTGTGGTGACCTGGATACTGTCGTTCTCCTGCTCCAGTTACCCTCCTCCATTCTCTTTCACTTGTGTTTTTTTTAACTGCAGCTTCTGCTCTAAAGAACCTGGAGATATTTATGCTTGCACTGATGTTCCAGCTCCCTTAGATCACCTGCCTTTAATCTTCAGAGCCACAAATATCTCTTGCACGCTTCAGTTTATTTTTCTTCTGTCTCCATCCCTTCACTTAAGAATTCCCTAGAACTTTGAACTGTCTGTCAATCAAAAGCAAACCTGCCAACATTGGCTCTCCGGCTTTTTGTTGACAGTGATGTTCAGCTCGAGGACTACTTGTGTTTCTCTTTTCCTTTCTTTCTTTTCAATCTATTAGTTTCCAAATTAATACAGGTTAATATAGAACATCTATGATTGTACGTGTAATACAAAGAGATCAAGAGAACAATCATGACACAGATAATCATAAAGAATAATAAAATATATTAAAAAATCTTTAGATCTCACAATCTCTTAGTAGATGAGTATAATATAAAAGAAAGGAAAGAGAAAGATTTATTGTGTATATAAAAGAAACAAAAAAAATCCCCAAATCAATAAAAAATTGTAAATAATATAACAAACCAAACTGAAAAGAAAATTTCAAAAAAAGGACAAAAAAACTGGACTGAAATTTCTCAATAAAAACAGAGCAATATTATGTCATCAACTCCATTCCTCTGAATTGAAAAGTTATTGAAAAGGGATCTATATCATGTGAAAGTGTTGAATAAATGGACTCCAAATATCTTCAAATTTAAGTGAAGGATCAACAGTACCACTCCTAATTTTTTCCAAGTTTAAACATGATATAGTTTGAGAGAACCATTGAAAAGTAGTAGGGGGTATTGGATCCTTCCATTTAAGCAAAATGGATCGTTTGGCCATTAATGTAACAAAAGCAATCATACAGTTAGCAGAAGCAGATAAATGGCCAGACTCTATCTTTGGTAATCCAAAAATTGCAGGGGTTTTCCATTTTATATAAACATTTTTTTATAAAAATTGCAGTGATAGGGTGGTTTCTCTTCTCCTGAGCCTGCTGTATTTTACTGAATGACTTTGAAATATCGGGAACTTAGCTGATCCTGGA
Organism: Pristis pectinata; assembly: GCF_009764475.1. Classification (NCBI taxonomy): domain Eukaryota; kingdom Metazoa; phylum Chordata; class Chondrichthyes; order Rhinopristiformes; family Pristidae; genus Pristis; species Pristis pectinata. The sequence goes on from NC_067407.1 coordinate 16,248,883, forward strand.
TTGGTGAGTGTCTTAAATAATCCTAGATTTTCTTCCTCCCTCCACCCCGACCTTGCACCCCAATCCTTACTTTAACGTTATAACTGTCTCCTCAGGGCTAGGATTTTCTGACTGGTTTATTTAGAATACAGCACAGGAATAGGCTCTTTGGCCTATGATGCTGTTCCAGCCTAATTAAACAGTAATTAAACTCCTAACTAGACTAATCCCTTCTGCCTACACAATAAGATAAGATCTTTATTAGTCACATGTACATCGAAACACACAGTGAAATACATCTTTTGCATAGTGATTTTGGGGGGCAGCCCGCAAGTGTCGCCACGCTTCCGGCGCCAACATAGCATGCCCATAACTTCCTAACCTGTACGTCTTTGGAATGTGGGAGGAAACCGGAGCACCCGGAGGAAACCCACACAGACACAAGGAGAACGTACAAACTCCTTACAGACAGTGGCCGGATTTGAACCCGGGTTGCTGGCGCTGTAAAGCATTATGCTAACCACTATGCTACCGTGCCTGCCCATATCCATATCCCTCCATTCTCTGCACATTCATGTGCCTACCTAAGACCCTCTTGAGCATGTCTGTCGTATCTGCCTCCACCATCAGCCCAGGCAGCGCACTCCAGGCACCCATCATTCTCTGTGTAAAACAAAATTGCCCCGCACATCTCCTTTGAACTTATTCCCTCTTACCTTAAATGCATGCTCTCTAGTATTAGACACTTTGACTCTGGGGGAAAAAAATACTGGCTGCCTACCTTATCTATGCCTCTCATAATCTTTTAAACTTCTATTAGATCTCCCCTCAGCCTCTGCTGCTCCAGAGAAAACACCCCAAGTTTGTTCAACCCCTCCTGATTGCACCTGCCCTCTAATACAGGCAGCATCCTGGTGAAGCTCTTCTGCACTCTCTCCAAAGCCCCCACATCCTTCCTGTAATGGGGTGACCAGAAGTGAATGCCATACTCCACATGCAGCCTAACCAGAGTTTTAGAAAGCTGCAACATAACTTGTCCCTTGAACTTCATTAAGGCAAGCATGTCATGTGCCACCTTTACCACCCATCAATCTGTGCAGCCACTTTCAGGGAGCTATGGGCTTAGACCCCCAAGATCCCCTTTTTTATTTATTGCAAGGAACTCTGAAATGGCTCAAGCTGTAAAAACAAATGTTTTTTTACATTGTTATCTCACTTAGTACTTGGGGTGTGTTCCCAAGATTAAGCGCACTAATAGAATTGGTGTTGAAAGGGGTCATTGCAATATTTTGTATAGAACGACATGTTACTGACGGTACTGCCATGCCAGGAGACTAGTGTGAGCCCCTGCCCTCCGCAACAATGAATGGCCCACATTTCCACGTGGAGAGGCTGCCTGTGTGGGCTGGTGTTGGGTGGAAATGGGAGAGTAGTGTGGCCACTCAGTGCCCGGCCTTGGGGCTCAGGAGAGCACCCTAATTGGTGCAATGAGTAAGAACCATTGCTGGGAACTGACTGCACAGATCCTATGGGTCTCTCGCGTCGTCTCCTGACGGAAGGTGCGTTACAATGCGGCCCGATGCAAGCTTGAGGAACAGCACCTCATCCTCCATCCGGGCATGTTGCAGTCTTCTGGACTCCATATTGAGTTCTACAGTTCTACCATGTCCCCATGCACCTGCCACCCTTGTCCTCCTCGATGGTAGAGGTTGTGGGTTTGGGAGCTGCTGTCAGAGTGGCTTAGGCGAGAATTTGGAGTGCAGTTTGTAGATGTTAAGACACTGCATGCACAGTGTGCTGGTGGTGGAGAGAATGAGTATTTAGGGTGCTTGTTGGGGGGAAATCAATGGGGCTGCTCTGTCTTGGATGATGCTGAACTCCTTGAGAATTGTTGGCGCTGTACTCATCCGGGTAAGTGAAGAGCTCCTACTTTGTGCCTGGCACATGGCGGGGTGACTTCGGAGTGTCAGAGGCTGAGTCACTTGCCACAGGATACCCAGCACAATTTGACCTGAAAATGATTGGAAGCATGATTTACTTAGGATAAAATCAATTTCTAATCAATCAGGACTGGAAAATGTCAGTATCATGTGACTCATTTTCTAAGCACTGTTCCTCTGTATTCTCAAAAGTCTCTCCTGATTTTCTTGCTCCCATTGCCCCTGAGATGTACAACTCTGAATCAACAATGACAGAACAGTGCACAGCAAACTTCTTCACTGCTGCTTTATCGCTGTCACTTTCCTAAAGCACTTATGCTTCTAGTGGTGCTTTTGGAAGCTCCAGTAAAAACAAAAAATGCTAGACACACTCGGCAGGTCGGGCAACATCTGTAGAAAGAGATTATAAGATATCTTTATTAGTCACATGTACATCGAAACAGACAGTGAAATGCATCTTTGCGTAGAATGTTCTGGGGGGCAGCCCACGAGTGTCATCACGCTTCCGGCGCCAACATAGCATGCCACAACTTCCTAACCCATACGTCTTTGGAATGTGGGAGGAAACCGGAGCACCCAGAGGAAACGCACGCAGAAACAGGGAGAACGTACAAACTCCTTACAGACAGCAGCGGGAATTGAACACGAGTCGCTGGCACTGTAATAGCATTACGCTAATCACTACACTACTGTACTGGTCGAGAAAACAGAGTTAATGTTTCAGGTCTGAGATCCTTCGCCAAAACTGTTCTGATGAATGATTTTTGTCCTGAAACATTAACTCCTGTTTCTCTTTCCACAAATACTGCCTGACCTCTTGTGTGGTTCCAGCATTTACTGTTTCTATTTCAAGATTTCCACCATATGCAGCCTTTTTCTGTTTAAATCTTTTACTTTTAGAAGCTCCACACATTTAGCCATCACCTTGAAGGTTTTCGACCAATCCATTATCACCAGAGTGACATGTTGTTTGACTTGTTCACCTGTCGTCTTGCTGGATGAGCTCTGCTGCTCTGGAGCTGAATTCAAGTCTCTCCAGTATCTAACAATTGGCATGCCTGGCCTTCTTTAACATGTTTAAACTTGCTGGCAACCTGAATTATAAATGACTCTGAATCCTGATTTCTGAACTTTTCAAAAGAAAGTTTGAATGAACTATCATGCAAAACATAAGTTTGGATGAATAATGAGATGGAGTGGAGAATGTTTTAGATTTGGCAGTGATTTTTGATTTGATGGATTGTCCTGCTCTCTCTCTTAGGAAAACACCTGTGCCAGATGTCTGCTCAAGTGTTGCCAGTGCTGTCTGTGCTGTTGGGAAAAATGGCTGCAATATTTGAACCAGGTACTTCTCTCCTGAAAGAAATGGGGTTGGTACAGTAACTGTTAGTCAGGACAGTTTGAAAAGTTATAGACTCATAAATTGGTTTATTATTGTCATGTGTACCGAGGTACAGTGGGAAGACCTTGACACAAATAATTCTGCAGATGCTGGAATCTGGAGCAATACACAAAGTGCTGGAGGAACTCAGCAGGTCAGGCAGCATCCATGGAGGGAAATAAACAGTCGACGTTTTGGTCCGAGACCCTTCATCAGATCTGGAAAGGAAGAGGGCAGAAGCCGGAATAAGAAGGTGGGGGGAGGGGGAGGGGGAGGGGGAGGAGCACACGCAGGCAGGTGATGGGTGAGTTCAGGTGATAGGCGAGTTCAGGTGAGGGGGGAAGGTAGTGGGAGGGGGAGAAGGTGTAATAAACTGAGAGGTGATGGGTAGAAGAGGCAAAGGGCTGAAGAAGGAGGATGTGGCAGGTGGCCTGGCGGAGACCGGCAGGGGCTGGGGCCGGTGGCCTGGCGGAGACCGGCAGGGGCTGGGGCCGGGAGTTTTTCTTCCATCCCAGAGGACCAAGAAATTGCAAAAGAGCATCTACCAGTCTGCTTGGGTTATCATTCCTGCTGTGTTTGAATAGATCCCATCAGCTTCACTTAATTGTCTTATTAATAGCTTTTTTTGTTGAAAATCAAGCGTTGCACTTTGGCTTACAAACATGTTTCTTCACGACCACATTTAATGGTGTTTTTATTAAACTTTTTAAGTAGCGGTCTTGTACATATCCATTGATTTTCACGAACTAAGGAACTTGGATAAATTTCACAAATCATCGGAAGAAATGATGGAGAAAAGTTTGTGGAACCTCTTCCAAAACTGATCACAAAAAGTAATCCCTATTGAGCAGGATCTCATGCCTTTAGGTTGGAAACAAGACCCTCCACTGTGACAGCCTTTCTCCAAGATATTTTCCAGAAAACAATGGCACCCCTTCACCTACTACCTCTTCTCGCTCAAAGCATAATTTCTCCTTTTTTGATTGAAATTTGTGCCATTGCTTAAACTTAAAGGCCGCTGCTTTTGTCTGTGGTTTGAATAGTGCACAAAGCAGGCCTATTGATGCAGCTCTGCCTTTCATGGCTGGAAGGAGCGAGCATGAATGGTAGAAGGTCAAAGGTTTATCAGGGAGCCAGAAAGAGCCAGGGAAAGAGGAACCCTTTGACCAACAAGAGGTGAAGCTGTAATACCCCTACTTACAGCTTCAAGAACTAAATCAGGTTTAATTCTAAATCAGGTTCTAAATTTTTGCTTTATTTAGAAAAGGCATTTAAAATGTCTTATAGTTAATATTCTTTTAAATTAAATCCTTCAATGTTTCTGCTAACTTTTATTTTGAAAATGTCTTTAGCATAATGTTTAGTTTTCAAAATGCATTCCATGTTTTTTTCTTAATTAGATACCTTAAACCTTATTTCTTTCCTTGAAAAAATGTTTTTAAACTATTTGAAGTTAGATTTCTTATCTTAATTCCTCCTTTCTAATAGAGCATATTAATTTTGCAATTATTCCTTAATGTGTTTTTCTTTAACCTGTTGTTTGCACTCTCCTTGTGTGTTATTTTCTATGTCAAGGAGGTTTCTCTAATGAGGAAAATGTCAGTCTTTGGAGGCACAGAGGCACAAATGTATCAGAGAAAAACTAGTTGGTGATAGGTGCAGGAATGCCCATCTGTTTGTTGTCAGACTATTCAAGTTGGAAATAAATGCTGCAAAACTACAGAAGCTCAATTGCCCTTGAGTTTTAGACATCGAGGATGTTTTCCATCTTGTACTTCAGGTTGGCCCTCAGTTTCCTTGCAGAATTTAGTATCTTGGACGATGGCAAGAAGCACCCCTTTGCCTCCTGGTTGTTCCAAGGTATAATACTTCTGGCATAAACACTCAGATTATAAAAAGCAGGATCCGCCGTTGCCATGGCAGCCATCGACCCGTGGCCTCAGTGCATTGCAATGTATCTCTTAGTCTACCACACGGTTCAACCGCTGCACAAAGCAGTGATTTATTCACAGCAAGCAGCCCGTGGAAAAAGGAGAATTGGAAACGTGCCATAGTGCTGTTCTCATGACTCTCAGCTGCCATTGTCATCGCTGGTGGCTGGCCAGAAAATCTGTGCATCCGTACACATCGCGTGGTTTTACCAATAAAACCTGCAATGATACAAATTCTCAAATCTTGTCCTACGATGCTGTTAGGTCTTCTGCGATTGTTTCTAATCCTGAACAACAAACCAATGTTGTTCTAACAGTGTTGTGCTAACAGCATCATGCGCTTAAGGATTAGCTTGAGTCTGATTTGGATTTGAACAAAGATGTTTCTATTGAAAGTGAAATGGAAGGAGAACAACTGAGCCACTTTTTTTTCCCAAAGAAATCCTCACCCAGCTCTCCCTTACTTTGTGATGGACAGCTTGCTTTAATAATTCAGCAACTTGTTTTCTTCAAAGCGGAAGCATTGAAGACTGAGCCCACTCATTCTATTTAAAGATTTTAGTTTGACGTTGTTTGTTGTTAATCTGCCCCTCAGATAATTCTTCAACCCTTGCAGGTCAACTCTTTTTTACAGGTCAAGAAATAAGGAGGAGATTTCTCCAACTGAAGCTGCAAGATTCTTTCTCTCTTCCCTCTGCACCTCCTTACCCTTGATATCTCGTTCTTGACTTTGTTAGTGTGGTGTGACATTTGATAGTTATCCTTCTCCCTGAACTACATGTGACATTTGTGACCAGTTGATTTAAATTGATTGTGCCTTTGATATCCTTTGGAGTTCCTGAGCATCTCCTAAGTTTGTTTTACTGTGAGGCAAAGGTGGACACTCCACCTTTGAACCATAAGGAACCACCCTGGGAGTGCAGTTCAATGGGATGGAGTGTCAACAATGTAATCTAAACTGCCCTAGCTTCACACTGTCCAGGTATCATACTCAGGATAGAAAGTGGATGAACATTCATTTATCCACATTGTGGTTTAAAAGGGGATTGACAGTATTAGCCAAGATAGGGGAAGATATAACAATGTGATTTTGAAAATTGTTCACTAGTCTTCCTTGATCTGAAGCTATTTTCAGTATGGTCTCAAGTTTATCATAGAACCAACTGAACAGATGGAGGCCATTTACCCCAAGTTGCCTGTGCTGGGTCCTTGAAACTGCAATTCAGCTGGATTCTCCCTCCCCTTCCCTCTGCACACATTTTCCTTTTCAAGTATATAGAACATAGAACACAGAACACTACAGCACAGTACAGGCCCTTCAGCCCGCAATGTTGTGCCGACATTTTATCCTGCTCTAAGATCTACCTAACCCTTCCCTCCCACACAGCCCCCTATTTTTCTATCATTCATGTGATCTAGTTTCTACCTAGTTCCCTTCTGAAGTTTGCTGTTGGATCTGCTGATGCAACCCTTTGGCATTGCGTTCTCGATCGCAGCTCAATGAGTGAGGAAAGTGTTCTCATCCCTCCCCCCCCGTGGTTCTTTTGCCAACCCTTGTAACTCTATGTTCTGTAGTACTCAAACCTCCTACTAGTGAAAGCTTTATTCTATCAAAACCGCTCAGAAATTTGAATTTCTCAATTAAATCTTTCCTTTTCTGTTTCATCATAAGATGCACAACCCAGTGCTCTTGACTCTCCCATTTAGCTTGACTCTCTTCTCCCTGATTTAATTCTGGTAGATCTTGTCTGCACTCTCTCCAAGGTCACAATCACCTTCCTGATGTGTGATGTTTGGAAGTGGACGCAGGACAGAATTTTAATGGGGAATAGTGCTTTAAATGTGTGTTAACCATAGCTCCCTATTAAACAGTTATCGCCATCCCTGCCTCTCCTGCCACGCAATGATTTGGCACATGCAGATCCTGTCAGTGCCTGTGGGGAGGGGGTGTCGGTCAAAGAGAAAGAGGCTCAGCAGTTTGATGATCTGAGCTGCTTCAGAACAACAGGACTTTTCATAGTTGTACATGAGAAAGATTGAATAGCTGTCGAGGGTCGGCGCAGTGTTCACTTAGCTAATATCATCGGTTGCGGATTTTGAACTCTTGGAAGTCGGTCTGTGTGAGACGAGAGAGTACTAGAGTTCAGCAAGGCACAGAGACCAGTGATTATCTCAGAGGCTGGGGGCTATTAGCAGCGGGCATCAGCTTAGTCCCAGGCACAAAGCTTTCCACAGATCTCAACAGCTGAAACCATTGGCACAAACATCTTGCAATTCGGAATGCGGGTGGGTGGATTGTTTCCTGGCAGAGGTCTTGACTGATGAGAAGACAGCCAATGTTTCTGTGATTTCTTACTATACCGAGCACAATCGCTGATTTCCATGCTATTTACAAAAGCGTACTCGGGGAACTGCTGGAGAGGACCTGAATTTCCAAGCAATGAGCTACACCTGTGTGAAATAATTTATTCTTGTCAGTAGTCTCAAAGGAGAAACAACAGGAGATGTTCCTGGAGCAGTCCTTGCCATGAATTCTATGCAGAACATGTACAGAGAGCTGGCACGTATGACAATTGGAGTGCAGCCTTCACAAGGATAGTTGAATATACACACTGACAGGAGTGTCCTTGTATTAGAAAGAGCTGCCTGTGCCAGGCTCACTCATTTGACTCTTGGTTAACCTGGCTTGCCCATTGCAGGTCGTGTCAGTGCTTTTGGGTATTTTGTTGATAGGGAAGTTTTCTTTCTTTCTTCAATCTTTTTATTAAGTTTCAAATAAATTTCAAATTAATATACATAACATTAGTGATTATACATATGGTACAAAGAGATCGGGATAACGATAATAACAGTTAATATATACACTTACACAATAGGGAAGTTATGTTACAGTTGTACAAGACATTGGCGAGGCTGCATTTGGAATATTGTGTTCTGTTTTGGTCACCCTGCTATAGGAAAGATGCCATTAAGCTGGAAAGAGTGCAGAGGAGATTTACGAGGATGTTGCCAGGACTCGAGGGACGGAGTTATGGAGAGAGGTTGAGCAGGTTGTGACTTTTTTCATTGGAGTGTAGGAGAATGAGGGGTGATCTTATAGACACGTATAAAATCATGAGGGGTATAGACAGGGTGAATGAACACAGTCTTTTTCCCAGGGGTGGGGAATCAAGAACTAGATGGCATAGGTTTAAGGTGAGAGGCGAGAGATTTAATAGGAACCTGAGGGGCAACTTTTTCACCCAGACGGTGGTCAGTACATGGAATAAGCTGCCAGAGGAAGTGGTTGAGGCAGGTACATTAACAACATTGAAAACGTACTTGGACAGGTACATGGATAGGGAAGGTTTAGAGGGATATGGGCCAAACACAGGCAAATGGGACTGGCTTAAATGGTATTCTTTCTCGGCATTGGAGCAGTTGGGCCAAAGGGCCCGTTTCCATGCTGTGTGAGTCTATGTCTCTAAGTGATTTGTACCGAGTAGTCAGAAAAGGCATCAAGAGGAAAAAGAAAATGAAGAGCAATACAGAACTACCCACTCGTGAGGTAAATTAGAGGCATTTAGCACAAGTTTGTGTGTCAACATGTGTATTCTAACAAGCCAGCTTGGAATATCACCTGACTGGGAGATGGTATGAGCAAGCTTCCCTTAAAAAGATTGCTTGGAATATACAGCCTTGAAATCTCATTCTGCCATTGTAGCAGAATGATGCCTTCAAATCTGTTTCCTCAGCTCTTCCAGGCAATTTGGCATCCTCTCCTCAACAGCTAGCATGGCAAAGAAATCCATCCAAGCGTTTTCAGTGTCAAAAACTGATAAAAGCAAAGTGCTGGAGACAGTCAGCAGGTCAGGCAGCCTCTGTGGGGAGAGTTAACAGTACAGATCAATGATGTTTACTCAGATCTTCTACTATCTGCTTCCTGTTATATTAATGAAGACTGACGAATCAGGATACAGTCTAAAGCAGGTGATGACCATGTCATTTTCTATTGCTGTCTTGTGTCAGTGAAAAACCATTATGGGGAGCCAGTTTTTGAATACTGAGGGAATTGTACTGGGGCCAGTGTTAGTCTGCTTGCTAATGTTAATGGAAATCTTAGTAGGGGAGTTATGTTTTATACTTCTAGCTTTATTTTGCTGGAAATAAATTGGGGGAAATGCACCGTTTTGACTTGAGATGGGCTTGTTTAAATGGCTTCTATATACAAAGACATTCCAGTCAGCCCACTTCCCACTGCAGATGGAGATCTTGTCACTGCTGTCTAGTGACTCAGTAAGGACAGGATTTTAATTTCAATTCTGTGTAATTTGAATTGCCTGTTGGCACTCACCACCTTCATTCGTATATTGAAAGTGAATCTTTGATCCGCGGAAGGGGTGCAGAGCAAGTACGTTTATTGCATTTGCAAAGCGGTGGTGAAATACGTTATTGTAGGAAAGTCATAAAGAGGCAGTTGCAAAATGATCCATTGAACAATGCTCAGTCAATAAACTCATTGTACAATGTAAGCTTCCCATTTTCACTTTCAGAATGCATACATTGCAACTGCGATCAACGGGACAAATTTCTGTACCTCAGCCAAAGAAGCTTTCCTTCTCATTGTCAATAATGCACTGAATGTGGCTGCAGTCAATTGCTTTGGAGACTTTCTATTGTTTCTTGGAAAGGTGAGTACTTTAATGCCCATTAAGAGACTGGTATTTGTTAGGCTTCTGAAGGGTTCTGCTAAATATTGGTTTTTAATGTGGATCATTATTAGCAGTAACTCCATAATAAGCACAGCTGGAGATGCATTTCCTGTAGTTACTGGAATTATTAACATTTTGCAACTTCACTATTACATAAGCTGTAGCTGAACTCCCAAGATTTATTTGAGTCCCCGGACTGAATTCAAGTCCCATTCCAGAAATTTGGGCACAGGAGTCCAGATGTGGTCCAGTGAGGGAATGCTGACTGTGAGGGGTGCTCCTTGCCCTAACTGCTCTCTCAAATGGAAATCAAAGATCCCGTGGCAGTTTTTGAAGATAAACAGGGTGGTTTTCCCCAGTGACCTGGCCGATATTTGTTTATTCTTCAGCCCTGAAAAGGAGTATCTGGACATTATCACATTATGGTTTGTGGGAGCTTGCTGTGCACAAATTGGCTGCTGCATTTCCTGTGTTCTAACAGTGACAAAACTACAAAGAGTACTTTACTGGCAGTAACATGCTTTAGGGCACCCCGCATTTTGTGGTAGATACTATTTCTTTGGGACCCAAGGATTTTTATTATATTGACTATGTCCCAATGAACACTGTATGATATGAAAAATTAAACAATAAAAATATGATCTTATGATTTTAATAATGGTCCCAGTGGAATACTTGCGTGGTTTAAACTTAGAATATAGGAAAGAAACAGCAATAGGCATTTGGGATGACTGTGTTTACCCCGTCTTTTACTAAGATCATGAGTGAACTCTATATCAACTCCACTTTCTTACTGGGTCCCCTTAATACAAAGTACCTTGTTAAAGGTGCTACATAAATGAAGCTCATTATTTAATACCATGTTCCCACAATACAAAATGTGTTCTTCTTGCGTTGACTGTTAATGCAGGAATGCACTTTTCATCCTAGAAATAACCAAATGCAAATTCAACAGGCGGTTGAGAGAGTTTTAAACCACTTTCAAATCTGCATCTTTGTGGGATCCTGTTATTGTAAAGAATGCAGCATATTTAATTCACCACTGCAATGCAGAACTCGAAGCCCAGGCTGACACTCCAGTGTGTTACAAGTACAATCAATGCATTATTAACTGCATTGAAAAGATGAGATGTGAAACCGAGTTCCCATCTCTCTGCTGCAGTGGTGCTGGTGGACCTTTGGAGAGGAGTGAAGTGTCCTTGTTTTCATGGGTCTCCAAGCAGTTCTCACCCAACTTTAGATGCATTTCCAGCAGGGACTTGCAGGAATAGAGGAGCATCCCCTTCACTATTCCAGGCTAAGTGTAGCATCCATGGTATTGACCTAGGATGAGGTCAGCTTACTCAAGAGAACCTTCCAAACCTGAGTCAGAATGGTTCCACTCTATAAGCTGAATGAGCTATCAATGGCGCTGAAGTGTTGCTTCTGTTGAATGAGTTGTCCCCAGATACTCCCTTCACATCTGAATATAGCCACCTGGATGAGGTATGGAACGGCAGTCAGATTTCATTATCCTGGTTTAGAGTTGGAGCTATCGACAATGAAGAGTTGGCTGTAAAAACCTCATGTATATGAGTTGATAAGATAATTGCCCTCCTTCAGTAGTGGCGTTTTGCTTGGCTTTTGTGAATGTAATGTACATCAGTACTTGTTCTTTTCAGGTGTTCATTGTGTGTTTCACAGTCTTCGGAGGCCTCATGGCATTCAACTACAACCGTGACCTGAATGTTTGGGGAATCCCTCTCATATTGGTGTCCTTTTTTGCCTACTTGGTGGCACATTGCTTCTTATCAGTGTTTGAAATGGTGGTGGATGTCTTGTTCATGTGCTATGCCGTCGACCTGGCAACAAATGATGGGTCTGCAGCAAAGCCATACTTCATGGATAAGGAGTTAATGGTAAGTGCAAGGGGAGCACTGACCCTGCTAATTTCCACTTCTATAGCAAGTGAAAGACAGGAGTGCTGAGAGGGAGGTTCATAATGTCCCATTTTGCATGTTAGTTAACGTTATTCAATAATACCACGTAATAATGTCACCGTGGTACGTGTCTGACAGACGCTAAGGGAAGGTTGCTGGGTGGGTTGTCACACGGTCCTGTAATGATGTCAGTACCATGCTTGCAGTTCAATAACCCTAAAATACAAACACTGGTGCAAATGCTCAGTAGGTCAGGCAGCATTTGTAGAGAGGGAAGTGGACTCAGCATTTCAGGTCAATGACCTTACATCTGAACAAGGAAAGGTTAGAAATAAAACATATTATAGGTTGTAGGGAGGGCGGAGAGAACCATGGGGAATACTGTGGAAGGATAAAGCCCAGCAGAGAACGAACAACACCAGTGGCAGTGGTGCCCACTGAGAGATGGTGGAGAAGGTTTGTAAATCGCAGCTGATCTGTCTGGAGGAGAAGGTGTTGGATGTGCACGAGATGAATGAAAACAGAGGAGGGGGAGAACTAGTGAGCAGTGTTGGAGCTGCTGGAATTTGGAAATAAAATGGATTGCTGAGAATGCTCAGTCAAGCTGGCAGAGTCATTTTTTTTATCACTGACGTATGTCATGAAATTTGTTGTTTTGCGGCAGCATCTGTGGTAAATGAAGAATGGAGTTAATGTTAAAGCTTACATCAGAACTTCCCCGTGTGGTGAGTGATTTACCCCCTTGTGTCAGAACTTCCCCGTGTGGTGAGTGATTTACCCCCTTGTGTCAGAACTTCCCCGTGTGGTGAGTGGTTTACCCCCTTGTGTCAGAACTGCTCTGTGTGATGAGTGATCTGCCTCCTTGTGTCAGAACGGGCCCGTGTGATGAGTGATCTGCCTCCTTGTGTCAGAGCTGCCCCGTGTGATGAGTGATCTGCCTCCTTGTGTCAGAGCTGCCCCGTGTGGTGAGTGATCTGCCTCCTTGTGTCAGAACTGCCACATGTGAGTGATTTACCCCCTTGTGTCAGAACTGCCCCATGTGGTGAGTGATCTGCCCACTTGTGTCAGAACTGCCCCATGTGGTGAGTACTTTACCCCCTTGTGTCAGAACTGCACTGTGTGGTGAGTGATCTATCCCCTTGTGTCAGAACTGCCCTGTGTGGTGAGTGATCTGCCCCCTTGTGTCAGAACTGCCCAGTGTGGTGAGTGATCTGCCCCCTTGTGTCAGAACTGCCCCGTGTGGTGAGTGATCTGCCCCCTTGTGTCAGAACTGCCCCGTGTGGTGAGTGATCTGCCCCCTTGTGTCAGAACTGCCCCGTGTGGTGAGTGATCTGCCCCCTTGTGTCAGAACTGCCCCGTGTGGTGAGTGATCTGCCCCCTTGTGTCAGAACTGCCCCGTGTGGTGAGTGATCTACCCCCTTGTGTCAGAACTGCACCGTGTGATGAGTGATCTATCCCCTTGTGTCAGAACTGCCCCGTGTGGTGAGTGATCTGCCCCCTTGTGTCAGACCTGCCCCGTGTGGTGAGTGATCTGCCCGTTTTGTCAGAACTGCCCCGTGTGGTGAGTGATCTGCCCCCTTGTGTCAGAACTGCCCCGTGTCCTTCTCCATAATTACACTCTCAAAAATTATGCGCACTACTGCCCCTTTTATAGTAGGACTATCTGTGTATTGGCTCAAAAAACTTTTCTGGAAGCACTTCAAAAATTCCAGGCCTTTCAATCCTTTCAAACTAAGGCAAACCCAATTAATAATGGGGAAGTGGAAATCGCCACTACTGTAACCCTATTATTCTTGCAACTCTCTGTAATTTGCCCACGTACCTGCTCCTCTGTCTTCTGCTGACTGCTGGGAAGCCTGTAATACACACCAGCAAAGTGAACATCCCCTTTTTGTTCCTCTATCCATGTAGTCTCATTTGAAGAGCCTTCATGGATATCCTCCCTCATTCCTGCAATACTGGACTCAATGGCATCTCCTCCCTTCCTTCGGTTCCCTCCCCCTCCCTCTGCCAATTCCCAACCGTCTCACCTGAAAATACTACACCCTGGCATGTTTAGTTGTCAGCCCTACCCTATTAAATATGTCTCTGTGGTAACAACCATATCATATTCCTGTGCAAATCTACACTCTCACTACTAGTTGAAACTCCTTTCCATTAAAATAGAAGCAATTTAGCCTTGCATTCCTCCTGTGTACGTTACCACACCAATGTTTCCTCTGACTATTGGTATTGGTTTATCGTTGTCACTTGTACTGAGGTACAGTGAAAATCTTGGCTTGCATACCATTCGTACAGCTCAATTCATTACACAGTGCATTGAGGTAGTATGGGGTAAAAACAATACAGAGTAAGGTGTCACAGGCTAAATTAGTTTTTGTTCTATACTTGACTGCACCTCCCCTCCCCCCAACTGTACATCTGCACTGTGCCCCATTCCCCTGCCAAATTAGTTTAAATCCTCCCCTTTGCTTTTCCTGTATCTGCTTAATCTCAATGCTTTCTTGAAATCACATGGAGCAAATGTAATTTGCTGCAGATTGGCTTCTGTGATGGTGGGAACCTTTGGAAGGAGCCAAGGTGGATCATCCACTTGTCACTTCTAGCTGAGTGTGGTTACCAAATGCTTTTGTCCTTGGCATTTGTATGCTGGGCTTGTCCATTGTAGAAAATGGGATATTCTGAGAGACTCTTCCTCTCATGAGCTGTTTAATTGTCTACAACTCGATGTGGCAAGATTCCAAAGCTTTGATCCGATCTGTTGGTTGTCTATTGCAATACAAGGGTATCCTCAGTGTAAAGGTAGGACTTTGTCTCCTCAAGGACTGTGTGGCGATCACTTCTACCAATGTTACGGGTGCTTCTGACACAAGTAGATTGGTGAGAATGAGGTCAAGTAGGTTTAATCCATTGGTGTTGGTCCACTCCCTACCTGCACCAATGAATTAAACCTACTTGACCTCATTCTCACCAATCTGGTAGCTATGCCCTTCAGGACTTGGCAGGCTTGGGCTGTTGTGGTGGTACCAAATCACTTTTGGTGATGAGCACTGTCCATTCTGGCCCTTTGCTACTTTCAGTGCTTCTTGCTAGGTGTTGCTGAATATCGATTCATCAGCTGAGGGAGAGACAGTAAATGGTGATCAGGAAGAAGTTTTCTTGCCCATGTTTGACCTGATGTCATGTCAAGGGTTCCAAAGACTACTGTCTCCTGCCTGTATACCAGTGTGCTGCCACCTTTGGTGGATGTGTCTCAGCAGTGGCATAGAGCGGGCCCAGGGATTGTGACAGAGCAAACCAACACATTGTCTGAAAGGTATGGTTCTGTGAGAATGAATATATCAGGTCAGTTTAGGCACCAGTGGCCAGATGTTTGTGAGGAGAATTTTGCAATGCTGACTGGGTTGGCTGTGTCTTTGCCATATCTGAATTCAGTGCCTAGATCCATCCAGTTTTATCCTTTCTCTGTTTCAATTTAGTAGGAATGCTACAAATGAATAGCTTGCAGGGCCATTTCAGATGGCATTTAAGTGTCAACTACATGTATGGGTCTGGAGTCAGCTATAGGCCAAACTGGATAAAGATAGCAAGTTGCCTCCCCCAAGGAACATTAGTGAACCAGGTCAGTTTTTACAACTGTTTGGAAGTTTGGTGGACTTAATACCACAGAGTCGGAAAAACTGGGAGAATGGAATGGTCTTTTACAGGAAGCAGATTGGGAGGAGGCGTAATCAAGATAGTTGTGGGAATCTGTGGACTAACGTATCCCCTGAGATAGACCTAGAGAAGTTGAGAAAGGAAAAAGTCAAATGGAGCATGTGAAAGGGAGAGTGGTAAAGAAACTGGCAGCGAAGGAAGTGAAACTTTCAACATCTGCAGGAGAGCAGAAGGTAGTACCAATACAGCAATCAGAGTCCCAGAGAAAGAGGTTAAGGAGGTGCCCTGAGTAGGGGACAAAACAAGGACAGTTCCACAAATCCCACAAAAACAGGGATAACATGGTCCCATGAAGGTTCCCATAGCTACATATTTGACCTGGAAAAAGTGAGTGGAGTTGAAGGAGAAGTTGTTCAACTAGGCGAAGGAAGATGCTGGTGGAGGGGGACTTGGGCCTCTGCTCAAGGAAAAATCAAAGGGTTCTCAGGCCATCCTGCTGTTGGTTGTCCAATCCATTTCCATCCGTGTTATAACTGAGCTGGTTAAGGCCAGGAAACTGGGAACTATCAAAGTGGCAGTTGTCACAGATGTAATTGGGAAGAGACTGGAAAGAGGAGAAAGAATAGAGGCAAGACATGAATAAATAAGTTTATGGACAAACTAAAATTATGGGTCCTGCACCTCCATTGCACACCAAAGACTCATCTTAACTTTACTTCCCCTATGGCATTCCAAAGGAACCAAATCCTCCTCAGTTCCCAGGTTCAGTCTTCCATCAGCCACCACTCCCCACACATCCACAGGAGGTACAACTAGTTTATTATTGTCACGTGTACCGAGGTACAGTGAAAATCTTGTCTTGCATACTGTTCATACAGATCAATTCATTACACATTGAGGTAATACAAGGTAAAACAATACAGAATGTAGAATAAAGTGTCACAGCTACAGAGAAAGTGCAGTGCAGGTAGACAATAAGGTGCAAGGTCATAAGGTAGATTGTGAGGTCAAGAGTCCGTCTTAATGGCTACCACTTCCCTTCCTACCATTCAGGGACCCAAACACTTGTACTTCTTCCAATTCAGTTTATTACATTTAAAATTCACAATATTATCTCTTCTAAATTGGAGAAACCATAATGCAAATTGAGTGAACACTTTGGGGAACTCCTCCATTTAGTCTGCTTGGCTGACTCTGAGCCTCTCTAATTCTCCATTCCACCCCCACTCTGATCTTTGGTCTCTTACACTGTTTCGATGAAGCCTAATGTAAACTCGAGGAACAGCACCTCATCTTCTGTGTCGTTATGTTGCAGTCCTCAGCATTTGATTTTGCATTCAACCATTTCAGATAAGTAGCCTTTCCAGCTTCCCTCAGAACCTGTCAGTCTGAATGCAAAGTCATCAACCTCAGTTTCCCACTCTCCACAGATGCTGCCTGGCCTGCTGAGTATTTCCAGCAGTTCCGGTGTTGTTCATCTCTCAATTCCAGCACTCTTTTATTTTCTCTCTCCCACCTTCATTAACATCGTCTCTAGACAGATCCAATGTGATTATCAAACCTTCACTCCGCTCTCTCAGTCTACGCCACCGTCACTTGTGTCATTGACATCATTAAACTGGAAAGAGTGCAAAGAACAATTACGAGAATGTTGTCAGGACTCCAGGGCCTAAGTTTTAGGGAGAGGTTGGGTAGGCTAGGACTTTATTCCTTGGAACATAGGAGACTGAGGGGTGACCTTATAGAGGTGTATAAAATCATGAGGGGCATAGATAGGGTGAATGCACTCAGTCTTTTACCCAGGGAAAGGGAACCAAAAGTTAGAGGACATAGGCTTAAGGTGAGAGGGGAAAGATTTAAGAGGGAACTGAGCAGCAACTTCTACATGCAGAGGTTGGTGCATATGTGGAGAGGGATATGCACCAAATGTGGGCAAATGAGACAAGCTTTGGTGGGCACTTTGGCCGGTATGGACGAGTTGGGCTGAAGGGCCTGTTTTCGTGCTGTTTTATTCTGACTATTTGATCCCTCCTGATCTCCACCCTATCACAGGCATTCCCTTTGTTCTCCCCACCCTCCCTCTTCTCTGCAACTTAAAACATATTTTATTTCCCCTTGTTCTGGTGAAAGGTGATCCACCTGAAACACTAGCTCTAGTTTCTCTCTCCACTACAGATGTTGGCTGACCTGAGTATTTCCTGCATTTTATGTTTTTTATTTCAGATTTTTATTTCCTGCAGTTTTTTTTTGTTTTCAATTGTGATAGTAAACTATATTTATTTAATGCATTGTGTATGAGTTAGTTATACTCTTCACTAGAAGTACCCACAACGCACCACAGACACAGAGCTAAAATACTGCAGGTGGTAGAATTCTGAAACAAAACAGAAGCTACATCCATGGACATCATTGATCTGAAACACAAACTCTATATTTTTGTCTCCATGGGGGCTGCCTGATCTGCCAAGTATTTCCAATGTTTTCTTTTATTAATATAGTCAGAATTATACTCTGGTTACTTTCCTCAGCCTTCAGAGTCATCATGTCTGGCTCTAACTTTCTGATGCGACCTTTCCCTTTCATGACTTGAAATCTCATGGAATTTAATTAAATGCAACAAACTGAATCTGCTCTATCCTTCCATTGGGCTTTTTTCCAGATGAATATGTTAGCAATCATTGATAAATGGGACTGTATAAACAATGACTTATTGGACCAGTGACCCTAGACCTGACTTGCTGGTAGACTCACTGCCTGTGGTCTCTACCCTGCCAGCTCTTATTTTTCTGCCTCTGGAGGGGTAGATGAGCTGTTTATTTGGTCAGGGAACATGGACACTGCTGGCAACACTGGAATTTATTGTCCACATTAATTACCCCTGAGCTGAGGAGGCAGTGAAGCGTCATAAAGACATACAGCACGGAAACAGGCCCTTCAGCCCAACTCGTCCATGCCAACCAAGATGTCTATCTGAGCTAGTCCCATTTTCCTGCATTTGGTCCATATCCCTCTCAACTTTTTATATCCATATACCTGTCTAAATGTCTTTTAAACATTGTAATTGTACCTGCCTCTACACCTTCCTCTGGCAGCTCATTTCACATACCCACCACCCCCTGCATGGAAAAAATTTCCCCTCTGGTCCCTTTTAAATCTTTTCCCTCTCACCTTAAATCTATGTCTTCTGGTTTTGGACTCCCCTACCCTGGGGAAAAAGACTGTGGCGACCAACCTTATTTATGCCCCTCATGACTTTATATACCTCTATAAGTCAACCACATTGCAGGATCTGGAGTCGGATGTAAAGCAAACTGGGTAAGGGTGGCAGATCTCTTTCCCTGAAGGAAATTAGTGAACCAGATTGTTTACATACAGTTTCATGGTTACCATTACTGAGGCTAATTTTAATTCCAGATTTATTCAATTACCTTAATTTAAATTCCACAACTGTCATGGTGGGATTTGAACTCATGCCTCTGGATCAATGGTCCAGAACTCTACACAGTTACAGACCAGCAGTCAGTGTCCATTAAATGTGAAAGTGCATCAACGTTTTGTGATGTTTTAAGGCAAAATAACTCACACCTTTATCTGCATTTACTTCTTCCACAGGTTTGGTGACCCACCAATTTTCCTCTGTGGGAGAGATGCAAAGTGCATCTAGCCCTTCCATTCTCAGCCCCTAGACTGAGTTCACGGAGCAGACCTCCAGCTCAGACTCCCAGCCATCACACACTAGTCTGAGCTGGGCAAGGTGCAACCAGCCAACAGCTGGTGACTCCCCCCCATGACTGGTGCCTATCAGTCAGTTCGACTCCGCCTTTGGAGCAAAAAGCTGCAGATACTGGAAAACCGACACAAAAATAGGAAATGCTGGAAGCACTCAGCAGGTCAAGTAGCGTCTGTGGGAAAGGAATCAGAGTTGACATTTCAGGTCGAGGACCTTCCAGCAGAAATGAAATATTGAGAAAACAACTGGGCTTTAAGTGGGAGGAGTGAAGAGGAGGTTTGTAATAAGGTACAAACCAAAGTTACTTTAAAAATCAGCAATTAGAGAGGATTAAAAAGTTAGACAAATTGAAACAAAGCTTCCAGTACTTGGCTGAGCTTGTTCTTTGAACAACTTCTGTCCTTTGAGTCCACTCACTTCTCCAAGTCAAAAGTGTAGCAATGGAAATGCCCCTGTCTTTTTTGGATACTTGAAAACGTCTCTGTTTCAGTTCTAATCGGACCCCTTCATCCAAATCCTTTTCCATTACATTGATGACTGTATTGATGCTGCTTCCTGCACTTGTACAGAACTCAAACATTTCAGTATCTTTGCTGTCAATTCCCATCCTTATGTGGTCCATATTCAGTTCTTCCCTCCCCTTTCTTGGCACCTCCACCTCTATCTCAGGGGAGTGGCCAAGATTCATTCAAAGCTGACTGACTCCCATGGTTATCCCCACTGCACCTCCTCTCACTTTGCTTCCCGTGAGGACTCTATTCAATTCCCCCAGTTTCTCCATCTCTGCTGTATCTGCTCAGCGAAGATACTTTCCACAACAGTGCCTTTAAGACGCCGTCCATTTTGCTTAACTATGGCTCCCACTCTGCCATACTTGACAGGGCTCTCAATCATGTCACCTCTACTTCTTTGCTTTATCCCCTCTCAATGATAAGATTCCCCTTATCTTCACCATCCACCTCATCAGCCTTCACATCCTGCCACTTTCAATGAGGTTCCACTACCAGACATACTTCCCCTTCCCCTCTGAGCATTCCGAAGGCACCATTCCTTCCTGCTGGTCTTCTCTTCCAACCAACATCTGCTCCTCTTTTCACAGCACTTTCCTGCGCAACTCCCGCCCTCCTACATCTTCCCTTCCTATCTAGTGTTTCGCATTTGGTGGTCACTATATTGTTGCCTCCAACTGAGAAGCCAAATGCAGATTGGGTCATTTATTCAATCTGCAAGGGTGACTCTAAGTTCCCAGTCGCCTGCTACTTTAATTCTGTATTGTATCCCACTCTGACTTCTCTCTGTTCAGCCTCCTGCATTACTCTGAGGATGTCCAGTTTAAGCTTAAGGAACAACACTTCTTTTACTTGGACACATTGCAACCTTCAGGGCTACATACTGAATTCACCATTTTTGAATAATCTCCCCGCTTTCCTCACTCTGTCTCTCCACAGGTTGTCCCTTCTGTTTCAATTCTTTTTCTTTTCTTTGGCTTCTGTCTCTAACTGCTAACTTTTAATTATTACTTTAGCCTGCACCCCATTACAGACATCCCTGCCAACCCCATTCTCTCCAGCCTTCCCTCTTTGCAACTGAAAACACACTTGTTTTCTCACTTTTGATGAAGGGTCCTTGACTTGAAGTGTCAGCTCTTGTTTCTCTCCCCTCCAGTGCTGCTTGGCCTGGTAAGTGTTCCCACATATTCTTTCCTCGTTTGATTCGGCCCATTACTTTGGTAACTTGGAAAAAGTAAACCAACCGGCACTTAACAACAGCTGATGATGTACTAATCTGTGGCTTTCCTTCATCACATTGAGAGATGAGATACTCCGGGACCAGCTGACCTTTCAACTGCTACGTTAAACTGACTCTTCTGTTGACCTAAACTAGTTCCTAAGTTCAAGCAATATTTGCATTGGTCTGCTCTAAGGATTGGAGGTGTCAGTCGAGAAGAACTTGCAAGCTTGCTTAATAATTGACTCTTTGTGTGTGTTTGTGTTTGTGTGTGTAGTTGCATGCACAGTCATCATGGTTTTATTAGCATTACAGTTTTGTTTTTCAGAAATCCTATTGGCATAGAATGATACTTTCGTATAGACCATCAGATTAACTCTATTGTTTCTCTCTAGAAATTTATAGGCAAAACCAATGAAAAAGTAACGAGGAGCAGTGGACGTGACAAAACGAACCAAGAAAGTAACAGATACGTGGCAGAACTACAGCCAATGGTCAGTGTTGAAAACTGTCGCAGTAATAAGTGTGTTAAGTTGCTGCACAATGGTTTTAATCCAAATCCTCCCCCTGTAGACGTTATGAAATTGTTCCACTGTAAAGTACGAGCCATAAGAGGCAGATAAAATTCCTTGTGTTTTGAAGCATGAGGTGCATTTCCTGAGGGGTTGATTGAATTAAAACTCACCCCATCAAAACCAAAGTCAGGATAAGATTTAACTTGAAAATATTGTATTTAAGTGGATAATTTGAAGGGTGAGAAGAGAGTTCATCTAACGTAGAGGTGAAGTTTCTGATATTGGCCAGTAAGATACTTGAATGAGATGTAGAATTCAACAACTTTAATTTACACATCTCCCTGTTTTAGAGCTGGGGGAAAAATGCCCAGTTATCTTAAGTAGAAGGATCACAAACAATGGTTATTTTTACAAAGAATGTCTTTCTGGAGTTTGATTATGGCAGCTTTGCTGCTGTACACAAAGTAGGAGCAGGAGTAGGTCACTAGGCCCCTCAAGCCTGACCCACTATCCAATATGATCTATGCTGGCCTCAACTCCTCTTCTGTGCCAGTTCCCCATAACCCTCAGTTCCTTGATCTTTCAAATATTTATCTCTCTCCGCCTCAAGTGTATCTAATGATCTGGCCTCCACCATCCTCCGGGGCTCAGAATTCCAGAGATTCTCCACCCTCTGGGAAAAGATATTTTTAAGTACCTCAGTTTTAAATGATCGGCCCCTTATTTCGTAGCTATGTCCCCTTGTTCGTTACTCTTCCACTAGTGAGAACAGCTCAGCATCTACCCTTACCCCTCATTCTCCTAAACTCCAATAATGATTAAGTTGGTCTGAAGGGATTTTGACAGGCAAGAGATGTGGTTATCCTGGAACTATCATGGAAGTATTGTATTGAAAGTTCACAAAAAAACCTGAGCAGGAATAGGCCATACAGCTCCTTGACCCTGCTGTGCCATTCAGTGATAACCCTTTGTTCCAGATTCTCCCACAAGGGGAAATGTCTTTTCATGATCTATCAAGTACCCTTGAAATATTATATTTCAATAAGATCACCTCTCATTCTTCCAGCATGTTAACATAGGAGAAGGCCCTTCGGCCCATTAGTAGTTAAATGCCTAAGGGAGTAAACTAATCCCTTCTGCCTACACAATGTCCATATCCCTCCAGTCTCTGCACATCCATGTTGTGCTCAGCTCAATCCAGCCCATTACTTTAGTAATGTTGGGAAAGCAAACCACCCAGCAGTGAATAACAGCTGTTGGCAGAGTACCAACCTGTAGGTCTCCTTCATCACCTTAAGCGCCCAAACTGCTCAATTGTTTTCCATAAAGCATCTCCTTCATCCCAGGAATCGACATCATGAACTTTCTCTGAACTGCCTCCATTGTAAGTGTTTCCTTCCTTAAATAAGGGGATCATAACTTTGCAGTACACCAGGTGTGACCTCACCGACACCCTACTTTTGTACTCTTGCCCCTTGCAATTAAGGCCAATGTTCCATTCGTCTGCCTAATTACTTCCCGAGAGAGGAAATGGTTGTCAGACAGGAACTCTTTGAGAATGGGAATGACGCTGTCCAAGTGGAGCAGTTTGGTGATCTGAACTTGGGTCCCGGTGGAGATAATCCTAATGGGAACATGAGGTACATTGGAAAGAAACTACAGAATTAACAGCTCAAAAGTTTAGGAGTGGAAGGAGGAAGATTCTGGAGTAAAGAAGTAAGCAACCCACATTCCCTCTTGCAAGTGCTGACAGAGGAAGAGTGTAAGGAGAAGATGGGAGGTTGTTTAGGATTCTAGTATAGTCCTTGACCTGTAAGCTGATCACCAAGTAGAGTACTATTGTTTACTAAAGACACAGTAAACCTAACAGTTAATGACCATGGCAATCAAGTTCCTACTGCGCTCCAGTATGTAACCCTGCTGACTGCACATGACAACTCCCTCAGGGGAAGAGAAGCCTCCAATATCACGGATTCATGGGGTGGCTGATATTTAATCTTCTGAAAAGCATTCAAGAATTTATGCAGCAAAATCTAATGTTGCAAGACCAAGAGTTTCTGGGCACCAGTCTTTAATTTTCCTGCCCATTAAACTCAGAGGAAATCAGCTGGTTTAAAAAATACCACAGCCCATGAGTTCAGAGATCTTGCCTCAAGCATGTTAAAATGTTGAGCCGATGTAAATATTATTTTTACAATAGTTAATATTCAGCACAGCACATCTGTAGAATTAAAACTGCAAATGCAATCTTTTTATTTGGCAGGATGCACATACAACATGATGGGACTCCAATGGACTGCGAAATGGGCCTTCAGATTCCATCAGACCCTTAATATTTAATAACTGCAAGCTAAATAGAGGGTGGAGCCATTTGTCAAGTTAGTTTAATGGCTTGATTCACATGGAAGTATTTTTCTATATTTAAGTAAAAAGGATTTCTCAAAATACGTCATTGTTGTTCCTTCTCTTATGTGTTGATATGTCTTTACCTTGGCTTCAGTAACTAATTAGAAGGCACTTGTGTTTTTGACATTTCAGCCTGTGTTACATCCATGCACAAACTAATGTAAAACTGGACATCCTTGTGCTGAAAGAGAACATTGAGTGAAATTGGTCGTAAGGGCAGAAGGTTTCCCCAGATGGAACAGACAGTTTGTTGGTTTGAGATTCTGGGATTACCCTTAAACTTGACCCTCTGATACGATTGCAAGGAATTCCAGTGTCGATGTCTGTGTTTTAGAAAGGCAGATTAAATGACTGGAGTGATTAGTCTTTTTAAGTGTACATTTATCAAATTGTGCTGATATCTTGACAGTTGGTTGTAGAATTTAAACCCATAATACAAGAGGTCACCAGAAACTGTAATGCATTAACCAACCGTAATGCATTAATCCAAATCATGAACCATAGAAGTAAATTATTTTCTAAAAATTGAATAAACCTTGAGCAAACAAGAGATTATACGAATCATTATTTACAGTGGAAGTTCTTATAAGGCATTTAGTAAATATATTGTAATACCGTAGGAAGATTTAACATTACTTAAGAGTCATACAGCACAGAAACAGGCCCTTTAGCCCAACTGGTCCATGCCCCCCAAGATGCCCATCCAAGCTGGTCCCATATGCCTGTGTTTGCCATTACTTATTGAAACTTATCACAGGAAGCTCCAATTTCCCATTTAGTATTCACCCCTTGTGTTCCAGGTCCATTGCTCAGTTGCATTCTGACCCCTGCCATACTCCTTTAAACAAAATGCAAAATTCAAATGGCAACACAACTATTAGCAAACATGAAGCTGTTGGATTCCCATATGGATCCCACTCCCTCCTTGGTATCCTTTGGTCATCCTTTTGCGGTAGGCAAAATGTGACTCCAGAACTCAGACCAGTGGGCTTGACTCTCCTGTGATGTTTAAATTCGCTCCATCGTATCAAACTCCTACAAAAAGATTTGCAGTAGGCCCAATGCCAACTGCAGATGGCCAATAAAAGCTGTGCAGAAATGCCAGAACGCTGAGAGTGGATAAAAAGAAATACCCTCTCTAACCAACATTTTCTATCTGTTGCCTTGATGATTGGTTGCATTTTTACACTCCCAAATGCAAACATGTTGGTTACTGAAAAGCAAAAAAAAACTGTAGATGCTGGAAACTGAAATAAAAACAGAAAATGCAGCAAAGCAAAATTCAGGTTAATGTTTCGGACTGAATATATTTCATCCGAACGAAGAAAAGTTTAAAAAAAAACAAGCCTGTTTTAAGTTGCAGAGAAGGGGGAGGGGTAGAGGGGACAAAGTCTGTGATCGGTGGAGACCAAGAGAGACAGAAGGACACAAATGGTGATGGTCTGGCTGAGGGAGGGTGAAGGAGGTTTGGTGATCACAGCTGATTTGTTCAGGGGAGATGAGAGGAGAAACAGTGGGGTAAAAAATTGCTGTAACTATGAGATATGGAACATAGCAATTGCTGGAAATCTGAGATAAAGGGGAACACTGAAAAATCCCAGCTGGTCAAGCAGCATCAGTAGAGAGAGAAGAATGGAGTTAACGTTACAGATTAGGTTACATTACAACTGGCTAGTTCTGACACAAACTGGAAAGGCAGGTTATCTGAAACTGTTGAATTCAATATTGAGCCTCAGAAGCTGCAGCATTCCTAAATGGGAGACAAGCTGCTGTTCAAGTGATGTGGGGTTTTATTGGAGCAGTGTCGGAAGCCAAAGACAGTGGGATCAGAGATGGAAAATGAAAGGGGCAGGCAGTGTCGCTCTTCCAACGTGAAGAGGTATTTTGCAAAGTGGTCATCCGATCTGAGTTTGGTGGAGGAGACTGCATCACAGGCACTGAAGGCAGAATCCTAAATTGGAAGAAGTGCAAATGAGTTGCTGCTTTTCCTGGAAGGAGTATTTTGGTCCATGGATATGGGAAGGGAAAAGGTAAGAAGACTGGTTGTTGCATGGGAAGGGGAGTGGGTTTTGATGATGGAGATGGAAAAGTGATGCAGGGAGTTGTAGAGGGAAGACTAGTCTGGTGATGACATCTTGCAGAAAGGTGGTGAAACTTGCAGAGGTTGAATGTGGAGGCTGGTGGGGTGAAAGGTGAAGGTGAGGGAACCCTATCCCCTGCTCTTGGTGGGAGGAGAAGAGGTAGAGCAGGGGTATGGGAAATGGAACAGCTACTTTTCATATTGGTAACTGAGTTTTCCACTGCAGGTGGACCTCACTGACTTGCAGCTATCGAAGATCAGATTTGCATCAGCCAGTCTTATAAACATGGTAGTCATATGGTAGTAGGCAGTGCAAGCTCAAGTATCTGAAACCTGTTGTAAGTAGATGCCAAGATACAAACACACCGCAGAAATTTTAAAAAGCTGAATCTTAACTTAGAGTTGGGCCAAAAGGCCTATTTCTGTGCTGTAGTACTCTATGACTTTAAACCCACTTTACTCTCAATTGTGACTCCAGCAATCTTTTTATAGAATCTGTGTTGATAAACTAGGATTGGGTAACCTAGAAACCTCATGCGGTAATAAATATCAAGTAGTAGGGCCAAATGGTCAACGTCAGCACTGCAAATTCAATACAAGAGATAAAATGTGCTGCAAATTTCATAAATTTAACAAAACTGTCCTAATTACACAGATGGTTTTGCAAGCAATCTTGTTTTAGCCAGTGGTAATATCCACAGTGCTGCCTCTCATCCTAATATGTTTATAAAAGCCTAAAAGACATTGGTTATATGTCATGGAATAAACAAAATTAATTCATTGGGGGCTTTTAAGAGGGGCTTGGATGGGCACATGAATAAGAGGAAAATGGAGGGATTAGCTATGTCGGCACAACATTGTGGGCCGAAGGGCCTGTTCTGTGCTGTACTGTTCTATGTTCTGTAAGACTAACTTGCAGAGTGCTGTAACTGTTCAGCAGGTCAAGCAGCATCTGCAGAGAGAGAAGCAGAATTAATATTTCAGGTCAATGACCTTCAGTCAATCCTAAAGCAAGATTTTTGACTTGAAACTGTTTCTTTCTCCACAGTATTTACCGTAGTTTGTATTATTTCAGATTTCTATCCTCCGGTATTTTCCTTTGGCTGTGATTGAAAGGTTTGTCATCAATAAAGGCCCATCTACGCTATAAGGACATTACTGCAAACCAGAAAAGATTTATTCCTTTCTGACAGACTACATCACAGTATTTCAGTTTCCATAAGCAATGACGTAATAGGATTCAATGATCTTCTTTAATGCATTTTGTTAGTTAGGATACAAAGGTTAAAATTTAAGTATTATGAATAGCTTGTAATTTGAAATGTTTTACATTTAAATAAATGAAGTCTAAACTTGATCCCAGAAGTGTGTTATGGATAATTGTATTTTTTTAATGAACATAATTAGATAAAACATCTTGTAGGTCACACTAAGTGGGCAAATATATATTTCAATATCCACCGTCACAGAAGATATTTTAAAACATTTTTATAATGTAACAAGTTTCAGAATTAAATGTTTTGAATGTTAAATTTGTGATATTTAAATGAATGAAGGGAAGCTTCTAGAATGTGCATATACTAACCCCATCTATTCTTGGAGCAGTACCAAGGTCACTGTATTGGAGATTGTGGTGTCTAGATGAGTTAATAATCTTGTATATACAAATAGTGTACTGGCTGAGTTTTTGTTATGCTTGGAAAATGTGCACTGCTATTAAATAGGCCAGGAACTGTGTAATACTTAATTCAGATTATCATTCCAGCTACAGGAAAAATCCAAGTGTCCACTTTGGAGAGATCCGCAGTAAGTTCTAATACAGATGAAACAAATATTAACTGGATGATGCTGCTGTTCTCCTTTGCAGCTGTGGAATAATGATTATTGGAAAACTTCTTGCTCTGTGTTATCACATCAATTTCCTTTGCTTTGTTTTTCCTGCAACACTGGTGCTGCCAGGACAACTGCACAATAAGTGACCTTATTCATTTTTTCAGAATCTGGTTGTCCCTTCAAAGACCGGTAGTTATTGCCCCTCACTAATTTCCTTAATAAAGGTGATGGTGAGCCACAGTTTTTAACTGTGGAGGTGCTCCCAGTGGTGAAGAAAGAATGACAATATATTTTAAAGTCAAAATGGTTGTAACTTACAGGCAGTGCTCCGATGTGCCTCAAGCCTTAATCTTTTTAGGTGCTAGAGGTCATGAGGTTGGGAGGTGCTGTCAGAGTAGCCTGGACACATAACTGCAGTGCATAGTGTAACTGATGCATACTACAGCCACTGTGGTGGAAGAACGTGTAGTGAGGTGAAAAAATAAAATGCTGGAGGAAATGTTGAAGGAAATGGATAATCAACATTTTGGATCAAGACTCTTCACCTGAGTCTCAACCAGAAACATTGACTATCCATTTCCCTCCACGGATGCTGCTCGACCTGCTGAGTTCCTCTAGCAGTTTTTTTGCTCCAGATTCCAGCAGCTGCAGTCTCTTGTCGCCCCAGTTAGGTAGGTGTATGGAGTGCCATTCAATTGGATTGCTTTAACCTGAATGCTTTAATCAAATATTACTGGAGCTGCATTCATTCAGCCAAGTGGCGAGTATTCCATTTTGTTTCTGACTTGGCTTGTAGGTGGAAGGAGGACTTTGGGATCACAGGAGGCGCGTCTCTTGCTGCAGGATTCCCAGCCTCCACCTCTCTTCTTGCCACAGTCTTTGTGTGGCTGATCCAGTTTCCAGACAACAGTGTTCATCAGGGTGTTGCTGATGGGAGACCATTGAATGGCAGAGGTAGGTGGCAGGACTCTCTTGCTGGAAATGGTCGGAGCCTCCCACTTGTGCGGACCTAATGTTATTTGCCACTAATCAGCCCATGCCCAAATGTTGTCGATCTTGCAGCATGCAGGGGCAGATTACTTTAACTGCTAAGTTGCTGTAAGTGGAATTAAACTTTGTGCAATTGGTAGAAATCTACTAACCATCTAGATCCCTCCCTCTGCAACCCTGTCCAGATAAATTCATGACTAACTGATGTGACATTGGCAGTCCCAATTTTTCCACTACCCTTACTCATAGAAACATAAAAAACCTACAGCACAGTACAGGCCCTTTGGCCCACAAAGTTGTGCTGAACATGTCCCTACCTTAGAAATTACTAGGCTTACCCATAGCCCTCTATTTTTCTAAGCTCCATGTACCTATCCAAAAGTCTCTTAAAAGACCCTATCGTATCCGCCTCCATCACTGTTACCGGCAGCCCATTCTATGCACTCACCACTCTGAGTTTAAAAAAACTTACCCCTCACATCTCCTCTGTACCTACTCCCCATCACCTTAAACCTGTGTTCTCTTGTGGCAACCATTTCAGCCCTGGGAAAAAGCCTCTGACTATCCACACGATCAATGCCTCTAATCATCTTATACGCCTCTTATCATCTTATACACCTCTATCAGGTCACCCCTCATCCTTCGTCGCTCCAAGGAGAAAAGGCCAAGTTCACACAACCTGCTTTCATAAGGCATGCTCCCCAATCCAGGCAACATTCTTGTAAATCTCTTCTGCACCCTTTCTATGGCTTCCACATCCTTCCTGTGGTGAGGTGACCAGAACTGAGCGCTCATTCTAATCTAGCCCTCCTGAGCTTACAGCACTTGGTTCACGAAGAACCAACCCCAATATTGTCATCAAACCTCCTAATAAAGGGCGATGCCATTATTGTTTGGTGAATTGACCTCCACCTCACTGAGGCTGGACACCGGCTCCCTATACCTCCTTCTGGAACATAACTCCCCCACTGAACAGCAGACCATTGGCTTCACAATTAGCATTGACCCTAATTTTCTCTGGTGATCTTTCCTCTACAGCCTGCTGCTTCATAAGCAGAAGCAAACACAAAGGTTGACTGCTTTCTGAAGTATCTCCATTTGGTCCTGAGTTACTAGTTGCTGTCACTGTAATTCTTCATCATACTAATGTCAAGAGGCAGTACACTCTAAAGGGCAAGACCCTTAACAGTGTTGAAGAGCAGAGAGATCTTGGGGTGCAAATCCATGGCTCACTTAAAGTAGCTACACAAGTAGATAGGGTGGTAAAGGCTTATTGGAATGCTTGCTTTCATTAATCGAAGTACTGAGTACAGGAGTCAAGTAGTTACGATGCATCTCTATAGAACTCTGGTTAGGCTGCATTGAGAGTATTGCATACAATTCTGGTCACCTCACTACAGGAAGTGTAGTTTATGTCGAGGCTTTAGAGAGGGTGCAGAGGAGGTTTACTAGGATGCTGCCTGGATTAGAGGGCATGTGCTATCAGGAGAGGCTGGACAAACTCGGGCTCTTTTCTCTGGAGCGGCAGAGGCTGAGGGGTGATCTGTTGGAAGTGTACTTAATTATGAGGAGCACAGATAGGGTGGACAAGCAATATTTTTTTCGCAGTATTGAGCAATCCAACACCAGAGGGCATGCATTTAAGGTGAGAGGGGGTAGGATCAGAACAGACATCAGGGGTCTTTTTTTACTCAAGAGTGGTGGATGCCTGGAATGCGTTGCCTGATAGGGTGGTGGAGGCAAATTCATTGGGGCGCTTTTAAGAGGGGCTTGGATGGGCTCATGAATGAGAGGAAAATGGAGGGAAATGGGCATTCTGTAGGTAGGAGGGATTAGCTATGTCGGCACAACATTGTGGGCCGAAGGGCCTGTTCTATGTTCTTACTCTGACATTTCCTTTGGCCTTTTTCCTCAGAGCTAACACAGCCCAACATAAATTCAAGTTGCAGCATCTGATCTTCCAACTCGGTACACTATAACCCTCGGGACTCAACAATCACTATTTCTAATGACCTGCCTTTCCAGTTTGCATCAGACCTGGCCAGTTCTATTACAAGTTGAATCTGTCAACTCAAGTTATTCCCCTCTCCACAGCTGCTGCCTGACCTGCAGGTTCTTTCCAGATTTTTATTTCAAGGTCTGCATTGTTCTCAGTTCCAGCATTTGTCTTTTTATCTCTCTCCTCATCTTACATTTCCTCCAGATAGCTGATCCACAATTTTAACAAGCATTCGCCACCCTCTGAGCAGACAGCACTAGCCTCATTTGCATCAGCCTCTCATGGTCTGCACCCTATCACAAAAACATTCTCCCTATCCTTCACCCCTTCTGCGACGCAAGACCTGCATTTTCTAACTCCGCACAGTTCTGATAAAATGTCTTTGGCCTGATAGAAGTTTATAAAATTATAGGAGGCATAGATAGGATCATTTTCCCATGGTAAAAATGTCAAATACTAGAGGACATGCATTTGAGGTGAGAGGGGGAAAGCTTTTGTTTACAGAGTGGTAAGTGCCTAGAATGGGCTGCCAGAGATAGCGGTGGAAGCAGATAAGGTAATGGCATTTAAGAGGCTGTTAGATAGACACAAATATGCAGGGGATGGAAGGATATGGATCACGTGCAGGCAGCAGTGATTCAGTTTAATTTGGCATCATGTTCTGTGCCGACATTGTGGGCCAAAGGGCCTGTGCTGTACTGTTTTATGTTCAATGAAACATTCTCTCTCTTACATACGTTACTTGACCTACAACACCAAACTGAGAAACAACAGCAGTGATGCCCATGGCTGGGATGATTGATATCCAATAACCACAACCATCTTTCTTTTTGCTAGCTATCACTCCATCCATTGGCAGTCTTTTCCCTTTGTTGACTTAGCTTCAGTTTTACCAGGGCCCCTTGCTGTGACACTCTGTCACATGCCGTCTTGATCTCACACTTTGGAATTCACAGCCTTAATTCAAACAAGGCAAAGAGATGATGAGGTCTGGGGTTAAATGGCTCTGGCAAAACCAAAACTATGAGTGAGCTTGGAAAGTAAAACATACAGACAAACAAATGAGGAGTAGGTAACTCAGCCACTGGATCCTTCTCCACCATTCAAAACACACCTTTTATAAACTCAAGCCATTTCACAGTTAATAAAAGGTAGTTGCTGTTCTTATGCAGGAATCTGTAATACATATATTCAAGGCTGTGTTTCATGTCACAATCAGTCAGGAGCTCAGCTGTTAAATCATCTCAGGCTGTGATGAGTACTTACAGTCAGTGCATTGTTAGGCTTCATTATGATCAAAGCATCAGAGAGAAAATGGGACTCTAATTTTACCACTCTGCCAGCTACAACAGAGAGTTGGTTGGCTCGCAGCCACTGAGCTGCAACAATGCCCTACTGTGCCACAGAACATGAAGCACAAAACAGAACTAGGAAAATATTCAGTATTGGATGCCAAGTCTTAATTAAAATGCCAGTACCTGATTTTGGAAAGGTAGCGTTTTAATGTTAGTCCTAACCATTAGAAGTCTTGAAGTGTATTTTAAATGAACCTAAAATGATGCAAGATAGTTTGGGGAAAAATTGCAAGGGGTTTTCTTTGTGCAAAATGCATTGTACAACATTAACAGCTGCTTTCATTACCACTGCATCAATTGCCTTTACCAAAAAATATTGATTAAAAATAAATGCTAAAATTCTTTTGTTGGGAACATTAAGTAATATTCTCATCTGGGAGATTCAAAATTCATTGCCTCTCCACTTTGCTCAATGTAAAGGAACTACTTCTGTAGTCAATAAGATTGTTTTGCAACCATGGAAGTAATTGATTAAACAGTTTACTTCCATTAGGCTGCTCACTGAACTTCTGACCCATATTTCATAATTTGAAAACACTATATGGGTCAAATATTTGCTTTTACATGATAGTACAAAGTATTAAAAAGGAATTACAATACAGAAACAAGATTAACAATCCATGACAGTTGTACTCCAAACAACCAACGTGCACAGCTCTGTTCTCGTCATCTTCACTCAACCAATTTCCCACCAATCCTATTAAATATTAATCACTTCAAACTCCAGTCATGCATTCCACAGCTCTATTATGGGTCTCAGCTCAAATACTGAAAACTTTCCTGGCATTACAGTGGCTCCAGTGTGTAAAAATCACTAGACTAGGCTAGACTACGTTGACAATAGCTCCCAAACTTCTACCACCAAGGAGGACAGCAGGTGTATGGGAACACCACCCACCTGCAGCCTCCCCTCCGTGCCACACACCATCACTTGGAAATACATTGGCATTCCTTTATTGTCACTGGGACGAAATCCTGGAACTGCCTCACCACCCCTGCCCTGCACCCCAGTAACAATGTGGGAGTACCTTCAACAGTAGCTCCTAACGTTACCTTTTAATTAAGGATGGATAATAAATATTGGCCTTGTTAATGATACCCAGACCCCCCAAAAAAATAAATTTCCCAAACCATCCATCTGTGTTGTTCCAACAAAGATGAACTGTTTTCATTTTTCTATATCCTCAGTGAATCTGCATTGTATCCTCTAAGGGATCCATATCCTTTGTACAATATATACTGCAGTTACACTGACAAAGTTGTTAGAATTAGTATTTCTAGAAGCATTGGAGCTTAGATTTGGTTATGTTGTATGCTGTAATGCCTGTTTTGTAGATAAATTTTTATCCATTCTTTTGTCTGATTATTTTAACAATGGCAAACATTGTTCGCCCCAATAGTTTATCAGAATACCAGTATCAGTTGGTATTGACACAGTAATACCAGCTGATACTTTATATTCAAATTGCCAGCTCGATGTCAAGAATGGTCATTAGCCAAGGAGTTCACAACATTTACTCATTTTAGCCACTTGCAATGTACCTACCAGTTTGAGATCGGGAGCAGCAACACAGGCTCCAGCCAGGCCAAGCTTCAGATAGCATCGCTTGCTGAACAGTCAATAACCTTGCCCAGAAACTCAGCATGCTCAACAGGCCAGAACTTTCCCAATGATTAACAATGTATACCTCAAAAACATGAAAAAAACCCTTATTGAAATAGGGTGTGTGTGTGTGGAAAGAGCACTTTGTCAGCTAGGTTTAATGATACCTTGGATTTAATTTCCTCATTGTGTTGAAGTAGTGCACAACTACCAGGTGTAAGGAAGGTAGCACTTGAACCTCACTTTGAAATCACAGTAGATTTTTACACTTTAAAGGCATTTACCTGTTTGGTGAGTGCACCAGCCCTCACATTAATTTTGTCATGTAAACTGAACCCAACTCATTGCTCTTCCACAACATGTGACATCATTATGTTTTCAGACTTCTAGTTTACATTGACCAACAAGTACCATTTTAAGGCGTGACTCGATTCTATTAGCTCTGTAACATTACTGGCTCTGTCCCTACCTTAGCTTGGTTGTGCACCTCATCTATGCCATTGCTACATCTGGCCTATTTTAACACATGCTCACCTATTGTTTCCTCGAGTGCCTTCATCCAGAACGCCGTAGCCCACTTCTTACGTCCTCACTCCAGTGCTTGCTAACCCTAGCTGAGCAATGCCTCAATTATCCTTATCTACACATTCCTCCACAGCTTCACCACTTCCCATCTTTAATCTGCTCTAGACCCAACAACTCTGCTATCTATGCTCCTCTAATCTGTGACCACTTGGGAATCTAAGAATTTAATCACTCAATTACCAGCACCCTTAAACTACCAAGACCTTAAACTCTGGAATATCTATCCTAAAAAATCTTCTCCTCAGGCCCACCTTAGTCATTTACGCCAATATTTGCTTATGGCTCAGTGCCAACATTTTAACTGATAATGCTCCTTATCAATTCCTGGGATATTTGTGTAATGTCAGAGTCCTATACAAAAGGAATGTTGTGGTCTTCAATGCTATTCCAAACTCTCATCTCATTCCCCTCACTCCAAATGCATGGAAGAGGAAGTGCTGTTTAATAACACAAACCATCCAGTACAAAAATCCTTGAAATTAAAAGGTTTTAAATACAAATTCTCTCATCCTTGTAACACACTTCCACCCAGCTGCTGGTAGGAGGAATAGCAATTTTTAAGAAAAACAGAATACTGGAAACATTCAGCAGGCCAGGCAGCATCCGTGGAGAGTAAAATTAATGTTTCAGGTTAATGAACATTTTTAAAAAATTTTTAAAGTTTTACTTACAGCGTGGTAACAGGCCCTTCCAGCCCAATGAGTCCACGCTGCCCATTTTAAACCCATTATTAACCTACCCGTACGTCTTTTTAGAATGTGGGAGGAAACCGGAGCACCCGGATGAAACCCACACAGACACGGGAGAACGTACAAACTCCTTACAGATAGCAACGGGAATCGAACCCTGATCGCTGGCGTTGTAATAGCGTCGTGCTAACCGCTATGCTACATTTATCATACCCAAGAATTTTTTTTGAAAATTCAAATTTCAGAGAATCAGGAGATTCCTTTTTGTATCAGAGCCAGGCAGTTCTGATGCTAGGTCAACTACAGTACCTGCAATGTTTACTATTTCTCACCACAGATGCTGCTCGGCCTACTGAGCAGTTTCAGCACACTTTTACGTTTGATTTCCAATCATTGCTGTGTTTATCACTCAGGTCCGGCACATTTCATCCATTCTCCTGTCCTCATCACGGTTACAACGCCCCAGAAAGATCAGCTGCAATTAACAAGCCTTCAGCACCACCACTAATGTGTCAGTCTCCACCCCATCACAGGCATTCCCTTGGTCTTCTCCACCCGTCCCCTTCTCTGGAACTTAAAATACTTGCTTTTTTAAAAAAAACATTACTTAATTCTAAAGCAAGGTCAACAATATGTAGTTTTAACCGTTTCTCTCCCCAGAAGCTGCCTTACCTGCTCAGTATTTCCATCTTCTCATATTTCAAATTTCTTGCAACTGCAGCTTTTTTTTCCAAAACAAATCTTTAAAAGGTGTAATAAACTAGCTGTACAGGATTATTTTCCTATAGCAACGCTTCCAGGTCAAAGTTAACAAACAGGTACAGCAGGTAGGGAAAATCTGCTGGAGGAAGCCAGCAGGTCAAACAGCACGTTGGGGGTAGTGAGGAGATAGCCAACATTTCACATCAAGATCCTGGGCATGACTGAGGGGTGCCGAGGGGAGATGACCAGGATGAAGGGTTGAGGGGGCGAGACAGGGACGTACTGGTGATAGGTAGAAACACAAGGTGAGAGAGGATTGAAAAAAAGGGTCAGGAGGGGAGGGGTGGGGAAGGGGAGGGTGGAGCTAGAGACAGACAGGAAAATGATAACATAAAACAGTACAGCACAGGAACATGCCCAATGGCCCACATTGCCTGTGACAACCATGATGCTAATCCCATTTGCTTGTACATGGTCCACATTCATCCATTCCCTACCTGTTTATGTGCTTGTCTGAATGCATCCTAAACATTGCTATTGTATCTGCTTCCACCACCTCCCGTGACAGCATATTCCAGGCACCTACCATTGTGTGTAAAAAAAACCTAGCCTCAAATCTCCTTTAAACTGTCCCCTTCTCACCTTTAACCTATGGCCTCTAGTATTTGACATTCACACCATGGGGGAAAAAAAGGACTCTTAGCTACCCATGCCCCTAAGTTTTAATGCACTTGTATCAGGTTGCCCCTCAGCTTCCGATGCTCCAGACAAAACAAGTTTGTCCATCCTCTCCTTATAGCCAACACTCTCTAATCCAGGCAACATCCTGGTGAACCTCTTCTGCACCCTCCCCATCCTTTATATAGCGTGGTGACCAGAACTGCACAGAAAACTCCAAATGTGGTCTAACCACAAGTTTTACACAGCTATAACATGCCTTACCAACGTTCATTCTCAATGCACTATCCAATGAAGGCAAGTAGGCCGTACACCACCTTTAACCCCCAAATTTGCCTTGCCATTCTCTGGCAGCTATGGACTTGCACCCCAAGATCCCCCTGTACATCAATGCTTCCAAGGGTCCTACCATTTACTGTGTACTTTCCTCTTACATTTGACCTCCTAAAGTGAAATAAGAGGCTGCCGATGCTAGAATCTGATAAGTAACAAAGATGAGATGTGGAACCAGATAAGGGAGGGATGATGGGCAGACAGAACTAAGTAGGGAGGGGGAAGAACCTAGGTGGATCAGGAGGAGAGAGAAAGGAGCACGGGGGGGGGGGCGGTGGGTGGTGGTGGGTTATCTGAAACTGGAAAATTTTATGTTCATGCCATTGGGTTGTAGACTACTCAGGCAGAATAGGTAGTGTTATTCTTCAAGTTTGCATCTGGCCTCAACCTGGCAATGGAGAAGGCAGAGTAGACAGAACGGTGTGGCAATGGGAAAGGGAGCTGAAATGGCATGCAACCAGGAGCACAGAGTGGCAATTGTAGACAGCTTGGGTGTTCTGCAAAATGGTTGCCTAGTCTGCACTTGTTCTCGCCAAAATGGAGGCAGCCATATCAAGACTACCGAATGCAGTGGCCGAGGTGCATGTGAATCTTTGCCCGACCTGGAAGGGTTATTTAGGTTGAGGGAATTGATATGTTAGTCTTTGTTGCAAGAGAGTTGGAGCACAACAGTAAGAATACCTTATGGCAATTTTACAGATCTTTGGCAAGACTACACCTGGAGTAGTTTCAGTCTACATGTCCAAGAGGTAGGACAATGCAGACTCACCAATTTGGTCCCTGGGATAGGGAACAGTGTCTATGGAACAAGTTCATACTTACTTTGGGGAAAATGAAGGGTAATCCCATTGTATCAATAAATTCCAATACAGATCAACAGGGTAAATATTTCCTCTGCCTGCATCATGGGATAAAATTGTCAGGTAGCTAGACACTGAAGGTGGTGGACTGGTGTTGCTCAGAGGATTGCAAATCTTTGGCCTTTTCTGTCATTTAGGCACTAAGAGAATCAGTTGATGTGGGAATTCAGGCAGGAATGTAGACATTGGGTAAAGATTCAGCTTCAATCTCTGACTGGCAGAGCAGCACGTAGGTGTGTAATCATTACGCACAAAATGCTGGAGGAACTCAGCAGGTCGGGCAGCATCTATAGAGGGAAATAAACAGTCAACATTTTGGACTGGGATGAAGGGTCTCGACCCAAAATGTCGACTGCTTATTTCCCTCCATAGGTGCTGCCCGACCTGCTGAGTTCCTCCAGCATTTTCTGTGTATTGCTCCAGATTCCAGCATCTGCCAAATTTGCAGAATCCACAGGTTTGCAGATGATACCACCATCATAGGCCATATCTCAAATAGCGATGAGTCAGAGTACAGGAAGGAGATAGAGAGCTTAGTAGAATGGTGTCATGACAACAACCTTTCCCTCAATGTCAACAAAAGAGCTGGTCATTGACTTCAGAAAAGGGAGTGGTGTACATGCACCTGTCTACATCAATGGTGCTGAGGTCGAGAGGGTTAAGAGCTTCAAGTTCCTGGGAGTGAACATCACCAACAGCCTGTCCTGGTCAAATCACGTAGATGCCACAGCCAGGAAAGCTCACCAACACCTCTACTTCCTCAGG
This sequence comes from Pristis pectinata, assembly GCF_009764475.1. Lineage (NCBI taxonomy): Eukaryota > Metazoa > Chordata > Chondrichthyes > Rhinopristiformes > Pristidae > Pristis > Pristis pectinata. The sequence continues at coordinate 16,287,232 of NC_067407.1, forward strand.
AGGCTAAAGAAATTCTGTTTGTCCCCTTTGACTCCCACCAACTTTTACCGATGCACCATAGAAAGCATCCGATCAAGTGGTGGACACAGCCCAGCAAGTCATGGAAACCAACCTCCCCTCCTTGGACTCTGTCTTTACCTCTCACTGCCTTGGTGAAGCAGCCAGCATAATCAAAGACCCCACCCACCCAGGTCATTCTCTCTTCTCTCCTCTTCCATCAGGTAAAAGATACAGGAGCCTGAGGGCACGTATCACCAGACTTAAGGACAGCTTCTACCCACAGTGATAAGACTATTGAACAGTTCCCTTATACGATGAGATGAACTATGACCTCACAATCTACCTTGTTGTGACCTTGCACCTTATTGCACTGCACTCTGTAGCTGTGACACTTTACTCTGTATGGTTATTGTTTATACCTGTACTACCTCAATGCACTCTGTACTAACTCAATGTAACTGCACTGTATAATGAATTGACCTGTATGATCAGTACGCAAGACAAGTGTTTCCACTGTACCTCAGTACAAGTGACAATAATAAACCAATACCAATTTCTTGTGTCCCAGGTGTGTGATCATCTCTGGTTTGATTTCTAGTATCAACTGGCAAATCATGCAAGTGATTCTAAAGTACGTAGTTTCAAAACAGTAAATATTTTGCTTGTTAATATTTCAATTGGTGATATAAATTCAGAAATGCACTCTGGCAATCCAAACAATTATCACTGAATTGTGAATTTTCCCCATGCTGGGGAAAGTAGAGCCACAGTAATTAACAATCTTGAATCTGTTCCATTGGAAGATGTGCATTATAAAGTGGAGCATAAAAGTACAGTGGGAATCACTTACATAGTTAAGGAAGCCGAAATTTGTACCAAAATAGATCATTCATTTGTGTGCATCAAATCTAAGATAACTTGTGCTATGGACCATTCAGATGTGTTCCAAGGGGTTTTCAGGAGGTACAAAAGACAAAGGAATGGACAATTATTTGTGTGGATAAGTTGTTTCTATAGTAATTTTTTATTCACAAAAATGGACCATACACAAAGACTTATGCCAAAGAAAATGGCAATAAATACAAAAATGAGGAGAGAATTCCTAAATGGATAAAATATGGCACATACGTAAAATACATTTAATCTATAGCAAAAATGAAAAGCATACAGCATTTGCGAAGTCCCTTTTTAGTACAGACATTTATTCAGTCACCTAAATTTGCAAATTGTTTTGCCCATTTGGTTAACGTAGTGAAAGGAACAATTTCAGTTTTCAGTCACGAGCTTTAGTCTCTTCATACACACAATGCCCCAATGACCCCAACAATGCATTACATAAAGATGTAAAATTTTATGGTCCTACATTATTGCATAACTAGTTTTGTTGTTTAGCATCCAGGATGTAAAGGTTTAAGGCATGGTTAAGATAGCTGTCCAGTACTTAAGCTTTGAGCCCTTTAATCAGTGTGTGTTGAATGGACTTTCTAAAAAAAATCTTAAGATGTAATGATCCATTTTCATTTTGAATCTTATAAGGGCCATTGTCCATCTTAATGAACAAGATTTTCATCTTGGCTTTGTGTTCACTTAAGGTTGTGTATTTGAAAAGGCATTGGTCCCATTAATTTAGGTTATGAAGATTAGAAAAATTATAAGACTAAAGGATATGACAACTGACTAGCGGTAAATGCACATTTACACTGATTTTAGCACTTCACATTTGCCATGGTGTCATAACAGGCAGCAACTTTGTGCAACAAATGTGTTGCATTTATTTAAAGGACATCCTCATTTAGTAACATTTCAGATGTTCTCAGAATTCAATAAAATGTGTATGAAGGTGGTAAATAAAATCAATTCACCAAATTTTAGAACGTGGGAAGGTGCTAGGTATGATTTATGAATGTTGATTTTTTAGGAATCTTCCTTCAAGTGAGTGAAAATCAATTATCTCCAGTACTTAAAGTGGTAATTACTGTTACCAGCACGTGGCAATAAAAACTAGGAAAGCAAGACAGCAAAATACTGATTTATGGATTAGCTGTGCACAGAAAAGCCAGGAATCCAATCTTTAGGGCCTTTAAATTCATGGAAGACTGTAGCAAAATCAAAGCCGTCTAGCTAGTTCATGAAGGCGTAATGGGTCATAATACTGATCATTAATAATCAACACCGTGATCAGAGTAATCACCACGGTAATCTCCTTGGTACTCATCCTGATACTCCACAGGATACTCGTCTGGATATTCACCTGCATAGTCACCTTGGTAATCTCCATCGCTATACTCAGAGCCATTTGTTCCCTGGCTTCCATTGTGAATGACAGGCTCAGTCGGGGTGGCGCAATATTTGGAGTCATACACCTGTCGCCCCAGACCGTATACAGTCATACCTGTTTGGGAAGCCCCTTTATTGGTGCCCATCTGCAACGATATTGTGGAGGTGTCACACTTCTCTGTTGACACCTTTTGGTCATAGATGTGTCTTCTGGTACCTGGGGCTGTCATGCCAGCCTAGAAAGAGCAGAGAGAGAAAAATGAGCAAAGAGTAATTCAGATGATCAGGACTTCAATGATGCAATGAAATACTTGGCTAAAATTCCCATATTGGTAACACAGCATTCAAAGATAATTGCCAAACCTGCTTTTGTCATAACACCGGATTTAACAAAAGCAGTCCGCCATCTCACTCTACTCTGGGTAGAGGGGTCTTGTATGCACAGATGTAATATACATTTAGGCTTTGGGGTAGGTGCAACACAAGTACTAGAGTTTGTCACATCTGTTCAAATCAGAAGGTGTAAATGTCACGGAAGTGTTAAGTGTGATGACCCTTGAGGTCAACTCTGCAGAGCCTAGGAAATCTGGATTTGTTGATGTTTCAAGGAACCAAACAGTTTATTAAAAAATTCTCTAATCTAAACAGACCATCTCTTGGAATCTGAATTTATCAAAGGGGCCAGAGAAGGTTAGGGAGTAAGAAATGCGAGGAAGGAATGCCAAAATGAAGACGGCAACATCCTGACCAGGACCACCAGCCACCGAGACTGAACAGCTGTTTACTCAAGTACAGATGCTCAGCAGCTGGAGGCTGATTGAGCCAAAAGGACTTCAACTAAAAGTTCTAGGCAAGTCCCTTCCACATTATGTCTGCCACTAAAATAAGCACATCGATTGTAAGGATTTCCTTAAAAATAAAAATATCTACAAACACAAGGTTTTCTTTTTAAAAAAGCATTCATCAAATATCCAATCCATACCATTCTCAGCAGCTGGTGTGACTTATGTACTGCACATCTTGAACTTCAGGAGCTTTGACTTAAGTGTGAAAAGTGGAATTAATTCCACCCCGATTGCTAACTTAAGACATATGTTTACATGTGGATCAGGAATTTTTCTTTTTGCAAGAATCACACATGGATCACATGTATACAGAGAAGCATACATTAAGAATGGCTTCTTCTGTAGGGTAAAAAAAACCCTAGACTAGAATTCCAAGAATCACTGAATATTGAAACCATTTCATTTAACAAATAGCCTTTATGTCACTTTTAGCTGCCTGACTGGTCAAACCCTGCTTCCTCTGAAGGTTTCTGCAACTCAACAATTTAGGCTGTAATCATGCACAACACATGAAGTGCTGTGCTCAGACTCTCTATTAGTGTTAAGCATCCAGATGTGTTCCACTCCACTGACCCAAACTGCTCAAAAAGAATACCAAATTTGAATGCCAGTAAGCAAAGCTAAGGTTGTAAAACCACGTATTTGTGGTATTAGCTCAAAACTTCCTTGTTAAGGATTATTCTGGAACATAGAACATTACAGCACAGTACAGGCCCTTCGGCCCACAATGTTGTGCCGACATTTTATCCTGCTCTAAAATCTATCTCACCCTTCCCTCCCACATAGCCCCCTATTTCTCTATCATTCATTTGCCTATCTAAGTGTCTCTTAAATGTCCATAATGTATCTGCCTCCACCACCTCTGCCAGCAGTGTGTTCCACACACCCACCATTCTGTATTTAAACTTAACTCTGACATCCCCTCCTTACCTTCCTCCAATCAGCTTAAAATTATGTACCCCCCCACCCCACCTGAGCCATTTTCGCCCTGGGAAAAAGTCTGACTGTCCACTCGATCTATGCCTCTTATCATGTTGTACACCTCTATCAAGTCACCTCTCATCCTCCTCCTCTCCAAAGAGAAAGCCCTAGCTCACTCAACCTACCCTAAGACATGCTCTCCAATCCAGGCAGCATCCTGGTAAGTCTCCTCTGCATCCTCTCTAAAGCTTCCACATCCTTCCTATAATGAGGCAACCAGAACAGAACACAAAACTCCAAGTGTGGTCTAACCAGACATTTATTGAGCTGCAACATTACCTCGCAGCTCTCGAACTCAATTAATGAATGCCAACACCATATGCCTTCTTAACAACCCTATCAACCTGCGCGGCAACCTTGAGGGATCCATGGACATGGACCCCAAGATCCCTCTGTTCCTCCACACTGCTGAGTCCTGCCATTAACCTTGTATTCTGCCTTCAAATTCAATCTTCCAAGGTGCATCACTTCACACTTTTCCAGGTTGAACTCCATCTGCCACTTCTCAGCCCAGCTCTGCATCCTATCAATGTCCTGCTATAACCTACAGCAACCTTCCACTAACCTTCGTGTCATCAGCAAACTTACTAATCGACCCTTCCACATCCTCATCCAAGTCATTTATAAAAATCACAAAGAGAAGGGGACCCAGAGCAGATCCCCGCGGAACACCACTGGTCATCGACCTCCAGGCAGAATACACCCCATCTACCACCGCCCTCTGTCTTCTATGGGTGAGCCAATTCTGAATCCACACAGCCAAGTTTCCCTGGATCCCATGCCTCTGGACTTTCAAGGTGAGCCTTCCATGAGGAACCTTATCAAACACCTTGCTAAAATCCATGTACACCACATCCACTGCTCTATCTTCATCAATGTGCTTTGCCACATCTTCAAAGAGTTCAATCAGGCTCGTGAGGCAAGACCTGCCCCTCACAAAGCCATACTGACGGTCTCTAATCAGCCTATGCTTCTCTAAATGCCCATAAATCCTGTCTCTAAGAATGTTCTCCAGTAATTTGCCTACCACTGAAGTAAGACTCAATGGTCTGTAAATCCCAGGGTTATCCCTACCCTCTTAAACAAAGGACCAACATTCGCCACCCTCCAATCATCTGGCACGACTCCTGTGGCCAGTGAGGACACAAAGATCATCATCAAAGGCGCAGCAATCTCTTCCCTCACTTCCCATAATAACCTTGGATATATCCTGTCCAGCCCTGGTGACTTATCTATCCTAATGTTTTTCAAAGTTATGTAGTTATGGAGTTATTAAATTATGGATAACATAATTATGAAATCAAATTGAGAACCACTCTTCAGGAAATAATACCTGTTTACAATTTAACTTCAGCTGATACTTTAAGGCTATTGAAACCAATTATTGTGTGGGACATTCCGATTCTGTATCACTGAAACTACACAGGGGAAAACAATAGATGAATGTTCATGTTAATTGGTGAAATGTTCCCAAAGAAACATTGTGAATGGCGACCCTCTTATTTTAAGACTGACGTGTTCCATCTGTCAAGCTCTAAGAATTATGTACTCTGCTCTTGCATTCTTTGTATCCTGTCCCTTCAAAACAAAAAGTAGTTTTGTCGCAGTTTCTACAGCCAAGCAGAACCCAGCTGCCTTGGATCCGTTCACTAAAGCAGTCTTGTAGAAAGTACATGGTAGGGTGGTGGTATGTGGTAAGAGGGTGGTGGTAAATGGAGCGTATTCTGCCAGGAGGTCGGTGACCAGTGGTGTCAGTTAATCAATCAGTTCTGCTAGTTAGAATGTGCTACAGTTGAGTTCTTCCAGCATTATAGTGTTTTTCATCTAGATTCCAGCATCTGCAGTCCTTTATTTCTCATTGTAAATATGTAATTCTGCAAATTTACCCAACTATATTCAAATGTTAAAGTAGGTGATTATAGCCATTGAAACTGTAATCATTTATTGTTATCTTTGTGTTTAAACAGTATAAAACATTGTGTCAGAAGAGTGAGATTCTCTTAGTCTCTCTCTCCTGAAGATCTGCTGTGTGAATAAAGACTTCTATATCTCCCAGTTACAGCTTCTGTGGGGCTCAGTTTAGTCAGTCACAACATCCTATTAGATCATTTAGGTGGTGGGATCTCTGCAATTGTCAGGACTCAGCAGTCCACAAACTTTCTACAAGACTGGTTTAGTGAACAAATCTAAGGCAGCTGGGTTCTGCTTGGCTGTAGAAACTGCGACAACACTTTTTGTTTTGAAGGGACAGGATGCAAAGACTGCAAGAGAGCAGAGCACATAATTCTTAGAGCTTGACAGATGGAATACGTCAGTCTTAAAATAAAAGGGTCGTCATTCACAATGTTTCTCTGGAAGTCACCGCCCGAGGGTTGTGGAGGCTCAATATGACAGATTTTTTTTAATGAAGATATTAAGGTAATGTAGATCAATTGCAATGATTGCACTGGAGAGGATACAGAGGAGATTCACCAGGATTTTGCTTGGGATGAAGCATTTCATTTAAGAGGAAAGATTGGATAGACTGGGTTTATTTTCCTTGGAGCAGAGAAGGCCGGGGGGGGGGGGGAGGGGGGGGTGGGGGGGACCTGATAGCGATATACAAAATTATGGAGGGATATATATGTGTAGACAATAGTAAACTTTTCCCCATATCTGAGGTGTCTATAACCAAACAGCACAGGTTTATGGTACAGAGGGGTCAAATGGCTTTTGCTTCCATTTATGTACTTTTTAGCAAAATAGTAAGTAGTAAACAAAGATGATGACAAAGACAGTAAACAAAGGTGATTACATGAGCCATACTGGTGCAGATCATTAATAGTCAGAGTCATAGAGCACTACAGCACAGAAACTGGCCCTTCGGCCCATCTAGTCCATGCCAGCCTGATTTTCTGCCACCTACCTGCACCCAGACCATAGCCCTCCATACCTCTCTCATTCACATACCTATCCAAACTTCCCTTAAATGTTACAATTGAACCCGCATCCACCACTTCCGCTGGCAGCTCATTCCACACTCACACCACCCTCTTTGAATGAAGTAGATCCCCTCAGGTTCCCCTTAAATATCTCACCCTAAACCTATGACCTCATTCTACTCACCCAACTTGAGGGGGAAAAAGCCTGCATGCATTCACCCTGTCTATACCCTTCATAGTTTTGTATACTTCTCTAAGATCTCCCCTCATTCTCCTGCACTCCAGGCAATAAAGTCCTAACCTATGCAACCTATCCTTGTAACTCAGGTTCTCAAGTCCCAGCAACATCCGTGTAAATTTTCTCTGCACTCTTTCAAGCTTATTGATATCTTCCCTGTAGGTAGATGACCAGAACTGCACACAATAAATTTGGCCTTCTATAACTTCAACTTAATATCCCAACTCCTGTACTCAATGCTCTGATTTATGAAGGCTACTGTGCCAAAAGCTCTCTTTACAACACTATCTACCTGCAATGCCACTTTCAAGGAACTTAAGGACCTGTATTCCCTTTGTTCTACCTCACACCTCAGAGCCCTACGATTCACTGTGCAAGTCTTACCTTGGTTTGTCCTCCCAAAGTGCATCACCTCATATTTGTCTGCATTAAATTCCATCTGCCATTTTTCAGCTCATTTTCCCAGCTGGTCCAGATCACTTTGCAAGCTTTGATAGCCTTCTTCACTGTCCACTACGCCCCCAATCTTGGTGTCATTTGCAAATTTGCAGATCCAGTTTACCATATTATCACCTAAATCATTAATATAGATGATAAACAACAACGGGCCCAGCACCAATCCCTGTGGCACAGGCCTCCAATCAGAGAGACAACCATCTACTACCCCTCTCTGGCTTATCCTGCTAAGCCAACGCTGAATCCAATTGACTACTTCATCCTGAATGCCAAGCGACTTAACCTTCTGGAGCATCCTCCCACGTGGGACTTTGTCAAAAGATTTCCCAAAGTCCAGGTAGACAACGTCCACTGCCTTCCCTTCATCAACCTTCCTGGTAACCTCTCAAACAACTATTAGATTGGTTAGACAGGACCTGCCACTCACAAAGCCATGTTGACTATCCCTAATCAGGCTCTGTCTATCCAAATACTTGATATATCCTGTCCTTCAGAATAACTTCTAATAATTTACCCACGACTGATGTCAGGCTCACCGGCCTATAATTTCCTGACTTATTCTTAGAGCCTTTCTTAAACAACGGAACATTAGCTATCCTCCAGTCCTCCAGCACCTCACCTGTGGCCAAGGACATTTTAAAATCTGTCAGGGCCTCTGCAATTTCTGCACTAGCCTCCCAACAAAGTCCAAGGGGACACCTCGTCAGCCTCTCCGCTTGCTGCCCTGCCACTCTGGTTTCCACCCCTCTGCAACTCTAGTTTAAACCCCGAGCAGCACTAGCAAACCTTCCCGCAAGGATATTGGTCCCCCTCCAGTTCAGGTGCAAACCATCCCATTTGTACAGATCCCACTTGCCCTGGAAGAGAGCCCAATGATCTAAAAATCTGAAGCCCTCCCTCCTGCACCATCTGCTTAGCCACATGTTAAACTGCACTATCTTCCTCTTTCTTGCCCCACTAGCATGTGGCATGGGTAGCAATCCTGAGATCACCACCCTGGAGGTCCTGTTTTTTTAAACTTAGCACCTAACGCCCTTAATTCACCTTGCAGGACCTCGTCACTTTTCCTGCCTATGTCATCGGTACCAACTTGTACCACAACCTCTGGCTACTCACCCTCCCCCTTAAAGCCATGGACATGATCAGAGACATCTCTGACCCTGGCACCTGGGAGGCAACATACCATCCGAGAGTCTCGCTTGCCTCTTCTCCCCCTCTTCCCTTCTGAGCCAAAGTGCTAGACTCAGTATCTGAGACGTGACCGCTGTGGCTTTCCCCTAGTAGGCTGTTTCCCACCCCCCCACCAGTATCTAAAACTATACTTGTTATTGAGGGGAATGGCCACAGGGGTACCCTGCACTGACTGCCTATTCCCTTTCTCTCTCCTGACGGTCACCCACCGACCCTGCCTCCTGCAACCTAGGTGTGACTGCTTCCCTTAACTCCTATCTACCAACCCCTCAGTCTCCCAAATGATCCAAAGATCATCCAGTTCCAGTTCCCTAACATGGTCTGTAAGAAGCTGCAGCCAGATGCACTTCTCACAGATGTAGTCATCAGGGACACTAAAGGTCTCCCTGACTTCCCACATCATGCAAGAGGAGCACACCACAGCACTGGGTGTCATTCCCACTGCTGTACCTGTGCAATAATAAAGAAAGAGAACTTAACAGAACCTCACCTTAGCCTCCACCTCTTCACACCTAAGCCTCGAGCCAAAGCCTCAGCTCTCAATCCTACACTGGCCCACTCACAGAATGGCCACTCCACTTTACCCTACCTGCCTTTTATTTGCTGAGCTGCCACGCACTTAGCCAATCAGAAGCAACATTTTGTTAAAAAACTGCTGGGTCCTCCCCTCTGCTGCTCTGGCTGTTGCAACTGCAAAAACTGCAGATCTGAGAAAGATTTCTTGGGGAGGGGAGAGATCACACACACTTCTTACTGTAATGCATTAAAATATGAAAGAAAATTGCTTTGATTACCTGACTTGCACCTTTGTTTGTTCCCATCTGAAGACTTATGGTTGTTTGATCATATGGCTTCTCAGTATGAGTCTTTGGATCATAAAGGTGTCTTCTAGTGCCATAGGCAGTCATACCTGCTTGGCTGGCACATTTGTTGGTTCCCATCTGAAATAAAAGGATTTTTTTTTTAAAACATAACCATCAATTGTAAAACTGGGGCCCTGAGGCCACACACTTCAGTACAAATAAGTCCTATCAATTTTCAAGTTGCACAAAATCAGTGTAAACATGGCCAAAGATTACCAACACTTGCATCAGAGACTCATTTTTAGTAAAAGCACACTTGTAAAATGTGCAAAGATGACCAGCACTCATAGAGCTATGTACCAGAGGAGAAGAGGTGGGGACAGTCAAGGGAATGTGCCCTAAGTACGAGAGGACATGGCTTTAGGGTGAAAGGGGAAGATTTAGGGGGAACATTAGGGGGAAAGTCTTCACTCAAAGAGTGGTGGGAGTGTGGAACGAGCTGCCATCTGATGTAGTAAATGCGGGCTCACTCTTAAGTTTTAAGAATAAATTGGATAGATACATGGACGGGAGAGGTCTGGAGGGTTATGGACTGGGTGCAGGTAAATGGGACTAGTGGAATAAAGTTTCAGCACAGACTAGAAGGGCCAAATAGCCTGTTTTCGGTGCTGTAGTGTTCTATGGAATTAAAATGCAGATAGTTTCAAGTCAGGGTTCAGGAGAGAAATGGCAAAATGTCAGGGTGACATATGAAACAAAATCTCAAACAACTTACAAAAAAAACCCCAATATTTTTGGAAAGTTAGACAAACAAGCAGATCTGTTTACTTTTGGAAAATTTTTTTAAAAATGCTGGCGATTTGGTTCCAATTCTCCTCCTTCCCATGACCAACTTTAGGCATTTACCACCAAAAATCTCTCTCACTAGCCACACTATGATGTGTCACTGATCGTTACTCAGCAGAGTAACAGAAAAGGAACAGGCAAGATGCATTGCAAGGTCTCACACCTAACCTCAGGAATCAATGCAGACGCACATTAGAAATACAGTACCATGAAGTGACAGGAACTTGGTGCCCATTTAGTTAGGAAGCCAATGGTGTTCCTGTTTGACACTATGTTACGTCAATACTCATTCACAGCCAACATTTATTCTCCACCAGTTTAAGATTGTATCATTCTTGGGAAAATTAGGAGCTTATTCCTTGTAATCAAGACAAAGCAATTTGGGAAAACCGTAAATAATGCAGGATTTTTCTTTTTTCCAATTTTACCTTTTTCCAAAATGTACATCTCAAAATGCAGAACGACACGTCCCAATTTAAATCAAGGCAGGAAGTGAAGAAAAGTTTACATTTTGTAATCATTTATGAAATAATGAAACATCATTATTGAGTACCTGAAGTCCAATTACACTTTGTCCAGCCTTCAGTTTTTCTTCCTTGAAGTGCCTCTCTTGCTTATCTGCATATTTAACTCCAATATCCATTCTTGTGTGAAAGCCTTTAGTTTTTGCCTGGCCAAAAGAAATCGAGTACATCAACACTGGAATTCTACCACACTGACAAACCAATTCAGACAGCAGTTTCTGTCCAAATAACAAAAAGCAATTTGCAAAGATTTATAATAAGTTACATTTAACCAAAAATGGAAAGGGAAAAATGAAATGCATCTGAAAAATCAGAAATTAGTTCCCTAAGGAACTGCCTCAGTAACTGAAAGTCGACCATGAAAAGCACTCCTGGTAAACAGAGCAAACCTACCTCATGTTGGTTTGATCAAACTTAATGTCCAGGTGCACTTTTCAGCCTCGCCACATTCCCTTTTCAATTTTCAACTCCGAGCCACAGAATTATTACCTTTGATAATTATCCGGAAAAAATGTTTATACAAATCACTTAA